>NC_091642.1:1396250-2792500 GCF_027580195.1 Bos mutus | reverse complement strand
CCGCTGGCCTCCCAAAAACAGAGAGGGCAAAAAAAAAAAAAAAAAAAGAAAGAAGGGAAAAGGCCACTGGGGGAGGGGCCGAGGGCGGGGGCCGGGAGCCGCAAGTTCCCCCGCAGAAAATTCCACGGAAGGGGGAGGGGAGTCCTCGCTCCAGTTCCCGCCCCCGCCCCCCGAAAACGATCTGGAAATTGCTTCCAACCTCCCCGGGACTTCTGACACTTCCGTCCACTTCCAGGCGGACAAAGCCCTTTCTCGAGGAAGCCCGGGGCTGCCCTCTGGGAAGAGCGCGGGACTCCCGCGAGCCCCTCTCCCAGCGCCTCCCTCCCGGTAGGCTGGGAACGGCGGCGGTGATGGTGACACCGCAGGCCGCCGGGCCGCCTGGGGCTCGGGGCGCGTGGCCGCGGCGGGCGCTGGCACTTCTGAGAGCGCGGCTCGTCCTCGGATGGATCCCCGTATTTATATTTGATTTATTTTTTATTTTGTAGCACAAACAGAAATCCATAAACTGTCGGTTCAGCGCCATTGACTCTTTGATCAGTTACTGGGCTATTTCTTTCCTTCTCTCCCCACCCCCTCCAATCTCCGTCAGTGAGAGGAGATTAAATGCCTTTATTTTCAACTGTTTATACTGCAAAGGTACAGGGATAAATGAACAATAAAAGTGCACTTAAAACGGAAACCTCCTCCTCCTCTGTGCATAAACTCAGCGCTGCCTGCATCAACCTCTTCGTTAGAACACAGCGATTTCCCAAAACATTTAGCCCTTATATACAAAGGAAATAAAAGCACCCTGTCCACGCGGAGCCGGAGTTCCAGAGGCTTCACTGAATCCTAGTGAAATAATTATCCAAGGGCGCACCGCCTCCACCGCCTTTGTCGGAAAGACCATAGTTTACCTGTCAGATCTGTTTTACTCGAAGAGAAAACCACACTGGTTTACCACTGCAGACACTAAAATCCAGCAAGCTTGTTGCCTAGGTAAGGACAAACTTTTTCAAAGGGAAGTAAAATCTGAAAACTAATTGCCCTGCAGACAGTACGAAGCATGCGTGCTGGGCTGCAAGAAGGACGAGAGAGTTCTTTTCCACTTGTCTCACAATTCTTAAAGTTAACATCAAAACGGAAGACGCCACTTTCATTTATAAGCGTGAAGCTCAGTTTGGAAGCATATTTTAAATCAACCTGCGCAAAGTGGATTTCACTGAGGAATTGGATTGGCCTCCTCCCCCAAGGCTATTTTAAGAAAACGGGGGAAAAATCTTTAAAAACAACTAAGCAACAACACACCACGCAACACAAAACCAGCCCAAGACTGCACAATGTCAAAAAGCAATGAAGCGCTCTCCTGCAGTTAATCACACGACTGATAGCCAAGTCATGATCGGAAAAGTTGACCAAGACAAGTTAAATAATTTAATAAGGAACTGCTTGTAATTATGTTATTTACAAGGTATGACAGAGAGTGGAAAAGGATGAGAAGCTGCCCCCAGAGCAACGGACGGGTTTGGGTGACCCCTGGAGCTCAGAGTTTGAATTATGGAGCTGGGGGGCTGAGAGGTGAAGATGGACTAGAGGAGAACAAGGTGACTTTTCACCCCAACACATTTAACTTTTAAATCCAAATACACGCCTCCTGTTACGAGACCATCACACTGGAAAGGAGAAAAAAATGAACTACTCAACTCCAACTCAATGGGCTTTGGAAAAGAGTTAGTTGCCTTTGTTATGGGGGGGGAAAATCAATGAAATGATTCCAAGTAAAGAGAGAAACGTTTAAAAATATACAAGGGGGAGATCTTGAAAATTTTCTGTCAAATATTAATTACCATGATTAATTAAGACAGAATTTGATTCCAATCACAAGCCATTTAATAAAGCATATATGTCCTGTTCTAATGACAACATAAACTATTTCACCAACTACTTCATTTATTCCAATAAATAGAGAATTCTTATTAGCATGTCAAGAAAACTAAATAAGAAACAAATACACCAGATCCATTTGCCAGCCCTCTCCTCCCTGAAACTCCAGGACAGCCCCAGCTGAGCAGTGAAAACTAGTGCAAGAGGCTTAAACTTTCTCACCTGTTTGGTCATTGAATCTATGAGGCGAACATACAGATCCTGCTCCGTTCTGACTCCTGCAAGAAACAGGGACAAATTCTCATCAGGACTTCAGCGAGGGCACTCGGGGGCACAGGAAGTGGGTAGCTCAGGACTGCTGCCGCGGTGATGCAGCAAAACTTAGGCATGCCTCTGAAAGGCAGGAAAGAAAACCCAGTCACTCGTTTTTTCTTTTTTCTTAATTAAGAACCTTGAGACTCTTAGGGTTTGCATTGAAAGGAGCAAAGGACTCTGCCTGGCTGAGAGCAGGCCTGGTTGCTGAACCGAGAGGGCCCATGTGCTCATTTATTTTTAGAAAACAGAAAGCACAAAATGGAAACTGAGAGTCTCAACTCTTTCTAGTGTCTCTCGAGGATTTTTTAAAAATCCGTACACAGAAAGTAAGCTGTGCTGGATGCACAGAGCTACCCCCATCTCAATAATTAACATTAATTTGCAAAATTGAAAAAAGTCACTTAAAAGTGATGTTCTGCTGGCGCCCACATCGATCCCCTTTTTACTTTCTACTTCAAGCCGGACCGGTTAATCATGTGAAGTGCCATCGACTTATTGATCGTTTGTGTTTTGTTTTCCTTCTATGCCATGAGAAGATTTCGTGTTTACATCCGTGTCATTTTAATCTCGAAATCTTTACGTCCTTTAAGCATCGCGGAAAAAGAGAGAGCGAGCCAGCGGGGCGGGAATGCAGGAGCAGCCGCTGCCACTTACCGTTGCTGTAGAGCAACTGGAGTTTATAGTGGATGCCGTTGTTGGTTTTCTCGTTGTTGGGCTCCTGAAAGTAACGATAAATAACTGCGTTTAGTGCGCCTGGTGTCCGGCGCGGCCACCGCACTCGGTGCCCTGCACGACCGAGGCCCCTTGGCCTCACGCGAGGCAGGACTCCCGGCCGGGAGCAGCGGCTGAGGTCACTTTCCTGCTGGAAGCCCAGCGCCCTCCTCGCCCGGAGTGAGTCCGGGGGCGCAGAGAAGTTGCCCAGCCCTCCGCGGGCCCGGTCGGCCGCACGTGGCGGCGGCAGGGGCGCCTGGCCGAGCCGTCCCCGCCGCCGAGGGGGCACCCGGGGCCACCGCGCTGGGGCACCGCCTGCCTCCCACTTCTAGGAAGCCGGAGGGTGTGATTGTGTGTTTGCACTTACTTTCTCTTTCTCCACAAAGTCCACAAAAGCGGTCCTTTCAATCTCCACCGGCTGCCCCTGCCTGTCGTAGAGCGCCAGCACGAAGTGGAAGAAATTGGACTTCCGGAGGTTGGAAGGAGGCTGCTTCTCGAAGTGCGCCCGCGCCAGCCCCACGCCGCTGCGGGAGGAAAGAGACAGCGGCCCGGTGAGGAGCGCGGCGCCGGCCGGCCGCGGGGACCCGGCGGGGCCGGGCCCGGGGCGCGCGGGGGCGGCCGGTACGTACCTCTGGGCGGCTGTGTTGGCGTCCACCACCCCCGCCGTATGCATCCACGAGCGCACCGGGTTCATGCCGCTGCCCAGCGGCTCCTCCTTCATGGTCGTCCCCCCGCGCGGAATATTCTCCTGAATCCCAAACATGAAAACTGCTGGCGGCGGCCGCCGCTCCCGGCCGAAAGCACTTCCGCGAGCAGCGGCGCTGGGGGGCTCGGCGGCAGGCGGCTGCCCTGGCCGCACTGGCCCTGCTCGGCGCCTGCGGTCCGGCCCGCCGCCGGCTTCAGCCCGTCCCGGGCAGGCGCGACATACACCGGCGGCTGGGCGCTCCGGACGGCCGGGGGCGCGGAGGCGGCTCCACCGGCGGCGGCGGCGGCGCTTCGGAGGAGCAGGACGCGGTGGCCGCGGCGGTGCTTGTTGTTGTTGTTGTTGTTTGCAGGCGCGCTCAACGTGGTGTCATCCTAGCCAGGCGGCGTCCGCGGCTGCAGGGCACTGCGGGATCGCCCGCTTCTGGCGCGGCCCGCCTGCTCCAAAGACAAATAAACGGGGCAGTGAGTGCCGCGGCGCAGTCCCGGGCGCAGGCGGGGCGCGGCGGGGCCTGGAGCGGCGCGCGCAGCGGACGGAGGCGCACAAAACTCAGCCCTCTCTCCCCGAGGAATGGACCCTTTCCCGGGAGCCAAAACTCGAAGCCCCCGGGAGCGGCGCTGTCAGAGGGTGACGTCGGGGGGCGGCGCCTGCGCCATATATGGGAGCGGCCGCCCCTCGCCGCGCCCCTCGCCGCCGCCGCCGCCGCCGCCGCCGCGCTCGCCGACTGACTGCCTGACGGCGCCGCGAGCCAGCCCGAGCCCCGCGAGCCCCGCGAGCCCCGCCGCCGCCCAGCGCCGCCGCCGCCCCCAGCCGCGCGCCGCGGCTCCTCGCGCCCACCCGCCGCCAAGGAAGTTTCTCCTCGCCCAAATCAGTCTCCAAAGCAGACAGACAGGCAGTGCGCGGCTGCAGCCTGGTCCCTCAACCCCTCCTCCCGACATCAGCCACACGAGTCAAAGCACGGTGGGGAGGAGAGGGTAAAACGCAGGGGCGCCCCCAGTTGCCCAGACGCTGGCCGTAAACGCGAGGG
This sequence comes from Bos mutus, assembly GCF_027580195.1. Lineage (NCBI taxonomy): Eukaryota > Metazoa > Chordata > Mammalia > Artiodactyla > Bovidae > Bos > Bos mutus. The sequence continues at coordinate 2,787,881 of NC_091642.1, read as the reverse complement.
GCCGCGGGTCGCCCCGGGACGGCCCAGAGCGGGAGGCGGGTAGAAGCCGGCAGGCCGCAGACAGGGGGCTGGAGGGGCGAGCACCCGGCCGGGGCGGGGGCTGGAGGGGTGGGGCAGGGCTCCCCGGCTAAGGCGGGGCGCGCAGTTCAGCCCGGTTTGCAAGCCGACCGAAGGCTGCTGGGGGGGGCCGATGTGACCCCGGCTGGGCCTCGCGGGGCGCTCGAGCTCTCCGCCCCGGCGGAGGCCACCGAGTGTGTCGGGCTGGGGCACCCACGTCGGAGGCGGGCTCTGCCCGATGCGCGCTCTCTCTCCCCGTGGCCACGGGAGACCCCGTCCCCCGGCCTGTCCTTAGGCGCAGCGAGTGACAAAGAAGGCTCCGGGCTCCCTGGGCGGACAGGAAGCGCGCCCGGCCTCTCCGGCGACCCGGGGCCCGGTGTCCGGCTGCGCGCCCCACGCGGTGACCAGACCTCCCCGGCGCCAGCCGCTCTAAAAGCCGAGCAGACGCTGCGGGCGCCGGGGTCCTGCCCTCGGTGCCGCTGAGCCTGGGTGAGCGCGCGGCGCGCGACTTTACAGACCTGGTTTCGAGGAATCGGGAGGGCAGCGGGGCGCGAGCAGCGCGTGGGCCCGGCGGCCGGGCTCCTGCAGCCAGGACTCGGCACCCAGGCGCACTGCCCACCGAAAGGACCTGTGCGTGACACGGAGCGGGGGCCCAGGGGACGACCGGGAGCTGTCCCAGCACTTCCCTGCCGAGAGAAATCAGGCCCTTTTGATTAAAACAAACAAAAACAAAAAAACAGGTTTCAAGGTGCAAGTGTGCCGCAAGACAGACTCTTCACGCCGGGTCTGGGGTGGCACTCCTTTTATTTCATGAATTGGCAGTGTGTGTACGCTAATATTTTAATTAATCGGGAAAATCGAAGTCCGATTTACCTTATCTGGGGACCCCCAAGCCTCTTGGAAGGGGTGAGAAAAAAAGCAGTTCTGGAAAGCAATCTATTTTGCTGGTGTTGGGGGTTAATGACTATTGCCAAAGATAAGTGAATTACCACAGCTGTTGCGCCAGTCCCATCTCAAAATCCATTCCGGTGCTGGCCGTCTAATTAAATACGTAAGTATAATAAAATCATATTTTATGACTATTTGAGGGTAATGAGATTAGTCTTTAGAAGCGATCGCCACATATTAAAGATGCCACTGTCTATAGAATGTTAATAACCTTAAATCAAAGTGTATGGAAACTATTCACGATAAATTAAAAGAAAATTTCTGTATTCCTAATAAGCCCAGCACTTTCCACCCACAGCCAACCCACTGGAAGAGGGAACACTTTCTTCGTGGAAGGACAACGCAAAATAAAGTTGCTGAGCGGTGGAGGGTGGGGTGGAGACATGGCTTTGTCTCTGCGTGTTTAGCTGCTTCGGGGGCTCACGCAAGGCAAGCGCCCAGGCAAGCGTTATTGTCAGATTATGCAAAGTGCCTGTTCGGAAAAGATGAAGTTGGAAAGAGGAGACAATGCTTCCTTTGTAGCCCACTTCCTAAAATGCCCAGCCCAGGCTAGAGGTGCCCCCTTCTTTGCTCTAACGAAAGTATCATGCTTAAAATCATTTACAGTATCTTTAATTCAGATTACACGCGCCAAGGCGATTTAAATCTGATTACCAAATTAGAAGGTTTAAAAACAAATCCTTCTAAATCTGATACTGTTGACTAAAGAGGGAAAAAAAGTTCTATAAGCCCATCACAGAAGGTAACGATCCTGCCCCAGAAAGAAAAGGGGTTTTAAACCTTTTTGACAACAAATGCAGCTGCCCCACTATTTTGGACGATATTAAGCGAAAATGAATGCAAATCTGTGTTCAGCAGCCATCTGGCCCGAAATGGGGGCGTCAGCTGCTCTCACAACAGGCTCGGAGGCTGAATCCATTTCAGCTCATTTTCTAGATCATCTGGTCCCGCACCCAAAGCGTGGAAAATACGGTCTTTATCATTCACCAACTTTATCTTTTTTGTCACTCCACTGCTGGCTGCGAGCTGCGGGCACAGGGACTCGCCACCCGGGCAGGGTCTCCACACGGGCCTGCTGCGGAGCAGCCTGGGAGGGCAGTGCCCTCGGCCCCCACCTCGCCCCACTCCAGGGGTTCGCCTTGATGGGGCGGGAGCAGCGGGCCGTGAGGAGCCAGGGGCCCAGCACCCAGGCCAGGGAGGGGAGGGGGCTGCAGGCCCATCCCGGATGTCCGGAGAGAGGCTGCAGCGCGTGCCCGCGCCCGCCGTCCCCCGTGGGAGTCCTGCCCCGCCCCTCTCCCTCTCTGGGGACCTAGAGGCGCCCAGTACCCCGGCAGGAGACGCCGAGGGGGGGACAGGCTGACACTGTGGAAGTTGCGCAGGCCCGCCGCTACCGCCGGTCCAGCCTCCGCGCACAGAGCGCTCCCAGGGGCCAGACAGACGCCCAGGGGCCGGCCCGGGTGGGGCCTGACCTTCGCTGGAAACCCCGCGGGCCGCCACGGCGGCGACCACCGCTCAGGGCCCCGCGCTCAACGCGATTTGCACGGGTGGCCCTCGCGCCGCCGCCGCCTCCTCCTCCTCGGAGGGTGGGAAGTATTCCTTTTGTGCGGATTTACGGGGAGAGGCTTCAATGAGCCCCCTCGCATTTGCATTTAAATAGCGGCATCAAGCGCTTCGCGTGCCACACACCAGTGGGCTCCCAGATGTCACGCCGGAGTCAGTCAGATGGCCAGTGCCCAGCTGTCCTCCCCACGTCGTGCCGGAGCAGGCAGTGACCTTAAAGAGACAGCGCCCGCAGCCCCTGGAGCCCCGCTCGGGGAGCGGCTTCCAGGGCGCAGGGCCGCGGCCGCGCTTGGCCGCTGACCCATGGCACCACCGGAGGCTGGGCCAGGCGGTACAACCGCGCGGCGCCCGCGCCCAGGCCCGCTCCGGCCTCCCTGCCGGCCGCGCCGTGCCCGGCCCGCCGCGCGCGCCAAGCCCTCCGCCTGCGCCACTACCCACCCGCGGTAGGAGGAGGGCGGCTCCTCGCGCGCCAGGCGTGAACTTCCCCCTCGCGTCTCCCGCGTCCCGGGTCCTCCACGCCCGCGTGGTGCGGGGCCTGGTGAGGCGGAGCCAGGCTGGTGCCGGCCTCCGAGCCATCCAGAAACTTCGGCCAAGTTGGGGTCCCAGGGTGCACGGCCGGGCTCTGAGTCCGCGCTGGACTCGTGTACAGGGGGCACTCTGTGAATGCCCCTTCTGGCTCCCGGCCAAGCCCGGGGAGCCAGCCGCCCTCCCTACCAGCCTTCCAAGGAGTCAGAAACTGCATTTCCGGCGTTGAGAAGCCCGGGCCACGGTTCCTGGAAGCCATGCCTAAGAGGGATCCGGGGTGCGGGGCGCGGCCGGGTGCGGCTCCCTCGTAGAGCCGGTGTCCTCGGATCCAGGCTGCGCGGCGGTGCCCCTCAGAGCCCTCGGGAAAGGGTGGGAGCCACGCGCCGAAGGCCAGCGGTTCGCTTTCCCGCCTCCAGTGCTGAGTTGCAGGCGCGGCCCGCCCCCACGTCCTCCGCGCCCGGGGGTCACGCTCAAACCGCGCCGGTGACCCGGCCTCCAGCCCCGCTCCGGGCCCGGCGCCACAGGCAGAGCTCGGGAAAAGAACCCGAAAGCGCAGAGCCAGACTGACCTTGGGCACTGGCGAGCAGGAGGCCGTAGGGGCTAGGAGAGCCGGAGAAGACAGTAACCCTGGGAGGGCGCACTTAGGAAGTCCCGCGCACTGCGGGGCGAGGTGACACAGCCGGGCACTCGCAAACCCTGCCCGGCGTGGATCAGGGGCGCGGCCTGAGTGCGCCCGGGCTTAGCCTTGTACCGCGCGGGATACAAAGGGCCGGTGGGCCTGGGGAGTCAGGAAAGCCGGGGCTCCGCACTCAGGCCACCCCAACCTGTTAAGCGACGCGCAAAGGGGGCCGGGCCAGAGTCTGGGGAGGTTTCCAGGCCCAGGGACCGCGCCTTCCCCCTGGCTGGACAGGGACGGAGGCTGCGGGGTTCTAGGGAGGCTATGGAGACAGAACCCAAGCCAGGACGCGCCTCCCACCCGCCCTGGGAGGCAAGTCACTGGGCATCTGACCCCGCACACACAGGGCGCTCCTACGGGCTCCTCTGCCCTGCGCTGGAAGGCGCAAGGCCTGGCTGGAAGGATTCACAGCTAAAAAGTGAACATTGGAGGGTCTCAGACCCCGGATCTCTGCACCGCCTCCTCAAGCCCGGTCACTCTGGAAGGGTCAGGCTCCTGCAGGCCGACCCCAAGGACCGAAAAGGGCTCAATACTCCAAGTGAGAAGGTGCAGGCGCCTCCTGCCGAGGCGGCCAAGTTTGACAAACAGCGCCTCCTGGGGTGAGCAGAGCAGAGTGCCGCCGCGAGCAGAGCCGCCCACACTCTCACCCAGGCCCGGGCAGGTGGCCGCCGCCGCTCCCCGCCAGCCCGCAACGGCGGGGCCGCGGGTCCTGCGCGCCCGGTGCACCTAGGCCTCGCTGACCCGGTGACCCCAGGAGCGCGCAGAGCCGTCCGCCCGCCGCCTGGTCCTAACTGCCGCTCACGTGTCTGCAAAGTCAGGACGAGCCCGGGCACCCGGAATAAGGCCGGGCGGCGAGCACCGAGCCCGGTCCCCGCAGGGAACCGCACGCTCCCAATTGCCCGGCCCTGCGGGGGCCGCGAACGCCAGCCGGCCCGCTCTCGACCGCCTCCCCGGAAAGCCTAGCTCCGAGCGGGGCCGAGGATGCCGAGCGCGCCTGGGCTCTTGCGGAGTGCGAAATTAGAAAGGAAACAGTTAATTCCTCTCCCCTGGTCCTAACTTTTCCCTGGCCCTTCCGGTCACTTTGGCTAACCCCATATTCCGAGTCAGTCCCTGGAGCTCCTCGGTGGGAGTGAGAATCCGAAACCACACGCTCGGTCTCCGCCAGTCGGGCTTCTCCCTACGCACCTTGCAACCTTAAAGGTTGCCTCTTCGCAACACGCTCGGCAGGCGCACCAGAGCGGGGAAAGACGGCTCGTGCGTGCCAGGGGTCCCTCGGATCCGAAAAGGTACAGAGATTTCGCAACGAGCTGGGATTTCCCGAGCTGCCTTCAGCGGCGCCCCAAGGCAGTCCGGCAGGAGGAGCCCGAGCCGGAGCCCCGGACCGGATTCCGCGAGCGCCCGCCCCGCCAGTTTACAAAGCAAACTTCCCCCAGAGCAGTTTCTAGATCGAAACGGCGCGCGCAGTCCGCCAATCAACACTTCCACAGACCCAAACTGCAGAAACACCGATCGATCAGATAATTTCAAATATTATAATTGGCTTTAATTAAACACACTGCGTTCTAATTAACTCTGAAATTTTAGCATGCTTTGGGACACTGGTGTCTGATTTGATATTGTCAGTCCAGATGTCCTAATAAAATTCAATCCTCCACTCAAGACTTCAATATTCACTAAGAACAAAATGCAAATTAAATGTAAAACCTAAAGTATCACCAAAGGTATAATCAAGAAAGGTGTCTCAAAACTTCTCACTTTTTATTACGCCGTAGTTTAAAAATGCAGATTACATCCTAACAAGACCTCTCCAGCACACCATAAATCTTAACTCTTTCCTGGACGGGGTTGGCGTGCCCTGCCACTGGCTCAAAGGTAAAGAAGCGGGGCAGACAGATCCCATGGCGGGACTGCACCACTTCATATGGAAGCCAACGGAGCGCAAAACTTTGCCACTGAGATTCTGGTTTGAAACATCGGGTTTGCCAACCCAGGCAAAGGAGCTGGGGTGGTAGAGCCAAGGGGTGCAGGTGAACAGGTCGGCATGCCACTGACGTCCTCCTCTGCCCGCGACCTTCGTCTACGCCCTGGCCACTGCTCAAGAGAGCGTGTACACACTCCTTCTCCTGCGCAAAAGTGTGGAGGTGGGTGACAGCGGCGAGGCCCGCTCAGTCCGCTCAATTATCTGGGCTGCGGGGACCCGGACAAAGAGGCTGGGAAGGCAGGATGAGCACACCGCCCTTGGACAGAAATGTGTCAAGCCCGCCTCCCTTCCCGCCTGCACAAACCCTTTCGCCCTCATTCTCGCGACTTCTAAGGGATCCAAGCCGGCGGTCGGGGTGCGGCGGCGCGCGGTGTCGGGGCAATCTCTCCCGGGAAGCCCAGCGCAGGCCACTCGGGGGTGCGCCTTTGGCGACACGCTGGCAGCGACTAGATTCTTTCCCCGTGCGAGGGTCTGCTAAATGTACAGTCCAGAGTGAGCCCTATGAAAGAGAAGCTATTCTCACACTAAACATGTGTATGTTTTCCATACTAATGGAGTCACTTAAAGCTGTTGCTAATTTAACTTTTTAAAAAGGCCACACTGTGGAAATTTGCATTTTCTTTAGGATATTGAAATGAAGAGGAAACTGCTGGGCGGCGAGGCTGCCCAGGGCATAGCTGGGGGGCATGCAGAAATAAAAACAGATAAAGAAAAGAAGAAAGAAAGAAACCCGCTTCTCTTCTAGACTATTAATAAGCAATTTGTCCCGCTGAAATTTACATTGCAAAGCGCGGCGCACTAGCTGCCGCGGCGGCAGAGCCGGCGCAGGCTCGGGTAGTGCGTCCCGCGCGGGGTGCGGGCGGCCTCTGGACCGTCCCGGCCGCCTTCTGGAGTGATCGGTGGGCAGCTTTGAATTTGGCGTCCTTGTCGCAGCACGGCCAACCCTCGCCCACATCCACGCGTATCTGCACTCCAGGGCCCAGCCTGGGCCGCGCGCCCGGGGAGAGCCAGGTCTGGAGCTGCGCGGTGGCCACTAGGCCAGGGCCGCAGCCAGGCAGGGGTCTCTCCAGGGCAGACTCTAGGCTCCTATGGACATCCCAGACCCAAGGACCCCCATCCGCCCCCAATACTGCTCAGGCCTTAAATTAACGACGCCAACAATAAACTGGAGATTTTTCTCGCTGTGCCGCGCGGCCCTGGTCCGACTCCACCGCCAGTGCGGAGCCTCGCTCTGCGCGCCCGCCCCGCGCCCCCGCCAGCTCCCCCGCCCGCGCGCGGCCCGGCGGAGCGCGGCTCCCGAGCCTAGCGTGGGGCCAGGGCGCCATCTATGGGCGCCGCGCGCTCCGGGCGCCGCCGCCGCCACCCTCTCCCCGGCGGAACCCGCGCCGCCTCCCGCCGCCGCCCGCGCTCGCCCCGCGCCCGCTCCGCGACGCCTGCCACTTATCACAATTACACGGCGCTCCCCGTGCCAGTTTGCTTATGAAACACTGATTGCTAGATGTTCCAACTTTTAAGCATTATATTAAAACTTTCGAAATGAGGGCGCTCTCCGGCTTGCTTGTGATTTTTAGGCACACGATTAAGACATGAAATGTAAAGATAATGCAATTTGATTTGTTAGTCTAACTCTGCGATTTGAGACTCGATGTCCCCAAAGACCAGGCGAGCTTTTCGCCTTTATTTATTTTTATTAAAACATCAATCTACGCTGGAGCTGGGTGAACTCGGTTTCACCTGGAGAACATAAAATCCTCCATACCAGAGAAATAAGCACCTTTCATAAATCAGCGGTATTCCTGACACATCGATCAATTTTTGGTTGTTAATCCGAAAGGAGGAGTTTTAATTGCTTCCCGCGTTCTCTTCCGGCCACCTCGGGTTTCGACCCCTCCCTCCGGCCCTCCAAGGGTCCCACTTTGTATTGGGGGAGGGGCCGTGATGGAGAAATCCCGGGTCCTTACCCGAATCCCAGAACCCCCCGTCTCCGCCCGCGCCCGTGCGCGCCTCCCCCGCACCGAGGGCTCCCGGCACGCGCTCAGCTCTCCGCAGCCTAGGCTGGGAGGGCCTCGAGGAGAGGCCACCGGGGACCCGCGAGGTCCCTCAGGCGTGCTCGCAGGCCGCCACGACGCTGCGAGGGCCCGGCGCTAAAGTTCCCCCAGTGCCGCCCCGGGTCCCGGACCCCCGCGTCCCCCAGCCCCGCCACGCACCTTCGCCGCAGCCCCGGCCTGCGCTCCTGCAGGCGAGGAGAGCGCACTCCGGCTCGGCCACCCAGCACAGGCCTGCGACGCGCGAAGTTCAACTTTGCCGGCCCGTGGCCTCCCGGGGGCCTCACTCCGGGGCGGGGGACCCCGACGGGATCGCGGGCAGCCTCCGCGAGCTCACCTGAGCCACTCATTCGACGGGCATGGCGGGGCGCCCCGGCCGCGAGGTGACGGCGGCGCCGGCGGCGGGCCGGGAGGGTGTGCGGCCCGGCGCCTCCCCACGTTCCCACCTCCCGCCCTCCAGGGAGAGCCCACGGGCCGGGCCGCGAGCGCGCCAGTGCGCACGCGCCGCGCTGTCTTCCTCGGCTGGAGGCGGCCGCGCGGCGCGCGGGGGCCGAGCGGGGGCGACAGGAGGTGCCCGCGGGCGCCCTGCAGCCCGCCGGCCGCCGAGGCCGCAGCTGGGTCCGAGCTGGCCGCCGTGGAAGGGTTGGGAACCTCGGGGATGCCCCTGGCCCTCCGTGTGGAAACCCTGTTGCCGGGACGGGCTCCCCCCCCACAGCCCCGCTCCTTCCCCTGTGGCATTCGCAACCTGCTTTGGCCAAGAGAGCGCGCCAGGCCCCAGACTGGCCGCCCCAGCCGGGACGCCTGTCCAGAAGCCGGTTCCAGGCCCGGGGAGGCCTGGAGCTGTCGGTGTGGACGCGTGCACCCTCCCAAGTGCAGGGTGGCGCGGAGTGCCCTGGCCCTTTTGGTAATGTTGGAGGGGGAAGGCCTCCCTGCAGATGAGGTGCCACTGGTAATCTAGTGAGAAGCAGCCTTCTGCCCGGCAGTCACAGTGAAATGGGGGGCGCAAGAGATCTCCCACGAAAGGGGAGATGACCAAGATTCTCCCTATAAAGCCACTGTGAAAGAAAGTACCTGGCCCACTCCAAGTGGAGCTGTGCACAGCTCTTAGGGAATGAGGCAAGGCACCCAGTACCCCACATCTCCGGTCTTTGGTGTCACCTGACGAATGACCCCTGTGGAACCTTTGCCATAAACATCTGGAGCTGCTCTGTAGGCAAGAAATGGGACCAGGTGGGCACTCGCATCCTGGGGCCTGTGGCTGGCGCTGGGGTTGGAAGGAGCTGACCCTCCTGCCCTCTCCTACCCCAGCTCTGCTTATTTCTCTAATATGCCCCTTGGATGAAAACCTACAGCTCTCTCCTACTAATGCTTATCTCCCTGCTTCCTCAAAACCTCAGTGCAGTTCCGGCACCTAACAAGTACAGCTTTCACATCAGCAAGGTTTGTCTCAGAAAGCACCAGTGAGGCGAAGCGGGACCGCACCCTCCAACACTCCTTGGTTTTTCTCGCCTGTTTCTTGCTCCTAGATTTGTTTTGTACTCTTTACTTCAACCTTTTACAGTGAAAATTGAATGTGCTGAATCATGAAACCTTACTGGAAGGAAAAAGTTATTTTTGGCCATTTATTTAGTAAAAAGCACTCTAGAGAATGCAACCCAGAAATGTACTTTATTATGATAGCTTAATGTAAGAAAAGAACTAAATAACGAATATTTCCCCCTTGTCATCTTCACTTGGGAGTCATTTTTAATGTGAGCCAGCATGAAGCCATTAAACCTGTATGCAATATTTTAAGATGTAAAATTACCCATGTTTTTAATAGCACCTCACAGGTATTGGATGTTGCGTGCCAGCAGCGGAGATAGGCACGCACGTGCACAGAAAAGCTGGAGGACTGTCCTGGCCGTGCTGCAGGAAGCTGCGGCCACAGCCCAGGGCCGGGCTCTGGAGCAAGCCACGTGTGGCTTCAGAGGCAAAGGCGGGAGGGGGTCGATGTCTTGAAGTTGCTTTGCACACGTGGAGCCTTGAAAGGGCTTCTGCCCAATCAGTCTGGCCAGGTCAGCTGTGGAATGACAGGGAGGGGCTGCGGGTGGGCTCTATCCTCAAACGGGCACTTGGTGACCCTGCGTACTGCTTCACCGCAAGTTCCCGCATACCCCTGCCCAAGTCCTGCCTGTTTCCCTGTCCCCCAGAGGCTGCTGTCCCCAGCACTCCCCGCAAGGGGCCCCTACTGCCCTGAGGGTGCCTGCCCCTTGTTCCACGGCACCCTCTCTTCCCGAGCTGCCCCTGGACAGTGGAGCCCCGGGTCCACCTCCGCACGTTCTTAAGGGAGATGTGTGTGTGTGTGTGTGGTGTGTGTATACATGAATGAGGAATGGCTGGAGAACATTTTGCCACGTAGGTCGTGATTCAGGGACCAATCGCTGGAGAGAGGGATGGTGCTGGTCTGGTGGGTCCGTGTGAGAAATGATATGATCTGCTGGAATGCTTGGAGGAAACCCATCCTTTTTATGGCAGGAAGAAACTCAGAGAGCTCCACCCATGATGACCGTCCATAAGCTCGCTTTCACATAGCTGTGTCAGCACACAGGTGTCCTTCGAGAAGCCATCGACTCCCTCTGTGCCTCACTCACTGGACACAGTGACTGCCACGCCCTCCACTGCCCTCCAGAATATTCTCGCAGGCTGGCTGAGCCGTGTGCAGTGGTGAGGAGGCCCTGCCCGCATGCCGTGGGAGGTGCCGTGTTGCAGCTGCACACGCGAGAGAACGGGAAACAGCCAGGTGACATGTGCACGGGGAGAGGCCTCCACAGGTCTCGGAGGTTAAGCCTCATTCTCTCAGGCACATAAAATCAATGTCCATTTCACTGTCGAGGTCCACATCTGTGTGCTTTGTCACTGGCCGCTGTACCTAGAAACGTAAATTCACAAACATCAATATTCAGACCTGTTTCAATATTTGCTTTGGTCTCTTCCCCCGTAACGAGCACTGTGCCTGCTTGCCCCCACTAAGCAGCCGACACCGTGGTGGGCGGATGGGAGGTGGGGCTGTGACTGCCCCCAGCACCACGTGCTTCCCTGGTGGCTCAGACTGTAAAGCGTCTGCCTACAATGTGGGAGACCCGGGTTCGATCCCTGGGTCGGGAAGATCCTCTGGAGAAGGGAACGGCACCCACTCCAGTATTCTCGCCTGGAAAATCCCATGGACCAAGGAGCCCGGTAGGCTACAGTCCATGGGGTCACAAAGAGTCAGACACGACTCAGACACGACTGAGCGACTTCACTTCACTCCACTTCATCCAAGGATGGGGGGTGCAGGGAGCCCATCATGGAGGTGAAACTCGGCCACTGAACCCAGAAGCTGAAGCTGTCATGGGCATTCCCGGAGCACAGGCAGTCCCAGGCACTGCTGTATTTGCAGGTCTCGCATTCCTGAGTGAGCCATGTCTCTACCATCTCTCTTGCGAGAAACTCCTGGAGTCAGGGCCCCCGTCCCGGTCATCCGGTTTATTACTTCTTAGGACAGAGCTGGCTCGACGAGGGGGCTCAGCAATGCTTCCTGAATTAATACAGATGTGATTCAGTGTTAGAGACTTCGTGTCCTGGGAAGAGTCACACACACACACACACACACACACACACCTTGATAGAATGGGAAGGCAGAAACCGCTCTGCTGCCTAGAAGGCTGTTGTCCGTGGGAAAATGTTACTTAAAATCGGTGGCTGACTTGGTCAGATATCCTGTGATGCTTGGGGACGCCCTCGCTCTTGCTGCCCACTGGAGCGACCCGCGTGAGAGTACCAGAGCAACCCACTGTCTGCGGGGGACAGCTAGCACAAGGGGCCTTTGTGGGAGTCGGGCGGGGGCAGTGAGAACGCTCAGGGTCGAGGCCCACCTGGCAGGCAGTGAACAGCCGCCCACAGGACAGTCAGCCGGGCCAGGGGTGAAGAGGCCCGGCTCCCCGAGGCCCTGCCTGCCTGGGAAGTCGGTTCCAAACTGAGACCTGCTTCTCCCAGCTGTGGAGACGGACTTTGAGCTCTCAGGGTGGAAGACTTCCCCTAGAGACTCCATTCAAGCAGCTGTGACGACGGCTGTCAGGGTGTGCAGGGGGGCGGTCGGACTCCCCTTCCCGAGACACCTCTGCCCTGCCTGTCCCCCACTGCTGGGGTCTAACGGGACCTGAAGGGTGAGTCTGTCTTATCGCCATTCCTGGGAAACCCCAGAGCGGGAAGCCCTCGGGTCAGGAGGTGACGTTTTCAGTGAAAAGTGTGTGGACGGCAGAGGGTTCCCTGGCCGGCAGGCCCAAGCGCCTGAGGCCTCTGGAAATGCAGCGGTGAGGTGAGAGGTCAGGGACAGAAAGTTAGAAGACGGGACAGAGGTCAGGGATGGAAAGAAAGAACTTGGCAGTTGCCCTCCCAGGGACTGAGCAAGACTGAACCGCAGGATCCCTCCAAGCCCGCAGAGAGCAGTGCTCGTGGGTCTCATGTTGGAGCGAAGGAGCAGCAGTACGAGCTCAGGGCTGTCAGCTCTCACGAGAAACAGGACTTCAGTCCTGCAACCACAGGAGCTGAGTTTAGCCAAAGATCATCTGATGGATGAGGATGCCCAAGCCCCAGATGAGAACACAGCCAGGCCAGCAGGCTGATTTCCGCTTTCTGAGACCCCCAGTCAAGCTCACGCAGGTGGCCGACCTGCAAAACTGTGCACAGTAAGCTTAGTCTTACATCACCAAGTTTGTGGCACTTCGTTACAGCAACAACACCACCCAGCGAAAACACCCACCTTTGAAGCCTAGCGGCAGATGCTCCTTGCTTACTCCATGTACCAGTCAGCTGTTACCACGGTAACACTCTAGCAAACCTTCCGCAGTGCAGAGGCTTAAACAGCAGCCTTGCCCCTTGCCCGTCCTCCTGCAGATCAGCTGGCACAGCGGTGCTGCTCTCGGCCTGGCTGGTTGTGTCCAGCCAAGTGTGGCTTCACCACACAAGGCAAGAGCGTGAACTCTCCCAGCAACCCCGTGGACAGGCTGGCTTGTGTTCTGGGGACTCCCTGGCTCCAGGGTGGCCCCAGGCTGGAGCAGACCTGTTCTGAGGGGTTGTGGCCTGGTGAGCATCACCAGTTCCCTGGGAAGAAGGCTAACCCAGCCTCTGAGCCACGGAGTGTGGAGAGGACGCACGTCAGCCCTGTTGGGATGCTCCAGGCGATGGGGAGGTGGTGAGGGTCAGCGGGGAAGATGCAGACCATGGGGCAAACCGCAGGCGCAGTGGGCCACCTGTGAAGTCACACGTGGGTTTATGAATGCATGCAGGATCAGCTCCCCTCGCCACTGTGTTGCTCAAGGGTCAGCTGTACTTTTCTCTATTCCTCCTGCTGTGCACATGTGCTCAGTTGCTCTGTCGTGTCCATCTCTTTGTGACCCATGGACTGTAGCTGCCAGGCCCCTCTGTCCATGGGATTCTCCAGGCAAGAATACTGGAGAGGGTACCATTTCCGCCTCCAGGGGATCGTCCCGACCCAGGGATCAAACCAGCATCTACTGAGTCTCCTGCATTGGCAGGTGGATTCTTTACCCACTGAGCCATCAGGGAAGCCCCCCATGGGGGCTGCACAGGCAGCCAGAACTCCTACCCTCACCCGGTAGTAATAAGTGAGGGGTAGACAGGGGCTGACGGTAAACCTGGACACCTGGCAGTACCCCCACCGGGCAATAATGAGGTGATACCTTCCTCTTTCCTTGCCAGAGCAGCATCAGAGGAAGCCAGCTAAATCAGAAGTTTAAGGAAGATTCAGTCTCTTGTGATATAGTATCCAAAAGGTCCAGGTTGCCATCGAAAATCACTTGTCATAGCAAAAACCAGGCATATCTCAAGCTCAATGGAAAAAAAGAAAAAAGATAATTAAGAGATTCTAACAATGGGATGATAAGATGTTAAAATTGTCTGATAGAGATTTTAAAATAGTCATCATCAGAGTGCTTCAATAAGCAATTACAAATATACTTGAAACAAATGAAAAAATAGAAAACATCAGAAAATAAATAGAAGGTTTTAGAAAGGGAAGATATAAAGAAGAAGTGGAAATTTAAGAAATGAAAATACAATAACCAAAATAAAAAACTCAGGGGACTGGCTCTATATATGGCGGAATGGAGGAGTCAGATGAAAGAATCAGTGAATTCAATCTAAACAACAAAGAAAATAGATTTTTAAAAATAAACAGAGCCTCGGGGACATGTGGAATTATAACTGAAGATCAAACATTTGTGTTACTAGAGTCCCCAGGAGGAGGGTAATGAAAAAAAGGCTGGCAAACTACCTAGGAAAGGACATTATCGTACAGAGTCCACAAAGTGAGTAAACCCCGAACAGAATAGACCCAAAGACATGCACACCGAGGCACAGCATAGCCACAGCTCTGAAGACCCAAGACCAAAAGAAGCACACTGCACACAGGAACAGAGAGGAGACACCCTACATATACGTGTTCAGACGCTCGCTCGTGTCCGACTCTGCGATCCCCCGGGCTGCAGCCTGCCCGGCTCCTCTGTCCATGGGATTCTCTAGGCAAGGATACTAGAGTGGGCCACCAATTTCCTCCTCCAGGGCACCTTCCCAACTCAGGGATCGAATCCCTGGCTTTGGCATCTCCTGCACTGGCAGGTGGGTTTTTTGTTTTTTACCACTAGCACCACCTGGAAAGCCATTACATATAGAGAAAAAGTAATTTTAATGACAATGGATTTATCATCAGAAACCAAGGAAGTCAGAATAAAAGTGGCAAAAGTTATTTTAAGTGTTGAAAGAGAAGAACTGTCAACCCAGGAACCGACATTCAGAAAAAAAAATGTCCTTCAGGAATAAAAGAGAGATGAAGACTTTCTCAGATGAAAGACAACTCAGACTTTCTTGCTGGTTGACCTAACCCTCCAAAAATGGCTAGAGAATGTTCTTTAAACAAGAAAGAAATAGCAAGAGTGGTGGCTTTGGAACATCAAAGACATAAACAGAAACACAATACTTAAGTGAAAATGGAATTCAAAAAAGTGTTGCAGTCCCAGCAAACACAAGTCCACATCTAGACAGCGTCACAGGTGAATTCTACAAAACATTTAGGAAGAGTTAACACCTATCCTTCTCAAACTATTCCAAAAAAACTGAAGCGGAAGGAATGCTTCTGCACTCATTCTTTGAAGCCAGCATCACCCTGATTACTAAAACCGGACAAAGATTCCATAAAGAAAGAAAATTACAGGCTAGTATCACTGTTGAACATAGATATAAAAATTCTCAACAAAATACTAGCAAACTGAAATAAAAAATACGTTGAATGGATCATACGCTATGATCAGGTAGGATTTGTCGAAGGGACGCAAAAATGGTTCTGTATACTCAGTCCCTACATACAAACCTTCAGGTTTCGAACTTTTGAAGGTGCAAACACGCTTCCACAGGTCCAGTCACACATGCAGTTCATGCGTCTGATGCACATCGTCACGTGTGCGTCCTCACACGGTTGTGCTTTTGTGGACTTTATTGTACAGCACTGTATAGAGAACAGCAGTGCAGTCTCTTTATTTCAAGCCCAGGATGTCCAGAAGCAAGCTTAAGGTCAGCAGTGATACAGCTGGAACTACTGTACTGCTCAAAGCACAATAGGTAATCCCAAAGAAAGGCAACGCCAAAGAATGTTCAAACTGCTGCCCAACTGCACACATCTCACACACTAGCAAAGTAATGCTCGAAATTCTCCAAGCTGGGCTTCAACAGTACGTGAACCAAGACCTTCAGTTCAGTTCAGTCCAGTTCAGTCGCTCAGTCGTGTCTGACTCTTTGCGACCCCATGAATCGCAGCACGCCAGGCCTCCCTGTCCATCACCAACTCCCGGAGTTCACTCAAACTCATGTCCATCGAGTCGGTGATGCCATCCAGCCACCTCATCCTCTGTTGTCCCCTTCTCCTTCTGCCCCCAATCCCTCCCAGCATCAGGGTCTTTTCCAGTGAGTCAGCTCTTCGCATGAGGTGGCCAAAGTATTGGAGTTTCAGCTTTAGCATCAGTCCTTCCAATGAACACCCAGGACTGATCTCCTTTAGAATGGACTGGTTGGATCTCCTTGCAGTCCAAGGGACTCTGAAGAATCTTCTCTAACACCACAGTTCAAAAGCATCAATTCTTTGGCGCTCAGCTTTCTTCACAGTCCAACTCTCACATCCATACACGACCACAGGAAAAGTCATAGCCTTGACTTGATGGACCTTTGTTGGCAAAGTAATGTCTCTGCTTTTGAATATGCTATCTAGGTTGGTCATAACTTTCCTTCCAAGGAGCAAGCGTCTTTTAATTTCATGGCTGCAGTCACCATCTGCAGTGATTTTGGAGCCCAAAAAAATAAAGTCTGACACTGTTTCCACTGTTTCCCCATCTATTTCCCATGAAGTGATGGACTACATGCCATGATCTTCGTTTTCTGAATGTTGAGTTTTAAGCCAACTTTTTCACTCTCCTCTTTCACTTTCATCAAGAGGCTTTTTAGTTCCTCTTCACTTTCTGCCGTAAGGGTGGTGTCATCTGCGTATCTGAGGTTATTGATATTTCTCCCAGCAAGCTAGGTTCCAGTTTGTGCTTCTTCCAGCCCAGCGTTTCTCATGATGTACTCTGCTTATAAGTTAAATAAGCAGGGTGACAATATACACCCTTGACGTACTCCTTTTCCTATTTGGAACCAGTCTGTTGTTCCATGTCCAGTTCTAACTGTTGCTTCTTGACCTGCATATAGGTTTCTCAATAGGTAGGTCAGGTGGTCTGGTATTCCCATCTCTTTCAGAATTTTCCACAGTTTATTGTGATCCACACATCAAAGGCTTTGGCATAGTCAATAAAGCAGAAATAGATGTTTTTCTGGAACTCTCTTGCTTTTTCCATGATCCAGAGGATGTTGGCAATTTGATCTCTGGTTCCTCTGCCTTTTCTAAAACCACCTTGAACATCTGGAAGTTCATAGTTCACATATTGCTGAAGCCTGGCTTGGAGAATTTTGAACATTACTTTACTAGCGTGTGAGATGAGTGCAATTGTGCAGTAGTTTGAGCATTCTTTGGCATTGCCTTTCTTTGGGATTGGAATGAAAACTGACCTTTTCCAGTCCTATGGCCACTGCAGAGTTTTCCAAATTTGCTGGCATATTGAGTGCATCACTTTCACAGCATCATCTTTCAGGATTTGAAATAGCTCGACTGGAATTCCATCACCTCCACTAGCTTTGTTCGTAGTGATGCTTCCTAAGGCCCACTTGACTTCACATTCCAGGATGTCTGGCTCTAGGTGAGTGATCACACCATCATGATTATCTGGGTCATGAAGATCTTTTTTGTACAGTGCTTCTGTGTATTCTTGCCACCTCCTCTTAATATCTTCTGCTTCTGTTAGGTCCATACCATTTCTATCCTTTATAGACCCCATCTTTGCATTAAATGTTCCCTTGGAATCTCTAATTTTCTTGAAGAAATCTCTAGTCTTTCCCATTCTCTTGTTTTCCTCTATTTCTTTGCATTGATCACTGAGGAAGGCTTTCTTATCTCTTCTTGCTATTCTTTAGAACTCTGCATTCAGATGCTTATATCTTTTCTTTTCTCCTTTGCTTTTCGCTTCTCTTCTTTTCACAGCTATTTGTAAGGCCTCCCCAGACAGCCATTTTGCTTTTTTGCGTTTCTTTTCTATGGGGATGGTCTTGATCCCTGTCTCCTGTACAATGTCACGAACCTCCATCCATAGTTCATCAGGCACTCTGTCTATCAGATCTAGTCCCTTAAATCTATTTCTCACTTCCACTGTATAATCATTAGGGATTTGATTTAGGTCATACCTGAATGGTATAGTGGTTTTCCCTACTTTCTTCAATTTAAGTCTGAATTTGGCAATAAGGAGTTCATGATCTGAGCCACAGTCAGCTCCTGGTCTCGTTTTTGTTGACTGTATAGAGCTTCTCCATCTTTGGCTGCAAAGGATATAATCAATCTGATTTCAGTGTTGACCACCTGGTGATGTCCATGTGTAGAGTCTTCTCTTATGTTGTTGGAAGAGGATGTTTGTTATGACCAGTGCATTCTCTTGGCAAAACTCTATTAGTCTTTGCCCTGCTTCATTCTGTATTCCAAGGCCAAATTTGCCTGTTACTCCAGGTGTTTCTTGACTTCCTACTTTTGCATTCCATCCCCTATAATGAAAAGGACATCTTTTTGGGGTGTTAGTTCTAAAAGGTCTTGTAGGTCTTCATAGAACCGTTCAACTTCAGCTTCTTCAGTGTTACTGGTTGGGGCATAGGCTTGGATTACTGTGATATTGAGTGGTTTGCCTTGAAAACGAACAGAGATCATTCTGTCATTTTTGAGACTGCATCCAAGTACTGCATTTTGGACTCTTTTGTTGACCACGATGGCTACTCCATTTCTTCTGAGGGATTCCTGCCTGCAGTAGTAGATATAATGGTCATCGGAGTTAAATTCACCCACTCCAGTCCATTTTAGTTCGCTAATTCCTGGAATGTCGACATTCACTCTTGCCATCTCCTGTTGGCCACTTCCAATTTGCCTTGATTCATGGACCTGACATTCCAGGTTCCTATGCAATATTGCTCTTTACAGCATCAGATCTTGCTTCTATCACCAGTCACATCCACAAATGGGTATTGTTTTTGCTTTGGCTCCATTCCTTCATTCTTTCTGGAGTTATTTCTCCACTGATCTCCTGTAGCATATTGGGCACCTACCGACCTGGGGAGCTCCTCTTTCAGTATCCTATCATTTTGCCTTTTCATACTGTTCAAACCAAGACCTTCCAGGTGTTCAAAATGGATTTAGAAAAGGCAGAGGAACCAGAGATCAAACTGCCAACATCCATTGGATCATAGAAAAAGCAAGAGAATTCCAGAAAAACATCTACTTCTGCTTTATGCCAAAATCTTTGACTGTGTGGATCACAACAAACTATGGAAAATTCTTAAAGGGATGGGAATACCAGACCACCTGACCTGTCTCTTGAGAAATCTGTATGCAGGTCAGGAAGCAACAGTTAGAACTGGACATGGAACAACGGACTAGTTCCAAGTTAGGAAAGGAGTACGTCAAGGCTGTATATTGTCACCCTGCTTATTTAACTTATATGCAGAGTACATCAGCAAAATTCCAGGTTGGATGAAGCACAAGCCGGAATCAAGATTTCTGGGAGAAATATCAATCACCTCAGATACGCAGATGACACCACCCTTATGGCAGAAATGGAAGAGGAACTAAGGAGCCTCTTGATGAAAGTGAAAGAGGAGAGTGAAAAAGCCGGCTTCAAACTCAACATTCAAAAAGTGAAGATCTTGGCATCCAGTCCCATCACTTCATGGGAAATAGATGGGGAAACAGTGGAAACAGTGACAGACTTTATTTTCTTGGGCTCCAAAATCACTGCAGATGGTGACTGCAGTCATGAAATTAAAAGATGCTTGCTCCTTGGAAGAAAAGCTATGACCAACTTACATAGCATATTAAAAAGCAGAGATTACTTTGCCAACAAAGGTCCGTCTAGTCAAGGCTATGGTTTTTCCAGCAGTCATGTTATGGATGTGAGAGTTGGACCATAAAGAAAGCTGAGTGCCAAAGAATTGATGCTTTTGAACTGTGGTGTTGGAGAAGACTCTTGAGAGTCTCTTGGACTGCAAGGAGATCAGACCAATCAATCTTCAAGGAGATCAGTCCTGAATGTTCATTGGAAGGACTGATGCTGAAGCTGAAACTCCAATACTTTGGCCACCTGATGCACAGAACTGACTCATTGGAAAAGACCCTGATGCTGGGAAAGACTGAAGGTAGGAGGAGAAGGGGATGACAGAGGATGAGGTGGTTGGATGGCATCACGGACTCAATGGACATATGTCTGAGCAAACTCCAGGGGTTGGTGATGGACAGGGAAGCCTGGTGTGCTGCAGTCCATGGGGTTGCAAAGTTGGACACGACTGAGCAAATGAACTGAACTGAACTGATTGTGCTTTTCAAGGTACTGTACTGTAAGATCAAATATGTTTTTTATTTTCTGTGTTGCTTATGTATTATTTGTGTGAAAAGTAGTACAAACGTATTACAGTACAATACTATATAGCTGAGTGTGTTAGTTGGGTACCTAGGCTAACTTTGTTGGACTTTCAAGCACATTCTCAGAGTAGAACTCATTTGTATGTAGGGGACTTACTGTATATCCAGAATCCGCACACCACATTAACAAGTTGAAGAATAAAACTCATCTAGTCATCTCAATAGGTGCGGAAAAAGCTTTTGACACAATTCAACTTTAACTTATAAAATCTCTCAACCAAGTGGACAAAAAGAGGACGTACCTCAACATTTTAGAAAGGCCATATGTGAGAAAGCTACAGCCAACATTATACCCAACAGTGAAAAGCTGAAAGCGTTCTCTAAGGTGCTTAGTGTCCTATCTAAGACCAGGACACAACTAGTGTGTCCAAGTATGCCCATTCTCAACCCTTATTCAACCTTGCGTTGGAATTCCTAATCACAGTAATCAGGCAATAAAACAATAATAATACAAATCTGAAGAAAGACGCAAAACTGTCAGTGTTCGACAATGACATGATACTAAACAAAGAGAAAACTCTAAAGACACCACGAAAAACATTTGAAATTAATAAATGAATTTAGCAAAATTGCAGGATACAAAATTAATACACAGAAATCTGTTGCGTTTTTATACACTAATAATGAACTATCAGAAAGCAATATTAAGAAACAACCTAATTTACATTTGCACCAAAAAGAATAAAATACATCAGAATAAATCTAACCAAAGAGGTAAAGCACTCTGAAAACTATAAGATATTGATGAAAGAAAGTGAAGATGATACAAATGGAAAGTATATTGTGCTCATGCATTGGAAAAATTAATATTCCTAAAATGGCCATACTACCCAAGGCGATCTACAGATTCAGGTCAATCCCTATCAAAATACCAATGGCATTTTTCACAGAACTAGAACAAATAATTCTAAAACTTATATGGAAACACAAATGATCCCCAATAGCCAAAACAGTCTTGAGAAAGAAGAAAAAGCTGGAGGTATCTCCTGTCCTGATTTCAAACTGTACTACAAAGCTACAGAAATTAAAACAGCATGACTGGCATTAGAAACACACACAGGGGTCAGTGGTGTAGAACGGAGGGCCCAGAAATAAACACACACGGTTATGGGAAGGTGACTCAGCAGGGTTTCCAGGGTAGGGCCTGCTGAGGCAGGGCAGGGCATGCCCCGGGCTGGTGGGACTGCCGGGGCCCTGCCTCCAGCTGCGGGTGCCCTGCCACTGATGCTGCGTCACAGCTGGGCCAGATGCTGCCACCATGTCGTCACGGAGGGAGACAGGTAGAGCAGACCTGGGCTCTCCGTGTGCTATTCTTCACAACTGCACGTGAACCTCCGCTGACCTCAACATAAACAGCCAAGTTAAAAAGTCGTGAGGATCGGCAGTGTTTTCTGAGCACCTGCGAGCCTTCCGGTTCCCACCAGAGCCCTGCAGGGCGGACACCCTTGTCGTTCTGCTTTAGATGAAGACAGCAAGTCTGAGCAGGGACAGACAGCTCCCCGGGGGACACCAGCCTGCGGTATGGAAGCGGGTGTTACAGCACAGGGACCTGACCTGGCTTTTAGTTCCCCGCATCCCAGCTCTGCAGGCCTTTCAGTCTGGGCCCCACGAGGGTGTGCCCTCCCTCCTGGCCAGGCTGCTGGGTCCTCGGTGCCCACTGCACCCAGAGCCCCACAGCCTCCTCTCACTGGGGCAGAGCTGTTCTTGCTCACCCACGGTCCTCAGCACCACACGGGGCAAGTGCCCTCCCTGGAGGGACCTGGCCACAGGCCCTGCCTGAGCCCGCCTGCAGGACGGACCAAGGGCCAGCTCCCAGGGGGCAGCTTCAGGTACTGGGGGTTGGCGGGAAGACACAGACTTCCCCCACAGGCCTGATCTCCAAGGCCTGTGGGGCTGCACGCCGCACACTCAGGCCTCCCGCACCGACACCCCGCTGTCCTGCCTGGCTCCCAGGTAAAGTCCTGTCCTTGTGCATTCGCAAGAGACATACCCGGAGATGAGCTCCCAGCAGCTTCTGGGCACCACTCACGTCCAGCACCACTGAGTCTGGGAGTGTCCTGGGATGGCTGTAACAAATCACCCCAAACTGGGTGCCTGAAAACAACAGGAATTTGTTCCCTGGGGGAACAGCTCTGGGGCCCAAAAGGTGGAAATCAGTACCACCAGGCTGAAGCCGGGTGCCACCAAGGCCGAGGCACTCCAGGGGCTCAGGGGGAAGGGGCCTGTTCCTTGCTCCCCCCAGGGGCTGAGCTCCTTTGGCTCAGGACCGCCCCCTCTGATCCCAGCGTGTGCACTCAGGTGGCCTCCTCCTCCTCTGCCCACAAAACACCGCCTTTCTGCCTCCCTCCTCTAAGGAGAGGTGGCCGTGTTTAGGCCTCATCCTGACAGTCCAGGGTAACTTAACCTTTCCAGATCTTTCACTCCAAACTGCGAGCACCCTTGTCCCTTGTAAGACATGACGACAGGCTCCAGGGTTGGGACCTGATACCCTTGGGGCAGCCGTGAGGCAGCCGGCACACTCCCCATTCCACAGCTCCAGCCAGATCCCATCCCCTCCGGACACCTGTCCTGCCTTAACCCAAACGCATCATTCTTGTCCTCAACCTGAACCGCCAGGGACGTCTGAACGATAGGGGACGTCAAATCGATGGTTGTTCAGATAGACCCTTGAAAAGATGTGATGTGCACTGGTCTCCCTCTGAACGCCCCCCGCCAGCCCCTGGTCCTCCTCAGTCTGCTGTTCGCTTCTGTGGATCTGCAGTCTCGGACACTTGGTGCGAACGAGGCCGCATAAGACGTGGCCGTTGGTCCAGCTCCTTGTCCTCTGTAGGTTGTCCAGGCTGTGGCGGGAAGGGGCCCCCGCCTTTTGATGGCCCAGGACTATTCCAGGATGCAAACCGGGCCCCGACCTGTGAGGGCCACATCCCAGCCCTGCTCCTGACTGCCCTCAGCTCAGGAGCTCAGCCCAGGCCCGTGGTCCTTGGGTGGCCCTGGTCCCAGTGCAGTGCAGAGGTCCAGGGACTTCTAGACAGACCAGGAGGCCTCCCAAGCACCTGCGAGCAGCACCTGAGCACCGTGCACCCCCGCCCGCAGGGAGGCGGGGGTTACAGCCTCATCCCAGAACCCACGTGTTTGTCCCCATGGTGAGTCTGGGTCCCCTCCCGCCAGGGGCCCGGCCTCTTCCTGTGACCCTGAGCAGAAAGGCTCCCTTCGCCTGGGCACAGGGACAGAGGACGGGCTTTCCTGTCCAGAAGTGGTGGCCACAGGTCAGGGCCAAGACCCCCCAGCAGCCCCTGGCGTGGTGGAGGAGAGGCCAGCTGCCCCGGCCGCCCTGAAGGGCGTGCTGGGCACTGCCGGCCCTGACTCAGGCTCTCTGGCCTGGGCTGGGTTCCCAGGCCAGGGCCAGCCTCCAGACGCCCATGGAGGGCACTCCCAAGCCAGGAGGCGCAGCTGCCTGTAAAGTGTGCGGGGATCCCCTCCTCCATCTGCCCTTCGGCCATGCTGGGCTTCCACAGTGGGGCGAGGTATCCAGCCCACACTCAAGTCCTGGAGGGGCGACCCGGACGGAAGGAGCAACATGGGGTGGGGGCAGGGAGCCAAGCTGGCCTGCAGGTGCTGGTGGCCCAGGTGGCAGGTCAGTGCAGGAAAGACGCCCAGGGAGGCCAAAGAGGAAGCCTCTTCTATTCAAGCCAAGCAGCCTCCCAACGCACCTGCGAGCACGTGCCTGAGCACCGTGCGCCCCCACCCGGCCTCTGGTCCCCCAGGCTCTGCCAGTGCCCGTCAGACCACTGCAGACACGGAGCTCGGCACCTGGGTTCCAGGGCGGGGCGTGGACGAAGCTATGAGGACAAGGACTCTGACGTCAGAGGCTCAGACCATTCCCCACAGGAGCCACCCCTTCCACTGTTTGCCTCCAAGCTGTGGGGAGCCCAGGAGGAAGGGGCACACAAATCAGTGGACAGATACGAGATCTGCAAAGTGAAGGCACTCAGTTGTGTCTGACTCTTTGTGACCCCATGGACTGTACGAGGCTTCTCTGTTCATGGGATTCTCCAGGCAAGGATACTGGAGTGGATTGCCATTTCCTTCTCCAGGGGATCTTCCCAGCCCAGGGATCGAACCCGGGTCTCCTGCATTGCAGGCAGACACTTTACCATCTGAGCCACTTGATGGTAGAGATGAAAGAGATCTGGGGTCTTGTTCTAAAGTCTGATTTCACCCGAACCAGACTCCACCTCCACCAGCGTGATGCCAGGATCCGAGGCCTCGGGGTCCCAGCGCCAGCCAGGATCAAGGCTCGCTGGCCTGAGCTGCGACTTCCCACGGTACGCTGGCAGTGCCAATGTCAGGCACCAGTGGTAGCTGTCATAGCTCCAACCCTGCTGCCCGATGGCACCTTCCCTCTGAAACATCCCTGACTGTTCTATACATCAGTGTCTCTTTTGCTGTCTTTTGGACTCTGTGGGAGAGGGAGAGGGTGGGATGATTTGGGAGAATGGCATTGAAATATGTATAACAGCATATATGAAACGAGTCGCCAGTCCAGATTCGATGCACGATACTGGATGCTTGGGGCTGGTGCACTGGGATGACCCAGAGGGATGGTATGGGGAGGGAGGAGGGAGGAGGGTTTGGGATGGGGAACACATGTATACCTGTGGCGGATTCATTTTGATATATGGCAAAACCAATACAATATTGTAAAGTTAAATAAAATAAAATTAAAAAAAAAATGAAACACCCCTGACTTCACAGCTGCTCACGTGATGCATCATGGGCTTGACCGCGTGGTCCGAGCTCCTCCTGGGTGGCACACTTTGTTAACCCGGCGTCCATCCCAGCTAGGGCCCTGGGCTGACGACTCATCCTGGGCGAGCAGGAGAACGTGCCCAGGGCAGCAGGGGACCCAGTGTGGGGGTGCTGTGGTGAAAGCCAGGGCCCCTGCCACAGGAGACCTCCACACGGATACTGAAATCAGAGCTGGCTTAGGCTTTGCAACTCTCCTTTTACCATAAATAGTACCTCCTCTCTCCTACCCAAGGCAATCTACAGATCCAATGCAATCCCTATCAAATTACCAATGGCATCCACAGAATTAGACCAATTTTTTTTTTAAAAAATTTGTATGGAGACACAGAAGTCCCTGAATGATCAAAGCAATCTTGAGAAAGAAAAACAGAGCTGGAGGGATCCGTTGCCCTGGCCTCAGACTACACTGCAAAGCTATGGGATCAAACCAATATGGAGCTGGCACAGAAACAGACGTATATTCATAGCTCAATGGGACAGGATAGAAAGCCAGAAATAAACCCACACATCGATGGTCGATTAGTCTATGACAAGGGAGGCACGACTATATAATGGAGAAAAGACAGTCTCTTCAATAAGTAGTGCTAGGAAAACTGGACAGCTACATGCAGAATAAGGACATTAGAACATTAACACCACACACAAAAATAAACTCAAAGTGGATTAAAGACCTCAACGTAAGACTGAATACTATAAAACTTTTAAGGGAAAACATGCGCAGACCCCTCTTTGACATAAATTGTAGCAATATCTTTTTGACCCGTCTCCTAGAGTAATGGAAATAAAAACAAAAATAAACAAATAAGACCTAATTAAACTCAAAAGCTTCTGCAAAGCAAAATTAAAAGACAATCCACTTTTCATTGGGAGAATGGGAGAAAATATTTGCAAATGATGCGACTGACAAGCAATTAACTTCCCAAATTTACAAACAGCTCATGCAGCTCAACATAAAATAAATAAATAAATAAATGAGCAGAAGACCTCTATAGACATTTCTCCAAAGAAGATGTACAGATGGGCCATCAGACAGATGAAAAGAGCCCCAGCGTCACTAATTATTAGAGAATTGCAAGTCAAAACTACATGAGATATGACCTCACACCAGTCAGAATGACCATGATCAGAAAGTCTAAAACCAAGAAATGCTGGAGAGGGTGTGGAGAAGAGGGGCCCTCCTACACTATTGGTGAAAGCAAGTGAAAATGAAAATCACTTCGTCGTGTCTGACTCTTTGCGACCCCATGGACTGTAGCCTTCCAGGCTCCTCTCTCCATGGAATTCTCCAGGCAATTCTACTGGAGTGGGTAGCCTTTCCCTTCTTCAGGGGATCTTCCCAACCCAAGGGATCAAACCCAGGTCTCCCACATTGCAGGCAGATTCTTTACCAGCTGAGCCACAGGGAAGTCCCCACTACTGATGGGAATGCAAATCGCTACAGATGCTGCGGAGAACAACATAGAAGCTCCTTTAAAAACTAAAAATAGAACTACCATTTGATACAGCAATCCCACCCCTGGGCATATATCTGAGAAAACCAGGTATCCAAAGGATATATGCACCCCAGTGTTCACTGCAGCACTGTCTACAAGAGCCAAGACGTGGCAGCAACTTCTGTCAGAAGGGATGAACAAAGATGTGGTACATAGACAGTGGGTTACTCAGCCATTTGAAAGAATGAAATAATGCCATTTGCAGCAACATGGATGGATCTGGAGATTATCATACTAAGTGAAGTATGTCAGGTGGAGAAAGACAAATATGTGATATCCTTTATATGCAGAATAAAAAAAGATACAAATGAACTTATTTACAAAGTAGAAACAGACTCGCAGACTTAGAGAATGAACTTATGGTCAGCAGGAGGGAAGGGCAGTGGGCAGGGAGAGCCTGGGAGGTTGGGACTGAGATATACACAGTGCTGTGTCTGCAACAGGCAGCCAACAAGGAGCTATACATACAGGCACAGCAGAGAGCTCTGCTCAACGTTCCGTAATCGCCTGAACGGGAAAAGACCTTGAAAAAGAATAGATACGTGAAGGCGTATAACTGGATCACTTAGCCGCACACCTGAAACTTACTGTTAATCAAGTACATTTTAATGTAAAATACTAATTTAAAAAATAATAAATAAGTGAAAAAAATACCTCTTCCTCACCCCTCCTGGGAGCAGTCAGCCTAGCAGCCACCCACACCCAGTATGAATTTGTTCACCCTGCACAGATGCTCTCACAGTCAAAGCAGCTGTACTCACATTTCAGGCCCACCAACCCTGTTGGTCCTGTGAAATTCTGATTTCTCCACCCAAAAAGAGACTCAAATGTGGTCCCAGTCTTGTGGAATTTCAGGATATCAAAGATTAAGGACACATCTCTGGAGTGCCTAGAAAGGGAAGGGAGAGGCTAACCACAGGGGAATCAGCAAGAGACTTCCCATCAGTCACAGTGGGTCCCAGAACACAGCAGAGTCGACCTTTAAAGTCACGAGGAGCATATTTTGGACTCAGAATCTGTCCTCAGCCAGACCAGCAATTACGTTTGGAGACAGAACTCCCAGATATGCAAATCTGGGAGAAGTAATCTGTTAATTCTCCTTTTGTGCCCTGTCCGAGAAAGACTTGAGGATGCACTCCAAAAAGTCAACAATAGCAACAATAGAAAGAATTCAAGAAAAAGAAGGAAATGGGATCCAAGAAAATAGCTGCGTTAACTCAGGTGTGCAACATGGAAACAAATTCTAGTCTCAGGGCCTGGAGAACAGCCAGTTCCAACCCACTGCAGGGAAGCTGGCTGGGCTTCCTGATGCGCCAAGGAAGGCATGCTTGCTCCATCGATGTGGGGAAAAGGCAGCAATGCCAGGGTAAAGAGTTACCGATGGGTGTCGTGGGCTCAGATGAAGCATCCTGACATGATCTGGAGCAGTTGACAGCCTGTAAAAATTATACATCCGTTTCAACATGGGTCCTGGATCATCCCCCTGCCAGCAGCCGGGTTTAGTGGTATAGGAAAGGAATAGTATTTGTAGTATCATAATATACGTTAGAGTTACAGAGTTAACACTGGCAATTACAGGGGAGAGACTGATAACAGATTGAAGGCAGAGAGGAAATGCTACAAACCCTCCGCCATCGGTTTATTAAACTGCAACGCCTCACTTCCTCCCCTCTTTTCCTGGCTTTAGTTTTCTCCGTAGCTCTCGCCACCACCTGACACGCTGCAGATTTTGCTTAGGAAGTTTGCTCGTTGTTTGCCTCTCTCTACTTGGAAGTCGGCTTTTGTCTGTATTGCCAGCTGCCCAGCGGTGCCAGCGTTTAGCACGTGTTCACGACTTCTTGCGGAGAAAGGACAGCTGAACAGTGTAAATGTCAGGGCACTGCTGACACAGGATTGGGGGGGACAGTGTGGAGAGAGGGGCCCCCCTTCTTCCTCTGACACAGAAGGGAGATGGGAGGGTGTGTCCAAGGCTGGTCCATGCCTGGGATTCGGAGCTATCCATGAAAACTCGGGAGGGCTATAAATGACATACCAAAATTTAGTGGAAGTGGAGGAAGTCGAAACGACTTAAACTTCTCTTTCGTACTGAGAAGTCAAATGGAAGTTGTTTAAAATTGACACGTGCAGGGGCAGAAGTAGAAGCATGTTATTTAGAATTACAGTGGTAACAAGATCCGAAAACATAAACTGTTCAAATGGTTCTCTCCTGAGAAAGGGAATGGGGCAGGGAACATTTCTTTTTCACTTCGTATCCGTCCGTCTACACAGATTTAATATTTGTACTTTGTGTGTATTGCTTTTATAATTTTTTAAAAATGTTGGGGAAAAGCCATGGGCACAGACGGCAATGTCCTTGTTTCTTGTAAAAATGTCTTCGCTTGTTCTTGATTTAGTCTTATTCCCCTGGACTTCACAGAGGGTCCGTATGAAAAATGGCCATCCGAAGGATCTGAAAGCCGCAGTGAGAGATGTTCATGTCCATTATGTCACCTGGCGTCCCCAAACGAGGATTCATGCCCCACATCTCTCCTAGTATGTCTCACAGGAAGAAAATTTGTCTCAACTATGGAAAAATATCTACAGTAGATACAGAAGACCAAAGAGCTGGCATTTTTAATAAAGAGAAACGTTCTGAAGTTAATAAGAAAAATTCCTAAATATCTCAATAGAAAAAAAGAAGATAAAGAATATAAAAAAAACTTACCAAAGGAGAAATGAAAAACCATCGAATAAAACAGCAAATTAACTTTCTTACCCCTCAGCCAGGGGAATTGAAAAAGGAGGAGGGACAAGAAGAGAAGAAGGAGGGGAGAAGGGGGAGGGGATGGGGGAGGAGGGGATGTGGGAAGGAGGGGTGGAGGAGGGGGAGGGTACCTGGGGAGGAGGGGGAGGGAAGAGAGGGGCAGAAGGGAGAAAGAGAGAGACAGGCAGTAATGGTGGGGGGGTGGGGTTGGGGATCTTACACCGTTTTCCATGGGCCAACTGGAGGAAGTCCAGCAGTTCAGCTTCTAAGAGCTGAGGCTAAGGAAATAATTGGTTAAGGGTGCAAAGCTGTGTATCAGTCCAATGACAGGTGTTGGAGACTCTGTGGCCCGTGCAGTGTGCGGACAGAGGCAGAGACTGGAGTGACGGAGGACGACCAGGGACCGCTTAGAACCACCAGTGACTGGAGAGAGATGGGAAGGATGCTCCACCAGAGCCCCCGGAGGGAGAATGGTCCTGCCCACACCTTGCTTTTGGACTCTGGCCTCCGGAGCTGTGGAAGGACACATTCTGTTATTGGAAGCCACCAGCCTATGGCACCTGGTCACATATCCTGGAAGCTACGTGTGATTCTCAACAACGGAAGATGGGCCGGCAGTCCTGGGCTGGACAAGGGCACCCAGCGTAGCAGGTGCCTCCCACGGGGGCCTCCGGCTCTGGCCCATGGCAGCTGCCCTCCGTGTCACTGTGTCAGCTGGAGCTCACAGGGTTCTATGCCCAGAAGGAAGATGGACGAAGAACCCCGGGGGTAGTCTGGGTCAGTTTGATTTCTCCCCTCCCCTCTGCAGTCAACGGTGTCCAGGAAAGTGTATCAGGTGAACCAGATGTGGCTTCAGGGGACCACCTGGTAAGTGGCCTCCGAGGATGGAGGGCTTCCCAGTGAGCTAGACCCATGGGACTAGGACAAGTGCAGCAGACAGAGCAATGTTCCAGTGCTCAGTGTATCTTAAAATGGTAGGTCCTGCCTCTTACTTTAAAAATAGGCCATATAGACCGGGGGGAAATATTTGCAAATGATGCAACTGACAGGAGACTAATTTCCAAAATATACAAACAGCTCTTACACTCAACAACAACGATGAAAAACAACCCAACTGAAAAATGGGCAGAAGACTTACATATACTTCTACAAAGAATTCAAACAGAAAGTTAATAGGGACATGAAAAGATGCTCAACATCACTAATTATTAGAGAAACGCAAAGCAATACAATGAGGTAGCCCCTCACACCAGTCAGAATGGCCATCATTTTTTAACAACAAATGCTGGAGAGGGTGTGGAGAACAGGGAGCAGGCCTCCACTGCTGGTGGGAAGGTAAGCTGGTGCAGCCACTATGGAGAACAGTATGCAGGTTCCTCAGAAAGCTAAAAATAGGGCTGCCATATGGCCCTGCAATCCCATCCTGGGCGTGTGTGAGCGCATGCTAAGTGGCTTCATCGTGCCCGACTCTGTGTGACCCCATGGACTGTAGCCCACCAGGCTCCTCTGTCCATGGGATTCTCCAGGCAGAGTATTGGAGTGGGTTTCCTTGCCCTCCTCCAGGAGATCTTCCCAACCCAGGGATTGAACCATCACCTCCCATGTCTCGTGCATTGGGAGGTGGGTTCTTTACCACTGGTGCCACCCGGGAAGACCACTCCTGGGCATATATCCGGACACAAACTCTAATCTGAAAGGATATATGTACCCCTATGTTCATAGCAGCACTATCCATGAGAGCCAAGACATGAAAACAGCCTACATGTCCATCGAGAGATGAATGGCCAGAGAAGACGCGCTGCGCACACACGTGGAATACTATTCAGCTATTCAAGAGGAAACAACACCACTCACGGCAACGTGGATGGACCGAGAGGTTACCATACCAAGTGAAGTCAGCCAAACGCCTGCGACATCACTGCTGCTGCATCCAGAAGGGGCTCGGATAAATGCACCACGAAGCAGAGGCAGACCCGGAGAAGAAACGCGCGGTTGCCAAGGGGACGGGAGGCGGAGGAGGGGCGGACTGTCGCACATACGTAACTGTCGGACGTAACGCGAACTGTTACGTACAGAACGCACGAACAACAGGCTCTTTCTCTAGAGCCCAGGGAACTGTATTCAGCGTCCCGTGATAAACCGTAGTGGAAAAGAATATGAAAGAGAATGTGTGTGTACAACTGAAGCATTTTGCCGGACAGCAGAAATCAACACACCTTGTAAATCAACTATACTTCAATAAAATAATTTCAAAAAAAAGCCCATATAGGAACTTGATACAATATCTGGAAAGTGATGCATCCTTCTCAGCTCTGGTAAGAAAGAGCTAAAAATACCACAAGCCACTGAATGAGACAAAAAAGAAGCAGGCTCACAGATCTAGAGAATAAACTAGTGGTTAGCAGCTTTATAAAAATAATAATAAGATAGCATTAATATAAGCTACAAGGGTATATTGTACAACTTGGGGAATAACTATATAATATAAATAACTATTATATAAATAACATTTATATAAACAATATAAATGGAGTATAACCTTTAAAAATGATGAATAGCAATATTGTACACCTGTAAGTTAGATAATATTGTCTAGTGACTATACTTCAACGAAAATGAAACAGAAAGGCTAAACAGAACGAACCTGGCTCTGTCTAACCAGAGGCACCAAGCGTGCGGGAGCCAGGTGTCAGCTCTGGTACCTGAGGAGTCCTGGGCACCACTTAGCCGGACTTCCAGGCTCAGATGTAGCACGCCCCTTTGACTCTTGCCGCAGCCCTATGAAGCTAAGTCACGACTCACTTCCTGGCAGATGTTTCAAGGGCCAAAGTGCTAGTGTCAGTCACCATTTGATCCCCCTTCTGGGTGGCTAAAAAGCCAGTTTAGGAGGAGACAGGACGGCCCAGGGCCCTCGCAGCTGTCTGGCTCACCTAGACCCGTACGTGAGCCAGAGATGACTTGGGTTACTTTAAGCTGCCACGGTTGGGGAGTCCTCTGTTATTACTTAGCTTATCCTAACAAACTACAGACACAATCTGAGCATCTATCAGGAGAAGGAGCTAAGTCCAGGCTGTAACCTGTGCGGAGCCCAGTGCCGCCTGCTGAGGGCACACAGAGCGGCCGCCCCCCTGACTGTCCCCAGAGAGCCAGGCTGGTCGCTGAGCAGCAGAGGCGAGGAATACACACGGGAAGGCCAAGCGTGGCACATGGCCTCGGCTGGGACCTCCACGCAGAGGCACAGAGGCGCAGCACCACAAGGCCAGGAGAAAGCGCGGCCCCCAGGCGTGCTGGGGGCACGGAGCCCAGGGGTCGCAGGAACATGGGGGCCCGGTGGAATGTACACACACAAGAAGAAATAAGGACATCTGCATAGTCAGGAACGCACTCACAAAATGGGATACAGCCACACAATGGGATATTATTCAGCCATAAAAAGGAATAAAATGAGTTACAAGCTGGACTCAAGATAGGCGGGAGAGACATCAACAACCTCAGATATCCGAATGATACCCTTCTAATGGCAGAAAGAAGAGGAACTAAAGAGCCTCTTGAGGAGGGTGAAGGGGAGAGTGAAAGAGCCAGCTTAAAACTAAATATTAAAAAAACTTAAGATCACAGCATCCCGCCTCATCACTTCATGGCAAACAGAGGGGCAAAGGAGGAAGTAGTGACAGATTTCGTCTCCTTGGGCTCTAAGATCACTGCGGATGGTGACTGCAGCCGTGGAACCAGAAGACGCTTGCTTCTGGGCAGGAAAGCGATGACAAACCTAGACAGTGGGTTGAAAAGCGGAGACATCACTCGGTCAGCAAAGGTCCATATGGTCACGGCTGTGGCCTTTCCAGTGGTCACATACGGCTGTGAGAGCTGGACCATAAAGAAGGCGGAGCACCAACGAATTGATGCTTCAACCTGTGATGCTGGAGAAGGCTCCTGAGAGTCCCTTGGACAGCAAGGAGATCAAACCAGTCAATCTTAAGGCAAATCAACCCTGAATACTCATCGGAAGGACAGAGCTGAAGCTGAAACTCCAGTATTTTGGTCATCTGATGCGAACAGCTGTCTCGTTGGAAAAGTCCCTGATGCTGGGAAAGACTGAGAGCAGGAGGAGAAGGGGGCTTCAGAGGATGAGATGGCTGGATGGCATCACTGATGCAATGGACATGAACTTGGGCAAGCTTCAGGAGATGGTGAGGGACAGGGAGGTCTGGTGTTCTGCAATTCACTGATATTCTCTTCCTGCTTTTTAATAAAGCAGGCATCCACGTGGGCTTTGCTGCAGTGACCGCCCACTGTGTGCCCATCAGGCTGGGAGAGCAAGGTCCTGAGAAACTCAGAAAGTGCTCGTGAGCTTCTGGAAAAATGCACGTATGATCTGCTCAATAATCTCGGCCAGCTTGTCCCAGTTTCTGGATGGCCTTGCAGTTGTTTATGATGAAGCTGAACTGGGCTCCTTATCAGTCCCCTCACTGTTGCAAGGTTCTGGGTATAAACGACGTCCTTGGAGGGGTAACTAAAAGATGGATTAGACAGGAAGGTCATCCCTTTTTCTTGGTGCAGATAACTCAGACGCAGGCCTGTGGCTGGTGAGAACTCCCCCCGTCGGTGGGCTGTGGTCCTCATTTCACGTGGGTCCAGGCTGGTGTCTTAAGTAAGAAGACTCATGAGGCTGGAGTGGAAAACAGCACATGTACTCATGTGCTGCCCTGGGCAGCAGCACAGGGCACAGAGGGACACCACTGTAGACAGTTCCCAGCACATGGCAGGCATTTTAGGTGGGATTCTTCAGGTTGCAAAAAAAGAGATAAATCTACTCTAACTTCTTGGGCTCTAAAATCACTGCAGATGGTGACTGCAGCCATGAAATTAAAATACACTTGCTCCTTGAAAGAAAAGCTATGAACAACCTAGACAGCATATTTCACTTTCGACAAAACAGACTTGGAGTTCTAAAGGTGGCCTGGGTCTAGAATGGCTGTTGGATCCTTATGTGAATGAAAGTCGCTCAGTCGTGTCCAACTCTTTGCAACCCCATGGACTAAGCAGTCCATGGAATTCTCCAGGCCAGAATACTGGAGTGGGTAGCCTTTCCCTTCTTCAGGAGATCTTCCCAACCCAGGAATCAAACCAGGGTCTCCTGCATTGCAGGCAGATTCTTTACCAGCTGAGCTATCAAGGATCCTTAGGAGTGGAACCTTATTTCCATATGCTCACCCTTGACGTGGGCTTTGAGAGAAGCATGTGGACACTAGCCAAAGGGGCACCATGAGCAACAGCAGGACCTCGTCCACGAGCAGGACAAGTCTGACTTTGCCACAGGGGTGGGTCCTGCATCTTGTGGGTCCCACTTGGAGCCCTCCTATCTGCTGGTGGCTGGTCAGCTCTCCGCTCCATCCGGCTCAGGGGGACGTGCAGCAGCCCTGAGGTCTGGGGTCTGGGTTCCCACATTGGGCTTTGTTCTTGCCCTGAGGTTTTGGAGGAAAACACCAGGCAAATTTAGCCCTGAATTCCAGCCAAAGTGGAGGCAGGACATGTTCAGATCCACGGGTCCCGCTTTGTGGAGGCCTTGAGACGCCCATTGGGAAGGCTTGTGGG
The DNA here is from genome assembly GCF_027580195.1 of Bos mutus. NCBI lineage: Eukaryota > Metazoa > Chordata > Mammalia > Artiodactyla > Bovidae > Bos > Bos mutus. The sequence goes on along the minus strand of NC_091642.1, from coordinate 2,753,316 downwards.
ATGGCGGTGGAGACCCTGAGGACAGGAGCAGGCTGAGGAGAGGAAGACCCATGTGCCAACCTGAGACATCTTCTCCTGGGCAGTGTCTGCATGTTCAGGTCTCAGCGCCGGGGGCATGGGAGCTGGTGAGCGCGGTCAGGCTGCTGTGACCGCCCAGTGCTGGGGGCGGGGCGCGGGGCGCGGGGCGGGGTGCTGGCTGCTCCAGGGCCGGGCCTTGTCACTGTGTCTGTTTGATGTGTCTCTCTCAACTGGGCAGCAGCACAGGCCACAGAGTGACGCCACTGTATACAGTTCCCAGCACGTGGCAGGCATTTTAGGTGGGGCTCTTCAGGTTGCAAAAAAAAAGATAAATTTACTCTTAACTTTTTGGGCTCCAAAATTACTGCAGATGGTGATTGCAGCCATGAAATTAAAACATGCTTGCTACTTGGAAGAAAAGCTATGACCAACCTAGACAGCATATTAAAAAGCAGAGACATTACTTGGCCCACAAAGGTGCATCTAGTCAAAGCTAAGGTTTTTCCAGTAGTCATGTTTGGATGTGAAAGTTGGACCATAAAGAAAGCTGAGTGCCGAAGAAGATGCTTTTGAACTGTGGTGTTGGAGAAGACTCTTGAGAGTCCCTTGGACTGCAAGGAGAGCCAACCAGTCCATCCTAAGGGAAATCAGTTCTGAATACTCACTGGAAGGACTGATGCTGAAGCTGAAACTCCAATACTTTGGCCATCTGATTTGAGGAACTGACTCATTGGAAAAGCCCCTGATGCTGGGAAAGATTGAAGGTGAGAGGAGAAGGGGATGACAGAGGTTGAGATGGTTGGATGGTGTTACTGACTCGATGGACATGAGTTGGAGCAAGCTCCGGGAGTTGGTGATGGACAGGGAAGCCTAGTGTGCTGCAGTCCATGGGGTCACAAAGAGTCAGACACGACTGAGCTACTGACCTGACCTGACCTGACCTGACCTGAACTCTAACTCAAACCCAAAGGTGGTGCCAGCGCTGCTTTTGGGTGGGGGTTTGGTTGCAAGACTCTGACAGAGGCCGTTTACTGATGGGACATCAGGAGCTCCTGGAATTCGTGGCAGAAGGGGCACCGGGGATTCTCCAGACATCTCAGGGCAGGAGGCAGACAGTAGTTCAGGTGGCAAGGTCCGAGGGGTCTCCCATCCTGCACAGCTGGGTCCCAAGTGTCTCAGGTCCTGTGAGGGCGCCCCATCCCACACTGAGGATGCTGGGGGCATCACCTAGGCTATGCAGTGGTCACTGCCCCAGGAGGACTGAAGGCTTGGTGGCTGGGCAAGAACTCCAGGCAGTTCAGGGGTCCCCAGCCCCCAGGAAACCAGGTCACAGAGCAGGAGGTGAGCAGCGGGCAACTGAGTGAAGCTTCATCTGTATTTACAGCCACTCCCCATAGCTCGTGTCACCACCTGAGCTCCGCTTCCATCAGCTCAGCCACAGCATTAAATTCTCACAGGAGTGTGAATGCCAGCCCCAAAGTCAGGACAGTATATCCTGAGATTGCCCCCAAACAGCATGGAGGTGCCCGAGAAATGTAATCGCTCGAATCACCCCCAAACCATCCATCACCCGCAGCCCGTGGGAAACTCGTCTTTCACGAAACTGGTCCCTGGTGCCCAAAATGGGGATGGCTGAGACAGATGTATGCAGAGCTCGAGGGCGGTGGTGCCGGCTCTCACAGGCTGTGGGGGCCCAGGGACAGGAATGGATCCCTGCCACCCAGCGGAGAGGTGGGGCTCGGAGCCGGACGGGTAGTGAGGGCCAGTGTCCCTGTGGTTTCACCCCTGGGCTGGAGGCACAGCCTCACGCACGCTGAACAGCAGCCCCCACTGTGGCTGACCAGGAGTCAGGGAGGTTCCCGTCCATTCCTCGCCCTGAGGTCCCACCCTGGTTCTCTGGTCACAGTTTTCTGGGCTGGGACCTCACATGGCAAACAGGTGACCATTACTTTCTATGGGAAAAGATGCCATGGAGGTTCTTGAGAGACTTCCCTGGTGGCCCAGTGGTGAAGAATCCACCTTCCAATGTAGGGGACGCAGGTTCGATCCCTGGTTGGGGAGTTAAGACCCCAGATGTTATGGGACATCTAAGCCTGTGGGCCTCAACTAGAGAGCCTGCATGCTGCAGCGAAGACCCAGGGCGGCCAAAAAATTAAAAACAGGTTCATGAGAGGAGAGGCTTATCCTGGACTATCCGGGTGGCCTTAGCTGCCATCATGCCTCCTTCTAGAGGGACCCAGGGGAAGGTTTGGTTCAGATCACAGCACGGAGGGCTGGGGGGAGGCATATGAGGACAGAGGCAGAGACGGGAGTGAAGTGGCCACAAGCCAGGGACGCCAGGCACTGCAGGCCCCCCGGAGGCGGGAGCAGGCGGCAAGCACCGCCCCCTCCCCGGAGCCTGTGGAGAAGCCTGGCCCTGCAGGACTCCCTGAGTTTGAGCTCCAGCCTCAGGGCTGTGAGAGAGTTAAGTTTCTGTTGATTCAAATACACTTCAGGGCTTCCTTGGTGGCTCAGTAGTGAAGGATCTGCTTGCCTGTGCAGGAGGCACAGGTTTGATCCCTGGTCTGGGAAGACTCCACAGGCTGCAGAGCAACTCAGTCTGCACACCACAGCGACTGAGCCTGAGCTCAGAGCCTGGAGCCCAGCTACCGAGTCCACAGGCCGCAACGACTGAAGGCCGTGTTCCCTAGAGCCAGTGCTCGGCCACAGGAGAAGCCTCTGCCGTGAGAGGCCCGTGCACCGCAGCTCGAAGGCAGCCCCGTTCTCTGCAACTTGAGAGGGCCCTGGCGCAGCAAGGAAGACGAGCGCAGCAACAGATACATACAGACGTCTTTACAAAACCAAAAGAACGCTGACAGACGGTGAACGCGTCAGGCGGAAGCAGCGGCAGGCGGTGCAGCGGCCCACCCCCGAGAGGGCGCCGGGTGCACGGGGCCCAGCTCCTTGCTGAGGCCGCGGGGCGGGCCACAGTGCCGGAAGCTCACGCGGGCCTTTCGGAAGCTTTTTGGCTCCAGAGTCGCTCCTGGGCCCCGTCCAAGGGAGGGTCTCTGCGGCTCCCATCTCCCCTCCTGCGTCCTTCCTTAGACCCAGGCGCCCGCAGGCTTGAGGAAGAGCTGGGACTCGGGGGCAGGCGGGAGGCTCTGCTGTGCAGTGACGGTCAAGTTTTTGTTCTCTTCTCGAGCTGCTCCTGGGCCCGTCTGGACGGCCTGACGGAACCCCAGAAACTCGGAGCCTCCAAGGCCCCTCCATCTGGGGGCGGCTTCAGTTGAGATCACCGTGCGAAGAGGGAGACTGGGCGCCCTGGGGCGATCACACAGCGCCACCTCCTGCACAGGGCCTCGGGACGGGCCAGTGGGAGGCCACCAACCTCGGGTCGCCGACCAGCCAGCGGGTGGAAAACAGCAGTGAGAACCGCGGCCGGAACTCACCGCCACACACCCACCGGGAGCCAGGCCCGGCCGCCTGCCCCACGGCCCCTGCCCTCGCACAGACAAGACCGCGCATGAGCCGGTGAAGGCCGGGGACACGTCACGTGCAGGCTGGGGACATGCCGAGTGCACAGGGGAGCCAGAGCCGGCCTCAGCCCCGCCCTTCCCTGCCTCCCTGTGGAAAGCTGCTTCTTATCAAAACAAGCAGTTCCTGCAAAGGCTCACATTTTACACCCAGGTTCCTTTGTTCCAACAATGCGGTGAGACCTCGGATATGAGTGAAAACATCCCTTCAGAGGGAAGCATTATAAGGACACCTTTTCCATTTCCCTGTCCAGTGCGGGCCGCAGCCCTGGGGGCAGGGGGCCAGGACTGGGAGGCCGCTGGGTCTGGGGGCCTCCTACCTTTCCTCCCCTCCAGACCCTGCCCCTGTCCTGTCCCTCCACCTCCAGGCCTGCGGGAGTCCCTCTACCCTACATCGGGGTGATCGTCCCCAGCTGGGAGCCACTGTCTCTCATGCTTGTTGATGACCAGAGCAGCTGAAACCAAAAGGGCAGGCGGTTGCAGCCCTGATGGATTGGAGGCCCAGAGGGTGGACGTGGGCTTGGAGCCGGGCGCTAGGTCCCTGGTTGGCATCACGCCAAGGACACGGGTTGGGAGAGCTCGGCCCCTTGGTGAGGAGGGGAGCCCTTGGAACCATCTGCCCTCCACCTCATCTTTTCTCCTTTCAAGGGGGTTTCAAGTTGGAACCATGGCTGGTGTCTTGCAGGATTCATCTGGGCCTTCCTGGGGGGTTTAGGAATGACAGACCAGGAGAGAATTTCGGAACCAGACGGTTCTCGTAAAACAAAATAATGGATTCCTCCCAAGTATGCGATATTGATTTACATCACCTAAGAAGTCATCCTAACACTCTGCGAAGAATATGTTTTCAGTTCTAAAATCTTCTAATGGATATGTCAATTTTAACGGATTTTTCCCTGTTAGGTCTAAATCTTTCCTTTGGATCATGCCACGCAGCTGTCGTGAGCACTGATAATGTGACAAATGGGGTTAGGATACGCATTTCCATTTTCCAAATGAGCCTTTCTTGTGAGGCTGTGGCTGGCCTGCCTCCTTCCAGGCAAATGAGCCCAAAGGCTCAGGCGGCGACGAGAGAGGGGTGCCCAGTGTGGGCTGAGGCTCCGTCTCAGGAGCCGAGGCAGGGCGGGCCTGCCTCCCCACGCGGTGTCAGCCATGGGCTGGCCTTGCCAGGCAGCTCACGCCTAAGTGTCTGCTGACAACGCTGGTATTATTACGATCACTCTTGTGCAGACGAGGACTCTGCGGCCCTGAGACAGAACGGCTGTCCCGGGACGAGGCTGGCAGCTTCCCCATGGGGTGCTTGGCCTGTGCAGGTGCCCCTCTGGGCGTGTCTCCATGATGAACCCCCTTAACCCTCCCCGCAGGGCGCTGCGGGTCGTCCGAGCTTTATAGATGAGGAAACCGAGGTGTGGAGGGCTTCAGACGTTCATCTGAGGCCACGTAGCAGGAAAGCGGGTCGCCGGCTCCAGGCTCCAGTGATGAGAGGCACAGATGGGACCCTTTCCAGGCAGAGGGCGGTTCCAACCCCTCCTGCCCCCTCCCCGTGGCAAGTCAGGCAGGTCGGCCGGGCTGGACGAGGCTCTCTGCCCACCACCTCACTTGATCCGGGCTGAGGCCAGCAGGGAAGGTGGCGTCAGTCCCCACACGTGGCTGGGCCCTGGGCCGTCTTTGGTTTCCACACGCTGCAGACAAGCATCAGGGGGCGTCAGGGGGCGTGGGGCCATCGGGGGTGCTGGGGCTGTGCACCCCCCGAGCAGACTCAGCGGCACTGCAGGGCAGCTCCGCGAGCCCTTCCTTGAATGAGCTGCGTGTAGTTTTGCTTCTTTATTGATTTTGCTGCCTCGCTTTGCCAGGTTTTCCCCAGGACTTTACCATAATCATGTTTTCTAGTCAGGCTGATGATGTCTCCCTTAAGAGGTATTAATATCGGAATAAATTGTTCTTAAGGTGCATCTACTTATGAAATAAACCATAACAAGCGCACTGCAGTGTTCCACAGAGCACAGTACACATCATAATACGTAGGGGACTCTCGGTGTTCACGCTTAGTTCTGACTTCCCCCAGTCAGTCTGCGAGGGCCAGGATGCCTTTCTAGGACAATCTCTGCCAGTCAGGAAAACCCAGTGACGCTTTGTCCGAATGAGGTGGGGTGCTCGGCCGGAGCAGCCTGGGTGGTCAGTCGGGCCCTGGGAGCCCTCTGCACAGGAAGAAGGTGCAGAGCATTTTTGAGATCTTCATCCCCCCGGCCCATTGGAGAGCTCACTGTGTAAACCCCGAAACCCCTGCTTCAGGAGGACGTCCCTGCGTGGGAAGCTCTCGTCTTTAATGGTAGGTGTCAAATGCATCGCCATATCTAAATATTCATCATTAAGTATTAAACATTTGTTCTAAATAGCACTGTGAAATGCAAACGAGAGCAGCTGTGTCATATCTTAATATAAAATTTATTAAATCCGTTGCCCCAAACTTTCCAACCTCACTGCAAAGCTGTGTGCTCACCACTCGCAAACATAGATGTGTCAGAGCTGGGCCGCCTCTTCTGGGAGTCAAAACGTCGGGGCAGTGGGCACGCAGGAAGGATGGTGGGGCTGGGGGGACCAGCCACTGTCACCCAGGATAATGGGAAATGAGGCTTTGCCTGCTTTGTGCCCCCCGCCTCAGAAAAACTACTGCCTCAGTTAAAAGAACCCACAGGCTTCGCCATCACAGGAAACCCAGGTGCCTCCACTCCGGAGACCCCGGGGCTCCTGCAGGGTGGGCAGGGCAGGGTGAGCAGCTGGCCAGAGCTGCAGGGTCCACAGCACTGTGCAGAGAGGACCTGCAGGCAGCTGGGCCCCCGCCATCCTGGGCCACTGGGAGATGCACCCCAAAAGGACCCCTAAGGATGCATCCCAAAGGAAAGAGCACTCAGGGGCTGGTCAGAGTCTCGGAGGCCTCGATTCAGGTACATGGATACTCAGAGCTGTCTCTGTGGGACCTCTGCCGACCACCAGGAGCTCAGGACTGGGCGGGTGGGTGGAGCCAGCATGCAGGGCTAGTTACCTGATGGGTTGGTTGGTTAGCTGACCCATCAGGAGCTCCCTGCTCCCTCTGCACAGCATCGCTCACACCCGGGCGTCGCCCTGGAAAAGATGTCACCTGGCCGTGGTGCATCTTTTTGTTGTTGTTGTTGTTGTTCATTTTTATTATTATTATTTAATTTATTTATTTTAATTAGAGGCTAATTACTTTACCATATTATTGGTTTTGCCATACATCAGCATGAGTCCACGACAGGTGTACACGTGTCCGCATCCTGAACCCCCTCCCACCTCCCTCCCCGGACCACCCCTCTGGGTCATCCCAGTGGAAACATGTGTCATATCGTATAAGAAACGAATCGCCAGTCCAGATTTGATGCCATGGTGCATCTTAAGCGAGGTTGCCCGCCCCACCCCCATGCCTGCAGGACGTTCGGAAGCCGCTACTGCACTCGGGGCTTCTCCTCCCCCATCCCGATGCTGCCCTCTGCTCCTCGGGGCCGCCTGCACGTGGTACCTGCTCCATAAGCCTCCTGGACCATTGTAAGAACAAGTGGATGTCACACATGGCCTGCGAGAGAGCTCACGAGTGTGGGCCCCGCCCCACCTTCAGCGTTAAACGCCTGTGAGAGAGCTCACGAGTGTGGGCCCTGCCCCACCTTCAGTGTTAAACATGAACACACTACTTGACACATTTTCAACACGATGCACAACAGGAAACGTGTTTTACGCTGGGCCGGTCCTCACGCATTTATATTTCTGTGTGTGCTGTGCTTAGTTACTCAGTCGTGCCTGACTCCTTGCAACCCCATGGACTGTAGCCCGCCAGGCTCCTCTGTCTATAGGGATTCTCCGGGCAAGAATGCTGGAATGGGTTGCCATGCCCTCCTGCAGTGGATCTTCCCTAGTCAGGGATCGAACCCATGTCTCCTGCATTGCACATGAATTCTTTACCATCTGAGCCACGTACTCTCTAAGATGCACTTTTAACATTTTCCCATCTCTGACATGCGCCGTCTTACAATCAAAGGCACCGTCTCACAGTGAAATGCTGCCTGGCACCCTCCTCACTCATGGTACCATGTGGGGTGAATTTCCTTCTTCTTAATAGTGATTCAGCATTGGGATGAAAGGATTTTGAGTGCAGAAAAGCACCCAAGCAGGGCAGCTGGTTTGGATTTTGTGCTGAACCCAGAATTCAATATTAGCAAAGCAAATACTCATCATTGGGAGAATGATGGGGAGGTCCCAAGTTTCTTTTGCAAAACAGCTACCCAGCACTTTGGGAACCTGAAGGAGGGAAGAGGCCCTCAAGGAGACGAGGCTGGGTTGTGTTTGGTGACCAGGACACGAGCTGAAGGACTGACCACACCCCTCCCAGGAGTGTAGCCCGAGGCAGGAGAAGTGGCCGAGGCCTCAGAGTTGATGAGGAACTCAGGGCGCCAGGAAACTGTTGGGACTGATGCTGTGGTGTCAGACGTCTGTCATTAATGCCTTTATCACAGTTGAGTCGAGTGTTTTCTTTCTTGCTGCTGCTGCTGCTAAGTCACTTCAGTCGTGTCCGACTCTGTGCGACCCCATAGACGGCAGCCCACCAGGCTCCCCCGTCCCTGGGATTCTCTAGGCAAGAACACTGGAGTGGGTTGCCATTTCCTTCTCCAATGCATGAAAGTGAAAAGTGAAAGTGAAGTCACTCAGTTGTGTCCAACTCTTAGCGACCCCATGGACTGCAGCCCACCAGGCTCCTCCATCCACGGGATTTTCCAGGCAAGAGTACTGGAGTGGGGTGCCATTGCCTTCTCCGGTTTTCTTTCTTAGTTGTTCATAAAATCATCGTAGAGTGGGCTCTCCAGATCCACGGGTTTGGGATCTGTAGAGTGAATCAGTCGCAAGTAGAATTCCATTGTACATAAGGGCTGTGAGCATCCTTGATCAGGTATGTACAGAGGTCCTGGAGCCCATCCCCAGAAGATACCCAAGTTGTACATCCTACAACTCCTAGCACTTAGACTGATGAGCGGAAAGATGCTTAACTAACAAAGGTCTTGGAAACCAGTACCTTTAGTGCATGACTCACTGCTGAACATTCTCTATTTCATTCTACTTCATTGTCTGAAGCTTCTGGCCGTAACCCACTACACTGACCTCCCGGCCCACTGCCGTCTGCGATTTGAGAAGACGATGCGGGCAGCCCTCTCCTCCGCTGCACACGGGAAACTGCCCCCTCTCCGGGAGGAGGGAGAGAGGCGTGGAGTCTGAACCAATGCCGTCTGACAAAAACACAACCCGCACAACCGGAGCAGACATGTCCTTGGCGGCCCAGTGGCTGGGACGCCATGCTCCCAGTGCAGGGCCCCAGCTCGATCCCGGGCAGGGAGCTGGATCCCACACGTCACAGCTAAGAGTCCGAGCGTCACAACTGAAAGATCCCACGTGCCCCAACTCAGGTCTGGGGCAGCCAAAAGAAGTAACCAAATATTAGGGGAAAAGAACAAGAGCCACAGGCACAGCTGAAAATTTCCCAGTAGCCACACGAAAAGTGTAAAAAGGAGTAGGTGAAATTATTTTTGATACTATATTTCATTTAACCCAACATATTAAAATATGCCACCTTAATATGCAAACATATGCAAAAATTCTCAATGAGCTATTTTACACCCTTGTCTTCATACTGAGTGTGTGAATCTGGTGTGGGCTGACACTTACAGCCCATCTTTGTTCAGACAAGACAGCTTTCAAGTGTCTCCCTGTTGGAGGGCACAGCTCTGGAGCTGGGGTGAGCAAAGCTGTCAGGGAGAGGGCCGAGTGACACGTTTTAGATTCTGCCAGTCGACGGTCTTTGGCCCAACTCCTCAACCCGGCCTCTGTCGTGTGGAAGCAGAAAGCAGACACGGAGGACACCTGCATGTCTTCAGTCGTGCTCCGTGACAACGTGTTTACAAGAACAGACTTGTCCCAAGGGCCAGAGTTTGCCAACTTGTCCCAAGGGCCAGAGTTTGCCAACTGCTGATGTGGGTCATTCCAGGCCTGAAGCCAGCACATCTCAGACTCTCCAGCTCGAGCCAAAGAACCCTTGTTTACTGTTGGCCCAGTGAGTAAAAGTGAAAGTCACTGCGTTATGTTCGACTCTTTGCGACTATACAGTCCATGGAATTCTCCAGGCCAGAATCCTCGAGTGGGTAGCCTTTCCCTTCTCTAGGGGATCTTCCCAACCCAGGAATCAAACCAGGGTCTCCTGCATTGCAGGCGGATTCTTTCCTAGCTGAGCTACCAGGGAAGCCCAAGAATACTGCAGTGGGTAGCCTGTCCTTTCTCCAGTGGATCTTCCTGACCCAGGAATCAAACTGGGGTCTCTTGCATTCCAGGCAGATTCTTTACTAGCTGAGCTACTAGGAAAGCCAGGTCATCAAAATTCCCACTGAAGCTCTGCCGTTTCAGGCTCCACGCACCGAGGCCCTAGGCGGCCCTCCTCTGGGGCAATTCCCTCCCCTTTCTGCTCACCCCTCGGCCTGCACGGGCCTTGCCCCCTCCCCATCCACGTTCTTCCCTAGATCTCAGCATCACCTCTCCTCCCCTGCTCTCCCCATCTCCCCTTCTCTTCCAGGAGGTCAACAGCTGAGTTCTGCTCCCTTTGAAGAGTGTGTGGGGATGTGAGGTTGACTTCATGAAAGGTCATCGTCTCTGGTGGTCCAAGAACTCCCAACCCAGGGAGCAGGGAGGGCTGTGGCACTGGTCTAGGGCAAGCTGGCCAGTCAGATGGGAATGGCCCTCTGAAGGCACGGGCTTTCCAGGTCTACAGAACAGCTGTCACTGTGTCCCCCATCCCGGATGCCTGCAGGGCCTGGGAGGACCTGCTGGACCCAGCACGGCAGCATCTCTCATGGCTCCACATTGGCCAAATGGCTCCAGCAGCTGACTTTGGCTCCAGGCCAGGCACTCGCCCAGGCCTACAGAGAAAGGCCAGGCACTCGCCCAGGCCTACAGAGAAAGGATTTCCAAGTGACCAACATTAGCCTGTGCTGTGATATGCTTAGTCACTCAGTCGTGTCCAACTCTGTGGTCGCATGGACTGTAGCCCACCAGGTTCCTGTGTCCATGGGGATTCTCCAGGCAAGAATACTGGACTGGGTTGCCACGCCCTCCTCCAGGGGATCTTCCCAACCCAACCCAGGGATTGAACCCAAGTCTCCCACATTGCAGGCAGATCCTTTACCATCTGAGCCACCAGAGAAGCCCAAACATTAGCCTGGTGGCTTCTAAATGCCATCCCGGAGCCAAGCGAGCCCTGAGTGACGGTGGCAGGAAGCAGACCCTCCAGATTTACCTGCCAATCCCTCACCTTTCCATGGGCAATTCCTTGTCCTCAACTGCCCTCCAATGACTCATCCTGGCCGATGAGTCTCTGCCCTGAGGTTTTGGACTTGGAGTGCTGTTGACCCACTTGGGGGCCACTGGCAGTCACGTGGGGAAGGCTGATGTGAAGCAAGGTGAAGGAAGCCAAGTGCAGGGAGCAGAGCGGCAGCTGGAGGGACCAGAGGCACCGGTGGCCGGGGATGTCCCATCCAGGCCTGGCTCATTCTTGCTCTTTAGGGGCAAGTGGCTCTTGGAGACAACTCCAGGTCCTAGCGATAAGTGCCTGTCTGCTTAGCCAGCTCCCATTTCGTTCCAACCACTTGCAGACAAATGAGTCCTATTAAGTCGTGATTAAACAAGCACGATCTAACCTGAGTGGTCAAAGGCGCAATAAATGTAGAGGAGAGAAAGGGCCAGGAGTGGCTGGGGGACCACAGCCTCAGGAGCCCCCTTCTGATCTGTGGCCCCGCCGTTCTGGGCTTGGTTTTGCCACCCCTGCCCGGGGGAGAAAGCGCCTGCTTGCCTTCTGTCCCTAGGGAAAGGAGCAAGAAAAGAAACACCTTCAGAAAACATGGGACTTAATATCACATGCTGCTTTGGGGTATTTCAGGGATGAATGGCAGAGTGAGAAATAAGTCCCCCCCAACCTGGGGCAAAGGGGACTGCTGTTCACAACAAACCTCCGGCACAGGTTGAACAGTGTCTCCCCAAACCTCTCACGTCTACCAGGACCACGGAGGTGATGATGTTCAGACGTAGATCTCTGCAGGTGTAGTTGGTTAAGATGACGTTGTTCTGGATGGGGGGGCCACATCCAGTGACTTGCGTCTTTGTAAGAGAAGACGGGCACAAAGGGACAGAACACGCAGGGGAGACGGCCACGTGACGAGGAGGCAGCTGTGACCCGTGGAACCCCGGCCACCAGCAGGAAGAGCCCGTGCAGCGTCCTGAGGCCTCAGCCCTGACCACACCGGGACTTCTGCCCCCCAGACTGCGAGAGAACAGAGATTCTGTTGTTTTAAGGAAGGCTTCTTCCTCTGGACTCCCTTTGCCTTGTGCAGAGGCCGCTTCAATGACGGCCTCTGAGGGCGTCAGTGCCCGAGTCTACATCTGCGTCCCTCGCCCGCTGAGCTCCTGGTGGTGACCCTGGCCCCCGCCACCTGCACGCCTGGCTGGAGAGGCATCTCCTGAGTGGGTGGCCAAGTCTGCTCATGGGTGGAGCAAACCTCGGACACACTTAAGGAAACAGCAGGTGGGGCTTCGCTGACAAAGCCGGGATCTGAATTGTTCCTGTTGATCATGTGCTTGACGTACATCAGCCATGCTGCAGACTCCTGTTGCCTGGTGGATTCATCTCTCCTGCTCTGATCCCCATTTGCTGGGTCAGGTGACGGAGGCCCAGCAAGTCCATGGTGACCCTGGCATCCCTGCCAGGAGCTGGGACCTTCAAGCGGCAACTGAGGTTACAGGAGGTCATGAGGTCATCCACCAGGACTGGCATCCTTATGCGAAGAGACACGGAAACACAGAGAAGAGACCTGGGAGGACGCACACATGAAGACGCGGGAGAAGGCGGCGTCCACAGGCAGGGACAGAGCCTCAGGGGACCCAGCCCTGCCCACACCTTGGCCTTGACCTTCCAGTCGCTTGGACTGTGAGAAGATCCATTTCTTTGCTTAAGCCCCCAGGCTGTGGCCCTTTGTTACAGCTGCCCTAGCAGACAAATACTCAAGCCTCCCTGATCTTATTTGTCCTTAACATTCAGTTTTTAACATAGATTCGTTGATTTTCTGCCATCTTCCAAGATGGATATCAGATCAGATCAGTCGCTCAGTCGTGTCCAACTCTTTGCGACCACATGAATTGCAGCACGCCAGGCCTCCCTGTCCATCACCAACTCCCGGAGTTCACTCAGACTCACGTCCATCGAGTCAGTGATGCCATCCAGCCATCTCATCCTCTGTCGTCCCCTCCTCCTCCTGCCCCCAATCCCTCCCAGGATCAGAGTCTTTTCCAATGAGTCAACTCTTCGCATGAGGTGGCCAAAGTACTGGAGTTTGAGCTTTAGCATCATTCGTTCCAAAGAAATCCCAGGGCTGATCTCCTTTAGGATGGACCAGTTGGATCTCCTTGCAGTCCAAGGGACTCTCAAGAGTCTTCTCCACACCACAGTTCAAAAGCATCAATTCTTCGGCGCTCAGCCTTCTTCACAGTCCAACTCTCACATCCATACATGACCACTGGAAAAACCATAGCCTTGACTAGATGAACCTTTGTTGGCAAAGTAATGTCTCTGCTTTTGAATATGCTATCTAGGTTGGTCATAACTTTCCTTTAAGATGGATATAAGTGTTTCAAAATCTATGTCAACAGGTCGAGGGACACCATGGACGTTTTTGGAAGCCCCCTCCCCGCCCCGGGTGTGAGAACGAGGCTGTCTGTCTCCAGCACGTGGCTCAGGTGCCCAAGCTGTGCACGGTGGTCCCACGGGTGAACAGTGTCTGCTCGAAGCCCTGATGGTGGGTCACCGGGGAGAAGATGTCACGACCCCACGTGGACGGGTCACAGGTGTCATGTCCGGGGCGTTGGCAGTGTTCCTCGGGCTTCACACGCTTGCCTGGTTCACAGCAGAGGGTTCTGACCTCTGAGCGCTTCAAGTCCTTCACCCACAAAATCTAGGAGGCACCCCCATGCCCTTGCAGAGAATTCTCTGTCAGGCAATTCCAAGGGATGTTCATAAGGGAGACTTTTCCTCTCTCTTTAGAAACGCACTTGGAAAGGGTTGTGTGGATGAGGCTGGGGATTCCAAATGCTCCCAATTACTGGAACATTCCCCTAATTTGAAATATTTTCCCCTCAAGCTCCCGAGGATTTGTGCAAACGTTCCCAGCATTCAGGTTTGGATGCTGGTGGGAAGCGGAGCAGGTAATTCAGCGTTCTGTTAAGGTGATAAAGACCTCCCCGCGCACAGAGAAATACAGAAACAGGGCACGGGCCCAGCAGTCAGCAGCTAAAACGTTGCCTTGTGGGCCTCAGCGAGGAAGAGGCCTGCTAGTCCCACGGATGCACGGAGGGGACTCCAGTGATCCAGGACCTCGTGCTGGGGTCCTCCGGGCTTAACTCCTCCTCCAGCGATGCTCCTGGGCAGGGGAGGGCTTGTCTGGGGACTTGCCCACACCTGACCCTCGCTGGCCATAAAGGAGGCCCCGTGAAGCCCCAGACCACTGAGTGTGAACAAGTGCCCGTGGCAAGGACTCCAGGCCCAAGATGGGCCACAGACCACCGCTGTCTGCCAGCAGGAGGCACGTTCCCTTGTGACATCGGCTGACCACACAGAACAGTGGGGCACGGTGACTCGCAGCGTCCCAGCCGCTCACAGGACTAAGGAGTCCTGAGTGAGGGGAGAGCCGCATGCCCTCACCCCCAATTCCTTCGTACCATCCACCATGCTCGCAGCCCTCGGGGCTGTGAGATGAATGTGGAATGGTGGTCTAGGGGATTGCAGGGCGACTGAGAAAAGGGGAGTTCATTCGTGGGAACAGTTTTCCCTTTGCAAGATGAGGAGCTTTGGAGACTGACTGCACAGTCGTGCGAACGTACTCAGGCCTGGTAAATTACACCAAAGATACTGAACTTTAAGTGTGCGCACATGCTCAGTCGCTCAGTCGTGTCCTACTCTTTGCGACCCCATAGACTGTAGCCCACCAGGCTCCTCTGTCCATGGGATTCTCCAGGCAAGAATATTGGAGTGGGTTGCCATGCCCTCCTCCAGGATGTTAAGTGTATTTCCCCATAATTAAAAATTAATTTAAAATAACAAGACCCAGCTATAACAGTCATCTTAAGTAGGTTCCTTTAAAATAGTTACTTGAAATATGAAAACTTGGGCTGAGCATAAATCGATGGAAAAAGACCTACCCTGAAACCAGGAAGCAAAGAGAGCTGGTGTGGTTACACCAAAATCACACAAAATAGAACTCAAGAGAGCTGTACAAGAGAGAAGGAGGGGCATCCCCAGAACTCTGGGCTCTGGGCTCGTCAGGCACGTGGACTCAGAGCTGGAACCCCGATCACCACCTGTCCATAGGTAGTGTCTCTGCCTGCTTTCCTGCTCTGACCCCTGCACCCCAGGTCAGGCAGAGTGGTGGGCTGACCCCTGCACCCCAGCTCGCTGGGAGACAAGCTTTGGCCATGTGTCAGGAAGGATGCCCGGCAACATCACGAGAGCTGGCCCTGCTCCCAGGCTCGCCCCCAGCCGGCCTGCTCGGGCCCAGCGCCCCAGACTCGCAAACAGCATTCCAGGTGCAGCCCAGAGCGAAAACCAGAGGGGCTGGGCAGCAGTGGCCAGGCCTGCCAGGGCCAGGGAGCTCCTGGAGGCTGTGCCCTGGGACGCAGAGGGACGTGGGAGAAGGGGACAGCCCCAGTCCTCAGTCTGGGGTTTTCCTTCCTGTCTTTAGTCAAGGCAGGTAATGGCGTGTGAGAAGTGGACTCAGCCTGACGTGTCTGCCCCTTGGGGCTCTGAGCAGGGTGGAGGGGTGTGCACGCCCCTCACTCAGTACTCAGGGCTGTGGTGGAAACAGCATAAGGTCTTCAGGGTTTATCTGTGTTGTAGGTTGTGTCAGGATTTCCTTTCTTTTTAAGGCTGAATAGTGTTTCCTTTGGAGAAGTCAATGGCACCCCACTCCAGTACTCTTGCCTGGAAAATCTCATGGATGGAGGAGCCTGGTAGGCTGCAGTCCATGGGGTCACGAGGAGTTGGGCACGACTGAGCGACTTCACTTTCACTTTTCACTTTCATGCACTGGAGAAGGAAATGGCAACCCACTCCAGTGTTCTTGCCTAGAGAACCCCAGGGACGGCGGAGCCTGGTGGGCTGCCGTCTATGGGGTCGCGCAGAGTTGGACGTGACTGAAGCGACTCAGCAGCAGCAGTGTTTCCCTATATGTAACAGGCCGTGTACATGTAAAACGCACCATGCTTTGTTTCTCCTTCCCTCCACTGATTGACAGATGGGCTGTCACCCTCGTTTGGCTATGGTGACTAATGCTGCTGTGAATATAGCATCTGTTCATGGCCTTGACTTCCATTCTTTTCGGTATGTATGCAGAAGTGGCATTGCTGGATCATATGTAACTCTATTTTTGAGTTTTGAGCAATCACCACAGTGTTGTACATTGTAAACAGCTGCCCCTGACGGTGCACAAGGACTCTAACTTCACATCATTGCAACCTGTCCCTTCCTGGGTTTTTGACTGTAGCACCCTAGTGAGTATGAGGTGTGGGCCTTGCTTTTTAAAGTCCATTCTGACAACGTCTGGCTTTTAATTGGCATGATTAGTTCACTAAAATTTAACATGATTTTTGACGTGGTTGGATTTAGGTCTGCTGGTTTATTATTTATTTTCTCTTTGTCGTCTTTGTTTCGTGCGCCTCTGCTCCTCATTTTCTGCCTTCTTCTGGGTTTCTTGAATATTTTTTTAAAAAATCCGCTTTAATTATCTATGTATTTTACCTGTATCTCCGTACCTTACCCTGTTGGCTCAGTGAAGAATCTGCCTGCAATGCAGGAGACATGCATTTGACCCCTGGGTCAGGAAGATCCCCTGGAGAATGAAATGGAAACCCACTCCAGTATTCTTGCCTGGAGAATCCCATGGACAGAGGAGCCTGGCAGGCTACAGTCCATGGGGTCACAAAGAGTCAGACACGACTGAGCAACTAACACTGTACCTTAGACTATTAGTTGTTGCTTAGGGATTAAAATATACACAATACCTCCTTGACTTTTCAGTCTAGTTAGAGTTAATACTGTGCCAGCCTTATAACTTTATCGGTCCATATGTAACCCCAGACCTTTAATCTATAGTTGTCATGTGTATTATATCCATATACATAATAAACTGCAGAAGACAATGTTATAATTCTTTGCTTTAAACAGTCATATATTTTAAAGAAATGAAGATTTCAAAATTCATTTACATTTTCCCATGTATTTCCCAGTTTTGACATTCTTCGTTACTGCCCTAAAATCCAAATTCCTAACTGGCATCATTTCCCTTAAAGAACTTCTTTTAGTATTTCTCATAAGTAGCAACAATTTCTCCAAGTATTATTTAATCCGAAAATGTTTTCCCTGGTGAAGGGACGCTGTCCCTGGACTCCTAGGTTTAATGGGTTTGTCTTTCAGAATCAGACATGTTCCACTGCCTGCTGGCTTCCATAGTTTCCAATGGGAAGTCTGCAGTCACCCAAATCCTATTTTTGCATAGTATATGTACATCAGTTCAGTTCAGTTCAGTTCAGTCACTCAGTCGTGTCCGACTCTTTGCAACCCCATGAATCGCAGCACGCCAGGCCTCCCTGTCCATCACCAACTCCCGGCGTCCACTCAGACTCACGTCCATTGAGTCCATGATGCCATCCAGCCATCTCATCCTCTGTCGTCCCCTTCTCCTCCTGCCCCCAATCCCTCCCAGCATCAGAGTCTTTTCCAATGAGTCAACTCTTCGCATGAGGTGGCCAAAGTACTGGAGTTTGAGCTTTAGCATCATTCCTTCCAAAGAAACCCCAGGGCTGATCTCCTTTAGGATGCACCAGTTGGATCTCCTTACAGTCCAAGGGACTCTCAAGAGTCTTCTCCAACACCACAGTTCAAAAGCATCAATTCTTCGGCGCTCAGCCTTCTTCACAGTCCAACTCTCATATCCATACATGACCACTGGAAAAACCATAGCCTTGACTAGACAGACTTTTGTTGGCAAAGTGATGTCTCTGCTTTTGAATACGCTGTCTAGGTTGATCATAACTTTTCTTCCAAGGAGTAAGCGTCTTTTAATTTCATGGCTGCAGTCACCATCTGCAGTGATTTTGGAGCCCCCAAAAATAAAGTCTGACACTGTTTCCACTGTTTCCCCATCTATTTCCCATGAAGTGATGGGACCAGATGCCATGATCTTCGTTTTCTGAATGTTGAGCTTTAAGCCAACTTTTTCACTCTCCTCTTTCACTTTTATCAAGAGGCTCTTTAGTTACACACACATATACAATGTGTGTAGTTCGGTCTTCCCTAGTGGCTCAGATGGTATCTGTGTATAGTTTTTCTTTGGCTGCTTCAGAGACCTGCTTTCTTATTTCTATTTATCCTGTTTGGGGTTGACTGAGCTTTTTGAAACTCAAATTTATATCTTTCACCTAATTAAGGAAATTTCTTGGCCACTATAACTTTGAATGTTTTTTCTCCTACATATCTGTGTTTTGTCTCCTCTTGGGACTCAAATTTCATGTGTTAGACCTTTTGATTTTGTCCTAGAGGTTTCCAATAATAATTCCTTCATTATTTTCAATCTGTTTTCTCTCTCTTTTTCAGATTAGATCGTTGATATTCATCTATAGTGAAGTTCACTGACTCTTTATTCTGTTATCTCCATTCTGGTAATAAGCTAATCTCCTCCATTTTTAATTTCAAATACTGTATTTTTTCATTTCTAGAATTTCTTTGTGGTTCTTATGTTTACATTTCTATTTCTTAGTTGAGATTTCTTATCTCTTCTTTCACTGATAGCATATTTTTCTTTACTTAATTGAGTATAGCTGTAATATCTTCTTAACAGTCATCTCCTAAATCCAACATCTTGGGATCATCTCAGGATTATTCTCAGTGGATTGACTTTGTCTCGAGCCTGGGTCACATTTTCCTGTGGGTTTTTTGTGTTTTTTTTTTTTTTTTTTCATATCTCAAGTGATTTTAGATTGTATCCTGAATGCCATGTGTTGGGACTGTTGTATTGCAGAAATCCTGGAGTCTACTCTAATCCTCCAGAGAATGTTGACTTTTTTGTTTGTTAGTTTGGGTAGACAATTAACATGATTGGATTCAAACTGCAAACTTTGTGTCTTTAGCATCAGCTCAAATCACAGTACAGATCTTTTATTTTACCTAAACTGCCTTGAGTCTGCCAACAACCCTGTGTGGGTCAGGGACCAGTCAGAGATTTGGGTAGAGTTTTCTTTTATTTTGCAGAGTTTTTAGTTTTTATGTGCAAGAGGGTTACGTCCAGTAGGAGTTTACTTGGCTGTACCTGCATGCTTGTTTCTAAAGCAGAGGTGTTTTGTACGCCTGTCACAAAGCTGGGAGGCCTCTGAGCAGGTAACTTAGTGATGGGTAGAAACACCTTCAGAAGAGATTAAGGAATAAAATGCCAGCTTTGGGCAAGCCTGCCTTTATTAGTCTGCTCAGGCTGCAACCACTTTGTGGCTTAAACAACAGAAAATTATGTTCTCACTGTTCCAGAGGCTCAAAGTCCAAAAGTAGGGTGTCAACAGGTTTGTTTTTTTCTGAGGTCTCTCTTCCTTGGCATGTACTGGGTTAGCCAAAAAAGTTGATCTGGGTTTTTCTGTAACACCTAACAGAAAAATCTAAAAGAGTTTTTTGGCCAACCCAATGGATGGCCATCTTCTCCCCGCGTGTGTCTTTCCCCTCTGTGTATGTCTGTGTCCTAATCTCTTCTTATAAAGACAATGGTTGCATTGGATGGGGACCCACCCTAATAAACCTCATTTAATCCGAAATACCTTTAAAGACTCTTTCTCCAAATAGAGTCACATTCTAAATTACTGGTAGTTAGGGCTTCAGTGTATAAATTTTGAGAAGGAAGGAATTCATCCTGTTACACCACCCTTCAAAGGCTAAGGGCCACCCTCTCTTTAAAGACTGTAGTTAATTCAGTGGATCCACTCAGTGGTCCCATGCTACCCCCATATTCTGGTAAGGATGCAGGCTCTGGGAGATGCAGCCATGGAGCTGCTGAGTGGCACATCTGGTGCCCACTTCCCACGTCAGCCTGTCTGACCAGGAGCCCAATTTAGGTGTTGGGCTCTGGTCCTCCAAGCCCAGTAGGTCATGAGCACCACCAGATCTTATAACCTCCCATCACAGATCCAAAAGTACCAGGTGGGACAGTTCCTGTGTTGGACAGAGGGGTCCAGATGGCTCTGTGGGCTCTGTCTGTAGCTCAGCACTGCCTCCTGGGAGCCCCAGTAGCCTGATTCAGAGGCAGGCAGCTCTCTGAAGCTCCCAGAACCAGGGCTGGAGCCTGTTTAAAAGCCCTGCCTGGTCCCTCACCTGAGAGCAGGGCTCCTTGCTCATCAGCAGCTAACTCCATCCATGTCTCAATGGTCCATATTTGATGTCAAGACAGAGAAGTAGCTGTGGCTCCATGTGGGTGTGAATCACTATACAGTGTCTGAGTCCCTAGAGCATGGCCTGGCTTCAAGACAGCTAAACAGCTCACTCCAGGGAACAGCCACAGAAATGAAAACTTCAAGAGCTCTGCCGTCTATGGAACGGGGTTGGCTCTTCTGAGTTGCACGTGGAGGGAAGAAGCAACACCTGGAATGAACAGAATTGGAATGTTTTGGAAAACTTGGCTTCAGTGTCATTTCCTTCTCCAGGGGATCTTCCCCACCCAGGGATCAAACCTGGGTCTCCTGCATTGCAGGCAGATTCTTTAGCATCTGAGCCATCAGAGAGGTTTTAAAGTGCAGACAATATTGAAGAGCACAGGCCAGCCCTGAGCCTCCAGAGAGTCTGGGTGGATGGGCGGGAGAGGATGGACAGGCAGAAAGCCTGCTGGCTGTTACAATTCTCTGCAGCCATGTTGCTGGCTCATTTTAATGTCAAAGAACACTTTTAACCAGGCTTGATTCATGCACCCATATTGATGCAGCATATTTATGCCATTTGCCTCAATTACACTGTCTAGGGACCAGCTTGACAACCCATTCATCCCCTGGTAAAATATTTGATAAACAAAATCAGAGATGGATCACTTAAAATCCTGAATTTCACTCCCATTTCGCTCCCATTTTCTGAAAAAGGAGTCAGAGTGCTTGACCTTCTGGGAGGAGGCAGTCAGCTTTGTCCTGTGTCCCAAGAGCCTGGCCTCCCCACGGTCTGGCCACTGCCAAGTCACCCCTGGCTGAGGAGGGGCCACCGCATGTACGCGAGTGCCTTGCCACCAGGTAACTGTAGCCCAGCATGTTGCCCGGTGTAGGTCACAACAGGAGGATGTGCAATTAAAGGGACAAAAATACCCCAAGGAAATCAACGCGGGACTTATTAATATCAGACCCGTAGGTGACAACTGTCAGACAATCGGTCAACAAGGGGCCCGTGTCTGCATGATCCCGGCTAACCCGTTATGATCTTTATGAAGTGTCCTTCTGGGGGGTCTGGATCTGCAGATATGAGGGGGAGCCCCTTCCCTTTTATTAGCAGCTAAGCTCTTTATACTTGGACCATATTGCAGCAGGTTAGAAGTCTAAGCTTTATTGTCTTATGTTATTGAAAATCCAGATTCCGGCAGGCTTCTCCCTCAGGTCACGCTTTGTCTGCGAATACATTCTCATTTTTCCATGTACAGAGACCGTCTGGAGAGAGGCAGAAAAAGATTAGGACTGTAATATACTTAAATCCAATTTATTTGCCAGGCCAGAAACTTCCACCCTCCACAATTGCTTCCAACTCAAGATGCTGTCTTTAATTCTTTCGTGACAGGGAGAAACACGGGCGCCAGCTCCGCTGGGTCCAGGCGAAGAGGAAGGACCGGGTCCTAAGGCGTCCGGGCCAGCGGGGGGCGGGGGGCCCAGAGGGGGTCCAGACTGAAGTTTCTGGTTCAGACCTTCTCATTTGTTTTTGAGAAACAAATCTTCAGTTGCGTGTCATTCATCGGAAGAGAAACGTGCTCATTAGAGAAGAAGGCAGGTCCGGAAAAGCCCGCTGGCCTGTGAGTCCTGTCCCGGCCGCTCCTTCGTGCCTGATGGCATCAGGACCACCTGGCCCCTCGCCCCAGCTCCTGCCCAGGTGTCAGCCCAACCAGCAGGGTCCCTACGGCCGCTGCCAAGGTCCATCTTAGCCTGCAGTGACTTTCCCTCCAGACTTTGCCTCTGGACACAGGCAGGAAGCCTGGGAGGGAAATGATCTGTGTGGGTTTTTTGTTAGCTAGTGTGCTCATTTTAGGACTTTCCAGGCTTTACCACGACTCAGATGGTAAAGAATCTGCCTGCAATGTAGGAGACACAGGTTTAATCCCTGGGCTGGGAAGGTCTCCTGGAGAAGGGATTGGCTACCCACTCCAGAATTCTTACCTGGGGAATCCCATGGACAGAGGAGCCTGGCGGGCTCCAGTCCTTGGGGTCAGAAAGAGTGGGACACACCTGAGCGACTAACACTTTCAGCTTTTTTGTTTGTTTGCTCAGCGTAAATGATAGGATACCAAGGCCCACAGGGCAAGTGCGGAGGGCGAGGGGGTGCCCTGGAGGTGCCCTTCCCACTCCCGCCAGGCCGAACAAAGTGGGTCCCTGCCTTAGCCCTGGACAGCCCAGGTCGTGAATTTGGCCTGGGCGGCCCCCGATTCCTGTCTGCTAGCCCTGCCTAAGTCAGTCCAGTGTGGCTCAGAGCACACCGACTGTGTGTGCCCTTCCATGCCAGGCTTTGACAAAGGGAGGATGCAGAGATGGCAGCCCAGACAGAAGTGATCCACTGGGGGCCTCTGAGCTCGGGGAGGAATGGGGCGTGGGGACGGTCCCAGTGGCAGGCAGCACCTAGAGAGGAGCTTGGGAGCTGCTGCCTGGTGACCAGCTGGGGCCGGCTCGCCTGGAACATCCCTGTAAACACTGAGAGTCACGGGTCCCAGGAAACGCTCAGTTGAAGACAGATAGGGCAGTCAGCCGCCCTGGAGCCAGAACCCAGCTCAGTGCTGCTATGTCCCGTCTGCCCATCTGGGTGACCCTGGAAGTCAGCTCACGACCTGGGCCTGTTTCCACATCCAGAGACCGCAGACGATAGGAGGCCTTTCACCTCAAGGAGACCTCTCGGCTTTTCACACACTGCTGTATCTGGGCCCGTGGCCTCCCCCCGTGCACTCTGGACGCCTTTAAGGAAGACGGTGGGCTACCATCAGTTTGCCATCGCCAGAGCGCCGATGAGCGTGATTCATTCAGAGATGCGGCAAGTCACACAGCCTTGATGGTCCAGCGCTTGGGACGGGACACTGGCCGGCCTGGGAAGCAGTCCACGGTCAGCAGGAGACAGCCTGGGAGCTCCAATCTCTCGACAACTCAGCCAGTCAGGGGGCCCAGGTGGCCTCCTGTCCTCTGCCTCTCTCCCTCTTCATGGGGCGAGGGTGAGAGTAGACACACAGATGAAGGCACGAGCAGTCTGAGCCTGGGTACCTCCTTTTTAGGGAATGCTGGGAAACTCAGTTGCCAGCAGCACAGAAGGCCCAGGTCCCTGCACCCTCAGCCCCTCGTCCCTTTTGAGCTAAAGGGCGGCCCCTGCCAGCCAGCCTGTGCCGGCAGTCCACAAGGAGCCCTCATGGCTGTGTGGCAGCATCTGCTGGTCTCTGCAGTGCAAGGCACATGTGAACACTGGGGTTTCTCCAAGGTGAAGGTCGTGACAAGGCTGCTTTTACAAAACATCTCAGGCAGTGGGTCATTTGGCTCATGGACTTCAAATTCTGTACCAGCATCACATTCTCCTTACTAGAAACGACAGCAATGGAAGTCCTCGGTGATTCTCCCCTGGCCTGGCCCACGTCGCCTGCATCCTATGGAATGGGCCTTCTTCAAAAGAACAGAAGGAGAAAAGACCGCGGGAGTGAGCTGGAGACCCACAGAGAGGGGGCCCTGAGAGCTGTGGGGGACTGGGGGTCACTGCATGGTCTCCTGGTCCAGAGCACCATTCCTGGGCACGGGCCGACATGCAAAGGGATACTTGGGTCTTGGTCAGACCTCCGTGAGGCCTCCTGGGGTGGGTGAGGGATGCTGTGCCCTCCTACGTGCTTGCATCCCTTCCTGCCACCAAAGGGCAGACTTGGGGAAATCTGTTCCACTTGGAAGGAGACAGGCTTCCAGGCTGACGTCCTGCCAGGAAGATGCTATGTTTGAGACAGAGACGGGACATCTCGAGTGCAGGAGGCTTCACAAACTGGAACCTCCAGGGGCCTTGACAGGTGTCATTGTCCCCACATAGGATGTTTGACCCCAGAAGGGAAAGAAGACAGTGGTCCCTTCCAGAGGCTCAGAATGCAGCTTTGGGCATAAACCTGTGCACAGAATCAATTTTTTAGGAGGGTGACGAATTGAGCCAAGAGTAGGGGCGTTTTACACATCAAAAGATTTTGCCGAATTGTCTTCCAAAATGACTGCAACGCTTTTCTTTGCTCTCAACAAGGACTGAATGCCAGCATCTTCACCAGCACCGAGTGTTTTACTTTTTAAAACTTCTTGCCAACTTGACAGTAAAATATCTAATAGCTCTGACTTTCATTTTTAAACTTACAAGATGCAAAAACAAACAGCAAAAACTCAAGCATCTATCAACAGGATACCAGCAACATGAATTATGGCTCATATAATTATATGTGGGTCTTAAAATAACGAGCCATATCTGTGCTGATGAGCTATGCTCACAGAAGGGACATCCAGAACATAGTGTTAAATGGAAATGGAAGTTGCAGGAGCTTTATGTATAATTTTAACAGTCTACACACATGTACACACACACTCATGTGTGTGTGTACACGTCACACTCATACACACGCCCTAGGCGGAGGCATCATTGGGGATCAGGTAGCGGGGAAACATCAGACAGAGCTGGCCCAGCATGAGGGAGGCCATTGCCTTGGATGTCAGGGCTGGACTAGTGTCGGTGTTAAATCAGAAAAAGTGCTTGGAGTCACCAGATAGATGCAAAGGTCATCCTGCAAGTGTTAACCAGGTAGGGCAGTTTGGAAGGAACCAAGGTAACTGACTGAGGAAATACACTAGAAAATGCAAAATCCACCAACGGTATTGAACATACTTTCTTAGAAGAGTCTGTAAATGGATACGCATGAGTGCATTCCTGCTGTCACTGGCCGAGGCTCAGCGGGATATGCCGCGTCCCAGCGCCCGCCCCGCAAGAGGGCTGGTCAGGCCTGCCAGTCAGGCCCCCAAACTAGCATCCTCTGCTGCCTCTTCTCTATGGGCTCCAGGGCTCATTAGACCGTGGGCAGGGCAGGGGGCCTGTCCCGGTGAACAAAGCCCACCCCCTGGAGAAAGTGTCGGACCCCATTCAGAAGTTTTGGCTTTCCTGGAGGGCGGGGGCCAGCTCCGTCAGCTCAGGCCCAGCCCCTGGGGGCTCTGATGGCCTTCCCTGCAGAGCAGGCCGTGAGGGAGGCATCTCGCCTTGAACTTGCATGAAAGGCATGCCTCTTCCTTCTTGCAAGGCTCAGCCCATGTTCCTCAGAAGACGGCCTTCCCAAACCATGACAGCAGGGACTGCTTCCGTGGGCCAGGCTGTGCCGCCAGCACGTTTGAGAGCAGAAGGGGCACTCTACATGTGTTGGGGGTCTGGCACTAGTCGTTGATTAAAATAGCACGGGCCCCACCCGGGTGTGCTGATGGCAGGGCCAGCCACAGCCCTCGGGCGCTCCAACACTGGACTCGGCATTTCTGCGGCACCCCGCCGGCCCCGAGCCGGCATCGTTCGCTTAGAATCCACGGCAGAGCGCCGATGGGAGCTGCGTGAAGACCTTCATTCCAGAAACGTTTTTCTTCTGGGGAATTTTCACTCGAAGCAGAGGCTTCAAAAAAAATGAATGCAGACAAGCAAGTGTGATGAGGCAGCTCCAGCGTGCCCAGCCACACCCACACGATGGAGGTGAAGTCACGACTCAGAAAGCTATGTCCAAGAGAGGCGGGGATCACGGATGCAAACACTGGTGTGTCTCGTTTGCGAGGCGACCGTCCCCTAAACATATCAAATGCACTCCCGTATTCCCAGGCAGACTGATAAAGTAGTTTGATACAAATCAGTTGTAGATTAGATTCTGCAAAGCACGTTTTCCTAGGAAATCCAATTGCACCTGCTTTGGTTTCTGGGGCGGCATCCGTTATCCGGTGATGGTACAGGAATTGCGCTGCAGCTCTTTGAGCGGGAAGGGCGAGATCCTTCATCCGACGGGGTGGGATGAGACTGCTCGAGGGGGTTCCGCAGGGAAGGGGCTCCAGTGGGCACCCTTGGGTCCCAGGCTGGCTGGGCAACCTTGCCAGGCCCCTCGGCTGGTGCCTCCCCCACCAAGACCCACCCAAGGGGCCCAGCCTGCAGGCCATACATCCGAAGGCAGGCGTTCGGTGGAGCTCCCCGCAATTTATTTTAATTACGTGTGTCATAAAAAGACCACCTACAGATGAGACAATGCTGCCGTAAGAGTCTCAAGGTTACTGTAGGGAATACTTCATGACTGAAGTGTGTTTTCCCCAAGGACTTATACTACCATTTGATTTAATTTTTAATTTTTACATTTTAATCAAAAATAGATCAAATGGTGGTGGTCTCTCCGGGGAAACATACTTCAGATAGGAAGCCGGCCATGCTCCTTTTAAATATGTAAAGCTGCCATCCTCCTATAAGTCACGGACGGCGCCGGCTGCCAGCCGCCCCTGCCACGCGCTGGGCGTGTTTCCCGAGCATTGAGGCCGCTGGCAGCTCCACCTGCTCCAATGCAGCATGAGCGTTAGACAAAGGACGAGAAGGTCGTTCAGTCAGTCCCCTCCGCACCGCGTGTGGCCTCAGGTCTCCAGGGAGAGGCCAGTTGGGTCTCCCACGGGGAGGCCCCTTACCTTTCCAGGGTGGGGTGGTGGGCAGTGTGAATTGCATCTCAGGGGTGTGTGTGTGCGCACACCTGTGCACACTTGCCCTGTGTTCTGAACGACAGGCAATAAAACTCTGCAACTGCAAGGAAAGGCACACACTCTCATCCAGATGGGTCTTCCACCCACGAGGGCCGCCCTGCTGGTCACATTGCCACCTTGCGGGTGACCGCACACCTGCTGATACCCAGGTGGGCTCCAAGAGCAGCCACTGACCTACCGCGTGACCTCAGATGACCCACATGTGCACTCTGCAGCCTCTCTGGACTTGACGTTCTCACCTGTAAAGTGGGGACAAAGCTGGCATGTGCACTGTCGTGCGGCCCAAGCGTCCATCAGGGAACGCGATCTTCCCGCCGCCAGGGTAATAAAGGTACCCTGCTGTTTCTCTCCTCCTGAGTGTCCCCACAGGACCCTGGAGGCTCTTCTCAAGGCAAGGCTGCGTGCCTGGTGGGGACACAGCCAGCAAAACAGGGGGCACCAGGGCCCCAGCAGCCCTACGCTTCCCAGGGGCTGCCTCAACCCTGGGCAGTGCCCACAGCTCTGCACCTGCCTGGGTCTCCCGTTTATAAGTAACCCAGACCCCAGCCCTCCAGGCTTCCAGGCTCCAGCTGCCACTGCAAAGCAGACCCCAGGAAGCTGGGGGGACGCCGGGAGGGGAGCGCCCCACCCATCCTCTAACCCCTGTTGCTGAGACTGGCAACACCCTGGCCACGCTTCCCTGTGTACATTTAACACAGCCCTCTGGTGCCCCAGGTGATGCAGTGGTAAAGAATCTGCCTGCCAATGCAGGAGACACAGGAGACAGGGGTCAATCCCTGCATCAGGAAGATCCCCTGGAAGAGGGCATGGCAACCCACTCCAGTATTCTTGCCTGGGAAATCCCATAGACAGAAAAGCCTGGTGGGCTGCAGTCCATGGGGTCACAAAAGAGTCAGACATGACTTAGCGCCTGAGCACACAGGCGCTGGAGCCCCAAGTGGGGATGTTCCCCACCTCCCGTCAAGGTCATTTACATAAACATCCACTGGAGGCGTTTCTTCGGAATTAGCTCCAGGGAAATGATGCAGTTCTGAAGAACGTGTGTGCTTCACCTCTTCAGACCCTCGGGGCACATAGCAGACCACCTCTGTGCCCTAGAAGCCCAGAGAAAAAGTTCCCGCTCACGTCAGCGACCTGGCGCCCCGGCCCGTCTCCTCCGCCCTGGTGCCCGGTTCGTTGTCTGCCTTCATCTCGGAGCTCGTCACAGACGAACTTTGTGGTGGGCTGCCCAGCGCCCTGTGGCGGCTGCAGGGCAGGGAGGCGTGTGAAGGCTGGTCTGGCCGTGTCCCTTCTCTGGCCCTGCCCACCAAGGCTGAGGGGGCAGCCTGCCTCTCTGGGCACCCCACCCGCTGGGCAGGCCGGCAGGTTGATTGGGGGCAGGCAGCCTCTTCCCCTCCGCCCTGCCCGAGACCATCACCCCTGCACCCCGACCCCATCACCGCCCCGGCAGACGGGCTGAGTCCCCTGTGCCCGCTGCTGGGGCCACCACAGCCTCTTGCATTTGCTCGGGCTGCGGCCCCGGGACAGCTCTGTGGGCCCCCGAATCGGGGTGCAGGGTGAGAGGGTTTGGCTGTTGCTCCAGACGCGGGGGTCGGGGGAGGCTAAGGCCTGCAG
Source organism: Bos mutus (assembly GCF_027580195.1). Lineage (NCBI taxonomy): Eukaryota > Metazoa > Chordata > Mammalia > Artiodactyla > Bovidae > Bos > Bos mutus. The sequence continues at coordinate 2,725,063 of NC_091642.1, read as the reverse complement.
GGAGCTCAGTCAGCTTCAGGCCCTGAGGACCACTGGGATCCGCCTAGTCACACAGGTCCCCGAAGTCCACGGGATTTTCTCATGGAGGTACACAGCCCGTGCGTCGTGGAGAGAGCTCACGCGTGACACAGGGAGCTGGGACACGAGCTCTTACTGGACTGTGTTACTGACGCAGAGGCCCCCGGCTGGACGCCCTGGAACTGGGGCTCCACCCTCAGCGCGGTCCCAGCTAAGTCCCTGGGGGCAGCCAGGGTGGGGAGGAGGCCCAGCCTGGGCCCACACTCTCCTTGCGTGTTTGATCCCAGCCCTCGGGGCCGTGAGGAGCAGGCGGGCACCTAGCGCGGCCTGGACTCCTGCCTCCAACCACCTGGCCCTGGGCCCCGTGTGCTCTGTGTTCCCGGCCTCCGCAGTGCGCACGCGCGGCTTTTCTCAGCAGGCCAGGGTCACCCTGGACAGAGGCAGGGAGGGTCTGGGGACGGGAAGCAGGTGGTGGGCTCGGCCGGGAGGTTGGAGCTGTGGGAACAGGACCAGGAGCCGGACCGGCCTCGGAGGGCCCCTCCCAGCAAGCCTCCAGCCCCCGCTAGCTGAACACACAGCCGGCCTGGGCTCCTGACTTTCAGAAGCTCATTAGAAATCAGTTCTCCAGGCTCCCCTGCCGGCTCAGTGGTAAAGAACCACCTGCCAATGCAGGACAATCAGGATTGAGCCCTGATCTGCGAACATCCCTTGGGGCAGCTCAGCCCGTGAGCCACCACTGTGAGGCTGTGCTCCAGGGTCTGGGAGCCGCAGCCCATGAACCTGCAGCCCATGCCCGAGCTCTGCAATGAGAAGGCCATAACCCACACGGACGAGGAGCCCCAGCTCGCTGCAACTAGAGAAAAGCCTGCCTGGCAACGAAGACCCAGCACAGACAAGAGTAAATTAATAAATTTTTTTAAAAGAAATTGGTTTCAGTTGACCTTGCAGATACTCACTGAAGCGGCCTGGGGCCGGGAGCCCTGCCCAGCTCTGGGGCACCGATGAGCGAAGCACCATCCTCGCCTCCACTCAGCCCGAGCAAACCCCACCCCCACCCTCCAAGGCCAGCCTCCCCCAGGGCTCTGCAAGGGGACCGGTAGATAGAGGTGGACGGGCACCCTGAGACTGGATGGGGTAGGGGGCAAAGACACCGTGACCTGGCCTCATCCATAACTTACAAACATCACTGAGCCATAAAGGCAAAAGGAGAAGGGGGCGGCAGGGGAAGAGATGGTTAGATAGCATCACCCACTCAACGGGCATGAGTTTGAGCAAACTCTGGGAGGCGGTGGAGGACAGGGAAACCTGGCGTCCATGGGGTCGACAACATACAGGCAAGGTGGAGGAGAAAACTAGGTGTCATCACAGTAAGACGTCAACACATACGGTTTGTAAAAGGAACAGAGAATCCACGTGGCGGTTTCTGCCTCAAAGAAGACGGAGCCACGTGAACTCACTTCACATAAGCAGTCCAAGAAACACTGAGTCTGAGTGCCACGCGGACGGCACCCTGGACCGTCTTACACATTTATATGAATTGTCTCAATGTCTTTTTTGTTAAGACCCAAGTTTCTAAAGAGAGGCAGAGCTTGAGAGGATGTAAATGAGGCTCAGTGGCCTTGGGGCCTCTGGGAACTGCTGGGCCTGTCACCATTGTTCATGTGGTCTTGGGGACACAGGTCTTCCAGGGGGAGCCTCTGGCCTTTCCCAGAGCAGGGTTCAGACCGTGATGGCCCTCACTGGGGTATGTGCATCTGTTCAGGTTCTGCTGTTGAACGTGAAGTCGGAGGCCCAGCTTGCTGGCCGTGGGATGCGCTGTGGGCCGGGTGGGCACAATGGCCAGCCAGGTGGCTCCAGAGCCTGGACCTGTGGACCAGGGGTCGTGAGCGCCTCTTTCAATTACCCCGGATGCCAAGGAAACCACAGCCTAAGTGGAACCATCTGGGGGGACAAAGAGGCTTTGTGGAAAGTCCCCTCCCGCTCTGGTTGAGGAGAAGCCACTGACCATGCGGAGAGGGTGGAGAGGGCCTTCGGCGGCCACCATGGAATGCAGGACCCAGCAGGGAGGGGCAGCACCGGGACTCAGAGCAAAGACCAACTGCGAGGGCAGCCCTCCCCGCAAGGGCCCCGCGCTCTTTCTAATTTTATTGTGGTGAGAACACTCAACATGGGATCTGGCCTCTCCAGGGCTTCTCGTGTGCAACACACACAGCATGGTGGACGCGGGCACTGTCGTGCAGCACAGCCCCGGGGCTCGGCTGCCCTGCAGATCCGAAACTCTGCCCGCCCGGCACCCACCGCCCTGCATTCCTCCCCCAGCCCAGCAACCACCATTCTGTTCCTGGCTTCTATGAGCTTGACTCTTTAGTTTCCTGATATCGGTGGGATCAGGCAATATTCATTCTTCTGTGACTGGCATATTTCCCTTAGCATAATATCCTCCAGGGTCATCCATGTGGTCACACAATGCAGGATTTCCTTCTCTTTTAAGGCTGAGTAATATTCCACTGTGTGTACGTACCACATTCTCTTTATCCATTTATCAGCTGATGGCCATTTAACTGGGCTTCCCCAGTGGCTCAGGTGGTAAAGAAGCCACCCGCAATGCAGGAGTCGCAGAAGACGTGGGTTTGATTCTTGGGTCTGGAAGATTTCCTGGAGGAGAAAATGGCAAGCCACTCAAGTATTCCTGCCTGGAGACTCTCATGGACAGAGGAGCCTGGAGGGCTACAGTCCATGGGGTATCAAAGAGTCAGACACGACTGAAGTGGCCGAGCACTCATGCACGGCCATGTAGCTAGTCTCCACGCCTCGCTGTTGTGAGCTGTGCTGCAGTGATGATGGGCGTGCTCTCATTTCGAGGTCCTGACCTCCATTCCTTTGGCTGTATACCCAGGACTGGCATTGCTGGATCATCTGATGGTTCTATTTTTAATTTTTTAAACTTTTACTTTTTTTGTTCATCATGGATTTTTTTTGCATCAATTTAAAAATATTTTAAAGCTATTTTTTGGCCACACTGTGTGGCATGCATGATCCTAGTTCCCCAGCCAGGAATCAAACTCTCACCCCAGCAGGGGAAGTGTAGAGTCCCAATCACTGGACTGCCAGAGAAGTCCCTCTGTTTTTAACTTTTGGGTGAACCTGCATACTATTTTCCACAGCACCTGCATCATTTTGCACTCTTATCAACAGTGCATGTTTCTAATTTCTCCACATCTTTGTGAACACTTAGTATCTATTGCACCCACTCCAGGACTCTTGTCTGGAAACTCCCATGGATGGAGGAGCCTGGTGGGCTGCAGTCCATGGGGTCGCGAAAAGTCCACACGACTGAGCGACCTCACTTTCACTTTTCACTTTCATGCATTGGAGAAGGAAATGGCAACCCACTCCAGTGTTCTTGCCTGGAGAATCCCAGGGATGGGGGAGCCTGGCGGGCTGCCATCCATGGGGTCACACAGAATCGGACACGACTGAAGCGACTTAGCAGCAGCAGCAGCAGTATCTATTGCTCCATCCCAGCAGGAGCTCAATGCTATCTCAGTGAGGTTCTGCTTTGCATCTCCGTGATGATCAGTGATGTTAAGCATCTCTTCATACGCATCTCTTCATCACACTTTCTGATTTCAAAATATATTACAAAGGTATGTAATCAAAAAAAAAATATATGTACTGGTATTAGGGCAGACGTATGTAGCAGAACAGAGAGCTCAGAAGTAAATCCATGCACGTAAGGGTCAAGTGACCCTTGACACAGGTGCTGAAAACACAGAGTGGGGAAAGGACCGTGTCCTTAACAGATGGTGCTGGAAAACTGGGTATCCTCACACAAAGTAAGAAAGCTGGACTCTGGGGAAAGGACCGTGTCCTTACCAGATGGTGCCGGAAAACTGGGTATCCTCACACAAAGTAAGAAAGCTGGACTCTGGGGAAAGGACCGTGTCCTTACCAGATGGTGCCGGAAAACTGGGTATCCTCACACAAAGTAAGAAAGCTGGACTCTGGGGAAAGGACCGTGTCCTTAACAGATGGTGCCGGAAAACTGGGTATCCTCACACAAAGTAAGAAAGCTGGACTCTTATACCACACACAAATCACCTCAAAATGGATTAAAGATCCAAAACTGCAAAACCTCTAGAAGAAAACATAGGGGAACGCTTCATGATACTGATCTTGGCAATGACACGGTGTGGCGTGCAGTGAAGTGAAAGGCACTCAGTCGGTTCTGACTCTTTGTGACCCCATGGGCTGTACAGTCCATGGAATGCTCCAGGCCCGAATACTGGAGTGGGTAGCCTTTCCGTTCCCCAGGGGATCTTCCCAACCCAGGGATCAAACCCAGGTCTCCCGCACCGCAGGTGGATTCTTTTCCAACTGAGCTATCGGGGAAGCCCCGTATGGCATACGACACCAGAAGCACAGGCAACAGACGCAAAGCTAGACAAGCCGGACGACATCAGAGCCAGAAAAAAAGAAGAAGAAATAATAGCGTTTGCAGCGACATGGGCGGACCTGGAGACGGTCATGCTAAGTGCAGCGATCAGACACCACGTGGTATCGCCTATTACGTGGAATCTAAAAAAATGATACAAACGAACCTCTGTATCTGTAAGAAGGACTTACAGATACAGAAAACAAGTTTATGTCTACAACAAAAAAGAGGAAAGGTGGGGGTGGGATAAATTAAGAGTTTGGGGTTGACATATACACACTGCTACACAAAATAAACAAACAGCAAGGACCCACTGTCCAGCAGGAGCTACACTCAGTGTCTACAACCACCCGAACGGGAGAGGCGGCTGAGGGAGGACGGACACCTGTATACATGTAACAGTCACTCTGTGTGCATCTGACACTGATACAGCATGGTCAGTTAACTATACTCCAACATAAAATAAATTTTTTTAAAATAGTAGGAGAAAACATTACTTTCAGCACCATTGTTTTGCTACGAATATAAAGAAAATCCATTTATGTGTATAGGTTATGCTTCAATAAAACATTTCACAACCTCCCCTCCAAAAAGAAGAATTGGTTAATATTTGGAGAAAAACAAAGTTAGATATATCGCCCTTTATGCCCTAAAACTCTGTAGCTAAAGCACAAAGTTTTATGTGTTAAAAGTGAAATCAGGGGCTTCCCTGGGGGTCCAGTGGTTAAGACTCTGTCTTGCAATGCAGGGGACACCAGTCTGTTCTGGCCCAAAAGATCCTATATGCCAGGAGCAGCCAAGCCCGAGAGCCACAACTACTGAGCCTGTGCTTTAGAGCCCGTGGCTCACAAGAGACCACCTCAGTGAGAAGCCTGCACGCCGCAAGAGCAGCCCCCGACGCCACAACCAGAGCACGGCCTGCTGACAGTGATGAGGACCCAGTGCAGACAAAAAGAAAGTTTAAAAAATGAAATCAGAATCATGCAAAAATGTAGGCCATAATTTACGTATCAGTTCATGTAACGCACATCATCTTGGGGAAAGGAAGGTCTTTCTTGAATGGCTCCAAGGCTAGAAACACGCTACAAGGAGGCTGAGAGTTATGACGGCTAAAACCGTCCAGGAAATGATGCCATGGACATCACTGAAAAGAAGGAGAAAAATTATAAATGGGGAAAAAATACGGGCAACAAATGAGAGGAAAACAGACCTAACAGCCTTAATATCTAAAGAACTCCTCAAAATATAACAAAGAGAAGCACCCCAACAGAAAAACATCCAAAGACGGGTCATTCACAAAGGACAAACGTGGCTGATAATACACATCAGAAATGCAATATGGGACCCACACGTTAAAACCACAAAGTCAGTGCAAAGGTCAGGCTGGCAGGGATTAAGAGAGAACTTTTGCCAAAAAAATCAAAATTGAATCTGATCAAGCTTCTGGATCAACAGCAATTACAGTAACTACCAAGATCTCAGTTCCCTGACCAGGAACTGAGGCAGGCTGATGTTGCTGCTCAGTGGCTCAGTCGTCCGACTCTTTGCCACCCCGTGGACTGCAGCACGCAGGCACTCCTGTCCTTCACCATCTCTGGGCCCATTGAATCAGCGATGCCATCCAACCATCTCATCCCCTGTCACCCCCTTCTCCTCCCACCTTCAATCTTTCCCAGCATCAGGGTCTTTTACAGTGAGTCAGCTCTTCATATCAGGTGGCCAAAGGACTGGAGCTTCAGCTTCAGCATCAGTCCTTCCAATGAATATTCAAGGTTGATTTCCTTAGGATGGACTGGTTTGATCTCCTTGCAGTCCAAGGGACACTGAAGAGACTTTTCCAGCACCACAGTTCAAAAGCATCAATTCTTTGGTGCTCAGCCTTCTCATGGTCCAATTCGCACATCTGTACACGACTACTGGAAAAACCAAAGCTTTGACTATACACACCTTTGTTGGCAAAGTGATGTCTCTGCTTTTTAATACACAGTCTAGCAGTGACAGGCTTTCTTTTCTGTGTCCAAAATCACTGTGGACGGTGACTGCAGTCATGAACTTAGAAGACACTTCTCTTTGGAAGGAAAGGAGCAAGGAGAAACCTAGACAGAGGCAAGAGCAGCAGGTAAACTTGGGAGAGGCAAAGAGCGACATTTCGACACAGACTGTACGAACAAACTAGCCTCCTGAAACTTCACTGCAGAGGAGTAAAGGGGGAGGAAGAAGACCCTCGATCAGAGACTCAGGATGGATCAGCCAGCCTGGTACATGGACCCTGTATGCATCCAACTCAAACACGCTGTGAAAAACCGAACAAAATGAAAACAATCATCTATGAAATTGAAGAGGCAGAGGGATTTGATCAAAGACTAGAGATTTCATAAATAAGGAATTATTGTAAATTTTGTTTGAGGGCTGACTATTGTATTGTGGTTATGCTTTTTATGCCGCTTCTTTGGGAGGACAGATGGAAATAATTATAGCGGAACTAGTATTATGGCTAGAGTCTGTTCCCAGGGCACAGGGAGGCAGAGGCGGCGGGCAGGACTGGCCACGGCGACCTTTGTTGGCAAAGGTCAAAGGCTACAGGGTCTTTGTACTATTGGTTCTGCCTACGTTCCTCTGTGTTCGAGATGTTCCAAGTTAATAACAATAAAAAGAGTGGGTTCTATTTGGTGTTGGTGAGTGGGAAGGGACATGGGACCACCTTTCCAGATGGCAAAAAATCTGAGTAGACCCACTGACGCAGCAGCACAACTTCCAGAATCTTCTCTTACAAATTCAAAGACCTTATAAAACTGTATACCTAAGACTATTTATCCAGCAATTTTTGTAACAGGCAGATGAAAAAAAGGACGAATGAATGAAAAGAACATAAATTCACATTAGGGAGCCAGTGGGGAAACACACTGTGCGTTTCCAGTCTGTGGAATTAATACCGTGCAGCATCCTAACCCAACCTTTTTTTCCTTTTTTGCCTCGATGCATGGCCTACAGGATCTCAGCTCCCTGACCAGGGACAGGCCACGGCAGTCAGAGCACCAAATCCTAACTACAGAACCACTGGGGAAGTCCCCATGCTGACGTGAGCAGACGTACGTGACGGTAACACCCAGAGGGCAGGTAGACATGTGTGCTCACACAGAAGTTTTGTGAAGATACACAATGAAATGTGAGCATTAGTTATCTTCGTGTAATACGATTATAAGTTACTTTTATATTCATATTTCATTTCTACCTACCTATGGAAATTTGAGGGATCTTTGTGCTTTTTTTTTTTGGCTGAGCTGCATGGCACGTGGGATCTTAATTCCTTGACCAGGAATCAAACCCACACCCCTGCACTGGGAACGCGGAGCGTTAACCTCTGGGCTGCCAGATCAGTCCCATGGTAACATTTATGGAATATGTGTAAAAGACAAATTTGAAGACTAAGCTACATTTTAAAAGGAAGCAAATCATTTCAGGTGATGCTAATGTGTCTGTGATAAGCATTTACCATGCTTCTGAAGTTTCTGAGAGCTTTGTAAGTTGTTTCAAGCTTTAGAAACCAATATAAACATATTTTGTTAAATGATAAAAGGTATGTATTGGTATTTTCATCTCTACACAAAAAGCAAGGACAGATCATGTTTAAAGAACGAATGGAAAATTTAATGGGTATCAACTTATGTGTAAGTGTATTTAATACACACACAAATGCCTGGTCTGTTTCCTAGGGTGCTCCTCTTTTTTGGCAAGAACACAGAGACGGAGCACTTTCAAGGTATAATCACATTTCATGCTTGTCCCGGGTGTGTCAAAACCCAGTTTCATGGAATCGGTGCAAGTTTTGCGTCTGCCTAACCTGTTTCGGTACCTGTGGGGCTGACAGATTGAGGTGCCGGGAGAGGGGGTCCCTGTGTGAGGTCTGGGCGGTGGGTCCGCCTCCTGCCTCTCACAGCCCCTCACATCCAGGCAGGACAGAGCGGCTCCCCGACGCTCACCTACACGCTTAGAGCCAGCCCTTCCCGACTGATGGCAGTTAGTGTCAGAGCCGTGAAGGTGACGGCCGCTCGTCCAGAGGCGGGGTGCCCCGCCACTTTTTTTAAGTAACATTTTTTACAAGTTTTACTTATTTTTAAACATTTGTTGGCTGTACCCTTCAGCACGTGGAAACCTTGCTCCCCGACCAGGGACCAAACCCACACCCACTGCATTGGAAGCGGGGAGACTCCACCACCGGACCACCGGGGAGGTTCCCCTGCCACCTCTTAAGACGATGCTTTCCCACAGTGACGTGGAGCCTATTCGCTCGGTAACATTCGGCTGGAAATAAAGAAGTCCGTATTCGGACGGGGGCGGCCCCAGCAAGCCCAGGGTGGACACGCGGGGTGAGGTGGGCTGTTCTCTCTCTCTTCTACATGAACAAGCATATTTTTATAACCATAAAAATGCCAATTAAGAAAGTTTTACCAAAACACCCTCTCCTTCATCCGTTTCAGACTGCAGGGCCCAGAAGGAAGTGGGCTGACGGGAGAGACGGGGACGATTAGGGGGTGATTCTGGGGCCTAGTGAAGGCCAGGCCAGTAAGGCAGAATGCCCACAGGTCGCCCCACTGGACTTTCTGTGCCTGGGGTCTCTCTGGGCGAGAAGGCCAGATGGCAGGCTCCAAGGGGCACAGAGAAGGTTCCGGAAGCCTAGACCCTTGGCGTGATCTGCTGCAGGCCTGTTCTTAGTGAACAGAGAATGGAGGCCACGTCCCGCAGGGCCCACCAGCTCCGCCATGCTCTCCTTCCCACCTGAGAACTGCAGGAGTTCAGGATAAAGCTGCTGGCTCCCACATGCCAGCTGGCTTTAAAGCACCCCTCTCGTCGGATTCACGCTGTTAGGTGCCCTCATGTGCGGCTTTTCCATAGAAGACCCACTGCTCTGGCCTCAGAAGGGCCGTGGGGCCGGGGCCGGATGCCCAGCAGTGGCCAGGCCTCGTGTACTCAGGTCTCATACCAATGACAGCCCCTGGGTCCTCAGACCCTTGCATACTTGAGAGTGAGGCGGAGATGCTGGCGGGCGTGGGGAGGTGAGTCCGCCTGGCTCCCCCGCAGGGGTGGCTGTCCTGCACCAGGCCAGATGCTGCACAGGGGCTTCTTCTCCCCCAAAAGCTTTCAGTCCATGTAAATGGCTGGGGTGACCCGTGTGCCGTCTCAGTGACCAAACACTCGCTGTACCTATGTGGACACCCCCTCTCCCCACGGATCTGGGGGGAAAAGGAAGAGCTTATACACAAAACACCAGGTTGGGATCTGAGCACCTTCATGTCTTCCATACAAATGAAGATGTCGATCTCATTTTGAGGAGAAGCAAATTAACGCATTTTAAAAACGTCTTTTTAAGGCCTCGAATCTCAGCTCCTTCTCTCCTGTGGCCTGGACCTTGCTTCATCCGGTCACAGCTCTGCGAGCTTATTTGGGGTTCACTGTCCAGTGGCTCCAAAAACGCTGGGGGCAGAAAATGCTTTCCGTCCTGCGGCCTGGCAGCACCCTGTGCCTGCAGGTAATCTGTCCTACAGACGGGGTTTGCTCATCTCCTTTCTGCAGCCTGTCTTCTGGCCTCGTCTGTCCAGCCTGAACCCCTCGCCCATGACTGCACACCACGATCGCCTACAGATCAGGCTTCTGAATGTGGATGCTGTGGGCCGGCTGCTGGCAGAGGACACGGCCACGTGGACGGCCCAGGAAACACGGAGAGCTGGGTGGGAGGGGAGAGGGCCTGTGAACAAGCTGCCGCCTGGGGTTTCGCTGGGACCCGTCTCGAGGTGACAAGGGCATCCTGGAGGAGCCTGCAGACCCCAGGGAGCACGCCAGTCTCCACAGTCAGACCAGACACTGAAAACCCAAGAGAAGATAAGAAACTCCCATTTTAATATAAAAGTGGCCCTGCACCTGGTAACTTCAGTTGGGGAAATCACACAGAACAGATTGGATGCTAACATTTAGGAAAATTCAGTGTAAAATTACAGAGCATTTTCAGTATAAAAATAAGACTTTTAATTAAAAAAAGAGCACATAAGCAGCTCTGGATACACCCTCGAAACAACAGAGAAGTACGGAGCTGGGCTTTCCATTTGGACGTGGACTCTCAAACCGCACACGACGTTTGATGCCGGATACTTTCAACTCTCAAATAAAGCCATGACCTTCCCCAGCAGGCTGCGCTGGGAAGGCAGCTGCGGGAGGAGCGAGGTCTGCAGGCTCTCTGGCTCTGGAGTGAGGAGGCGGGACCTCCCGCCGGGAGCACAGCGGCTGCTGTGGGGACAGGGGGTGCCAGGTCCAGCCAGGGGAGCACATCTGCCGCTGCACGAGGGCTCGAAACCATGACTGCGCCCTTCCTCTCCCGGCGCGGTCCTCTACCGGTCCTCCGTGTGGTTAAAGTGTCCCTACAACGAGAAAACAGGGCGTCGTGGGAAGGAACCTACCTTGGCTTCAGGTTCACAACACTGAGCTCTGCCTTTCAATTGGCTGAGCTGACACACACTCTGAGCTAAGCACGTATTTACAGAACATATATAAAATACCATAATTAAGATATTTAAAGTGCTTCCTACAGTGCTTGGCACATAGAATGTTCTCGATAAATGTTACTTCTCTCCTACAGTTCTATGAGAGGGGAAAAAAGAGAATGAAAGAATCATTTATAAATCCATAGTTTTTTTTCTAATGATGTCTGAATACTGAATATGGATTCAGCACAAGTGCACTGCAGCAGGCTCCTTGCAGGGGGCCCGGGGCGGGAGGTAACCCAGCTTCTCGAGGATCCCACTCGGGCCTGGCCTCCCTGCCCTTGGAGCAGACTCCTGCCTCCCCACCTTCACACAGAAGTGCTGAGATGTCTCGTTGAGCCACCCCACCCCACCCCACCCTGCCTGGATGGGGTTTGTCTGGAGACACACTGGAGGCAGAAGAAACAGGACACGGGACAACCAGACACACGGACAAAGAGAGGACCAAACCTAGACTCTCCTCCACAAAAGAACCCACAGGAACCACTCACTCAAACCTCTCACCCAGTCTCCATCCCCTGACACGACCGCATTTTCCAAATCCTCAGGCTTTTCTCCCCAGGGCCCAGTTTGCCGATGTCCCTCTCCAAGCTTAGACCCCTGTCCCTGATGCAGAAGTGAGGTCTCGTGTCCCCAGACTCTGAGGCGGCCACTGGTGGGGACCAGCCACTGGAGCCATGTCTGATGCAGGGTCTGGGCACTGAGCCCAATCTGATAAAGTCACGAAGGAAGAGGACAGCTGTGCCTTAGACGTCAGTCTCACTGTTGGCAAGCCGTATGTCCACTGCCTGGCTGAGCAGGCTTGAGAAGATATTAACGCAATGGTGGGAAATACGACACTTCTGATAAAACAGTTTCAGTATTTTTCCACCAAGCAAGAGAAGAGTGTTTTTTTTTTTTCTTGAAGAGAGTTTTGTTTTGTTTCTAACACTGGGATCAAAAGAGAGTAAGGTCCAAAAGACACCTAGGTACTTTCGAGTAACACTGTCAAAACCCAAGGCGTCTTCAAAGTGGAAAGAAAGAAATGCCACATCAGGCTCAAGGGATCCTCAACAAGATTGACAGCTGATTTCTCAGCCCAATTCAGAGTGCTGAAGGTCAACCAAGGATTTTGTATCCAACAAAACTATCCTTCAAAAATGAGAAATTAAGACACTCCCAGATAAACAAAAACAAAAAACCTGTCGTTAGCAGACCTACCCTACAAGAAATACTGATGAGGCTCTTTCAGGTTAAAACTAAAGGACCTTAGATGGTAACTCAAGTCCACAAGAATCCATGAAAATGGCATTTTTCCCCTAATTACCACCTATGAGTCCCCCCTCCACTGAAGCTGTCTCATTTCAACAGCACTCTCTCTGCCTTGGGTCGAAGCTTCTGAAGGACCTCCTCTGGCTGCACCTCTCCATGGACGCCCCCCGCCCCACCCTCCAGGTCCCGTCCCCTCCAGAGCCTGTCCCCTGGCTGGGAGAGCCTCCCCACCAGGTGTCCTCTCCTAAGATCAGAGACCCTCTCTGACATGCTTGCTGCAGGCTGAAAGGTCCACTGCTGGGAGGTGGGAGTGGAATGCGGATGGGAAAGGACACGTCTGTGTGCCTAAGGCCTCCTGTCAGTCAAGACAGGGCCTGGGCTGGGAACAGGGTGGGCCAGGGGCCAGCTTTCCCTCACTGCACCGGATCCCAGCATGGAGCTCCAACAGAGTCCACGATTCTCTATTTGAACCTCGCCTTCCACCTTGTTACGAAGGCTTGCTGGTCAGTGTAAGTCTGCAGCAGCTGGAGGCGTGCAGAGCACACACCAGGGAAAGAGAAGACTGGAACCCTGAGGGCAGGTTCTGCCTCCGCGCTGGACGGTCCTGACGCTCCCAGGCGCTGGAGCCCGTCCCAGCCCAGTCCACAAATAGCCTTCTGGGGCGGAAGTGGATGGTGGGGACAAGGCTTAGGACTTATCGGTGCCCAGCAGCAGCTTCTGGCGAGCAGCTCAGAACAGCAGCCAGCACGCTGTTCTCAGTCTCCTACCAAGTATGTCCAAAGGGATCAAGCCTGGGAAGCGATGCATCTCGACCAGGGGAAGGACACGTGGGTGGCACGGGAGTCAGGGGGAGGTGGGCTAGAGCAAGGGGACACCCCATGACCATCTCTGCTCCTCGGAGGCTGAGTCAGGGGCTCAGGCTGGGAGGGAAGAGGAAAGCACAAGCCCAGGCCCGGGATTCTGAGGGGTGGGCCCCCCTGCCACAGTGCTGTGATGGGCAACACTCCTGCCCCAGACACGCAAGGATCAAGAGCTTCACAGAGGAGCTGTGGACAAACAGGCAACTCTAAAAATAGGGTATAAACATGCATGTATATTCCAGGAAAAGCCTTGAGTTTAAAACTAAAAAAAAATTGTACACACAACTTTCCTGGACTTCCAAGGCAGGCATGGAGGACACTCTCCAAAATCCACTCAGGCTGTTCTTGTGCATAAATTCGTGTTATCTCAAACTCACCACCGTGGGCTGGAAGGGAGGGACGGCCTGGCTCCTCAGCAGAGATGCTGACCCTTAAGAGGTCTGAGGACCCTGCTCTGCAAAGAGTCTGAGGGGCTTAAAGGGCCCACTTACCCGCTGCTGCCGCCGCTTTTAAAACAGATTCTTGTTGCTGTTTTCATTTTTACCTTTTGACTCCCTTCACCAATTGCTCCCACCCCTCACGCACTGTCGCTGGCAACCACCAATCTGTGAGCCTTTTTTTGTTTTGAAGATTCCATGTGTAAGACAGAATCTGTCTTTCTCTGTCTGACTAATTTCATTTAGGACAACGCCCCCAGATGCCATCCATGTTGCTGGAAATGGCAGCATCTCCCTCTTTTATGGCTAATATTCCACTGGATAAAGAGCACAATATCTCTATCTCCTCCTCCATCCTATTTTTGCAAGCTCATCTTATGGTCAACAATCTTGCTGAATATTAGTTTTAATAGTTTATCTGCAGATTTGCTTGGATTTTCTATGTAGATGATGTCAGGAAATAACAATTTAGTTTTCTTCCCCTTCTAATTCTTATAACCATTGTTTCTTCTTCCTTGTTTAACTGTCTGAGTTAGAAACCCTACTAAGCAGAAGTGGTGATGGCAAACAAATTTGCTTCTCTCTTCATCCAAAGAAACACTCCCCCTAAGTGCAGAGACCTTTCAACATCACCAGGATAAGCCCTCTATTTATGGTTTTATCTTGAGTGGGATTTGGAGTAACTGAGCAGTTGCTGCCTCTATTAAGATGACAGTTTGATTTGTTTCTTTTTTTCCTCCTTTGATCAAACAATGTAGTTCTTTTTCTAAAGCAAGTCATCTGTATGTTCCTTTAAGTAGAATTTCTTTTAAACTATAAAACCATCTGGGATGGTAGCTTTTGAGAACTTTCCCAAATTATTCCATTGGGATTCTCTCTTCTGGAGTTAGTTCTGGCAACTGAATTACTGTGAGGGCAAGGGAATTCCCACTGCACTGGTCTCCCAGCTCTGAGCATGTTACAGACACATGTTCACACGGGACAGTCCCCTTAGCATCGCACAGCATCATTCCAAGGTCCTTGGCGTCTGTAACTAATGGGTGGTCTGCTGTCACTCAAAGCACTGTTCCCTCATGGCCATCAGTGGTTTCTCTCCAGCAGCTCTCCAGAATCCTCTTTCACCATGATACATCAGACATGCAGATACATCAGGTCCAAGACTCACCAGGCCTTTTCAGGAATACAAAAAAGTATAGACAGCAATATAACAAATATACACGAACCATTACGTGGCTTATGAGATAAAATGCCACAGGTGAAATGTCATCCATTCTCACCGAAGTGTATATTTACTGAATAAATACATGCCAATCCACTTACGTTGGCTCAGTTGGTAAAGCATCTGCCTGCAGTGCAGGAGACCCAGGTTTGATCCCTGGGTGGGGAAGATCCCCTGGAGAAGGAAATGGCAACCCACTTCAGTATTCTTGCCTGGAGAATTCCATGGACAGAGGAGCCTGGCGGGCTGCAGTCCATGGGGTCACAGAGTCAGACAGGACTGAGCGACTGAGCCACGTATCTCTTCTCCTGACAGGTGTGGATGTGGTTTCTGGCTTTTTGCTAAGCAAACAGCGCCCAAGTGCTCTGCACACATCTCTGCGGGCCGACTGCAGGACCAAACCCAACAGAGCCAAGTCCTGACAGAGCCTCGGGAGCACGTCTGCATCTGCTGTCCTGCTTCTCTCTTCATCTATGACATGATTAACAGCGTACTTAATGTCCTTATCTGTAGCATACATTAATTTAGTCCCACACGCGTGCAGGAAATCTAAACTCCATTTAAAAAAAAATATTAGCTTTTCTGTGAAAATCCGTTTCACTGTCTCCTCATAGTATAACATTTTATCCCCAGAGAAAAAAGTTTTGGTTTCGTTCTTTAGTCACCTGAAGGCTCTCTACTCCTTCAGAACCTGAAATGATCTCAACAACACAGTAAAAAAAAAATTTTTTTTTAACTAATTTTCTGGCATCCATATTCAGAGGAAACATTGTCAGAGATTCTATCGGAAGATTCTGTCGGCAAGTCTATGCAAACTCCTCTATTTGACTACACCAACACAGCCAGACTCCTCCTTGGCCCGCTGCCTCTCCCACCGTCTGGAGGACTCAGCCCTGTCTTGGCCACAAAGCCCTCACGGTTCTGGGAAGGACGTCCACGAAGCCCTGTGGCCTCACAGCTGTCTGAGCGCATCAGAGTGGGCCGCCACCGTGCCCGGTGCAGAAGTGACGGGGCCACAGACCAGCCGGGACAGCGGGCACAGGAGGCCTACACTGCGGGCTCGGAGCCCGGCCTCCCCACTGACCACAGCGTGGGGCGGGCCGGTCACCCGGCCCCGCAGACCGAGTTCCTTATCAGCAACCTGACCGCTGACCGCTGGGGTCCCTGCTGAACCTCGGGGAAGTGCACTGGGCACTCTGTTTCCTAAGGAATGATCAGTGAAATTCCCGGTGATCCCTCTGTGACTGTTGTCTTCTCTCAGGACGTATGGATAAAGGGCTGATTAGATCTAGCTGCTGCTGAAACAGAGAGAGTGACCTGCTGCGCACGCATCTGTGTTAATCCACATCAGAGTCTGCCGTGCCCACCCCGGCCCTGGCTCTGGGCCTGACCCCCAAGCCAGGTGGCACTGCCCCCATCACCACAGGCAGGGGGACAGAGACTCCTGTCTGCACCGGCTTCTCCCCCACCCCTGGGTCAGGGCAGTATTTATAGATGCTGTGGATGCAGGGAGCAGTTGCTAATGAGACAGACAGGTAAATAAAATAGAGCAAATACTTTAAAGGTCACCTGTGTGGAGATAAGATGTAGTACAGGGGAAACAGGCATCCATCTGGAATCAGAATGACCATCCTGGGGCACCTCCCTCCGCCCCCAACGGTAGGCTGGGGACCCCTCCCCGGGACCACCCCTCCCGCCCCCCGCCCTCCACTTCTGTCCCCACATCGCCCACCTCTCTTCTCCCAGCCCTCGTCAGCACCCCTTTTTCTGAGTGGCACCTGCCGCTGGTGTGCTGCAGCTCCTCAGGGAGGGGCCACTCCCAGACTTCATGGGTCAGCGTGGCAGTCACCCTCGGCGCCGTTCCCTCCCCTCGTCTCCCCCGACCCCAGGCAGCCTCCCCGCCCCTCCTTCCAGGGTCCCAGCTCCTGAGGACTTGGCCTGTTGTCAGGAAATGGGTTTCAATGTCAAAAAGGGAATAACGTAGAAGCTCATTGAGATGCTCCCCTAGTTTTTGCCCTCAACACTAATGAACAGGCTGTTAGCCAAACCAATTTGTTGGGGATTGGGAGCAGCGGGGTCCCCAAAACCAAAAACATCATTTTGCATGTTGGCTCTCACGTAGTAACTCACTATCGGCTTGGGTAAAAACTCAATCAGATCAGATCAGTCGCTCAGTCGTGTCTGACTCTTTGCAACCCCATGAATCGCAGCACGCCAGGCCTCCCTGTCCATCACTAACTCCCGGAGTTCACTCAGACTCACGTCCATCAAGTCAGAACCTGAGAAAAACTCCAGCAGAGGGGACCGGCTCCCAGATGCTGAGCTTGCTGGGCGACCAAGACCCCAGGCCTAGTTAAAGACTGCAGGCTTTCTGTTCTCAGGAAGATCTGTCCACTCCTTAGCTGGTTAGCCCAGGTGGGGTCCAGTCAGAACAGAGACTCAGGTGAGGAATGTGGGCTTCAGCGTCACAGATGACGGAAGAAAAGAGGATCCACGGGGGGAGGGAGGCACGTGTTCCCCCAGGAGGGGCCCCCCTCCCAGCCTGGGGGCAGCTGGGAGGATAAAGGGAAGAGATGGGGTGACCGCAGAGCCCGAGGGCTGCCACCCAGAAGGAGCTGGGAGCGAGGGGGCCAAGTCCTCAGGAGCTGGGACCCTGGAAGGAGGGGCGGGGAGGCTGCCTGGGGTCGAGGGAGACGAGAGGAGGGAATGGTGCCGAGGGTGACTGCCACGCTGACCCATGAAGTCTGGGAGTGGCCCCTCCCTGAGGAGCTGCAGCACACCAGCGGCAGGTGCCACTCAGAAAAAGGGGTGCTGACAAGGCAGCACTCCCCCTTGGCCAGCATCCTGAACCCGTTCTTCCTGTGGCTTCCAGCCTGATAATGCCCCTTCCAAGCATTTTCATGTGGTTATCCTGCAGACCTCTCACAGCCTCACGAGGATGCATTTAATGGGAAGAATTTCTAAGAAGAGCATGATTTCATGGCACACTTGGCTACCATGAGCCCCTGGGCCAGGACTGCTGAGCTGAGCAAGGAAGGAAGTAGGCTGCATGACAGCCCCAGCCTTGGGAGCACTCAAGGAAGGAAAGGAGCCTCCTGCAGGTGGAGACCAGCGCCCTGACCCTGTAGCCTGGATGGTGCACAGCAGAGGGCCACCCACCGGGCGGCAGAGCGGACATCCTGAATGACATAACACCACGTCCCAAGAATCAGGGATGGCCTCACCCCAGCTGTCAGTACCATGAGCGGGGTGACGAGGAGCTGCTTCTTAATAACAACGTGTACTAGGAGCTGAACCTGAACACTGATCACCCTAAGACATCATCAGTGAGCTGCAACGGGCCAAATGGGAGGTTCGTGTGTCAGCCTGGGGAGTGAGTTGGAGAAGGTCTACAGGAAAAGTCCTTGCAAGGACTCACGATAACAATCAGGAAAAGCTTCGTGGGAGAAAGACAACAGGCCCAGGCGGTGAGCTGAGACGGCCACGTGAGAATTCTGAGCAGAACCAACTGGGTCAGCTGATACCTGCTGCGGTCAGAAACACAGCACAGAAGGGGGACCCGAGGAGGTTCTCAGGGAAAAGCGTCCAGCTCACCGAGACACCAAAGCAAGCTTCCTGTCAGCGACTCCCCGTGGGGTTCTCAGGGGCGCCATGGTGAAGAATCTGCCTGCCAATGCAGGAGACGTGGGTGCAATCTCCGGGTCGGGAAGACCCCCAGAGAAGGAAATGGCAACCCACTCCAGTATTTCTGCCTGGAGAATTCCATGGACAGGGGAGCCCGGTGGGCTACACTCGCTGGGGTCACGGAGTCCGACGCGACTGAGCACGCACACACAGGGCTCCCACACAACCCCCAGCGTGACCCCTGCTGCTCTCTGAGCCAAGCTCACCAGCGGCATCAGCCACGGGAACGGCGGGCCTGGACAGGCAGGCTTCCGTGTGAGTAGGGCGCACCCGTGAGCGGAACCCCGCGTTTAATGAAGTCTTCTGAAATTTGGAATTGCTGCCCATTGGTGATTTACTGTTAAGCGCTTCTCCCTGGGATCTTGCATTTCTAAAAATACTATTTGCTTTTTATTTAACACTGAGCCTCTTGATGTTCTGGAATACAAAAATAGTGTCTTATTATTTTAAAAGCTTAAGAGAGAAACTAGCCATATTATTAGAAAAAGAAGATATATGCAGCTATAGTCTGTTCAAATATCAAGAGGTGTGACTTTTCAAATTCACATTTCAATCTTTATTTACATAAGACTTTTAGAAATAGTGGGTGTAAATATTAAATCACCCAAGCCTGGGTGAAATTTTATTGAGAATAACTACAAATAAAGGGAAACTGATTTTTTAAAGTCACTTTCTGAAAATTTAGATGAAAAGAATATCGAGCATTAGAGAGAAAAATTATATATTTACATATCAATATAGGTTTTCCACGCACAGATTCATCTCCTAGGAAACATACAGAGGCAAGCTTGGGGAATCACAAGGGAAGGAAAACCCTAATCAAATAGGTGCTGTTGTTCAAACAGAACATTAGCTTAAATGATCCAATCAGCTGCTGGAGCCAAATTTTTTTTTTCCTTTAAGCTGTTCATGCCAGAAGACAACCTCTTAGAGCATTAAGAATCCGTATTACGTTCCAACTGTTCGCCCAACAGATGGGGGATTTGAAAGACACACTCCATGGAAATGTGACGAGAACGAGGAAGGTTTGGAGTCAGTCACCAGCATAACGCGCTACCCACAGTGGGGTCACGAGATTAATGATCACAGTCCAGGGCACGCTTGGCAGTTACATGAATCAACCGAAATACAGTTTACGTTGCTGGATCTTAGTTTTAACATTATTCAGGATTATTGGTGGCTCAGTCGTTGAAGAATCACCTGCAATGTAGGAGACCTGGGTTCGATCCCTGGGTCGGGAAGATTCCCCTGGAGGAGGGCATGGCAACCCACTCCAGTCTTCTTGCCTGGAGAAGCCCATGGACAAAGAAGCCTGGTGGGCTACAGCCCACAGGGTCTCAAGAGTCAGACATGACTTAGCAACTAAACCACCACCACCTCCACACCACGAAATGCAACAGGACCTGCGGAAATTTTCCTGAGGATGGAGTACGAAAGTAGGAAGGCACATCTCCATGGGCGGGTCTACCTGGCCTTGGTCTTCATACTTATCTAAGGACTTCAGAGGCTCCATGGTGGCTGGCCTTTGTTTAAAACAAAATCACTGCCTCCCCTACAAAACAGTCACCCACAATGCACCACATGAAGACTCTGCAATTTACTGACTCAAATGTTTGCTGATCAAAAGCAGCACTGAGTTTCCTCTAAAGATCTTTAGGGGGAAATCCTGAAAACACTCACTCACACACACACACACACACACACACACACACGCTCCTGGTTTCTATGTGGAAATTAAACACAATTCTATTTTATTGCAATATGAAGACTGCAAGCTTAAAATTAAAAAAAAAAAAAAGAATTATAGAGGTTTCAAAGCTCTTATTATTAGAACAAGCCCAAATTTAGGAACAAAGGTATCATGATGCTAATGTGAAGGACAGGAAAGCTTGGCGTGCTCGGGGTTCACAGGGTCGCAGAGTCAGACACGACTTAGCAACTGAACAGCAGCATCGTACACTTCCTGATCTTCTGCCCAGCATAGGGGACTGAGAATCTGACTCTGGCGACACTAAGACGTCCCATTCCTTTGAATTAATGGTGTGAATGCTGTTCATCCTTCTGAAATTTTGGATTTATGTGAAGTGTATGCAAATAGGAAAGAAAAGCTTAAGGAGGGGAAAGAAAAAGCAACACTGATTCCCATTTGGGTAAGTAAATGAGTTAAGGACATTTCTCTAAGACGTCCGCAAACTAGCTCTATTTTAACCATTTCCAGGCCCTGTTCCCTTCTCTAAACCCTGTTTTTAGAAAGAATTTAAAATGTATATTCAATTTGTAGTCTCAGTCTGAAGCTGGAAGAACATCAGTTTGCAGCCGAGTAGAATGCTCAGAAAACCAACCTGTACCTTTCAATTTACACCCCTCTTCCTTAGGAACGAAACGGCCGTTTCTACCACCCTTGTCCTACAGATCCAGGATTTAAGGACAGGTCTTTCACGTCACAGCGAGCAGGGGAATGCACTTACAGACTCTCCCGCGATGCACCTCGGGCAAGGCTGGGCCCGGATCCTTCCGCCATCCAGAGGACCCTGTTCAACAAATCACAGCCACGGATGAGCCAGGGCAGCGGTGATTCACACTGAGCAGGTAAAGGCTGGTCTGGTGGGAGCAGGAACCTACCCCCACGCCTGGTCGGCCCTGGCCGCTGTCGGGCCATGGTGACGGCAGGCGGCCTCTGCGCTGGGCATCCAGGCACTCGGGCTCCTCGCTGTCCCCGGACACTGGGATGCGCACCCTCAGCTGGGGGCAGTCCCGCTCGGGCGCCACGGCGTCCAGCCTCCTGCACAACCGCTTCTGCAACGACAGTCTCACTTTAGATGGCCTCGGAAAGCACACGGCGCTCTGACTGAATCTGCCTCTGAGAACCTCGCTGCAAACACAGACCCCCGAGGAGCTCAGAAAGTTTACAGGATGTTGGGAGAGACAACTTCCAACTTTATCTTCCAGGAATAACCACCATCACTTAACCTCATTACTTCCAGCACAGTCTGATATTTACTTAGCTTTACAAGTTTAAAATAATCATTTGAAGCAATTTTGGTCAAAATTCTTATAATAAACTGTTGTGACTGGTTTATCAATATCGAGAATGTACAAAACCTACGAATTTTTGTTCAAGAATCTAGTCATGCGCTTCGATACTTTTGCCAGGTAGGTACTTTCTTAACACAATATCAAGCTATGTGCTTCCTTAATACGATATGAATAATCCCATGTGGATAATTCTTTGTCTTCCTGACACTGAGGAGTGGGCTGGTTTTATTTATTTCACAAGCTGCACACACAGCCCATAAGGGATAACCTGCAGGAAAGGCATGTGACGTTGGCATTCCCGTGAACTAAAGACGAATTACAGAAGCAGCCTTCCAAAGCTGAAGGAAATGGCTGACTCTCCACGTTCCCAGTCTGTGCTCCGCGGGGTAAGGATGTGTTCCGCGACACAGAGCAGATGGGTAGGAGGCCTCTGTAGGGGACAGAAGGTCCACCCTGTCCTGGGTCCCCGCTGCTGGGCGGTGCCCGCCAGAGTCAGGAAACACCCCTGGTTCACGGGTGGTCCCACACCCTCCTCAGTCACCGGCAAACCATCGTCATGATTTGCGCCAAATCTGTTCACGATCCATTCCATTATATTCATTATTTTCTAAATGGGCTTTTTATTTCATGGATTTATCTAATATAGAAACCTGGTGTCGAGTGCTAGTTTTACTCCTCCCTAACTAACATGTCTTAAGATAGATACCTGAGGAGGAAAATGGTAAATGCTGACCTCTGAGCCCCCAAACCAGAGAATATGCCCTGGGGTAAATACAGTGCAGGCTCCGGGAGGCTGAGACAAGGGCAGGGCAGCCAGCCCCCCATCACCCAGCGCCACAGTCCTTCCCAAACATAAGGAAGTCCAGAAAGGTCACAGTCACTGCTGCAGAACCACACCCGGGCACAACCTGAATCAGAGAATGCAGACATCAGAGAATATGGCCAGGGGGACAGAAAAGCCAGGATCCCAGCGCAGGTCCCCTCCGCTCCAGCCCACACCTCCAACGTGGCCCTGCCCTGAGAAGGGCAGGAGGAGATGCTGTGAGCGGGACAGGACAGGGTCACCAGCGAGGGAAAGGCGCCCGGATGCGCAGCGAGGAGGAGCCTGAGCCCCCAGAGCCCAGAGGCGGGCAGGGGCTCCACAGTCTGCACAGTGAAAATGGACAGAGCACTTACAGAGGTTCTCCTCCGAATTCAGCTCCTGGGAGGGGCATGGGCAAAGGGGCGGGCCAGTGCCCCTGGGGCTGGGTGGTGGCGAGGAGAAAGAGAGAGAGGGCAAGTTTGGGGTCTGGCAAGTGAGGGTGCCCATCATACCAGGGGGCTCACCGCCACCCCGTCCACCAGCAGACACCTGCTCTACCTGCGCTCAGCCACACCCACAGCGGAGGTGCCTAACGGCAATCTTTAAAAAATACCCCAAAACATAAAAATTCCTCCTGAAAAAGACATGAGTCAAAAGGAGATTGTAATACTCTTAAAAACATAATTAGACACTCAAAAAAACATGTGAGGATATGAAAAACCACCCTGAATTAGCGATGTAAAAACAGAAAGGACAAAAATGGGGAGAAGCCAAGAGAGACTTGGATGATTCGGGAAAGCAGTGGAGGGAAACGAGGTATAAACTATAAAGTGCACTGAAGGGGATAACTTCAAGTGAAAACTAACAGAGGACACCAAAGAAGGGCAGGAGCACAGTCAAGAGAAGGAGAACGGCATAAAGAAAACAGGGGGGCTAAAAAAGGGCAGCAGCAGGAAGGGAAGAAAAAGCAGCAAGAAATGTTCGCTGAGTCAGAGTTCCGCAAAGAGGAAAGCAAAGTAACAGCAAAGCTAAGGCTGAAAACTGTAGCCCGAGAAAGCTTCATGGAAAGAGGAGACTGACTGAAGCTCAAAATGGAGGCTCACACGGCACCTGGGAAAATTAACCCGGAATGAGCAACACGGAGACGTCCTAATAAAACCAGGAGACTTCAAAGATGAAGACGAAATCCTCAAAGCCCCTGGGCGCGCAGGTCCATGAGGGTGAAAAGGAACTGGAACGGCATCAGGCTTTCCAAGGCCACACGCGAGAGAGACGATGGAGAAACACGCTTTCAAACTCAGTGAGAGAAACACAGACCAAGAATGTAAAATCTACCACGCTGTCCTTCAAATGTCAAGGTTACAGAAATAGCATTTCAACATAGGTGAATTTAGAGACCACTACAGCCGTGAGCCCTTCCAGAGGATTCTACGTGAGGGTAAGCTTCATCTAACTAACCAGTGATGACTGGGGAAATTCCAGGGTAAGGATTTTTCGTAAGCATCTGAAGGTACTAAGATGTACATCTCAGACTAAATTTAAAATAAAGGTGGAATTAGGCTGACAGACAAATGTGCAAATGTTATGTCCTCTGACATGGTGGAAGTAATTCCACTAAAACACGAGAGATGAAGGGAGAGGGAAAGTGGAAAAATTCTGTAGTACAGGTCAATACTGTACAGTGACAGTCGTGTATCAAAGGGCACCAGGAAAAAGATTAGTAAGTGTTAAATGAATGAGGGAAAGACAAAATCATCATGAAGTAAACACACAGTGAAATGTATTTTAGGCAAGATTTACTAATAGATGCTAACTCAGAAGGCAAAGGCTTAAGAAGAAATACGCTTTCTCCCCCAAGGTATTTATTAATTTACAAAGTTTCAGTTTTATACATAAAACTGTTTTACATATAGTTTCAACAAATATTTTCATGTTTCAACGTATCTCCCCCAAGGTATTTATTAATTATAATAAATAATTATAATTTAATTTTATAAATTAAATATAATTTAAGTGCAGTTTCAACATATCTCCCCCAAGGTATTTATTCATTATAAAGAAAAGACTGGTAACTTTACAGGGTATGAAACCATCTTCATCCAGAGACAAGGTCAGCATCACAGTACTGAGACATCTTGGCATCACAGTCCCCATAAGATGCACGAAGAAAGCATAACATCACCTCGCGATACTCGTGCCAGAAAGGACGAGGTCTTAACCTCATCACAGAAGATGCTGGACAACCCACATGGACGGAGAGTCTTCTGCCAGATAGCTGACCGCTGCTCCGTAGACGTGCCAGGGTCAGGAAACCAAGGACGTGTCAGTGGCTAGAGGGGTGAGGACTCAGCACAGTGTGGAGTCCTGGAGGGACGCGTCAGTGACTAGAGGGGTGAGAACTTCCTGAAAGGACATGTTGGTGACTAGAGGGGTGAGGACTCAGCGCAGTGTGGGGTCCTGGAAGGACGCGTCGGTGACTGGAGGGGTGAGGACTCGGTGCAGTGTGGGGTCCTGGAAGGACGAGTCGGTGACTGGAGGGGTGAGGACTCGGCGCAGCGTGGGGTCCTGGAGGGACGCGTTAGTGACGGGAGGGGTGAGGACTCGGCGCGGTGTGGGGTCCTGGAAGAGACCCAGGACAGGAAAAGGGTGCGAGCGGGACATGAGGCGAGGCCGGAGTACGGCTGGAGCCCAGGCGACGGCTGTGCACGAGGCGAGCCTGGCCGCCTGCCAATCGTACTGTGCCCACGTACGTTGTTCACGTGAATTCTCTATATTACAGCTGCTTTTCCCCAACCTTTCTGTAAGTCTAAAACTACCTGGAAATGAAGTTTTAAAAATGAAGATAAAAAACCTCCTGCACCTGCTCTAGTGTATACCACACATCTAGGAATGAGGATATAAGCCAAGTCACCTTTCCACAAGCCTAATTTTTCCCTCCCGAGTGACATAAAGGGTGACGTGTGTAAGACAAAAGTCCTTCCCACGTGTGAAGATGGTTCTTGGATACCTCTGAGGCTGCTTCTCTCCGACCAAGCATTCCTGCTCTCTTTCACTCTCCCATATCCGAGAGGCTTTCCAGAATCTTCCTCTTCTAGACACCATGTCCTAGAGTTTCTAAATCGTCATTATTCCTCCTGAAACGAACCATGTAAAATACCCCCAACACGCTGTCACCACCGCGGAGGAGAGCAGAGCTCCCCCCTACCTCCACGACGTGGTCCCAAGTCCGCAGGGAAAAACTCCGGCTGAGGGGCCCCAGCAACCTGCCACCTGGGTCCACACGAGGCCGGCACCCCCCCAGCTTACGTCTGTCTCCCCTAGAGGACGCACAGCCCGTTCCTAGGGACTACTGAGGGTCCTTCTGGTTTAAATTTAACGCCAGGCTCTGCTACGTAACCCTTAAGTTTAGTTTCCAGGTCTAATCTGATTTCCTTGCTATTTTCCAGTGTATCAAAGTACTGCCAAATACCGCCATCATCATACGAATCGCCTTCGTAATTGGAAATGGTGCCGCCTTCTGTGTTCCGCCTGAGTCAGATGGAAGGGTTGAGGAAGAAAAGACCAAGGACCACGACCTCCGGTTACTCAGGATCTGCTCAGCCTTCACATTGTAGAAAGGGGCATGCTGTGTAAAGGGGTGTCCTGCCAACTCCCAACTATCTGGGCGGGACTTGCCTGGTGGCCCAGTGCGTAAGCCCCTGTGCGACCACCGCAGGGGGCCTGAGTTCCATCTTGGGTCGGGGAATAAAGATCGTGCATGCCATGCAGTGCGGCCAGAAAAAATCGGGCAAAGAGAAGTGGGGATACTGGCTGTGCCCCGCGTCATCCACACGCAGGATGTGACTCTCCTCCTGTGGTCACATCACAGCCCCGTGCTCCTTTCTGAGGAACATCGCTTGCCAAACAGGAGGGCAGAGGGGCGTGGACGGGCAGGAAGTGTGCTTCTAGAGGAGGTCTCACACTCCATGTTTCTTGATGAGTTAGACGGATTCTAACTTCTTTGTGGGGTCAAACAACACCTGGCACAGCGGGTCAGCAGACCTGTGGCCACCCACGGTGGACACTCCTCAAGAGGCTCCGGTGGCGGGGGCTGGGTCCCCACGTGGCGGGGGAAGGGGAGCCACACTGACCAGTCAGTCGTTGAGGGCTGGGCTCCTCCAGGGAACATGGGGCCCTCCGCTGGCCGAGGGGATGAAGTCATTCATGTTTTCTGCTTTAAACAGGGATTAGTGAAAGCTGGCTATATGTGACACTGACTCACATATTTACTCGGCAAATATTCCAATTACCATGGACTGGCCTGGACCACGGGAAAACTGGGGCTGAGAGGCACTGAAGTCCAGGACGCGTGTGTTACATGCCTCGCTCTCCCCCACTCCCTTCTAGAGACGCTTCAGTCAGCCTTCATCAAGGCACGTGAAGATTTACCATCTGGCCGCAGACAGTGACTGCAGCCATGAAATTAAAAGATGCTTGCTCCTTGGAAGAAAAGCTATTTAGACAGCGTATTAAAAAGCACAGATATCACTCTGCCAACAAACATCCACCGTCAAAGCTATGGTTTTTCCAGTAGTCACGCAAGGATGCAAGAGTTGGACCATAAAGAAGGCTGAGCACCGAAAAATTGATGCTTTCGAACTGTGGTGCTGGAGAAGACTCTTGAGAGTTCCTTGGACTGCAAGGAGATCAAACCAGTTAATCCTAAAGGAAATCAACCCTGAATATTCATTGGAAGGACTGATGCTGAAGCTGAAGCTCCAATACTTTGGCCACCTGATGCGAAGAGGCAACTCAATGGAAAAGACCCTGATACAGGGAAAGACTGGGGACAGGAGGAGAAGGAAACGACAGAGGATGAGATGGTTGGATGGTATCATCAACCCTATGGACATGAGTTTGAGCAAACTCTGGGAGATGGTGAACGACAGGGAAGCCTGGCGTGCTGCAGTCCATGGGGTCGCAGAGTCAGACGTGACCAAACAACAACAAATGGCTCTGGCGCCGTGTAAACAAAATTCAAATCCTGAATAAACACAAAGACCCCGTTACTTAATACCTACAGAAGATCTATCAAGCAGCAATCTCGCCAGAGAAGAGCTGAAAAAGAAACACAGCTGAGTAAGAGAAGACCCTTGACAGGAACCCCCTCTGGAAACCCGTTTCCCGACTTTGCAAACAGAACGTGGAGGGTAAAGAAAGAAGAGGCCAACTTCCTTGAGTGCTTTGACAGAAACATCCTGTGAATTCTCTTCAGTCGGCACAGCAAGGAAGTGGCAGGTTCTTGAAAAGCCTTAAGTCAAGCACTTGTAATATATACGCTAATATATGTTAAGCACATATACTCTAAGTTAGAATACCAATGTAAATTGTCAGAGTTGGTAATGCAATTAAAGGTAACTCTCCAACTACACACATACACGCACAATAATCTCATCTTTCATTTGAAGGTATTTTAAGGATTTTTATTGACCAGTGGAATTTATTCTAAAGATCACTTGCATCATAAATGTGTGATGCTGACTGAGTCCCAGTTATCAGAAAGTTGCTGAGTGAGGTATTCTAGTCTAGTTTAATCTCTGTCACAGTAAAGAAAGTTCACTTTGGCTGGAGTAGCTGACACGGACATCCACCAGCTCTGAGACAGAACCGCTAGGGCTGAAGAGCAGGATTGAAGAGGCCTGCAGACTGTCGCCGAGAAAGAAAGCGTGCAGAGATCCCCCCTCAGGGACAGTCGCTTGGAAATGACCTTGCGCTCTTGGGGGTGTTGCTTTCTGCAGCACAGACCGAACCACAGAAACCAGCAGAAGCAAGGGTGCCTACTCTCAACCCCGTGTGGCCAGGTGCCCTGGGACTTCAGCCACAGGGACCATAACATCGGGATGCTGTGCATCATCAGCTGCCCTTTCCAGGAGACTCCTCCCCGTCCCGGGCACGGACCTGCGTCCACACCCCAGACAAGTCCTGCTCAGGAAAGAGAAAGCAACCGATGAGGAGACAAGCGAGGTAAGCCGTGGGCACCACTGTGATTCCATGAAAGCTGGCTCCCCAGAGGAAGGTGGTGGAGGAGAGCAAAGAAAAACCACTCTTTTACTTTCAATGAAAATGAAAAGACATAAACACACACTCTAGACTGAGCACTAATTTTGCATGCATGATTTACAAGGACAGTATAAACCTAAATTATAAAAAAATCTATTTACCACAGGTGGGACCTAGTAACTGTCCTTGCAATGATTAAAAAAAAACTACAGCATGGAGTGTTTCTATATTTGTTATTTCAGTAGCAAAGTAGAGCCCTGTGCTGCCAAAGCAGGGCATTTTACTTCTATTCTGCACGTGAAGAACGTGAAGTCCACCAACCCCAGCTAACTTGCCTGAAGTCCAATGACTGGAAAAGCCAGACCTGGGGCTCAGCGTGCGTTAAGTCAAACTGGGCAGACAAGACTGAGACATGTATTAAAGAAGCACTAAAAACTGAAAAATGCATGAAAAATATATCAAAGCTTAACATAAAGCTACAGTGATCAAGACAGTGCAGTAACGGCACAGGACACACACAGAGACCAATGGAACAGAAACGGGAGTCCAGGATAAACCCTTCCGTTTACCGTGAACTAACTTTTGACAAGGCTGCTGAGACAACGCAACGGAGAAAGAAGAGCCTTCATAAGAAGTGGCGCTGGCGTAACTCTATCCACATGCAGAAAGAGGAATTCAGGGCCCTAACCACACAGAGATGAACTTGGGATGGATCAGAGAGCTAAATGTAAGAGCAGAGAACATTAAATTTTTAGAGGAGAACATAAGACAAAATCTCTGTGATCTTGAGCTTGGCAAAGATTTTTTAGATACGACACCAAAAGCATGACTCATAAAAGAAACAAATTCATAAACTGGATTTCATCAATATCCAAAACTGCTTACTGTACGCACGCTAATGGACTTGTCTCCAGAATATATAAAGAAGTCTTTCAACTCAACAAGATGGCACAATTTTTTAAACAGGCAAAGGATATGAATAGGAATTCTGCTGACAAAGATATACATATGGGCAGTAAGTACATGAAAAGATGTTCAACATCATTAGTCATTACAAAAATGCAAATCAAAACCACAACGGGATACCATGTCCCATCCACTGGAATGGTTATAATCCAAAAAAGTGTTGGCAAGGACGTGGAGAAAACAGAACCCCCATTTGCTGCTGGTGGGAATTCAAATAGGGCAGCTGTTTTGCAGAACAGTTTGGTGATTCCTCAAAATGCTAAGCACAGAGTTACCTAATAACTCTGCAATTCCACAACGAAACACCTGCCCAAGGGAGATGAAAACACACGTCCACACGGAAAGCCTGTACCTGGACGTTCACAGCAGCCTTCCTCAGAAATCCCCGAAGAGCAAGCAACCCGAACGCCCATCCACGGAGAAATGCTTAAATAAAACGTGGCATTATTCATACAATGCAATATTTAGCGACAAGAAGAAATAAAATACTGATATGTATTTCAATATGGATGAACCGCTTACGTTAAGTGAAAGAAGCCAGTCACAAGAGACCAAATATTGTGTGGTTCCATTTACATGAGATGGCCAGGACAGGACAGTCAGCAGAAGACAGAAAGTGGACTGGTGGCTGCTCAGGGGTGGGTGAGCAGCAGGACCGGGGACCAGGCTTCTTTTGGGGTGATGAAAATGTCCTGAAATCAGGTTGTGATGGTGTTTACACAACTCCATACTATACTAAAACCACTGATCTGTGCACTTTCAGAGTGAACTTCACTAGGATACAAATCTGCAAAACTCCCATTTATTATATATATACTTATTATTTATTTATATAGGTATATATGTCTAGTCAAGACTATGGTTTTTCCAGTGGTCATGTATGGATGTGAGAGTTGGACTGTGAAGAAAGCTGAGTGCCGAAGAATTGATGCTTTTGAACTGTGGTGTTGGAGAAGACTCTTGAGAGTTCCTTGGACTGCAAGGAGATCCAACCAGCCCATTCTAAAGGAGATCAGTCCTGGGTGTTCTTTGAAAGGAATGATGCTAAAGCTGAAACTCCAGTCCTTTGGCCACCTCATGCGAAGAGTTGACTCATTGGAAAAGACTCTGATGCTGGGAGGGATTGGGGGCAGGAGGAGAAGGGGACGACAGAGGATGAGATGGCTGGATGGCATCACTGACTCAATGGACTTGAGTTTGAGTGAACTCCAGGAGTTGGTGATGGACAGGGAGGCTTGGCGTGCTGCGATTCATGGGGTCGCAAAGAGTCGGACACGACTGAGCGACTGAACTGAACTGATAGGTATATAAAAAATATGTACATTACACACAGACACACACACATATACATAGTCATTCAGGTGACCAAAATGTATTTTTAAGATACATCAGGTTCCTGGACTGCAGGTCCCCAAACCCCTGGAATTTCTAAGCGACCAGGACAATGGGGGTATTTTCTGTCGCAACACGCAGTCTCTAGTCCTCAGTTCCTGAGGTCACTTCAGAGCCATAAAGGTGAATGGGTGCCCTGTTACTCACGCGAATGAAGTGACTTTTGGCAGGCACCTGAGGGGGTTGGGGGGACTGGCTGCCTGAGGAACCAAGAGGAGCTGCTTGGGACTTTCAGTGCTACCCTCCAATTTCTGGGGAGTGGGGAGGGGACAGAAGCTGCATCACAGAGGCCGCCGTGCAACCCAAGAAAGAGGGGTTCCGTGTGCTTTCAGGACAGGACCGGGAGCCGGTGCGGCGTGTGGCCGGGCCCCAGGAGGACAGAGTTCCTCTGGGCCGGACCCCGTCTTCCACGTGCCTCCCACGGCTGTGGACTCACATCTTTCGATACCCTTTACAGATAATTCATCATCTGGTGAGTCGAGGGCTGCCGCAGTTCTATGAGCGGCTCCAGAGGTCACTGGATCTAAGGAGGGGGTGGTGGGGACTTCTGACTTACAGCCAGTGGTAACAACCTGAGCTTGGAGAATATTGGAGTGGGTTGCCATTCTCTTCTCCAGGGGAACTTCCCAACACAGAGGTCAAACTCAGGTCTCCTGCATTGCAGGCAGATCTGAGCCACCAGAGAATGTATGTTAAAGTAACTCCTTCAGGAAGAAAACCAAAAATTAAACCAGATGGAAATAAGAATATACAAAAGACTGAAGTGCACTGGAAATGGTAACTCTGTGGGCAACCAGTATTCTGCCCAGAGAGCCTGCTCTTTACAGAGCTTTTTTGGAAAAAGAGTCTTTAGGGAGATAGAAGGCTGAGGCGTAGACATGAATTTTTGGGCGTCTGGGTTGACATATCCATTCTGAAAGGTGCGGTGAGTGTGGTGGTTAGGGACTGCAAGGAGCCAGGCACTGGATGCCCAGTCACAGGGTCGACCTAAGCAAGGCCTCACTTCTCTTCTTCCAGAGCCTAGAACAGTGCTGGTACACAGTAGGTGCTCAGAAAAAGAATTTGTAAAAAGTCTATGCAACAGAAAGGATAAGCACTACTGCTATGTAACTGCCACCACATTCACTGACCTCACCATCATCAGGACACTCCCCAGAGGACAGGAGAGACTCCTGGCCCTGGCTCATGAGAATCCTCATTCCAGAGACGGTCCTGGTGGCCGCAGCTCCTGATCTCTTCTGCTGGCTTTAGCACACCGGGTGCAGAGCCACTGGGCTGTCACAGAGGTACGAAGGGACTCATGCTTCCCGAGTAACCAAACTCTGAACAGGTGTGTATGAGAGAGATGGAGAACGAGAGTGGAAAATGGAGGGAAGAACATGGCTACTTTATGAAGCTCAAGCCAGATTGTCAGATCAAAAACTAGGACAAAAACAATGTTGCAAAAACAATGCAACATAAAGGAGGACTCTATCAGATCAGGAGACAGGACACACCCCAGCACTGCACGCCCTCATCCTGTCTGGTAACAGTCTGGAAGTGCTGGAGCCTCAGCCTGGGCACCTCATCCCACCAACTCCAACCTGAAAGATCACTCAAGGTTTCCTCTACTAAGCCTTTCCTGTTTCCTCAGATCAACAGTGACCTATGGCTCCCATCCCTGACAGTCTGGCGCATCATACCTTTCATCAGTTTATGGCCAACTTTGGACTTCGTTTTCAAGTCTCATGTTTTAGTTCCACAAGCCCCCTGGAGGAAGCTGTATAGCCCAGTGGTTAAGAACACAAGCTTTGGAGGGCGTTGGTAGGGTTTAGGACCTACTACCACTACTTGCGGTAGTTACAACTGCACTCATCTCACACGCTAGTAAAGTAATGCCCAAAATTCTCCAAGCCAGGCTTCAGCAATATGTGAACCATGAACTTCGTGATGTTCAAGCTGGTTTTAGAAAAGGCAGAGGAACCAGAGATCAAATTGCCGACATCCGCTGGATCATGGAAAAAGCAAGAGAGTTCCAGAAAAACATCTATTTCTCCTTTATTGACTATGCCAAAGCCTTTGACTGTGTGGGTCACAATAAACTGTGGAAAATTCTGAAAGAGATGGGAATACCAGACCACCTGACCTGCCTCTTGAGAAATCTGTATGCAGGTCAGGAAGCAACAGTTAGAACTGGACATGGAACAACAGACTGGTTCCAAATAGGAAAAGAAGTCCGTCAAGGGTATACATTGTCACCCTGCTTATTTAACTCCTATGCAGAGTACATCATGAGAAACGCTGGACTGGAAGAAGCACAAGCTGGAATCAAGAGTGCCGGGGGAAATATCAAAAACCTCAGATATGCAGATGACACCACCCTTATGGCAGAAAGTGAAGAGGAACTAAAAAACCTCTTGATGAAAGTGAAAGTGGAGAGTGAAAAAGTTGGCTTAAAGCTCAACATTCAGAAAACGAAGATCATGGCATCCGGTCCCACCACTTCATGGGAAATAGATGGGGAAACAGTGGAAACACTGTCAGACTTTATTTTTTTGGGCTCCAAAATCACTGCAGATGGTGACTGCAGCCATGAAATTAAAAGACGCTTACTCCTTGGAAGGAAAGTTATGACCAACCTAGATAGCATATTCAAAAGCAGAGACATTACTTTGCCAACAAAGGTCCAGCTAGTCAAGGCTATGGTTTTTCCTGTGGTCATGTATGGATGTGAGAGTTCGACTGGGAAGAAAGCTGAGCGATGAAGAATTGATGCTTTTGAACTGTGGTGTTGGAGAAGACTCTTGAGAGTCCCTTGGACTGCAAGGAGATCCAACCAGTCCATTCTGAAGATCAGCCCTGGGATTTCTTTGGAGGGAATGATGCTGAAGCTGAAACTCCAGTACTTTGGGCACCTCATGCGAAGAGTTGACTCACTGGAAAAGACTCTGATGCTGGGAGGGATTGGGGGCAGGAGGAGAAGGGGACGACAGAGGATGAGATGGCTGGATGGCATCACTGACTCGATGGACGTGAGCCTGAGTGAATTCCGGGAGTTGGTGATGGACAGGGAGGCCTGGCATGCTGCGATTCATGGGGTCGCAAAGAGTCGGACACGACTGATCGACTGAACTGAACTGAACTAACCACCACTTGCTAGTTGATTCATCTCTCTGTACCTCAGTTTCCTCGTTGGTCATATGGGCATCTCAACAGGCTGTTGTGATACTGATAACCCACATGGTGGCCACTGGAGGACTGGCAGAATCTGCCACACCTCAGCTAAATGTCTCCAAGATGTCCCCTCCTGCGGTGACAGCACCACTGCACACCCAGGAGCTCGAGCCACAACCCTGGGGGTCACCTGGACTCCCCCATTCACACTCCCTGCCACACCCACTCACCAGCAAGACCTGCCGGCTCTTCCTCCAAAACCCACAGCCACGTGTGTGTGCTGCCATTACACTCCCCTCAGGCTGAGCCTCTGACACCTCTCACCATCTATATATTGTGCCTCCCCTCTGACCACCATCCCCTTCATTTCCCACAAAGCTGCTCTGGGGAAAGGGTGGCCCTTTAAATGTCAGGATGATCGTGTCACTTTCCTATTTACTTCCCACCGTCTGGAGGATGGGGCTTCCCAGGTGGCTCAGTGGTAAAAAATCCACCAGCCAATGCTGGAGACACAAGAGACATGGGTTCGATCCCTGGGTCAGGAAGATGCCTTGAAGCAGGCAACCTACTCCAGTATTCTTGCCCAGGAAATCCCATGGACAGAGGAGCCTGGCGGGCCACAATGCACAGGGTTGCAAAGAACGAGACACAGCTGAGAGGTTGAACACACACGTGTCTGGAGGACAGGGGGCTGCTGAAGCCACGGACAGAATGAGACTGGGTGCGTGGATGTCTTTGATCTGGGTACCACTAGAAGGCACGAGGAGAAGGGGATGACAGAGGATGAGATGGTTGGATGGCATCACCGACTTGATGGATGTGAGTTTGAGTAAACTCTGGGAGTTGGTGATGGACAGGGAGGCCTGGCCTGCTGCAGTCCATGGGGTCGCAAACAGTCCGACACGACTGAGCGACTGAACTGGACTGAACTGTTCCACTGCCCTGGGCTCACCTCCATACTGCTATGCACAGAACCAAACTCCCCTCAGGTCTGAGCCGGGATGGTGTGAAGTCTCCCTGTTACAGAAGCTTAGCCTATGCCCTGAGGTGGCACCAGGTGGAGGGGCGCTGCATCAAGAACATAAGTGAGACTAGCTCACGGTCAGGCAGCGGGCAGCGAAGAAAGAGGCTTCAAGGGAGAAAGCGCCTCACTCCTGACAGGCTGTGCAAAACACTGGAGAAAAAGGTTGCCTGTTCTAACTGGGAAGGCACACGCCATGCTTATGGAGCCGGGAGGAGTCGAAGAAGAATATAAATAATTCTGTTGCTCGGTATGGCGGCACATGGCTGCTGCTCTTAGAGGGATCCCTGAAGTAAACAAGACGAAATCAGAACCGGCGATTCGCAGGCAGAGTTGTTGGACAAGAGCGCAGCTCAGAGGCTCTGCCCTCATCCCAATCCCACAGGGCTTCTGTCGGTTCCCTACGTACTTCCTACCCACACTAATTTTCCCTTCAAGCCTCGCATAGTCTCGACGATGCACCCACCCCGAGCTTGATTAGGGACCCTCCCATTACCCATCACCTCTTACCCTGCTCTTTCGCAGCAAACGACTGGAGTGTCGGCTGGCCTGGCACCCATACTACACCCAGCCCAGCGCCTGCACGTGGCGGTTTGACTCAGGAACAGCTGCGCGCAGAAGGCGGGAGGACCCTTGACTTTGGACACTGAACCTCTGAGGCCTCCGCTGCAGCCCTGAACCATGTGACCAGCCCTGGGTTTCCAGGACACCGAGGTGCCCGGGTCTGCATCTCTGCGCAGGCGCATCCTGAGGGGCGACCCGCCCCACCCAGGCCCCACACAAGCGGGCGCACACCGCCCGCCCTGGCCCGCATCTCTGCGCAGGCGCAGTCTGAGGAGAGGGCCGCCTCATCCAGGCCCCGCCCACTGCACTCCGCCCAAGCGGGTGCGCTCTGCCCGCCCGGGCCCGCAACTCTGCGCAGGCGCGGCCTGAGAGGCGGTCGGCCCCACTCAGGCCGCGCCCACTACGCTCCGCCCAAGCGGGCGCGCGCAGCCCGCCTGGGCCCGGCCTCCTCCTGCTTCAGGCGCCAGTAGTCGCCAGACCCGGTGGGCGTTTGCCCAGCGCTGCCGTCTTCCCTTTCGCAAGGCCCGGGCCCCGGGGGACTCACCGCGTCCCCCGGGACCTGCAGATCCTCAGGCCTCCGCCGTCGCCATCGGCCCAGCGCCAGGGTGTCCATGCGACCCCAGGCCCCAGGCGGCCGGGCCTTCCAGCCGCCGATAGCGGTCAGGTGCCGCCCTCCCGGCCCAGCCCGGGCTGCCGAGACCACGCCCTCTTAGCGCACGTGCCCCAAGGGAGCCAATAAAGTGCTGGGGGCGGGGCGCCGCCAGGAACTCGCGAGCTCTGGCTGGCGCGGCGACAGGCTGGAGTAGCGGAAGCCAGAAGTTTGAGGTGATGAGGAGATTTCCTCCCTAGGTCGTTGGTTCTGTTACTTTTCTAGTCACTGTCACTCCCCTAAGTCGTTGATTCTGTCATTTCGCCGGTCACCGTCACTGCCCTAGGTCGTTGATTCTGTCTCTTCTCCGGTCACTGTGTCGGCCTTGGGGCTCCAGAGAACCTGTTTAGGGTTTCGCCACGATTCGACTTCGGGCCTGCGATCGGCAGGAGGAGCGCCTGCCTCTCCTCTTGTGATTGGTCCCTGAGCCCCGTCTGCTGTCGCTGGTTGGCTGATAGGTGGCGCAGCGGGCCTGTCAGAGCGGAGGAGCGCTGGCGTCTCTGGGAGTTGTAGTCCTTGGGAGTCCGCCTCGCTTCCGGGCGGGAGCCACGCTTCAGCGCGTGGTGTTCTCCAGCCTGGTATTGCCCGGTGCACGGTGGCTTCTCGTCCAGAGGCGCTGGGAACACCCTCGGTTATCTGAAGCCGCAGCTCTGAGCTGCCGGGGCCCTCGGGCCGTGCGGAAGGAGCAAGCGAGGTCGTGCTTTCCGCGGCCGTCGTGCGGTGTGGGATTCGGGTCTTGTGCCGTCCCACCCGCGGAGCCCTGGGCCTAGCTGCGCCTCCCTCTTCTCAGAGGGCCGAGGCGCAGGAGTCCGCCAGTATGTCCAGGCTGGACCGTGCATCCCACCGCGGAGCCCCCGCTACGTTCTGCACCAAAGCGTCGAGCCTGAGATCCTTTATGCTTCATTAAAGTTGGTATAAGCTAATCCTTTGACAGTGATGGGCTGATGGGTCTGTTGGTGCACGGCTGTCTCTAGGACAGATGTTCTTCCCTGTTTAAAGAGGGATGTGCCCCCAAGGTCCCCCACAGTCTATGTACTGAGCTCTAACTGACTTTTACTGTTCTGTTAGTTTACTGTGTACAATGCAATGATCTGATATATGTATATACTGCAAAATGATCACTAGAATGAGGTACAGTCAACATATCCAACACCTCACACAGTTACAGTGTGTGTGTGTGTGTGTGGTGTGAAATGGTTTAGAACCTACTTTTAACCATCTTTTAAATACACACTACAGCAGTGTTAACTATAATCACCATGCTGTATATTACAAGCCCAGAGCTTAATCACCTTGTAAAGACCGGGAGCTTACTGTGGCACGGATCATGAACTCCTTATTGCCAAATTCAGACTTAAATTGAAGAAAGTAGGGAAAACCGCTAGACTGTTCAGGTGTGACCTAAATCAAATCCCTTACTATTATACGGTGGAAGTGAGAAATAGATTCAAGGGATTAGATCTGATAGACACAGTGCCTGAAGAACTATGGACGGAGGTTTGTGACATTGTATAGGAGGCAGGGATCAAGACCATCTCCAAGAAAAAGAAATGCAAAAAGGCAAAATGGTTGTCTGAGGAGGCTTTACAAATAGCTGTGAAAAGAAGAGAAGCGAAGGTCAAAGGAGAAAAGGAAAGATACACCCATCTGAATGCAGAGTTCCAAAGAGTAGCAAGGAGAGATAAGAAAGCTTTCCTCAATGATCAATGCAAAGAAATAGAGGAAAACAACAGAATGGGAAAGACTAGAGATCTCTTCAAGAAAATTAGAGATACCAAGGAAACATTTCATGCCAAGATGGGCAAAATAAAGGACAGAAAAGGTATGGATCTAACAGAAGCAGAAGGTATTAAGAAGAGGTGGCAAGAATACACAGAAGAACTATACAAAAAAGATCTTCACCACCCAGATAATCATGATGGTGTGATCACTCACCAGACATCCTGGAATGTGAAGTCGAGTGGGCCTTAGGAAGCATCACTATGAACAAAGCTAGTGGAGGTGATGGAATTCCAGTTGAGCTATTTCAAATCCTAAAAGATGATATTGTGAAAGTGCTGCACTCAATATGAGAGCAAATTTGGAAAACTCAGCAGTGACCACAGGACTGGAAAAGGTCAGTTTTCCTTCCAATCCCAAAGAAAGGCAATGCCAAAGAATGCTCAAACTACCGCACAATTGTACTCATCTCACATGCTAGCAAAGCAATGCTCAAAATTCTCCAAGCCAGGCTTCAACAGTACGTGAACCGTGAACTTCCAGATGTTCAAGCTGGATTTAGAAAAGGAAGAGGAATCAGAGATCAAATTGCCAGCATCCATTGGATCATCAAAAAAGCAAAAGAGTTCCAGAAAAACATCTACTTCTGCTTTATTGACTATGTCAAAGCCTTTGACTGTGTGGGTCGCAACGAACTGTGGAAAATTCTGAAAGAGATGGGAATACCAGACCACCTGACCTGCCTCTTGGGAAATCTGTATGCAGGTCAGGAAGCAACAGACCTGAACGTGGAACAACAGACTGGCTCCAAATCAGGAAAGGAGTACATCAAGGCTGTATATTGCCACCCTGCTTATTTAACTTACATGCAGAGTACATCATGAGAAACGCTGGACTGGATGAAGCACAAACCGGACTCAAGATTGCCGGCAGAAATATCAAACCTCAGATATGCAGATGACACCACCTTTATGGCAGAAAGCAAAGCACTAAAGAGCCTCTTGATGAAAGTAAAAGAGGAGAGTGAAAAAGCTGGCTTAAAACTCTACATTCAGAAAACTAAGATCATGGCATCTGGTCCCATCACTTCATGGCAAGTAGATGTAGAAACAATGGAAACAGTGACAGACTTTATTTTGGGAGGCTCCAAAATC
This sequence comes from Bos mutus, assembly GCF_027580195.1. Classification (NCBI taxonomy): domain Eukaryota; kingdom Metazoa; phylum Chordata; class Mammalia; order Artiodactyla; family Bovidae; genus Bos; species Bos mutus. The sequence continues at coordinate 2,686,131 of NC_091642.1, read as the reverse complement.
ACTGCAGATGGTGACCGCAGCCATAAAATTAAAAGACACTTGCTCGTTGGAAGAAAAGTTATGACCAACCTAAACAGCATATTAAAAAACAGAGACATTACTTTGCCAACAAAGGTCTGTCTATTCAAAGCTATGGTTTTTCCAGTTGTCACGTATGGATGTGAGAGTTGGACGATAAAGAAAGCTGTTCAGTTCAGTTGCTCAGTCGTGTCCTACTCTTTGCGACCCCATGGACTGCAGCACGCCAGGCCTCCCTGTCCATCACCAACTCCCAGAGTTTACTCAAATTCTTTTCCATTGAGTTGGTGATGCCATCCACCCACCTCATCCTCTGTCATCCCCTTCTCCCACCTTCAGTCTTTCCCAGCAGCAGGGTCTTTTCAAATGAGTCAGTTCTTCACATCAAGTGGCCAAAGTATTGGAGTTTCAGCTTCAGCATCAGTCCTTCCAGTGAACACCCAGGACTGATCTCCTTCAGGATGGACTGGTTGGATCTTCTTGCAGTCCAAGGGAATCTCAAGAGTCTCCTCCAACACCACAGTTCAAAAGCATCAATTCTTCAGTGCTCAGCTTTCTTAATAGTTCAAAAGCAGCTTATGAACCAACCAAAACCAGCAGCCCACCAATCTTCAGATTTCTTGTCTCATCTCTGATATTTGAGTCACTGTAAGTTTACTCTTCTGCAGTTGGAAGCTGTTTTGTTACAAAGACCTATCCTTATCCATTGTGGTGAAATGCATGAAGCCCTACTCAGCTGGGCTACTTGCTACATGATACTCAGCAGGTTAAATAGCTAATTACCTCAGTTTTCTCGTTTGTAAAAGAGGATGGGCTTCTCTGGTAGCTGAGTTGGTAAAGGATCTGCCTGCAGTGCAGGAGACCCAGGTTTGATGCCTGGGTTGGGAAGATCCCCTGGAGAAGGAAATGGCAAACCATTCCAGTATCCTTGCCTGGAAAATCCCATGGGCAGAGAAGCCTGGTGGGCTGTAGTCCATGAAGTCGCAGAGTTGGGCACAGCTGAGCCACTAACACTTTCACTTTCACATGGTATTGGGAGGATTAAATGAGGTACTTACATAAAGTACTTAGAACAATGACTGATACAAACTGAATACTCGATAGTACTGGTAATATTTCTAGGACTACTAGTTAATCCTGTGCCAACAACCATTGGGACCTTCCAGTGACGAGGAAATTAAGTTCTGGGCTTGTAATATACAGCATGGTGATGATATGGTTAACAGTGCTGTATTATATGTTTCAAAGATGCTTAAGAGTACGTTTTAAAACATCTCACACCACACACAAAAAATGTAACTCTGTGAGGTGCTGGATGTGTTAACATACCTTGTTCTAGCAATCCCTTTGCAGTATATACGTATATCAGATCATTGCCTTGTACACAGTAAACTAAGAAAATAAATGTCCGCTGCTGCTGCTGCTAAGTCGCTTCAGTCGTGTCCAACTCTGTGCGACCCCATAGGCGGCAGCCCACCAGGCTCCCCGTCCCTGGGATTCTCCAGGCAAGAACACTGGAGTGGGTTGCCATTTCCTTCTCCAATGCATGCAAGTGAAAAGTGAAAGGGAAGTCGCTCAGTCATGTCCTACTCTTAGCGACCCCATGGACTGCAACCCACCAGGCTCCGCCATCCACGGGATTTTCCAGGCAAGAGTACTGGAGTGGGGTGCCACTGCCTTCTCTAAATGTCCGCTAGAGCTCAGTAAATATGCGTGTGGGGGACCTTGGGGCCAGATGTGGTTTTGGAATTCAAAGTTTTTTGGATTCTGTTTTAAAGGGCAGTATATATACAACAAGAAACTTTCAGTGGGGTCTGGAACCACATATAATCAAAGACAGTATTTCTGTAGCAAAAATGTGTGAATAGTCACAAATATTACCCGGAAATGGGATATATAAAGGCTGTAAATAGTCTCAGTCTCCATGTTAGTTCAAATGAGTTTGCTCCAAACTTAGGGCCTCCCTTGTGGCTCAGCTGGTAAAGGATCTGCCTGCAATGGAAACCTGGGTTCGATCCCTGGGTTGGGAAGATCCCCTGGAGAAGGAAAAGGCTACCCACTCCAGTATTCTGGCATGCAGAATTCCATGGACTGTATAGTCCATGGGATCGCAAGGAGTCGGCCACGACTAGGCGACTTTCACTTTACTTTCACTTAGGGGAAAACTTCTAAGTCTTAGAACGTTTTGCATTTCAGAATTGAAAGTAAAGTATTATTGTAGACCTATATTACTACCTCTACTTTAAAAGCTTTGTATGTGTCTTGCAGTTGAGATTAAATGACCTGCTTGGTCATTCAGTTTCACTGCTCTTTGCACCTAGGGCTGCTTTTTCAGATGCTTGATCCAAACGTTGGCTAATAGGGGCACAGAAGCTTAGTCCCTGAGGAAGGAACAGGTGGTCTCCTTGACCAAATTCTAGTCAGGCTTCTCTGAATCCTCTTATCAACTAGGCTGTGACCTTCAGGCTCCCAGGTTCACCCCTGCATTTTCCAATTTTGGCACAAATTCTGCTGAGTCAACTTAGCCGGAAGCCCTCGCCCCTGGTCTCTGATCACCCTTGGTCTCTGATGGGGCTCCTCATCCTCCACCGTCCCCCAGGGGATGTCTGATCATGGTGCTCTGCGTTCAGCAAGAATGCTGCTAGGTTAACTTAGCCAGAACCTCCCCTTATACATGATGTTTCCTCTTAGAAAGTTTCCATCCACAACCCCACTCTCCCTACCATGCTCCTTGGCTATAAATTCCCCCTTTCCCTTGTGTTTAGCGTTGAGCCCACTCTCTCTGCGCTCACAAAATTCCATTTCAGTAGTCCCTATACCTGTCCCAGTGGTCCCCCTGCATTAAGGCCGCCTTATTCTTTAACAAGTGTCACGATTCTTTTTTCCTTTAATACAATTGGTATGTTTGGAACGACACAGTTTAGTGTAGCACACTACCAAACACGGGCCATCTGGGTACCAACCAAAAGATGTGCACTAAACCTCTCCTGTTATTTACCTCATATATTTAGATTCTTGTATCTTAAAACTTAAGACTTTAAAAATACAAAGTATCTAAAAAGTGATAGTTTGAAGTATTCACTATTCTAATGTATTACATACAATAACAGAATAAAACAGGAGAAAGCTTCATGACATTGGATTCTTGCATATGATGCCAGAAACAGTCAATAAAAGAAAAATTAGGTAAATTGAACTATATAAAAATGTAAAATTTTTGTGAAAAGATGCTATTGCACAGTGAAAGGCAACCCCCAAAATGGAGTAAATATTTGCAAATTATATATTTGATAAGGAGTTAATATCCAAAACACATAAAGAACTCCTACAACTCAGACAACTTGATTAAAAAAAGGACAAAGTACTGGAATAGATGTTTCTTCAAAGGTAATATACAAATGGTCATGAGAAGATGTTCAACATCACTAATCATTAGGGAACATGCACATCAAAACCACAATGAGATACCTCTTCATACCCATTAGAAGGGCTATTATAAAACTAACAAGTGTTGGCTAGAATGTGGAGAAATTGGGGCCGTTGTGTGTTACAGATGAGAATGTAAAATGATGCGGACACTATTAAAAATAGTATGGTATGTCCTTAAAAAGTTAAAGATAAAATTACCATATCCTGCAATTCCATTTCTGAGTATCTACACTGAATAATGAAAAGCAAGGAGCAGCACCACTCACAATGGCCAAGGGGTGGAAGCAACCCAGGTGTCCGCAGGTGGGTGAAGGCGAGCAAAACGTGATCCAGCCATACAATGGAATATTATTCAGTCTTCAAAGAAAGGAAATTCCAGCACCGGTTTTCAACATGAATGAACCCTAAGGACATTATGCAAAATGAAATAAGCAGGTCACAAAAGGTCAAGTGCAAAAGAATTCTACTTCTGTGAAGTAGTAGAGTAGTCAGACTCACAGAGACAGACAGCAGCGTGGTGGCTTCTGGCGACCAGGGGAGGGGGATGAAGAGTTTAACTGGGGCAGAGTTTCAGTGCAGTTCAGTCGCTCAGTTGTGTCTGACTCTTTGCAACTCCATGACCTGCCGTACCCCAGGCTTCCCTGTCCTCCACTATCTCCCGGAGTTTGCTCAAACTCACGTCCATTGAGTCGGTGATGCCATCCAACCATCTCATCCTCTGTCATCCCTTTCTCCTCCTGCCTTCAATCTTTCCCAGTGTCAGGATCTTTTCCAATGAATTAACCCTTCAGTTTATGCATGTGTGTATTTGCCAGTTCATGGCAAATAGAAGGGGAAAAAGTGGAAGCAGTGACAGATATTCTTTTCTTGGGCTGCAAAATCACTGTGGATGTCGATTGCAGCCACGAAATTAAAAGATGCTTGCTCCTTGGAAGGAAAGCTATGACAAACCTAGACAGTGGGTTAAAAGGCAGAGACATCACTTTGCTGAAAAATGTCCATATAGTCAAAGCTATGGTTTTTCCAGCAGTCATATATGGATGTGAGAGTTGGACCATAAAGAAGGCTGAAGTGAAGTGGAAGTCACTCAGTTATGTCTGACTCTTTGCAACCTCATGGACTATATAGTCCATGGAATTCTCCAGGCCAGAATACTGGAGTGGGTAACTTTTCCCTTCTGCAGGGGATCTTCCCAACCCAGGGATGCAACCCAGGTCTCCTGCATTGCAGGCTGATTCTTTACCAGCTGAACCACAAGGGAAGCAAAGAAGGCTGAGTGCCAATGAATTGATGCTTTTGAATTGTGGTGCTGGAAAAGAGTCTTCAGAGTTTCTTGAACACCAAGGAGATCAAACCAGTCAATCCTAAAGGAAATCAACCCTAAATATTCATTGGAAGGACTGATGCTCAAGCTGAAGCTCTAATACTTAGGCCACATGATGCGAAGAACCAACTCATTGGAAAAGACCCTGATGATGGGAAAGATTGAAGGTGGGAGGAGAAGGGGTGACAGAGGATAAGATGGTTGGATGGCATCACCGACTCAATGGACATGAATCTGAGCAAATTCTGGGAGATAGTGGAGGACAGAGGAGCTATGCGGTCACAAAGAGTCAGACACGACTTAGTGACTGAACAAGAACAATCGTGTGTGTGTGTGTGTGTGTGTGTACTGTCCCTTCTGTAGTGGGGCACTCCGAGTTTACTGTGAGACCCTGTACAGTGCCCAGCATGATGTGTGGTACTTGGCACGTTTGCAGTTCACCGTGGCTGGTGGGAGGAACCTCTAGTCTTTCCTAGCCAGGCACTGGATCATTCAGAGTCCAGGAAGATTCTGGAAAGGTTCTGTCTGCTTAACTAGTGAGGTATGTTGAGAGGAGCGTTCACAGCCTCAGTCTCCTCATCTATAAAATGGGAGTAAAGCCTCTCAGGGATGTCAGGGCTTCATGGAGTAGCTGTGGGTTGCCTTTGATAGCATGCTCTTCACAGTCTTTCTAATGGGTGGGAGGTTGTGTGCACACATACATGTCTTGTGTGTCTGTATATGTCTTGTGAGAAGGGGGTGAGAAACTTTTGATTCACCTGTTGCAAAGTCATTACTTCTACTTTTCCACCGACTTAAACTTCCTCCTTTAAATCTTTAATGACATTTGTAAAAAATAATACTGCAGTGGGTGGCCATCTCCTTCTCCAGGGTATATTCCTAACCCAGGGATCAAACCCACGTCTCCTGCACTGGCAGGTGGATTCTTTACCACTCAGCCACCAGGGAAACCCCTGTTTTACATACTGATGGCCAGAAGCACAGAGCCTGGCACATAGTTAGTATTTAATAAATGCTCTTTCCTTTCTTCTTGCCCTCTTATTTTAAAAAATTTCCCAGAACTTCCTTGGGCACTAGTATAGATTATTGACTATTTCATTCCTTTGAAATTCACAATTTCTTTAGATATTCTGTGACAATGCTGTTTATCATCTTTGCCTGGAAAGGCGTCTCCCTAAAGGGCAATAGCTCTCCTTATTTTCCGGAGCTTGAGGAAACCATCCCCTGCTGAGAGAAGCTAAGCCCCACCCCCACGCCGTCTGCCTGACTCCAGCCCCCAGGGCAGTCGTCCTTGGGGAGCCAGCTTCTTTCTTTTCAGTCCAGTGATGGTCTCTGTGCCCCTGGAGGGCTGGCCTCCCCGGGGCGGAGCCTGGCCTGCAGTCGGCGCTCGGGAAGTCCCCGCCCATCGGTCGTTAACCATCTTTAGTGGTCACTCCTGCACCCTTGATTTGCTTGCTGTCATTCTCGCAGCAAGGCTGCATATTTCCCTGGTGGCTCAGACGGTAAAACGTCTGCCTACAATGCGGGAGACCCAGGTTCCATCCCTGGGTCGGGAAGATCCTCTGGAGAAGGAAATGGCAATCCATTCCAGTACTCTTGCCTGGAAAATCCCAAGGATGGAGGAGCGTGGTAGGCTACAGCCCATGGGGTCGCAAAGAGTCGGACACGACTGAGCAACTTCACTTTCGCAGCAACGCTGCAGGTCTGTCTGCAGGTTCGGATAAAGAAAGAGACGTCAGCCTCAGAGACTCGGCTGCACAAGGTTGAAGGGCGGACCTGAATTCAGACACAGCTCCGTCTGGATGTCTTCTCCTGCCCTGGCCTTTCGTTCCCGTGGAAACCCTCCTCCTTTTGTCGCAGGTCTTCCTGAAGCCCAGTGAGTTTGGCCAAGCAAACCACAGCAACAATTCAACAAACAAAACAGCTCTGCTAGTTGCCCCAGGGGCCTTGATGTCCCCGCACGAGGTTCCAGGCACGGCTGGTGGGTACAGAGCCCCCGTGGGCTTCCTCAAGGGGTGCCTCTGCTGTGCACGGACGTGAATAATCTTTATTCTGACCCACCTTTGTGCTCAAGGTGGTTCGCGCGTGGGAGTGTGCGGCCAAGGGCTTCTCTTTCTAAAAATCTGTGTCCCCAGTGCCCAGCACAGAGGAGACCCAGCGAGGGTGCTCAGGGCTGAGCCGATGAATGAATGCGTTCAGCAGAGGTAGTTGTGTGGGGTCACCTGCCCACTCTGGGCTGTTTTCAGCTAAAGACAGCCGACGTTTCTGGGATGTTAGGTGGGACAATGAAACAATGGGAATGCACAAGCCATCCACTAGCTCACTTCTTGTCTTTGTGATTTTATCTTATGCTTCCATGCCCCAGTCAAAGTGTTACTAAAGAGTGGCTGGTCAGGACTGCCTACAGGGCCCCACGGTCAGCCGCCTCTCCTGCCGTGGTCTTCAGGTGGACAGCACATGGGTACCTCTAGGGTCCCATTCATCATGGACAGCTGCTCCATCCCAAGGCGATTAGAGTCCGAAGGATGCCCGTCTTTCTAGAAAGTCAGCACATGTTCGTCTTCCTAAGGGTCATGGTTTTGTCTCCACATTATTTTCTCTCAGGTTATTATTATTTTTTTTATGGCAAGACTCAGTATAAGATTTTTCTAAATGCAATCCTTATAATGATCCAGGTTTATTTCATTAAGGCAAATCATAATGATAATAACAATAATAATAAACCACCATTTTCAACTTTCAAAATAATGCCCCTACATGGAGCCCTTTGGGATCTAAGCCATTTCCCTATATTATTTCCTGACATTGTACATGTGCTCTTCAGGGATGATCAAAAATAGAAAATTATTTGAAAGGCTTTACAACTAGTGCAAATTAGAGATTTGTACGATATTGTAAAACATATGTGCCTCCATCCATCCCATAACGGGACTGTAAAGACTTGCTACATACAGTGGGCAGGGATTTTATAGTCTGTCATTTTGCATTTTCTGCATAGGTGCTGTATAAAAATTAAAATATTAGTAAACCACATATGTGCTTGAAAAAGTATTAACTTTAGATTTGAACATTTTATCTCATTCTAACTTACCTCTGCTTCTAATTGCTGCATAATGATTGTCAAATGCAGACACGAGTGTACTTTCTGTGCTGTGCTATGTTTCGGCAGTAGGTGGAAACTTTAGCACGATGTTATATATTTCATCCTAAAATTTTTTTATTTGCAAGCGTATGAAGCCACATTGGCTATGTTTGACAATCCATTTTTGGCATGTATTTTCATATAAATTATAGGGTGTTCTTGCCTCTCGGCTCTCACAACATAGTAAGGAGAAAGCCCCAGGCTGTGGAAATATGACTGAGGCTGCGTTAGCATGTGGGTTGGAAATAATAAGGATTATAAATGACTCGGTAGGTAGAGAAAACAAGGGGAGAAGACTTATTGGGGAGAAGTAAAACAGCTTGCTCTGTTTATGCGCAGCTGAAAGAAGGCTCCCTGAAAGATATATCACTAGTCACCTTCTTTTTATTTCTGAGGGGCTTTTATTAACCCCTTTTTATCAATCAAAATAAATTGATTGCCAGTGAATGCCATCTTTTCTGAGTGTTTGAAATTATAAAACAAAAGCAAAGGCACACAAACTCACATACTACATCTTTCGGTAAAGAAGAGACAAATCCCTCCATAGGGATTGCTAAATAGTGTTAAATCGCTGTCCTTAAAACAAAACATCTCATTTAGGGATCGGAGTAGGCCTCGGGATTCTTCTAAACTCAACTCCCCTAGCTGCGGCAGTGGACGGGAATTCCAGAACACTGTTATTTAATATTTATGTCCCGTCGTAAAAGGACATGTTTCTGTAGGGTAAATACAGTTATGCCAAATAATAACTCGGTGCGGGGTAAGACCTGATACAAGGGGAGAAAAAAAGCAAGGTGGCCAGGAATCCCTGTGATGCGCATCTGGTCATTTCTAGCTGTGAAGCTGCGACAGAGGATGTGCGGAAACTGGAAAACCAGCCTCTCATCCAGGTGGGCAGGAGCCCCCTGCGGGTCCTCACCCGTCGGAGAGAAAGGCCTGAGAGTTTGGGGCAGTGGGCGTCCGACACAGCGGTGCAGGAGGAGGGGCTTCCTGGGGGGAGGGGCTGGGGGCGTGGCGTAGCAGGACCTCCCTGAGGCCCCCGGAGCCTTGCTTCGTCCTTCTCAGCCTTGGGGACGCTGCGGCCTGACCTCTGAGGGGCTCGGCGCCTGGCAGAGCCAGGGCTGGGGGCCGTGTTTGCTTCCTCCCTCAGGTCCACACCGTAAAGGGCTGCCTGCTGGGAGGTCCCGACTTCTCCTCTTATCTTAGGAAGGAGACCTTCCCCGCCGTGTATCTCAACAGACCACGGACTGAAAAAAGAACGTGTGTCATAGCTGGAAAGTCTGAAGGTCATGTGGGCATCGACATGTTTCTATGAGATATTTATTCTGATTAAAATAGTCAAGCTTATTTCATAAGGTTTCTGCTTTGCTCTGAAGGAGGTTTGGCTGCTTTATCATGAGAACGTGAAATCCTGACCCAGGTTTACTTTTATCTTTTCAGACTTTTGTGTTTTATTTCAAAGGTTGAAATAAGACAAAATAAAGGTCCGCCAAGTCATAGGGAAGGAACATGAGGACACCGAGGGTCAGGAAAAGGAGAATGGTGGCACTGGTACAGACACGGCAAGAGCAGAGAACTCGAATCCCCTGGATAAAGAAACAAATGGGCAAAATGTGTTTTGAATATAAGTTAAACTTACTTGCTGTTCAAGGTGATAAATGCTTGCAAGAGAGCACTCACCACCCCCAAAATGTGTGTGTTTGGGAGGGTGGACACTAGTAATGGGGCAGGAACCGACCCATTTATTTTATATACATACTACAGGGGACTTCCGTGCTGGCTCAGCTGTAAACTCAACTCCCTAGGTGGCTCATTGCAGGCTCAGCCTGCAATGGGGGAGATCTGGGTTCAATCGCTAGGTTGGGAAAAGAAAAGGAGGAAGGAGAAAGGAAAGGCTGCCCACTCCAGTATTCTGGCCCGGAGAACTCCATGGACAGAGGAATCTGGTAGGCTACAGCCCATGGGGTTGCAAAGAGATGGACAGGACTGAGTGACTTTCACTTTCACAGGGCAATAGAGCCTAAAGCATCATTTAAAAATCATTTGCTTTTCCCTTTCTTGTTTTGTACTAGAGGAAGAAATTTAAAGTCAGAAATTTTTCTTTCTTTTCTTTTTTCTTTTTTAACAGAAAAATCATCCTAGCCATTGTAATCTGAGGTGGGTGAGCCAGCCGAGAGACCATGGGAACTGGAAACGCTTTCAGAATCTGATGCAAATCCAGGTCTGTTCCCTTCACGCGCGGTTATTGTACTATTACACCACCTTCCTGGAGTTGCCCCTGAGCTGCAGCAGGAGCAGCGGCTGCCACACTGTGGGGCGGGGGGCTCCCACAGCTGCTCAGCGGGAGACCACCAGCGTCCCTGCCTGTCCTGCCTGCTGGACTCCAGGGGGCTGTGGCTGGCCAAGGCTCACACAGCCTGCCCGACAGCACTGGAGAGGTTCAAGAATACAGATTTCTGAGTCGTATTGATGGGTGGCAAAAACCATCACAGTATTGTAAAGTGATTATCCTCCATGTGAAATAAATAACAGAATACAGATATCAGATGATTAAAAAAAGATAGTTGGTGTTCCTTTGCCCTACACCTGGAGGAAATGCCACCGTTATTGTTTAGGTAACAGAGAGGCTGGGAAGAAGGCCTTTGTAGGTGTGGCAGACTTGTGAGGCATTTTGTCGAACATAGGATTGTTGTGTCACTGGTTAAACCAGCTAGCTCTCCCGGTTGGGACGGCTCTGTCCTCGTGTGGGAGAATCACCGACTGGCCGTGGCTTGGCCCCCAGCACTGTACAGGAGGGTGTATTCTTTAAGGGGTGTGTGTTCTCAGCATACCCTGAATTCCTTGCACAGGTAGGAAGGGCCAGCTCTGCTCACGGCGCTTGCCGGATACTCCAGACATCGGCTCTGTGAGGAGAGAGCTAAACGCAGAAGTGGCCCTCGAGAGAGCCAAGGTCAGTGGGACGGAAGGCCTGTGAACTCCAGGGTGGAAGGGTCCCCTCTGAGACAGGACATCTCAGAGCCACATAGCCCCAAGGGGCTTACTGCTTAAGACTTCTTAGCTCGCTTTAGAATTACCTCGGATTTTACAAGGGATCTTGTTTGTGACAGCAAAGCCATTTATATCCTTAAACAAGAATTACAAACAGCAACAGAAAATTAACTCCAAAATAACCTGGAGAATAAATACACAGACACACCTGCACACACACACACACACCACTGTTTATATGTAAAATGTTTGACTCAAGATTACACACAGCTGCGGACAAACGTACAGTGACTCTGTACACTCATGATCAACAAAGTGCCATTACAGCTGTATCTGGGTGGTCACGCAGAAAACCAAACCGTCAGGTAGACAAAGGTGTGCGTAGCAGCGTGTGCGTGAGTTTCTCTCCCCTCTCACCGCACATCCCAGCCCCGGCCCCCGTACCAGCCTTTTTCATCTGTACAGGACAGACTCAGTACATTTTACAGCACCTCACATACGCTGCTGGTTGAACTGAGAAGGCAGGAGAAGGTATTAAAAATTGGCAGGTCAGGGGTGAAGCATGTTTTCGGAGGATCGACAGAGCCTCTACAGATAGAGCATCAAGATAGGGCATCAGTTTGGGTTAGTTCTGAATTGCGGCGTCTCCAGGTTGAATAAAGGAACCACTCAACAAAGGATGCTCCTTCCCCAGGCTGAAGAAGCGGCTGGTGCCACCTACAGCCTGGAAACCGGCTCTACAACCCGCACCTGCGGCCCTGGCTGGTCCCCGAGGAAGACAGATTGGAACCGATGCAGAGGATGGAAAATGGGCTGTCTGCTCTCAAGACAAATTTCCTCTGATAAATTGCTAACAACTAGAAGTGTGTTTAAAAATGATTTTGGCTAAAGAGATTCTGAAGATTGTAGCAATTAGATCAAGGTTTGTGAACTTCATTTCTTGTAAATATATTTCTTCTAAAGTGCGCCTTATGAGATGTGGTCACATCTTTTTTTTTTTTTTTTGACATATAGCACTCCCAAATCATTCAGCCTAGTCCTGGATTAGGTTAGTGGGCACATACGTATCCACACTGTCCTACCTTCTTAGGGGAAACGGGATTACTAGGAAACCATCAGAGAGCACACACTTCTGAAAAGAAATGAGATGTATTTTTATTGGCGGAGCCAAGATGAAGTATGTCTTGAAATCTGTTTTACAAATAAACTTGCCCATAAATTGTCCATTCACTGCTTCAAAATCTTTTTTCACATTTGAGGAGCTGTCACAGGGTCCCTAATAAACATGAGTCTTATTTAGTTTACTGGATATGTAATTCTTCTTTTCTTTGAAAATAATTATTTTTCAAGCAAGTGCAGCAAAAATACAACCAATAAAAATCTTGCTATGGCAGCATAAACAACCTTTATAGCCAGCATATACATAGAGTTCTTCCAATAAAAGCAGTTCCTGGTAAGGAAGGGGACCGAAAATTGGCCAGACTTTGCCAAGATCGCATGCAGGGCTCCCAAGGGTTGACAGAGGAAACCTCACACCCGTTTCCACCTCCCTATCCCAGACTAGTTCTTGGCTATGAGGATGACAGTTGGAGCATCTCAGTTGCCGAGGAGGCCCTTGGGCCACAGAGAACAAGGGGTGGTCACTTGGTGGGACCCCCGTGTGTCCAGTTTATCTCAACATCATTTGTGAGGCAACCTTCCCAAGGCCCATTCTCAGAGCCCTCAAAGCTGATGGATAGTGGGGTGCAATTCCCTGGGGGCTCCCAAGGGGCAGAACACAGACCGTCCACCTCTTAGTTACCTCATTCTCATTCCAGGCCCCTCAGCAGGATTGTGCCCTGGTGGGTGGCAGGGCTGGGGCCGTCCAATGGGGGTGACCCTTTGGGGCTCCTAGGGAGGAGCGTTTGCTCAGCCCTCCCAGGCCTGCGGCCAGCTGTGGTCTGTGGTCACACCACCACTACCCCCCCAACTCGGGGCCACCCCAGGGGACAGCCCCAGTCCGGGAAGACGCCTCCGGGAGCAGAGGTGCTGGTGCTCATTTATGCCTTTTACAGTAGCTTGAGAAGATGTTATCGCAGCTTGAGAACAGAAATTAAAGCATGTATCCTTCAGGTGCAAATCTACTGTACTTACAGCTTTACTGTTTCTCGGCAGGGGGGCTCCATTAATCTTGTAACAGTGAAATTCCTGAGGAAATTAGTTTCCTCCAGTTGGGTTATCCTCAACTGGTCTTTGGGGGAGGAGTAATTAGGATTTAAGACTCCCTCTTAAAGCAAAGGAAGTATTGGCCATTTTACCAGAGTAACAACACTTTTCAGTGCCATGCTTTGCCCATTAAAAACCTGTGTGTCTCTCAGCTCCTCGACACAGGCTCTGCAAAGATTTAGCCAGGTGGGAACCCAATTCCAAGTCCTCATCTATCGTGACCAGGTAGTCTGACCCAGACTCCGCCTGGGTCATTTGTGCCCACCTAGCACTCAGCACTCTGCCCTGCTGGGGAGTAACCCCTGGGCCCAAGAGGGAATAATGTGCTCTCAAAAATGGGATGGCTAAAATGCGTCCTCACCTACTCAGAAGCGCTGAAATGTTAGCTGTCACCAAACATAATTACACCTCAGCCACACCCACGTCTCTCTTTGAACTGGGCTCAGTTCACAGACGCAGGGTGCCGCACTTTTGCTTCAATAAATGCTGCACTTTTCTTTCCCCCACAAAGAGGGGGTGTAGATTGGCTACCTGGGGCCGGTAGATGGGCTTTACCGTGGGCAGGCAAGCAGACCCAAGTCTGGTTAGGTATCGCAGGCAGTGATGTTTTTGCATCATGGACTGGAAAGAGCAAGGGCTTTGGAAGTCTGAAAAGCACCCTGTAGCTGTGTATAACCTTGTCTGCCTGTAACTCACATGTGACAAGCCCTGGTACATGATTAGGGCTCAGGGCTTCGTGGAGTGGTTTTTATTGCCAAGCTCAGAGATTCACCTGCTGAACATTAGACCTGTTGATGTCAACAGTGGTAACTGCAAAAAAGGAAGACTGTTCCAAGGAGAGGACATCCCCGGTGGTCAGAGGCTAAGATTCTGTGCTCCCAATGCTGGGGGCCTGGGTTTGATCCCTGGTCAGGGAACTATATCCCACATGCTGCAACTAAAAACGTGTATGCCACAACAAAGAGCCAAGATCCACTGTGCCACCACCCCTGAGACCTGGCACGGTCAGATCAATGAAAACTAAAACTCCCCTGCTCTCACTCTCCGGGAGCAAGCTCTCCTGACTCCTTGGGGGCACATCCTTCTGAAGACGTTTTCTTTGCTACATTCACCTATATAGTAATATGTCGTATTTATATAATTCTGTTTAAAGTTGGTCATCAGAGCAAACATCTTGTGTTGCAACATGCTGTTTTCTCCCCTTTTGTTGCATTTTTCATAGTAATGTCTAGATTTTATTTACTTTCTAATAAAAATAATCTTTTTATTTAAAAATAATTGTAGGGTCACATGCAGTTACAACCCATTCTGGTATTCTTGCCTGGAGAATCCAATGGACAGAGGATCCTGACAGGCTACAGTCCACAGGGTTGCAAAGAGCTGGACATGACTGAAGCGACTCAGCATGAAGACAGTTATAAGAAATAACACGAAGAGATTCTGTGTATGTTCTTCCCCAAGGACAGCATCTTGAAACACTGTAGTATAATATTGTTATTAGGATGTGGATATTCATACAATCTGTCCATCTTTCCTCCATTTCCTCAGCTTTACTTTTTGTGTGTTTTTTTGTTCTATGCTATTTTGATCACATTCAGGTAATTTACCATCTTCAGTTGCATCTTCTCAGGCGGAGGCACACATGTAACTAAAGGCCCCTTTCAGTCACTGGCACAATGCTGCCCAAGAGAAAACACGAAGTGAGCCTAAAACGAGTCACCTGCACACTTTAAAAATCTCTAGCAACCACGTTTAAAGGGTGAAAGTGAAAAGTGAAAGTTGGTCACATAGTCATGTCCGACTCTTTGCGATCCTATGGACTGTAGCCCACCGGGTCCTCCGTCCATGAAATTCCCCAGAGTATTGGAGTGGGTTGCCATTTCCTGCTCCTGGGGACCTTCCCAACCCAGGGATCGAACCTGGGTCTCCTGCATTGCAGGCAGATTCTTTACCAACTGAGCTACTAGGGAAACCTCATTTAAAGGGTAGAAAGAAGTAAATCTAATTTTAATAATACATTTCACACAACCCAGTATATTTCGACAGGCAATCACTGTAAAGACTATTCACCGGATACACTGCATGAACTTCTTTTGGCAATGAGTCTCCGAAACTCCATAAGTCCACTTCGCCCCCCCTCCCCCTGGTCCCAAGTAGAGAACATGGTTCACAGCACCTAGGAGGCTCTGGGATGGAGACACAGCTCCCGCCCTTGATGCGAGACCACAGACGCTTCTAACACCGTGAGGTGTGCCCGCAGCCCAAGGCGTGCAGGAGCCCTGAACACCTGAGGGCGGCTCCACGGGGTCTGTCCTCCAACCCGGTACAGAGCCAGAAGAGCCCAGGAGGAGCCCCACGTGTCTGGGTTGAAGCAATGGCGGTAGTGAACCTGGGATCCAGGAGGAGGGGCGCTTTGGAGACAAGGCCGGGGCTGGTCTGGGAGGAACCTTAAAGAGACCACCCCTCCCACCCCCGGCCCTCTCCCAGCCATGGGCACCGGAGGCAAGGGAAGGCGCTCTGCGGGAGGTTTCCCTGGCGATGGAGGCTACCGGGACCATGGACAAGGTCACTCCAGGAGAGGA
The DNA here is from genome assembly GCF_027580195.1 of Bos mutus. Classification (NCBI taxonomy): domain Eukaryota; kingdom Metazoa; phylum Chordata; class Mammalia; order Artiodactyla; family Bovidae; genus Bos; species Bos mutus. The sequence goes on along the minus strand of NC_091642.1, from coordinate 2,670,443 downwards.
GTGCGAAGCAGTGGTGGAAAGGTGGGAGGGGACACTGCCTGGAGCACCAGCATCAGGAGGTGCCGAGGGAATCCGGGGGAGGACTGAGGTTAGAGGGGCGCGGGGCATGGGCGAGCGGGTCCTGGAGCCTGGGTGATGGTGGGCCACGTGCTGACGTGGCTTCAGGTTCTTCAGGGCCCAATTCGAAACTCCTTGTCAGCGTTGAGGTTCGGAGAGGGCTCAACCTCCCTTCCCCCGATCTCCCATTCTTCCATCCCTACCTTTTGGATTAAAATTTCAGCTTGTTAAATACACGTTTCCCTGGTGGCTCAGATGGTAGAGCGTCTGCCTGCAGTGTGGGAGACCTAGGTTTGATCCCTGGGTAGGGAAGATACCCTGGAGAAGGAAATTGGAGAAGGAAATGGCAACCCACTCCAGTATTCTTGCCATGGAGAATCCCATGGACAGAGGAACCTGGTGGACAGAGGAACCTCGTGGGCTGCAGTCCGTGGGGTCGCAAAGAGTCGGACACTACTGAGCGCCTTCACTCATTCAAATATACACTAACATCACACGTACACACACACACACACACACACACACACACGCATACATCCTTCTCCCAGCTGCCTTTGGAGCTTCTAGGATCGCAGGAAGCCCTGACTTCCAGGAGCTCCGGAGGGGAGCTTCCTGAGAGTCCAGAGCCCCGGGGGTCAGGGTCCTAACTGGCCGGCCGGCCGGACGCCGCAGCCCCAGGGTGTTCACCAGCTCGGGGCTGGCACGCGGCCCTGGGGGGCGGGGCGGGGCAGGGCAGGGGGCGGGGCCGCCGGGACGGCTGGGGGCGGGGCTTCCTGCGTCACCGCCCGCGCTCCGCCCCCATCGGCCGCCCGCGCTCGATTGCTCTTGTCTGGCGGCGGCAGCATGGCGGCGGGGGCGGCTGAGGCAGCGGCGGCGGTGGTGGAGGTCGGCTCAGCTGGGCAGTTTGAGGAGCTGCTGCGCCTCAGAGCCAAGTAAGCCAGGCGGCGGGCGGCAGGGGTGAGGGGACGCGGCGGGGCCGGCCTCACGGGCGCACTGCTCTGCTCCCTCACGCGCGGCCCAGCCTGGGCGGCCCGGACCCTGAGTCCGGGTCCCCGCCCCGGTGAGGGAGCAGGTCCACCGCAGACCCAGGTTTCGAGGCTCCGGGCGCCCCGCGGCGCCAGGCCCGGCGGCCCCGGGGGGCGGTGACGCGGGGCCCCAGCTCCCGGCCGAGGGTGGGCGCGGAGACCCCGGCCCCTCGCCGCGTCGTCCCGGGCGGGCGCTGCAGGGAGGCCGAGCGGGGCGGCAGTTGGCGTCTGAGGGCGCTCGTGGTCGGGCCGCGCTGCCTGCCCGGGCGCTGGACGGGCTCTCCCGCCTCCTGAGCGCACTCCGCCGCCCTCGGTTCTGGTTTGGCCCGGCTGCCTCTCGCCTGGGGGGAGGCCTCAGGAGAGCCGCGGGGTGCGGTGGGCCCGTTCGGCGGTACCCGGAAACACCGCTCCCCGGCCCCCGACTTGCGGGTCAGCGCCGGCGGGCGCGCGGGGCCTCGGGGCGGTCTCTCCGCCTCGGCTGAGTCGAGCCCTCGCCTGGGCACCCGCCCGGCGCTCAGCCCCCTGCCAGCCCTGGGCCGCCCCTGCGCTCGCGCCCGGGTCGGGCCGCGGTGTCCTCTGCGGTGAGAGGGGTCAGGGCCGCGGGCGGCGCGTGGCCGGCGGGCGGGAGCGCCCTCGGAGGCTCCGGGGGCAGAGAGCCTGCGCGGAGCTCAGGGCGGTGGGGCGTGCGGACCTGATGCGGCCCCGAGTTTGAGCTGGAGGCCGCTGGGGAGCTCCCTGGGAGCGTGGCAGGGGGCGGGTGCCGAAAAGTGTTCATCAGAACTGCTGCTTCGGCGTTTCAGGTTCACTTGGTAAATTGTTGAAAGAGGTGGGCCCGGGGAGGCGGGTGCGTGGGGAATGACGTTGACTCATTGATGAAACGGGATGCGGCCCGGAGGCGGCCTCTGGAAGGAGCCGGGCTTGTGTGGATCTGTCCTTAATAAACGGGCTTCCCTGGTGGCTCAGACCGTAAACTGCCTGCCTGCAATGTGTGAGACCTGGGTTCGATCCCTGGGTCGGGAAGATCCTCTGGAGAAGGAAATGGCAACCCACTCCAGTACTCTTGTCTGGAAAATTCCGTGGACGGAGAAGCCTGGTAGGCTACAGTCTTTGGGATCGCAGAGTCGGACAGGACTGAGCAACTTCACTTCACTTTACCCATCTTAAGTAAACAGCGCCTGACGTCATGAGGACAGAAACCCGAAGCAAACATAAACGCGGTCACCCTCTCCCGGTGAGGATGGAGACTATTTTGCTGTTTGTGTGTTTGGCATTTTTGATCCTGTGTTATTTTTTTTTTTAACGTAAAAGTCCTTAAGACGTCGCAGTCGGTTAAAATGTCAAGTGTTAATACCGTTTGGATGCGTTCTTACCACTGGCCTGTAGGTGACATGATCCAAGTACAGAGCAGTGGCAAGAACGCATCCAAATGGTATTAAGTGAAATGATGCCTTTAGATGGGCACGTGGGAAGTGGTGCTTGGCATCTGGGGAAGGAACAGATCTCTGCTCCTTTTGGTGGAAATGGCAGCATTTCAGAATATGAAGTAGTACTTGTTAATGCTATTTAACGTCTGTTTGACAGATCATTGCTTCTCAATTTAAAAATTTCATGTGAATTGAAAATGTATTTTGCCTAAGTTATCACATGACTTAGGTTTATATGTTTATATGGTTTATATGTTAGTCTACACAGTTGGGAATAATTAAGGTTTGCAGAATAATTAAGGTTTTGCCCATTTGTAAAATATTTAATATAGTCTAATACTACATGATTTTAATACATGGTAGTTAGTGTTATCTGTACAGGAATAACTTCAGGAGCAGAACATCTGAAATAACAGTGAGACAGCAGTTTATTGACCACTAAATATTTTACTGACAAAGAACGGAGGTTCATTACATTGTTTAAAAGCACAGTAGTTAGGATTTGAGAAGGCAGTGGCACCCCACTTCAGTACTCTTGCCTGGAAAATCCCATGGACGGAGAGCCTGGTGGGCTGCAGTCCATGGGGTCGCTAAGAGTCCACACGACTGAGCGACCTCACTTTCACTTTTCACTTTCATGCATTGGAGAAGGAAATGGCAACCTACTCCCGTGCTCTTGCCTGGAGCATCCCAGGGACGGGGGAGCCTGGTGGGTTGCCGTCTGTGGGGCCTCACAGAGTCGGACATGACTGAAGCAACTTAGCAGCAGCAGTTAGGATTTGAACCTCGTCTTCTCTTAAAGGTTTTTCCTTAAACAGTGCACCCTGCACATTGAGCTGTCCCTGAAGATGGAGAGAGCAGTGGGCCATCAGGAGAGGGTGACAGCATTTGTTTGTTTCAGGTTTATGTCCTCATGATATTAGGCGTTGTTCACTTAATTGGAAAGTAGAAGTTAAGCATCTAAATTTGAGAATAACGTGGATAATTTAAAAGAACATTAATATCATTCTTTAATATTTTTAAAGGGCTTACATATTTTTGTTTGATTTTCCCAACCTCTCAGGGTATTATTGCTGTTTCACAGATGTAGAAGTTAAATTACTCTTCAAAGCCGCGTTAGTAATGATGGAATTTAAGTTGTATATGTGTACTTTTTCTTTTTACTTACGTTGGCACATACTATTAAAAAGTTTTGTAACCTATTTAATTTTTTAAAAATGTACTCGTATTTTCCCATGTTATTAAATGTTCTTTGAGATACAATTTTTAATGACTTTATAATATTTTATGACCATTAAGAAAACTATGTTGTTGAATAATAGATTTTTACAGTTATTTGCTATGTAAAATACTGGGGAAGTAGTCATATACATACATCTTTGTCTCTTTAATGACTTCTGTAGGATAGATCCTTGAAAGTGGTACAAGAAATTTGTGAAAGTTTCCAATTGAACTTTTACCAGTGGGATATAAAAGTGTTGTCTCACTTTATTCTTTTTATCATTGAATATTTTGATTTTAAAAATCATTTTTCAGTTTGATAAGAAGTGTTAATGTAGTCCAGCTTCATGCGTGAGAGGAAGAGGAATCAGTAACTGGTGAAGTATCAGTACTTCCTCCATCGTCTCTGCCCATGCGCCGAAGCTCCTGAGTTCTAGCTCCAGTGGGGCCCGTGGAGTGGGGGCCTGACTGTGTGTTCCTCCCCTGCCTTCGGTGGCTCTTCCTTTGGAGCGTCCTGCTTTCTGTGTCCCAGGCAGCTGTCCCTTCTTCCTCTGTCCTGGCTGTGGCCCTTGTCCTCTATTTTCCTTTGTTTCAGCACAAGACCTTGCTTCCTGCCTGGGAAAACAGGACTTCAGTAGCCTCATCAGGCTGCTGCTTCTACTTGCCCCTCCCCCAACACAGCGGATTTGCTTGTAGCTTTTCCCACTGTAGGGGCTTCCTGGTGCCTCAGACGGTAAAGAATCTGCCTGCAATGCAGGAGACCCAGGTTCGATTCCTGGGTCAGGAATATCCCCTGGAGAAGGAAATGGCAACCCACTCCAGTATTCTTGCCTGGAGAATCACGTGGACAGAGGAGCCTGACGGGCTACAGTCCATGGGGTTGCAAAGAATTGGGCACGACTGAGCAACTAACACTTTCTTTCACTTTACCCATTCTTGATTCCTTTGTTGCTGACCTAGAGGAGACTGTCTTCTCGTGTTGAATTCTTCTCTGCTCTAGATTTCCCTGTCCTGCCACCTCTGAGAGCTTGAATCTCATGTCTTCAGCCTCTCCCTCTCACTTGCACTGTCCCCTCACAAAATAAACTGTGAAGATGTTCTTGCATTGATAAAAGCCCATCCCTTGATCTGTCTGGATCCTCGCTTTCTCTCTGTTAACAGCCCAGTCTCTTACCTAGTAGGTTCCTAGCAGTTTCCTTCTTCATTCTCAGCTCAGTGGTCCACACACTGCTTCTCTCACCTGCTGAAATGACTGCCCACTGCTGGTCACTCTTCCTGCTCTGTTTGATGGTTGTCCCCCTCCCTTCCTGACTCCTGTGAGACCCCTGAACCTTCTCTGGTCTACTGCCAGGACTCCTTTCCCTCCGTCGCTCTTGACTTGGTGGTGACGAGCCCCAGAGGCTCTGCCCTTGGCCCCTTCTTTATTCTCCGGCGTGGATGAGGGTGGTGCCCGCTATCTCTTGATTCGGAGATCTGCGGATCAAGCGTGGACTTCTCTCCTGAGCTTGACTGTCACTAACAGCCCACTAGACTTCTTTCCTCCCAGGTTGCCAGCTTCTGGACTGTGAATCGTGGCGAGTGCCACCACGACCTAAGTCACTAAGCCAGAAACTTGGCGGTACTGGGCCCCTTCTTTTCTCAGCTGTATTGTTTTAATGGTTTAACGGTTGATTACTTCTTTCCTTGCCCAAGTTTAATTGTCCTTGTTTTTTTCCTCCTTGTAACATATTTTTCAATGTGTTTTCCTGAGTTTTCAGATTTTTTGTAGTTGAAAGTGAAACTCGCTTGCTCAGTCGTGTCCTAAGTCGGGTCCTACTCTTTGCGACCCCATGAACTGTATAGTCCATGGAATTCTCCAGGCCAGAATACTGGAGTGGGTAGCCCAGCCCTTCTCCAGGGGATCTTCCCGACCCAGGAATCGAACCGGGGTCTCCTGCATTGTAGGCGGATTCTTTACCAACTGAGCTATGAGGGAAGCCTTTTTGTAGTTGAGAGAGATTGTATTTGAATTTGAGTTTCCCAGGTGGCGCTGATGTTAAAGAACCTGCCTGGCAATGCAGGAGCCATAAGAGACTCAGGTTCTCTCCCTGGGTCGGGAAGATCATGGCACCCACTCCAGTCTTCTTGGCTGGAGAATCCCGTGGACAGAGGAGCCTGGTGGGCTCCAGTCCATGGGGTCACAGAGTTGCACACGACTGAAGCAACTGTTTGAATTTATAATTCTGTAAAAGTGAAGGGTTTTTCAGTTGAGTATGAGGTTAGACTTAAAGGTATCTTTGCCAAGGTAGTTTTATATGAAAATAGTTAATAGATGTATACTGAGATTTCTAAGGATTTTATCAACAGTTTATTAGTCCACTGTTCTGTCTGTTCATACTGTCAGTTTTTAGAAAATACTTTGTAGCATAAGAAAGTTTGTATAAAAAGCAGTTCTATTTTTTTCCTTGTTTTCTGCTTATATACTTCATTTGCCCCATTTTATTCCTATTCCTATGATCACTTCATCACAATACCATGTTTAAAAATACTAACATTAATAGTAGTAACGCATATATCGTCATTTTTCACAAACATTGTGCCCTGACTGCAGAAATCTAGTTTCCACAGGGTCTCAAAATAGAGTTAATTTACATGGCTGGTAGTTGAGGTGGATGAATATTCAGAACCACTTCATGTGAGCTAAGTATTAATTCAAAAAATGTCATTAACTGGAAAATTCATCCAAAAGAAGTCCTTGAAATCATATTTCAGCCTGTGTTTAATACAAGATTCTAGCAGTACAAAAACAATTCAGGCGGTCCTTGAAAGGTTTCTTTGGTAATAGAATTTATCCTCATTTGCTTATTTCTAAAGCTACTGTGTTTTCAAAATCTGTGTTTTACGGATTTACAGGTCCCTTCTTGTGGTCCATTTCTGGGCACCATGGGCTCCTCAGTGCGCTCAGATGAACGACGTGATGGCAGAGCTCGCCAAAGAGCACCAACAAGTTTCATTTGTGAAGGTACTGTGTTTTCAGTGTCATGTCTTAGGGATTTAATTCTGATTTATGGGTTAGACTACATTTTATTGACATAGAAAGGAGCGGTGGTGTGGGATTCCTCATATTCATAGGTAGTGTTGGAATCTGTTATTTTCACAGTAGATTATTCTTAAAAACCTTAAAATGGTTTTATATTTTTCAAGCAGGGAGTGGTGTAAAACTCACTACCCTTTCCTGAATACAGGCTTGGGTGGGAGGACAGGATGGGCAGTCAGGAGAGGGTTTATGTGGGCACTCGCAGGTGAGATCATTCATTGTGGGTAATTGTGGTTTTGTACAGTAGAGATGTTAACAAGACTTGCTTCATTGAAAAGCTAAGTGGGACGTGGAAAGTGATTCAAGAAAGGTGTGTGAGGGCTGCAGGGAACAGGGGGGTAGGGGGAGCTCGCTGCCAGGGGTCCGGTAAATGCAGGCTTGCAGGGAAACCAGAGTCTCTCTGTCGCGCTGGGGAAGCAGAGGGAGAAGGAAGCAGCCTGGCTGCCTTTGTTTTCATTCACTTTGCGTGTAGCCTTCTTTGTCCTTGCTCTGGTGCTCCAGCCTCCTCATTCCTGGTGTCTTTCTTGGGTGGGCAGGGCTAGGATAATGAGAGTTACAAAGGACGAGCTCACTTGGTTTTAGCACATTTAATGTATCAGTCAGGACTTAATTGAGGCAACATGGCCAACATGTGAGTTGAGTGTTTTAGAAATGAACTTTTGGGAAGGGAGGCATACCCTATATTCAGAAGCTGAATCTTTAGGTTTTAAAAAAGCAGACAAAAACCCTATTTTAAAAAATAGCTAGAGGATATGTTGGCAAGTATATGGAGTTAAAGGTGATGTCAACTGTATTTGTATGTGTGCCTCTTTTTATGTAGACTGAAGACCCAGAATTCTGACACATTAATTTATTTGTATAGCAGCTGATATACTTTTCAGACAGTTTCTGTTTAAATATGTGTCCTTTGAACAGGTATTGATTGTGTTTAGATGGTTCAAAATCAAAACACTGCAGGAAGAAGTCCATTGAGAAGGCCCAGCCCACTCCCTCTCGCCAGCCTTGCCGTCCCATCCCATAAGTAGCTCTTCTATTAATCTTGTATGAATTCTTGCAGTGTTTCCTTAAGCAGATAGAGCATGTATGAATAGTTAGCTTTTTAAAGTTTAAGGACTTATTTAAAATTCCAATGAAATGTGTAATGTAACCTTAGAATACAACCTTAAAATGTCCAATATAAATAATAGAAGTGGACATTAAAACTGCATGTTTGGTCAGTGATAAAAGATAACGATTACAAGTGAAATAAATGATTAAACATTTCAATCGTAAGATTAATCAAGACAATGGTAATTGTTGTAAGTCTGCTTTTATGTGTATCACGTTACTGGTTTAGGTAACGCATTGTTCTTAGCTGCCATTTGAATGATTTATTTAAAGTGACTATAGGATTACTTCTCACATCAGTACCGGACTCGGCAGTGAGATTTTAAGTTGTTCAAGTGCTTAAATGTCTCGGCAAGCCAAGGGTTGGGAGCCCTTATCTGCTGGGGATACCTGACCCCGACTGTACCTGCCGTTCAGAGAGGGTGGCAGGTTTCCATGGGTAGTTTGCGCAGGTGTTACTTTCTGGGAGGTCACTCTGTGGCATAGTGTTTCTTTTCTTAGACACCTTCAGAGGCAAAGATCATTTGCATGGAGTTCGGAAGGTAGGTGATTTAAAGGGCACAGTGCTGAGCAGTAGCCAGCCTGGGAGAGGTGAAGTGCTTGAGAGCGGCGGTGGCATTTTCCAGAGGAGGGGCATGTGGTTCAACTACACACAGCTTACTCGGTGAGAGCTCTGTGACTCTTCCAGTCTATAGAAGCGACATCCTGGTACTCTCTGTTTCTCACAATTTGATTTCTTGGTCTTTTTATTTTTTTAATGACTGCAGTTGTTTGGCATTTTTGACTTGAAGTATAGAGATTAGTTCATTCTGTGACTTAGATTTACAGAACCATTGCATAGAACGATCTTAAGCACTGTGTTTTTAATACTTTAATTCTAAAGTTTTGTGATCATCAATTCCTTATTTTGTAGAACATGGTAAAATACCATCTGAGAAAACCTAGCATACGTTTTTTTTGTTTTTTAATCCTAGTAGTTTGTGCCCATTGGAATAGGTTGCTGAAAGGCAAGGTTTTCACTTACTGTGTTTGAATCCCCTCACTTCCTGGACTGATGATACGGCGATAAAGAATGTGTGCTCCTTACTGTTGCCACGTTTAGGCTGCCTGCCGTTGTGTTCGCCTGCATTGGCTGCCCCGTCGGTCGGGTCCTGGGGCTGGGTTCTTCCCTGACTTCACACCTCCAAGGGCTTGGAGGACATAGGTTAGTTATGTCTGTTGCTTGAAGTCTCACAGAAACCTTAAATTTATTCAGAATAAGATTAAATAGCTAATTAAAATGTCAAGTGTCTTTGCATTTCAAATTATGTAAAGTCAGTTTGTTAGCACTTTAACAACAACGGGATACACATTTATCATTAAATCAAAATTGTTTGGTCAGTAGACTATTTCAGGATACAGTGTCTGGTGGTGGTGTGGGAAAGAGGAAGAATAGTTTTGGGTGGTGAAATTGGGGCCACTGGTCAAATTCATGGTCCAAATCAAAGCCATTTAAAAAAAAGTTAAATTCTTATATTTGGTATTATTATTACTTTTGCTTTTAAAGTAAAGATTGTGTGTATTTAAAGTGTACAACGTGATGATTTAAATCAAACCCATTTTGTGTGATGTCTTTTCTGTGTACCCCCGTGACTTTTTTTTCCCTTTCTTCTCTGAGCTCAGTCTGTTCCATTGGCTGGACTGTCAGGGAGTCTCTTGTGTTTTCATCGGCTCTGTCCTTGCGTTTTGTCCCTGTTTTGTCCCCTTCTTGACTAGGTGGTGAGACGCTTGAGGGCGGGGCCTTTACCTGGTTTGCTGTGTTTAAGTTGCTTTTCTTTGTGCAGGTGGCTCCCACCTCACGTGCCAGCCCTTTCTCCTCTTTATTCCCTCCCCCTAATTCTAGCTGAGGCCTACTAGGCTCTGATACTGAATGTACCATATATTGCACTTTGGTACAGAAATTTATTCTTGAAGTCAGACTTAGCAACGACCTGGTTGGTGAGATTTAGTATTATTGTATTTCATTTACTATTAATCTTGTTTGTATGGTAGCTGTTCTTGCATTTTATGTGCATGGTATCTTCAGATATGAAATCAAGAGTACAGAAGGAATTATATACTTACATTTTTTTTTTTGATTCCTTAAAAAGGAATCTTTATAGTTTGATATATTCTTAAATGTGCCACCATCTTAAAGAACAGCTTACACTGTAATTTCTAAAGGTCTGTACAGTTAGTATAGATAATTTCTGTAGCTTACACTGTTTAAATTCGAAATAATCTTTGTGAACAATGTGTTTAAGCAGAAAATGTAGGGCAGTCTCCAGAAGGGTGCCAACTAGCTGTAAAACTAGGTATTGGCTAACTGGCTGTATAATTAGGTATCGGCATCGGCTAACTGGTTGTATAACTAGGTATCAGCTGAGTATCTGAACTTGTTTTTTTTGTGTGTCAGAATATTGATCAGTTTATTTAGTGTCTTACAGAGCATATGTAGGATTCCATTTTTTAGGAACTATAGAAATGTCTCTCAGATAATTCTAGTAGGATGGTTAAATCTTAAAAATAACCTAGTTTTAATCTGTGCTGTCTTGGTAAAAAAAACAAAACAAAACATAATTAACATAGTTTATTAGCTGTTACTGGGTAAAGTTTGGCAAAGTATTATAAAAAGTTATTAGAAATGTTCATTTAAATACTATTTTGAAATTTATGTTTGACTTTCTGGCAAACAAAGAATTTGACTTTGAAAAACTCGCCTTTCGTAGCACGTCACAGAGTGAAAAGAAGTCCTGTGTGAGGCGTGACAGAGAGTCCCAGAGTGTCAGGCGCTTTTGTTTGCTTGCTTGTTTCCTTGAAGTCTAGTTGATTTATATTGAAAGGTTGAGTTTTCTCATCCTTGCCTTTACCTTGGAGCCTCTGCCGCCACTGGCGAGTAGTCACTTGTGTTTTTGGCTTAGGAATAGTGACTACTGTTCAGCATTCTGTTTCTTGGACACTCAATTGTATGCCACACCGGATGCTAGTTACTGGGAATGCAGGACAGTAAGGGTGTAGACAGTAAATGGGTAACACAGTGCCAGGGTAATCTCAGGTGGTGGGAAGTTCAACAGAAGAAATAAATAGGCAGGCTGTGAAGAGGGGTCTTGGGTAGGCGGGGTGCTTTTATGTAGGTTGTGCTGAAAGCGTGTATCTAACAAGTGAGAGTTAAAAAACGCAAAGATGACAGTCACTGGAAGTGCTGGCAGAGAGCCTTTAGGTAGAGGCTTAGCAGGTGCAGACCTCAGAAGAGCAGTGGGCGGCCAGCGGGGCTGGAGAAGAGGGAAGGGGTCGAAGCCCTGACCGGAAGCTGCAGAGGCAGGGAGGGCCACGTGGCCTTGTGAGCCATGGTCGAGTTTTGGTTTTATTGCAAGTGCAGTCTGATGCAGTCTGATTCCTAAGTCGATTACTGTGGCTGCCACATGGAGAATGGTTTGAAGTGGGTAAGAGTACAGACTAGAAGCAGGTCTACCAGTTAGGAGGCTGTTTCACTAGGCCAGGTAAGAGATTTCTTGGACATTAGTGGGGAGATTGTTGAAATGCTGTTGTTGTCTGCGTCGGCTTATATTTTAGAGGGGGCACCCAGGAGACCTCTTGATGGATTGGATGTCAGGGTGGAGGAAATAGATCAGTTAAGATTGTCTCCTTTTTGATCTGAGCAGCTTGGTGGATTAAATGAGATCGGGTCTGCCCTGGGGAGGAACAGGTGCAGTGGGAAATGTCTAGTGGGGATCTGCGGGCAGATGTCGAGTGTGTGGCTTGGAGGTGAGAGGAGAGGTTTGTCCTGGGTAGAGGTTGGGTGGCGGTGCCATACTGGAGTTCCTTAGAGCCAGGGTGTTGCCTGAGACCACTCTGCTAGGAAAGTGAGTATAGGTAAGAGAAGCAGGTGCAGAACCAAGTCCTGGGATGTGCAGCAACATCGTGGTTGGCAAAGGTGAAGGAGGAAGCCAGACACTCAGGCCAGGAGTTAGAGGAAGAGAAGACACGGAAAGCCAAGGGAAGGGAATCCGAGAAGGCAGCTGTGGTCACGCTTACCGAGTGAGACTGCAAGGTCAGTAAAATGAGAGACGAGGAGGAACCATTGGGTGTGGTGAGCTGGTAACAGGGCTGTGTAGAGTGGACTGTGCCTAGAGCCAGACTGCCTCACCCCCCGCTCGGCAGTGAGGGACCTAGAAACGGGCTGCGATGACAGCACCCGCCGTGAGGGCCCCTGCGGGGGCTCAGACGGTGAAGATCCTGCCCGCGGTGCAGGAGACCTGGGTTTGGTCCTTGGGTTGGGAAGCTTTCCCCAGAGAAGAGATTGGCTACCCACTCTAGTATTCTTGCTTGGAGAATTCCATGGACAGAGGAGCCTGGCAGGCTACACTCCATGGGGTTGCAAAGAGTCAGACATGACTGAACGACTAACGCTCACTCGCTCACTCACCGTGAGGATTAAATGAACTCAGTATGTGAATGCACTCAGAATGTTGTCTGGCTTAGAGTACACCATAGCTCTTAGCCATTACCATCACGGTGGTCTTTGGGGACCCCTGATATATCAAAGGAGATGATGGAGATTCCTTCCGTCTGGATTCATCCTGCTGTAGTAGAGCTCCCCTGCCCTCCTCCCCTCTCCACAGACACACAGCACCCTGGGTGGGAAGGGTCCAAGTTTGAGATTGACGGTGTAGGAAGCACGTGGTTCCCCCAAGGCATTCTGGCTGGGAATCCATTCTGGAAGTGTCCATGTCTGTCTGGTCCTGAAGTCATATATAATCCTGTCTTTTAAATTTGCTGTTTCTTACTTGTTGTGGTAGAAAAGGTAACCGTAGCATAATGAGAAAAGCACAGGGTTTGTCGTCAAACAGACATGGGTTGGTTTCTCAGCTCTCCTGCTAATTAACTGTGTCTGGAGTGACCTCTCTCCTGGCCCCTGTGGAGCTGAGATGATAACGCGGGCCCTGCTTTCCAGTTGTGACAAGTCTGGTGTACAGCACAGAGCAGGCCTCCAAGGAAGGTAGCTCTTATTGGCCATCTTTGGTCTCTTCAGAATGTAGAAGAAAATTGAAATTAAAAGTTTTGAATATGTATGCATTTATCTTCTACTTCCATTGTTATAACTGTTATGTTGCTTTACATCCATCAGAAATATTTCCAAGGAGTTTTAGTGCTGTGAAGGTTTTCGGACTTCAGCTGCCCTTGCTATTCTGGGGAGCGGCTTTGCCTTTAATGGCCCTCCTGGTCTGGACTCAGGAGGATTTGCCTGTCACTGTTGCCTTTGTCTTATTAAGCTCCGTCTTCTGGGAGCTCATTTGAGGGGAGGCACGTGTAGTGATCCTCCTGGCTTCAGCAGGAATTTTGAGAGCATCATTTGCTTCCCAGAAGAGTTGTCAGTAAGGGGCCCTACTGGAAACCAGCAGACATATGAGAAGAGATCAGCTTTTAAAAGCATATAGGAATTTGATTTTATGAGTCAGGATGTGACTTGTTTTGTTCTGTTTAAGACTCTGTTATCTTGCTTCTACTTAGTAGCACCTGTTTTTTGATTCGTATTACTTTTCTGTTAGAATCCCGGAGTGCGAGTGATGGGGATCTTCACTGAGCCTGGCCCAGTGCCCAGAGTGTGGGGGGCACTTACCAGACGTTAGTGCTGCCTCGGTCACCACCTTTCTGCTCTTCTTTGGTCTAGTGTGGAGTTGTCTGAAAGAATATGGTACAGAAGTTCCTTAGACTTTAGAAAGAGTATCTTCTGAATAGCTGTCTCCAAATGCTTAACCTTCTCTTTGTTCTTTTTTTCAGTTTTATTGGACAGTTGACATTGATTTTAAAATATATGTGGTTTCTTACATTAAAAATGAAAATAATTTAAAGTATTGTTTCAAAAGGGTGTTCTAAAGAAAATAGAATTAAGGCGGTAAAAGAGCACCCAAGAATATACGAGATGGACGATACAAGCCACAGACATGGGATAGCCTCCCCCTGTGTCATGGTCATTTTTATGGATAGAAACAGTGGATTGGTTAAAGCTCTGGATAAAGATAGTATTTTAAGCCCAGTGGAAATCTTTTACTCTTGGAAAAACACAGTGTATATATTTTAAAAATTCTTTAATAACATAATTTATCAATAAACTTTATTTCCTATAGGTATAATGTGGATACAGATTTTTATTGGTTTTAAAAGTTTGTATTAGCATTGACAGTCCTGTGAGGGAAAAACACAATATATCTTGATTTTTCTCAAAGTATCTAAAGTCCACATAAAAAGCTTATAGTAATTTTATTCTCATTTAGAGAACGTGTTACTAATAAATATGTTTATGTGTCAGATATCACATCAGATCTTGTTGAAGGGCTTCAAGGAAATTTTCAAATAGAATGTGGTCATCTTATTTAAAATGCATTTAAATGTATGAACAGACCCAGAAGCAAGTAACCTAGCAAGATATCTATCTGCTTAGGGTTCAGCAGCCTTGCAGGAGTTAAAAGTAAAATTTATCAGACATCAATAGTTTATTGAAGAAATACTCCTTTTTGCTTCATAATTTGCAGAAGGCTGCAACTGTCAGTCATGATGTACTGCCTCTTGAAATTAGTCAATAGAGCAAACAGCAAGAATTGCTGTGGGCAGAAAATAAGCACTGTAATCATGACATAACTGGGGTCAGTGATTTATGGATTTCAATATAGTAGTAGCTGCATATGATTGAAAATTTACTAGGTCACTAGTGCACCAAAAATTTTATTCACAGCCTCCAGGCATCTTTTGAAATGTGCAACAAAATAAAAACCTCTGAACCTGTTTTGACACCGCAGACTCAGTGGATGACATGCCAGCCCAGTGAGTCTCATTTAAATGTAAATGTGTCATAAACTTTTGTACTGTGCTCTTTTAAAAACGTCAACTACCTGAAGGGATAATGCATGTGAAACTGATTTACATGTGAAGTAGTTAAAAAGAGAAGACCTTTTTATAATCATGCTTAAATTCTTTTATTTTAAAGTTGGAAGCGGAAGCTGTTCCTGAAGTATCTGAAAAATATGAAATTAGTTCTGTTCCCACCTTTCTGTTTTTCAAGGTAAGGCTAAAGATGGTGGAAGAGATTGCGGAGTACCGCGGGGCTGCCTTCGCCGGTTCCTTTCCCCTTTCCCCTGATGCTGAGCACCAGGTGTTTGCCTGCTCCTCGCCCTGACCTGTCTTGTAGTCTCACTGCTTGCTTGCCCTTGGGGTCCTGGGAAGGTGACACGGACTGTGGAGGTCCACCCACCAGAAGGCATGGCTGTAAACCCAAACTGTTCCCTGAGTTGGGTCAGAGGTTGGTTGGTTGGGGCATGTGCTTGGGTATGATGAAACATCTTGCTGCTTCTGGTTTGATTAGTGACTCTCTTAGGAAGTGGGTGCAAATCTGTGTTTCTGGGCACCCCTGGGTGTCACCAGAGTTCCCCAGGTACCTCATCTGTACTTCATAACAGCTTGACCGCAGCGGGGGTGGGGAGAGCCTGTCTGATCTGGTTTCAGGAGTGGTGCTGCCTTCCCAGTGTTTCCAAAAAGGAAAAAAGAAACCAACTATTCATTTCTAAAATTGACATGCGTGGCAGGCAGTTTGTAATCCAAATTTCAAAAAATTTCTCCAGTGATAGTGTTGACCTCTTTAAATACTGGCTAGAGCTATGGACTTGTGCTTGTTATAATTTTGGAGCCTAAAATAGATGATGAAGAAATGTACACATACTCTGAATGACTTCTTTAACTTTAGAATTCTCAGAAAATCGACCGATTAGATGGTGCCCATGCCCCAGAGTTGACCAAAAAAGTTCAGCGACATGCGTCTAGCGGCTCCTTCTCGCCCAGTGGTAGTGAGCACCCGAAGGAGGACCTCAGCCTGCGCCTGAAGAAGTTAACCCACGCCGCCCCCTGCATGCTGTTCATGAAGGGGACGCCTCAGGAGCCGCGCTGTGGTAAGGGCCTGCTCCAAGCTGCGCCACATGTGGCTTGGGCTCGAGACCACGTGCTCTGTGCAGACTGCGCTGGACACCTTCTACCGATGCTTGCGATCAGACACCCTTAGAAGAGCAGAAAGGTTGTAATTTCCAGTGGACTCAAGTTAGGTGACGAGAACTTGTTTGCAGTGTAGACTTGGGGAATGTTGAAATCAAAAGACATCTTGGAAATCATCTAATTCAAAACCTTTGTTGTCTGCCTAATTCCCAGTGAAGGCGATTTGCCGTCACTGAGTAGCAGAGTTGGGATTGAGTCCTGGCCACTGTATTGCTGTCTCCATTAATAGGCTTTTGGTCTGTTCAGTTAATCTTGCTCTTAACACTTACCTTCTCTTTCTTGGCAGCCTCCTTTTATTCGTATGGTTCAGATTCAGCAGTTCAGAAATGCACAGAATTACGGTAGTGTTCCAGTGTCCACCCTGTATGCTTTTGCCTCCTGTTGTCTCTCAGTGTCTGATGACACTGTTCACCCATTGCTGTCATTTCCAGTTCATTGCTTCTCGGGATTTAAAGATTGCTAATTCTGTGGCTGACAGTCACTCTTCCCGTCTTGCCTCAGATGTGCATGGAGTGTTGTCCTTAAGTAACTTTCAGAGTCATTTGGCCCCTCAGGTGTTGGATTCATATTGTGTTCTTTTTACTGTGCCTCGTGTAACATTATTATGCTGCATAATCGAGCATTTAATGCCTTTCGATGATGCTGTTGAGAATCTAAGAATGTTGCTTTAACTGCGCAGGAGGGATTTGTTAAAGATAGGTGGCAGGGAAATTAAATGTGTTATTGATGTCATTACTGCATGTCCAGTGTGACTTTATAAATACAGCCAAACTTCCACTATAAAGTTAGTTACAAATTCTTCCCTGTATAGTTAGCAAATTACCTATTAAATTATGAAAAAGTCTAGTTTTAAATGTAAAGTTTCACGGTGAATTCTGTCTTAGAGAAAGAAATGGTTCCTTTCTTTCTCAGTTCTGCTTGAAAATTTTCCTTGCCAGCAGTTACGTGTCAGATGCCTGCTGTGTATATACGGAAGAGCTAACTTAGTCCGTGTGAGAGTTAACCAGAGGGAGCCGCAGAGAGGCTCTGGGTGTTGGTGGTTTGTTCTTGATGGATGCTGGTTCGCCTCTCCCCGTCAGGCAGGGGCGCTGTTTCTGGCACTCTCTGTGCTGACCTCATGACAGCAGTCCCGTGGGTCCCAGTCAGGACCGTTATCAGGCTGTACGGCGCGGAGCAGCCTGCATGACAGGTTATGCACAGTAGGCCCACAGTAAAACCAGTAGCATGGTATCTTCTTTGGGAGCAGAACACTGATACTCTCTTAATTAATCTTCTGAATGAAGAGCTTCCCCGGCAGGTAAAACTGGCAGTGGTGAAACTGCAGTCGGGGAAGGTGGTCTGAAGCGGCAGCGGGGAGGGGTGTCCTGGGATGCCTCGCAGACCGGATGCCGGGGGCAGGCCGCCTGTGACTGTGCTGCCCTGACACCTCCAGCTTCACGTCGGCCACCCTCCTCGTGCCTGCAGTTCTTTCTTCATAGTGTCAGAGGTTGGAGTCAGCCTCGGAGAGCCATCCAGATGCGGAATGAGTATTCAAATAAAATAGAATTACACTTAGAAGTAATCATTTTTCTGCTTACCATTTACTTTATTAGGCTGAATTTATGAGGTATTTCTAGCCGTCTTTATATTAACCGCCTGAGTGGCATTTAGAAGGCTGTACAAATAATGAGTTAGAATGAAAAAGAAGCTTGGAAACATTTCAGAGCAATATATTATTGCTTTATATTATACACTATAATATACACTATATTATATGCATTTAGATAATATTTGGAAGATATAAAAAGATTTTTAGATACATATGATAAACACAGTTTCATTCTTCATTATTTTTATATATATGTTATATAGAATGTTTATAACTACATTTTAGTAGGCTTTTCTGTTTCCCAGTATTTTGGTTTCTGTGACAGCATGTCTTTCTATCACATATAGTAAATAGATTATTTTGGAGTATTGGTATTCTTTACAAAAGCATCTAGTTAAGGCTTAGTCGGGAGTCTTCTGCTGTGACTGTGCCCTGCTGCTTCCTTCACTGGGGCTGCTCTCTAACTGTTTGCCCTTGTCTGTGTGCATGGCTCCATACACTGTCTTTATCTTGAAACTGTTCTCTTACAGGAACATACACAACTTTTACCCTCTTCCTTTCTGAGCTTGTTTAGTGGAAAATTGCTTTTGCTTTTCTGATGGTACATTAGAGATGAGGCCTAGGAAAACTCTTCTTTATCAAAGAATGGCCATCAGCTCCCATGAACTCAGGTGGCTGGTATTTCCATACTTCGCACAGAATTCACTTTGAAAGCACTACTGTCATTAACACGCATTACTCCCTTTGGACTCCCTTTGGGAGTAGAGCTACACTTGATTTTTGATTAGCGGGTCCACACCTTGCATTCAGTAAAACAGAAAACCGTGAATGAATAACACTTAAACTTCCTATCAAGGAAACCTTGAAAGCCGTTTGAGCGTCTGCCCTGGATTCTCCTTGGACTCAGCCCAGCCCCTGCACACTGCACATCTGTCTTCTCAACCCTAACTTTTGGGCTCTACCTGTAGTATGCTTAGTGTCTCAGGAGCCTGGCATGCTGATAGGGTCTCAGTCGTCAGAGGATTAGACTGTCCTTTTTCTGTGCTGCCCAGGAGGACAGGAAAGAAGGCTGTCGTGCTGTAGGATGATTTTTGAGGAGCACTGAGATGCACATCTTTTAAAACAGAATGATACATCCTTGATCTTGCAGGTTAATTAAGTTATCTGGGAGCTCTCAGGTTTGTTTGCTCTGACAGCGCTTTTAGTGAAGCAAAAGGTATTTGAACCACAGTGCAGATATTTTCCTGCAGTGAGTCATCTAATTGGGTTTTACTTTTTAAATCAGACATGGAAACATTACAGATTCCAAAGCATTCTTTAGGGTTTTATTGTTGGTAGATAGTGATGAAATGTGGCAGTTAGGCTCCTTATTCATGTCATCTGTCATGAGTGGAAATGATTGTGGAGAAAAATGGTGGTTCTATAACAGTTAAACATGGTTTTTCTATTTCTAAATAGTTTTACTGCATTCATGCATTTTTCTTAAAAAAATGTGTGTAAATATTTTGTTATTAAAGCCTTCTATTTTATCCTTAAGCATAACATTTCCAGTCTGTCACTTTAACCCTTAAAAATGAAACACTACCAGTCAATCTCTCTAGTCTGCATGTAATTGCCTAAAGCAAAAATAAAGCTTTTTCTCAGTCAGTTACAGTAGAAATGAGTTAATATATTGGCAACAGAATAACCATCAGCAATCAGCCGTTAGCTGTTTACTAATGAACTCCCAGATGAATGAAAAAATTTCAGAATCAGTGTTTTACTTCAGGCTGTACATGAACTTAACACTTCAGTTGTGGGAAAAGCAACTTACATGCTATACAAATAAACACTGGTGCTTCATCCCAGTGAATGGCAGATCTCAGATGTCTGGAGCTCAGTTATAGATCCACATTCTAATAGTAAAAGTGCTTTTGCATGACATCAGGTAAAGCCTATTCATGATTTGATTTTATTTAAAAATAATTGCAGATGCTATTACCTTCTAGGAATTTTGAATCTGAAGAGTAGTTTATTTTCCAGTGGATTACGACTGTATTTGGGAAGAAGAATGATGGAATGTGAATGAGTGGAGTACAGAGTGTTGAAAAACAATCAGGAAGAATTAGCTTATAGGAAGAAAAATACCCTCTTTTCAGACAAGACTAAATAGGTTTATAAAAGACTGATATGCACACTCTTATTCTTCAGTACTAAGGTCATAGTAAGAAAATGGTGTCAAAAAAGCACAGAACAAAAATGTGTCACAAAAGTGTAATAAAATCAGGGAACATGAGATCGTCACTACAGTGTGGTTAAAAAGAAATCACATTACGTGCTTTGGGGAATAGAAATAGTTTTAGAAAAGAAACTGTCAAGTAATGACACGGGACGAGAAAGGATACTGCCAGTCTACTGACAGTTCATACACAACATAGAGGAGATGCCTTTGAAATTCAATGTGCTATGTCATTTTAGACTAAAAGAGAACATATTGCTTTCTTGATTTTTGATGTATTCTATTTAGGGATGATGAAAATTGAGAACTATTGAAATGGATGCACAGGAAGTCGTAAAAGGACAACAGAGACCAGACAGAGTTGGGTTTCCCAGTGTGGTCCAGTTGTAGTGGAGAATAGCAGTTGTAGAGTTTTCTCTTCCACCTACTGCTGCTTCTCACAGATTGACAGAACAGCAGAGCTTGGGGGCGGGGGCACTGGATGGGTGCCCGGGCCAGTCTCCCGATTGATAGCAGAGTGCAGGAGGGCGAGGTGGCCTCCAGGCCTGCACGGGGCCTCCGCTCGGTGAGCGCAGCTGGGCGCCTGGGCTTGAGGTCTGTGTTGTTGGGCCGGCACCGTTTCCTCTGCTATGAAAACATACCTAACATTGAAGAGGAACTCGGATAAATAAACACACCTAAAAAAACTCTGGTTCAAGGCCAGAGAAGGGGTTCTTAGAATTGGTTTCCTCCTTACACACTAGTCAGCCATGCTAATCATCGGTAAAACAGAGGTAGATTGTCTGTGTTCAGTAGGTAGTGTACACTCTGAATTAACATAAAATTGTATGTATGTGAGAGAGAGAAATAAAGTTCTTTATTTTCTTTTTCTGTGTGCAGGTTTCAGCAAGCAGATGGTGGAAATTCTTAACAAACATAACATTCAGTTTAGCAGTTTCGACATCTTCTCAGATGAAGAAGTTCGTCAGGGCCTCAAAACCTACTCCAGCTGGCCCACCTACCCCCAGCTCTATGTTTCTGGAGAGCTCATAGGAGGACTTGATATCATTAAGGTTAGAAGTGAGAAGACCATTGTAAAGAATTTTCATGTTTATTGTTGTTTAGTCGCTAAGTTGTCTCTGACTCTTTTGGGGCCCCATGGACTGCAGCTCACCAGGCTCCTCTGCCTGTGGGATTTCCTAGATAAGAATACTGGAGTGGGCTGCCGATTCTTCCTTCAGGGGATCTTACCAACTCAGGGATCGAACTTGTGTCTCTTGCAATGTCAGGCAGGTTCTTTACCACTGAGCCACCAGTTTGGTATTTTCATATTTAAGCGTACTTTTATAAGTGCTGTATTAAATCAAAAGTATACATTTTTGTAGAATCTACATTTATGAATCTGGAATAAATACAATATTTCTGATTCACTCCTGTAAATTCACTAATGAATTTACTAATAGGTGATACACTGATATTATGGTATGACTGAGGAGATTTGTTACAATAAATGTATAAATAAACATATGTGTTTATTTTAGGAGCTAGAAGCATCTAAAGAACTAGATACAATTTGCCCCAAAGCCCCCAAGTTAGAGGAAAGGTAAGTGTGTTTAAAGTTTCAGTTTGCTATTATTTTAAAAATATTTTTGAGTTTTCAGTTTTTGTATTACTCTTTCCATATGGAAATCAGAGGTTTGCTATTGTATGCCCAGGTCATAATTGTTACATTGTTACAAAGTTAACCGTGCAAACTTGGAAAGGTCTCATTTGGACTAGAGAAAATGTTGCACCAGTTTGATGATTATGTGGAGGATATTCTTGGTTTTGTAGAAACGTCACTGTCACCATGCAGTGACCAAATTGCAGTTCTCCTCTGCATTTTGGAGCTGGGCTCCAGTCTTGGTGGTAGGTTTTAGCGACAGTTCTGCTCACGGCTTGAAGCTGCTCATGGCTTGAAGCTCACGGCCTCGGGCTGGCTGCTGTCTCCATCTTGGTAGAGCTCTGTGAGACGTGTTGAATGTGGAAGGCAGAGGCTGTGCGTGGAGGTCATGTGGAGACTCTGGGATTTCTCATTGCCGTTCTTAGGACCGTAGTAACTTAAAATTGAAGGAGGTTTTGTTTGGAGCTGTGAAATTGCTTTGTCTTATGAAGGGTCTCAAGCTGCTTTTAGAGATTCTGTCTTATAGAAAGTTTGGACTTGGGTCTGTAGGATTTTAATTTTAATAAATATTAATTGTAGTAAGTAGTTATAATAAATATTAATGTAGAGGATTAAAAAGCAGTTTATTTTCAAATACAGCAGCGTATCAACCATTCATAGTTGGGGCTTGAGTTTATAAGGTAAAACTTTCTCTCGTAATTAATTTTCTTCTCATTTAACATTTTGGGATTTTCTGCACATGTTCACTTACCTGTTTTGGGTAGTACAGTGCTCCTCATAGTTGGCGTGTATGTCGAGCTGACCTGGAAGTGCCACGTGCTCTCAGATGGCGTGCACCCTCAGGTGGCGTGCACACTCAGCGTGCACCCTTTGTGCCTTCGTGGCAGGCAGGTGCGGCTCCAGGCCCCTGTGGCACTCTCGTGTCCTGGGCTAGGGTTTGCTCAAAAGCCTGGGTGGCTCGACGAGGGCCGTGGCCTCAGAAATCCGTCTCCAGATGTACTTGTGTTTTCTTAGTTTACTTCCCGTGTGTTGAGCGCACCTTTGCTGTTGTTTGGGTCCCTGCTTTCATTAGGCTGCTCTTTCCTAATTTGCTGTGTTCAGGCACTGGAAGATGGCTGGCTGGAATTATATAGAAGGTAGCAGGCAGTACATTTTGAGTCATAATTTAAAGGGCTCCTGGAAAGCGCGGTGTCGGGCCCGAGTCCCTGGCCTCGGCCACGTCTCTGTGGCACAGAGGGGCCTGTTTCGGTTCCCTGGATCCCAGTAGTTGGATCTCCAGGTGAGGGAGTGGGCGCTTCCTGAAAAGTGGCTGCTTGCACCATGTGAGAGCGTGTGTCACGCAGCTTTGTGCATGATTTGCGTGCTTCATTTGTGAGACCATTTTCCTCTGAGGAGATTCGGAGCCGCGAGTGTTCCAGAGTGTGTGGAAGGAGGAGAGCGCAGTGCTGTGACTCCCGTGGGGCCCCTGGTCCTGATGGAGGTGGGCCCTGAGAGCCACTGTGGACTCCAGGGTGTGTGCAGATGGTCAGCGTTCCGGACAGCAAGCTGGATCAGGAGGTTTGAAAGATGGTATAAAGTTGAGAGGAGAGCATTAGACTTCAGCAACTGATGCTGAGCGTGTCTCCCTGCGGGTGGGACCTTGTGGGTGTGAAGAGTGTGGGGCTGTGCTGGCCTCGTGATGGGAAAGGACACACGAGTCTAGCTCTGGGAATTCCGGGCAGGCTCAGCCTGTACGTCCCTTATTGAGCAATTCCTTACTGAGTTGGTTATTATTATTTTTTTAGTTCTGTGAGTTGATGGGCTTAAATTTGCAATTTGAAGGCACATTCGTTGCCTTAAAAAGCCATATCGTGCTTTACAGTGGCTTAGGGAGACGGTGAAATAAGGGGAATGTCAGTGCGTTTGCTTGTTTAATACACTCAGTGCTGTGAACTCTCATCCTGCCGTCCCTCAAATGTGCACGCTATCTGCGAAGCGGAGCGAAAGTGGTGTTTAATAATTGAGCTGAGCCCTTTCATATCAATTTTCTCTCTTCAGGCTCAAAGTACTGACAAATAAAGCTTCTGTGATGCTCTTTATGAAAGGAAACAAACAGGTAAAGAACTCAAAAATGGTTTTATTTGTAATTTCTTTTGATGTTAACATCTGCAACAAGGGGACACTTAAATCTTTTTTTCCTAGCTGTAGCTAATGAAGCTGTAGTGGTAGCAGGAAGTTATCCAGGCCTTAATTGGTGCTTATGGAGATCAAACAAAGTAATCTACATTTTCCTTGACTTTATCATCAACATCTCAGCGGGGTGCATTTCTTTCTGCTGCCAAACTTTGTCAGCGGACGTGGTCAGCACTGCTAGCACTGGGCGGTTCCGTTAGCTGCTGTCTACTCCCAGAGCGTGCACTTCGGGGCTGGGAACCTCACGGTTTCTTGGTTTGCAGCCCTGGACCGTGGTCTAAAGTGCTGGCAATGCAGAAGGGAGCAGGGCTCAGAACTTGCTTGGTGGATGTGTGGGGCGGTTTGACAGGTGTGATTTGTGATTGGGTGGTTCTTGTTGCTCTGATGGATGAGAGTTATGTTGATTGTGCATCATTCTGAATATCAAGTTTGATAGCTCACCCCTACTGATAGGGTGATCAGAACCATCTATCCTGAGTATCTGAATCAGATGGGTGATCTCTAGAAGCCAGCCCCTGTTACCATCCTTTGTTCTAACCAGGCGCTGAGGCGGGCAGGGTTGGCAGAGGACAGGTGGATCTGGAAGGCTGGGCGGAGGCGGTCAGGACACTGCCGATCGATCTGCCTCACCTGTCGAGTGGGGTGTGTTGGGCAAGCCACTCGCCCCAGAGCTGCAGTGTCTCCTATAGAAAAGACAGTGTCCCCAGTCTTTTCTATAGGACTGGGATTTGGGATCCTCTGGCATGAAAAAACCTGTTAGACTTTTCTATAACCTCAGAAAAGTTTGGTACTCCATAATGTAAACATACGTTTAAAAAGTGAAACTAGGAAAGGGATGATTCCAACCACTTAAGAAAGGAGGCGTTGTGGCTGTGGTCTGTGTGAAGTGGAGCAGCGGCAGCAGCAGCAGCAGGGTTTGACTCTGGAGGTTTTTGATCACGAGGTGACAGTGTCAGAACACATCTCCAGTCGTGACAAGCCCAAGTCAGGCTGGGGGCCGTGCGCCTGGGGTGACGTCTGGATGGGTCCTTCTTGAAGGGGCGGGTCTCATCAACCTACCGGCTCTGGTACGAGGAGGCCCTGGGAGCCGGCCGTCTTCTGCAGTGCCGTCCCCCGGATAGAGCCTCAGACAGGGCCGTGCTCATGGGCTGTGTTGGCATGCAGTGCATCCTAAAGTTTGTGTTTTTTCCTAAATTTAGGAAGCTAAGTGTGGCTTCAGCAGACAGATTTTGGAAATACTAAATAGTACTGGGTAAGTAAATCTCATTTTCAGAGGGTATATTTAAGAAATTCTAACTTTTCAGTTCTGACACTGATTCTTCTTAGTTGCTATATCTTTTCATGTATTTTTATCTATTTATTTTTGCTGTAGCATTTTGTGAATGCTTTAACGTAGACCACAGTAGAATTTTTTGACCAATGTCAACGTATTGGTAACATAAAGGAGGTATTTTGGCAGACATTGAGATAGCTATTTGTCTACTTTCCCAGAGGAAAATTAATAACTGAGTTCTTAGCATGCATAAAGATATTTTAGCGAAAGTGTATTATAGGTTTTTAATTTTCTTTAAAAAAAAATATTCTAGTTTCCGAATAGTTCGTGAAACAGGAAGCACATGAAGGTCTGTTATCTGGATCTGAGAGGTGGTGGGTTAGACTGTGGTGCTCGTGCTTTTGATCTCAGTGATCTGCCAGGTAGGAAAACTGGAATTGTGGTCAGACCACTTTAGAGATACTTCGCACATGTTCTGTGTTGCGCACTGTTTTTGCTTATTTTTCTTCCTTATTCTCAACTGCCTCTTTTCAGTATTGTAAGGATTCTAACTGTAGCTTTAGATAGACTCGCCAACCCTATGACATGACAGGGAGAGTCACCTTTGAAGTGTGTGGGCATTCTTGGGCTGGACTGAGTAACACAGCCCCAGATGCAACTTTGGGGATAAAAGAACAGTCATTCTATTCAAGTGACTTTGATGCTTCACAGAGGAGAGACAGGTCGCTGTTGTGCTCCAGCCTCCAGCTGCCCTGTCCTCACCCTGCCCTGGGCTGCAGGAGAGGCTGGCTCCGCTCTGGTCACTTTCTTCCCTTTGCCACATGTCCTGTGAGTCACCCTCAGGCCACCTGTCCTTAGCGCCAGCTAGTCCCCTGGGGTTCTGAGACCAGGATGGGACAGTTCTGGGCCCATTACAGCCTAAGTATTTGGTGGAAAGTCTCCATCACTTACTTTCTGTCCCATGTCTGTGTAAGGCGGATTGGGTTGGAAGCGCCAGTTCCCCCAGAGCAGGGAGCTTCTTGGGACAGAGTACCCTCCCGACTCCAGGCTGGCTGCACACCTCCTAGGGTCTGCTAACGTGGAGGACTGTGATCCTGCTGGAGCTGTTGGAATGTAGGGGGCGCTTCTAGCGCTCTATTCCTTTCCTCCATCCTTGCTCTTGTCTGTTCCTTCCATAGAAAAGACATGTGCCCCGAGGGGCTGAGCACCCAGTGTGCATTGGGGTGTGGGAGGCGCCCTTTACAGGGAACTTCAGGAGGCGTACTGGCAGCTGTGACTCGGTATACCTGTGTACATGTAGGCTCAGCGCTTCTTAGATCCCTTATATCAGTGGGCAGTTCCAGAACTCAGTATTTTTATGATACTGTGTCAATTAGGAGATCTGCCTCTTTAGTTCAACTTGAAGGGAGACTTAAACTGTGGTTCTGTTTTTCTTTTTTTAATCTCTTTTGCTCTTCTTTCAAACATTACATTCTTGATACTTGTTGCTGATTTATCCTGTCAAGTTCTTTTTTTGACTCTTTCTTGCATTATGGACCATTTTCTTTGGAACTTGTGTATTAAGTAAACAGGATTTCCCTATGAAAATGGCTTTGGTTTTATGGACAATGAAATTCATTTTTTCATATGTGGCATTTTCTTTGGCCAGGTTTTGAAATTGCACGTACACTCAGTCTTCCTGCAGGGATCCAGTCATATATGCTTACTAATTCCTTGACCACCTTGTAATGAAATTCTCCTGAGTAGATGTGGTTGAATTTTCACTCATTTATACAAGTAGCGTTCATCACACAGCATAAAGCCACAGCACTTGCACTGGTTGTGTGCGTCGTGGAAATAGCACGTGTGTTCTGAAGTAGGTCATGCTCTGTGGAAGGCTCATTTCCAGAGGGGAGCTGGCTGGGGGTGTGTCCCCCAGCTGGTGAACTCCCAGCCTCCATCCCTGGGCGCCGCAGGGCTGCTCCCTCCTGCTCCCAAAGCAGAGAAAATCCAGAAAAATTTGTATCTTGGGATGACTTATTCTGTCAAGTACAAGACAGATAAAGAAGTAAAATAATTTGTTTTCCCCCAAATTTTGTTAGCAACAAAATAGTTTTACTTTTCTTGACTGTTTTTGAAACACCAAATAGAGTTTATAATTTTTGTCTAAAACTGTATTTCTTGTTAAAATGTTTTCTCCTTTTTGTAGGATTGAATATGAGACATTTGATATATTGGAGGATGAAGAAGTAAGTTCTGTGTTTTAGGTTTTGTCTTTTGTCTTAGTTTTAACCATTAGGATTGTCATTTATTCTAATCTGATAGGGCCATTTCAGAGTTCCTGTTGTTTCCATAGGTTCGGCAAGGATTAAAAGCTTACTCCAATTGGCCAACGTACCCTCAGCTGTATGTGAAGGGCGAGCTTGTCGGAGGACTGGACATCGTTAAGGTGAGGTCAGGAATCACTGGGAGCCTGAAGGAATGAAAGCCTGAGCGTGTATGAAAACTGTCGTTTCACTGGACTTGTCCTGGGCCTCGTGTCTGATCACTCCAGCCCAGAACTACCATCTCTCCGACAAGAATATCTTGTCTCTTACCTCTCACCTGAGCCAGTCACAATCCGCCCCTCACTGTGTGGCCTCTCCTACCCACTAGGCCCTTTGCTCTGGCTCTGAGCAGCTGCCAGCCAGGGTCCCCAGAGAGACTCAGCACTCAGAGCAGCTCTGGGTGTGCCCAGTCTCCAGCCCTGATTCACTCACACTGTACTACGTTCTCCCACGTTTTAGCTTCTTTCCACCCTGTCTCTACTTTGAATTTCCTTGCATAGTCCATATTTAAGTATGCTTTCTGTATCCTTCAGGCTCGTCTTGTCTGTGAATCTTAGATTTTTTCAGCCAGAAATGTTTGTTTTGCATCTGCTTCTGAAGTTCTCCTGCCCCGTTACATTTCTGTTACTATAATTTTATTACTTTCTGGTGTCATTTCAGTCGCCTTACTCACATGTACTTGGTGACGGAGTAGAGAGTGCCAGGCCAAGGGCCGGGGCCTGGGACACAGTGCTGGCCTGGCCCTGCCAGCTGTGCCACTGAGGCCTGAGGTCACTGACCTCAGGACTGCATGAGGCCATTTCCAGGTCCCCCACTGGTTCTCAAATGCTGGGAAACGAGACCTGTGTCAGGTTGTCAGTGTATTTCAAGGACTCTGTTTCTTCTATGTGCTTGATGATGAATTTCCTTGTTTGGTTGGCTTTCAGTTCAGTCACTCAGTTGTGTCCGACTCTTTGGGACCCCATGGACTGCAGCACAGCAGGCTTCCTGTCCATCACCAACTCCCAGAGCTTGCTCAAACTCATGTCCATTGAGTCAGTGATGCCATCCAACCATCTCATCCTCTGTCGTCCCCTTCTCCTCCCGCCTTCAGTTTTTCCCAGCATCAGGGTTTTTTTCCAAGGAGTTAGTTCTTTGCATTAGGTGGCCAAAGTATTGGAGTTTCAGCTTCAGCATCAGTCTTTCCAATGAATATTCAGGGCTGATTTCCTATAAGATTGACTGGTTTGATCTCCTTGCAGTCCAAGGGACTCTAAAGGATCTTCTGTAACAACACAGTTCAAAAGCATCAATACTTTGGCACTCAGCTTTCTTTGTGGTCCAACTCTCATATCCATACATGAAAACTGGAAAAACGATAGCTTTGAGTAGATGGATCTTAGTCGGCAAAGTAATGTCTCTGCTTTTTAGTATGCTGTCTGTGTTGGTCATAGCTTTTCTTCCAAGGAGCAAGCATCTTTTAATTTCATGACTGCAGTCACCATCTGCAGTGATTTTGGAGCCCAAGAAAAGAAAATCTGTCACTGTTTCCATTGTTTCCCCATCTATTTGCCATGAAGCAATGGGACCAGATGCCATCATCTTAGTTTTCTGAATGTTGAGTCTTAAGCCAGCTCTTTCACTTTCATCAAGAGGCTCTTTAGTTCCTCTTCACTGTCTGCCATAAGGGTGGTGTCATCTGCGTATCTGAGATTATTGATATTTCTCCCTGCAATCTTGATTCCAGCTTGTGCTTCCTCCAGCCCAGCATTTCTCATGATGTGCTCTGCATAGAAGTTAAATAAGCAGGATGACAGCATACAGCCTTGATGTGTTCCTCTCTCAATTTGGAACCACTCTGTTGTTCCATGTCTGGTTCTAACTGTTGCTTCTTGACCTGAATACAGATTTCTCAGGAGTCAGGTCAGGTGGTCTGGTATTCCCATCTCTTGATGAATTTTCCACAGTTTGTTGTGATCTACATAGTCAAAGACTTTGGCGTAATCAATAAAGCAGAAGTAGATGTTTTTTTGGAACGCTATTGCTTTTTCTATGACCCAACGGATATTGGCAATTTGATCTCTGGTTCCTCTGCCTTTTCTACATCCAGCTTGAACATCTGGAAGTTCATGGTTCATGTATTGCTGAAGCCTGGCTTGGAGCATATTGAGCATTACTCTGCTAGCGTGTGAGATGAGTGCAATTGTGCGGTAGTTTGAGCATTCTTTGGCATTGCCTTTCTTTGAGATTGGAATGAAAACTGACCGTTTCCAGACCTGTGGCCACTGCTGAGTTTTCCAAAATTATTGGCATACTGAGGCAGAACTTTCACAGCATCATCTTTAGGATTTGAAATAGCTTAACTGGAATTCCATCACCTCCATTAACTTTGTTTGTAGTGATGCTTCCTAAGGCCCATTTGACTTCACATTCCAGGATGTCTGGCTCAAGGTGACTGATGATACCATCGTGGTTATCTGGGTCATTAAGATCTTTTTTGTACTGTTCTTCTGTGTATTCTTGCCACCTCTTCTTAATATCTTCTGCTTCTGTTAGATACTGGCTTTAAGTAAATTCTAAGTGAATTTTAAACAGACATGACTTTGCTTATAGGATTTCCAGTCCAGAATGTAGGCGCCCCACCTGGTAGCATGCATGTGTCCTGGAGCTCTCCAGGGCGGCCCAGGACAGCAGGGCAGCTGCGGCTTCAGCACCATGGACGCCTCCCTGGAGCCCCCTCTGGAGCCGCAGTGCGGGAGCGCGGTGGCAGCGGCGAGGCTGCGGGGCGGCCTCATGGAGGGGGGAGGATCGTATCTGAGGCCAGGTTCTTGATGTTGTAAGTGGAAAGCATGGAGTAAGTGCTGCTGCCTCTGGTTGTCTTATGACCTGCTGTCGCCTCTCTACGTTTTGACTTAACGCTGTCGTCCCATGAAGGAGCTCTGGCCCAGCCCTGGGGGCCTTCAGCGCTGAGTGCTGGCAGCTTTTCTGAGTCACAGAGCTGCGGTCCTGCGGTTTCACTGCCCAGGTTTTATCTCCTGCTGAGTTCCAGGTTTGATGTCACGCTTCTTGAGGAAGCCAGTGAATCATGTCCCCAGTAAACTCTCATTCCTGGAGGGAAGAAAACATACAACATAGTAGCTGTGAACAGCCCCGAGGCAGCAAAACTCGGTCTGCGTTTGTTGTTCTATATCTATTTGTGTTTGTGTGAGACACAGGCAGTGTGCGGAGCCCAGACGCTCCAGAGCCTGTTCTTGTCTGAAGGTCTGTAGCCTGTCCCTCAGCCACTGCAGCTCTGGGGGAGATGCAGTCAAGATGTCTCATTTCACCCTGAAGCTGAGCTGCGTGGGCAGCTTCTTTTCAGGTGTGTAACAGTGTGTGTTACATGACTTCTTGTGTTCACCTGCTAAGAACTTACACGTCTGGAAATTTGTGATATTGGTAACAGTTTTCTGTGAGAAGGTAACGGGTTTGATGTTATGTTGCCATGTTGGTTTGTTCTGGCAGAGGGCAGCTCTTCATCTTTATGTCACTTAAAGCCTTAGCTGTGCTGCTGACGGCTCACCCCTGGCTTCCTCAGCAGGAGCCGTGAGTGCTGGTTTGGTTGAATGAGTGATAAGTGAATGGATTATCTGGTGACTGAGTGACTGCCATGCTGATGTCTGGAGAAAAACGTCGACTGGTTAGTATAGATGCAGAGAGCTAACATTAGCTCTGAAGAGTGGACAGTGCACCACTGCAGAGTTTGGGACACAGAATCAGTTGAGAGTCAGGTGCTTCCCATAGGTCACTGCCTGACACCCTCCCAGCAGGTGAGGAAACAGACGGAAGTTAGGGGAGTGGTGTGCCCCCTCCTGGCCAGGGAGCCGTTGAGTCCCAGTCTCATGTCAGGACCACCACCCACCCAGCCATCGAGCTGCACGGCCTGCTGCCTCCGAGTCGTGTGCTCCGAGGAGTCGTGCATGGCTTCTTGATGTCACCGGATGTGTGCTTGTTAAATGGGTACAGGATCCCAAGACCTGCCTGTCTGGGTTTAATCCAGAGAGAGTGCCAGTGGGTTTTAGTGGTTTGATTGATTGATGTTCATGAAGCTTAAGAATAACCTGAAATGTCCTGTCAAATTGTTTATATTAAACTAGAAAATCTTATTTATCCTCCACCATCACATTTTAAACTTGATGGCTGTGTTCCAATTTTAGATCTGAAAGATAGGCACAAACCCTTTCTGAATACTTAGCTTTTTAATGGTTTCTAGCCTTTACATGTACATACCAGTGCCTGGCTTTTCCAGGTTGGGTTGAAACCAAGAAGCCTCGTTACTGCCTGTTGGGCAGCAGGCGTCCTGTGCATTGTATCTGAGTGGACCTGATGTTCCTTCAATCACTTAAAAGTTCATTTTCCCTGTTAATTGCTATTGTTTACATAGGAAGCTTCACTGTTTTGCTCCAATTGCTGTGTTTGCTAATGCTGAAAAATCTGTGGGTTTTCGAACATCTTTTAACTCTAATTTTGTAAGGTGATAGTGTACCTGCGGTTTTTATGGTGGTGCCCTTAGTCTGAATGCGCTGGTGGACTGGAGTTTGCATCCAGTAAGGTGCTTCTTCAGGTTCTCTGATACAGATGCAGTCTGCCATTGTTTAGATGTTTTCATTTTCTATCTATACATATGCATGATATGGTTTCATTCTTTATTTTTAGGAACTGAAAGAAAACGGGGAGTTGCTGCCTATACTGAAAGGAGAAAATTAATGAACAGTAGACTTGGTGCCCACCACCGCAGGAAGGCTTCCTCCAGCGGAGCAGTTCATGATTTAGTCCTCAGGAATGGACTAGGAGGAGAAAATGCTCATCCCCGGTTACGCTTTGTGTGTTTCACAAGGCTGTGCTAAATAACGTATGTGACCTTTTTTCCACCAAAAATAGAACGCAATAAACATCTTCAAGTTCAATTAAAAATAATTGTGTAAAAAAGTGTGTCTTTATAGTGATGTTAGGTTTGTAGTTACTGTAACTCACCCACTTTTCATCTCTTTTTCATCATCTGTGGGCATCTTGCAGTTAAGACATAGTCTTCAGAGAGTGGGGAACTTGAGAATCTGAACCACATCAGCATTTAGAGCCACTCATAGAGCAAACCAATGGCTCCCCTCACTGGCCAAAGATCTTTTTACAGCTCAGAAAATCCTGCTGCAGGCCTTTTTCTGAGCATCACTGAGCTGGGCCCTGGTGAAACGGCTGGGTCCACGTCGGCGTCTGTAGCCTCAGGACCTGTGTCAGCTCCAGCAGCGTAGTACCTGGGAGCCTCCCGGAAGAGGGGGCTTCTCAGTGGGGTGTCAGCAGGTTTCTTTCATAACTTGTCCAAGGATAAGGTAGCCTGGCAGAGAGCAGGATGGTGGTGTTGGGTTGTGTTACGCATCACAACATACTCTAATATTTGCACTAAAAATACTAGTTTAGTCCTTAAATAAGTTGAGAACATCCAGAAGTCCATGAACATTTCAGTAGTATTTTTGATTCTGAATCTAACATGCTGAAAAAACAGTTGTTCCTTTAGGTCTCTGCTGTGCATGCCTTAAACAGATGGCTGAGTCCGTTGCCATGTTCTTAGACTCTGCCGGTACCTGAGGCACGTGTTATCCTCATGGAGTTTTCCCTGCCTGTTGAGCTGGGTGGCTAAGGCTCCAGAAAATTGGTGTTTGTAAGGAAAGGGGCGCAGCAGCCAGCAGTTGGGGTAGGAGAGACGGGAGGAAGCGCAGGTAGTTCCGGCGCAGGTAAGGCTTCGCTCACCAGGGCGCTGGCATTTCCTGTCTCTCACGCGGCAGGCCGTCTCCCTGCTGTTGCATCGTGCAGAGAGGAGAGACGTGCTCCCGTGTGTCACACGTGGCCTTGCTTCCTGCCAACGCCCCTCATGGCTTAGTGTCTTATTGCCACTGTGTATAATTAGATGGGGCTCTTTTGGGCTCTTTTTTAGTCTATGAACTATGTTTTTCCACTTTGAAAATAACTGTATAAGCAAAACCTCTAAAATGCAGATGGAAATGCATTTTGACTGAAATTTTATTAAGCCATTGGCTCCATGGATGTGCGTGACTCATGGAGGGGCCCTGATTTCCTTTATCCCAAACCCAAACCGTCTAAGCCCCATGCCGCTTTCGTGACTTCTGCGCTTTCCATGGGCGCTGCCTGCCCTGTTGTATTTTCTACTAAGTCAGATTTTAACCTCACCTTATCCCAAGCAAAAGTATCTGCTGTCACAACAACGTGAAAAGAATTTTTTTTCCTCCTCCTCTTGTATATTCAAATAAAATGCGTAACTTTTGGCAAAAACTCTGACCTCCAATTAGGGAGCCACCCTTCTGCTCAGAGGTGTTACTCTGATAGTGTAAGATGCCGCATGCGTTTTAGGACAGACTCCCTTCAGGGGACTCTTGCCTGATGAAGAGCTCTGGCATCGTCCTCGGTTGAGCATCCGGTTTGAGTTGGGAGAGTTTTTGGGGAGTTGTCCCCGTGCTGAACATGAGGTTGACCTCTTGAGCCCTGTTAGCTGTTGGCTCCGTGGGCTCCAGGTATGTTGGAGTGACACTGGGGCAGATTTCTACCTTGCAGGTGTTTCTGGCTAGACGTCGGGAAGGCCAAGAGACCTTTGTGCAAACTGAGCCATTCCTCGCTGACTTCCTGCATGTATTTTGGGAGTAAGGCAGGTGATTCCTGTGCCCAGTGGAACTTCACCTTTCACAGGTCGACCCCGATCAGACTGCCTAACAGTCGCGCCTGCCCTAGTCATCACCTTTTGTCAGAGTTGTTGTCTTCTCTCTGGAGACAAAGTAGTTCCCAGCATCCGAGAGATGTCAGAAGGCGACAGGGTGTCATCCAGATGCTACCTGAGGCCGAGCTCTGTTGGGAGCAGACCACGGGCTGGTGCTGTGTGAGGGCTCTAGTGAGCTCACATACTTGGGGAGCTGGTGTGCATGTGGATAGAATGGAGCAAGTCTATCCATTGCTGTCTGCCAGGGAGCAGGAGCCTCCCCACAGGCCGGCTCCGCCAGCTCCTCGCCTGCACAGTTCCCTGTGCTTGAATTCACTTGGGAATTCGGGGAGGCATGCTGGGCTGAGGGCTCGTGCCGGGCCAGGGGCTGGGAGTGGCAGGTCACTGCACAGGTGCTGAGGCCGCTGGCAGTGACTGCTGCTAGGACTTCATCTCTGGACCCTGGGGAGCCAAACCTCCCGTCGTCCGGGTTGCTCTTCCGGGAACCAGGAGGGCTCACTAGGGAAGGGCAGGCAGCTCCGCTCTACCGTGTGTCCCGCCCTGAGGTAGCCTCCTGGTGAGGGTTCCTGGGGGATTGGTATCCACTTAGGGGAACAGCTTGCAGGAATGGACTTAAAAAATCCCAATAGGATTGCTTGATTTTTGAAAGGAGTTAGGAATTCAGGTGAGGAACTCAGGGAAATACGAGACTTATTAGCGTCAGGACCCGGTGCAGGGTTGGGCTTTTACATATGACTCCAGTATTGTACGACCCCTGAGACCTGAGGCTCGCCCCTTCCATGAGGCCGCCCCACCAAGGTGGATGGAATCAGACTGCCTTTCTGCCTGTGATGAGAAGTCCGGGGTGACTGGCCAGCACGCTCCGCTCTGGCTGTCCCTCTCCTGAGGCAGTGCGTCCTCAGGGAGGCAGTTCATCCCACCTCCTCCTTCATCGCTGTCACTCCTGTAGTCCAAGGACTGACCTGAAGAAGGCTGTAGGCAAATGCGTTGAGACTTGCTCTAATAATGTCAGTGGTCCTTGGCAGGTTAAAGGACGGGGTGACCTTGCCCTGTGGTGACGGAGACCTCCTGTCATTCTGGGTCAGCGGGGCTCTTGACCTCTATCAGGAGCTTCAGGTCCCGCCCATCTTGACTGATGGAAAACTTGCTCAAGAAGGAAGAATTATTCTCCATTTTCAGACACCTACTGATGAGTTTGAAATAGAGACTAAATTTTTAAAAAGCATATTTTTATAATTAGAAAATCTCAATTTTTGTTTTTTAAGAAAACAACTTTCCAGTCATGCAGAGCAGTTACAGTCAGTCAGTTGAGTCGCTCCGTCGTGTCCAACACTTTGTCACCCTGTGGACTGCAGCACGCCAGGCCTCCCTGACCATCACCAACTCCTGGAGTTTGCTCAAACTCACGTCCATCGAGTCAGTGATGCCATCCAACCATCTCATCCTCTGTCGTCCCCTTCTGCCTTCAGTCTTTCTCAGCATCAGGGTTTTTTCAAATGAGTCAGTTCTTGACATCAGGTGGCCAAAGTATTGAGCTTCAGCTTCAGCATCAGTCTTTCCAATGAATATTCAGGACTGATTTCCTTTAGGATTGACTGGTTTGATCTCTCTGCAGTCCAAAGGACTCTCAAGAATCTTCTCCAGCACCACGGTTCAAAAGCATCAATTCTTCAGTACTCAGTTTTATTTATGGGCCAACTCCCGCATCCATACACAACTGGAAAAATCATAGCTTTGACTAGACGGACCTTTGTCGGCAAAGTGAATGTCTGCTTTTTAATATGCTGCCTAGGTTGGTCGTAGTTTTCCTTCCAAGGAGCAAGTGTCTTTTAATGTCCTGGCTGCAGTCACCATCTGCAGTGACTTTGTACCCAAAGGAAAGTCTGTCACTGCTTCCATTGTTTCCCCATCTATTTGCCATGAAGTGATGGGACTGGATGCCATGATCTTAGTTTTTTGAATGCTGAGTTTTAAGCCAACTATTTCACTCTCCTCTTTCACTTTCATCAAGAGGCTCTTTAATTCTTCTTCACTTTCTGCCATAAGGGTGGTGTCATCTGCATATCTGAGGTTATTGGTATTTCTTCTGGCAATTTTGATTCCAGCTTGTGCTTCATCCAGCCCAGCATGTCTTATGATGTACTCTGCATAGAAGTTAAATAAACAGGGTGACAATATACAGCCTTGATATACTTTTTGCCCAATTTGGAACCAGTCTGTTGTTCCATGTCCAGTTCTAACTGTTGCTTCTTGACCTGCATGGAGATTTCTCAAGAGGCAGGTCAGGTGGTCTGGTATCCCCATCTCTTGAAGACTTTTCCACAGTTTGTTGTGATCTACACAGTCAAAGGCTTTGGCGTAGTCAGTGAAGCAGATGTTTTTCTGGAATTCTCTTGCTTTTTCGATGATCCAATGGATGTTGGCAATTTGATTTCTGTTTCCTCTGCCTTTTCTAAATCCAGCTTGAATATCTGGAAGTTCTTGGTTCATGTACTGTTGAAGCCTAGCTTGGAGAATTTTGAGCATTATTTTGCTACTGTGTGAGATGAGTGCAATTGTGCAGTAGTTTGAATGTTCTTTGGCATTGCCCTTCTCTGGGATTGGAAGGAAAACTGATCTTTTCCAGTCCTATGGCCACTGCAGAGTTTTCCAAATTTGCTGGCATATTGAGTGCAGCACTTTCACAGCATCACCTTTTAGGACTTGAAATAGCTTAGCTGGAATTCTATCACCTCCACTAGCTTTGTTTGTAGTGATGCTTCCTAAGGCTCACTTGACTTCACACTCCAGGATGTCTGGCTCTAGGTGAGTGATCACACCATCATGGTTATCTGGATCACTAAGATCTTTTTTGTACAGTTCTGTGTATTCTTGCCACCTCTTCTTAATATCTTCTGCTTCTGTTAGGTTAAACTTCTGCAGAGAAGTTTAGTTGACCTCAGAAATACCTG
This sequence comes from Bos mutus, assembly GCF_027580195.1. Lineage (NCBI taxonomy): Eukaryota > Metazoa > Chordata > Mammalia > Artiodactyla > Bovidae > Bos > Bos mutus. The sequence continues at coordinate 2,633,583 of NC_091642.1, read as the reverse complement.
TAATGTGTTTAAAGCACTTGACACAGGTGATCATTACCTGCCTCATTGGAAGGAATTACAGAAATAAGACCAATCCTGTGGCCAAATCTGGAGAAGGAAATGACAACCCACTCCACTATTCTTGCCTAGAGAATCCCCTGGACACAGGAGCCTGGTGAGCTGCTGTCCATGGGGTCACACAGAGTCGGACACGACTGAAGCAACTTAGCATGTATGCTTGCATGGCCAAATCAGAAGTTCATAGCTTAAGACCAAAATATGAAACATGATTTCTGGCTTAATTTTTAATGAAAGTCAGTTTTCTTAAACTTGACAAAAGATACATGTTACCAAAATTCAAACATTTTTTTCCCCTGAAGGTGAAAGTGTTGACTCTTTGAGACCCCATGCAGCCCACCAAGGCTCCTCTCTCCATGGAATTCTCCAGACAAGAATACTGGAGTGGGTTGCCATTCCCTTCCCCAAGGGATCTTCCCTACCCAGAGACTGAACCTGGGTCTTCTGCATTGCAGGCACATTCTTTACCATCTGAGCCACCTTGCAGATAAATTCATTTTTTATACCACATGTCAGATGGTGAGTTGTAATGGATATATAAGTTGTTGCCTCATGCACCAAAATGGGTAATTTCAAAGACAGGGTTTTATAGTTCGTAGCCCCACACTGGTTTCAGAATTCCAGGGGCTTTTGCATAGAGGTCTGTCCGTTATCTATCGATGTTCAGATCCGGAAGATGTGAGTTCAGCTGGCCACAACAGGGAGGGTGTGTGTGGGGCATTGCCGGGCTCGCCACGCACCAGCTCAGCTGAGAACTCAGCATCCTCTGAGGTTGACTACAGGGTGTCTAAGTCACTCTGCAGGGGTCGGGGGCTGGCAGTGGGGTCTGAACCAGGAAGATGCTGACTCCAGCCCTGGGAACTGTGCTTTGGGCATCTTGATATGACAGCTTCAGCCGGAGGTCTTGGGCTTCCAAAATGACAGGACTTTTACATCCATCAAGAATACTGTGGGTTTTTAAAATTAGGGGCCAGGACTCAGCACTTAGGACCAAAAGGGCCTCTCCTGTGCTCCCCCACCTTCATCTGAATGACTACCATTTGTAGATAGTTTTTAATTATCTCCTAGGACAACACATTTTGTGTGAGTAAATTACAAGTTTCTCGTATGAATCCCTGGAGGTCAGAAGGGCAGACAGGGTTCCTGGTCACGTGTGGCTCTTAGAACGCCATTACCTTCTTTCTGTGTATGAAGTAAGTTGTGGTCCGAGTGGAAAGCATGGCCTCGGGGCTGTGGGGTCACAGGTGTAACACGCACCCCTGCGCTTGCTCTGAGTCTTGAGGGCGTCCCGTGCATGGGGCACTGGGATTCTGTGCTGTGTATGAACGGGGGGCAGGGGACATGTATGAATGCATGTCGTGGGCACCTCCTGTCCATACACATACGCTTGTCCTGTAGGACTTCAGTCGCTCAGTCGTGTTCAACTCTTTGCGACCCCATGGACTGCAGCACGCCAGGCCTCCCTGTCCATCACCAACTCCTGGAGTTTACTCAAACCCATGTCCATCGAGTCGGTGATACTATCCAACCATCTCATCCTCTGTCGTCCCCTTCTCCTCCCGCCTTCAATCTTTCCCAGCATCAGGGTCTTTTCCAATGAATCAGTTCTTCACATCAGGTGACCAAAGTATTGGAGTTTCAGCTTCAGCATCAGTCCTTCCAGTGAACACCCAGGACTGATCTCCTTCAGGATGGAGTGGTTGGATCTCCTTGCAATCCAAGGGACTCTCAAGAATCTTCTCCAACACCGCAGTTCAAAAGCATCAATTCTTCCGGCGCTCAGCTCTTGATAGTCCAACTCTCAAATCCACACCTGGCTACTGACTATACATACAGGACTATAGTCCAACTCTCAGATCCACACAGGACTTCACTTAGCAAACCCAAGTCCAAAGGTACAGTGATGAAAAATTTCAAGGTGACGGGAGTGTTGAACAGTCTGGGTTCCCTGAGGGCGGGCCTGCCAGGGGTCCCTGCACAGGCCGAAGAAGCCTTGGGCGTGTGGTCTGTGGGGGATCAGTGTTCTTCCCTAGGGATCCTGTTAAAGAACCACAGGGTAACCACCAGCCTCGAGTCTTCTCTTTGAACTTTGAACTGTTCTCCAGGGAAACACAGCTTACCTTCAACATGGTCACTGGGTCCTGGCTCCTTGCTCAGTGTGCATCCCTGAGTTAGTGGCATGGTGTAATGACAGCTAGCCCCCACCCACCTGGTGCTGATCACATGTTGAGTCCTGTCCTATATATTTGATTCCATGAATCACTACTTCTCACAATAACCCTGTGAGGTGGGCATCATCAACCGCATTTTATACTTGGGGAAACAGCACGGAGAGGGTAAGCCACCTGCTCCAGGTCACACAGTACCCGGTGGAGCTGGCGTTTGGCCCTGGGTCACCTGGCCCCAGAGCTCATCCTACACATAGTGGAGTCACTGAGTCAGCTCCTTCCCCGGTGACGCAGAGGGAAGCCATTCATGTTTCCAGGCGTCCAGAGGGGACTGAGCACAGGGCAGGGCACTGGCCTGCTGAGCGGTCCTGCTGCCCTAACAGGGTGGAGAGCTGGTGTGGGGTGGGGGTGGGGGGGTGGGGAGAAGACTGGATCAGAGGAGCTGCCTCCGTGAAGGCTAGTCTGTGGGAAGCCTGGGGCTTCTCGTGTAGAAACTGCTGAGGACTCGGCACAATGGGTGTCACAGGTGTCGTTTTTGTCGTGGGGGGAACAGGTGCAGAAATTTGCCAAAGTCTCCCCTCTAAGAGGGTGGTTGAGCTCCTAGGCCCCGCGCCTCTGGACTGCAGCACAGGGTCATCACCAGCAAGTGCTGTGCTCAGACTGGGCTCCCGGCCAGTAGCCCCTTGGCTCTCAAGCGGCGGCTGTCGGCAAGACACCGTCTCTGTGCAGGGCGAGCCCCTCTCTGCCCAGTGGGTCCCGGCCGGGCGCGGTCACCCTGGCTGGGGCAGCCTGGGGAGCAGCAGGTGCTGATGGAGCAAGGCTCCCGCCCTCTGTGCAAACACTCAAGCGCTGTATCTAGGGAACACAGCGTTACTGTGTGTGTGCTCTTAACCTGATACATACCCAGCCAGTGACCCGGAGGCCTACCCTTGAATTAACCCTTGGAGAGCTGCTCGGGGGTCGTGGCAGATCGCCCCGCCCGGCCGCCCACCCTGTTTCCCTGGCCATCCCAGAGGGCCGGTGCCCGGACTTGTGCAGGCCCTGACCACCCAACCCCGGGACGGGTGTGCGCCCTTGGGGGTGCACGGGGAAGGGGCACGCCGAGCACGTGCGGGGGGGGCAGTGGGGTAGAGGGGTGCCGCACAGACAACTTTCTGGAGGGCTCGACCGCAGTGCACCCCGTCCTGGAGAGGTCAGCCCCAGGCGCTCCCTGCCTCTGGAGAGGTAAGTCCCGGTGAGCCTCTCTTCTTGGGGGGTGGGTCCCTGTGCGCCTGCCTTCTGGAAGGGCCGGCCTGGGCGCGTCCGTGCTGGCGGGGTTGGTGGGTGGGTGAGGGGTCTCCTCGCCCCTGGGGACGCGCAGCCCCTGAGCCTGGCCGGGGGGCCGCACTGCCCAGGAGGCCGCGCGCAGATACCGGCCCTGTAACCAGAGGTCGGAGAGCGTGGCCGGCTCTGCCTGGCTGGGGCGGGTCCCTGCCCCCGGACCCCCGTCCCGCGCCCCGCGTGCCGCGGTCGTAGCTCTACAGGGACGCCCCTCTGCTCCAGCCACAGGGCCCGGTGACCGCAGGCGAAACCCAGGGCCCCGCGTGACGCCCGGGCGGCCTCGGGGGGACCAGGCCGGCACTGATGGTCACAGGCGCCAGGATGTCCTCCAGGGGCTCTCACGCGTCCGTTCTGCCGCCTGCAGAATCGCCCAGGCCGGCGCGCTCGCTCTCTAGCCGCTCCTGGATTGCAGGGCTCCGCGCTGCTCAGCGGCCGGACGTTGGGCCGGGGGAGTGACGTCCACGTGGGCGGCGGCCCTCCGCGCGGGCGGAGACGGCGCGAGTCCACGCGGGGGCGCTGCTCTCCGCGCTCGGGGTTGGTGCGCGCCGCCCGCAGGGCCGGGCGCCGGGCGCCAGGGGGCGCGCGAGGACCGAGGCGCGCGTGGGAGCGGGTCCGGGAGCGCGCGCCGGGCCGTGTGCGCACGCGCGCGCGGGGGTTGGGGGAGGCACCGGAAGCCGGAGACTCTCGCGAGGGCGCCTCGCGCACTTGTTTGTGCAGGTGTCGCTCGTCGGCCTTACCTCTCTTCAGGCTTCCGCCCTGGGCCCGACCGTGGGCCTCATTTCCAGGCGAGCACACGGAGGCCGCGGTGCCCAGGGAGCCGGGACGACGACGACTCAGCCCCGCTGCCCCCCCGGCCCTCGGGGGTCCCAGGGACCTGGTCCCTCGGAGGCCTCTGGTCGGGGCGCCAGTGTCTGGGGAGCAGGGCGCCCCCACAGGGCGGGCACCTGAGACCTCCGTCCTAGGGGGTCCTTGGGCGTCCCGGGGTCTGCACCTCTGTGGGGGAGCACCCTGCGACCCCTCCTTGCCCGGGTGGCCGCGGGGAGCCCCAGCCGGCACCCTCACAGCCCACCTGGTTTGTCCAGACGGCTCTTGGGGGGTGGGGCGCCTCGCTGCTGGTGACCCGCAGGGCCCTCCCAGGTGTGCTGCAGCGCGCAAGGACGGGCCTGGCTGGCCTCACCGCACACAGACCTCTGGCTGTTTCGGGTCAGCTTCCCCCGCCCTGAATCTTGTATTTTAGCCTCAGAAGACCTTCCCTGTCCTACAAAGGGGGAGCTGAGGGACCTGGGGGGACAGTCGGGACCATCAGGGGTTAGTTGTTTTTTTTTAATTAATAGGCTTGATTTTTTTCAGACTAGTTTTAGGTTTACAGAAAACTGGGGCACAAAGTCCAGAGGGTTCCATATCCCCGTCAACACCCTGTTTTCTGTGTTATTAGCGTTTTACACCAGTATGGAAGATTTGCTATAATTAATGAACCAATATTGATACATTATTATCAGATATAAGTTCATACCTCATTCACATTTTCTAACAATATGGACTTAACAGAAGCAGAAGATAAGACGAGGTGGCAAGAATACACAGAACTGTACAAAAGAGATCCTAATGACCCAGATAACCACGATGGTGTGATCACTCACCTAGAGCCAGACATCCTGGAGTGTGAAGTCAAGTGGGCCTTAGTAACCATCACTGCAAACAAAGCTAGTGGAGGTGATGGAATTCCAGCTAAGCTACTTCAAGTCCTAAAAGGTGGTGCTGTGAAAGTGCTGCACTCACTATGCCAGCAAATTTTGGAAAACTCTGCAGTGGCCACAGGACTGGAAAAGGTCAGTTTTCCTTCCAATCCCAAAGAAAGGCAATGCCAAAGAATGCTCAAACTACCGCACAATTGCACTCATCTCACACACTAGCAAAGGAATGCTCAAAATTCTCCAAGCTAGGCTTCAACAGTATGTGAACCGAGAATGTCCGGATGTTCAAGCTGAATTTAGAAAAGGCAGAGGAACCAGAGATCAAATTGCCAAATTCTGTTGGATCATCGAAAAAGCAAGAGAATTCCAGAAAAACATCTACTTTTGCTTCATTGACTACACTGAAGCCTTTGTGTGGATCACAACAAACTGTGGAAAAGTCTTCAGGAGATGGGAATACCAGACCACCTGACCCACCTCCTGATAAAACTGTAGGCTGGTCAAGAAACAACAGTTAGAACTGGACACAGAATAATAGACTGGTTCCAAAATGGGAAAGGAGTATATTAAGGCTGTATATTGTCACCCTGCTTATTTAACTTCTATGCAGAGTACATCATGCGAAATGCTGGACTGGATGAAGCACAAGATGGAATCAAGATTGCCAGAAGAAATATCAATAACCTCGTATATGGTAGTTGACACTATCCTGTGGCAGAAAGCGAAGCAGAACTAAAGAGCCTCTTGATAAAGATAGGAGAGTGAAAAAGCTGGCTTAAAACTCAACGTTCAGAAAACTAAGATTATGGCATCTCGTCCCATCACTTCATGGCAAATAGATGGGGAAACAATGGAAACAGTGACAGACTTTCTTTTCTTGGGCTCCAAAATCACTGCACATGATGACTGCAGCCATGAAATTAAAAGACGCTTGCTCCTTGGAAGAAAAGCTATGACTAACCTAGACAGCATATTAAAAAGCAGAGACATTACTTTGCCAACAAAGGTCCATATAGTCATGTACGGATGTGAGTTGGACCATAAAGAACTCTGAGCACCAAAGAATTGATACTTTTGAACTGTGGTGCTGGAGAAGACTCTTGAGAGTCCCTTGGACTGCAAGGAGAGCAAACCAGTCACTCCTAAAGGAAATCAGCTCTGACTATTCATTGGAAGGACTGATGCTGAAGCTGAGACTCCAGCATTTTGGCCACCTGATGGGAAGAACTAACTCATTGGAATAGACCTGATGCTGGGAAAGATTGAAGACAGAAGGAGAATGGGGTGACAGAAGATGAGATGGTTGGATGGCATCACTGACATGAATTTGAGCAAGCTCTGGGAGATGGTGAAGGACAGGGGGGCCTGGTGTGCTGCAGTCCATGGGGTCACGAGTCAGACAGAGCTGAGTGACTAAACAACAAAGTTTTTACCTAGTGTTCTTTCTCTGTCCCAGGGTCCCATCCAGAATCCCACATTGACTCTTAGGGTTGTGTCTCCAGAGGCTCCTCTGGGCTGGGCAGTTTCTCAGACACTCCCTGTTTTTGATAAACTTAGCAGCTTGAGGAGTGCTGGGCAGGTGCTGCCCAGGAGTGCCAGGCAGGTGAGACATGTCTCTGTTGGGATTTGTCTGAGGTTTTTGTTGTGCTGAGATGAGGCTAAAGGAAGGGGGTGACAGAGGATGAGATGGTTGGATGGCATCACCGACTCAATGGACATGAGTTTGAGTAAACTCCGGGAGTTGGTGATGGACTGGGAGGCCTGGCGTGCTGTAGTTCATGGGGTTGCAAATAGTTGGACACAACTGAGCGACTGAACTGACCTGAGATGGGGCTGTGGTAGGAAAACCAGAGCCAAGTGTGCTTCTCATCATGTCCTACCTAGAGTATGGTCTGCATGTAACGCTGCTGATGGTGACTTTGGTCGCCTGGCTGAGGTCTGTCACGCCTCCACAGTCAAGCCACGGTTTTCCCTGGTCAGTGTCCTCTGAGAGAAAGCCATCTGTACGGCCCACGTGTAAGGGGTGTCGTTAGGCAGAATATTGGAGTTCTACAAGGAGATTTTGGGAGATTTGTCTCTTTTCTCCATTCATTAATTTTTCCAATAACATATTTATGTCGGTGTGGACTCGGGTATTTATTTTACACTTAAAAGGGTAGCGGGCAGTGTGATTTAAGATTGAGAAAGGCTGGTGGCCTATACATGGCTTTCATTGTATGAGCCACGGTTCTTGTCTGTTTTAAATGTTTCAAGTGAAGTGAATGGGAGATGAGTGTAGGGCTGATGTCCTGGGGCTGAACCAGGCTGGTGGACAGTCACTTCCCCATGTGCCCCCTTGGCAAGGATGACTGTACCCGCCCCTTCTCCCTGGCCCTGCCCCTTGTCTGTGGTCACGGCCGGGGTGACTGGGATGCAAGCCTGCTGCCCCTTGGCATCCAGAACCTTCTGTTTTCAGGGTCCTCACTCAGCTGACACAGCTTGAGAGCGAGTCTGGGCCCTGCCGGTCCAGGCCGCCTCCCTTCCAGGTGCCCTGACTGGGCACTCGCCCTGCCCCGGCCTGGTCTGCATGGAGCCCGTGGGGGGCCGTGTGGCCTGGCAAAGCCCTGGGCTGGACCCTGTTCCTCATATGATCTTCGGTCAGGTCTGTGTGCCCCAGCTGGAACCTCTGCCGGGGTTTGGGCCATACGGCATCCTGAGTGAGGCGCGTCTGCAGGGGCCTGGCCCCTCTGCTGAACCTCCCACCTCACTTGGATGGCTGCCCGCCTGTGCTGAAGGATGTGGACTCATTATCTTGTCTGTCTTGAGGGATGGTGTTAGCTTGGCAGTTAATAAAGGATTTTAATTAAAGAGGGAAGAATCATTTTGGCAAACTAGCCTCATTCACAAACTCAAATGACCCGTCAAAGTTATAAGTTGGGTTCATTTCCATCTGAGCCTCTGCTGTTTGCGGGGAGCTCAGCACAGAGCCTGGGGGTGATGCGGGCACCTGGGGGAGCCTGACCCTGCCTCCTCCGCCCGAAGCCCAGGCAGCCATGCCATCCTTGCTGCTCCTGGCCTGTGGCCCCCGGCCCCCAGCAGGCCCCCACCTGCTCATCTCTTAAGGGATCCATCCTCCCTGTAGCCTTTTCTCTGAGTGCTGGCCGGCGGGGCTTTGACAAAACTGGAGATAACGGTAGGCTCACGAGCAAGGGTAAGAAGTAACAGGAGTCCTGGCTGTCCCTACCCGCTGCCCACGCAGGGTCAGGCTGACGGCCGCGACTCCGCCCTCTGACCTCCATCAGATCTCGCCTGTCCGTGTGCCCTGCTGTGTGCCTGTGTGTGTGTGCTCTTGGGGGCCCCCGTGCATGCATGCGTGTGTGTGGGCACGTGCACGTGTCTAGTTCTCTGCCCTTTACCACACGTGTGAACTCATGCACCCATGCCCACTGGCAGGACACAGAACAGCCTGTTCCCCACGGGGCTCCCTGCTGCTGCCCCTGCGTGCCCAGGGCCACCTCTCCCGCCCCCCTCACCTGGCCAGTGAGGCCCCTTCTAAGCAGATCACTGCCCTCCCCAGCTCTCGCCTTCCTCTCCTGACCCTTGATCCTCCTCGGCTCAGCCCATGGCACTTGGTGATGTGACAGTTGCAGCCCTTGCCTCTGCGCTGACCAGGGGGCTGGGCTCTCGCCTACCTGCCTTCCTGCCCCGCCCCCCCTCCCCGCCCCTGCTGCCTGCAGGAGGGGACAGGAATGAGCCCGGGTCCGGGTCAGCTGCCCCCTACGCCTTGGTGCCTTTGCCCGCGTGCCCACTCCCTTTCTCCCGAGCGCTGGCTCCACTGAGGCACGAGGCACGTCCTGCTTGTCTGTGTCCAGCATCCGCGCGGGTCCCTTGGGTAAGTGTGAGGCTGGACCTCGACCACGCAGAGGGCCGGGGAGCCCCAGAGGCCACTGGACAGTGGCTTTGGGAACTTCACCTCTGCTGAACTAGATGGGCCTGGGAGGGGAGGCAGGGGGCGCCATGCCAGGGAGGCTGGCCTCAAGGAGGCTGTGGTGGGAATCCAGGTGTGGGCAGCTGGACGTGGCTGTGGACAAAGCGATGGAAGTGGTAAAGACCATGCTCAGGTGTGAGCCCAGGTTGGACAAGACCCCAGGGGCCGTCCTCTCAGCGCCCCAGGTGGGGGGCGGGTTGTGCATCAGTGTCGGATGGTGCAGGCCCACTCCTTGCTGGGCGGGCGGGTCAGAGGAGGAGCCCGCTCCCTCCTCGGGAGGAGAGCAGCTCCCTTCCGGTGTGGTTCTCGGCAGCCTAAGTGTGGTCTCCTGGCCCCGCTGTTGCAAAGCCGCGCTGGGCCGGGCGGCCCTTTCCTGGTATCGCGGCAGGACTCTGGTTTCAAGGCCAGGGAGCCCAGCGTCTGACGAGACTCCTCCCTCCTGCGCGCCGCTGGATTTTGGTTTCGCTTTCGTGTAAGTTGCACGGTTGTTGGTGTCACCGCCGGGCCAGCGCGCACCCCGCCCTCCGCCACCCGCTCGGGGTCTCTGGTCCCGCCTTGGCCTCGGCTGGGGGTGATGGGTCTCACATGCATGGAGTACGTGGGGTCGGCTGGGGGCTGCCCTACGGGGCCCCTCCTCACCCCCCTGGCCAGCCTAGGCTTGTCCTCGCGGTGGTCACAGGGCAGAGACGGCGGGCAGGCGTCTAGTGCCTCCGGAACCCGGGCTGGAGCTGTGCCCTGTCCCCTCCGCAGCTGCAGAGCCGGCCCGGGGGTGGACAGAGGGGACCTGTCTTTTCAGTGGGGCCGCTGGGCAGGGTCCACCGTGCTGACCGGGGCAGCTGAGCTTCCGGGGGGACGGCAGCCCAGGGTCCCAGGCACTACCTAGGGAGACAGGCCGGTGCGTGTGTGGGTGCACGTGTGCGTGTGTGGGAGTGCGTTGTGCCCACAGGCATGTGCACACACGCTTACGCATGCAGCTGTGTGGGAAGACGCAGCCCGTTTCCGACCCGTCTAGTGGGCCTGCCGCTGCCCTGGGCCGTCTTGTGGGGACGGCATCTGCGTCCACACCCAGCCGGGCAGGAGCTGCCGGCCTGGGCGAGCGGCCTCCCAGAGCGCAGTCCAGCTTGGTCGCCCAGGGAGCCCCGGGGCTGCTCGTGCACGCCCCCTAGCGGTGGTGTTTCTGGGAGCGCGCTGGAGTGACCGTGCTCCGTGACCGATCCTCCAAGGGTTTGTGGGCGCAGCGGCCGCAGGTGCTCTGAGCCCTGGCTTGTCTGACTCTGCTTGGGTCGGCGTCCGGCTGCCCTGTCCTCCCCACTCTCTGCTCGGGGCGTCTGGGCCCCGCCTCCCTGGGCTCCGGGCAACGCTGACTGGGCTGCCTCTTCTCAGTGGACGGGGCCTGTGGGCCCTGAAGTCGGGGGGTTGGGGGCGGGGATGGTGCCCTGACCCCCACGCCGCCCGCCCGCCCCACATCTTGTGTCGGCTGGAGTCAGTCGGGTTTGCTGGAACTTTCTTCTCCCAGCCCAGGGAAGTCGTGGGAACAGAGAGGATCTTTTATGAGGAAATGAAAATGGAAGCGATTTCTTTCAGTGCCTGTGGCTGAGACCCTCGGCATAGAACAGGAAAGGGGTAACCCTGCCCCCAGCTTCTCCACCACCCCTGACGGGAGAGCAGTCTTCTTAGTGTGGTCGCCTGGCTCTTGCAGGGTGACCTGTGTGGCCCACGCGGAGGAGCTCCTCCAGGTGGTTCAGGGGTCAGAACAGGTGGCCAACGAGGCGGGATGCTCTTGACCACAGAGGGCAGTGTCCCAGGGGGGTGAGTCTCACAGCCTAGTATGAGGGCTACACACTCTGCCCTGGAGGGGCTCTCTTGTCCTTGGGGACCATGCCCTGAGCCACCGTTATCATCATCGCCTGGGCAGGAAGGGGGTGGAGAAGCCCCCGGGACCCTTCATGAGGGGACCCCTTTCCTGTGCCCAGCAGGACATCAGACAGCTCCCTGGACCTCAGCCAGATGGGAGACGTGGCCCCTGAGTCCACCTCTGGCCCTGGGGAAGGGGTCCCATGAAGGCAGTGGCCAGTCTTAACTCAGCTTCAGGGCACGGGGCTCCCTTCCTGGTCAGGGTTGCCCAGTGAGCGGCCTGAGCTGGCCAGAAGGAAGGGGTGCCTCGGGGTGTGTGTGTGTGTGTGTGGAGCCACTTAGAGGAGAGGGGCTTGGGTGTGATGGGGGCAAAGGGGAAACCAAGGCCCGGGAGAGCGGCTGGCCCGGGGCTTCCGGGAGCTGATGGCGGAGCTGGGTGGGCTGGCCACCCCGCCCTGCGCGGGAACCAGTCTGGAGGTTGGGGGAAGGGGATGGTTGGGTGCAGTCTGTCCACGTGGATCGGCGGGGTGAGGATGAGCACGCCTGCCCTTGCAACGTTCCCGTCTCCTTGAAGCAAGAGCTTTGTCTACACTGGAGAAGAATCAGAAAGGCAGCTAAGATCATCAGGGTTTTGATGCAGAGGTGTCGTCCACGTCCGTTCTGAACCCTCAGCCACTTTCTCCAGCCACATGCACAGGATTCCGGGTGGGACTCTGAGTTATCTGTACAGCTCAGGGTCCGTCTGTGTGCATGGATAGTCTTACTCAAGGGTTTCACCCTCACGTGCCACAGGGCTCACAGGATTCCAGTTTATGGGGCTTTTTCAAATGTGGATGCCACGAGAACAAACAGTCCTGCCCCCACCCTCCAGGCTTCCTCCAGGCCGGTCCCCTCGTGGCCCATTGCGTGTCTGCCTGTGTTGTGTGAGATGCGCTTCTGTCTGAGTGGGTGGTCTTACAGCCTTCCGCAGCCAGGCCACTCAGCTGCAGAGGAGGTCACTGGCCCTGGCAATGGGCAGAAGGGCCAGCTGGCGAGAGCCCAGCGCCAGTACCCGTCGCCCATCCACTGTGCCAGCCGGGGCCCCAGAGCTGCGCTGTTCCCCCTGAAAGGCCACCCAGAGATGAGCGCCATCTTTCAGAATTAACTTCTCCTCCCAGTGAGTGTCAGAAGTCCCATAACTTCATTAGGAGCGATCGGAAAACTCCATTTGCTTTTATTAGTTTGAAAGCTGCTCTCAGGGCCAACGTGCGGAATAGCCCGGGGGACAGGGAGGCTCCCAGCACAGAAGGAGAGTCCAGCCCAGTGTCAAGGTCACGGCTGCCATGACCTGTGCCCCGGCCCGTCGGATGCCTCTGACCTTGAGGCCACCTTGGAGGCTGAGGATCGCGTTCTGTTTTGTAAAACCTGCCTGCCTATGTGCAATGGAATATTATTTAGCATTCAACAGAAAGCAGTTCTGACACCTGCTACCACGTGGATGAACCTTGAGGACATCCGGCTGAGTGAAGTAAGCCGGACACAAAAGGATAAGCAGCAGGTGATTCCGTTTCTGTAAAGTATTGGAAATAATCACATTCGTAGAGACAGGAAGTAGATGGTGGGTGCTGGGGCCTGGGGGAGGGGAATGGTAAGTTAGTGTGGTTTTTTTTGGTAAGATTTTTTTTTTCTTTTTTGGGTGTGGACCATTTCTAAAGTCTTTATTGAATTTGTTACAATATCATTTCTGTTTTGTGTGTTTTTTATTTTTTGGCTGCAAGGCATGTGGGATCTTTCCTCCCCTGAAAGTTCTGGAGATGGGCAGTGGTGATGTCATCAAGTCCAAGCTTGTAGTCCTCGCTGTATGATAGGCCAGTTGATGGAAGATGAGGTGTCGGGACAGCAGAGAGTGGCTTTATTCAGAGGCTGGCAGACCGAGAAGGTGGCGGACTAGCGTCCCAAGAACCATCTTCCCCAAGTCAGAATTCAGGCTTCTTTTATACTCAGAGGGGAGGGAATGAAGGTCTGCTTTAAGCTGGACTCTGGAGGGAATATTAATTTCTTCCTTCCTGAAGCCTTCACAGGTGGGTCTGGTCAGAATGTTTCCTACGAGCTAAGCAAGGGTATTTTAGCTTAATGCTCATTACCTGGGATGTAGGACTCCCAGAGATGGGCCATTATGAGTAATTTAAGCTTGTAGGCACTATCCCTCTAGTGATGAACTTGAAATAGGATATGAAGGCCCTTCCCTGTTTTAGTGACAGTTACACGGCCATGAGAACATATTTCATACTGAACTGTGCACTTAAAGATGATCCATTTTATGTTCTGGATTTTTCCCCATGATTTAAAGGATAGGAAATAATGCATTCTCTTCATCCTTGACCACTTGAGCCCCAACTAAACCTGGAAATGCATTAGCATATGTGATAAGCCAGCCTTAGGTCTTGGACCAAGCTGCAGCGTGGGCACGGAGAGCTTCCGCTGCAGACATCCAGGCTGCCTGGGCCGTGAGCCTGGGCACGTCACTGGCCCATGAGCCTCTGACCTCCTCCTGGGACGGGGTCGGCCCTGTCAGTGTCTTAGCAGACTCGGAATCTGCATCAGATGCGCCTTTTCTTCTCAGTCCCCAAATTCTCAGGTGGCATCCCTGTAACCAGGGTGACCACATGTCCCAGCCTGGCTGGCCCATCCCAGTCCACACCAGCAGAGTGCTGGGTGGGCCTCTGGCCGTCCTCCTGGTGCAGGTGACGTCGTAGGGTCGTCCTAACAGGAGGTGCCTGAGTGCCCTGGCTCCTCTTGGGGTGCGAAGGTTTATGCCCTGGCTGCTGGGAGGCTGCAGCCAGTTCAGCCCTCTCCCGGAAGCGCACTCTGTCCGCCTGTGGTCACGGCAAGGGGACCCAGGTCTCCGTCACAGGGGCTGCTGGCGACGTGACCTGGGGACCCTCCTAGCTGAGCTGGAGAGGTTGTGAAACCACCTCCTGGAAGTCAGCAGAGACCTGATGCCCCCCTGCGAGTTGGTGGTGTCCCTCTGAAGGCACACGGAGTGCCAGGGAGCAGGCAGTCTCCATGATGGGGACGGGTTAGTCCCATCTGAGCTGGGGACTTGCATTCCAGGGCAGGGGTAGAAGATGCCAGAGCCACCAGCGTCCACCCTGGGGGCTTGGACACAAGCACTCAGGCTGTGACCCAGGAGGGCACTGGGTCAGCCAGGATGAGATACCACCGGCCGGTGAGGGAGATGGCAGACCCGAGGAAGTGAGGGGACCTGAGGAGGTAAGAGGGGGACCCGAGGGGGTGAGGGGGACCTGGGGGAGGTGAGGGGGACCTGAGGAGGTGAGGGGGACCCGGGGGAGGTGAGGGGGATCCGGGGGAGGTGAGGGGGACCTGAGGAGGTGAGGGGGACCCGGGGGAGGTGAGGGGGACCTGGGGGAGGTGAGGGGGACCCGGGGAGGTGAGGGGGACCTGAGGAGGTGAGGGGGGACCCGGGGGAGGTGAGGGGGATCCGGGGAGGTGAGGGGGACCTGAGGAGGTGAGGGGGACCCGGGGGAGGTGAGGGGGACCTGGGGGAGGTGAGGGGGACCCGGGGAGGTGAGGGGGACCCGGGGGAGCTGAGGGGGACCCGGGGGAGCTTAGGGGAACCCGGGGAGGTGAGGGGGACCCTAGGGAAGTGAATGGGGGGACCCTAGGGAGGTGGGTAGGAGGGGACTTGAGGAGGGGAGGGAGGGCAGTGAGGCACTGACGGTTCAGCTTGACCACTTCCTGCTCCCGAATCTTTTGATTTATCGTTTAAGTCGTAACATGCACACAACCTGAGCTGTATCCTCTTAGCCGTTTCGAGTGTACAGTGCAGTGATGTTAAGTATGTAATACTGTTTTGCACTCTTTGCCCCAAATCTCCAAGGTCCCAAGGTCCTGCAGGAGCCCCAAGGCCTCGGTTTTCATAACTCACTGTCCCATTTTGCTGGCGGCTTTGTGGGTCCTTGATGGTCGGGGAGAAAGCCACAGCCTCCTCCTGGCTTCTCCACGTCTCCACAGTAACCTCCTGCAGTTGAGACCCACGGTGACCATTAGCTCATAGGCCTTAATCGGTTTTTAACACATGAGAGAATCTTACCGTGACCCTCCCCCGAGGAATGCTCAGCTTTTTAGAGAGCTCCCAGAAAGTCAGAATAATTCCCATTGGTTGTTTTTAACTCTCTTGTTATAGGAGTCGCACAAGGAATAGTCAGCAGTTGGATGTAGTTTTTCTTCTTCAAGCCCTGGGGCTGTGTCAGCTCTGGAGAGCCCGGCCTGTCCACCGCCCCCTCCCTCCCTTCCACTCCCGCCTTCTCCCCTCTCCCTTGCCTCCCTGGGTCAGGGATTGCAGATGTGAGGCTAATACACACGGCTCTTCACGTGCCGCCCTGTGTCTTGTGCCCGATGCCCTGAGCAGCAGATGTTATTAAATGCTGGCTGTGGTCCAAGCGCTGGTTGGTGGGTGCCCACTACAAGGCCCAGGGGCAGACCTGTGCTTTGGTGGCAGCTCTCAGCCGCTGTGCCTGGCTCGGGCCTGCCAGGCGGGCTCAGGGTTGGCATCTGGTAGAGGATGTCTGTCCAGTCACAGAGGCCAGAAGCCCAGCATCCTTGGTGGGGCCTGGAGTTCAGGTGGTTTTCTGGACCATTGCCTCATTCATGAAAGCAGGTCCTCCAGGCCTCCGGCCACAGTGGGTGATGACCAGGGCCAGAGGCATCCTTACTGTTACGGGCACAGCCTGTTGGCAGCCTTGGGCTCCCAGCCATGTCTGGTGTGCCTGCGGACCC
The DNA here is from genome assembly GCF_027580195.1 of Bos mutus. Lineage (NCBI taxonomy): Eukaryota > Metazoa > Chordata > Mammalia > Artiodactyla > Bovidae > Bos > Bos mutus. The sequence continues at coordinate 2,617,744 of NC_091642.1, read as the reverse complement.
CTGGTCTGGCCCGCGCGGGGTCCTGCCCCAATCTGCCCTCAGATGAAGATGCTGTGGTACAGGGCTTCTGGCTGCCTGTCTTTCTGACCTTGGCTCCAAAACCCATTGAAACTCTTATGTTACAAACTCCTTCAATACTCCTTATTTTATGTTGAGAATGCTGGCCAGGAGACTTAACCAGAGTCTTGAAGGTCATAAGGGTTTATGAAGCCAGTGTGGAAAGGTGCTTGTGATGAACACAAACTTCCTGGACACTTTTCTGTTTCTTGTGGATTTTCACTATTCAACAGGCAATGAGATTTATCTCACAGTTTTGTTCTCATTTTCCTCTAAAGATAATTATGTATGATACACTTGGGTGTGCTGTGTTCCCCTTTCTGTGTTCCTTGACTTTGAAATGTGAAGGTGTTATAAATTGTGCAATAAAAAGCTGATTCTGTAGCGAATGAAACAGAAAGACTCTCTTTCTAATTGTATCTGTTAATCTCGTACACATCTTCATTAGGGGTTTTAGTATATTGAAAAGATGCATCAAAGTTGGCAATTAAGGAAGCGTCCTCATCAATACGGGTTAGTAGATTTTTCTGTGTCGGGGGCCAAGGGTAGGGTTGCACCCAGGACACAGCTCCAGTCTGCACGCAGTCCCTTCCGCACTCTCGGCCAAAACGAGCATCCGCTTCTCGGGGTGCGTGGACCGGAGGCTTGGAGCCGGGCGCTCATGTGCACATAGCCTCCCAGCATGACTAAGTGCTCACCCTGACTGTTCTGCAGACAGGGGAGCAGGTTCAGAGAGGTAAGGAAAGATGCAGAGTGCAGGTGCAGATCTGAGCCCAAACCACAGGCCTCCCTGAGCCCGGCAGGTACGTGCCCCAGAACAGTCAGGAAGCAGGGGGTCTGTGAGTTGTGTCTTAGTTCTGCTTTCCCTGCTGGGGACTCACGGTCCACGGCTGCCTCTGGTCCCCCAGCTGGTCAGTGGAGGAGCTGGCTCCACGCCAGGCCCTCTTCCGGCAGGTCTGTCCAGCACCATGGACAGAGGCAGGGTGAGGCGGCCCCCTGAGTGGGTGTGGAAAAAGACCGGGACCAAGAACTGAAGACCTGCTGCTGCTGCTGCTAAGTCGCTTCAGTTGCGTCCGACTCTGTGCGACCCCATAGACGGCAGCCCATTTCCTTCTCCAATGCATGAAAGTGAAAAGTGAAAGTGAAGGCTCTCAGTCGTGTCCGACTCTTCGCGACCCCATGGACTACAGCCCACCAGGCTCCTCCATCCATGGGATTTTCCAGGCAAGAGTACTGGAGTGGGGTGCCATCGCCTTCTCTGAACTGAAGACCTACTTGCTGCTAAATGTAGACATTTGGTTTCAGGGTCTGAGAGTGAGGAATTAGGAGAAGTTTTAAGGGAAAAACACTTAAGTAACAGTTTATGGGTCTAGTCGGGGAAAGAATGATGGGAATTTATTTTCCTAAGGAGCAGTTATTTAATCAGAGGCTGATAAACAGGCTCAAGTCTGACTTGGAATTTTGAGGGGCTATATTTTCCTTCCGCCTCTGCCATGGTGAGCGGCTTAGCTCATGGCTTAGCTCATTCTGTCTTTCTCATTATTTTCATTCTGTTAATTAACTCAGCCAGCCAGATGTGACATTTATAAAAAGCATCGGGAATGTTCTGTGCAGAAGACATGCCTACCTGTGAAGGCGTTTTGCTGTAAGCAGGGGGTGGCATTTTCATGCAGAGGTGTCATGAAGGGGCCACGCGCTTGCCTCCACAGGGCAGGGGTCCTGAGCCTGGTGGGCGGAAGCTGGGTGTCCAGGCAGGGGCCCCCTCCTCTTGTGTCAGGGTGGGCAGTGCAGATATGATGTGTTTTCCAGCAAGAGCAGGCTTCTGGAAGGAGCATCCTTGGGCCTGGGAAGTTCTGGAGTAACTTAATGGTCAGCATAGATGGCGTGTGCTCGGCCTGCCCTTGTGCAGCTGGACCACTTGGGAACTGGGTGGGTGGGTTGAGTCCTGATGTGTTACCAAATGACGTACACCTGCCACCTAGTTCAGGCAGTAGAGGGGGCCACTGTAGCAAACACACGTGTACTTAGGCTGCATGTTCAGACGCTTCTGCGTGGCCAGCACCGTGTGCAGTGTCCTCACGCGTTCTGTGCTTGCTGTTCAGTTGCTCAGTCATGTCACATGACTCTTTGTGACCCCATGGACTCATGTCACATGACTCTTTGCGACCCCACGGACTGCAGCACCCCAGGCTTCCCTGTGCTCCACTATCTCCCGGAGCTTGCTCAAACTCATGTCCATTGAGTCGGTGATGCCATCCAACCATCTCATCCTCTGTTGCTCCCTTCTCCTCCTGCCTTCAATCTTTCTCAGCATCAGGGCCTTTTCCAATGAGTCAGCTCTTCGCATCAGGTGGCCAAAGTATTGGAGCTTCATCTTCAGCATCAGTCCTTCCAATGAGTATTCAGGACTGATTTCCTTTGGGATGGACTGGTTTTATATCCTTGCTCTTCAAGGGACTCTCAAGAGTCTTCTCTAGCACTACAATTCAAAAGCATCAGTTCTTCAGTGTTCAGGCTTCTTTATGGTCCAACTCTCACATTAGTACATGACTGTTGGAAAACCCATAGCTTTGACTAGACGAGGTGATGTCTCTGCTTTTTAATATGCTGTCTAGGTTGGCCATAGCTTTTCTTCCAAGGAGCAAGTGTCTTTAAATTTCATGGCTGCAGCCACTGTCCACAGTTAATCCTCAAAAAATTCTGTGAGGTATTGTTCTTTTTCCCTTTTCCAGATTTTCTTTTTTCTTTAGAAATATGTACTTGTTTCTGGCTGCACTGGGCCTTTGCTGCCTTGCACGGGGTTTTCTCTGGTTGTGGCGAGTGGGGGCTTCTCTCCTTTGTGGTACGTGGCTCCTCGCTGCAGCGGCGTGTCTCATTGCAGAGCGCGGCTCTCGGTGTGCGGGCTTCAGTAGCTGTGGCTCCTAGTTGCCCCGAGGCTTGTGGGGTCTTCTCGGGCCAGGGATGGAGCCCTTGTCCCCTGCATTGGCAGGTGGATTCTTAACCACTGGGAGCCAGGGAAGTCCCTGTGAGGTATTGTTCTATAAGATGAGAAAGCTGACACTCAAAGAATGTAAGAATCTTGATCCAAGCCATGTAACTAATAAGCCAAAAATCCGGGACCCACAGATATTCTAAGTAATGGGCTTAACATATAATGTACATCAGTGAATATGTGGAATGCATTTGAGAACATACAAGAATGTGTTTATTGAGTGTTTTCTAATGTCAACTATTGTGGGATTTTCAGGAGCAAAGGTGAATGAGGCCCGGCCGCCTGGCCCTCAGGCCCCCATAGGACCAGGGTGGATGTGTGTCCGCTGGGGTGTTGGGGACAGCCCGTGAGGGAGGGAGGGCAGCTGCTCTGGACACTGGACAGCCCCGTGTACCCCAAAGTCATTGGCACAAACAGGCTGCAGACGCCCTCTGCAGGGCAGGGGGTGGGCGAGTGGGCTCTGGGCTGGGCCTGGATGCATGCCCTGGCCAGCGCGGCTCTTGCCGTGTGGCCTGCACAAGTTCTTGGCCTGTCTGTGGTTCTGCCTTCCCGCCCGTTACAGGACGTGGTGACAGTGGCTACTTTGAGTCTCAGTAATGTGGGCACCTGGCCTCTGAGCACAGGCCGGGAGGCAGCACACACACACGTGGGCACCTGGAGCTCTTCTTCGTCTGCACATGGTTTTGGAGACTGTTTCCCTTTGCTTTCTAAATTACAAAAGTAACACATGCTCATAAGTTCCAACACCATTTATTTAGTCACTAAGTCGTGCCGTGAACTGTAGCCCACCAGGCTCCTCTGTCCATGGGATTTCAACTATAGATGTATTTTATTATAAAGGTCTGCCCCTTCCAGAGGGGAAGACCATTGTCAGCTGTTGGCAGATAGCTTCCTAGACCTTTTTTCTAGGTGTTTACAAATGTGGATCCACCATGCGCATTTACATCGTTGGAACCCCTCAGCACTCATTATTCTGCATGTATCGCAGCATATCCTGGACTGGCTTGCATCATTTGACATGCAGTGTGGACATTTACAAATGTTACCTTTTCCGTGGCTTAAGTTACCTCAATTTTTTAAAATTTACCTTTGGCTGCAGTGGGTCTTTGTTGCTGGGCACGGGCTTTCTCTAGCTGTGGTGAGCAGGGGCTACTCTGAACTTGCAGCGTGCGGGCTTCCCGTTGCCGTGGCTCCTCTTGTTGCAGAGCAGAGTCTCTGAGGTGCTGGGCTCAGTCGTTTGGTGCTTGGGCTTTGTTGTCCTGCCTCATGTGGAATCTTCCCAGACCAGGGATTGAACGTGCGTCTCTTACGTTGGCAGGTGAATTCTTAACCACTGGACCGCCAGGGAAGTCTGCCTCAATTTTTAAATCACTTTCTTACCTGGTGGACATTGAGGTGTCTGGCCTGCACTCTCCCTACCCCCATATTTCATTTAGAAAGAACTTTGCGTCAGTTGTCCCTGTATGTCCATCTTTCAATTGGAGGAAGATCTGCATTCAGTGAAAGAAATACCAGCACATTCAGTGTCTGCCCAGTGGCCCAGGAATCCGCCCTGAGCGGTGCTCCATCTCTGAGATGGTCCGGGGGGCAGGCTGGCCCTGTTGGTGAGGTCCTAGAGGGGACTGCTGGGCTGTGGGTCCAAAGCTCTTTGCTCTTGGGAGAATTTTGGCAGTGAAATTAGGCATCTAAATAGACTTGTCAATGGTACAACAAAATGGTGAGAATTATATTAAGAGAATTAAATATTAATTGACAAATGGGAGTGCATCCAGGGGAGGATTTCCAGGCTGGTGAAAGATTTCGAAACTGTATTTTCACCAGCAGGGATGTTCAGCCTGAAAAGCATGGGGACCACCATCAGGACCACCAATCAGGGATCACCTACTGGAAGGACAGAAGGAAACCTTTCCTCTGTGGTTCCAGAGGATGGAGCTAAGGCTAATGGATCCAACTTACAGGAGGCTGACTTAGACTCAAAATGCACAGACCTCTGGGCATTCAGATATCTCTGCAGAAGCCCTGGGCTGAAAGTCCAAGCCCCAGTGGGGTGGAGGGAGTGGTGGATCCAGGCATATTCCCCTCTTCTCTGCTCCTGACTCAAGTGCCTGAGAAGTGAACTGTTATAAACAAAGGAGCCACGTTCAAAAGGAAGAGGAGAGCTTCCAGCCCCAGGAGTGGAGAGAAGTCCAGGGAGAGCAGAGGCTGGAGCAGCAGGTTCAAGGGAGGTGGACTGGAGGGAGTAGTGGGACCAAGGCTTTTGAAGCCCCAAATGCTTCTTGTAAGATCTGCTTTTAACCACACAACCTGCAGGCCAGGTTGAGGCAACTGCAAAATCGGGTAAGAGGGAAAATGTCCAGGGCATGAGTTGCAAACAGAATTACAAATCACAGGAAGAGACTCAAGAAGCAGCCAGGAGACGACACATGTGGGAGAATGTGCGCTCCGTGAAACAGAAATAACAACCGTCGGAAAACACTTTAAGGCGGAGGGTTCAGAGTCAAGGAGACCGAGGAGGGGGCCGTGTTCTGTTCCCTTGAAATGGAAAAGGAGGCTGTTGGGCTAGGTCTGGTCCAGTTCCCGGGAGGCAGACTCTGAGAGGAAGGCTTCTGTGCAGGGCGTTTATCTCAAGGGCTCTCAGAGCGATACCTGTAAGGGTTTGAGGGAAGATGGGACAGACGGAGGACTTGAACGCTGACGGCAGCCACAGTGGAGGCCACACACAAGCCCACGGCGGTGGTGGGAGCTTTAGAGCTTGGGCGGCTCTCAGAATTGTCCTCAGGGAGGCAGGGACGTCTGTACCCCTGGGCAGGGTGACTGTTCAGCCAGGCTTGGGGCTCAGGGCCTGGTGCTGGCAGTGATGTGGGGGCGCTGACACTGCTTCTTCCGTGTGGACACTTCCGTGGCTTTGGGTAGGTGTCTAGGGCCCTGGTGGCTCAGACGGTAAAGTGTCTGCCTACAATCCAGGAGACCCAGGTTCGATCCTTGGATCAGGACGATGCCCTGGAGAAGGAAATGGCAACCCATTCCAGTACTCTTGCCTGGAAAATCCCAAGGATGGAGGAGCCTGGTGGGCTACAGTCCATGGGGTCACAAAGAGTCCAGCAGGACTGAGCGACTTCACTTTCTTTCTTCCTTTCTAGGGAAGATATCTCATTTCTTTGTTGATTAATACAGTACTTTTCCTGGTCCAGATGTGGTGATGAGATTTGTGTTTTTTGCAAATGTTGTTTCTCTCGTGTTATTACCTAATCAGATGGCTCCCAGCTATACAACCCTTTGAAGCAGTTATTCTAAGTACGAGGAAATTTTTCTAGCTAAAAAGCCATGCACGATAATGCTCATGTATATTTCATCACTATTGTTGTCTGAAATCATTCACAGTTAAAAAAAAAAATAGAAATCTGTTGCTTTGAAGAGGTAACAGAGCCTGAAACCAGTGGCAGCATGGAAGACTCTGTTTGCTTCACAGAGAGAACTGCAGGCCTGGTGCCTGCTGGACTGTTGGCGAAGTGGAGCTGGCCCCGTGGTCTGTGGTCGGCAGTGGGCACAGCGGGGGCAGGGCCGACACACAGTGTGACCCCCGCCCCTCCTCCCCTTGCCGGTTCCAAATTCCAGAGAACCAGGCTCCGTGCACATTGTGTGAGCTCAGGTCGTCTTAACTGCGTCAGGTCCACAGTCGGGTGGCTCTGAGGGCCCTGTCCTGTGGGTGTGGAGACTTAGGGTAAGTGGTGCTCAGGTTCAGTGTCGGCCTTGAGAAGAAGCTCTGGCCTGTAACCCACAGAGGTCTTGTTACGGAACCAAGCTCGAGTGTGCTCACCCTTGCTGCAAAGCCCATCTGCCGCCCAGGCTGTGGGGAAGGAAAGTGCAGATTTCATTGCAGGCCCCAGGCAAGGAGTCCAGGCAGCTCGTGCTCAGAAGACCTGAACTCCCTGAAGGCTTCAGGGGAAAGGCTTTTAAAGAGAGAATGAGGGAGGGGGTCTGTGGGGGTGGGGACAGCTCATGGACGCTTTTCTGACTGGCTGGTGGTGAGGTCACTGGGAGTCACCATCCTCAGCCTTCTGGTTCCAGCTGGTCTGGGGTCTGTTGCTGGTGGGCAGCATGCAGTCAGCTTCTCCTGGTGGGGGCTTCAGTATCTGCACAGCAGCTCATGGGACGTGGCTCAGAATATTACCAATAGCCCTTGCGTGTGTGTGAGTGCTAAGCCGCTTCAGTTGGGTCTGACTCTTTGCGACCCTGTGGACTGTAGCCCGCCAGGCTCCTCTGTCCATGGGATTCTCCAGGAAAGAATGCTGGAGTGGGTTGCCAGTTCCTGCTCCAGGGGATCTTCCCGACCCAGGGATTGAACACGAGTCTCTTACGTCTCCTGCATTGGCAGGCGGGTTCTTTACCGCTGGTGCCACCTGGGAACCCCCTGTCGCCCTTGAGGGAGATCTAAAGGCCCTTGGTTTGTTTAACGGCTGGGCTATTAGTGTTTTGTCTTGCCTGTTTTCCTTTCTTGCTGCATTTCTCACTTCTCTGATAACGTTTATTCTTGGGAATTAGGGGAATGCCTAGGAGGCTGAAGTTTCTGTACAGACAAGAGGCAGGTGGAGGACGTGGGGGCGGTGTCTGTCCCCAGAAGGCCCCAGCAGGTCCGGCTCTGTCACACTCTGAGTCTTTGGATCCTCTGCTGTGCCAGGACACTTCTGCCTCCCACACCTGCTCCTCCAGGAACGGTAACGCTGCCCCAGTGGTTCAGGAGAAACAGGCTTCTGTCGTCTCTCTCCTCTGTGTGGCTCTTTTCCCAGGTGTGCTGTCAGGGCCGGAGCGTGACATCTGCTGTTTGTTTGCCTGCTGGCCACACCGACGCTTGTCAGCTGTGTGAGTTTTCCGGGGGCCACGGCAACGAATGGCTGCAGACTGGGCGGTGTAAAGCGCCGGGAGTTCGTCCTCGCCCCGTCCGGAGGCCAGAAGTCTGCAGGGCCACGCTCCCTCCCCAGGCTCTTGCGCGAGGAGGGGCGTCTTTTCTTCCCTCTTCTGTGTCGGGAGGCTCTGGGTGCTCCTTGGTTCGTGGCCACATGGCTCCCGTCTCTGTGTTTCTTCCCTCTTCTGTGTCGGGAGGCTCTGGGTGCTCCTTGGTTCGTGGCCACGTGGCTCCCGTCTCTGCGTCCATCTTCCCTGTGTCTCCTCTTCTTCTGTCTCTTCAAAGGACACTTGTCACCAGATTTAGGGCCCTTGGACTGCAGGGAGATCCAACCAGTCCATCCTAAAGGAAGTCCGTCCTGAATGTTCATTGGAAGGACTGATGCTGAAGCTGAAACTCCACTACTTTGGCCACCTGAGGTGAAGAACTGACTCATTGGAAAAGACCCTGATTCTGGGAAAGATTGAAGGCAGGAGGAGAAGGGGACGACAGAGGATGAAATGGCTGGATGGCATCACTGACTCAATGGACATGAGTTTGGGTAAACTCCGGGAGTTGGTGATGGACAGGGAGGCCTGGCGTGCTGCAGTCCATGGGGTCTCAAAGAGTCAGACACGACTGAGTTGGACACGACTGAACTGTGATCATTCAGGATGGTCTCATCTCTGATGAGATCCTTGAATTAATTACATTTGCAAACACTCTATTTTCAAATCAGGTTAGCCCACAGGTGCTGGGATTAGGGTGTGGACACGTCTTTTGAGGTCTCTGTGTTTCCACTGTGTCACCCAAGATGCACGTGAGGCTGTGGATGTGAGTGCACCCCGGAGTCTGAGGGCTGTTGGTAGTTTCATGGTCTAAGGACGAGAAGGACACGGACTTTCTGGGCCAGGAGGGTCGCTTGGGCTAAGTGTGTGAACACGAGGATGCAGAAAGGGCTCACTGCACCGGCCGAGGAAGCCCGCGGAGGTGTTGAGGGGGCGGGGTGGGCAGGACTGGGACGTCCACCATGACGACGGTGCTCCGGTGGCTCCATCCTGAGTCGGACTCGACGGCCTCAGCTGGGTGAGCTGGGGGCGGCGGAGGAGGGGTGGGCCGTGCCTCCCAGAGCTGGGTGCGGGCAGGCCTCTAAGCCTGCCCTGACTAAGGCTTGGCTGGATTTGGGGTTGATGTCCCGGGTGGGAGGGCTGCCCATCAAGGTATCTGTGTGGACAGTTCCCTCCCTTTATTTCCAGCCTGTGGCCTTGAGCTGGGGAGCTTTTCCATGGCTCCTGGGGGCTGCTGTCCCTCCAAGGTGGCCGCTGAACTGTGTGGGGGTCTCGTGGTGTGAGGAGGGGTGGAGGCCATGGGAGGCAGTGGCCACAGGTGGCGAGAGCTGTGTCAGGGTCCCTGGAGATCCAGGTGAATGTCGGAGGGTGTGCTCACCTCCAGCCCCTGGGCGCGCCCATCGAGGACTGCTCTGCCTGATCCCTGCCCTCTCGGGAGCCGGCTCTCCAGCCCTGGGGCGGGGGTCTCATCACCTCTCACCCAGGGCCTCCCGCCCCCTAGGGAGCCGTCTGGCCAGGGTGTGCCCACTGGTCCCCATCTGTCCCTTCTGCAGGGGCTGCACTGGGCTTCCCTGGGCACGCGCACCCTGGCCTTTGTGGCCCCTTCCTCGGCAGAAACATATTAAAATTATATTTTACCACTATGGCAACCCATTCCACTGTGCTTGCCTGGGAAATTCACGGACAGAGGAGCCTGGCGGGCTACAGTCCGTGAGGTCGCAGGGACTCGGACAGAACTGAGCGTGTGTGCACACACACACGAGTTGGTATAAAGGCGAACGGAATGAAGAAGTGACGACTCTTGCTTGTTGGGAGAAATGGAGTGATTCTGCGGGCCCTGGCCTGAGCCTGTGGCAGCCTCCCCGCCTGCACCTCCCGCGCCCGACTCGGGGCTCCTTTAGTGACTGGACGGCACTCGCGAACGCTGGCCCCATCCACCCTCTCTCCCGCCCTGCGGGGCCCGGCAGAAACACTGCAGTTTCTTTTTATTTTTAGGTTGAAGTGTTGTTGATTCACAATGTTGTGTTGGTTTCAGGCGCACAGCAAAGTGATTTACTCTCTCCAGATATACACACATCGTATATACGTATATGTGTATTTCGAGTGATTTGCCACTATAGGCTGCTGTAAGATATTGAACATGGCTCCTTGTGCGGTACGGTAAATCCACATTGTTGTCTGTTTTATGCAGAATAGTTTGTGCCTGTTAATCCTGGACTCCTGGTTTTCCCCTCCCCGTCTCCCTTTCCCCTTTGGTAACCATGAATTTTTCTATGCCTCTGAGGCTGTTTCTGTTTTGTGTATAGATTCACTTGTTTTATCTTTTAGATTCCACATATAAAGTGACATCATGTAATATTTGCCTTACTGTGTCTGACTTACTTCCCGGGTAGCTCAGTTGGTAAGGAATCCACTGCAATGCAGGAGACCCTGGTTCGATTCCTCGGTCAGTAAGTTCCCCTGGAGAAGGGATAGGATACCCACTCCAGTGTTCTTGGGCTTCCCTGGTGGCTCAGATGGTAAAGAATCTGCCTGCAATGTGAAAGACCTGGGTTTGATCCCTGGGTTAGGAAGATCCCTTGGGTTGGGAAGAGGAGGGCATGGCAACCCACTCCAGTATTCTTGCCTGGAGAATCCCCATGGACAGAGGAGCTTGACGGGCTACAGTCCGTGGGGTCACAAAGAATTGGACGTGACTGAGTGACTAAGCATATATATATGTATATGCCACGTTTTCTTTATCCGTTCCTCTGTTGATCGACATTAAGGCTGCTTCCTTGTCTTGGCTATTGTAAACAGTGCTGCTGTGCACACTGGGATGCATGTGTCTTTACCAATGTCAGGACCATGGTTTTCTCCAGATACACGTCCAGGAGTGGGATTGCCGGGTCACATGGTAGCTCTGTTTAAAGTATTATTATTTTTTTTGGCCAGCTAGTCCCCACTTCCAGAGCTTCACCGGCTCTGCTTCAGCCTGCAGTTGCGCTGGCCTGCGCCCCTAACTGTCAATGCACGGCAAAACCCAGCACACTACTGTAAAGTAATCAGCCTCCACTCAAAATTAATTAATTAATTAAAAAAAGAAAAGAACCCTCCATACTGTCTCCACAGTAGCTGCACCAATTTACATCCCCACCCACAGTGTAGGAGGGCTTCTCTTTCTCCACATCCTCTCTGGCATTTATTATTTTTGGACTTTTTGATGGCGGCCATTCTCACGGGCGTGGGTGATATCTCACCGTGGTTTGGGTTTGCGTTTCTCTAATAACTAGCAACATCGAGCCTCTCTTCGTGTGCCTGTTGGCCATCTGTGCGTCTTTTGTTGGCTTTTGTTTCTGGCTGTGCCACAGGGCATGTGGGATCTCAGCTCCTGTTGTTGTTTGGCCGCTCAGTCGTGTCCGACTCTTCACCACTCCATGGACTGCAGCACGCCAGGCTTCCCTGTCCTTCACCGTCTCCCGGAATTTGCTCAAACTCATGTCCATTGAGTCGGTGATGCCATCCAACCATCTCAGCCTTGTTTATTCCTGACCAGGAATCAAACTCATGCCGCTGCAGTGGGAGCACAGAGTCTTAACCACTGGACTGCCACGGAAGTCCTTGTATGTCTCCTTTGGAGAAATGTCCATTCAGATCTTCAGCCCATTTTTTTTAACTGGGTTTTTTTTTTTTTTTTTTGGTGCTAAGTTGTATATGCTGTTCATATATTTTGGATACTAACCCCTTGTCAGTCACGTTGCTTGCAGATATTTTCTCCCACTCTATAGGTTGTCTTTTCATTTTATTGATGGTTTCCTTTGCTGTGCAGAAACTTTTAACTTTGATTAGGTTCCATGTTTGTTTATTTTATTTCTTTTGCCTTGGGAGACTGACCTAAGAACACACTATGCTTTTGAACAAACAAATGTCAGAATGACTCCTGACCCCAGTGGTTCAGGCGCCCACCGAGGTTTCCCAGTGCTCGTAAGTCTAATGATTTTATTACTCTAGGAATTTGCATCGCCCATTACCGGAGCAGTTGGGAACTTAATTGGCAAAATTAAGGACACATACTTCAGAGTGTGCAGTAAATATTCACTGATGGATTACCTTGGGCCAGTCCTGCTGGAGCACTGGGCACAGTCACCACTTTCCTGCCTCGATGTTTATCCTAGCGTGGGAGGAAGCTGCAGCTGCCTCCCTGGGGGGGACTTTCTCTGGCCCTGAGAGGGGGATGGCTCTAGGGAATGGGTGGGGGTGAGTGGAATTTGAATCTGTGCAAGCAGGAAGGGGAGGGCACTGAACTTAGTCCGTCATGGGAGCATCTGCGTGAGAGCCCAGGTTTGGAAAAATGAAACCCGCCCTTGCTGACACCCTGATAAAGATACAAGTGGGGGGTGATGGTCCAGGGAAGCCGATGGGGCCTCCTGCTAACATGGCCTGGGCACTCGCCATGCTGCGGTCTGTGTGCCCGCAGAGCACAGATGGCACGGAGGTGGCCTCCCCAGTAAGCACGCAGACCCTCGTGGGGGCGAGTGTTGCTCTGAACAGTAGGCAGGATTACAGGGCACTCCAAAGTTTCTAAGTCCATTTGCCCTTGAGAATTCTGAACTGACCTCCAGTAGAAGGAACACCAAGAGGGTTTTAAAAAATCGAGCAGAACCACAAGGACCTGTCCGTCATGGTCTTCTTGATTTATGCTCTGGGCACTCACAGACCCCCATGCCCACGCTGGCCAGAGCGTCTGAAGCGGTCCTTCCTGCAGGGTCCTCATGGGGTCCAGCAGTGGGGGCCCAGCCAGGTGTCCGGTCCCTCCAAGAGCAGCTGCTCCCCCCAGGGGCCTGCAGAGGGATTGTCCTCTTTCACACTGTGGATCCTTCTGTTTGGGGTTTTCCTGTGATGGGTGAGGAGAGCAGTAGGTGAACTGGATTGAATCTGTGGCTGAGCAGGGCAGGTGGCCCACCCGGGCCCTGGACATTCACCTTTAAGATGGGTCCTTTTCCTGAGCGGGTCAAGAAGGGCCTGGAAGTCATCGGTACAGTCATCAGCCCCATTCCCTGACCCAATCCTGCCTGACTGTAGCCTGACGTCCGGACCAGGTGGAGTGGGAGCGTCCTGGTGTAGGAAGGAGGCTGTTCTCAAGGAAAAGCTGCCTGATCAGCCTCACCCTGTGAATTCTGAGACAATCCCATCGCTGCATTTAGAGTCCTGAGGCCTGAATGTGGGGAGCTGGCTCTTGGGAGCCATGTTTCATGAATTTGTATTTCAACGTGTTTCCCTTCTGAAACCCAGTTGGTCATGTAGTTGATCGATTCTCAAAGGGGCCAAGCATCAGAGTCACTGGAAGAGCTTAAAAATGAGCATCTCTAGGCCTGTCCCAGAGGCTCTGAGGGACCTGATAATCTAACACAGAGCAATCTTGTCACCCTGGGCTACCCTGTGCCTGCTCAGTCGCTCAGCCGTGTCCAACTCTTTGCGACCCCATGGACTGTAGCCCCCGAGGCTCCTCCGTCCGTGGGACTCTTGAGGTAAGAATACTGGAACAGCTGGCCATTTCCCATTCCAGGGGATCTTCCTGACTCAGGGATCAAACCCACATCTCTTGCATTGGCAGGAGGATTCTTTATCACTGAGCCACCTGGGAAGGTGGCTACTCTGTGTCAGAGATCAGATCAGATCAGTCGCTCAGCCGTGTCCGACTCTTTGTGACATGAATCGCAGCACACCAGGCCTCCCTGTCCATCACCAATTCCCGGAGTTCACTCAGACTCACGTCCATCGAGTCAGTGATGCCATCCAGCCATCTCATCCTCTGTCGTCCCCTTCTCCTCTTGCCCCCAATCCCTCCCAGCATCAGAGTCTTTTCCAATGAGTCAACTCTTCGCATGAGGTGGCCAAAGTACTGGAGTTTCAGCTTTAGCATCATTCCTTCCAAAGAAATCCCAGGGCTGATCTCCTTCAGAATGGACTGGTTGGATCTCCTTGCAGTCCAAGGGACTCTCAAGAGTCTTCTCCAACACCACACTTCAAAAGCATCAATTCTTCGGCGCTCAGCCTTCTTCACAGTCCAACTCTCACATCTATACATGACAACAGGAAAAACCATAGCCTTGACTAGATGAACCTTTGTTGGCAAAGTAATGTCTTTGCTTTTGAATATGCTATCTAGGTTGGTCATAACTTTCCTTCCAAGGAGTAAGCGTCTTTTAATTTCATGGCTGCAGTCACCATCTGTAGTGATTTTGGAGCCCAGAAAAATAAAGTCTGACACTATTTCCACTGTTTCCCCATCTATTTCCCATGAAGTGATGGGACCGGATGTCATGATCTTCGTTTTCTGGATGTTGAGCTTTAAACCAACTTTTTCACTCTCCAATTTCACTTTCATCAAGAGGCTTTTTAGTTCCTCTTCACTTTCTGCCATAAGGGTGGTGTCATCTGCATATCTGAGGTTATTGATATTTCTCCCGGCAATCTTGATTCCAGCTTGTGTTTCTTCCAGTCCAGCATTTCTCATGATGTACTCTGCATATAAGTTAAATAAACAGGGTGACAATATACAGCCTTGACGAACTCCTTTTCCTATTTGGAACCAGTCTGTTCCATGTCCAGTTCCAACTGTTGCTTCCTGACCTGCATATAGGTTTCTCAAGAGGCAGATCAGGTGGTCTGGTATTCCCATCTCTTTCAGAATTTTCCACAGTTTATTGTGATCCACACAGTCAAAGGCTTTAGCATAGTCAATAAAGCAGAAATAGATGTTTTTCTGGAACTCTCTTGCTTTTTCCATGATCCAGCGGATGTTGGCAATTTGATCTCTGGTTCCTCTGCCTTTTCTAAAACCAGCTTGAACATCAGGAAGTTCATGGTTCACATATTGCTGAAGCCTGGCTTGGAGAATTTTGAGCATTACTTTACTAGCGTGTGAGATGAGTGCAATTGTGCAGTAGTTTGAGCATTCTTTGGCATTGCCTTTCTTTGGGATTGGAATGAAAACTGACCTTTTCCAGTCCTGTGGCCACTGCTGAGTTTTCCTAATTTGCTGGCATATTGAGTGCAGCACTTTCACAGCATCATCTTTCAGGATTTGGAATAGCTCAACTGGAATTCCATCACCTCCACTAGCTTTGTGCGTAGTGATGCTTTCTAAGGCCCACTTGACTTCACATTCCAGGATGTCTGGTCTAGGTCAGTGATCACACCATCGTGATTATCTTGGTCGTGAAGATCTTTTTTGTACAGTTCTTCTGTGTATTCTTGCCATCTCTTCTTAATATCTTCTTCTTCTGTTAGGTCCATACCATTTCTATCCTTTATCGAGCCCATCTTTGCATGAAATGTTCCTTTGGTATCTCTGATTTTCTTGACGAGATCCCTAGTCTTTCCCATTCTGTTGTTTTCCTCTATTTCTTTGCATTGATCACTGAAGAAGGCTTTGTTATCTCTTCTTGCTATTCTTTGGAACTCTGCATTCAGATGTTTATATCTTTCCTTTTCTCCTTTGCTTTTCACCTCTCTTCTTTTCACAGCTATTTGTAAGGCCTCCCCAGACAGCCATTTTGCTTTTTTGCATTTCTTTTCCATGGGAATGGTCTTCCTATTTCTAAAAAATCAAGGAATTTTTTTTTTTTTTTTTGCCAGATGAATTTAAAAAGGAAGAAAGAAAAAGAGAAGCAGCGGAGACACCAGCAGCTTCCCTCTTTGAGGGATGTAATCGCCCAACTCAGGGGTCACCTGACCCACCTGAGTCCTTGTTGAAAAATGCAGGTTCCAGGGCCTCACCTTGGAACCACTGAACTGGCCTGACCTGGGGTGGGGGTTAGAATGTGTGTTTCTGACACACACCCAGGGATTCTGGAACCAGTGGCCCCTGGAGGGGACTCACATCAGGTCACGGTAGCTGTGAAGGTCTCATGTGCGGCAGCCCTAAGCATTTTCCCTAAGCCAAAGTTGAGATTTAGCTGCCAGGGCCCTGACAGGGACCAGAGGATGCCCTTTGAATGTGGGCAGGATGGAGCTAAGAGCCCCAGGTTTAGCCCGTCTCTCCTGCCTCCTGGGTCCTGCCAGCCTCCTGGTCCTCCACCCGGTGGCCCACGAGATGCTCACCACCCTGCAGGGGCTGGGAACTGACAGTGGAGACATGGCCTTCATTAATAATGCAGTTCAGAGGTCAGCTGCAAGACCACCAATTAAAACAGGATCCTGCTAACTTCTGACACAAAATCAATGCCATGAGCCTCAGCAGGAGCGGTCTGGGCAGGGGGCTCTGATGTGCCCCGAGGGCTGGGCCAGGTGGCCTGATCATCACAGCTCTCTGTGCAGACTAGCTCCGGCTCCATGTGGGCCTAGAAGGTCCGGGAGGGGCTGTCCCTGTGAGTCCCCTCTGGCCTGGCCTGGCCTGAGGCCATCTCTGCACACGTGGAGGCACAGCCCCAGAAGCTTGGTCCCCTGGCCTGGGACAGTGGGTCTGCACTGAACGTTGGCTCCATGTTTACAGCAAAAACCTATCAGCTTTTGCGCTGACAAGCTCAGAATCCCCGAAGGTCTGAGTTGTCATGTCCCATCTGAGTTGCCTTCATTTCATCTCTTTCTTCACGTGCATCTATTTAGCAAATTTATCTGAGGCAAAGGTGATTTCCTTTTAGATGCCACACACTGAAACGAAAGTGAATGTTTAGTCGCTCAGTTGTGTCCAACTCTTTGCGACCCCATGGATTGTAGCCCACCAGGCTCCTCCATCCACGGGATTTTCCAGGCAAGAGTACTGGAGTGGGTTGCCGTTTCCTTCTCCAGAGGATCTTCCTGACCCAGGGATCGAACCCAGGTGTCCCACACTGTAGGCAGATGCTTTACTGTCTGAGCCACCAGGGAAGTCACACTGAGGTGGAGTGTAAACTGGGGTGACTTTCTGGAAAAAAGCATGTGTCAAGCAACCTGTGCAGGCACACCCCTTGCCTGATCATTCCTCAACTAGGAATGGGTCAAGCTTGGGCTCGAGGTGCAGCCTTCAGGATACACATCTCTGCTGTGCCTGTGATACTAAAAGCAAGCAGGCAGCCTCAATGTTCTCTGTTATGAATTAGTCCAAATGGAATGTGATCAAGCCATGTAATGTCATGTTCTACAGCCAGTAAAATACAACATTCAAGAAGAAGAGTTAATCAAATGGGAGATTTTGTAATAAGTGACATTTAAAAAGGCATTAAAAGAGTAGATGAAGTAAATCTTATTTTGGTGATGATGAGAAAAAAAAATATACTTGAATGTGTCTCCATGCAAATGTGTGGATGGTTCTCTGGAATGTGTGCACACACGTGTGTGTGTGTATGTGTGTGTCTAAGGGGAGGACAAATTCTCCTCTATCTTCTTTGAGTCTCTGCTGGTTGAACCTAAGAATTAAGTGGACATAAGATAGACTGACAGGAGAAAATGTTACTGAATTTGTGCCTGTATATGAATCTTCACCAGAGAATGAAGGTGTGCAGAAGGGACCAGGCAGGAAGCTTTCACAGCTTTTAGTCGAAGAAATAGGAGGTTTGTGAAGAGTTGACGGGACAGAGGGGTCTGGGCTGGGGTTGTAAAGCGTGAGATGTAACTAGGAGCCAAGGCCTTCCCTGGCGACTCAGTGAAGAAGCCGCATGGAATTCAGGACCGCAGGTCGGAGCCCTGGGTCAGGAACATCCCCTGGAGAAGGAAATGGCAACCTCTCCAGTACTCTTGCCTGGAGAATTCCATGGACAGGGAGCCTGGTGGGCTACAGTCATGGGGTCCCACGGTCAGACACGCCTGAGCAGCTAAATGACAAGGGTTCATCTGACAGGTTTGTGTGTCCAGGCCTCTCAGCCCCTGGCGACACGGGCGCCTCCCTTCCCGGGGGCGCGGGGGGGACCTTCCAGGAGCTTTGTCTCCTGATTCCAGCAGAGGACAGAGGGTCAGTGTCCTCCCTGCCCTGGGTCTCCGTGCTCTGAAGTGGCGTGTTGGGGGCATGAGCCCTGCTTCCCTTCAGTCTGGAAGTGCTGTCGTGTGCCAGAATGAATTGGGTCATTTCTCGGTGGCAGGGTCACTGACTTCAATTTTCTTCTGTGTTTTATCAATTTTCTTTTGTGTTTTAAATTTTTCTATAATAAAAGTGCAGATTTAAAAATTGTGATACAAAAACAGCCCCAAGTAGTTAGGCCAGTCCCTTTTGCTCTGGCAAATGTGATGATGGGGGAGGGTAGTGGTGTTGGGGAGCCACGCTGGTGCTGATGAAGGGAGGGGCCAGAGACGGTGGCTGGAATGAGTGTCCTGTGACCATGACCGCCCCCCGCCATACTCACAGTGGGAAGAGGGGAGACCCTCTCGCTGGGCCAGCGTGGCTGCACCTGCTGCTGAGCCTCCTTTGCGTGCTGATGTCCAGTGCCACCCCTTCTCCTGGGGGGCCTTGGGGATCCTCCCAAGCCCCGCACTGGGAGCTCTCCCTTTCACTGCCCCCTCTGAATCTGCATCTTCTCTCTGGCTCACATTGTCTACTTTCCTCTTCCTCCTCTTGTCTTGTCCCCCCACCTCTGTTTTCTTTCTTTGTTAACAATTGTAAAATATGTATAACATAAAATTTAACCATTTGAAAATTTTGACCATTCTTAATTGTACCATTCAGTGGCATTAAGCACATTCACATTATTGTGAAGCCGTCACCACCATCATCTCCAGATCACTTTCTGTCAGACACTTTGCCCCCATTAAACACAGGTCTCCGTAACCTAGATAGTGTATTAAAAAGCAGACATCACTTTGCCAACAAAGGTGGATATAGTCAAATCTATGGTTTTTCCAGTAGTTATGTACAGATGTGAGAGTTGGACCATAAAGATGGCTGAGTGATGAAGAATTGATGCATTTGAACTATGGTGCTGGAGAAGACTCTTGAGAGTCCCCTGGACTGCAAGGAGATCAAACCAGTCAATCCTAAAGGAAATCAACCCTGAATATTCATTGGAAGGACTGAAACTGAAGCTGAAGCTCCAAAACTTTGGTTACCTTATATGAAGAGTGGACTTATTAGAAAAGACCTTGATGCTGGGAAAGATTGAAAGCAAGAGGAGAAGGGGGCGGCAGAGGATGAGATGGTTGGGTGGCATCACCAACTCAATGGACATGAGTTTGATCAAACTCCAGGAGATGGTATAGGACAGGGAAGCCTGGTGTCCTGCAGTCCATGGGGCCACAAAGAGTCCGACACGACTGAGCGACTGAACAACAACAACCCATCCCCCTACTCCCCCCCCACCATCCACCTTGTGTCTCTGTGAGTCTGCCTCTTCTATGCACCTCAAACAAGTGGAATCTCAGTATTTGTCCTTTTGTGACTGGGTTATTTCACTGAGTATAATGTCCTCAAGGTTCTTCCCTGTTGTAGCAGGTGCTAGAATATCATTGATTTTTAAGACTCAATAATATCTTAGGTTGACTGCTTGACACATGATCCGTGAGCCACTTTGGGGAGCTCACATTGATTTGCATCCTTAAGGATGTGCTTGCAGAGGACAGGTGTCTCAGGCCAAGTCTGAAGGGATGCAGAGAATAAACTGCATCCTGTTGATGAAGGGAGCCCAACCTGGAGGGGTGGGTGTCTATTGGAAACGCTCTCAGCTTCTGGCCCCGCTGGCCTGGGCCCTGGAGGCTCGTCAGTGGCCCTTGAGCATCCAGTGAGCTGGCCATGAGTGGCCTCCACGTGTGGTTAGTGAAGAGCTGACCACGTGCTGGACACAGTGACTTCTGCGATGGTTGGGATTGGTGAGCATCACGGGCTCAAGGGGCTGGTTTAGGGTCTTTGAGAACTGGTCTGGTGGACTGGGGCCATGGGCGGAGTGGATGGATGGGCAAATGAGGGCTTTGAATTTGGATACCTTCCTGTAGCAGGCCTGCCAGCGGCTCTGTCATCCATCACCTCGGCAGAGAACTTTCCAAAGCAAATATCCATCTTCAAGAAGAGCAACTCTGGGCTCCCTGACAGCATGTAACCAGGGAGACATTTGTTCAGGGCTTAGAAAGTATTCATGCCATAAACTTCCTGCAAAATCAGGGGCTGTTACAGACTTATCGCAAGGTGTATCTTTTTAATAATGTGATGATGTTCAGTGATTCTCTGACTTGGCTGCCGGCCCTCGTCCTTGGTGCCTGCCTGCTTAGGGGGTGGGGTGTCCTGACAGCCGGAGCTCAGCACAGGGCTTCCCGCCCGCAGCTCAGGGTGGCCAACGCGCACGTCAACAAGAGGTGCATTTCGGCAAAACCTGGACCTTTGGCCAGTGAAAACAGGGGAAGCAACACACATTTCCACCAAAGAGAAGGAGGAGGGGACGTCTGCTTAGGTTTCATTTCATGAGTCGTCGGAGATGCTGAAACAGGGAAGAAGGTAATGGGCCGGGTCAGGGACGTGGCGTCCAGGCTTCCACTTCACCCGTGGGCACTGGGGGTCTGTGGGAAGGCCGGCACCTCTCACGTGATCAGAGGTGAGTCCGTAGCAGCATGGCTGTCCTGGCTGTCTTCCAAGTCACAGGTACCGTCGATATGCACTGTTTAGTAGCCTGGACTTCAGAGTGCTTGAGGTGCATGAGCGTCTCATGTGTGTTTGTGTGTGTACATGTATATTTATATGTGTGTGTGTGCATGTGTGTTAAGTTGAACAAACACTCAACAATTGAAAAGTGAAAGTGTTAGTCACTCAGTCATTTTTCAACGCTATGGACTGTAGCCCGCCAGGCTCCTCTGTCCGTGGAATTCTCCAGGCGAGAATACTGGAGTGGGTAGCCATTTCCTCCTCCAGGGGATCTTCCCGACCCAGGGATTGAACCCAGATCTCCAGCATTGCATTCTTTACTGTCTGAGCCACCAGGAAAGCCTGTTGACCTGCAGAAGCCGCAGTTCCCTATGGTTCAATCTAATGTCTCTTGCGAATGTGTGTATTTTATATCACATTTCAGAAACATTTGTTTTTCTGACTATGATAAAAGCTGTTGTGAGAGTCTGGAAAGCAAAGAAAGGTTAAAGGAGCAAATGAAGGTTGTCAGCCCCCAGCAGCTTGTGTTGTCGCCTCTCACCTTCTCTCGTGTGTTTGTCCTCTTACTCGTGTGAGATCGTGGGGGGATCCTCCGCTGGCTACAGCTTTTAATTCCCAGGCGGCCCATGGTTCTCCGTGCTCCCCCAGCGGTAGTTCTCCACCTTCTTTCGCGTCCCCGACCCCCTCTCCTCCTCTCTCTGCCCTCCTGGGGCCTCTGGAGGCGGCCTCTCCTGGGTCTTCTTCCCCTATTGGCTGGTTTTCACTCAGGCTCAGCCAATGAGAGGCCAGCAGGAGAGCGGAGGGCGGGGGCAGAGAGAGGTCCAGTGTTTCTTGCGGTTCCTTCTTTGCTTTGGTGCCGGTTCCCTGGCAGCGTCTCCCCGGAGCAGCCTGCCCTCCTCACGCCTGGATGTCACCTGGCCCCTCCTCTCGGGTAATGCGCGTGCTGAGTGGTGGCCATGGCCCGCCTCTGGGTGCCTCGCCATTCTCTATTTGACCCTGTAACTAGTAGTTACATCAGAGACTCTTCATTTGGACCTTGTGGGGTGAATTCTCTCTCCTGGTTGACACGGCCCTGTTTCAGATGCTAACCCATCCGGATGTCACCACCACCCAGGGTCACAGCGTCACAGCGTCGTGGAACTTCTCCTGCTTGTACTCTGTCCCTGCGTCGTTCACACCTGCGGAGGCCGTTGGTTCAAGGAGAGGTCGTGTCAGCATGATTTGACCTGCAGGTGCGCTGTTCTGACTGAAACCCCAAACCGCAGCAGAGACCCGGAAGAGTTTGCGTGGACTGTTGACCTCTGAGAGGCGGTGATGCTTGGCAGCTGACAGCCACATGTCCTGTGGAAGGACTGTGAGCACATCAGGGGCTAGGATGCCCCGCACCCCCAGGGAACGATCCCAGCAGCTCTCCGTGAACCCAGAACGACCGGCCTACAATCCCGTATTGATGGTATGGTTTCATAGATGTGGTAACGGATGCTCCTAGAGTTGAAGTGACAGTACTCAAAATGTGATTTGCAGCCAGGCAATTTACATTTTATGTCTTTTAAGAAAGTACTCCGGAGTGCCGACTGTACGGTCGGTTGTCCTCGGGTCGGTCGTCCTCGGATCGTTCCCATTCCCCAGGTCGCATATCCCGTGTGACGCAGAGTCCCCGAGGGCCTCCCCGTGTACCTGCCCGAGTGCCTGGTCTGCGCCTCTGCGTCCCCCAGATTCGCAGCCCCCAGTGGTGGTGTCAGGAGGTGGGGCCTTTGGGGGTGGTGGGATCAGTGTTCTCGTAAACGTGGCCCAGGGGAAGAGGACTTGGGGAGGAGGAGGCTGCCTGCAGCCAGAAGGGGGCCCTCACCCAGACCCGAGTGCAAGGGCTGCGGGTCTCAGACTGCAGCCTCTGGATTGCTCGGAGAGAACTGTCCTTCGTGAGCCGCCTGTCTGCGCTGTTCGCTGATGGTGGCTCCCAGGGGCTGACACCCATCTTCCCTGGGAACCAGGCCTTGGCCAAGCCATCTGCAAAGGTCCAGAGGACTGGGTTAGTCCAGTAGGTGTCGGACCTCCCAGTCTTTACTAGTGGGTTTACTTATTTGAATATATATATTTTACAAAGAGTTCCATCTGGTCGCTGACTTGGATTCTGGCAGAACCAGAGCCCGTGTGAACACTGCCTAGTGACCAACACAAAATACCTGGAGAAGGAGGCGGCAGCTGGAGGCAGAGGGGCTGAGGGATACCCTGTGAATTACCTCGTTTGGTGCTCATGAGCCAGAGAAGACGGAACAGCTCTCGGCAAAACCTGCCTTGGAAGGAGTCTAAGGATGCCCACGCTATGTGCTTTTTTTTTTTTTAAAGAAAATGTTCATTTTGGAATAGTTTTCTGTGTACAGAAAAGTTACAGAGATGGCACAGAGCATTCCTGCGTACTCCTCGCCCTGTTTCCCGTGGAGCCAACACCTTATGCTATGTGGTGTTTTTTTAATCACAACTCAGAAGCGAGCGCGGGCACGCTACGAGTGACTGAACTCCAGGCTTCGCTTGGCATTCACCTGTTTCCCCGCAGGTTCTTTTTCTCTTCTGGAATCCGGTTCAGGACGTAAGGGTAACGCTGCCTGTGGTTGTCGAGTTTCCCTGGGCCCCTCTGGTCTGGCGCGCTTTCTCTTTCTTTATCTCGCTTTTAGTGAGCTCCCCAGTTCTGAGGACCTCGCTCATGTGTTTTGTGCTTTCCCATAAGCCACTATGTTTTTTGGGATAAATACCACTCACGCTAAGCACCCGTCCGTCGCGTTGGAGGGTGCGTGCTTTCAGCACGGCCTCCCACTGCTGATTTGAGCCTCGATGCGTGTTTACGGGTGTGTTTGCCAGGCCCTCCTTGGCTGCCCCCCGCCCTGGTCAGGTCACGTTCCCTCCCATCCAGACTCTATTCTGTGGGAGCACGTGGGCTCAGAAGCACTCTCTCCTTTCTGGAGGGGGAAGTAACCACATAAATTACTTGAACTTATGTAAGGAAGACGTCTGTCTTCTCCCCGTTTATTTATTCAAATGTTTCTTTACATCGGTTGGGACGCCTGCGTATTTAGTTTACACTTTTGGTTATAGTTCCATTTTGCACTATTTATTTCATTCCTCAGGTTGGTGCAGCTTTGGCCACCACCTGTTCCAGATGCCGGGTGAAAGGGTCGTGCACACGGCGCCTTCCAGTCTGGCTTCTCTCACCAGGGTCAGTGCAGTGGGCACACAGGTCAATAGCTTGTCCCTTTCTGCCCCTGAGCGGAGTCCATTTGCAGACGTGCCTGAGTTTCTTCATCCCGCCATTTATGTGCCAGTTTTTGGAGATTATGAGTCAAGCTGCTATAAACACCCTGCAAGGTGTCTGTGCGAAGGTTGGTCCTGGGTTCTCTGGGATAAATGCCCACCAGCCCGGTGCTGGGCTGTGCCTCTCGGGGGTTGAGGCGGCTTCCATGGCGGCTGGAGAAGTTGCGAGGCACAGAAGAGGAAGGTGTGTCTGAGTGTGTGTGTGTGAGTGTGTGTGTGAGTGTGTGTGTGTGTGTGAGTGTGAGTGTGTGTGAGTATGAGTGTGTCTGTGTGAGTGTGTGGGTGTGTGAGTGGGTGAGTGTGTCTGTGTGAGTGTGTGTGTGAGAAAGTATGAGTGAGTGAGTCTCTCTGTGTGTGAGTGTGTGAATGTGTCTGTGTGAATGTGTGTGTGAGTGTGTGAGAGTGTGTGTGTGTGAGTGTGTGTGTGTGGACACTGTCCTGCTCAGCCCCCAAGACTGAGGCAAGTGGAGGGCTGTGACAGGTGTGGGGTCACCCTAGGGCACCCCTGGAGGAGGAGTGGGCAGGCCTGCTGTCCTCCTTGGTGGGCATGACCACCCACAGTTCCTGCCAGGGAAACTGAGGCACAGAGTCTGGTCACTCACCAGGTCTTGCTCCTGGTGAGGGTGTGGCTGCAGCTGAGCCAGATGGCTTGGCGTGGGGTTCACGCCCTCTCCGGCTCATTCTGCCACCTCTGGAGGCCTTGGTGCCGGGCCTGGGGCTCTGGAGTTGTCCCAAAGGGAGGGGGAGACCTTTTCATTCTGGGACGAGCATGACTGTCTTTGCAAAGGGCCTGGTGGGTGGCTGGACCGATGGGAAGGGGTGCAGGCTGAGGGGTTGGTTCAGGGTGGCCACGGTGGTCCATGTTGGTGTCAGGGCTGGGCTGGGGGGTGGTGGGTGGGTGGGTGGTGAACGTGTGTTGGGGGTGAGGAGGGGTCACTATGAATTCCTCCAGGCAAAGACATGTGTCCATTTCCTAAGATTGCAGGTATGAGGAATTGAGGGCTTCCCTGGCAGCTCAGTGGTGAAGAATCCACCGGCAATGCAGGTGACGCAGGTCCAATCCTTGGGTCGGGAAGATCCCCTGGAGAAGGGAAGGGCAACCCACTCCAGTATTCTTGCCTGGGAAATTCCACGCACAGAGGACCCTGGCAGGCTACAGTCCATAGGGTCGCAAAGAGTCAGACACGACTGAAGCGACTTAGCACGCATGCGTGAAGAGTTGAATTGATTTATGCAGCCTGGCTGCATAACAAACCAGAGGCTGGGGGGTTTAATGCCACGGTAATGGATTTTCCCATGATTCTGGAGGCTGGAAGTTGGAGGTCAAGGTGTGGGCAGGCTGGGTCCTCCTGAGGCCTTGCTCCTTGGCTGACAGTGTCCTCCCGTGATCCTCCCCGTGTGTCTGCATCCTCATCTCCTCTTATAAGGACTCCAGTCATAGCGGATTAGGGCCGCCCTAGCGACCCTGGTTTACCATGACCTCTTTAAAGACAGTGTATCCAAATGCAGTCACACCATGAGGTTCTGGGGATGGGTGTTAGTCAGCAAGTCATATCTGACTCTCTGACCCCGTGGACTATAGCCCACCAGGCTCCTCTGTCCATGGAATTCTCCAGGCAAGGATCCTGCAGTGGGGAGCCTTTCCAGTCTCCAGGGGATCTTTCCAACCCAGGGATTGAACCTGGGTCTCCCGCATTGCAGATGGATTCTTTACCGTCTGAGTCACCAGGATAAGGGCTTCAGCGTGAATCTGGGGACGCTGTTTATCCCCTGACACTTAGGAATGGGGTTCGAGGAGCCTGTGGGACACGTGGTGGAGATGACGGAGTGGAGTCATGGTGGCTGTTCAGGCCTCAAGTTGAGGACAGAGGTGGGGCTGGCGACTTGGGAGTGGGCGGGTCACAGTGGGACGGAATGGAGCCTTCCAGCAGATCCTGGACCACAGCCCTTCCGTCCTCACGGTACGAGGTGACCCTCCCGTCAAGAGGTGGGCTGGGTTCTCTCTCCTCCACCTTGGGTGGAGCCATGGTCCGATGGAAGTGGCACCCGTGACTTGTGTGGCCGTGTCATCACAGTGGCGCCCTAGCTCCTGGCTCCCCGGGGGAGGTGCTCCGGACGCCCCGTCATCCTGCGGTGGAGGCAGGGAGGGTGTGCGGGGAGCCGCGCCCTCCAGATGTGTTGCTGAGAGCCGTCCAGCTCTGCCCTCGAGAGAGGACGATAAATCGGGCTGTTGTCTGGAGCCCCTAGAGTTGGGGCTGATTTGTTATGCAGCGGTGGTGGCTGGAAGCACTGTTTTCTCTCCAGCTTCAAGGAATGAAGTAAGATTTATTGTCTGGTGCTTTTAAGCTTAGTTAGGCCGAGACACAGAAGAAATGAAATATGATCACTTGTGCGTGGTGCGTGCTTTTCACACTCCTGTCACTTCAGGGACAAAGTGCAGCCAACACAGCCCGAGTTTAGAAATGGCAGAGTTTTAAAACGCGACGCTCATTAATCAAACCTAATGGTCTCTGTGCTTTTATGTGAGTCTCAGAATTCAGTTTTGCTAATTGTCTTCTTTTTAATTTGTGATTCTTCTATGGAAGTTAGTCAAATAATCTCACCATCTATGGTTGGAATGAGACCCTTTGGTATATAGATTTCTTAAGTATAATTTTTAAAAAAAGCACATGGAGGGAAGTTTGATTAAATAGACTTTTATAGCCTTGGTTTTCTAAACAACAAAAGTTAATTACAGCGGGGTGTTCGCACTTGCACAGAACTCTTCATCCGCAGAATTCTGAGCAGTTTACTGAAACTTGAAATGTTAGTCTGGCATTTACTCAGTATGCAAATAAAGTATGTAAAATATTCCATCAAGCACTTTAAATAGTCAGCCAAACATATCTTTTTCATTATTAGATCAGGAAACTCAAATACAGTTACTCTTTATTGGTTTAATTAACATATTGAATATACAATTTGGTATAAACCTATTCTTTTCTCATCAGAGCTTGGAACACCGGCAACTGTTTTGTGGAATTTGAAATTCTATTCTTTAAGGTAAATAGCTGTGTTTTCTATTAATGACCTCGTTATTTATTTAGATCAGACAGGAAGGCAGCCATGGGATGAAAACATTCATTTAAAGGCCGGTGGTGATTTTCTGTTTGTTTGATGCTGAACTAATATTGGCCCTCTAAGAAGTTAATTTCATTCTTTCTGTTTTGATAGAAACCTCCAAAGCAAATTACCGTGGGCTGCTTCTGTTCTTGAAGGGCGTGATCATACTCTCAAGGTCTTAGCTGTGGAAATCCCACACCTGGGCTGCCTGCGCTGGGGAAGGGGGAGGTCCGGGGGGCACTCCGTCAAGGGCATTTTGGGTCCTCCAGGGGAATCAGCTCTGGGCAAGGAAGGGGAAGAGATATGGGGGCAGAGGGCGGGTCCGGGCGTAAAGGAGGCCCCCTCCCCGGCCACGGCCTGTCTGTCTCAGACACCAGCACACGACCTACTCCCACGGGAGGTTTATTCTTGGGATCTGGCCAACACTGTCCCCCCAGCTTTTAAAAATGCAGGCTATCCTCGGGAGACTTTGTGCTGGTGTCATTGACACTCCCTGGGCCTGGAGTGGAGAGAAGAGGGTGGCCTAGGAGTCGGCGGTCCTGGAAGGGGCGTGTGGACGAGGGGGCAGCGGTACGCGTGCTGGGACAGATCACGCCAGGCTTGCCCAGGGCCAGATGCCCACGGCCGCACCTGCCTTGCCTGTCCCCTGGCGGGGTGGGCACACCTGGCTAGGGAGGGTCCGTGATGCTCTGTCCTGACCCAGCCCCAGATCCTCCCCACAGTCTCCCTGAAATCCCACAGCAGATGCCTTCGGGTCCCCGTTGGGGCCAGGTGGGTGGGCGGACACTCCCCAGCCCTACCCATCCCCGTGTGCTCCACCTGCTGAGCGCCCCCAACTCTGGACTCAAGGTGTGCTGGTCCAGGCCACCTGCTCACTTGCTCAGACATGTCTCCCTTCCAGCTGTGCGCCAAGCTGATGTTCCTGTGAAAACCACTTAAAGGAGACTTTGCCTGGAAGCATAAACCAGGTGGGGGCGCCCCAGGTGGCGCCAGCAGTGAAGAACTCGTCTGCTGATGCAGGAGACGCAAGGGATGCAGGCTTGATCCTGGGTCGGAAGATCCCCTGGAGGAGGGCATGGCAACCCACTCCAGTATTCTTGCCTGGACAGTCCCATGGACAGAGGAGCCTGGAGGATCAAGGTCTTGGCTGTGGAGTCCTACACTACAGTCCCTAGGGTTGCAGAGTCTGACATGACCAGAGTGACTTGGCACGCACACAGAAGCCAGTCAGGCAATTAACGCTGCTTTCATTCAGGAGGGGTGCCAAAGGGTGCCGGGCCTTGCCTCTCCCTCCCTCCCTCCACTGCTGCTGCTGCTGCTAAGTCACTGCAGTCGTGTCCGACTCTGTGCGACCCCATAGATGGCAGCCCACCAGGCTCCCCCGTCCCTGGGATTCTGCAGGCAAGAACACTGGAGTGGGTTGCCATTTCCTTCTCCAATGCAGGAAAGTGAAAAGTGAAAGTAAAGTCGCTCAGTCGTGTCCGACCCTTAGCATGGACTGCAGCCCACCAGGCTCCTCCGTCCATGGGATTTTCCAGGCAAGAGTACTGGAGTGGGTTGCCATTGCCTTCTCCGCCCTCCCTCCACAGCGGACCCTAAAGAAGTTTCCAGATACTGAAAACGCCTGGGGACAAGTTATAATTTTCTGTGTGCTCTGTAGCACATGACTGTTTCCCAGGACTCTTGCAGACATGACTTGTATTTTGTTGTTTCTCGAAATAGAACTCAATCTGATTTGGCTCCTAATCACCTGGTTGGCGGGTAGGAGGTGGCGTGGGGTCTGGGATTTCTGGAGGCTCCTCCCTGTCCCCTCGGATCTTACCAGAGCCTGGGACAGGGGAGCCCCCCTCCTTCTCATTCCCTTCTGGGATCCGGGGCTGCTTACTGTTCAGGCGCTCAGTCCGGGCGAGGCGCCGGGGAGGCAGCCCCTGCCCCCTCCTCCATGACCCCGGACTGAGGATGGGCCGTGTCGTTGATCCTGCACCTGCAGCCCTGCCCACAGGTCACCACGGCCCCATCCTCCCACCTCCTCTCCGGGGGCTGGGGGCACAGCCTCTCAGAGTCAGGAACCGCAAACCTCAGCCGTGCCATCCCGGGACACTCCGGCTCTGTCCTCCCCGGCGGGCTGGGAGACCCTCGGGGGAGAGGGGAGGGGAGGCTGTCCGTCCCTGGACTAAGCAGCACGACAGATTTTTGTGTTAATATACTCGTTTCTGGTGGCTGCAGTAACAGACTTGGAGGAGTGACCCCACAGAGATTATTGTCCTAGAGTTCCGGGTGGGTCAGAGTCCCACGTGGGTCGGCAGAGCCGACTCCTGCTGGTGACCACTGGCTCACTCCTTCTGCTGGTGATCACCAGCTCACTCCTTCTGCTGGTGACCACCGGCTCACTCCTTCTGCGGGAGACGGCCGGCTCACTGCCTCTCCCGGCTCTGGAGGGGCCCGTGGGCCTCGGCCGACGCCCCAGAACTCTCCAGCCTCTGCCTCTGTCTCCCCACGTCTCATTATCTGGCCCGCCTCCCCCTCTTGGGAGGATGACGGCGTGCACCCCGCCACCGCCCCCATTCCCCCCGGGGAATCTGAGAGCATCTCCCGGTCTCAACGCCGTTGTCTTCATCACATTCGCAAAGTCCCTTACGCTGTGTGAGGTCTGTCTGGGGGCCCGGCCGGCGGCTTCCCCTGGGGTCTTTGTTCTGCTGACCACATCACTCCTGTGCACCTCAGCCTGTGATGCGCCCACCTTCCGCCTGCTCCCGGGGGCTCCGTCCCTGGCTCTCTCTGCACTCTGTCTGGACCTGTGGCCTCCCTGGGCCCCGGGTGAGTCCCGACTCCAGGGCGTTGCCGGCTGCCCTTTCTGTTGGATCCTTGCCCATCCCTTTCCCGGGTGGGTCTCATTTGGCCCAGCCTGGACCTGGCCCCTGGCAGGCCCCTGTGCCTTCTGGCAGCACAACCAGGCCCCTTCTGGCACTGCTGAGCCCCGGCCTGGGCCCACCCCTCACTGGCAGCCTCTCCTAACTGGATCTTAGGGATTTGGTTTAGGCGGGATTGTGGCTGGAGAAGCGGAGACTATCCCGAGAAGGATCTTGACATGGAGGCCACCAGCCTTTTCACCTGCGTTTTGATGACAGGACGCTGCAGGTTCAGGGAGGCTGTTCAGCCGCTGGGGTCCATCTGGGACTTCGGGGCTGGGGGAGCCAGGTGTCCCTGCCCTGGCCAGGCTCTGGCCCCGTCCGCTTCCAGGTGCCCGGAGGCGGCCAAGGCCCCGCTGCGTGAGCTCAGGCAGGTGGCAGGGCGTGACTCAGTGTGACAAGGCGACTTTAAGGACCACGTTTTCTATCTGCTGGAACTCGCTTCTCTGATGTTCTCATGTCAGATTTGTGTCAATGAAGCCCTTGCATTATTTATCAATCAACTTTTGATTCTTAATCATGAAGGAAGAGGTAATCGGAATTTTTTTTTCCCCTGGGGTCATTCATTCTGGTTTTCAAATTAAATACATTTTTCAGCTTAATCCAGAAACCAGGAGCTTGCGTGAGCTGACCCTCGTGTCTGTGTCTGGTTCTCAGAAACACAGGGTCTGGGCTGATTTGAGGGCTGGGGTCAGGGCAGCTCCCCTCCACTCACTGCAGAGAGAGCCAAGGCCTTCCTGATTTTTTTATGTCCCATATTCTGGTGCGTCCCGCTGACCATCTGTTTTTATAAGTTAACACTGTTTGGTCCAGTTATTTAGTGATTGAGGGAAAAAAATAAGCACCGGCCCCAGGAAGATGTGAACTCAAAACCCCTGGTTTACAAGCGTTAGTCGCTCAGTCGTCTCTGACTCCTTGCGAACCTGTGGACAGTAGTCCACCAGGCTCCTCCGTCCATGGGATTCTACAGGTAAGAATACTGGCGTGGGTTGCTATTCGCTTCTCCAGGGATCTTCCAATTCAGGGATTGAACTCGGGTCTCCTGCCCTGCAGACAGATTCTTTACCGTCTGAGCCAAGTGGCTTACAAGACCACTGCTCTAACCCTTGAGCTGTGGCTCAGTAGGGATACTTAGGCTTTTTTCGAGGCTGTGCTCTGCGTTCAGAACGTCAGTGTTGTCTCCTCTTGTTTGGCGACTGTGCAGCTTGTTTTTCTAGTGGCTCGAAACTGTGTTTTCCTTGTCCTTTGCAATACATTTCTTGTGTTGGAGCAGGCACCTCTCCCCAGCTGGCGTGTCTCTGTAATACAAACAGAAGAGCTTTTAAAATTAACAGGACATCAGAGACTTAGGTTTGTTGTAAAATTTCTCCAGGAACACAGTCTGCATACAAACGCCCAGGCTCCAGATTTGGCAAGCATCCTTTGAACACGGCCGCTGTGCCAGCCTGGCCGTGGGCGCTTGGTACCCCCACTCTTTTCACCCCGGGGCGAGTTCAGGGTGGTGGGCACAGGTATTCTGTTTCCCAGGGGGTTGGGGCAAGGGCCCTGCAGCAGAGGCAGAGGCGGGCTTGGAGCCGAGCTGGAGCTGACAGCACAGCTGAGCACCCTGTGAGCTTCACCCGGGAGGGCAGGGTGACTTCTCTGGGGTTGAACTGCTTTCATAGTTAATTTTTCTTTCCTTTTACTGAGATACAGTTGACATATAACATCATATTAATTTGGGGTGTACAGCATAATGATTCAATATTTTTATGTATTTTGTTTTATCTCTTGGGCTACCCTGGTGGCTCAGATGGTAAAGCATCTACCTGCAATGCAGGACACCGGGATTCAATCCCTGGGCCAGGAAGATCCCCCGAAGGAGGAAAATGGCAACTCACTCCAATATTCTTGCCTGGAGAATCTCACGGACAGGAGCCTGGGGGGCTACAGTCCATGGGATCACACAGAGTCAGACATGACTGAGTGACTAACATGTCCACTTTCATCTTATCTCTGCTGCTGCTGCTAAGTCACTTCAGTCGTGTCTGACTCTGTGGGACCCCGTCCCTGGGATTCTCCAGGCAAGAATACTGGAGTGGGTTGCCATTTCCTTCTCCAATGCATGAAAGTGAAAAGTGAAAGTGAAGTCACTCAGTCGTGTCTGACTCTTAGCGGCCCCATGGACTGCAGCCCACCAGGCTCCTCTGTCCATGGGATTCTCCAGGCAAGAGTACTGGAGTGGGGTGCCGTTGCCTTCTCCGCATCTTATCTCTACTATTTGCTTATTAGTTTTCCTCTTTCTTTTATTTTTCATGATTGCTCTATGATTTACCTATAGTGTAAGAAAAAAATTCCTTTCTTATGGCATATTTCTGCTGGAGATGAAACCTGTCAGCTTTTGTTTGTTTCAACGTCCGTATTTTACCTTTCTTTTCAAATATATTTTTGCTGCTGAGTGTAGAATTCCAAGCTGACGTTTTTATTTTAGCAATTCACTGAAAGAAAAATCCACTGTGCTCTGGATTTTATAGTTTTTGATAAGAGCTTGACCATCATTCTTACCTTTATTCCTTTGCACATGGGTCCCCCCCACCCCCACCCTCCCCCGGCTCCTTTTAGGAATTTTCTCTTTGGAACTAATTGATAGCAATGTGATTACCACGTGCCTGTGTTATTTGAAGTAATTAATTGCTTGGTTTATTTATTCATTTGTTTACTCTGTTTGATGCGTGTCCAGCTTCTTGAAACTGTGGGTCTATACATGTCACCTAATTTGGATCACTTCCAATAGTGATTCCTTCAAATATATTTTCTGTCTCCCTCTCTCTCCCCTCCTCACTGGACCCCGTCACACGTACATTAAGCCTGTTGTTGCAGGAGCCGCTGAGCCTCTGCTCACGTTTGTTCTCTAGGCTCATTGTGTAGTTTTACTGCTTTGTAGCATATCCAAAAGCAGAGACGTTACTTTGCCAACAAAGGTCTGTCTAGTCAAGGCTATGGTTTTTCCTGTGGTCATGTATGGATGTGAGAGTTGGACTGTGAAGAAGGCTGAACGCCGAAGAATTGATGCTTTTGAACTGTGGTGTTGGAGAAGACTCTTGAGAGTCCCTTGGACTGCAAGGAGATCCAACCAGTCCATTCTGAAGGAGATCAGCCCTGGGATTTCTTTGGAAGGAATGATGCTAAAGCTGAAACTCCAGTACTTTGGCCACCTCATGCGAAGAGTTGACTCACTGGAAAAGACTCTGATGCTGGGAGGGATTGGGGGCAGGAGGAGAAGGGGACGACAGAGGATGAGATGGCTGGATGGCATCACTGACTCGATGGACGTGAGTCTGAGTGAACTCCGGGAATTGATGATGGACAGGGAGGCCTGGCGTGCTGCGATTCATGTGGTTGCAAAGAGTCGGACACGACTGAGTGACTGAACTGAACTGAACTGAACTGAGTCAAGTTCACAGATCTCTTCTTTGGTGTCTTCTCTACTGTTTGCTTCGTCCAGAGTACTTTTAAAATAGCGGATGTTGTGTTTTTTCACGTCCAGCAGTTTTACTCAGATCTTTAAAAGTGTCTTCCATGCCTCTTCTCATTGTGTTCCTGGTTTCCTTCACTCCCCTGAGCATGTGGAGCATGTTGATAACCGCTGTGTTAATGTCCTTCCTGCTGATCCCGTCTTCCCGGTATTTGTTTCTGCGGATGGATTTCTTTCCTGGTTACGGGTCACAGTGTTCTGCTTTTGTGTACGTGTTGATTTTTGCTTGGGTTCTGGACGTTTTCTGCTGAATGCAGTTTCATTTCATTCCTTTAGAGAGTGTTGGACTTTTTCTGGCTGGTATTTAAATTACTTGTGGACTGAATCATAAAGAAGGCTGAGTGCCAAAGAATTGTTACTTTCGAACTGTGGTGCTGGAGAAGACTCTTGCGAGTGCCTTGGACAGCAAGGAGATCAAACCAGTCAATCCTAAAGGAAATCAACCCTGAATATTCATTGGAAGGACTGATGCTAAAGTTCCAATCCTTTGGCCACCTGATGTGAAGAGCCGACTGATTGGAAAAGACCCTGATGCTGGGAAAGATTGAGGGCAGGAGGAGAAGGGGACAACAGAGGATGAGATGGTTGGATGGTGTCGCCGACTCAATGGACATGAGTTTGAGCAAGCTCTGGGAGATGGTGATGGACAGGGAGGCCTGGCGTATATACTGCAGTCCATGGGGTCACAAGGAGTCAGACACGACAGTGACTGAAAAACAATGGATTAGTGTGACCTTTCTGAGGTTCACTTTTAAGAGTAGGTCTATGCGTCTTTTATTTCAGAGCTATTTTAGCTCTATTTTAAACAATGGCCCTCCTGGCGTCTGTGCTGAATGTCCAGTCTTTAGTTAGGTTTCTCTCATCTGATTGGAGACAGTTGGACAATTTTCAACCCTGGCTATGTGATGGGAATTGTTTGTTGGACAGCGCCTTGAAATCCTTCCTAGGGTGTTGGTCTTGTCCAGCCTGGTGGGCTCCATTTGGCTCGATATGGAGCTTGGCATTTAGCTAAAGACTCAAGGGAGCTTGCTCTTGGCATAACTCCCTCCTCTCTGGAATTCTTGTCCTAAATTCTAGTTGCCTTGTCCTCCGAGAACTCTAAGCTCAACTCAGAGAGACCACTGAGCCCTGTTTGGGCTCCCCACGAACATTCTGTGAGCTGGGGTGAATGTAAGGTTCACCCCATTTGTTTCTCTTCCCTTGGGATCACAGTCTTGTGTTGTCTTTCGTCCATTTTTTTTTCTTTCTCGAAACAGTCATTTAATGTATTTTGTCTGATTTTCTGGTTGTTTCCGGTGGGAGGACAATTCTGGTAGGAGTTAACCCTTCATGGCCAGTAACAGTTCTTGTTACTTTTGAAAGACTGTTCAGAGTCCTTTATTATCGAAATGCTCTTGTCTTCTGGGGACGGGGGTGGCAGCTGCCAGCGCTGGTAGTGACCCGAGGGCCGCAGTCCCAGCAGGGCCGGGGGCTGGCGGTTTGCTGTAATGCGTCTGGACAGTGTGGGGCTTCCTCCTTGAGTCCTGCAGGCTGTTCTGTGATCCTCAGTGAACGTCCAGGAACCTCCATCGTGCTTCAGAGGAAGAAAATTCAGAGTGGTCTTGGGTGTAGGAAGCTCCGGATACACTATTTCCTCTTTCCTTCTTTACATTTTAGGAGAAGAGAAATGGTGTATTTTCTCCTGAAAATGTGTTTGGTGGCCCTGGTGGTGGCAGCAGTATATTTTGAAGGCTTGTTAACTGCAGAGAAATGAGAACTAAATTTAAGTACAAAAGCAAGCGATTCTAAAATGCAGCTAGTTTTCTTTTATTGCTCTTATGAAACCCTCAAAGTCAAGTCTGGGTACTGGGTAAGACCATGAACCCAGAATTCCTGGAGTCTGAGTTTATATCTTAGCTTCCCGCTTTATTGGCTGTTTGATCTTGGAGTGATCATCTTTCCTGGCTTCAGCTGGCACATCAGTACGATGGGACCCTAATAACAAACACGTCCAGGAGGCTGTCATGAAGCTTGAATGCGCTGGTGCGTGCAGAGTACTGGGCGTGTAGTAAGTGTGCAGTGAATGTGTGCTGGCCACTGCAGACACTGCTGTAGGTGGCCACGGATGTTCTATCTGTCAGGTAGAGTTTCAGGATTACTTAGTCACTGGGCTGACTGTCATAAGGAAAGACGGAACACATGGGCCTACTCGGCACGGTGGCTCCCAAACACCTCGCTGGACTGGCTGCTCACAGAACACCTGGGGAGCTTGTGAAAATCCAAGTACCTGGCCCCACATCAGCCCAGCTGGATCCGAAGTTTTAGGATGTGTGTGTTTGTTCCATGGGTGGTCCTGATCCATGACTAGGTTTGGAAACATCAGTTCAGTTCAGTTCAGTTCATTTCAGTCGCTCAGTTGTGTATGACTCTTTGCGACCCCATGGACTGCAGCACGCCAGGCATCCCTGTGCATCACCAACTCCTGGAGTTTACTCAAACTCATGTCCATTGAGTCGGTGATGCCATCCAACCATCTCATCCTCTTTCGTCCCCTTCTCCTCTCACCTTGGAAACATCAGTTTACACAAAATGAGTTTTTCTTATTTGTTTAGTGTTTAAAAACAAGTGGAATTTTGAAAGAAAAAACAATAAAAGATAATACTAACTGCCAGAATTATTAGCACAAAGCCTGGAATGGCAGGATTTCTGTCTCTAGCTATTGGGCGTAGAGGACGCATGGTACAATGAGACAGTTATATTCTTTCATTTTTGAAGGTGCTTCCTAGCTTTGTTTTCTGCCTTTTTAGATGGTCACTTTGGAAGCAAGCAGCTGGTAGATTTAGGCCAAGAAATCACAAGAGTGGGTAACTTTATTAAGTCTCTGAAACCCACGTGCCCCGTACACAACTTGCCCTTTGTCTTCCTTGCAAACACTCTAAAACTTTTTCTCTGGGAGTGTTTTAGAGCAAACTCCAAACATCCCATGATTTCTCCCATGAATACTTTACTATCTATAACATACAAGGACTTAGAACCAAAATTTCGTTATCACGTTCGGCAGAATTAGCAATGATTTGTGCATATAACCGGTACCCAACCCATGTTCAGTTTCCCCCAAGCTCCTAATATAGTGCACTTTTACAGTTGGCTTGTTTTTAATCAGGAGCTAAGCCTGGTGCTCATGTTGCTTTATCTGCCACGTCTGTTGAGTGACTTGGTAAGTGGCGGCCCCTCTTCCTCCTATCCACCTTCACACCAGTGACTTTGATGGAGCTGGGATGTTTGTCCCGTGGCACCTCCGGACTCTGGGTTCCGTGATGGTGATCTGTGCTTTTGTTTAATGCATCCTCTTGTCCTTTTCCCGAGTGCTGGAAGTTAGAGTTGAGTTTAGCTCCAGCTTCATGTCTGTCCTTCGGTGAAAAGGAGATTCCCCAGGGGCGCTGTGTAAATCAGACTGGAGCTGCACGTTCCTTGTTCTTGTTCTTCTCCATCTCCTCTTCACTCTCTCACACCCCTTGTAAATTATTGGTTGGGAAAACCCATTTTATTGGTCCTGTAGGGCTTCCCACAGCTTGGGTTTTGTTGACTGCATGCTGTGTGTGTGATATACATTCCCCTGCATTGCCTGTAAGCTGGTAATTAGATCTCAAACTTCACTCACATTCAAAGTTGTGGGGGTTTTCTTGACCAGAGGGAGATGTGGGGACTTCTGTTAAAAGGCGATGGTGTGTAAGTCTCTCTCTTTTTATGATGTGTTAAGCCATCAATGATCAGCCCAAATCTGTTAACTTACTAGGGATTGAATTTCAAATGGTTAGAGTTCTTCCTTTGTTAAATGTACTATTTCTACAATAAGAAGTCTCATTAATTTTTTAGTTAAAAGAGAAAGTTCATAGAGGAAGGCAGAATGAATGCTTGATCCATTTCCTCTGTTTACTGTTAATATCTTTCCGAATAATGACCTGGTTCTCTCACATGTTCCAAAGGTGACCAGTGACTCAAGAAAATGATCATCATGAGCTCATGGCTTTGAACAGTTTGATGCATTTAACCTGTTGCAGTTGTTATCTTTATTGATTCTGAGATTTGTTCCATCTTGGGACTATGGGAGCATCTTCACACTGGATTCTGAGTCCTTTTGACCTGACCCCAATCTTTGATAGCATCTTTGCTTTCTGCTGACATAAAGTGTTCCAGGCACATCTTGTACATTTTCCATCTCACTGAATCAGATATTTGACAAGAAGGATTGTTTAGTTTTCGTGTGACCTAGTTTTACAGGAAATAGGGTGTAGGAGTGCTTAGTGCTACTGGATTAGTGGTTGTTTTTAGGCTTTTTCAGTAGTCAAGCTAGGAAGCACACAGATGTTTTTAGAGATAAAGAAAAAAATTCATACAATCGTTTCAGTTAAAATTGAAGCCTATAGAATTTTTACGTAACTGTGTTTCTCTTGCGTCTCTCTCCTCCTGTCTCCTGTGCTGGAAATTCCATCGCCCAAGTGCACCACCGTAATTACTGGTTTACAAGACACGTGCACCATGACGGTCCCAGAATAATACCACCGCAATCACCCTTACCTCCAACACCGCTGCCCCTGCTAACAATACGGCTCCTGAAACCAGTTTAAATGGTTCTGGCGGTTCTTTTTCCCTTAGACTATATCCCACTAGGAAGTACAATTACCTTGCGGTGACTGAAACTTATTACTTATTTAAAATAACTCCCCTCTAAGAAGTTATGCCATTAACTCAAAACATAGTTATGTTCATATGACTCAACTTTGAATTTTAGGGACTGATTTTAAATTTAATTTTGGTTGATAGACATATGAAGTATCTACTTGTTTTCAAAGTCAAATCTATGAAACCATGTATATTCGCAAAGAATGGACTTCTTTCCTTGTTGCTTCCTCTCTGTTCTGTCTCCCTCCAAAAGTAACCATTAAAAATAGCTTTTAATTTTTAAATGAAATACATTTAGAAATGTATTTATTATCTGTTTTATTTTCACAAAACATAAACTGACTGGATGGCATCACTGACTCGATGGACATGAGTTTGGGTAAACTCCAGGAGTTGGTGAGGGACAGGGAAGCCTGGCGTGCTACAGTGCAGTTGGACACGACTGAGCGACTGAACTTATTTTCATATGTTCGAATATATACTTAGATATTTTTAAAAAGGTCTCTACCTTTTTAAAGATTTACTTAATTTTTGGCTGTGCTGGGTCTTTGTTGCTGTGCAGGCTTCTCATTTTGGCGACTTCTCTGGTTGCCGAGCACTAACCCTAGAGCACGTGGGTTTATCCGCCCAAGTGAGATCTTCCTGCATCAGGGTTCAAACCCGTGTCTTCTGCATTGGCAGGCAGATTCTTTACCACAGAGCCACCAGGGCAGCCCTCTACCTTTTTTAAAAGAACATACCATATGTATTTTTGTCCACCCTGCTTTTTTCCTGCAGTAATATCCTGGAGATTATTCCACGTAATTATATAGAGAAATTCTTCTGTTTTACAGGTGTGTGGTATCCCATTCTGTGAATGTATACCATTGTTTAATCAAACAGTCCCCATTAATGAAAATTCAAGTGAGTTTCAGTGTATTCTATTACTAATTGTACTTCTCTAAATAGCTTGGGGCATATGTCTAACATGCATCAGAGTAGATTTATACAGTTGCAATTATTGTAGCAAAGAATCATCGCATATGTAATTTTTCTAAATACTGCCGTACTCCATACCCTCTATAATGTATTGGCATGGTGATTTTTAAAGTCTGTTATTTCTTCTGCACTTACTAACTGGATTACCAATAAAGACTGTTCACCTTCATTAGCTATTTGATTTAGCTGAACTACAGTCCCCACGGAACAGGTAAGATAGATGCTTTATTCTTTCCTTTTTATAAGTTACAGTTCATACAGATGAGTTGGCTTAAACCTCATCATTTTCAGTATTACCATGAACCCATGAATTTATATCTATTGTGATTTAACCCTTCAGAGTCACTTATATTTTAAAATTATACTTGTTATTTTGGAATAATTGTAGGTTTATAAAAAAGTGGCCTAGGGTCACTATACCCTCTTCACACCATTTCCCTAATGCTGGCTTCCTGATGTTATGTGGCCATTAGTCAAAATTAAGATAACAACGTCAGTATGTGATCATGATAGCTAAAGTCCAGATTTTATCTGGATTCCTCTGGTTTTCCCACCATCACCCTTTTTTTCTGTAGGATCTAATCTATCACATTGTGGTTAACATTAATCTTTTCGGTGTTCATTCTTTTTCCTATCCAACCAGCTCCTAACATTTAGGTGAAATCCTGGTGGATTTTGACTGTGTGACTGTGTCTAGGCTGATAAAATGGTCTCCAGCTCATTTGGAGGATTTCTTGCTCTAGACCTGGAATGAATTGTTCTTCTAAGGCTCTTTTGTCCTTTTCAATGAGAAATGGCACTTAGAGACCATAATCTCAGAGCCGGGGGTGCTCACTGCTACTCGCTTGTCCTTGGCTTTGTAGGCCTTTTCAACGCACAGAATTGAGAAATACATGCTTTTTAGAACGGAAAAGAAAGTTTATGAGTTCATACCTATGTCTACAATTCCAGTTAAAGATCATAAGGTCTTCAATTTAATGACTTGACAGTAATTTTATATTTGTTTCTCTTTTGCACTGAAAATCTTGGTCCTTAACAGCACAATTACTATGTTCCTTATTGTATAGGGGCTTCCCAGGTGGCTCAGTGTTAAAGAATCTGCCTGCCAACGCAGGAGACGTGGATTCCATCTCTGGGTGAGGACGATCCCCTGGAGGAGAAAATGGCAACCCACTCCAGTGTTCTTGCCTGGAGAATCCCATGGAGTGGGGAGCCTGGCCAGCTCTAGTCCATGGGGTCGAGAAGAGCTGGACACAGCCGAGTGACTGAGCACACACAGGCACAGGCTTATGGTGTATAATCATGGAGCTCCTTATTGTGATACAGAAACCAAACAGTGTTAGTAGAGATAAGTTAGGTCACAGTGTGAAACCCCAGAGGGTTGCCACAACAGGGGTTCACTGCATGTTTTCACTCTGCGCCCGTCATGGTTGGCTGTGGTTCTGTCTCACTCAGAGCCCAGATTCATGTAGCCCCTCTTTCTGAAACATGGTTCATTGTTCTGGTGGAGAGAAAACAGACTCCATGGACTACATGCTGGCTTTTAAACTTCTTGCAACATCATTTCCACCTGAATTTTCCAGTTTGCCTCCTCAGGTTGTGTGGCCCATCCTGAGTTCAGCAGGGTGGACCCTGCAGATCATTTAGCCCAAGACTGAAGCCGGTGGGGCAAGGGTGTGAAGTGCAGCTGCAAGGGGGGGGACACAGATAATTGTGACTAATCCCCGTGAATGTGACATTATTAAAAAGAATAAGGTGACCGGATGCAGTGTAAGCGTGCCTTTTGTCTGAAGGCTGCTATCAAGCTGAAGACTGAATGGTCAAGCATGTGCTTTGGGTTCATTCAAAATATTTTCTCTGTGTGGTTGTGGCACCAAATGGATTTACTGTGAAGTTTGTTTCAGTTTATTTTTTGATTTGGGGGACCACTTTTTAACATTTTATCCTTTTATTTATTTTTCATAGGAAGCATTTATGTAGCCCCAAATTCAAAATATAAAACCAGGAATATTGAGGAAAAACATACCTTACCTCCTTTTCCCCTACTCTTTTCTCTATGTTAGAGCTGATGTTTTTTTTATCAGATACAAAATTAATTCATTTGTCATTATACATTTATAATATATTTGTAGTTTATAATGAAATTAATAAAATAAGGTCATCCACTCATTTTATCATTCCTTTGTTGCTTTTGAAAATGCACGTGAGTATTTTCACCTATGTTTTGGGCATTAAGACTTGAGCCCCAGCTTGGAGGGGATGCTCAGGTCCACTCCGGCCACTACACTTCCAGGCAGCAGTGGGTTGACCGTCACCCTCTGAGTTTCTCAGCAGGGCTGACTCGAAGCCCGGCTGTGGCGTCTCTCTGTCCTGGGGACCATCTGCGGTTCAGCCTGGTCTGAGAGTGCCCCATCACAGAGGCCGTGATCCTGCTTCTGCATCTGCTTAGGAGCAGAGGTTGGTTTGAGGGGAGGGAGTCGAGGTAGGTCTGGCATCATC
This sequence comes from Bos mutus, assembly GCF_027580195.1. NCBI lineage: Eukaryota > Metazoa > Chordata > Mammalia > Artiodactyla > Bovidae > Bos > Bos mutus. The sequence goes on along the minus strand of NC_091642.1, from coordinate 2,576,258 downwards.
AGAAGTGGAGCTTCCTGGACGTGTAGCCCCAAAGTCCTGCCTGGACTGGCTCGCTCCAGTTCTTATCTTCCTCGCCCCTCCCGGGCCCCCTCCTCTAGACCCAGGGCTGCATAGCAACCCCACCCACCGACGCCACCCCCGCTAAGTGAGTGCACATTCATGGTGAAAGTGGCTGTCTCCTCTTGCTTCCTGGAGCTGGAAGAGCCATGAGAGCTCCGATTCTCTGAGACCAAATGCAATCCTTTTCAGCCCAGTAAAACCCATTTATCCTGGGTTTGGAGTTCGATGCACACCAAGCTCTAAGAGGGTGGGGAGGTTGGTACAGTAGAGTTTGTGGTTGCTCAGACCGCATCCTGAAAGACCGTGCTCGTTAGTGAGCTTGTTCCAAAGGGACCCTCTTCTGCCATCCTTCCAGGATGTACCAGGAGCTGCCTGGGAGCATCTCCCCTTCCCAGACTGCAGGATGACCCCAGCCAGTCAGATGTGCTCAGAGACAACGTCTGTCTCATCTTCCGGGCTGAGCACAGGTGTCTCAAAATGTCCATTTCAGCCAACAGAGCTGACTTTCTTATTAAAACCTGGGGTGAAGCATTGGCTGATATTATCTTGTTTGTATCACGCTCTCTCTTGAAACCAAAGGAGTAATTTATTTTAACTTCTGAAGAAAGCACTTCTTGGAAAGGCTGGTTACGTTGGAGTGTTAGCAGGCTTACGGGGACTTTGAGATAAGAGCCTCGTGGCTCTGCTAGATTTCATATGGTTCTTACCGCTTTTATTGATGCAGTCCAAGGGGGGTTAGATGTTTGCAGTGAGAGAATTAGCAACTTCGGGCACTGAACCATTTTGTACTGAAATGTTACTGGTCGTGGAAGAGAATCAGGCACTCCATTCCACCAGCAAGGGTGGATTTTGATCGAAATTTGTAACTGGTTGCCCACTGACTGACCACCTCTTTGGGGTCCTGATTGCCCCTGGATTGCCTTTGTAGGAGCCACCTCAGCTTTTTGTAGAAAAGTTTCACGGATCTAAGTCCAGGGAGATGCTATATGACTGGACTGCCATTATTCTGCATAGAAATAATCTCTTTTGTGCCCAGGGAGTTCAAGAGAGTCTAGTCTATATTTACAGGGAGATTTTACCTAACAGAAAAACCGTGTGTGTGTGTGGGGGGGGGTAGGTGGGGGACTGGGTGATCTCGTCTCCTCCTCCCCTTATATAAATTCTGCAGGGACACTGGTCCTGTGAGTTTTTCCCCTGGGGTCATGTGCCCAGCATGCTCCATGGCACCCAGTCACGGCAGAGACTGAAGAACTTTTGTGAATAAGTTAAAAAGTTTTCCCACGGTTCTGTAATCCTGAGAGAGCTCCTGGGGCCAACTGCAAAAGCTCCACGAAAACCACTTCCAGCAAATGGTCCAGTGATCTCGCCACAGAACTCTGCTTGATCTGGTCCAGGTGCCATCAGAGCGTGGCTGTTAAATCCGATTCTGTCAGACTCCAAGGAAACGATGTGACAAAAACGCTGTAGTTTTAATTCTCGCAAAGGCTTATCTTCTCTCTAAATGTGGGCTTTTTTCCTTTTATTAAAAAAAACAACCTACTAGATGTAGCTATGTAAAAATTGCTTGTTCAGAACTTTACAAGCTACAAAATGTATTATTGCAATCTGTAGTTATATAATAAACAGACATGGAACCATGTAACAATTCCCAGTATGAAATAATCATAAAATCCAATATTACTTTTTCCCCGGCATAGCCTATATTTTTTAATAAACTGTCACTTCTTCCGTTCTCCACAAACTCCAAGTTTCCTTTGCAGCCTGAATATTGCGCTTTGTCTCATTTTGAACATAACAAGGAAGGGCTGCTTCTTCCCAGTGAACTGCCCAGGGATTTGGGATGATAAACAGGTTTGCTCTTAAATCAGCCAGAACTTTCGGGAACTGTCCAAATGCTGACTGCTTCTGGGGAACCCATGGTTTATAGCTACATAAGCTGTGTGAATTCGGCTGGCTGTCGCTGACCACCTCTGCATGTCACATGCCCTTTGGAAGAGACCCCGCCTGTCACTGGCTGGGATGTCTTCCATGGTCTGGGACGCCCCTGGCTTTGTTCCCCTGGTATTTCCAGCATTGTCACCAGCCATGCTCCAGTGTACCCCACAGTGCAGCCCAGGGGACACGCTTTTGACTTTGGATTTCCTCTGCACCAATTTAAGAAAATAGTTAGGGGCTGGAAGGGGACATTAAAGGAGGTGTTCCAGTGATCTCAAAGGCAAGAAGAGTCTTCTCTTTTGCAGAGAAGAGCTTGTCCTCACTAGGGGCTGATCCCCTTAGCCCCCCTGCCAGCCCCAGTCTGTCCTCAGATGGAGAAGGTAGTTGTACACACACCAAGCAGGCTGATCCTAGCCACTGTTTCCCCACCTGGGGGAGGTGGTTGTGCACACACCAAGCAGGCTGACTCTAGCTACTGTTTCCCCACCTGGGGGCAGCAGGGCTTCAGGATGGAGACTGCCTCCACCTTTTCTAGTCCAATTTTAAATCCTCTTCTTTCTCTGTGTCCAAATGTTTGCTTTGACTCTGGGGAGGGATGTTTTCTAACCAAGAGCCTCCCGATTTGTTCCGAGTGAAATTCCTAATGAGATGGGTAGGCTGCGGGCTGGTTATTGATGGAGGTAATGGTGAAATTAATAATAATGGTCATAAAAGTAGGAGCTTGTGGCCAGTCCTGGGGGAGGCCTGCCTGCGGGGGATCCTGCGGTTGACTGGGAGGCCTGGCCTGCATGGGAGTCACCTGCTTGTGGGGCGTGGGGTGACAAAGCCGGCTGGTGCCCAGCACCCGTGCCACTTTCTCCGAGAGGGCCAAGGGGGACTCCTGACCCCCCTCTGCCTTACTCCTCTGTCTCTAACTGGTTTAGGACTCGGGGGGCAAGTGGGGATTAGCCCCTCAACCTCCAGTGGAGGAGCCAGCTGAGGCCAGTCTCTGAGTGCTCAGTTCAACAGAGGTCAGGGTCACAGTTTCCATGAGGGAGGGTGGTGGGGAGGGGCTGGGGGTCGGGGCTGGCCCTGGGGACTTCTTGGGGAGTGGAGCGTGGATGGGATCCTGCAGGGTTGTGTGACCCAGGCAGAGAGCAGCCCAGCTCAAGGTTGAGCTCACCCACCCTTGGGAGCATGAGAAAGACCGAGGCAGGAGAAGCTACAGATTTGCAATGAGACAGTGGCAGCAAACTGCATACCTTGTCCAGGTACAGATCAGAATGTCCCACGAACAGCAGGTTAAAGTTTTTCCTCTGAATATGCATTAATTCAGAGAAAGCCAGAATGTACTTTTTACTAGCTATTGAGAGCTGAGTGAACTTGTCTAGATTTAATCTTAATTTATTATCTTAGTCTTCGGCACATGGGCTGGGGGGTGGTGGTGGGGAGAGTGAGGGGTGGCTGTATCAGTCACTGGGTGCTGTATTCTCATTAAACTGAAAGTCGCTCAGTCGTGTCCAACTCTTTGTGTCCCCATGGACTATACAGCCCATGGAATTCTCCAGGCCAGAATACTGGAGTGGGTAGCTTTTCCCTTACCAAGGGGATCTTCCCAATCCAGGTCTCCCACATCTCAGGCAGTTTCTTTACCAGCTGAGCCACAAGGGAAGCCCAAGAATACTAGAGTAGGTAGCCTTTCCCTTCTCCAGGGGATCTTCCCGACCCAGGGATTGAACCAGGGTCTCCTGCATTGCAGGTGGATTCTTTACCAGCTGAGCCACCAGGGAAGCCCATGTTCTCATTAGGCAGATAGCACTTTGGGAACGGGAATGATGTCACAGATGGGCTTATAGTTCTGCAAGACTGGCTACCACTCTGTCTGCGCCAGGGAGGTGGGGGAGCTCCAGGCCCTTGTGTCTTTAGTGCCAGCCGTGTGTCAGCCCAGCGTTTGATAAGACCTGCACTCTGATCTCCCCTGGGGGAAGCAAGTCTTCCTGACCACCCCCTCCATCCCAGAAGGGAAGCCCCCATGAGGAGTGAACACAGCCCAGCAACTCTTAACATGGACAAAACGCTGCACCCCACCAGACTGCAGGCTGGGCCCCCACCTGCCCCATCGAGTCCACGACTTCACACATCATAAGCGCTCAGTGGTGTTTGTCACCAAGAGCGCAGCTCATTGATTTTAACCAGAGCAGTAAACAATTCAATAGTCATCAATTTAGGAGTAGAATATACAGGGCCCCTCCTCCCCTCGCAGAGCCCAAGTGTCCTCCTCAGAGGCAGCCATGGTCCCTGGCTCCCCAATGTCATTCCAGATACCTGTTTGCATATTAAAGCAAATACATTTGCATATGTGCTTCACTTAATGAAAACCTGGACGTGTCCGCCCTCTCCTTCCACCTGTGTTTTTCCACAGTGTCTTGGAAATTGTTCCACATTCACACTTAAAGAACTACCCCGTCCCCTCACAGCCTGCCTACAGTCGCAGTCAGTGGGTGTTTCATCGTTTGCTTTAATGACTAGCGGTTTCCAGTCCCTTGCAATTTCAAGCTACCACACAGTCAACTTGACGGTACGTACGCCGTGATGCCCAGAGCCCAGCATTTCCATGGTACCGCTCCAGGATTGAAATTGCCGGGCCAGAGGGCAGAAGCTCTTAACATTTTGATGGATGTCGCCAGGGTGCTCTGCAGAGACTCTGTATGCGGGTGTCCATCACCCTCCCGCTGGCGTGTCCCCCCCGCCCCTGCCAGAAGGCAGACTGCCCGTCCCCGGGGCCTCACATTAGGACTTCAGGAAATATCGGGTGCCTGTGGTGATGTCTTGAAAAGTGAGTTTTTAACGTGGGTTGTCTCTAGAAATTCAAATTGCGTCAAGCTGCTGGTGTTGTGTGTGTTACGTGACATTTTGAATCAAGTGACAGGTAAATCCCATGAGTGCTCACTGGCGTGTACTAAGTACTCAGCAAGTGGTGCTTTTCCCTTTGAAGGGTGACTCTCTGTGGCTCTTTTCCAGAAGAAGGCAGCGTTAGACTGAGGTGTGTTGGGCAGGGGTCTGGGGGCCAGCTCCAGCCAGGCCCTGTTGGTGGGGGCACCACATCCTGAGTCCAGGTGACTCCCAGCAGCCCTTGGAGGGGGTGGTGTTACCGGTACCTGTAGGGGCGCAGCTGGGGCCCCGAGAGGTCAGGTGCCTTCTCAAGATCACGGTCAGTGGACAGATGAGACCCCAAAGCCTGTGTGGTCTGTCCCACTCCAGTGGTTATCCAGATCAGCCGTGGACAGCAGGGGCTTTTGTGTGGAGTAAGCCCTCCAGGACCAGATGTCTGGAAGCCTCTTGTTTGGACACGTATAAAGTTATCCGCTGACGACTGCCGAGCGCCCATCAGTCCGGTGGGGTGGATGGAGAGATGCGCATGGATTGCATTTAAGCCTCTATTTACCTTTCTATTGGTCCATCCAACAGGTCTCAGGGCTATTTCCAAATTATTTAAGTTAGGAAATAAAACTGGAAGGAATTCATGTCCATGCCCGATTCATTATTGATAAAGCAGGGAAAGCTCCCCCCACGAAAGTAGTAAGATCTTCAAAAAAGTAATTTTAACATTGACGCAGCCTCATAGATTTTAGAGGGGATACAGGGTCACTTTATGCCAAGCTCCCCAAGCTTCCAAATGAGGCAGAGAGATTCATAATGAAGCCCAGAGGAAACAACTCTGACAGCCACAAACCTGCCTTTTCCCCGTTATTAAGTGGATATCTTCCTGAAGAATGAAATACTCAGGAGGATGCTTCTCCCTGCAGTGTGGGGACTCCTGAGTGACAGCTACGGGTCGCGGCCCTCCTGGTCGGGGCCAGCAGTCACTCTCCGTCCCCTGGGGGAGGGCGGCCGGCTCGCCTTCCAGCCCAAGCTGTCCCCGGTGCCAGGGGCAGGACGTGCTGGCGGTCTGTTCCCAAACGGGCTTGGCTCCTGAGACACCCGCTTTCATCTGAAGAGAACCGTGAACGTTTGCGAGTTTAGTGTAGATCCATCGCACAGAAGCCCGGCTCTTCCCGTTCACACAAGTGCCCAATGTGCCCGTGTCCTGGGGCCGCCCCAACAAATCACCACAAATGGGCTTAAAACTGCAGGCACTTCTTTGCTCGCAGCTCTGGAGGCGGGGTCCAAAGTCAAGGAGGGGCAGGCAGGACTGGGCTCCCTCTAGGGCCCCGGAGGGCTCCTTCCTGTCCCCTCTGCCCCCCAGAAGCTCCTGGTGGGTCTGACTTGTGGCTGTGTCCTCCCAGCCTCTGCCTCTGTCTGCACACGGCCCCCTTCCCCGTGCATCTCCTCTCCTCATAAGGACTCCAGACCTTGGGTTTAGGGCCACCGGACCCATTGTGACCTCAGCAGAATTGATGACACCTGCCGAGACCCTATCTCCAGATCAGATCACATTCTGGAATTCCAGCTGGACAAGAATTGGGGGGACACTGTTGAATCCACCGTGCTCTGTGCTGTGGTCAGTCGCTCAGTTGTGTCCAGCTCTTTGTGATCCTGTGGACTGTAGCCTGTCAGGCTGCTCTGTCCGTGGGACTCTCCAGGTGAGAATACTGGAGTGGGCTGCCATGCCCTCTTCCAGGGGATCTTCCCCAGCCAGGGACTGAACCCACATCTCTCATGTCCTGCAATGGCAGGCGGGTTCTCTACCACTGTGCCGCCAGGAATGCCCCATTCAGTCTGCTACACTCAATGAATAAAATATTTAGCTTAAGGATGGGTAAGCTGGGAAAAATATCTTTACACACAAAATTTCTTGAAATAAGGAATTTTGATGTCTTGAATGGGGATGCCTGTCACTTAACTGTGGTATTGCAGGAGTGTCCAGCAGGCATGGCAAACACAGGGCAAAATGCTTATTTGCCTTAGACACCTGTGGGGCTGCACGCACAGAGCCACATGTTCTGTTTCTCTGGTCCAGAGCAGCCGCAGGGCTTCTTGTCAGTAGACATAGGATCGGGGCCCTGGGCACTGGCCCTACAGGACTCTATCCTCAGCTTATTATTATTAATTTTACTACTTGAAGTGAATTTCGAGTATAAGCCATTTGAACTCATTGTGACTGCTGAGTCCCTGCAGGGAGCGTGCTTGTGACAGGGTGGGTCAGCACCTGGGCGTGGTTCTCACCCAGCCCTCTGTACTGTCCCCCCACTGGGGGCTGCTCTTAGCAGCTTCAGCGACAGCTCCTTGTGCCTTTAGACACACGCATGCACGTACGTCTTCATAATACAAACCATCAGATTCTAATCCTCCAAAGCCAGGTTTGAGGATTCTTTCTGCTATTTCCCTTTCAGTGTAACAGTAAAGTAGTATTTCGTTTGTTTTTAGAACCAACCGGGCTTTTCTTCAGCCACAGTTTAATAACACAGAATTATAATGGTGCAAATAATATGAAATACTACATGCCCTAAAGCCTGCACAAATAAAAGCTACTTTTATGAAGACAAGGTGGGCAGGAAACTGGCTTGGATTTAAAGTTTGCTGCCAGAGCAGGGAGGAGGCAGAAGCCATGATTCCATCAGTCAGTGTGGAAGAGGGGCCTGGGGGTTTCCCACGCTCCCCCAGCTCTGCTCAGAAGCTCTGCCATCTCTGGGTTCTCACTCCCTTCTCTTCCCAGAGGCCGGATGGTGCCTTGTGCCTCTGAATCAGTGGGCTCGCAGCTCTTATTTCACACCATCAGACGAAGGGACTGCTCCTCCTGGGGTCCATGAGCCAGAACATTCCATTTTCTGGGAGCTCCCCTGTGATACATATATATATTTAATCCAGCACACCTTTCGGCCTGTGGGATCTTACCCAATCAGGGATCGGGTTAGTGGAAGCACTGAGCCTTAACCACTGGACCCCCAGGGAAATACCTGGAATTTTTAAAATGCTTTGTCAACTGTGTCCAAGTTAAGTAGTAACAATGATATATAGTTTTTGTTGGTGTATATAGATGCACACACTGGAGAAGGAAATGGCAACCCACTCCAGTATTCTTGCCTGGAGAATCCCATAGACAGAGGAGTCTGGTGGGCTACAGTCCATGGGGTCGCAAAGAGTTGGACACGACTGAGCGACTAACACATATACATGCACACAAAAAGAAAAAGATTCATTCTTAGGAGGGGGACGGGATTGTAGGTTCATCTGTAATGTTTCACTTTTTTCAATATTTTTTTTTTTTCAGTGGATATAATGTATGGGGTATAAAAGTCACAGATCACCACTAAATTAATAACCAGAACAGCAGTCGCTGCCCCAAGCTCTCTCTTTAGATTCGTGCCCATTTCCAGGCAAGACTATTGTCACTCTGTTGAGCTCTTTCTTTTGAAATTAAATTCTGTATATTTAAAGTGGGCTTATATTTTTGATTGCTCCATTTGGAGTATTTATGGACTTTTCGTTGACTTTACTATTTGATAATTCATTCTTTGCATTAAAAATTCCCTTGGTATCTCTAATTTTCTGGAAGAGATCTCTAGTCTTTCCCATTCTGTTATTTTCCTCTATTTCTTTTCATTGATTGCCGAGGAAGGCTTTTTTATCTCTCCTTGCTATTCTTTGGAACTCTGCATTCAAATGGGTATATCGTTCCTTTTCTTCTTTGCCTTTCACTTCTCTTCTTTTCACAGCTATTTGTAAGACCTCCTCAGACAACAACCATCTTGCCTTTTAAATTTCTTTTTCTTAGGGATGGTCTTGGTCACTGCCTCCTGTACAATGTCATGAACCTCTGTCCATAGTTCTTCAGGTACTCTGTCTATCAGATCTAATCCCTTATCTATTTCTCCCTTCCACTGTATAATCATAAGGGATTTGATTTAGGTCATACCTGAATGGTCTAGTGGTTTTCCCTACTTTCTTCAATTTAAGTCTGAATTTGGCAATAAGGAGTTCATGATCTGAGCCACAGTCAGCTCCCGGTCTTGTTTTTGCTGACTGTATAGAGCTTCTCCATCTTTGGCTGCAAGGACTATAATCAATTGGTTTCAGTACTGACCATCTGGTAATGTCCATGTGTAGAGTCTTCTCTTGTGTTGTTGGAAGAGGGCATTTGCTATGACCAGTGCATTCTCTTGGCAAAACTCTATTAGCCTTTGCCCTGCTTCATTCTGTACTCCAAGGCCAAATTTGCCTGTTACTCCAGGTATTTCTCGGCTTCCTACTTTTGCATTCCAGTCCCCTATAATGAAAAGGACATCTTTTTTTGGTGTTAGTTCTAGAAGGTCTTGTAGGTCTTCAAAGAACCATTCAACTTCAGCTTCTTCAGCATTACTGGTTGGGGACAGACTTGGATCACCGTGATATTGAATGGTTTGCCTTGGAAACGAATAGAGATCATTCTGTTATTTTTGAGATTGCATCCAAGTACTGCATTTCAGACTCTTTTGTTGACCATGATGGCTACTCCATTTCTTCTAAGGGATTCTTGCCCACAGTAGTAGATATAATGGTCAGTTAGGTTCAGTTCAGTTGCTCAGTCGTGTCCGACTCTTTGCGACCCCATGAATCGCAGCACGCCAGGCCTCCCTGTCCATCACCAACTCCCGGAGTTCACTCAGACTCACGTCCATCGAGTCAGTGATGCCATCCAGCCATCTCATCCTCTGTCGTCCCCTTCTCCTCCTGCCCCCAATCCCTCCCAGCATCACAGTCGTTTCCAATGAGTCAACTCTTCGCATGAGGTGGCCAAAGGACTGGAGTTTCAGCTTTAGCATCATTCCTTCCAAAGAAATCCCAGGGCTGATCTCCTTCAGAATGGACTGGTTGGATCTCCTTGCAGTCTAAGGGACTCTCAAGAGTCTTCTCCAACACCACAGTTCAAAAGCATCAATTCTTCAGCATTCAGCCTTCTTCACAGTCCAACTCTCACATCCATACATGACCACAGGAAAAACCATAGCCTTGACTAGACGGACCTTTGTTGACAAAATAATGTCTCTGCTTTTAAATATGTTGTCTAGGTTGGTCCTAACTTTCCTTCCAAGGAGTAAGCATCTTTTAATTTCATGTCTGCAGTCACCATCTGCAGTGATTTTGGAGCCCAGAAAAATAAAGTCTGACACTGTTTCCACTGTTTCCCCATCTATTTCCCATGAAGTGATGGGACCAGACGCCATGATCTTCGTTTTCTGAATGTTGAGCTTTAAGCCAACTTTTTCACTCTCCTCTTTCACTTTCATCAAGAGGCTTTTTTAGTTCCTCTTCACTTCCTGCCACAAGGGTGGTGTCATCTACATATCTGAGGTTATTGATATTTCTCCTGGCAATCTTGATTCCAGCTTGTGCTTCTTCCAGCCCAGCGTTTCTCATGATGTACTCTGCATATAAGTTAAATAAGCAGGTTGACAATAAAATTCACCCATTCTGGTCCATTTTAGTTCGCTGATTCCTAAAATGTCAATGTTCACTCTTGCCATCTCCCGTTTGACCACTTCCAATTTGCCTTGATTCATGGACCTAACATTCCAGGTTCCTATGCAATATTGCTTTTTACAGCATTGGACTTTACTTCTATCACCAGTCACATCCACAACTGGGTGTTGTTCTTGCTTTGGCTCTGTCTCTTCATTCTTTCTGGAGTTATTTCTCCACTGATCTCCAGTAGCATATTAGGCACCTACTGACCTGGGGATTTCATCTTTCAGTGTCCTATCTTTTTGCCTTTTCATACTGTTCATGGGGTTCTCAAGGCAAGAATACTGAAGTGGTTTGCCATTCCCTTCTCCAGTGGACCATGTTTTGTCAGAACTCTCCACCATGATCTGTCTGCCTTGGGTGGCCCTATACGACATGACTCATAGTTTCATTGAGTTAGAAAAGGCTCTGGTCCATGTGATCAGTTTGGTTAGCTTTCTGTGATTGTGGTTTTCAGTCTGTCTGCCCTCTGATGGAGAAGGATAAGAGAGGTGGCAACAATACACAGAAGAACTGTACAAAAAAGATCTTCATGACCCAGATAACCACGATGGTGTGATCCCTCATCTAGAGCCAGACATCTTGGAATACTAAGTCAAGTGGGCCTTAGGAAGCATCACCATGGACAAAGCTAGTGGAGGTGATGGAATTCCAGTTGAACTATTTCAAATCCTAAAAGATGATGCTGTGAAAGTGTTGCACTCAATATGCCAGCAAATTAGGAAAACTCAGCAGTGGCCACAGGACTGGAAAATGTTAGTTTTCATCCAGTCCCAAAGAAAAGCAATGCCAAAGAATGCTCAAACTATCACACAATTGCACTCATCTCACACGCTAGTAAAGTAATGCTCAAAATTCTCCAAGCCAGGCTTCAGCAAAACATGAACCATGAACTTTCAGATGTTCAAGCTGGTTTTAGAAAAGGCAGAGGAACCAGAGATCAAATTGCCAATATCTGTTGGATCACTGAAAAAGCAAGAAAATTCCAGAAAAACATCTGCTTTATTGACTATGCCAAAGCCTTTGACTGTGTGGATCACAACAAACTGTGGGAGATTCTGCAAGAGTTGGGAATACCAGACCACCTGACCTGCCTCCTGAGAAATCTGTATGCAGGTCAGGAAGCAACAGTTAGAACTGGACATGGAACAATAGACTGGTTCCAAATAGCAAAAGGAGTTCATCAAGGCTGTATATTGTCACCCTGCTTATTTAACTTATATGCAGAGTACATCATGAGAAATGCTGGACTGGAGGAAGCACAAGCTGGAATCAAGATTGCCAGGAGAAATATCAATAACCTCAGATATGCAGATGACACCACCCTTATGGCAGAAAGTGAAGAAGAACTAAAGAGCCTCTTGATGAAAGTGAAAGAGGAGAGTGAAAAAGTTGGCTTAAAGCTCAACATTCAGAAAACGAAGATCATGGCACCTGGTCCCATCAGTTCATGGCAAATAGATGGGCAAACAGTGGAAACAGTGACAGGTTTTTTCTTTTTTTTACTCCAAAATCACTGCAGATGGTGATTGCAGCCATGAAATTAAAAGGTGCTTGCTCCTTGGAAGAAAAGTTATGACCAACCTAGACAGCATATTCACAAGCAGAGACATTACTTTGCCAACAAAGGTCTATCTAGTCAAAGCTATGGTTTTTCCAGTAGTCATGTATGGATGTGAAAGTTGGACTATAAAGAAGTCTGAGTGCCGAAGAATTGATGCTTTTGAACTGTGGTGTTGGAGAAGACTCTTGAGAGTCCCTTGGACTGCAAGGAGATCCAACCAGTCCATCCTAAAGGAAATCAGTCCTGAATGCTCATTGGAAGGACAGATGCTGAAGCTGAAACTCCAATACTTTGGCCACCTGATGCAGAGAGCTGACTCACTGGAAAAGACTCTGATGCTGGGAAAGATTGAAGGCGGGAGAAGAGGACAGAGGATGAGATGGTTGGATGGCATCACCGACTCAATGGACATGAGTTTGAGTAAGCTCCATGAGTTGGTGATGGACAGGGAGGCCTCGTGTGCTTCAGTCCATGGGGTTGCAAAGAGTCGGACACGACTGAGCGAATGAACGGAACTGAATTGAGTCTTGTTTGTTTCTTTCTGTTCCCTGTTTTCGGAACTCCTATTGTTTGAACGTTGAACCTCCTTGATGAATCACCTAATTCCTTATTTTTTTTTTTAATCTCTTGTTTTCTATCTCTGTTTGTTCACGTATTTGGAATGTGTCCTTCATTTTATCTATCCAGCCTCTGAAATAACTTTCCTTTAGGTCTGCTCTCGTGCTTTTCACTTCTAGGAGCTCTCTGTCTTAGCTGGACATTTCTGTTTTCCACACGCCGGCCCTTCTCTCGCGGATGCACCGTCTCCGCCTGCCTCCCTGAGGACACCGAACTTAGGTTTCTGCCCGCAGTGCGTCTGCTCCAATCCCTGCACTGTGTCTGCTGCTTCTGAATCCCCTGTGTTTGGTTGAGCTGGTTTCTCTTCCAGAGCCTTTTCTTGCTGGCCTGGTGGCTTGTGGCCTCTCACCAGCATCTAAGAGAGGGGCCCCGAGAGGCGGGCTGAAGCTTTCTGCAGATGGCACTTCTCGACTGGTGGTTCCGTGGGGGTGGCTGCTGGGTCCTGCTCTTTTACTGGGAAGCTCCTCTTGTCGGTTTCTGCACATCTTCCTCCTGGGCAGACGTTTCCCTGGAGAGGAACCCTCCACCGCTGGCTAACAGAGTGTATGAGATTGCTGGGGCTGCCATGAGCCGATACCACACTTGGGATGATTGACAGCAGACATTTGTCTCCTCCCAAGCTGGACGTCGGGGGCGGGACGTCCAAGGTCAAGGTTTCTGCACCTTGGTTGGTTCTCTTTCTCACTGATGCTTCTATGTGTGCATACTCAGTCTTTCTTCCTCTTCTGATGTGTCTGCCAAGCCTACTGGGTCAGGACCCCACCTTATGAGCTCGCTTAACCAGTCACCTCTTTAAAGGCCCTGTTTCTGAGCACAGTCCTGTTGGGGATTAGGGCTGCAGCGTGTGGATTGTGGGGGGATACTGTTCGGTACATAGTGTGGGGTGTAAGCTGGCTGTCAGCGTCTGTGAGCCTGGGGTGGGGGCTGGGAGCCTCTTGTTGAAAATGACTTTCGCTGAATGCCCTTGTTTCGGTGCTTCATTCCACACCCTCGAGTCTCATCCTCGAGTGCATGGCCTGCATGGTTCTTCTGCCCAAGGACATCTCTTGTTTCCTCTTGGGTTGGGGGCACCATGTGGATCTGGGTTCACAGTGGCTCCTGCCCACAGTCTCGCTGGGCTCACCCTCAGAGTAGCTGGTGCTCTGGTTCCCTTTCCAGGAATTCCCAAGCCCTACTCCCCCACCTGCGTCGCCTGCTCACAGCTGCTTGCTGCTCTGACCTCGCTGATCAGCCATGGTTTCTTTCTCCTCTTTGTCCTTGCTGGGCTATTCCCCCATTATTCCTGTATTGCTATTGTTGTGGTGAGTTTGGGCAGGATCTGAGGAAACAGTAGTGGTTTGGGTGGGCCACGTCTAATCAGAAGTCCGAGGTGGGTGCCTCCTGTTTGGGCTGAGCCTGCTGAAGGCAGTGTGGGGATGCTGCATTCCACCCTTGTGATTTCTGTGACCTAAGACCGCAGGATCGCATCAGCGTGGCTACACTATGGCATGGAGTTCCTGGTGAAACTGAATACATCTCCTTTTCGTGCAGAAAACCTTGAAGGGCTGACTCTCAAGACAAAGTTTAAATAGCATTCCTGGGTTTATTTGTTCAGAATCCAGTGAAGATATTTTGTGGAAATAAATGCTGCTGAGAGGTAAGGACTCTTCTGCGATGGAGTATCAGGATCAGCTTTATTTTTGAATAAATGGGACCTGGAAAGATTAAACAGGTCTTGTGTCACCTTCTGCTGTAGCTCTTGAGACTCAAGTCCAAATATTTTTCCCTCTTCATGTGTTTTGCCGAGTGTTTGTCTTTGTTATTTAGGAAATTCATTGCTGCTGTTTCAGGTTGAGATTCTCTTCTTCCTAAAACTTGATGACACGCTTCCTCTTCCTGCTCCTTTCCATGTTTGAACTGATGTTTTGACCTTAATATGATGTCTTATCAACTGTTAAATGATAAAGGAACACAAGTGGGAAGCTTTCTAATCACTTCTGTAGACGTTTCTGGGGAATGCGTATGAATCGAGCAGAGCCCCACAGGTGAATAAGTCTCATGGTTTTAGAGTGCTCCATCCTATGTGAGTGTAATTAATGCCAAGGTCCGTAAAAGAGCTGTGCTATGTGCCTCATAAAACTCAGAGAAGGTGTAAGAGCCCCCTCGTGCTGCTGGTTGTCATGGTTACTGTTTGGGGAGCACTTTGTCATCCGTTTCCAGCCCCTTCTGTCCTGTAGCAGGACGGCAAGGCCATAGATGTGTGGGTCTCTGCTGCCCTGCTGTGTCTCGACTTCTCTCCCTGTTAACCACCTGGGCCTGGCTGGGGGTCGGACTCAGGGGCGCAGGGGCTGGCTGACTGCACTGTCCCCTGACTGCACTCACGGGGTGGGGGAATCAGGCCAGATAAGTTAATGACTTAACTTATCAGGTCACAGGTTGGTGATAAAAGGAATTGGCCAATAGAGGGAGGCTGGGATGCTGTAGTTTGAGAGGACTCGGGGCTGGGAAAGGGGAAGAGGTCCTCTCTGCAGGGGGACTGAGGAGACCGAGGGCCTTGGTGGACGGACCCCTGGGCAGGGGCATGGGGCGGCCAGTGCCCCCGCTGCAGTGAGCAAAGAGAGGATGCAGGAGGCAGCTCCTAGTAGGGCATCAGTCCGGTCGGTCTGCACGCCACACACTGGAGGGGGAGTGGCCTCGAGTTGCTCTCTGTGTGACTGTGGACAGACCCCTGCCCTCTCTGAGCCTCAGAGTCCTCGTTTCTTACGGGAACTCTGCTGCTGCTCTTTACTCACTTCAGTCGTGTCTGACCCTGTGCGACCCTGTGGACCGCAGCCCAGCAGGCTCCTCTGTCCATGGGACTCTCCAGGCAAGAGTACTGGAGTGGGTTGCCATGCCCTCCTCCAGGGGATCTTCCCGACCCAGGGATCTAACCTGTGTCTCCTGCATGGCAGGCAGATTCTTTACCACTGAGCCACCAGAGGAGCCCATTATATTCCTAGGCATTTACTGTAATTGTAACAGCAATTCCTGTTTTTATTGGGGTCACCACTGGGGCCGTTTGCCATCACAGTTCCCTGTACATCAGAATCTGGACTCGGAAGTGTCCACCCTGCCATCTTCACGCTGTCCGAGAGCGAGCGGCATGAAGGAAGGGAGCGTGCAGAGCTGTTTAAATGTGTTGGTGCCCCTCTGGAAAGGCCTGTGTGCACTTTGTCTTTGAATTGAAGTTTAATTTTGTTATTCCTGCTTCAGAGTAGAGTTGGTATGATTTTCATAGCAAGTTTGTCATTGGCTTTAACTATTATTTATTAAAAGTGATTACTTTCTATGTTGAAGCCTAAAATGGAAAGGTGTGGAGTCAGGCTCCTGGAGGAGTCGGTGTTTTCGCTGCTCCTGTTCTACCGGTAAGCAGATGGCAGCTGAAAATAGGGGATGTTATTAAGGTGGAGGGCTTTTCTGGTGGCTCAGTGGTAAAGAATCTGCCTGCCATGCAGGAGACTCAGTTTTGATCCCTGGGTCAGGAAGATCCCCTGGAAGAGGGCATGGCAACCCACTCCAGTATTCTTGCCTGGAGAATCCCATGTACAGAGGAGCCTGGTGGGCTGCAGTCCTTGGGGTGGCACAGAGTCGGACGTGACTGAAGCGACTTAGCAGCAGCAGCAGCAGCAGCATTACGGCGGAAGCAAACCCTGTGAATAGTGCAGGGTTTCGAACTTTAATTTAACATTAAATGACTGTGACGAAATATCCAAAATAAAGATGCTTTTCAGGATTCTATTGTCTCTAACTCAGAGAAAAGTCTGATGAATATGCATGAAACCAACGAGGGAATGCCGTGTAAGGCTGTTAAATTCCAAACTGTTAACTGTTTTCGGAACAGTATTCCTGGAGAGTTTGCTCGTGGTGTGGCTGGTGATGCAGGCAGTCCCCCGTCCTGGAATTGCCCGTGGGGTCAGTTGGCTCCAGACCCTGGTGTGATGCCGGAGAGAAACTTCTCCCTTCCCCGTTCTCTCCCCCGGCCCTCAGGGGCTTCCTGGATAAAGGCTGAGAGTACTTCTCTACAACCTTAAATCACGTTTATTTCTGTGACATATGGAGTTTTGATGGTTTCCCTGAGAGATGCTTGAAAATACAAGTGCTTTCCCCAAATCCCCCCAAATCCAGTGTTCCCACGTCCTTCCAGCTGAGTGACTGTGTGTGAGTACTCACAGGCTCGGATCCCCAGCTGCACAGCTCTCGGGATTGCCCCTGGAGAAATTCATGTCCTGATGTCAAGGGGGCTTGCTTTAACAAGGCCGGTGTTGGATATTTTTAATGCAGTTACTCTGATTGTTTTGGTCTGGGAGGCTTGGTGACTGAATCATCGTCTTGAGCTCAGACCTGTTCATGGAAAACTGCTGATGCCGCCTGTCTGAATGGGCTGGGTCATTTTTCCCCAGCTTTATTGGGGTACAGTTGACTTCTGATGTTGTGTGAGTTTAAGGTGTACAGTGTGTTCATTTGTTATGCTTACATCCTGCAAAAATGAAGCACCATGGGTGTAGCTGACACCCCCACCCTGTCACATGATCACAGTTTGTGTGTGTGTGGTGAGAACATTAAGGATCTACTGTCCTAGCAGATGGCGCTAGTGGTAAAGAGCCCGTGTGCCAATGCAGGAGACATAAGAGACAGGGGTTCCATCCCTAGGTCAGGAAGATCCCCTGGAGGAGGGCATGGCAACCTACTCCGGTATTCTTGCTCTGAGAATCCCCAAGGACAGAGGATCCTGGCGGGCTACAATCCATAGGGTTGCAGAGTTGGACACGACTGATACGAGTTAGCATGTGTGCCCGCTCCTAGCTACTTTCAACTATGCATGTGTGCATGCTAAATCTCTTTAGTCATGTCCAACTCTTTGTGACCTCATGTACTGTAGCCCACCAGGCTCCGTCTATGAAATTTCCCAGGCAAGAATACTGGAGTGGGTTGCCATTTCCTTCTCCAGGGGATCTTCCCTACTCAAGGAAGTGAACCCAAGTCTCTTGCATCTCCTGCATTGGCAGGCCAGTTCTTTACCAGCTGAGCCACTGGGGAAGCCCCAAGCATATAATAGTGTTAGTAACTGTAGTCACCATGCTGTCTGTTACATCCTCAAGTACTCGTCTGTCTCATAACTGGAAGTCTGTGCCCTTGACCTTCCATTCCTCCCTGGCCCCTTCCAGCCCTGGTAACCACTGTTTCACTGTGTTTCTATGAGCTTAGCTTTCTTGGGTTTCACATGTAAATGATAACATACAGTACTGTCTTTATCTGACTTATTAAGGGCTGTTCCTTAACCTCTGAGTCTTGTCTTTTCCTCTCAAATGTGGGGAGAGTGGGGCCAACGCCTTAGAGTGTTCGGGTTGGTGCAGAGGGAGCTTGTGGAGGCGAAGCTGTAATCAGAGGTGCAGGTTTCTCCTACCTCATGTTCCCAGCATCACCCTGCCCCCTCCCCCGTGAGCCTGGCCCCGGAAGTGCTTAGGAAACGCCCAATCAGCGTGGGCTATTTCCAGAAGCAGTCACTTGACACTGTTTTTCCTAACAAAATACGCACATTCTGACAACCCAGTCGGGTTTTCCTTTCTAGACTCTGATCCAGGGCGTCTGTGCGGTGCATGGCCGGGCCTCAGTCCTGGGGTCTGAGCTTGGTCACCAGGCCCTCCTCAGGGTACAGGTTCTGTGTTTATCTGGGTACCACAGCAGCTGTTGTTCCAGGGAGCTCCAAGGGCCCCCAGGGGGCTGCCCTGGGCTCCGCGTATCTTCCTTCATGTCCCAGCTGTGTGACGAAGCCTTGCTTCCAGGGATCGGGACCAGTCATCCCTGGGAGACCCGGGTCTCCTTCTTGCCTGAACATAAGGAGCCCTAAGTGCCCAGGCATCAGCCGGCAACCCCGAGTCAGGGACCCTGGGTGTTTCCTGGCGAGTGTATGTGCCCTGTGGGGATCAAGACTTCCACCCCACCCGACTCCACCCCGCCCCAGAGCTCAGAGCGGCTGCACGGCTGTTGCTGCTCAGGTCGGCTTGAATGCTGGCTGGGCCAAGCGGCCGTGAACTGCGCTGGGGCTTTCTCCTCCTCCTTCAGCTGCTTGTACGGGGCCCTCCTGTTCCCAGCTCCCTGTCCCTGTCCCTCCTCCCCACCAGTGCTCCCTGCAGTCCCGTCCTGTCCCGTCTACTACTGTGCTCAGACCTCTACCCTAAGCTCAGCTCCCGGGGAACCTGAACTAAGATGTGGTGAATCTTGTGTTTTAGGACGATGGGTGCCTGTTTAAAATGAGCTGTTTTGTTTGTTGGGGAGAAATTCATGTGCTGTGTGCGTGCACGCGTGCTAAGTTGCTTCGGTCATGTCCAACTCTGTGATTCCCTGGACTGTAGCCCAACAGGCTCCTCTGTCCATGGGATTCCCAGGCAGGAATACTGGGTGGTTGCCATTTCCTTCTCCAGGGGATCTTCCCGACCCAGGGATTGAGCCCGGGTCTCTCAGGTCTCCTGCGCTGGCAGGCGGGTTCTTTACCACTAGTGCTGCCTGGGAAGCTTGGCACAAAAACCTCCCCCCAGAAAACTGCACCCCCGGCCCCGTCTGCATCTTCAGCTGAGCCAGTCAGGAGCGCCGCACAGTGCCGGAGACGCCCCCTCTGGGGCTTGGCCTGGAGCCCCTGCCGCTGGCCTGGGGTCTCTGGGTGGCCCTCCTCCTTCGTGGGGGACACAGCAGAGGCTGAGTGTCCCCCCAGGGCACTGCGGGAAGGGACCTTGCTCATCTCCTATCCTGGTGGAGGTTCAGTGTCAAGACCCCTTCTCCCCCCGAAGCTGGGACACGACGGCCTCTTTTGGTTACAGCCTGCTGGGGTGACTACTTTGACGTGGGCCAACTGCGTGTCCTGCCTTTCGCTCATCCTCCTGGCTCATTACACCCCGTCACCAAAGACTGCCCCCAACTTCCAGTTCATCTTCCAAATTTGAAGATTTCCCCCTGGTTCAAAATAATTTGTTATACTTACTTGAAAGCAACTGGTAAAGAGGTTTTTTCCCAATAATGAAATAAAAATAGATGTTTTTAGGAAACTATGTACTTGAATGTGTAAATTTGACCCATTTAGTGAAATATTGGTCACACTGACCAGAATTACGTCTCATATGTGACTTTTTTTTTTTCAAAGTAGGCGTTTGGGAACCACTTTGGGTTTTCACAAAAAAACGACTTTTTTCAAGAGCTTGGTAATACCAAAGAGCTTTTCTTTTGTATTTGGCAAAAAGGAAGGCTTCCCCATCCTGTAGAGCAAAGGAAAACACCCCCACCACATACAAAACCTCTGGAGAAAGCATTGAGCTCAAGAAATCAGAGTTCCAGGAAGAAGAATCTCCACAGCCAGGTCTGCAAGGGTGTCTTGAACTTTTAAATGCAAATGTGGTTGGAATCAATAGTTTTTTGAAACTGTGTAATATGATGAGTGAGTGCTGCCAGTACAGCATAATTACCCCAGACCCATGGGAGCAGGAATCCTTTTGATGAGAACTGACTTTGCCCAGATGAAAGGAGGCCCTGCCTGTGAACAGGCTGGGGAGGGATCCTTTCATATTCTTAGAAGAGGCTGCTGGGTTTGCATGATGTCAGTGGCCTTTCAACCAAAAGGCCCAGGAACATTCTCCCTCCAAACCGCAGAAAGTGGGGCCATTACTAACCCCCAAGAATCATATCGATTTTAATTACTTTTCCTTTGAATTCTTACTCAGAAACCAAGCTTGAGCGTGGTTGGGGCTCGTCTGTTTCTTCGCAATTATTTTACAGATAATTTGGAGTATCATTTGAAAGATGCCTGTTTTCATGGGGGAAGTAGGGTTATTTTTAGATCACTCGAAATCAACAAAACTTTGAATTTTGTGAAGAGCTGTTAGTAGACCTGAGCCTTTGGGAGCACACATTCAACTCCTTTGAGTTCTGTTTCTCCTTCCTGTAAAGGAGGTCTTTGTAGACACACCTGCCAGCTGCAAGTTTGGGCTCCTGGGAAAGGTTTCTCCAAAGTGAAGTCTGATACCTCTGGGTGCCCCTGGAACCTCAATGGACGAAGCCGACCCCTGGCTTTGCCGTGTTGGGATCGGCTGTGACGTTACTCTGAGCCCACTGCCCTCACTTGTTACGGCAGGGGATGCACACGTGGGTTTTGTCTGCTGTGGCCATCTCCTCTTTCCTGGAAACAAGAACACCTTCCTTTTTGCACAGAGAGAAAAAGCCCCCCTGCACTTCCTTGCTCTTCTGGAAGGAAGCTTCGTGTTTTCACTTGATCTCCACGTGATGTGTAGGTGAGAAGCATCTCAAAGACACATTCCTCCTGCCATTCCTCCTGGATAAGCAGGCCCTGCTGTTTAGCCAACCGAAACTTTCTGTCTTCTGAGCCCTCAAGGTCTTCTGTACTTTCATCGTAGTTAGTAGGAAAAGGATTTTACCAAACATGCCTCTTTTTCCCCCCTCTAAATCCTCAGACTTTCAATTCAATAGCTCCTTGTTTGTTACTCGGGCAGCTCCTGAAGACAGAGGTCAGTCACTGAGCCTCAAAACTCCACCTTCTCGTCAATAACAAAATCAGTGTGTATAGGACCTTCTAGATTCCCCTAGAGGGAATCATTACTGGGATAATCATTTAAAGACAGTTCTTTGGCGCATTTTCCAAGAAATGAGATCTGGGAGCCCTACCTCCCGGCTCTGTTTCCTGGGGCTCCTGTAACCGATGACTGCACACTGCGTGCTTGAAGCAACAGACATGTGTTCTCTGACGGTTCCGGAGGCTGGACACCCAAAATCAAGGTGTCAGCACCTTGTGCTGTGCTGGGTGCGGGGGTCCCCGTGGGAGGACCCTCGTGGCTCTTCCGGTGTCTGGGGGCCCCAGTGGTCCTCTGTGACTCCTGGCTCGTGGGTGCATCTTTACTTGCTCACTTATTTCTGGCTGTCCTGGGTCTTCGTTGTTGCACAGGCTTTCTCTCGTTGCGGCGGGCGGGGGCTTCTCATTGCAGGGACTGCTCTTCTTGCAGACACTGGCCCTGGGGCACACGGGCTCCAGAAGTTGTGGCTCCCGGGCTCAGCTGTTCTGCAGCACGTGGGATCTTCCCGGACCAGGGATCAGAGCCCAGTCCCCAGCACTGTGAGGAGGAATCTTAGCCATTGGACCAGCAGGGAAAGCCCTTGTGGGAGCGTCACCGCAGGCTCTCTTTCCATCTTCACGTGGCTTTCTCCCCTCTGTGTCTCTGTCCCCTCTTTGTCTCTTATTAAGTGCACTTGTCATTGAGTTTAACGCAACCATTAGTCCAGGATGATCTCATCTTGAGGCCCTTAATTATTTATATATGCAAAGATGCTTTCTCTAAGTGAGATCCCATTCCCCGGCTCCTGGGTTTAGGACGTGGGCTCGTCTTCTCGGGCACAGCATCTCTGTCTCTCCCGTGTTTCATGATTGAAGTGCACACAGCAGACACGTCCTCCGGGGGTCACGGGCCTTGGGAGCAGGTGGCAGGGATGCCCTTGCTGCTGCTGCTGCTCCGTCGCTCAGTCATGTCCGACTCTTTGCAGCCCTGTGGACTGCAGCCCGCCAGGCTTCTCTGTCCATGGGATTCTCCAGGCAGGAATACTGGTGTGGTAGCCATTCCCTCCTCCAGGGGATCGTGCTGACCCAGGGATCGAACCCAGGTGTCTTATGTTTCCTGCATTGACAGGCAGGTTCTTAACCACTTCCCACCAGGGAAGCCCACAGAAAGTGTCAGTCGCTCAGTCGTGTCCGACTCTTTGCGATCCCATGAACTGTAGCCCACCAGGCTCCTCTGTCCACGGAATCCTCCAGGCAGGAATGCTGGAGTGGGTTGATATTCCCTTCTCCAGGGGATCTTCCCAACCCAGGGATTGAACCTGGGTCTCCTGCTTTGCAGACAGATTCTTCACCATCTGAGCCACCAGGGAAGGTCATATGGAAGCAGAAAGCCACGTGTAACAGAGAGCCACATGCAAGGGTTTCAAACAGTGGGGAATATGACTAAGTGTTGTTTAGAAATCCTCCCCTAGCGCCCCAGTGGAGCCGGTGCAGGGACACCCGGGGAGGGGTGAGTGTGGCTGCCAAGTGGGGGTGGGCTCCAGGCAGGGGGAGAACTCGGCTGCCTTGAAAGACCATCTAATTTACATTCAGAGACTGTCTCAGTTTCACCTCATTAGAAAGGGATGCAACTCACCGCAAGGACAGCTTGGCAAATTAATGCATGAAGCCCTGGGAAGACAGGCAGGCTGGGCTAAAAGCCCTAAAAGCCAGTGACTGTGCCTCGTGGGTGCAGTCCACCAGCCGCGGGTGCATCCCAGTGGGGCCAGGGCGGACGGCGGCCACCTGGCAGGGCTGTGCCCCCTGCCTGCCCCGCCCAGGGTGGGGGGCTGTGCCCCCTGCCCGCACCGCCCCTCCCGGGGTGGGGGGCTGCACACCCTGCCTGCTTCACCCCCGGGGTGGGGCGTGCGTGCACCCTGCCCCTCTGCCCCCTCCACCCCGGGTTGGGGGCTGTGTGCCCGCCCGGGCCCTCTGTCCCAGCTGGGCTCAGCCGCGCTGACTCTGGCTACCTTCCCAGCACTGCCAGCAGGGGGCCTGGCTGGATTTGCAATGATGACCACACAGAGGGAACTTGGCAGCTCTTCTGAAGGCCAGGCCTCCAAGGCCAGTGTCGCCTCCAGGGTCTGGGTCCGAGGCCTGGGGCCGCCTGCCCGACAGCAGCGCTGGAGCGAGAAGGACAGGCCAGGTCCGACCCTGCCGTCTGTCAGCCGGGACAGTTGGCAGCGTGAGGCCAGGGCCGAGGCGGGGAGCCCGGGTCAGCGCTGGGAGGAGAGGACAGGGCTCCTCTGGCCCGTCTGCCGACCCCTGAGGGGAGAGCAGGGTTTTGGCAGAACCTGCCATGTGGCCATGCCCACGGCGGTGCTCACAGGGGCTCCAGGTGCGGGTGGGGCGCTTGTCTCGCTCACGGCACAGCACAGGCCTGAGCCCGCCCGCTCGGGCGCAGCACGGTGGCTCCTGGACGCCTGGTCCGGGGTGACCAGGGCAGGGAACCCACGCTCTCCTCCGCAAGTGGGGCTGGGGGCATGAGAAAGCTCTGGGCGGTGCCCACGCCCACGGACGGAGGCAGAAATGTCCTGAGCTTATTCTGGAGCCTGGATGACGGGAGGCTCGGCGGTCAGGCAGGCGTCCACAGGCCAGGTGGCGGTGGAGACAGGGGCCTGGCTGAGCCACAGTTCCGTCTGTGACTCGAGATTTCTGTGTGGAAGCCACCACAGCAACACACGCGTGGACGCTCCGAGTCGGCCAGGCGGTCCCTGCATGCTGAGCGGAGGCTTCACAGCCTCAGTGTGGACGGTGTCTGTTTTAGGTGAGCTGACCCAGGCCAGCCTGAGCCACGAAGGGGTGTCCCGGCTCAGCCGCGGGGCACCCCCAGAAACCAGGCTGTGTGAACCCTGCTCGCAGCCCTGCCCCTGGCCGGGCCTCCTCCCCAGCCCCGCCTCGGGCAGGAAGGACAAGGAAGCTGGCCTCTTCTGGCTCTGATTCTCGTCTCCCGGGAAAGAAGGTGGAGCTGGGTCTCCTCCATCACGGTCAGCCTGCCCTGTGCCCTGGGCTGATCCCTAGTCTGGTCACTGTGACCACAGGCTGGATGCTCTCTGCCCCAGGAAGCTGGAGTCGGTCACGGGGTGTGGGTGGGTGCGGGGACAGTGGGGGGTCAGGCAGTCTTCTCCTTATTCCAAGCATGTCACCTGCATCTCGCTATTCCTTTAAGTCCATCTTTCTAGGTCCTTCTTCCTCTTCTTTTTTCCCCCCTAAAATCAGCACCTTTTCACTTCCGAGATTTCTAAATATAGTCATGTACAGCATAGTGACTTATGACTGTAATTGCCAAAAGAGCCCTGGGCACAAAAGGGGATTTGTGGGCTCATATAACTGGGCACGCAGAGTGAGAGTGTTGTCTCTTGCTGGTGGTGAATGCGGTGCCGCCTGCAATGGGGACAGTGGCCCCGTCTCGGCCCTTTTGGGTGTGGAAGACTCTTAGCTTTGCACAGTCCTCACTTCCAGCTGCCACATCGTGGCCCGTTTCCTCCCCAGATGTCCCCGGTGGGAGTCACTGGGACCAGGGCTGATGGACAAGCCTTGGGCTTTGGAGAGGACCCTCCTCCCCGGGGGAGGGTTGGGGGGTTGTGCACCGGTCGGGAACCAGCCAGGAGTGGGCATACGCTGGCCAGGTTGAGCAGGAACGACTCACTGCTCAGCGATTCTGTGCTGAGCCCCTTCTCTGGTCCTTGCTCCCAGATGCCTAAAGGCGCAGCAGCTCCTCGGCAGGCTTTCTGTGGCATCAATTTCTTTTAAAGATGACATTAGTGGCAGCAAGCATCCTGGCAGTTTTGCACATCATCCTTCTGTTCAGTGAGTGCTGCCCTAAGATGAAACCATTTTGAGCAGGATCGATAGAGTTATTAGGAATTATCTTCCTAGGCTCAGAATGAAAGTGCCATCGATCCCTGTGTCCATTCCAGGTCATTGGGGCTGAAGCAGGGCGGGATTGTGGGGGCTCTCAGAATCCTCGTGATGGGGCTCTGTGTGTGAAGCCTGGACACAGGAAATTTCAGAAGAGGATGGTGCTGTTCCTGACGGTGGGTTGGCTTGACAGACCCCTGAGTTGCAAAGGTTTTCTATGTTTTTTTTCAAGCAGCTATATTCTTTAAGCTTTTACCTTTAGGCTTGTGATATGTTTTGAATTAATTTTTGTTTACAGCATGTGGTAAGGGTTGAGAAATTTGTTTTCATGTGAATATCTGGCTCTTCTGAGCCGGTTTGGTATAAAGACTTTCCTTTTCATATGTGATCTCTTCTGCACCTTTGTGGAACCTACTTTTGCTCTCTCTGTTTTGTTTCATTGATGTATTTGTGGGTATTTTATGCCAGTGTCACACTGCCTTGATTGCTGGAGCTTTGTAGTAAGTATTGAAGTCAGGCAGCAAGTCTGCCAACATTATTTTCTTTTTCTAAAACTGTTTCAGCATTTGAAAATTGTTTTGGCATTTCCATACAGATTTTAGAATCAGCTTGTAAATTTCCACATATAAGCCAGCTGTGCTTTTGATTGGGATTATGTTAAATTCATAGAGGAATTTTGGGGGTGATTGACATTCTTAACAATATCGAGTCTTCAAAGTCATGAACATGGGTCGTCTCTTCACTTATTTAGATCTTACTTAATGTCTTTATAACTTAAAGCCCACCAAGGCTTCCCTGGTGGCTCAGCTGGTGAAGAATCCGCCTGCAGTGCAGGAGACCTGGATTTGATCCCTGGGTTGGGAAGATCCCCTGGAGAAGGGAAAGGCTCCCCACTCCAGTGTTCTGGCCTGGAGGATTCTGGGTTGCAGACACAACTGAGTGACTGAGTCAGACACAAATGAGCAACTTTCCCTTTCATGTTTCTCAGTAATATTTTAAGTGAGCAGGTATTGCATACACTTAGTGAATTTATTGCTAAGTATTTTGTTTTTTGATGTTATTGCAAAAATAATTTAAAAAATTTAATTTTCCAATTCTTGCTGATGGTGGTGGTGGTTTAGTCGCTAAGTCGTGTCTGACTCTTGCGACCCCATGGACTGTAGCCTGCCAGGCTCCTCGGTCCATGGGATTCTCCAGGCAAGAATCCTGGAGTGGATGGCCATTTCCTTCTCCACGAGATCTTCCCAACTCAGGAATCGAACCTGAGTCTCCTGCATTGCAGGCAGATTCTTTACCAACTGAGCTATGAGGAAACTCTTGCTAGGATATAAAATTACAGCCTATTGTATTTTAAACATGTGTTCTGGGACCTTGCTAATTCATCTTTTAGTTCTAATAATTTTGTAAATTCCTAAGGATGGTCTCTTAAGTGGTGAGATTATATGCAAATAGATAGCTTTACTTCTTTTTTCTAATCCCTATGGTTTTTATTTGCTTTTTCTTGTCTGATTACAGTGGCTAGGACTTCTAGTATCGTAACTGAGTGTGTGTGCTGAGAGCAGAGCAGAGGTCATTGTATTATTCCCTACATTAGGGGGGAAGTATTCAGTCTTCTGGGGCTTCCCTGGTGGCTTAGACAGTAAAGCGTCTGCCTGCAATGCGGGAGGCCCAGGTTCCATTCCTGGGTTGGGCAGATCCCCTGGAGAAGGAAATGGCAATCCATTCCAGCACTCTTGCCTGGAAAATCCCATGGACGGAGGAGCCTGGTGGGTTGCAGTCCATGGGGTCGCAAAGAGTTGGACACGACTGAGCGACTTCACTTTCACTTTCACATTCAGTCTTTTAACATTTGGTGGTATAACTTTGTTTTTGTTGCTTTTGTTGGTTTTTTTTTTTTTTTTTTTGATATCTTTAGCAGATTGGACATGTTCCTTTCTATGCCTAGTTTGCTGAGATTCTAAAAATTATGGATGATTATTGCATTTAGTTAAATGATCAAATGACTTTTTCATGTCTATTGTAATAATCATGTGATTTTCTTTAATTCTGTTAATAACGCAACTTATTGCTTTTCTAAACCAACCAAGCCTTCTTGGGGTAATTCTCACATGGTCATAAGATATTATCTTCTTTATATATGCTAATATTTTGTTAAGGAAATATGCATGTATTGTGACTTATTTTTTCTGTGATTTTCTTCTATTGTATTATACTTTTAGGTTATTGTATTAGAATTATGCTGGCCTCATATAATGGATTGGAGAAGGCAATGGCACCCCACTCCAGTACTCTTGCCTGGAAAATCCCGTGGATGGAGGAGCCTGGTAGGCTGCAGTCCATGAGGTCACTAAGAGTCGAACACGACTGAGCGACTTCCCTTTCACTTTTCACTTTCATGCATTGGAGAAGGAAATGGCAACCCACTCCAGTGTTCTTGCCTGGAGAATCAATCCCAGGGACGGCGCAGCCTGGTGGACTGCTGTCTATGGGGTCACACAGAGTCGGACACGACTGAAGTGACTTAGCATATAATGGATTGGAAAATGCTCCCCACTCTTATTTTCTAAAAGAATTTGTACGAGTGCTGTTAATTTCTTCTTTAACATACGCAAGGCTATTCAGATTTTATGCTCCATCTGTGTCAAATTTGGTAAGCTACATATTTTTCACAAATTTGTTCATTTCATCTGAGTCACCAAATTTGCTGGCAAAAACTTATTCAAACACTCCTTTATTTTTCCTGTTAAAATCTGTAGGTCCTACAGCAATACTCCATACTTCATTCCTGAAATTGATAATTTGTCCTCTTTCTTTCTTTTTTCAAACCAGTACAGCTAGGGGTTTATAAATTTTATTGGTTTTGTTTGTTTTCCATTTCATTGATTTTATTATTTCCTTCCTTCTGTTTAAGTTTACTTTGCTCTACTTTTACTAGGTTCTTGGGTTATACACTTATTCATTAATTTTTCAACTTTTTTTTTTCTAACACAGACATTTGAAGTTATAAATCAGCATATTTCAAAAATCATGAGTTGTATTTTCATTGTTATTTGCTGTGAATATTTTCTGAATTTTCCTTATGTTTTCTTCTATGAGAAGAATTTCCCCACATTAACAGTTTTTTGAAATATCTTATTATTAATTTCTAATTTAATTCCACTTTGGTCAGAGAACATACTATATGACTTTGACCCCTTTACATTTAATAGGTCTTATTCTGTTGGATGTTGTAGTGTGTCCTGGAGAACATTCTAGGTGGGCTGACAAAGAATGTGTATTATGCAGTTTTTGGTTGTAGTAAAGAGTAAATCTATACAGCTTTACTCATTTTTAATCTATTTGGTTTATGTATGAGGGAAGGAAATTTAAAATCTTCAACAGTCCTTTTGGAATTGTCTATTCTTTTAATTCTATCAATTTTTTGCTGCATGGAGTTTGAAATTCTATTAGCTACATGCATATTTAAGATTGGTTTGTTTTCCTGTTTCTTCATATATCTTCTACTTTTGGCTTCTATCCTGTACTTTGTTAGTGTTATGTCATAGGGACTTTGGATTTTTTTCTGTGTCTCCAGAGAGTACTTATTTTCTTTGGTAAGCAGGCAGTGTCTGTGGCTGACTCAAACTTCAAATCCTGTCTCTTGCAGTGAGGATAGCTCACATCCAGGCACAGCTCTTGTAGTCTTAGCAGGGCCACTTTAGCCCGCCCTGTGTCTGTGCCATTCAGGGGTCAGCAGAGACGTGGGCTGAGTTCATACACAGAGGACCTTCTCCTGTCCTGGCTGTGTCCTCTCCAGGATTTCCCACATATTCTCCAGTGGGTGTGCTTTCCCCAAACTCATTACGCTGGTTCTTCATGCCAGAAAGACTGAGAATTTTCTGTTGAAGCTTAGCTGCCCTGGATGTCTCAGATTTGGACCTGCTCTTAGACCAAAAGTCATATAAATGGGGATCATATAAATGGGGATGGGCTCCAGCGTGCCATCTGCTGGCACAAGAGAGAACATGCTGTCCTTGCAGGGGCGTGACCTGGGGCCCAGGGCACACTGCCATCTGCTGGCCAAGCATGGAGCATGTCCCAGGGGCGTGACCTGGGGGCCCCAGGGCACACTGCCATCTGCTGGCACAAGCAGAGAACATGGAGCATGTCCTTGCAGGGGCGTGACCTGGGGCCCCAGGGCACACTGCCATCTGCTGGCACAAGCAGAGAACATGGAGCATGTCCTTGCAGGGGCGTGACCTGGGGGCCCCAGGGCGGCACTTCACCGATAGGACCGGAGGCCAACGCGGGACGTGGGTGTGCAGACACTCAAGCGTGTCTGATCCGAGTCTGTGGTCCCCTTTCTTGGTCTCACATGGTCGTCCCTGAGGGCCCTCTTTCCTGCTCTGCGGACGCAATAGTCAGGATATACAGGTCTTCCTCCGCCTGCGATGGAGCCCCACTTTCTTATAAACCATCGTAAGGTGAAATAGGTTTACAACCTCTCTCCTCCCAAACGTCGCAGCTCAGCCTAGCCTTCATCACATGTGCTCAGAACACTGACGTTCACCTACAGTTGGACGAAACAAAGCCTGTAATAAAGTGCTGACCCTCCTGTGTAACTTACTGGGTCCTGCGCTAAGGTGAACAGCACAGTGGCTGTCTGGGTCCTGGATGGTTGGAAATGTGCTGGTTTTCTGCCCGAGACCACAGGGCTGACCAGGAGAGAGGACTGGACCCTGTCTTTCCAGCTTCAGAAAAGATTCAAATGCAAAACCTGAACTCTGCGGTTTCTACTGTACGCACATCACTTTCACACCATCATGGAGTCAAAATCCTAACCCTAACCACAGCTTCCCTGGTGGCTCACGTGGTCAAGTGTCTGCCTGCAATGCAGGAGGCCCGGGTTCGATCCCTGGGTCTGGAAGATCCTCTGGAGAAGGAAATGGCAACCCACTCCAGTATTCTTGCCTGGAAAATCCCATGGATGGAGGAGCCTGGTAGGCTACAGTCCATGGGGTTCCAAAGAGTTGGGCACGACTTCATTTTCACTTTCACTTTCAACCACAAGCTGGGGACTTTCCTGGGTGGAACTGAACTTCTGGAGAGAAGCCTCATTCGTCACTTTCCTCCCGGGAGAACCAGGGCCTCCTAAATGTTCAGATAAAGCTGAACATAAAAATGCTCAGATAAAGCATTTTTAGAAATCTCTGCTACATTAAAGAAATGATTTGAGAATTTGTCTGGTTCTAAATTTCACTTTGATGGCACTTTTATTTGACAAGGTAGGCCCGGCAGGATGGCTCTGTCCCCTCCTGGGCTGGTCACCATCAGCGAGGAGCAGATTGGTGGGGTGTTCTTCTGCCTTCGCTCCAGGTGTGAGCTATCTGAGCTGACATCACTGCCGACCCAGAAGCGGTAATCACGCTGGGTCTGAGAGTTGCTGAGACCCACATCATTTTCCTGATTAATATGCTGGTGAGACAAAGGAGGAGCTCATTTTGGGGAAAGTCTGAGGCAGATGGAGCCTGGTGGGGACACAGGGTTAGGAGCAATTTATAATTTTCATCAAGTATCAGATTTCAGAGACTGTACAGTCCAAGATGGAACTCTAGGCAGAGCGTCCATCTGAAGCTGGTTTTCCAGGGGCCTTCCTTGTGTTGCTCTTTAAAATTCATTAAGTTTGAATTAATGAATGCACTGGGTCTTCGTGCTGGGCATGGGCTTTATCTAGTTGCAACAAACAGGGGCTACTCTCCTTTTCGGTGTGTGGGCTTCTCACTGGTGGCATCTCCTATTGGGGAGCACAGTCTCGAGGGCGTGTGGCTTCTCACTGGACTTCTCCTGTTGGGGAGCACAGTCTCTAGGGTGTGTGGACTTCTCACTGGTGGCTTCTCCTGTTGGGGAGCACAGTCTCTAGGGCATGTGGCTTCAGCAGTTGTGATGCGGGCGCTTAGTTGCTCCGAGGCATGTGGGATCCTCCTGGAGCAGCGATCAAACCTGTGTCTCCTGCATCGGCAGATGGATTCTTATCTACTGGACCATCAGGGAAGTTCCTCACCTGTTTTTTGAGCTCACTTTCCAGATGATGGATGAGAAAAATGTCATTGGGGGATGGGCTTTGCTTTTCAGGTGAGGTTTGGGAACTGGGCTGCAGCCATTCTGTCATCGTGAGGGGAAAGCCTGCCTAAAAACAGAGACATAAACCAGAGCTGGGACGAGGGAGAAGCCAGTGGAGCCCAGGGGTACAGAGCTTAAGGAGGTGTCACTCTTAGGGTCATGCAAATCAGGTCGGCCCTGACAGCACCACTGAAAGCAGACCCGAGGGAGGGAATTCAAGAATTCCTGATGACATCGTCTGAGCTCCTGGATCCCACCGTGCCTGAAGCCATTCACACCTGGATTATGCAGAGTGTGAGCCTGTATGTTTTCTTTTGCACAAGCCAGTTTAAATTGGATTCTCTGTCTCTGTAGCCAACAGAACCCTTGTAATACACCAGCCCCCTGTGTTACTTCCCAGTGAGCTGGAAGGGTGCTCTAGACTCTCCCCAGAGTCTGCTTGAGGATCTCATTTGAAGTCTCAGCATCGGATGCAAATCTCCCAAGGTCTCTACATCATCCCTCTAGAGGCTGCTACTATAAATGCATCCCCTGTAAGACGGCCTGTTGTCCTCTGAGATCCCCACAGTGGGGGACTCTCCTGTGAGCCAGGCGTATCCCAGGAAAGAGCCGGGAGATTACAGAGATGAGGCGTCAGGTCAAGAAGTGCTGCCTGAACTTCAGAGGAGCCCCAGGACAGAGAGATGACAGGTGGTTGTTAGGAAAATGTGTCAGATGATCTCAAGCCTGAGAAGGGC
Organism: Bos mutus; assembly: GCF_027580195.1. Lineage (NCBI taxonomy): Eukaryota > Metazoa > Chordata > Mammalia > Artiodactyla > Bovidae > Bos > Bos mutus. The sequence goes on along the minus strand of NC_091642.1, from coordinate 2,544,355 downwards.
AGAAGGTCTGCGGCTTCAGAATGAGGTTCAGTTTTCTGAGAGCTGGAGGTTCTGCGGTTCACACCATCACGATGATGCACGTGATCTCCAGGCGAGGATACTGGGCCTGGAGCCAGCCCCTCCTTTCTGTGAACATCTGCGCGACCTGCCCAGGTCATGCAGGACCAGCCTTGGTGGAGGTCATTTTCCATAGTCTGTCCCTTCTCTACACCCCTGCCCACAAGCCAGGCTTCTGAGCTCATGGATGATATATTTAGAATACAAGTTTATGATTTGATAAACATATAAGAACATTCATGAACTATCCTGTATTGGAGAATTACGGAGAAAACCAGAGTTCCCTATAGTAGATGTGATAATGGTCCCTAAAGAAGTCCTCATCTTGATCCTTCAAACCTATGAATATGGGACCTTCCAGGGCAAAGGGCACTTTGCAGGTGTAAGACTCAAGATGGGGAGGTTACCCTGTGTTATCTTGGTGGGCCCACTGTCCTCATAAGGGTCCCTATAGGAGGGGGCAGGTGGGCAGAGTCTGAATTGGAGCAGAGGTCACAGTGGTGTGGGCAAGGGCTGGAGCCAAGGATGCCCTGGGGACTGGAAAGGCAATGCCACAAGTTTCCATGAAGCCTCTGGAAAGTACCAGTCCTGCCAGGGGCTTGGAGTTAGGACTCCAGAAGTGTGGAAGAATGCATTTGCGTTGCTTTAAGCCACTAGTTTGTGATGTTCTGTTAGAGAGGCCACAGGAAGCTGATACATTTGCCCTGCTGGTCGGGAGGGAGCCTGCAAGTGCCTGGTAAATGCACCCACAGATACCACAGGAAATGAGAGACGCCCTCGGCACCGGCTGGACTGCGAGGTGCCTGAGGTCCCGGCAACAGGGCTGCCCTGTGGAGGCCACAGGGGTGTCCTGACGCCCAGACAGGTGTCCTGACCACACCTGGCTGTGCAGGTGGGCGGTGAGGGGAGTTCACAGCCTGGCTCCTCCTGCTCTGCCCCTGGGTTTGAGGCATCCACACTGGTGGCGTCTCCGTCTTCGGATGAAGTGGTTTCTGATGCTTGGAGAGGCATTGCATAATACACGCAATCCGAGAGATTCCTGTGGCAGATCAAAAGTAAGACAGGGGTCCTGGTGTGAAATCAGAAGCAGAGGGCACCATCCAAGCCTTTGTTGTTGTCCAGTCACTAAGTCGTGTCCGACTCTTTGCATCCCCATGGACTGCAGCACACCAGGCTTCCCTGTCCCCCACTATCTCCCGGAGTTTGCTCAAACTCATGTCCGTTGAGTCAGTGATGCCATCCAACCATCTCATCCTCTGTTACCCCCTTCCATTCCTGCTCTCAATCTTTCCCAGCATTCGGGTCTTTTCCAATGAGTCAGCTCTTTGCATCAGGTGGCCTAAGTATTCGAGCTTCAGCATCAGTCCTCCCAATGAATATTCAGGGTTGATTTCCTTTAGGATTGATTGGATTGATCTCTTTGCTGTCCAAGGGACTCTCCAGAGTCCTAGCCTTCACGATGTGAAATTCCATTTTATCACCTTCCTCTCGATGTGTCCCACCTGCACTGACTTAGATGAGTGGAATTTACTTCTCTGTTGTTCAAGCCTCCTAGAGAAGGAGAAATCCTCTATGACATTTCCCCATCCCATATATGTGGAAATCACAATAAACAGATTTTGTGTAATCTATTTATGCAAAACACTGAGTTTAAATTGCTCACTAAGATTGAAATCTCCAGCCAACACTTGCTTTGCAGCCCGCCGGGTGGCATGTGGGGAAGATGTGTAGTTAATGGTACAGCGTAGACTGGGGAGCTTGGATCTCATGATCATTGTGTTATGGTCAATCTAAGCCTAATATCCTTTTTCATAGTATTTTCTGCTGCTCTAAATCTTCTCTCTGAAAAGCAATAATGGGAAGGCCATCAGCTGAATTTATGAGGAAACCATCGTGCCTAAAGCAGCACCGATTACTGGACGAGGGCCCTGCTGGCTCGTCAGGGATGGTGTGACTCATTGGATGACCCGGACTGTAGCCAGGGATGCGCGATCGGGCTGCTGGGACAGATGGCGCTGTCCTGGGTTCTGGCATCCCATCTGCAGGGAGGCACCTTGCAGCAGAGAGGAAGACTGGGCAGTGCCCTGGGGACAGGCTGGCCCAGCGCTTGTGCAGAGTCCCAGAGGAGGCTGCAAGTCGGAGGCTTCACCCTCCCCAGACACGAGGGATCGTGACATTCCACAGAGCCTGATTCACTATCCTGAGATGAGAGGCGAAGTCTGTGGTTTTTTCCTTCCTGCAGAGGATGGTTGGAGACAGGGATTTCAAGGCGTTGGCTCAGATAAACTTAGGAACCCAGTGACCTTACAAAGGACAGAGGTTACACTGGCCCCTGTGTCAGTCCGTTCGGGCTGTCAGAGGACCAAGATGGGGTGGCTCAAACAACAGGGATCTAGTCCTCATGGTCTGGAGGCTGGAGGCCTGAGGTCCAGGTGCTTGGAGCTGGTTCCTGCTGAGACCACTCTCCCTGGAGCGTAGACAGACTCCTTCTCCTTGTCCTCGGGTGGTCTTGCCCATGTGCACAGTGTCCCTGTATAGATAGATATATATGGGGCGTCCCAGGTGGCACTAGTGGTAAAGAACCCGCCTGCCAAGCAGGAGACGTAAGAGACACAGGGGCTCAATCCCTGGGTCAGGAAGATCCCCTGGAGGAGGGCATGGCAACTCAGTCCAGTGTTCTTGCCTGGAGAATCCCATGGACAGAGGAGCCTGGTGAGTTACAGTCCATGGGGTTGCAAAGAGTCGGGGATGACTGAAGGGACTCAGCAGGTAGGTGTGTGTATCAGTTCAGTTCAGTGGCTCAGTTGTGTCCGTGTATATATATGCACACATATACTTTGACTTTTCATTTCTGCCACATGATATTCTTTTTCTTTAATCCTTCATTCAATTCTCAGCTAATCCCTGGTCTTGCTTTCCGGTTGGCCTGTAGTACTTTTCACTGAGATGCTCCCTTTTCTGTTCCACGATGCTGGCTCAGGGTATTTTCTGTCACACAGGGCTGACCTGCAGGAGCTCCAGCCTGTTGCACAGTTACATGTTTGTCTGATGGGTACTATAATACGTGTTGCCTTTTCTCTTAGCTGGTGTAATAGAGAAGAGATCCCTAAAGAGAGGAAACATATGAGCTGAAGATGTCAGACACAAAAACGTTGACTTTTCAGTAGTCACTACATTCCACAAAATGCGTCGTGGTGGGTCTTTGAGTTTTGCCAGCGCCGTGGAATCTGTACTCTGGATGAGTTAAGACTCGGGTTGTAGACGTGTGCCCGTCAACCACATGTGTGTCATCAGCATCAGTCAGTCTGTTATATTTATGGGGATGCAGTCTTTTACTCTCTCCTCCTCTAGATCCAAGGAGAAATCCCAAGCTGTGTGCTTTGTCCTGTGTTTCACAAGCCGATGTGTCTGTTCTTTCCGAGAAATCCTGGGGGTCCAGGCACTTCTGGCTCCCCAGTTGACATCATGCCTGCTGGCATTTTAAGGACGCTTCTGGTCTGGAGTTGATCTCATGTCACTAGTCCTGGAATCTAGGAGTCAGAGTAAGTCATCTTGTATTTTTAAAAATTAAATTTTTCTTGTGAAATACACAGAAATGAAAGTTAACACTGTAATCGTTTCTAAGTGTCCAGTTCAGTGGCATTTACATTCACAGTGCTTTCAATCAGCTCCCTCTTCCGTCCATGGACCTTTCTCATCTTCCCAGAGACTCTGCCCATCAAACGGTGACTCCCCATCCCCCTGAGTCGTCTTTTAGGTGCGCTCACCAGCGGACATTTGCACAGCTGCTAGCGTGTCGGCACTAAACACGGAAAGGTCTGATGGTCATCCTGGGGTGTGAGGACACAACCCAGTGTGTCTGTGAGGTCGGCCAGGCTCGGGAGGGGCCCACCTGTGTCCCTGTCCATCTGGCCCCGCCAACTGGTGTTTAACCTCTCTGCCTGCACCTTGCATTCTGGGAGGCTGCAATGCGGAAAGCATCGTCCTCCCCATAGCGAGAGTCAGACTGTTTTCCCATGGAGGTGTGCGTTCAGCAGGTGATCGGTTCATGGCTTTGGACACACATGCCAGAAGCAGAGCTGTCACACTGAGAAGTGTTTCACCAAAGTGTGCTCCTCGAGGCAGGTTGGGGCCTGGTCCCTGAACTCTGCTCTCCATCCAAACAGAGGATTCCAGACCCTGAGGACTCATGGCCGTGCCTGTGGGGACTCCGGGCAGAGGGGACACACAGCGTCCACCCGGCTCTCAGGCCAGGGAGCTTTTCTTGCTCTTCCTCGGTCACTGGACTCCTGACCCAGGCCTGTGCTTCTCCCGCGGAAACATCAGCTCTTCCCTGCAGACCTGGGTAATGGCTGGGGCAGGCCGTCACAGGGACAGTGGCCATCGGGCAGTTGGCTGACCAGCTTTGCTGTGCTGAAAGCAAATGGGTCTTTAAACGGGAGCTTTTAAAAAACTTGTCATGGAGTGAGTTGACCTTTGGTTCTTGAATTTGGTGCCATAACCTTTATTATCCACCGAGGAGGCAGTGCTCGGGCCTGCTCTGCCTGCAGCTGGAGGGGATGAGAGGCGGTTTCTGCTGAGGCGCGCAGTGTGCGGGTAGAGCGCCAACCTGAGGCCTTAACGCTCTTTCCTTAAACGGCTGGAGGGTGGGGGTGGACCCCGAGGAGCAGACTCAGGAGAATGAATCTGGAATCCAATAAAACGGATGAAGGAAGCTGGCGCAGTCAGAGACCCTGTCAAGGAGAATTGCGGGGTGGACTCTGGACCCCAGCCTGTAAAATATGTGGTCTCGATGTCTTTATAAGAAAGGATCCATTCACATTCTGAAACAGTTCTGCTGGCCAGCCCGCCTCTGAACACATGTCCATCCGCCAGGTTATCGTGCCCTGTGTCCTTCCAGGAAGGACTGACGCTGAAGCTCAAACTCCAGTACTTCTGCCGCCTGATGCAAGAGCTGACTCATCGGAAAAGACCCTGATGCTGGGAAAGATTGAAGGTGGAGAACAAGGGGACAACAGAGGATGAGATGGATGGATGGCATCACGGACTCAGTGGACACGAGTTTGGGTAAACTCCAGGAGCTGGTGATGGACAGGGAAGCCTGGCGCACTGCAGTCCATGGGATCACAAAGAGTCGGACACGACTGAGTGACTGAACTGAACTGAAGTGCCCTTTGTCTCCCTACCAGTCAGAGACCCCACTGACTTACAGTCACAGCCTCTGTCATCTTTGGCCACAGCCAGCACACCAGCCAATGTGATTTAGTCAAGGGGGGTTGGGGATTCACACATATCTCAACGTAATAAAGGCCATATGTATTGTAGCTTTTAGCTAATGTCATGCTCAGTGGTGAAAGGTTGAAAACTTTTCCTCTAAGATCAGAAACAAGATGAGGGTGCCTACTCTCACCACTCCTATTCAGCATAGTACGGGAAGTCCTAGCCACAGCTATCAGGCAAGAAAAAGAAATGAAAGGTATCAGAAATGGAAAGTAAGAGATTGTCTATATTTGCAGATGATGTGATTGAATATACAGAAAATTCGAAAGGCTCAACCAAAAAAAAAAGTTATATCTAATCAAAGAATTTAGTAAAGTTGTAGGATATAAATTAATATAGAAATCAGTAGTGTTTCTATACAGTAACAGTGAATTTTCTGAAAAAGAAGTAGTCAATTTCATTTTAATAGCATCAAAAATAATAGAATACTTATAAATAAATTTATCCAAGGAAGTGAAAGAACTTTACTCTGAAAACTTACCAGAAGACATGGATAAAAGAAATTGAAGAAGGCACAAATAAATGGAAAGGTGTCTTGTGTTCATAGACTGGAAGAACTAATATTGTTAAAATGCCAATACTATAGATTGCCAAAAGCCACCTATAGATTCAATGCAACGTTTGTGAGCCCTAGTGTAAAGCTATGGACATTGGGTGATGCTGATGTGTTAATGTAGGTTCATCAGTTGTAGCAAATGTATGATTCTGCTGGGGATTTTGATAGTGGAGGAAGGTACACATGTGTAGAAGCAGGAGAAATTGTTAACTTCCTTTCAACTTTGCTGTGAACCTAAAATTGCTCTAAAAATAAAAGTTTATTAAAAATATAAAAATGAGTCTAGGTACTCCAGAGAAACAGAATCAACAGGATGTGTATTTATGTATAGGGAGGGAGAGAGACCAGGAAAGAAACAGAGAGTTATTTTAATGAACTGGCTCATGCGGCTCTGGAGGTTGGCATGACTGAAATCTACAGGACTGGCCAGCAGGCTGGGGACCCAGGGAGGAGACGGCATTGCAGGTCCGTCTTGGGGCCATCTGGAGCAGAATTCCTTCTTCCTCGGGGGACCTCAGTCTTCCTCATAAGGTCTTCAACTGATTGGATGGGTGGAGTTGATCTGCTTTACTTGATGACCTAAATGTTAATCTTATCCTAAAAACAGCTTCACGGTGACCTGGGTTGGCATTTGACCTAACAACTGAGCATGGTGGTCTTGCCAAGTTGACCATTACAGCAGTTGGCAAATGTGATGTCATCTCCCATTTGTGGCCTGGGTTCATAAACGTGAGGAAGTTACCTTTGCATATTTTTCCAAATGAAAACTACTTTTTTTCTTTTCTGATCCTAAAATTAATAATACATCTTCATGTATTTAACTGTGAAGGTCAGTAAGGAATGCAGAAGAGAAGGCCACTCTCACACTTCTCTTGCCAGAAGAGCCGCTATTCACATCTCTTCTAAGCAAAGAGGCAAACATGTCTACACGTGTGTGCGTGCATGTTGCATGGGCACACACACACGCTTTAATTGAAACAAAATTAAATTATGCTTATGCTTGTTGCATAAGAGGTCCTCTTCTGTCTTTGCTGGGCAGCACCACTAACCTACATGACGGATGTTGGTATGTATCATTCTTATTAATGGCTGCCTTGGTTTCCATTGAATCAATCTATCATCCTCTATGTAACCAACTGCATAACCATGGGTATTTAGGGTGTTTCATGTGATTTGAATATATATTTTAAGCAGTTGTCTAATGATCTGCTCGGGGCAAATTCCCAGGAAAGGAATGTCTGAGTGCAGGGCCATGTGTGTTAGATTTGCATTCCTGTTGCTCAGCTGGCCTGGGGTGTGGTTGCCTCAATTTACAGTCCTGCCAGCAGCCAACTTTGCAGGTTTGCCAACGTGATAGATGGGGAGGGACAGCCACTGTTTTTTACACTCGAGTCCTTGAGATATATCTGCCATTCTCCTCATGATTTTAAACCCATCTCCTCTGTCCTGCTGACTGTTGTGCATGTAGAACACAGTAAAGAAGGAAGAATGATATTCCCTTTTCAGAATAAGGGAAGGGCATCCATTATGGACTCAGTGTTTTACATCCAGAAGCGCAGGACTCTAACCGGCGATGCGGGCACCCGGAAGGAAGGTGTAGGGAGAACCATGATGACAGCATCTTTAATTGTCAACACTGAGGTGTGGGAATCTTGGCAGAAATAAAAATCAGGTTGTGAACACTCCCTCTTCAATCAAGACTGCATCTGCAGTACAGTGCAGAGATGTTGAAAAGCAGCCAGCAGTGGATCGTGATGATAAAACAGATGGGGGAGATTTACAGTCACTCAGTCATGAGGAGAATGGGGAGCCCGTGGATGCAAAGAGCTGAGGGCATTTAGTTTCAAAACAAGTTTGCTCACCAGTCGTTGAGTTCCCTGTAAAGAGGGAGAGTGTCATGTGCTAAGACATCTGCTGATCCCGCAGAAAAAGCATTCCTTCCTGAGTATGAATCTCGCGTGAGCAAATCTGCTCCCTTCTCACCCTGTCTGAGCTGAGCATCCCTGCAGACATGGCCCTCAGCAGACGGAGAGAGGGTGGGGCCGCATCTGCAGGCTCTGCACAGGGCCTGAGCCACAGTGACCTCACTGCTCCCCAAACCCTGCACAACCCTGAGGCCTCGCCCCCTCCCTGCCCTTGGTGCCTTATTTTTTATTTTTATTGAGATCTAGTTGATATGGACTTCCCAGGTGGCACTAGTGGTAAAGAATGCAGGAGACACAAGGCGTGGGTTCCATCCCTGGGTTGGGGATCTTCCCAACTCCAGTATTCTTGCCTGGAGAATCCCATGGACAGAGGAGCCTGGCGGGCTACAGTCCCTGGGGTCGCAAAGAGTCGGACATGACTGAGACTACGTAGCACACAAGTTGATGTGGTGCTGCTGGTAAAGACCCTGCCTACCACTGCGGGAGACATAAGAGATGTGGGTTCAAGCCCTGGGTCAGGAAGATACCCTGGAGCAGGGCATGGCAACCCACTCCAGTATCCTTGCCTGGAGAATCCCATGGACAAGGAACCTGGCGGGCTACAGTCCATACGGTTGCAGAGTCAGACACAACTGAAGTGACTTCGAATGCACGCACAGTTGATGTATAATATTATATAAGTTCAGTTCAGTTGCTCAGTTGTTTCAGACTCTTTGCGACCCCATGGACTGCAGCACGCCAGGCCTCCCTGTCCATCACCAACTCCTAGAATTTACTCAAACTCATGTCCATCAAGTCGGTGATGCCATCCAACCATTTCATTCCCTGTCGTCCCCTTTTCCTCTTGCCCTCAATCTTTTCCAGCATCAGGGTCTTTTCAAATGAGTCAACTCTTTGCATCAGGTGGCCAAAGTATTAGAACTTCAGCTTCAGCATCAGTCCTTCCAATGGATACTCAGGACTGACTTCCTTTAGAATGGACTGGTTGGATCTCCTTGCAGTCCAAGGGACTCTCAAGAGTCTTCTCCAACACCATAGTTCAAATGTGTCAATTCTTTGGTGCTCAGCTTTCTTCACAGTCCAACTCTCACATCCATACATGATCAGTGGAAAAACCATAGCCTTGACTAGAAGGACCTTTGTTGACAAAGTAATGTCTCTGCTTTTGAATATGCTATCTAGGTTGGTTATAACTTTCCTTCCAAGGAGTAAGCGTCTTTTAATTTCATGTCTGCAATTACCATCTGCAGTGATTTTGGAGCCCCCCAAAATAAAGTCAGCCACTGTTTCCCCATTATATAAGTTACAGGTGTACAAAACATAGTGATTGACATTTTTTAAAGATTATATTCCACTTGTAGTTATTGTAAAGTGTTGGCTGTGTTCCCCATGTTGTACAGCGCGTCTTCGTAGCTTATTTATTTTACACAGGAGATTGTGGCTCTCAATCCCACACCCCCGTCTTACCAGTCTCCCCACTTTCCTCTCCCTGCTGCTAACCACTAGTTTGTTCTCTGCATCTATGAGTCTCTTTCCTTTTTGTTATATCACTAGTCTGTTTTATTTGTAGAATTCCACGCTAAGTGATATCATACAGTATTTGTCTTTCTCTGTCTGACTTGTTTCACTTGGCATAGTGCCCTCCAAGTCCGTCCATGTTGCTGCAAATGGCAAAATTTCACTCTTTTTTATGACTGAGTAGGATTCCATTGTATATGTGTACCACATCTTCATCCATCTGTCCGTGCACACTTTCTTCCATATCTTGACAACTGTAAATAATGCTGCTGGGTAGTTTTTTGAGTTAGTGTTTGCTTTTTTTTCCCTGGATATATCCCCAGGAGTGGAATTTCTGGGTCATATGGTAATTCTGTTCTTACTTTTGGAGACACTGCCACGCTGTTTTCCACACTGGCTGCACCAGTTTGCATTCCTGCCAGCGGTGCACAGCGTTCCCTTTCCCCACATCCTCGCAATGCTTGTTATTTGTGGTCTTTCTGAGGACAGCCATCCTGACAGATGTGAGGTGGTATCTCATTGTGGTTTTGATTTGCATCTCCCTGGTTAGTGACGTTGAGCATCTTTTCATGTGCCTGTTGGCCATCTGTAGGTCATCTTTGGAAAAATGTCTATTCAGGTCTTCTGTCCATTTTAAAATCAGGGTTTTTTTTTGATGTTGAGTTGTATATTTTGGATATTAACCCATTTCCGGTCACATCATTTGCAGACGTTTTCTCCCATTCAGTAGGTTGTCTGTCCCTGTGCTTCTCTCCCTCACCCCGCTTCCCTTCTGGGGGGCAGGGGAAGTAGCGGTCGTCCCACTAGAGACTCACCCTCGAGGCTTGCTGAGTACATGTCCCCTCGACAGCCTGGATGGGGTTCTCCTCTCCCCAATGGGCATGAGGTGGATGACCATCTGTTCAGACTAGAGTGATCCCCTGACTCTTGGTGACACTGAGTGCAATGCAGGGGTTGTGAGCTCTGGTCTCAAGTTCTAGGGGAAAGGCCTGCTACTGACCCACCCATCCTTGCTACTGACCCAAGGATGAGCCTGACCCGGGGCTACTCCCCCAAGTGGGACAGGGCGTCTGGTTTCCACTCTGCCATTGCAGACACGCACAGAGTGGACATCATCTCTCTGTGTCTAACCCCTGAGAGGGCACCCCAGCCCAGGCCTGGCCCCCACCCCTCACCCACCTCGGGGGCAGCCTCGGGGACTCTCTGCCTCTCCCTCTCTCTGCCCCTCCTCCCCCGCTGCTGGGGAGCCGAGCCCTCTCACTGCCATCCCAGCATCTGATTACAGGAGAGGACGTTTCTAGAGTGTGACCCACAGGGTGGGGAGGCCCGGCGCCCACTTTGTCAGGACCAGCCTGGCCCTGGGTAGCGATCAGTCATGCTCCCTTTCACCCTCATAGCTGGCTCAGTGTGGGGGGCACACTACAGGATCCGCGGCTGTCGGGACCTTCCTTGGAGAGCCACCAGCAGCAGCAGGCTTCACGGGTGGATGGGGTGGCTGGCCAAGTGGTGGATGCGGCTCCCCGGGGAGCAGCCCCATCGGGGGTTGGGCTCTGTGTGGCCTCCCCACAGCCTGCAACAGGCAGGACCATGCTGCTTGTACCTGGGGTGCAGGGGGCGGGTCGGGGGTAGGGAGACAGATTTGTTCTGGAATTTTCTCTCTCCATCATCTCACGTGGGTATGTTTACAGATTTATCAGTTCTTAGCTGCTGTCATCTTTAATGGTCACATAGCTTCTTACCTCACATATCTGCCATTTTTCGTCCCAGTATCTCCTTTCACTTCCGGTTGTTGTGTGTTCCGGCGCATCCACACGGCCGTCTGCATCCCTGGCTCCTCAGGAGAGTTGCGGGGGAGAGCCGCCGGGTCAGCTCTGAGGCTCTGTGCCCTCATGGCCGAGTTGCATCGGGAAGCTCCGAGCTGTTGACTCCACTCCTGGCAGCGATGCCGGTGCCTGATCCCCCGCCTGGCCGCAGCATTTTAATCTCATAACGACTTGGGAGCAGCAAGGGCTGGGGCAGCTGGGGGCTTTGCTCCTTTTATCAGCTTTTTAGCCGTGTTGGCCCAGCGCGGTCACCAGGTCTAACAAAGGTCAAGAAGCAGGCTGGCCACTGGCTTGGACCTCTCACCGTGAGCCCAAAGCACAGCCCTTCTTCAGGACGTCCTCACACAAGGTTCTACCTGCGGGCGCTGCTCAGGCAATGGCGGCCTGTGACGTGTCTGTTTTCTGGATGAACAATTCCAGCACACGCTCCCCGCCTTCCAGACCCGCAGACCCAACGTGAGCGCTGCCTCCAGCTGGGCCGATCCCTCTGGGCAGCTCCCCTTGGTCTGTTCCTGCACCAGGAACTCTGTGTCTGGACTGATTGGACAGCGTCTGGTGGGGCCCCGCCCCGCCCCGCCCACGGCCCCGCCCACAGCCCCGCCACGTGCAGGACCGGGGCTCTCTGCGCTGAACCGAGAGCCCAGTGCTTGCCCTGGGCCTGTGAGTGCAGATGTGTGTGTGCCTGCGAGCATGTGAGTGTGTGTCCTTGAGTGTGTGAACGAGTGTCTATTACCGTCTTTGTGTTCGTGATATAGGTGACAACAACCTCACTCTTCCTTGATCTGGTTGGTAATTTAGACCCTCTACCCCCTACCCCGGGATGGAGCCCAGATGCAGGTCTGGAAGCTTTCTGATTCCTGGTGGCCCAGGTGTGGCCGGGTCCTGACCCCACCAAAGAAATGCACCCACAATTCTGGAAGAGGAGGAGCCCAAGACCTAGAGGACTCTGTGCCCACCTGGGACGGGGTGCATGAGGCCCCGGAGGCCAAGGCTCAGGAGGACTGAGAGCCAGAGGAGGGCATCCTGGGCCCCAGGGCTGGACCAAGGCCTCGGGTCTGGCCTTTAGCCTGTCTGGAGCCCTGCACCTCGTGGGCCTGGCTGGCCACCACCCTGAGGCTCCCAGCCCTGGGAGGTGCTGATGGAAACACTAGTGGGTTCAGTCCAGCCTGGGCCTCGTGGGAGCCAGGTGGGTGGTGAGCCTCGCTGTGGGACCGGGGTGTCTCAGAGAAGGAGGCGTGGGGGGAGCCTGTTGAACGTTTCCCCTCTGGGGGTCGGTTATGCTGGGCAAGGTTCGGGTTCCTCGGATGAAGACAGAGCTCCTGCCAGGAAGGGCTTTGGTGGGGAGGTGGGTGCTGCCAGTCGCCTGCCTGGGGCGGGGCGTGGGACTGCACTGGAGGGTGAAGGGCCCGGAGGCTACTTCTGTCCCTGTGGCCCCGCGGGGCACCCTCCACGTGAGGCTTCTCAGCCCGGCCACCCCCGCCCCCACCTGGAGCATCCCCCAAGTGACTACTTGGCCAGAAGTCACCTTGTGCTTCAGATATGGATTGTGCCTTCAGGAACATGGCCTTCCTGGGTGCTTGACTGTCTATTGCAGTTTTCTGAAAAAACAAAGTTTTTAAAATGTGGTGCCCAATTTAGTTTTTCAGCAAATGGCCTCAGATCTTTTTCCAAGTTGTGTTTTATTATTGATGGAAAATAAGCACTAAATGGTCTCCGTTCTGCTGATCATGCTGCTTTAATCGCTCTCGCAAATTTAGAGAAGTTCTTCTCAATGGAGATTATCTGAGCGCTTTTGCCAGGGAGGCAGGGCGAGGACAGAGGACAGACTGTCGCTGGCCTCTTTTGGTGGAGCCCTGTGTTGAAGAACCAGCTCTGATCAGCACGCCCGTGTCTCCAAAGTGACGGATGGGAGGAGTGGGAGTAGAGAGGGGTTCTGCAGGCCCACCTGGACTTCCCTTGGGGCCTGTTTGTGTGCTAAGTCCCTCAGTCACGTCTGACTCTTTGTGACCCCACGGACGGTAGCCTGCCAGGTTCATCTGTCCATGGGGTTCTCCAGGCAAGAATCCTGGAGTGGGTTGCCATGCCCTCCTCTAGAGGTTCTTCCCAATTGAGGGATCGAACTCATGTCTCTTATGTCTCTTGCCTTGACAGGTGTCTTCTTTGCCACTGTGCCACCTGGGAAGCCCTACCTTGGGGCAACCCCTCGTAATGCTTCCTTAAAGATAAGAAATGCTGGGACAGACATGAAACTGGGCAGGGCGGCAGACTAGCGGGCATTGACCAGACTGTCCTGGGCAGGGTGGGATGTGGGGTAGGGCGGGTCTCATCCCCCCAGGAGCAGACCTGCTCCACCTGGCATGTCTGGAGTCACCGACCTGCAGAGGCTCTGCCTGAGAGAGGTTCTGGAAGGAGCTGGGAATGGGTCCTGAGTACCAGACTGGGAGGGGTCATGTGCCCCCTTCGTTGCTGCCACCCACGGTGTGGTGACATCCTGTTCACGTGGCGTCATGAGCTTCATTTCCTAGACTTTCTAGAGACGGAGCCTCTGGTCAAAGAGCAAGCCCACCGTGGCATCCGCTGCACCCTGCCCAGAGGTCAGAGCTGTGTGCTCTGTCTGCAGAAGCTTCTGCACGGCCCCTTCCAGAAGGGGGGATTCATTTTATAACATCGTCCATATTTGAACCCAAGATTAGCTCCCCAGGGCTACTGTAGCAAGTTGCCATGAATGGGATGGCTTCTGACAATAGGAATGTATTTTCCTCCAGCTCTGGAGGCCAGAAGTCTGAAATCAAGGCGGCTGCAGGTCAGTTCCTTCTGGAGAGATCCCCTCAATGGCCCTCTCCTGGTTCTGGAGGCTCTGGCAGCCATTGCCAAGAGCTCAGCGTGTGGACACGTCACTCCAGTCTCTGCCTCTCTCTGCATGGCCTTCTCCCTGTGTGTCTGTGTGTCCGAGATCACTCTCCTTTCCCTTACAAGCACACCAGTCACTGGGTTTAGGGCCACCCTAAGTCCAGGATGGTCTTATCTCAAAGTCTAATTGCAGCTACAAAGACCCTGTTTCCCAAAGTAGTCACCTTCACAGGTGTGGATATCCACACTTGAGTGGCGGGGTCCATGTGCTCAGTCACTCAGTCGTGTCCAACTCTGTGTGACCACCGCCCCCCGCCCCAGACTACAGCACCTCAGGCTCCTCTGTCCATGGGATTCTCCAGGCAAGAATCTGGAGTGGGTGCCATCTCCCCCTGCAGGGGACCTTCCCTGAAGACCTGCGTCTCCCCTTGATTTGTTCTGTTTCCAAACAGAATTGAGCATTTCCTGGCTGCAGGTGCGGCGGTGGAGGCCCTGTCTTCAGCTTGGTTGGCTGGGAGGATGGATGGCATGGGAACATCCTCCAGGTGGTCGGCTGAGACTGGCCTGGCTCCGGCTCTGGGTTCAGGGAGCCCTGGCCTCCTTGCCTGTGTCCCACTGCCCTTCCCTCTGCGCCTGGCCGGAGGGCTGTGGTCCATACTATTGGTTGGAATTCTATTTGAACAACTTTGTCCTCAAGGATAGTTTTCTACAGCCAGGAAGGGGGGCAAATACAGAACAACTGAACCATCCTCCCTTCCCTAGTTCCAAATGTGACTTTAGAAAAAAGTAAGAAAGTTAAGCGGCAACCCGCAGTGGGAGGGGACCAGTGGCACTCCTTTCTGAGTCTGCAGGGTTGGAGATGATGGATTAGCTCTGCATCAGAGCTGAGGGGGCACCACGCAGCTCCCGTGTCTGTCGACCTGAGGACTCGCTCTTCTACATGCAAAGTGCTTGCTGCCAGCAGAAGACACTGGTCCCTCACCATGGAGGCCCTCTGGCTTTGTCAGTGTTGACAGTCAAGGTCCCTGGGAGTTGACCACGCAGGCAGTCTGAGGGCACGGTGTCTCCCAAGGGTCTTTCTGCTGTGTTCTCTTGGGCACAGAGGAAATCGACAAGCTGTAGGGCCCAGTTGGAGCGTTCCCTTGTCAAACAGCCGTAGCAAAGAGCTTTCTGTGAAGCCAAAGCAGCTGTTTTTCAGCGGTCTCTCTCTAAACCTCTTCAGGTCACTGGGGCTTCGAGGATGGATCAGGCATTGGTGTTTGGGCTGTTTTGGGGTTGAAAGGCCTCTGTGATGAGAATAAGGTGAGTTGTAGGATTTTAGAAAAAGGGCTTTCTGCTAAATGTGCGTGTTCCCTACAGGGTTCTCAGTTCTGCCCCCAAATTGACACGCCCTTTAGCTGCATGAATGGGGTGCTGTTGGCATTGAAAGCTGGACACACGAAGGAAGCGCCTTTCAAGGAGGCAGACCTGTGCCGGTGGCACTCACCTCTTCTCCCCCAGTTGGGGCCCCCAAGGCAGAGCAGAGGGACCCTCAGCTGTGGTTCACCCTGCAGACCAGGGGGCCTGCGTCTACACGTGCCAGGCCAGTGGATTTACTTCTCACTTCATCTGGGTCTGAGGAAGTCAACCCCTTCAAAAAGTGGGTTGTAAAGTGTTCCGAGAAGAACATGTGGATCGAAGATGTTGCTAATAACACACAAACTGGCGGCAAGGAAACCGATGAAACTTCTGTGTCTGGACAGGCTCTTCCTCAGCTGTGGAATCAGTGAGGATCTAACAGGGTTTGACAAGAGGAAGGTGGGCAAAAGGATTCAAAATTATTAAGAAAGCTACATGTGGTATGGATTTACACTCCCGATCATTTTTAAAAAATTGAGGAGTAGTTTCTATAGAATAACATGCATCCATTTTAGTGGTGGGCTTCCCTGGTGGCTCAGGTGGTAAAGCGTCTGCCTGTAATGCGGGAGACCAGGGTTCGATCCTTGGGTTGGGAAGATCCACTGAAGAAGGAAATGGCAACCCACTCCAGTATTCTTGCCTGGAAAATCCCGTGGATGTAGAAGCCTGGTAGGCTACAGTCCATGGGGTCGCAAAGAGCTGGCCACAACTGACCAACTTCACTTTCCTTATTTTAGTGGTGAGAAGGTGTGTTCTAATGAAAGTTTACCCCTGTGATCACCACCAGGATCAAGACACAGAAGGACTCATGGCCCTGGAGGGTTCCCTTGCTTTCAGCCCCAGGCAAACCTCATCACCTTTCTGCTACTATAGTTGAATTTTGTGCTGACGGAATCACACAGCCTGTCCTCTAATGTCTGGCTGCTTCTGCTCAGCATAATAATTTTGATGTTCGTTCATGTTGTGAGTGTAAGTAGATTAATTCTTTTTTATTGCTAACTCGTGTTCTGGTGTGTGGCTTCAGGATTATTCACCCACTCATCTACAGATGTGAACTTGAGTTGTATCCATGTTAAAAAAGAAAGCCTCTTTTTCCTCTCCTGCAACATGCGACCTCACGTCTGACACCAGATGTGTGGGTTCCCCACCCCCACAATCCTCAGATAAATGCTGGGTGTCCTATGGCATTTCTGTTCTCACACTGTCTGCCTGGAGATGGGATGGGTCCTGCAGGTTAAGGGCTCCATACAGGACTGGCCTCACTTCAGACCCCACCTGGGAGTCTAGGTTGTCCCGTGGGTATAGATTAGAGGTTCCCTCGAGCCCCCTCCTTGGGTTCCATAATCTGCTAGAGCAACTCTCAGAACTCTGGAAAGCAGCCTCCTTGCTAGATTATGAGTTTGTTAGAAAAGGGTACAACTTATGGAAGAGGTGTGGCGAAGGGGTGGGGGCGTCCACGCCCCCTCCACACCACCACCCTCACAGCATCTCCAAATGCTCACCAACCTGGAAGGTCTCTGAACCCAGTCTTGTTGGGTTTCTATGGAGGCCTAAGCAAGGTTGATCAAATCATTGGCTACTGATGGCAAGTTCACTCCAGCCCCCCATCCCTTCCCTTGTCTGGCAAGGTGGGGAGGGTGGGGTTGAAAGTCCCCACCCTCCCATCAGCTTTTTGGTCCTCCTGGCCACCAGCCCCCATCCAGGCAGCCATCCAGGAGCCCCCAGGCCCCAGTTCTCTTGTTAATAAATGAAAAGACTTCTCCCTCCCAAGATTCCAAGGCTTTTCAGATGCTGTGTGTCTTTCTGAAAACTGAAGTTTTATTTCTGATTAAGTCTAATTTTCATCTGATTTCCTTTTTGGTTCATGCTTTTTGAATCCTAACAAAACTGCCTATTCCAAGCTCTCAAAAGATTTTCTCCTTGGTTTCTTCCAGAAGTTTCATAATTCCGGCTTTTACATTTAGGACTATAATCTTTTTATTTCATTCATTTTTTGAGGTTCTTGGTTTATTAAAACATAAAGATCTCCAAGGGAGAGTCACAGAAATTCTGGGATATTTTGCACATCGGCATTAAATAAAGTAATGCTTTAATAAAGAGAAAAGCAATAAGACTTTTCTGTTTTCAACATAATTATGGGATTTATAACAAAGAAAAAAAATTAAGTAATAGTTTGCTCCAAGGAGTGTAGATTGAGAAAGAGACACAAATTATTCTCCAGTCTTCTACCAATACTGTTATTGTGTCTCTGACAGCATGTATGAACTGGTGTGTTTAAAAACTCTACTGTATTCTATAATAGTTTACAATAATAACTGTGGCTCCTCTTCCCTCCATTTTTTTTAAGACAAAGTTTTTTTTTTTGCATCCCTGGCCATCTTGTTATTGTAGGTGAAGAGGTCTTTGTTTTGGTTGTTGTTCATTCGCTAAGCTGTGTCCGACTCCTTTCGGCTCTGTGGACTGCAGCACGCAAGGCTCCCCTGTGCTTCACTGTCTCCTGGAGTTTGCTCACATTCATGTCCATTGAGTTGCTGATACCATACAGCCATCGCAACCTCTGTCGCCCCTACTCCGTGTGCCCTCAATCTTTCCCAGCATCAGGGTCTTTTCTAATGAGTTGGCTCTTCACATCAAGTGGCCAAAGTTGGAGCTTCAGCTTCAGCATCGGCCCTTCCACTGCGTATTCAGGGTTGATTTCCTTTAGGATTGACTGGTTTGTTCTCCTTGCAGTCCAAGGGCCTCTCAAGAGTCCTCTTTACTTTGAGGTAATTGTAGATTCACATGCACTTGTAAGAAATAATGCAGAGGTCTGGCATGGTCCCATGGATCTTTGCCCAATGGTAGCATCTTGTAAAACTATAGAGCAGATGCTCTACTTGGGTTCTATAAGAGCACAGCCAGGGTTCTGTTATTGATGCAGTCAAGTATAGAATGTTCCATCACCAGAAGGACCCACAGGGTGACTTTTTATAGCCACACTCATTTCCCTTCTGCCTCCATCCCTGGTTAGCTCCTGCAACCACTCACCTGCTCTCAAATTCTATGCTTTAGTCATTTGAAGAATGCTGTATGGATGGGCTCTTAGATTATGACACCGTTTGGATTCGGCTCTTTTCACTGAGCTTAATTCTCTGGAGATTTATGCAGGCCGTAGCACATGTCAGTAGGTTGTTCCTTTGTATGGCTAGGCAGGAGTCCATGGTTGGAGAAGGAAATGGCAACCCACTCAGTATTCTTGCCTGGGAAATCCCACAGACAGAGAAGCCTAGCGGGCTACAGTCCATGCTGCCGCAAAAGAGTCAGACACAACTTAGTAACTAAACAACAACAAACACTCCGTGGTTCGGATGGACTACAGTTTTTATAGCCATCCATCCACTGAAGGACGGTCTGAGTTGCTTCCAGTTTTGTCTGTAATGAATGAAGATGCTATAAATATTCATACACAGGTTTCCGTCTGCACATGAGTCTCCATGACTCTGGGATAGTGGCCAGGAGTTCAATTGCTGGGTCATCTGTTTAGTGTTCATGGACATTTAGTTTTTGTGGAAACTGCCAAAATATCTGCCAGGGTGGCCGTACCATTTTACGGTCATCTAGTTTCTCTGAATTCCAGCCAGCATTTGCTGATGTCACTATTTTTAATTTTAGCCATTCCAGTAGGTGTTTAGTGATATCAAACTGTGGTTTTAATTTGCGTCTTCTAGCATCTTTGCGTGTGCTTGTTGCCGTCTCTGTATCCTCTCTGGCAAAATGTGTCGTCAAGTCTTTTGCTCACTTTTTAATGAGACTATTTTTTTTTTATTGTTGTTTGACTGTTCTTTATATATTCTAAATTTATTAGTCTTTGTCAAATGTATGGTTTACAGCTATTTTATCCTGCCTGTAGCTTGGCTGTTTTATCCCGTTAGCAGTCTTTGGCAAGTAGCAGTTCTAATTTTGCTCCAGTCCATTTTATCAGTTTTTCCTTTTACGATTGCGGTTTTGGTATCAAGTCTGAGAACTCTTTGCCTAGTCCTAGACTGTGAAGATTATCTCAGTTTTATTTCCTGAACTTCTTATAGTTTCACATTTTACCTTTGTCTGTGATCTATTTGTAGCTGATTTTTGTGTAAGACGTAGGTCAAAGCCCTCTTCTCTGTTTTCTTGCCTATGGGCGACCAGTTCATGTTCCAGCGTCATTTGTTGAAAAAGCTGTCTTCCCTTCATTGAATTGTTTTTGCATATTTGTGGAAAATCAGTTTGGCATCAGCGTGGGTGTATTTTTGGGCTCCTTGTTCTGTTCCACCGTCTATGTCTCTTTCTGCCAGCACTACACAGTCTTGATTATTGTATCTACATATTAATAGTGAGTCTTGAAATCAGGTAGACTGATCCTTTCTTAGTCTACTTTTTCAAAACTATTTTAGCTCTTCAAGTTCCTTTGCCTTTTCATATAAATTTTAGAATAATCTTATCTCTAATTATAAAATCTCTTGCTGGGATTTTGATAGGAATTACATTAAACCTGTATATCAGTTTGAAAAGAATTGACATGATTATTTTGAGTCTTCCGATCCATGAACATGGTATGTCTCTGCATATACTTAAGTCTTCTTTGATTTATAACATTCGTGATTTTCAGAATACAAGTTCTGTACATGCTCGTATATAGAAATGAATTGGATTTGGATGGAGACAAGACTGGACAGGATGTCCCTGGTGGGGGCTGGATGAGGACTTTGTCAGAGAAGAGCATGGGGTAGGGGTGGGAGGGGCCAGGCCAGGACAAACTGCCCTCAGAGGAGGGGTTGGAGGCAAGACTGGAGAGGGAGGTGTGAGAGGAACCAGTGGCTGGCAGCTGTGGTCCATGCAGAAGGCTTGGGGCATCCGCTGATCAAGCTTGGGAGATGGTGATGGGCAGCTGAGGGGAGGGCTGGGCCCAGGGCAGCCTGTATGTGCCATGTGGGGCCTTCTCCAAAAGACACAGGAGATGGGCGACCTTCAGCTTGCAGGGATGGTCTTCGTGGTCCTGGACCTCTAGTGGGCATCCCTGGTAACTCACCTCCTTTAAAAAGGATGCCTCTGCTTTCTGCTGGCCTTGTTTTTGAAAGATGGGAGGTTCTCACCAACAATTCTCTCTCCTGGTTACCACGTCTGGTCCCTCCACCGTGACTCATGGCACCTGAGGCCCAGACCCCTCAGAGCCCAGACACCCATCCTGTCCCTCTCGGCCTGCTCCCCTTGAGATGTGGGTCTGGATTTGCTCAGAGACTGGACTTGCATGTGAGCACTGTGTGTGTTCATAGCGATGAAAGTGTCCTGCCAGCTTGTCAGGGAGCTAGGCCTGTTGCAGAAATGCCCAGAGTGTGGGAGTGTGGCATTCGCTCAGCAAGTATTGTGGGTGTGCTATTCCTTGGCAGTGATGCCCCCTGCGATGCCTGGTCCCACCGTGAATCCACGAGTTGTTGGCCTTTCCCAGGAAACCACAGGCACCTCCGGGCCCAGCTCGCACGCATGAATGGTTTTCTGCCTTCCTGGCCAATGCTGCCCTGTGCTCTCCCATGGGCCCTGTGGTCCTGCCAGCTGCCCCACACATCCCCGCAAGGGGACACCCTGGCACACATCGGGGACCGGCCGCTCACAGAGTCTCATTTCTCTGCTCCCTCTTGTGCACGGCCCCCACGGGGGGCTCATCACAGGCAGAGAACTTTAGCTGGTGCTGCAGCTGAAGAGTAAAACCCAGTCACAGAAATAACGGTGCCTGCAAACTCATCTGATTGAGGGACGTTCTTCAGCTGACAGTCTCGGCAGGACTGAATTGGGCAGGAGGGCTGAGTGCTGACGTGAGCCTTTCCCAGGAGCTGGTCAGTTAGGGCAGCACGAAGTTCTCCTGCAGGCGGTGGGGACGAGGGTCCCGCCCACCCCCTATCGCTCACACTCATTTGCTGCGTGGTGGCTCTTCAGGGAAGAAGCAGCCTAGGCAGATTCTCCCTGCTTTGTGCAGCTTCTCTGCCTGGGAGCCCTCCGGCCCGGCCATGGCCTGGCTTCCTTGGGTTTTCTGTTTTGAGAACTGGCCTTTCCCATCTTTTGCGGCTACTCCTCCCCTCCTAGCTGGCTGCTTCAGGGGTAGTCGTAACTTTACCTTGTGAGTAACTCTCAAAACTCACCTATTTACATCTTTCTAATAGGGGCAGCCATGAGGAAATACCCCTCATCCAAGGTAAAAGAAACCCAAGTAAGACGGTAGGTGTTGCGAGAGGGCATCAGAGGGCAGACACACTGAAACCATAATCACAGAAAACTAGCCAATCTGATCACACGGACCACAGCCTTGTCTAACTCAATGAAACTAAGCCATGCCCTATGGGGCCACCCAAGATGGATGGGTCATGGTGGAGAGGTCTGACAGAATATGGTCCACTGGAGAAGGGAATGGCAAACCACTTAAGTATTCTTGCCTCAAGAACCCCATGAACAGTGTGAAAAGGCAAAATGATAGGATACTGAAAGAGGACCTCCTCAGGTCGATAGGTGTCCAATATGCTACTGGGGTCCAGCCCCAGTTGGATCCAGGGGTTCCCTTGGGAGGACGGTGTTGGCGACTGAGAGAAATAGAGAAAGAGATAAGGAAAGAATTTTGCAGTTAAGAAAATAGAGGAGAGAAAAGAGGCTGATATTCCTTGGTTTACTCAGAAAGCCAATAAAGCCCCAGCACGGGATTTGCTCTGTTCACGTAGGCCACAGGTGCCCTCTTGAATCACGGAAGGTGCCCCACCTTAGGCACCTTCTCAAGTGGGTCTTAGAAGCCCAGGCAGGAAAGTGAATACAGAGGGCCCCTGTGCTCCAGGGGATCAGCCTGAAAAGGAAAAGGAAAGAGAAAGAATGACACGGGGAGACCAAGCCTGATGAGCAAGGCCCACACTTTATTTTCCAAAGTAGTTTTTATACCTTAAATTGTGCATAGAGGATAATGGTGGGTGGGGTGGGGTAGAGTCATGCAAGGTCAGCAGTCCTTGATCCTTATCGAAGCCAGGCTTTCTTTCTGCAAACTTATCATGTGCAAAAGCTTTAGGTGATTTACATCATCTTCTGGCCAGGAGGCCTGTTAACATTTTATGACCCTTTTTTCAGAAAACTTATTTTTCTCTAAAAGTGATTATTTTAAAGTCAGGTGCCACCCTCTGAAAGCATTAGATAAAATTCATTCCTATAGGGCAAAAGTGTGGTGGGCTATAACAAGAAAAGAATTAACTCAAGAGTCCAAGGTTACAAACATTAAAGCTACTACTTACATTTCTATACACCAACTATATTAATACACTCCCAGGGACACAGTAGGTAAGGGATATGGAAACTTGGCAGCAAGCATTAGCTCAACAAAGAAATCCTCTACTAGTTCTATTCTAACAATTTTAACTCTCTGAGAAGCTCTGCATTGTTAGAATATCTTAAGCTTCCAGTGCCTCTTGTGGTTGGGAGGCTGTGAATCTGAACAAACCTGTCAGGCAAGCTAGAAAGTCATCAGAGGGGTTTGAATTGAAATACTCCTATTATGCCCAGGAGAATTATTAACTAGAGCTCTAAATTGACTTTCTTAAGAGAAAGGTGGTCTTGGATAGCCCCCCGTTAATGTCAGAAGAGTTGGTGAAAGTTGTAAAATAGTAAAACAGACAGATTTTAGTTTTGGGGTAGATGCTCGGGCAGGTCCAGGGGGCCTCTTGAGTTCTGATTCGCCTTTGCATGTCAGATCGTCTCTGCATGACCTTTGTCATGGGTGGGAACGCCCATGCTGGCTCCCAGCATCATGCTACTGGAGATCAGTGGAGAAATAACTCCAGAAAGAATGAAGGGATGGAGCCAAAGCAAAAACAATACCCATTTGTGGATGTGACTGGTGATAGAAACAAGGTCTGATGCTGTAAAGAGCAATATTGCATAGGAACCTGGAATGTTAGGTCCATGAATCAAGACAAATTGGAAGTGGTCAAACAGGAGATGGCAAGAGTGAATGTCAACATTCTAGGAATCAGCGAACTAAAATGGACTAGAATGGGTGAATTTAACTCAGATGACCATTATATCTACTACTGTGGGCAGGAATCCCTTAGAAGAAATGGAGTAGCCATCATGGTCAACAAAAAAGTCTGAAATGCAGGACTTGGATGCAATCTCAAAAATGACAGAATGATCTCTGTTCGTTTCCAAGGCAAACCATTCAATATCACGGTGATCCAAGCCTAGGCCCCAACCAGTAATGCTGAAGAAGCTGAAGTTGAACGGTTCTATGAAGACCTACAAGATCTTTAAGAACTAATATCCAAAAAAGATGTCTTATTCATTATAGGGGACTGGAATGCAAAAGTAGGAAGTCAAGAAACACCTGGAGTAACAGGCAAATTTGGCCTTGGAGTACAGAATGAAGCAGGGCAAAGGCTGATAGAGTTTTGCCAAGAGAATGCACTGGTCATAGCAAACACCCTCTTCCAACAACAAAAGAGAAGACTCTACACATGGACATCACCAGATGGTCAACAACGAAATCAGATTGATTATATTCTTTGCAGCCAAAGATGGAGAAGCTCTATACAGTCAGCAAAGACAAGACCAGGAGCTGACTGTGGCTCAGATCATGAACTCCTTATTGCCAAATTCAGACTTAAATTGAAGAAAGTAGGGAAAACCACTAGGCCATTCAGGTATGACCTAAATCAAATCCCTTTATATAGTGTAAGTGAGAAATAGATTTAAGGGACTAGATCTGATAGACAGAGTACCTGATGAACTATGGACAGAGGTTCGTGACATTGTACAGGAGACAGGGATCAAGACCATCCCCATGGAAAAGAAATGCAAAAAAGCAAAATGGCTGTCTGGGGAGGCCTTACAAATAGCTGTGAAAAGAAGAGAAGTGAAAAGCAAAGGAGAAGAGGAAAGATATAAGCATCTGAATGCAGAGTTCCAAAGAGTAGCAAGGAGAGATAAGAAAGCCTTCTTCAGCGATCAATGCAAAGAAATAGAGGAAAACAATAGAATGGGAAAGACTAGGGATCTATTCAAGAAAATGAGAAATACCAAGGGAACATTTCATGCAAAGATGGGCTCGATAAAGGACAGAAATGGTATGGACCTAACAGAAGCAGAAGATATTAAGAAGAGGTGGCAAGAATACACAGAAGAACTGTACAAAGATCTTCACGACCCAGATAATCACGATGGTGTAATCACTGACCTAGAGCCAGACATCCTGGAATGTGAAGTCAAGTGGACCTTAGAAAGCATCGCTACAAACAAAGCTAGTGGAGGTGATGGAACTCCAGTTGAGCTATTTCAAATCCTGAAAGATGATGCTGTGAAAGTGCTGCACTCATTATGCCAGCAAATTTGGACAACTCAGCAGTGGCCACAGGACTGGAAAAGGTCAGTTTTCATTCCAATCCCAAAGAAAGGCAATGCCAAAGAATGCTCAAACTGCCACACAATTGCACTCACCTCACACACTAGTAAAGTAATGCTTAAAATTCTCCAAATCAGGCTTCAGCAATACATGAACCATGAACTTCCAGATGTTAACACTGGTTTTAGAAAAGGCAGAGGAACCAGAGTTCAAATTGCCAACATCCTCTGGATCATGGAAAAAGCAAGAGAGTTCCAGAAAAACATCTATTTCTGCTTTATTGACTATGCCAAAGCCTTTGACTGTGTGGATCACAATAAACTGTGGAAAATTCTTCAAGAGATGGGAATACCAGACCACCTGACCTGTCTCTTGAGAAATTTGTATGCAGGTCAGGAAGCACAGTTAGAACTGGACATGGAACAACAGACTGGTTCCAAATAGGAAAAGGAGTTCGTCAAGGCTGTATATTGTCACCCTGCTTATTTAACTTCTATGCAGAGTACATCATGAGAAACGCTGGACTGGAAGAAACACAAGTTGGAATCAAGATTGCCGGGAGAAATATCAATAACCTCAGATATGCAGATGACACCACTCTTATTGCAGAAAGTGAAGAGGAACTAAAAAGCCTCTTGATGAAAGTGAAAGAGGAGAGTGAAAAAGTTGGCTTAAAGCTTAACATTCAGAAAACTAAGATCATGGCATCTGGTCCTATCACTTCATGGGAAATAGATGGGGAAACAGTGGAAACAGTGTCAGACTTTATTTTTATGGGCTCCAAAATCACTGCAGATGGTGACTGCAGCCATGAAGTTAAAAGACACTCCTTGGAAGGAAAGTTATGACCAACCTAGACAGCATATTAAAAAGCAGAGACATTACTTTACCAACAAAGGTCTGTCTAGTCAAGGCTATGGTTTTTTCTGTGGTCATGTGTGGATGTGAGAGTTGGACTGTGAAGAAGGCTGAGCACGGAAGAATTGATGGTTTTGAACTGTGGTGTTGGAGAAGACTCCTGAGAGTCCCTTGGACTGCAAGGAGATCCAACCAGTCCATCCTAAAGGAGATCAGTCCTGGGTGTTCATTGGAAGGACTGATGCTGAAGCTGAAACTCGAATACTTTGGACACCTCATGTGAAGAGTTGACTCACTGGAGAAGACCCTGATGCTGGGAGGGATTGGGGGCAGCAGGAGAAGGGGAGGACAGAGGATGAGATGGCTGGATGGCATCACCGAATTGATGGACATGAGTTTGAGTGAACTCTCGGAGTTGGTGATGGACAGGGAGGCCTGGCGTGCTGCGATTCATGGGGTTGCAAAGAGTCGGACACAACTGAGCGACTGAACTGAACTGAATAGAATGTCAGAGTTTAAGCAAAAGGTATTTTAGGATTTGTATCTGAAAAAATAAAAGCATTTTTCTGGAAAAGAAATTTCATTATGCCAGTAGAAAAACCTATTTTAGAATCATTTTAAAAAGCCCTAATTTTTTTTCTACTTGAAGATTAATTTGTTATTAAAACATTTTTGGAAAAGAGATAGCCTGGATGATTTTATTTTATGCAGAAGTGAACAAGGAGTCAGGTACAAATTATTGATTTGGGGCTCCTGTGATCACATTATTATTTGTTTAAATGATTAACGCCATGACCTTTAAAAATTGATCTATCAGTTTTTGCCTTCTTTTGGATTCTGCAAGTACTTTTACAGTCAATAGGTTTATAGAAACTCTGGAAACTTAGATTTTCATGTTCCAGTGGAAATCGTGGTGTGCAATACCACTGGAAAAAATAGGGCTTTTAAAAATGATTTTAAAATAGGTTTTTCTACTGGCATAATGAAATGTCCTCCATTTTGTTTCTCTAGCCAGTCCAGGATTTGGGAGAAACCGTTTCGTTTATGAAGAGTGTAGTTTCCAGTTGATCAAAGGCCCCTCCCCTCTATTTGCTTTAATTAATATTAATGCAAGTTGGTAATTAATATGTGACTTGGAATACAGTGGAATGTGTGTTATTTAGACTAATTGTGTATTTAACAGCCTGTAAAACCACTGACATGGGTAACGGTTTGCAATAGGAAAACAGAGAATGTGGAAAATGAGAGATGGTGTTGGGCTCACAGTCAGCCCACGTGACCTGCCCAGGCTCTGCAGTCATTTATCCGCTGTTGCTCCATCCAGGAGCTCTCGGGACAACCTTGGAATTAGCAGCACCAGCCTCTTCTGCCCTTGCAGGACCTCGACGCTGTTTCATGAGAGTTAATGTTTTTCTTGGTTTGGATCTCTTTCAAACAGCGGCTCAGTGGCTTGCCGAGAAGGTGGCGGGGCTGCAGTGGTGGCGAGGCGTGTGGCCCCAGCTAGGTCCCTTTCCTCATCCTTTATTCCAGCATCCTGCAGGTGCAGTTGGACCGTGCCTTCAGAAAGCCTGTAATCTCTCTCACTGTGGGGGCGAGGTTCCACAATTAAAATAGTGTGCTTTCCAGCCCTTAGGCTCACATGGAGAATTCTGAGGCATGGCGTACTCTGGCTTGATGGAACTAATTAGGTTTAATTAAAAAATTTCAGGAATAACTATTGGAAAACCTCCTGGGCTTGAGAGGAAAGCATGGGAGTTTCCCACGTGGAGACCCCCCCTCCCCTGACTGATATCTTGCAGATATATTATTAATGTCTTTTATCACTTTGACAATAGAATCGGGTCTCCTTTGCTCTGTTATCCTTTGATCATTGAAATGAAGCTTTGATTCTATATTTCACTCATCACCGAAACGAGTCCTTGGACCTTTAATGCCTGAAGGTAGATACCTTCAAAGAATTCTGACTTTATGGCAGCTTCCCCCCCCACACTGCTGCTACCCAAACATGCTTGGGCCCTGGATGAAACAGCGCCATCTAAGGGGATCCTCTTGGGTAGCAGCTGAGGGTGAGGAGGTGGAGAGGGCAGGGCAGGGGCCTTCCCACCGCCTGTAACTTAACCTCTGCAGTGTTGCCTCCACAGGAGTACTGACATCGCTGGAGGCTTTTGGTGCCATTTCATTCTGAGCCTGACCACCCGGAGTTGGCAGAGAGTCTGTAAGTTAAAGGGCCAGTTCCCACAAGGCTGTCCTCACCTCATCTGGGGCTTCCCAGGTCACCCACACCTCTGTCCAACTTGGCTTCAAAGTCAGGGGTTCCTATAGCATTAACTCTCAGGTTTAACAATTCACTGGAATGATTCATAGGGCTCAGGAAACATTATACCCACCATGATCACTTTATTATGAAGGCTACAAACCATTGGTTGGATGAAGAACTACACCAATGAGGTCTGGAAGTGTCCCAAGTTCAGGGGCCACTGTCCCCGAGAAGGTGGAGTGCTTCATCTCCTGGTGTATCCATATGATTGTCAATCAGGAAGCTCCCTAACCCCAAGGCCCGGAGTTCTTACCAGTGTGTCTGAGCAGTCAAAACTACGGTTTTTCCAGTAGTCATATATGGATGTGAGAGTTGGACCATAAAGAAGGCTGAGCAGCAAAGAATTGATGCTTTTGAACTGTGGTGCTGGAGAAGACTCTTGAGAGTCCCTTGGACTGCAAGGAGATCAAAACATCAATCCTAAAGGAAATCAACCCTGAATAGTCATCGGAAGGACTGTTGCTGAAGCTCAGGCTCCAATCCTCTGGCCACCAGATGTGAAGAGCCAACTCATTGGAAAAGACCCTGATGCTGGGAAAGATTAAAGGCAAAAGGAGACGGGGGCGGCAGAGGATGAGATGGTTAGATGGCAATACTGACTCATTGGACATGAATCTGAGCAAACTGTGGGAGATACTGAAGAATAGGGAAGCCTGGCATGCTGCAGTCCATGGGGTTGCAAAGAGTCAGACATGACTGAGTGACTGAGCATTGTGCAGGCACGATTGGTTCAATCACTGGCCATGTCGTTGAACTCAGCCTCTAGCCTCTCAGTCCCTGGAGGCCAGGCAGCTGGAAGTTCTAGCTCTGGAAACCCCAGGTGGTTCCTTTTCTGGAGACCAGCCACTTCCTGAAACTCCATTCTTCCTCTCCTAGAGTCGCCTCATTAGCATAACCAAGACTCCCTTGTCCCTGGTACTCAAGAAATTGCAAGGGATTCTGAAGCTCTGTGCAAAAGACCAGATCTCTTTTTCATTCGATCACAGTGGTCTTGGGCAAAGCGCCTGAAACTCAGGCCAAGCTATGAGTTCCCAGATGCTGGTGACGCATCAGCCAGCAACGGCCAGTTCAAGTGACCCCGGCGAAGGGCTACTCCCCAACCTTGCAGGTCAGCTGGCCTTGCAGTGCAGGTGCTCTGGGACTGCGACCAGGTCCCCCCTAACCCTAGAATGTGGGCCCTGGAACTCGGAGACTGGAGCCCAAGACCTATTCGGTACTGTTCACTGCAGTCCCCAGAAGCGGCACAAGAAGCGCCTGTCGAATTCATGCTTCACACACTGAGACGTGACAAACAGAACCAACAGAGGAGAGAAGACGAGAATGTGACCTTTTCTAGATGTGACCTCGGAGGAGATTATTTGGGGGAATTCATTTGCTTCAAGACTTAACGCTTTGCTCTTGTCATCCAGACGTCAGCAGAGGGACCCTGTTAGGAAAGTTTCAAATGAAATCGCTGGACCCTTGCACGCAGTGAACATGCAGACGCAGACACACACCAATCCTTGTGGGTCTAAACCTAGTGTCCCCCCGCCCCCACAAGGCGGGGTCAGGACACCGGGACCCAAGGCGGGGTCAGGGCACCGGGACCCAAGGCGGGGTCAGGACACCAAGACCCAAGGCGGGGTCAGGACACCAAGACCCAAGGCGGGGTCAGGACACCGGGACCCAAGGCGGGGTCAGGGCACCGGGACCCAAGGCTGGGTCAGGGCACCGGGACCCAAGGCGGGGTCAGGACACCGGGACCTGTGGGTCAAGTCTGTCTAATTGTCTGCTCTCAGATAAAGACCTCCGAGCCCAGTCCTGTGCTGTTCATCGTGTCTGGCCTGCTTCTCTGATGCTGGGCAGGGTTGAGAAGCTGCAGCAGAGACCCCACAGCCTGCAAAGCTGAGAATACTCACTCTCTGGCCCTGCACGGAAGGGTCCTGCCTCCCCAGCGTGTCAGCTGTCCTGCAGGTCCTCCGTACCGGCTGACGCCTCCTCCTGCGTGACTGAGGCCTCCCCGCGAGGCCTCCGGACTCTGCTCTGTGGGCTTTCTGTCTGCAGCAGCGGGCTCACGGGGGAGTTCATCGGAAGGCACAGCGTGCTCTGAAGAGGGGCCACATCACTCCGTAGCAGGAGGAGTGGCAGCCCGGGTGGTTTCAGGTTGTATTTATTAAGATCTCCTCTCCATTACACTGCGGTACAGGCGTGCTCCCCACAGGTGGAGATGGGGTGCTGCCAGGGTCTTGATCCGCAGGAACCCCCGGGCACCTAGAGACCCCCACCCTTGTCTCCTCCTTCTACAGTAAAAATGAAGAAGCAGCAGCCTGAGGCGGGGTTTAGGGAATTACAGAGGCTCCCGGAACGTCTGATCGGTCGCCTTTCCCCAGTCCTTAGCTCAGCTGGTGCCTGCCCCGTCCAGAGGAAACCCTTACTTCAGGCCTCTGTGTCCCTCCTGGGCACCCTCCTGGGTGTCCCCGGGTGTCCTCTGACCTCCTGCTCCTTTGGTGCTCTCTTCCTGAGGAGCTCAGAGCCAGGCATCTGAGCTCTCTGAGGCTCCTGAGGGCCGTCAGGCTTTGGGACCCCTCCCAGGACAGCGGACACGTCACAGGAGGGAGGGTCGTGGTGCGTGGGGGGAGGGCTCTCACCTGGGGCCTGTAGGGATGGGGGCTCCCAACATCTAAGCACTTGATCTTTGGAAGCTGTGCTTCGACTTCTGACCTTATCAGATCTGGAAAGCGAAACTGAAAGTGTTAGTTTCTCCAGGTGAGACCACTGGAGTGGGTTGCCATTCCCTTCTCCAGGGTATCTTCCCAACCCAGGGATCTGCAGGCAGATTCTTTACCATCTGAGCCACCAGGGAAGCTTCTCAGACTGTGGGTTTAGTTAAATCTTGAAGTTGGTCTGTGTGCTGACATCTGGGGAAGCCTTTGATTTTCTCTGGCTGAGTTGAGGGGCATGGGCCAGGATGATCCACTCTGCTGTCACTCTGGCTGAGCTGACCAGGGGTGAAAAAGCACTTCAGGTTGGCTGCTGCTGCTGCTAAGTCGCTTCAGTCATGTCCAACTCTGTGCGGCCCCATAGATGGCAGCCCACTGGGCACCTCTGTCCCTGGGATTCTCCAGGCAAGAATTCTGGAGTGGGTTGCCATTTCCTTCTCCAAGGCATGCATGCATGCTAAATTGCTTCAGTCATGCCCGACTCTGTGCAACCCCATGAACAGCAGCCCACCAGGCTCCTCTGTCCACAGGGTTCTCCAGGCAAGAACACCGGAGTGGATTGCCAAAACTCGAAGCCAAGCGCACCTCAGATGGAACATGAGCCCACAGTCTGTGGCTTAGGAGGGAACTCAGAAGGTCACTTTGCATTTAGAAATACGCAGCCTTTACAGTTAGGGTCTGCCCCAGGGGTAGAGCCGTTGACCATTCTTAAATCCACGTGGACTCCCAGGCCCAGGTGACTCTCCGCCACCGAGGCTGCTGCCCCCTGCTCCTGGCCTGGTCATTACTGCCGGGGCCCAGCCTCCCATCTGGGGGCCTTCATGCCCATTACCAGTGGTCCCAAGTATGGCCACCAGGGACCCTCCCCTGGGCATCCCCTCACCTTGCGGCTAGCATTGCTGTGCTCTCTGGAAGCCCCGGCCTCCTGCAGCCTGCACCACCCACACAGCCCCAAGCTGAGCTGGGAGCGCCTGGGCCCAGGGGACCTGCCCCGTCCTGCGTGGGGACACTTCCCTGCATGCTCTCCCCTGCCCACACCAGGTGCCGACTGGACTTCCCATGGCCCATCCCCTCCAACATGTAGGTTCACGTCTGGTCTCCACTGAAGGAGGCTGCAGGGTACCAGGCGGTCTGACTCAGAATCTGGCCCATTTGGGACCCATGCCATAGCTGTTTCGGTATCAATCTGATTCAGCATAAAGGCAGTTCTGGTTTGGCACATAGCAGCAGCAATTCAGCAATTAATTGTTGTTGAATTAATAAGTGACTGAAACAGCTCTTTTTGCTGCTGATTTTAAAGGAACAGGGAATTTCAGTTACACTCAAGTGTTAGTCGCTCAGTCGTGGCCGACTCTTTGTGACCCCATGGACTGCAGCCCACCAGGCTCCTCTGTCCATGAGATTTGTCAGACAACGATACTGGAGTGGGTTGCCATTTCCTCCTCCAGGGGATCTTCCTGACCCAAGGATTGAACCCTGGTCTCCTGCACTGCAGGCAGATTCTTTACCAACTGAGCTACAAGGGAAGCCCTAGTTACACTCTAAAAGCTTACTGAAATATTTCCCAGGGCCACCTGGAACCTCTGGGGGCAGCCGATGCTAGGTCAGGAGCAGATGCCAAGCCTGACGCTGACCCCTGCTCGTCCCGGCTGGTGAGCCGGGCACCATGTCCTCTGTCTTGGCCTCCTCATCTGCATAGTGTGGTTGGAGCCCCTGCAGGAGGGCGAGCGGGCCACACTGAGAGGTGCTCAGAGCAGGAGCTTGGCTGTGAGTAGGGGCTTCCCACGCGCACCCACGCGCACTCCTGAGCTTGGACATGAACCCCCTGAGGGGCAGCTCTTGCTTCCTTCTGCAAGGCTCTGTGCTGGCACTCCTGTGCACCCGCGTCAGTGGAGGGGCCCCTCTGCGGGCCCCGGGGGTTTTCTGCTCAGGCTTTCATGGGATGAAGTCAGAGGTCGGCCGGGTTGGGTTCCCTCCTGGGGGTTCTGGGACAAACTCCTTCTGCTCATTCGGGTGCTGGCAGAATTCAGTTCTGTGAGGTTGCAGGTCTGATGTCCCGGGTCCCTGCTGGCTGGCCGGCTGCTGGGGTGGTCCCCAGGTTCTGGAGGCTGTCCCCCTCGGCTTCTGGCTGCCTTCCTCCGCCATCAGAGCCCGTGGTCCCTCCTGCTCCCACACTCTGCTCCCTCCCCTCTGCCTTGTCTCTCTCTCTTCTGCTTCTTTTCTGCCTTTAAGGGCTCACGTGACCACACTAGGCCGACCCAGATAACCCTGGACACACTCCCGATTTTAAAGTCAGCTGATTAGAGACCTTAATTCCATCTGTAAAGTCCCTTTCCAGTGATAGCCAGGTGAATAGTGTCTCTTCAAAGTTCACGTCCACCAGAACTTCAGGGTGAGCTTATTTGGAAATAGGATCATTGGAGCTGTAAATAGTTGAGGTCCAAGATTAGGCTGGATTAGGATGGACCCTGAGTCCAATGACTGGTGTCCTTATAAGAGGAGAAGAGACACAGAGACCTAGAGAAGAAGGCATCTACCTGAAGATGGAGCCAGAGCTGGAGTGATGTGCCTGCAAGCCCAGGACGCCGAGGACTGCCAGGAGCCACCAGAAGTTGGAAGAGCCAGGAAAGATGACTCCTCAGAGGCTTTGGAGGGAGTGTGGTCCTGCTGACACCTGATACTGAATTCCGGCATCTGGAACTTGAGAGAATACATTTCTTTTGTGTTAAGACATTTTAATCCTAAAGGAAACCAACCCTGAATATTCATTGGAAGGACTGATGCTGAAGCTCCAATCCTCTGACCACCAGATGTAAAGAGCCAACTCATTGGAAAAGACTCTGATGTTGGGAAAGATTGAGAGCAGGAGGAGAAGGGGGCCGCAGGGGATAAGATGGTTGGATCGCATCACTGACTCAATGGACATGAGTTTGAGCAAACTCTGAGAGAAGGTGAAGGACAGGGAGGCCTGGCATGCTGCAGGCAATGCGGTCACAAAAAGTCGGATATGGCTTAGTGACTGAGCAACAGGAAACCTCCCAGTTCATGGTGATTTGATATGGAGGTCCCAGGAAGTGAGTACAGATGGCCATGTCTAGATTAGAGCTTGATGGGAAAACCAGAGGATGGAGACTGGAGAGACATCTTTTTTTAATATTACTTTTATTTGTCTGGCTCTGCTGGGTGTTAGCTGCGGCATATGGGATCTTCGGTCTTTGTTTTGGCTGACAGGGTTTTTAGCTGAGGCATGTGGGATCCAGTGCCCTGACCAGGAATCAAACCCTGGTGACCCCCCAGTGCAGAGTGACCCTGCGTCGGAAGCATGGGGTCTTAGCCTCTGGACCACGGGGCAGTCCCTGGAGGGGACTGCTTTTGAATCCTGCCTCTCACAATGTGCTGCAGAGGCCTTTGTATTGTAAACGCAAGGGGCTGTGATGTGAAATGAGTGTGCTTCCCATATTTATAAAGACACTCTGTCTAGGGTGCTGATGCGGTGACAAAATGACATACCTGATTCAGACAGCTCTCTAGACTTTTCATTCTGTATTAGCCATCTGAGTGTTAGAAACCAGAGTTAATTAATAAGGCATATTTTCCGCCAGGGAGTAATGCAACAATGATGTAAGATTTATTCCCCATCAGTCTGGACGAGCAAGGAGAGGTTGAGGCAGAGGGAAGGCACCAGGAAACCTGTCAGTGATTAAATCTGAAGGCGCCAATGATCCTCCACACAGAGGAGGAGGAAGGAGGTTACTGTCATAAACGCTGGGGGCCTTTACCCAGAGGGCCGGCCCTTATTCTCTCCTCTAGACGCACACATTTCCTCTGGATTTATCTCTGTTATGTGGGAAAAAAGTCAATATGAATATCCTATAGCTAGAATATGAAGGAGACAGGAATGTTTCTCCCAGATAGGACATTAAGAGTGAGGATTTCTGAGTCATACTGCTTTATGTTAGAGCCTTCACTCAGTCAGTTCCGTGAGGGTCGAGGGATCCCTTACCCGCATCCCCTTAATTGTATGCGTGGGTATGCAAATGTGCATGTCAGTCCTTGGGGCCAAGAACACCTGGATGTTGGGGGAAAAATGAGGCCAGTTGCTACTTCTGTGGTCTGAAGGAAAGTCAACCAAGGTCACCGCAGCTTAGGTGCAGTCTCTATGGGGATGCGGTGAAGCTAGGCAGCAAGCACTCCTAAATCCCAGTGGCTTGAAGCCAGAAAGGTTTTGTCTCCCTCAGTTTTCTTCTCCATCAGACACTGGAGGGTCCTCACGCAGGGGCCCAGGCTCTACCATCTGCAGGGGCTCCAGTTATCGCAGTGGGGAAACCAGAGCAGGGGCGTCCAGCCCTGGGGACTAACTGCCCGGCTGAGACGTGCCTGGGCAGGTCTGCTCACGTCTCACCGGCTGGCCTGGGTGCACGGTTGCTGTGGCTTTGGGGAAGGGGGCAGCCGGTCCTCCCGTGCCCCTGAAGAGACGCACCAGCCTGGACGTTAGGAAGGCCTGCTGTGGGGGACGGTCTAGCTGTCATTCTGTCTGCAGTGATCCCAGAGCAGACACAGGATCTCAGTGGATTCAGTGAACAGGTAACTCCACACAAGGGATGGACATTTTCAGGGCCAGAGGGTGGAGTGTAATTGGTTGAGTTGTGCCCCCCCAAAGACATATCTGCCTGGAACCTCAGACCGTGAACTTATTTGTAATAAGGGACTTTGCAAATGTAATTAAGGTAAGGATCTCAGGCCTTTAATCCAAAGCTAAGTCTTTATAAGGCAAAAGAAGCAGAGCCAGATGCAGATACACAGATGAAAAGTCCATTTGATAGTGGAGGCAAAGACTTGTGTGATTCGGCCACAAGCAGAGATTTCCAGGTTGCCAGCCGCCCCTGGAAGCTGGATGAGGGAAGCAAGGAGTCCCTCCTGGAGCCTTTGGAGGGAGTGTGGTCCCAGCAACACATTGATTTTGGACCCCCGGTTTCACATGAGAGCGTGAATTTCTGTTGCTTTAAGCCCCAGGTTTGGGGTGTTTTATTTGGCAGCCCTAGGAAACTGAATCAGACTACCACGGAAAGCTGATCCTGCAAGAGAACTTCCGAGGAATTACATACTTCTCCCTGTGCTGTGCCTTCCCCTTCCCTGCTCCAGGCTTCTCCACCCCCTGCTTCCCTTCTCTTATTTCTAGTAAGAAGCCGAGACACCTCCTGGCGGTGGGACAGGGAGAGGGGAGTGGGTCTGGGAGTAGAGGGGGTGCACTCAGGACCCCGCTGGGGGAGAGGACGCTGGTGGTCCAGGGCAGCTGTTGGACAGTGGGGTGCGAGCATCTCCCTGCAGGGTTGAGCCGCAGGCAGCTGGCCCTGTGTCTGCAGTGGGACCACCCGGGGGACCCTGGTCATCAGCATTCATACTCCACGAGGTGCTGCAAGGCTGCCTTTGCAAACAGGCATCGGGGCTTAAAACTCTGTTTAAACCAAGTATGTGACTAGCAGCTGATAGACTGATTCATCTTGACTTGGGGCGGGTGTGGGTGTGCTAAGCCGCTTCAATTGTGTCTGACTGTATGAGACCGTGTGGACTGTAGCCCGCCAGGCCCTCTATTGAGGAATGGCCACCTTGGGTCTGGAGCTTGGGGTGGGGAGGGGCAGGAGGGGCCTCGGAGACTTCACAGCAGACACCCCTCACCCTGCCCGAGGGCCTGACGCTGACGTTTCTGGGTGTCTGCTGGGTCTGTGCGGAGAGCCCGGACCAGAGCTGAAGGGGAGTCTGCTCTCAAGGGGCCTCAGACCCTGTCCTTGGGTTTCAGCCTTGGGCATCTTGTGTTCCCTTCTGAAAAATCACTTTGCTTCTCTGAGTCTCCTCCTTCCACCGGTGATAGGGGAGCCCCTTTCCTGGGGTTGCCATGGAGACAAATGTGAAGCAGATCAAGTGCCCTGCAGGGAGCCCTCCACAGAAGGACCCTTAAGAGAGCTGAAGGAGGAGGATGGGGGAGAACACCCCCAGGGGGAGGTTCTCCTGAGAATTCCAGGCCTTGCTCCTCTGGCTCCTGGAAGCAGACAGACAGGAAGGCCGGCCCCTGGCCTGTGGTGGGGGGGCAGGGTGGCCTGCTGGAGGCCAGCTGTACTGTGTCCCTAGCCTGGGAGGACCGCCCTTGCCAGACACAGAGCCCCCAGGACAGCTGTGACCCAATTGCCCTGAGCTGCTCTAAAGATGTTAAATTTTACAGAGCATACCTGGCCTAAGGCTGCCAGATGCTGTAATGAAAATTTATACATTTTTGCAAATCGCAGCAACCCAGCTTCCTGGTGGCAGAGGCCTCTGCTGCCTCTGTCTCCTCTCCAGGGAGCTGGGGAGTCCTGGGGCCCCTCCACGCCTCCTCTCCCTGCGGTGGTGGGAGACTGACAGCCCCCTTTGGGCCCTCCCCTCAGCTTTCTGTGGCTGATTCTGGCCGATTGCAGAGGCTGAGAGCAAATTTGTCTGCCAGGTTAAACCCCCTTTATCTCAAGGCTCTGCTGTCTCTAAACAATTAGTGGGTTGATCTCAGTTCTTGAAGCAGAGTCCTCTGTGGATTGAAGCTCAGCTGTGAAGTGGCTGCCCGGGGGCAGGTCTGTCTGATGAGTCACAGCTCCTGGTCCTTTCATGACGCCTTTCTGCGGTTCCACTGTCAGGCAGCTCCTCTGTTCTCAGGACACCCCTGCGACAGGCAGAGAGGAGTCCTGGGTCCCCGGCTGCAGGGGGAGAGGTGCTGGGCGGGGGACGGGTAGCCAGGTGCTGGAGAAGGAGGCCACCCGGGGTCCCGCCGGCTACTCCTCAGGCCTCCGCACTGGTCTGACCCAGGAAGCCCCCCACCACCTGGCGGGCCTGGCCCAGGCGGGCTGGCCTCTTTCCTCCAAGGAGGCTCCCTCTCTGCAGCTCCATCCCTCCCCCAGGAGCAGGGAGGCAGCTGAGAAGGGGAGCGCGCTGCAGCGGACTCACCATTTGTCACTGTCACACGGTTGGTTGTCCGGTTCCCGGACACCTGGCCAGCCCGCGTTTGCATACAGGTCTCGCTGCTGCTCCTGGAGGGGCTGTAATTGGAGGTGCCCGCACCATACACCTCCCCAAGCTCCCAAGTGATGAAGCACACCGCTCTGCCTCGCGTTCTGACACCCAGCTGGGGGTGGCCGCCCTCCGTGTTCACACAGGCCTGGTGCTGTTCATTACGGTGTTAATATGGACGGGAAATAGGAATTTCAAGGGTTTGATGGAATTAAGACTTTCCTGTTAGCCACTACGACTCAGAAGGGGGTAGAAATACATCAGCCTGCGTGTTTGAAGACCGGGAAGCAGGCAAGCAGGTGGCCTGGGCTAAGGGGTCTTTGAGGCATAATATAATTTACAATCCTCCTGTTTGCTGTGATGTCTCTGCTAAACACGCTTCTCCCAGGCTA
Source organism: Bos mutus (assembly GCF_027580195.1). Taxonomy (NCBI): domain Eukaryota; kingdom Metazoa; phylum Chordata; class Mammalia; order Artiodactyla; family Bovidae; genus Bos; species Bos mutus. The sequence goes on along the minus strand of NC_091642.1, from coordinate 2,506,277 downwards.
ATGAAGCAGGGCTCTGCTCTGACTAATCTCTCCGTTCTGATGAGAATATTCAAACACCCTGTGAGGAAGCAGGTCAACCGGCGACTGCAACGAACAACAGAAGCAGATGTTGGGGTCTGCCCAGACCATCAATAGCCAGGGTCCTGAGAGCGCTTGGATGGAAGGCCCTTGTGGGACTGGGGGCCAGGGACCCCGCCTGGCCACAGGAGACAAACTTGCTGCTGGTTCTGAGCCCTCTTCCAGGCTGTGGAGGTCAGCGGCCCGCAGGCCCGAGTCCAGCTCTTTACCTGTGTCGTGTATCTCAGGCGCTGCAGAAACAAGCCAGGAGGCTCGCCGCTTCACTTGGACTTCTCCTGGAGAGTTTGGTGAACACACAGGCTCCGTCACAGAGGGTCTGATTCAGAGAGGAACTGTGAGGGAAGAAGCACAAGAGACAAGTCCGGGAGCTGCCCAGCATGGGGACTTCCGCTCCACCAGTAGTTAGGGGCATCACCACGTGTCACAGGGCACTCTGCCCGCTGCAGAAAGCCAGCAGTGAGGGGGGCCTGCCCATGAACCTGGCAGAGGACTCAGTGACACGGGCTCCTGGGGAGCAGGGAGCCTGGGTGGAAGTACCTGCCCAGGGGTGACTTGAGTGAAGCTGTCAGGCCACTGTGGACTAGGGGGAGGCCCCAGTGCTGGGCAGCCATGGTGGGCAGAGGCGGTGCCTCCCCTGCAGAACCCTGAGGGGAAGGCCGGGCAGCCCATCGGTCAGGACCAGGGCTTCACACTCATCGGACCTGGCTCTAGCATTTGCTGGTTTCCGTCCTCAGCGTCTTCCTCTGCAAGGGGACAGCTGCACGTCCGTGCGCCAGGAGTGTGGGTCCTGGGAGAGCCAATGTCATTAAGAGTGTCACGCAGGGAGCATAACGCTGATCCGCGGTGACGTGGGGAGTTGGTGTGAGGTTGGCCGAATTTGTTTCCTGTTGCCCTAGTAGCAGATCATCACAGATTTAACAGTTGAGCACAACACCGGTGTATTATCTGTTTCCAGAGGTCAGAAGTCTGATGTGGCTCTGGCTGAGATAAAGTCAACTTTGCAGCAGGGCTGTGTTCCTCCCGGGGTCTCTGGGGAGAAGCTGCTTTTACGCTCATTCAGGATGTTGCCTGAATTCAGTTTCTTGGAGGGGTTGTAGGACTGAGGCCCATTTCCTTGCTGGCTGCTGGCTAATAGCTCAGTTTTCTCTGAGAGGCCTCTCTTGGGTCCTTGCAGGTGGGTCCCTACCTCTCAGAGCCAGCAGCAGTGCACCAAAGCCTTCTCATGCTTGACTTTGCTCTGAGTTACCTTTCTGCTTCCTCCCTCTTGCTTCAGCTAGAGAAAGTGCTTTGCTTTTAAGAGCTATGTGATTAGACGACCCGAGATAATCTTCATGTGTAAGATCCTCCTGTGTGCTCACTCAGTTTTGTCCAGCTCTTTGTGACCTCATGGGCCAGTGGATTCTTTTCCAGTTGACCACCATGGAAGCCCAAGAATACTGGAGTGGGTAGACTATCCCTTCTGCAGGGGATCTTTCCAACCCAGGGCTCAAACCCAGGTTTCCCACATTGCAGGCAGAGTCTTTACCAGCTGAGTCACCAGGGAAGCCCTGACTTCACTTATGTGCTCAGTCGCTCAGTTGTGTCTGACTCTTTTTTGTGACCTCATGGACCATAGCTGCCAGGCTCCTCGTCCATGGGATTCTCCAGGCAAGAATACTGAGGTAGGTTCCCATCCCCTCCTCCAGGGCATCTTCCTGACCCAGGGATCGCACGCACGTCTCTTATGTCTTCTGCATCGGCAAGTGAGTTCTTTACCTCTAGCGCCATCTGGGAAGCCCAGCATCACTACTAGCGGTACCTAATTTTTTATTTATTTACTTGGCTGCATTGGCTCTTCATTGCGGGACACGGGATCTTTGTGGTGGTGCATGGACTTCTCTCTCTAGTGTCTTGTGGGCTCTAGAGCACAGGCTTCATAACTGCTGCCTGGGCTTATTGCCCAGCAACACGTGGGACCTAGATCCCTGACCAGGGATTGAACTCGGGTAACCTGCACTGGAGGGCGGATTCTTAACCCTGGACCACCAGGGAAGTCCGATACCTCAGTTTTAAACATGTTGAAACGGATGCTCAGAGAGGCCTGGTGACTTGCCCGGGTGCTACAGCTGGTGGACTCCAGAGATGGGGGCCGAGTTCCCTTGTCTAGTCTGCCTCCAAAGTCAGAATTGCTGGTGGTGGTCTCTTGTTTTGTGAAGCTATCAGTATTGAGTTATAGTTTTGTGTATAAATAATTAAAGAGCCCTTGGTGCTGGGTGCACCGGTGCTTTCAGAGACGGCAGAGCCCCAGGTGTGGGCTGGCAGGAGAGACCACTGTTCACAGATGTTTGTTCCCTTGATTCTTTGCCTCCTCTTTACTCCTCGTCCTCCACTCACCCCCGCACCCACCTGTGACGTTGAGCTTGGTCGTGTGAATTGCTTTGGTAGGTGGAACTTGGAGGGAAGTGCCAGCATGCCAGCTGGAGCCCAGCCCCTGCTGGGCGTCACTTGTTCCTGCCCCTCCAGAGCTTCTGTCGTCTGCTGGGGGATCATGACCCTGGGCTCTGCGTCTCTAGCCGGAGACTCGACTCATGGAGCAGTCTGAACTTGACCCCAGCGCAAAATAGAGCTGCCCAGTCACACCTCGATTTTTACTGGTGAGAAATAAATGCTTATTGCCTTGTTCCTCTGAGATGTGGGGCTTGTTTGTTACACAGAAAACCTGACAGATACAGCTGGGAAGTAAATGCTTTGCAGGTTGGAGCTGGGCAGGGTGTTAAGGCTCGAGAGGAGTTAATAGAGTTATTTGTTGCAAGCTTGGGAACTCCTGACCTGGAAGTAGTGCCTGCCTTTCGGCCCTCCTGGTTATCTTCATGCTCTGAGTTCCCCCCGAGGGAGTCCTCCTGCCTTCCTGTTGGTTGGTGCTGCCTGGGGAGTGATATCGGGCACACCCTGCCCCTGGGCTGAGGGTTCAGGGCCTGCGGTCACATCCTGACCCCCTGGAGACTCTGCTGTTCTCCAGATTGTTTCTGCCCTTCGGTCTCCTTGTGAAGGGTGCTGAGATAAAGGATGTGTGAGCAGAAGGTCTCTTTGTGGCTTCACCCATTGAGTGAACATTTACTGAGCACCTGCTCTGCTCAAGCTCTTGATGAGGGGCCTGAAGATGCAAGGTGGTCCTTGTCCTTGCAGCTCTGAGAGTCTCACGGGGGTTTGTTCAGCCCCCATTCCAGGCAGGAGGTGCTGCGTGTGAAAGACAGAAGCCAAGACACCCCCAGCCCTCGGAGGAGGGGGGACCCCCTTCAGCTGGCAGCTGTGGGGCCGCTTCATGCACACGGTGCTGTTCGAACTCGAGGAATACTTCCCTCACGTGTTCTTGATCCAAAAAGTGTTCATTTACCATCTACTAAGTGCCAAGCAGAGTGACGGTGAACATGTGGCTCTTTGTGGCTGCAGGGCCTGTGGCTGCAGAGAAGGAAGAGGCAGGATCTTCAGAAAACGGGAGCCGAGTAAGAAAGGAAGCTTTCTTATTGCAGTGTGGTTGGTTTGCAGTGTTGTGTTAGCGACTGCGATGCAGCAAAGTGACTCGGTTATACACACGCACACATTCTTTTTGTGTTCTTTTCCATGATGGTTTATCAGCAGATATTGAATATAGTTCCCCGTGCCGCACAGTAGGATCTTGCTTATCTGCTCTATACACACTAGTCTGCATCTGCTAGCCCAGACTCCCAGTCCATCCCCCACCCACCCCCACCCCCTCGGCAACCGCAGGTCTGTCCGCTGCGGCTGTGAGTCTATTTCTCCTTCGTAGATAGGTTCGTGTGTGCTGTATTTTAGATTCCACAATAAGTGATATCATTTGAGAAAAGAATATTTTAAAATAAGATTTGGGGAACACTGGAGATCAAAAAATGGTCTGATCTGAGTGACGCGTCATTGCAAATCAAGAAAGACTCGGAGTGGTTTGTCCTTATCACCTCTTAGCGGCCGGTAAGAATGGTAGTGAAAAGGTACAGAGAGCCTATCACATACGGAGAACTGTGTGAGTCAGTTTCATTTCACCGAGACCCTCGACTGGGAGGAGAACTCGGGACGATTCTGTTCACTCTGATGAGATGTCAGTGAACTCTGTGTCAATCTCTGATCACGTTAACCTGCCAGATGGGACGCACGCTGGATAATGAAGGCCACACGGGGTTAGAAACGCACCCGTTTAGAGAAGAGCATCAGGGTTTGGAAAATTCTAAGTTACATGAAAGATCTGGGCGTGTAAAGTAACGATGTCCAGAGTGAAGCTTTCACGGTATCTCTGCACCGTGATCAGAGCCTGCCTTACTCACCTTGAAGGCACACTGGTCTCTGTCCTGGCCAAGAATCAGTCGACCAGCCCCCCAGAACCTGCAGCCTTGGCTAGACTGAGATATACTTTCCCTACTTCCTTTGGGTCCTGAACCTCAGAAGGTAGAGAAATAAGTCATCTTATAAGATTATTATAATACTTACAAGATTTACATTACATATAAAGAAGTCAGTTAAGTCCGTACCTTTATGTTAGACTGGGGACTGAGCGAGTGCAGTAATAACCTGTATAATCATCTTATTTGTGAAAGCTTTTCTGCAGTTTATGTTCTTGAAGGCTTCAAAATGGTCTGTCATGTTTTATTTGTAGATATGGTTTAAATTATTTAAGGGAATTGAATTAATTTCACTTGTAAACATTGCTTAAGAATAATTATTATCTAAGTTTTGTTTCTGAAGTATGTTGAGAATTACATTTTAAGGAGTATGAATGCCCTTCTAGCCATAAAACCACTACAGACATTAAACATCCTAGGGCACAAAGGTTTTCTCCTATATCGTGATGATAGATTATATTAAATTTCCTAATATTGAACCATTCATTCATTTGTTAATTCAACCAGTTACAAAGAATGTGTCCTATATAGACAAGATTCTTGTTATCAAGGGGCTTGATGTTCAGACACTGGTTCCCAAAGTGTAGTTACTAGAGCAGTGGCATCAGTATTACCTGGAAACTCATTAGAAATGCAGATTTTTGGAACACCGCCCCTGACCTGCCCACAGACCCCTTGAATCATAAACTCTGGCTGAACCCAGCTTCCTGTGGTTTAACCAGCCTCTCAGCAGATTCAGAGACTCACTCAAGGGTGAGGACCACTGCTTTAGGTTTTCTCTTTCTTCTGGGGTCAATTTTATATTTCATGTTTACCTGGAAATTGCCCATTAAATCTATGTTCTCAAATATATTATCTTAGAATTGTGAATGTATTTATTAAGATTTTTTTAGAAGTCTGTTTCTGCAGGTGTTCTCTGTAGACTACATGTTAAACCGTCTTTCCACACATTTCCAACTGATTTTTGGACACTTTGAAGCAGATTGTCCCCGGGAATCCTTGTTTGGGTGACCCCACGCGGACGTGAATTCCTTTTTGTCAGGTACGTCAGTTTCATGCACACAGAGGTGTGGAATGACTGCGATGGCCCCTCCCCCGATTCACATCAAAGTGGAACGCTGATGTGCTAGATGCGAAGAGCTGACTCATTGGAAGAGGCCCTGGTCTTGGGAAAGATTGAAGGCGGGAGGAGAAGGGGACTGCAGAGGATGAGATGGTTGGATGGCATCACCGACTCAAAGGACACGAGTTTGAGTGAGCTCTGGGAGATGGTGAAGGACAGGGAGCCTGGTGTGCCGCAGTCCATGGGGTCACAAAGGGTCAGACATGACCTAGTGCCTGAACAACAGCAGCAGATGCATTTATGCTGAACCAGGGACTCGGGCCAAGGCCTCAGCATGGCGCTTGGCACTTAGTAAGTGCTGGGTTAGAAGAAACCTGTTGACAAGACTTCACCAAAGGGCTGGGCATCTAAGGAAGGGTGAGAGTCCACAGTCCATACCCTTTCTTTGCTGCACGTCTTTACATGTGCAGGCTGCAGCAGCTTGAAATGTGGCGCCAAAACATAGGTCCAAGTCCTGACCCCGGTACCCGTGAGAGTGGCCTGCCTTAGAAGTAGAGTCTTTGCAGGTGTGATTAATTTAAGGTCTCCTAGGAGATCATCCTGGAGTTCGAGGGGGCCCTCAGTCCAGCGACTGGTGTCCTTGCAAGGAGAGGAGAGGACGTCCAGATGCACAGGGAGACGTGGGTGAGGATGCAGGTGAGACTGGACCGATGCTGCCACAGCCACGGGTTGTCAGGAGGGAGATGTGGACCAGATTGTCCGTCAGAGCCTCCAGGAGGAGCCAAGCCTGCCTGAGGCAGGACATAGACGGGCTCCAGGTTAGACGTTTACAACTGGCCTCCTGTTTATGTGGGGCAGGGAAAAGGTGGGCTTCAGGCTGGACACTTAAAACTAGCCTCCTGTTTGCATTTCCTTAGCTGGCAGACAGGTGGGCTCCAGCTTAGGCATTTGCAGTCAGCCTCCATGTGCTTTCTGAAATGAAAGTAACAACTTAAACGGGGTGCTCAGCCAGGCGTCGTCTCCTGTGGACACCTTGAGACTGTAGTCATGGCAGAGAGAGCGGGGCTGAATCCTGTTTGAGTAGAGGGTCAGGTGGTTGCATGTTCCTTGTCCTTGGAGCGAAGGAGACCCTACATGTGTGCAGAAAGGCTCCCTGGGGGTCAAAAGGCAGGGCATGCCAGGCCATAATAAGTCTTGCTTCTTTCTTCCCAGATGCCTTTGTGTTGAAATCTACCTTGGCTGAGGGGTGTGTGCACACCTTGGGGAGGGTCCTGAGACAGATTAGCCAGGGGGTGGAAAACAAGGCAGCTGGCCAGAGGAAAGCTGCCCCCTTAAAAGTGACTTAAACTCCCTGAAGGCGGGACTCCGCACTAGTCTCTCCCTGAGTTCACCTATTAGCCTTTCCACGTGTACTCTACTTTTCCAATATGTGTTTTGCTTTATATTCTCACCAGAATTTTCTTGTCAGGGCAGCCAAGGACTGGGGATTTAGGCTGTGGCTGCTGGTCTTCATGGTCTAGTGGTTAAGACTCCTGGTTTCCACTCAGGCGACTAGGGTTCGGTTCCCAGTCAGGGAACTAAGGTCTTGCTTCCAGCCACTGCTCACTATTGCTGCTTACCGCGAGCGATGACTCACGGCTGCCTGTGTCCGAAACCATGCCCAGACTTGGAGTTCAGGCTCTGGCCTCCTGAACGGTGGGAGAATTAACTTCTGTTGCTTTTGGTCGCCGCCCCCACCACCCCCGGCGGTCATTTGTTACGGCGGCCACGGGGACTCATGTAGAGGTGAGCTCACAGACCACACGAGCTCGCAGATTGCTCCTGGCCTGTCCCTCTGCAGGGAACCAGGCCTGCTTACCATGCTCCCCCGAAGCGTCCGGGCCTCCCGCTTCGTCTGCGTGGCACTGACAGTCGGAAGGCCTGGTGAGTGAATTCTCGGAGTCAGCCCTGGGGATTAGCTGGACGCTGTTCGCTTGCCCTTGAGATTCCACTATTTCTTTGTCTGTGTGTGATCTCGAGGTACCATCTCAAAATGAGCATTTCCTGGAGTTGTCATCATTCAAGATGAAAGGAAAGCGGAAAGCAGAGAATTCTGCCTCTGGGAGACCCTGACGATCATCCTACCAAGGGTAGCTTGTCTGGCCTGGATTCAGTGAATGTCAACAACCACGTTTGCTGCAGGAGGCTCCACCCTCAGCCATGCAGCATGGCCCCGCACATGCTTCCTGTGAACAAGGCATCTCAGCCTGCCGGGCCGTCCCTAAGGCAGCTGCCGTCAACAAGATGCGCCAGAATCACTGTCGCACGTTCTTCCTGTTCTCGGTGGATGAACACAGGGCTGAGCAGGTGCTATGTCAGGACCCCAGAAGGGCAGTTTCCTGGGGTTCCCACAGAAAAAAAACCAGTCTGCTTTCTGCTGGGAATCCGGGACTCCAGGCTTCATGGGTGACAGTTGCTTTGCTCCGGGTCCCCCCGTCTTGTTGTCAGTGGCTGGGGATTTGCAGACACTGTGACTCCAGGCTATACATTTCCTTTCTTCTCTCTGCTGTTAGCACCACCCAGGCCTGCCTCCTGCCTGGGCTCTTCCCCAAGGTGACTGTCACCCGGCACTGGAAGGGAGGGGCGGGGAGGGCAGTTGGAACACCCCCGCGTTCTCCCAGCTCTGTTCTGAGCAGGAAACTGCCTTTCCTTCCATGGAGGAAGCCTTCCTGCTTCCTCCAGGGTGGAGGGCTCCCTCCCGGGCTGTGCCCATACGGGCGGTGCCCTGCACCCTTCATGTCCAGCCAGGTGGGTGTTCACCCCTGCTCCTGGCTGGGCTCCTTGCACCTCCCAGGCCTCAGTCTCCAGGGCAGGAATCCAGGTTGGAGCTGCTTGCTCCTGCCTCTCTCAGCCCCCAAATTTTGAAATAAAAGATCTGGTGGTCTTGGGACTTCCCTGGTGGGCCAGTGGCTAATGCTCCCAATGCAACGCAGGGGGCACAGGTTTGATCCCTGATCCAGGAGCTAAGGTCCTGTGTACTACATGGCACAGCATTAAAAACAAAAGTCTGGTGGTCTTGTCCTCTGGGCGACAGAGGAGGAGATGTTTGAATGGCATCATTGACTCAATGGACATTAGTTTGAGCAAGCTCCAGGAGATACTGAAGGACAGGGAAGCCTGGCTTGCTGCCGTTCATGGGATCGCAAAGAGTTGAACACGACTGAGCGACTAAACAGAAACAACTTGTGCTCTTGGGGAGTCCAGCAACCCGCACGTCGCCCACTCGCTCGCCTTTCGAGCTGCTGGGACATAGATCTCAGGTATCTGGGGGAAAGTATGGCTGCCTTTTGGGGACAGGGAGGAGAGATGGCCCGGTCCCTGGCTTCTCTCAGCTCTGAAGACAGAGTATCTGCAGGTGGAGAACATTGCAAGAAACCAACCCCCAAACCCAGCAAGCCTCGTAGTCAGCAATTTGTTGTTCTTTCACAAGGTTGGAAATTTCTCAACCAAACAATCGCAGTTTCGGCACAAGTTCCGGGCATGTGTAGACCCTCTGTGCCTCTGTATTTTCAGCGGAGGACGCTTTACAAGGATACTCCGGTGATCAGCTCTCTGAACGAGAAACAGCAAACCTGCCGCAGAGCCAGCCAGAAGGAAGGAGCTGATAATGAGATACTTACCCAAATTGTTCAGCTCCCGCCCGGGGGAGTCAGAAACTTTGAGTGCAGATTGAAGGACATTGGAATAGCGGGAACGGGAGAATCGCAGCCCCTGGCATTCTGAGTTTAGCTGATGCTCCGTGTTGCAGCTTTGTGGGATTTCTCTTCTGATATTTGCGGTACTTAATGCTGTTCATGAAAGGCTGTTTAAATTGGAAATTGGAGAAGAAAATGGCAGCCCACTCCAATACTCTTGCCTGAAAAATTCCAGTGGACAGAGGGCAGTCTATGGGGTCACAAGGAGTCAGACACGACTGAGCGACTGAGCACAGGTTGGAAATGGGTTTTATCCTAAGATACCTATTTTTGTAAGAATCCATTTCTAACTTATTTCCAGTGAAATACGGTTTCCTCCTGAACTGGGTGGGGGGGGAGTCTGCTGTCACCTCTCTGCTCTTGTTCGTCGGGTTGGCCGGGAGGCTCTGTGCACCAGTGAGCTGTGACTCTCCCGTTCCCGCCCTTCCCGGGTCCTTCAACCTGCACTCAAAGTTTCCGACTCCCCCCGGGCAGGAGCTGAGCGATTGGGTAAGTATCTCATTATCAGTGCCTTCCTTCTGGCGGGCTCTGTGGCAGATTTGTTGTTTCTCGTGCCAGCCTCCGAAGCTCTATTTCCTGTCACATAGGACATCTCACTGGCAAGTTTAACATCCCGACGAGCCTCCTAATGCCCTGAAACCCCGAGTCCTCTCCTTCTCGAGACACCATGGCTTCGGCAGAGATCTCCGGAGAAATTGAACACAGGCAGATGAGTTGTTCTACAGATGCTTTAAGCTTTCCCCCTAATGCAATGTGTTAGGTTTGTTATGATTTCTGTCTCATGGCATTCAGCTTCTTGTCAAAATGTGATAAACAACAGAATGAAGGGTTTTTTTTTTATTAGCTGTTCATCGCTCAGTGGACTGTTTCATTCTCTTGCAGCCTCTCTTAAGTCTCCCTGTGGTTACTGAGGTGAAACGTGACAACCGGAGAGCCCTTTGGTGGCTGATGTACACAACTGAGCCAAAGCAGAGGTGCGCGTGCTCCTGAATTACCCCCTGGACTCCATCAGGGAGCGCTTCGCCTGATGGCTCGGTGCTTCAGGTACCTGCTATCCTGACTGCATCTGTCTGCTTTCCCAGCTGATCCCAAGTTCAACATCATGCCTCTTAATCTATCCCCATTCGCCGCTGTTGTCCAGATGTTGTTGGAGGGACTATCAGCTCTCTGTGTTCTTAATTAAAACCTTTTGCTGTTATTTTCTTTGGCTGTGCAGGGCCTATTTTAGTCGCCGTGCAGGCTCAGTGGTTGTGGCATGCTGGGTCTTTAGTTGTGGCCTGCAGACTCCTAGTGGCCACACGTGAAATCTAATTCTCTGACCGGGGATTGCACCCAGGCCCCCTGCTTAGTCTTAGCCACTGGCCCACCAGGGAAGTCCCACTCTCAGCTCGTTTTATTCTCCAGTCCTGAGCTACCATCTTGTTCTGTTTCTGCATTTCAGATTTATTTGACATCGCTGCCTTAGCTGTTTTTCATTGTATTTTTAAAACCAAATTATTTACATATTAAATTATTCACATTGACTTGAAACAGCTATGAAATACTTTTGTAGCCAAAAATAACGTTATCAAGATTTTTCAGGTCTGCTTTGTGAGTTTGTATTTTGATCTCTCCCAACACTGGTAAAATGCCTATATGTTTATCCTCTGCAGAACTGAGAGTTGAGTGAATGCCGGTGAATCTGTGCTGAGATCGCCTTGAATCTATTCTGATCCGATTGCTGGGAACATTTAACAAAGTTAGTTCAAAAATAATATCCTCGTTTTTGCCCTCTTCTCTATACTGTGTCCATTTTTATCAGGAATTTCTAGATGTAATTTTTTTGACACTTGGATATCCTTCTTCCCCTGGAAATTGGTGTTGACATTTTTCTATAAAGACTTTGAACTCTGATGCTCTTTCTATGAAACTCAATTGAAGTCTTCAGAAAACTCATTCATTTTTCTTTTGGCTTATAGGATGGAGACTCAGTGGTGAACTTACCATTGTCTCCATGGAAAGCAGACGTTTGAGAAGTCAGGGCTGGAAGATTCTTAATGCAGTCTTTGCTGGACCTCAGTAAGGAGAGGACTTCTTATTCCTGGATCTACGACTTTGAAGTGGCTTCTTAAATACACTCATGTAGTGCTAATGAGGACAATTTGCAGATGGTGTAACAGCGTGAGAGATTCTGGCCACTTGCCTTAGAGAGATGCTTTTACAAGGATATTGTTATCAGGGGTGCTTGGGAGGAGGTCATGTTAATGCAGAGATCATTTTAAAATAGAGATTGCCACAGTGTGTGGAAGGTACTTAATGAAGGGCTTTGTCCTGAAACTTGCACAGTGATTCCCGGGGCTTTCAGGTAAACCTTGTCTCTGCTGCCTTGTCTTAACAGAATGCATGATTCCTGAGGAAGGAGAGTCCCCTGGGTACAGCTGGAGTGTGGACAGATGGATGCTCCCCAATTACTGTCTTAATGTTGGTTTCAGGAGAGGTGCCTGTCACCCTGCAGCCCCAGAGTGGGTTAAATTGTGTCTCCGCAGAAGATGCTTTGGGGGCTGGACTCAAGTTGAGGCGGTGAGGACTCCGGGGAGCAGGTGCTGGCTGGGTCCTCACTGCCTGTCCCGGCCTCCCGCTCTGGACCCTGTGGGCTCCATATCATGGTCCGCCAGGTGGGCTGCCCTCATCTGCAAAGTGTGCAACACCGGCCACCAGGAGTGGGCAAAAACACGGAACTTCTGTCAAAACTCACCTTCAATCTGAAGAAATCACATTGTTTGTTGGTTCGTCACGTCCATTTGATGAAGATGAAGATGACGGTACAAACATCATGTACATTTCCGGCTTTCCAGATGGCGCTAGTGGTAAGGAATCCACCTGCAATGCAGGAGACAAAAGAGATGTAGATTCGATCCCTGGCTCAGGAAGATCCCCTGGAGGAGGAAATGGCAACCCCTCCAGTATTCTTGCCTGGAGAATCCCATGGATGGAGGAGCCTGAAGGGCCACAGTCCATGGGGTTGCAGAGAGTCAGACATGACTGAACGACCAAGCACATGTACATTTCATTAGTGGGGGGGTCGTGGTAGACAGGGGCAGACTCAGCGTCGGGGTGACCTGACTGGGGAGTCTTGAGCAGAGGCCATGCTGGGTGATTTGTCCCCTCAGGAGCTGTGACCATGGGCCCACCCTCTGGGTCCTGTAGGGACTGGACACTGGGATCCCTGGCCGACTCTGGGGAGAGGGAGGAGCTGGGGGCCAGTAGTTATTCCTCGGGCCCCTTCCCTTCCTTCTCTGAGGTTACATCGGTGGCTTATCCCCACTTGAGGGCCCTGATTCTCTCCAGGCTGCCTCTTGTGCTGGACTCTGCCCTCTGGGCTCAGGGTCTCCTTCCCCTCTTCCCTGTGGACATAGAGGTGGTGACCACGTCTCAGCAGCCAGCCCCGAGCCACAGTGATGTCCCAGGGCTTCTGCTACACTCTGCCCACCTCATCCCTGTGGGTTAGCACCTCTACTAAGTGACAGTGAAGTGAAGGTGCTCAGTCGTGTCTGACCCTTTGCGACCCCATGGACTGTAGCCCACCAGGCTTCTCAGTCCATGGGGTTTTTCCAGGCAAGAGTACTGGAGTGGGTGCCATTTCCTTCTCCAGGGGATCTTCCCGACCCAGGGATCGAACCCAGGTGTCCCGCATTGTAGGCAGACGCTTTCCCCTCTGAGCCACCAGGGAAGCCCTCCTGCCTCATTGTGCTAATTGTGTGAGCTGTATGCTTCTTGTCAGGACCCTGAGACAGAGGGACCCTCAAGCTCATGTGGTCAGGGTGCAGGGGACACCCCAGGGCTGTACAGAGAGGAGCAGGTCAGGTGGAGAATGCTCCAGCCCCTGGCACCCCCAGGGAGGGGCTGGCCTTCCTCTCTCTCCTGTCTAGCATCTTCCAGGCTCCCTGAGGGCCAAATCCAGTGGGAGTCAGAATGTGAGGGGCTGTTGATATTGGCCATGCTGGACAGCATTCTGGGTACAGAGCCTGGAGAGGGGTGGATGCAGGTCTGGCGCACGCAGTAAGTGCACCCAGCATATTATGCATTCATTTGGTCACTGGTGTATATAATAAAGAAATAGCCATGCATGTATTAGGATGCTCATTTCTCTTTTTGAAGATGTAAGTGGACCATTCAAACATTTCGGGAGCCACAGATTTGGAAGATGACTTACACATACTTAGATCTCAGGGTGGTGTGTTGATGATTTATGAGTAGCTGAGAGTTGTTTGGTGAAGATGTTTGACGGCACAGAGCGGATGCTGTGGGATGAGATGCAGAGCGGCAGAAGGAGAGCCCCTAGTGTCCTTCAGCAGCCAGCACCACTGAGCCCAGGACGCGTGCTCTAGAGCGGCTTGGCTGGGACAATCCAAGTGGGGCACAGACGGGGGCGTGGAGCCAGTGGGTGGCACTGGGGGCAGGGAGAAGTGGGTGCATTCTTGGTTCATTCTGATGGTGCAACCTGCAGATTTTGCTGCTGGATGGGTGTGATGTGTGAGGGATGAGGGGAGTCAGGAGGGACTCTGAGGCGTGTCCTGGCCCCAGTGGAGCTGCCACTGATGGCAAGCAGGGGTCTGCAGGGACGGCCGGGGTGAATGCAGAGCTCGGGTTTGGGATGCGTCAGAACATGGCGTACACTCCTGAGGTTCTGTGGCTGCAGCAGCGCCTGCCCTCCTGGCATCCACACCCTCTGATGGGGGACTGTGTGGCTCTTTCCGTAAAGAGGCAGAGGCTGTCTCCCCAGCCCTCCAGTCTGGCTGGTTCTGAGCCTTGCTTTTGTCGACAGAATGCAGAAAGGATGCTGTGTGGCCTCTGAGCCTTCCCGAAGCATCCAAGCTTCTGCTTTCTCGATGGCCATGAAGAGCCCAGTGTAGCCCATGCCGGGGGCGGGGGCAGTCAGAGACCGTGTGGAGTGGAGGGGAGCTGGCCTCTTGGGGCCCCATCAGCCAGCACCCAGTGCCCACATTGTGAGCTGGGCCATCTTAGGGTGTCCAGTCCTCTTCTGGCTGCTGGAGGTCAGCCTCTGTGGAAGTGACCCCAGCAAGGGGTCCTCAGGGACCTGCCTGGTCTGTCCAGACACCCAGCGCCCTCCCCGCCCAGTCCTTTCATGCCTGCTCTTCTGCCTCATGTTGCCCGACACACACTTGCTCAATGTGCCACGTGTCCCTCCTTCCTCTTATGCTTGTTACACGTGGGCTCCCGAGGTGGCCGATTCTGTTGCTGGTCGGGGTGCTGAGCCCCCAGAGCTGGGACCAGAGCCTCACAGTCTGAGCTCTGCAGCCCTGAGCTGAGGGGGTGGATGAGTGGAGGGTGAATGAATGAAGCGGGGAGCGTGTCAGCGGACCAGCAAGCTCCTTGGGTGCAGAGGAGCCAGCAGAGGCTCAGGCTCAGGGACCCCCCGACACACTTGCAGCCCCATATCTACCCGCTGCTTCTCGCCATCATCACTTGACACTTGCTCCCAGCTTAAGGTTATGTCTTCTCGGTGCTTGGCACTTAGTAGGCACTTGATACGTAGTCACAGAATGAAGAAATAAAGGAAAGGCCCACTTATAAACTCAGTGGCCAAAAGGACTTCTCTTTGTGCGAATTGCTGATCCAAATCTGCCATTTCTCACATCCATTCCGGAAAACAAACAAAAAACAAAACCAAATGTCCACTAGCAAAAGCACTTAGAGCAATTTTATCCCACAGGAAAGTGAGCCACTTAAGGGAAAGCTTTGCGCTGACACCTCTCAAGATTGTAAAAGTTAAAGTTTAAATTTTTGCTAAATTGTCTGCAGTTTAATTATGCTGCCTCTCTTTGGCAGGAAATGCTTTAGTCAGGGGCAATTTAACTTTTATCAATACATTCTCTATTGATTCTGGAGCAGCAATTCCAGACAGACAGTGTGATTATCAGAGACCCGTCTTTGCAGGGAGGAAGCCAGGCTCCCGATCACACAGGTAGAAATTCAGATTCAGAGGCAAGATGGAGAACTGGAAGAGAGGACCGTGGAGTGCCCAGAGCCACCAGTCTGGGGAGGGCGGTCTCTGCCAGGGACTGACGTGGTTGGAGGGTAGTTTGTGGCCCCTGTCAAGCAAGCCTCCCCAGAATCACCGAGGCTCTTTCCACCACGAGGGACCAGCTCTCTCTGAGAGGGCAGTGTGAGCGTGTCTGTGCGGCCAGGGCGTGTGCAGCTGGTTTACCCTGGTTGCAGCAGTCAGGATAGGTGAGGTGATGCTGCAGAAACAAACGGCCTTGATTCTCGGTGTCCAAGCAACACATGTGCCCTTATTATCGTCCGTGTTTATCTTACACAGCCCAGGGCTCTTTGCTGGGTAGACACTGGGATCCAGGGTGAGCGGGCTCCCCTGGCCTCAGACACTGTAGTCTCAACACAGACCTCAGGGGTCATCCTGACGAACATGGCAAGTCCTGCGCCAGCTCTTATGTTTTCTGTCCAGAATTGGTTCTGTTGACTGGAAGTAAAACGCACCATATGAGAGCTGTGAGTTAAGCTTTATTGGGGGCAAGATGAAGGCTATGGCCCCGGAGACAGCACCTTGGCTGGCTCCGAGAGACTGCTCCAAAGAGCAGTGGGGAGGTTGGTCTATGTGTGATTTTGGTGGCAGGGCAGTTCATGCAATCAAGCACTTGTTCCTGCAGAAGGCTTTGCTAGTCTTGTGAGGGTCGCTGCTCGTCACGAGGAGCAGATGTCATCACAAAGGAGTTCAGTGTTTTTCTAGATTTGAGGAGATGCAAAAACTGGACTCATAAGATCTTCTCCTGAAAATAGCTCACTATCTAAAGAACTGCCCACCAGTTTCTCCAGAGCATGGGGGGCTTCTGTACTCCACCCTGAGCTCCTTTCAGGGGGTGTTGATGGCCAGCAGCTGCAGTGGCTCGAGATTTGATCCTGGTAGAAGCAGACGCCAAGTGCCAGCCTGTAGTGACTGTCCCCTCTCTCATCATGACTGAAGCCAGTCGTGACCTGTCTGAGCTCTCGGTCAGGTCGAGGGAGGCTCCTAGGCGGAAGTGAAGGGAACTGGAGATCTTGGTGAGCGTGGCTGGACACGGGCCTGGTGTGGTTGTGGGATGCCTGGCTGGGGCCCAGGGTCCCTCTGGGTCAGGGAAGCCAGGAACTTAGCTAAGCAGGGGGTGGATCCACGTGCTGGCGGGCGGCGGGAGGGGGGCGCGGCAGGGCAGGGTGACAGGGCAGTGTCAGGCTTCTGAACAGTGGAGTGGCCTGTGTGTCAGCTCAGACCCCAGGGTGGAGGCCCAGCGCTTTCAGGATTGACCGTCTTTCTCCCTCCATCCACTCGGCCCCCCTCCATCCAAGCACAGGTGTCCGTGTGCTGCTCACGGAGCCCCAGGAGCAGGTGAAACCTTCTGGAAGGTGTCATGGATCACAGCAGGGCTTGGGAACTCCCTGGCCAGCCCAGAGACACAGGGAGGAGGTGCTGGACAGGACTCTGCAGGGGCCATGGCTCCCGCTGGACCCCAGGACCCCGGTGCTGACCAGTGGTGGGATTCAAGCTCCCAGAGGGAGAGTTCCTTCTGCAGGTCAGCATCCCCGTGACCCCAGGACTCTGCTCAGCTGTCCTGGCTTAGTTCACGGGGGAACTCCGCTTTGGAGCTGGTGGGACAGGTATGTGGGCTCTGGATGCCCCGGAGGCCCCTGTGATGGCCCTAGAGAGGGAAGGGTGGGGTTTCCTGGTTCCCTTTGAACTTAATCGTGGAAGGAGTAAGCCCTGGTGACAGAGGCACCCCTGCCTGGCGCCCCTGCTCTGGGGGACCCTGCACAGCAGCACAGTAAGCCTGGCTCAGACTCTGGGGCCAGGATGCTCTCTTGCCAAGGAGGACTGTGTAGACCAGTACCTGTGCACCTCGGCCTGGGGGAGCTCGAGGCCAAGTGAGAAGCGTGGCTTCAGTTACCATCTTTCTCCAGGGTTTTGTCTTCTGTCCTAGTGTGTGGCTCCCTGGGCCTGTTTTTAAGAATCATTGTTGCATTTTAATGGCATGGATTATTGTTAAGAGGTCCACATACTTTGTAAAGCATGATGACATGTAACTGCAATGGAAAAGACTGTGAGGAAAGAGGTTGGTGAGTAAGGGCAGCCTTGGGGGGAAGGTAGATGAGTCCGTCCACTTTAACAGGACTGCCTGGTGTCTGCTGCCTCTCTGGAGGTGCGTCTGGTGTCTGCTGCCTCTCTAGAGGTGTGATGGGATTCCCCAGCTTGTCTCTCCTCACGTTGCTGGGGTCGCAGGCCCTCGGGGAGCGCCCGGGCCTCTGTTAGTGTTGCATCCCAGGCGGCAGGCGTCCTTTAGTCTGGGTCCAGGGGTGGAGCTGCCTGGAGGTTCCTCTCTGGCTGCTGCGGTGCGTAGAGGCCTCACCTGCCCGGGCGAGGGGAGGTGGTCAGCCTTGACCTGGTGAGCCCTTCTTGGCCATCAGGGGCTGTGCGCTGGGATCACCCACGGAGCTTCTGAAGCGTTCCGTGCCTGGGCCTGCCCCGGACCCAGTCAATTAATCAGCGATTCCGACGCTAGCCAGGAGCACCACCAGGGGATTCCAATGCCCAGCTGGAGGAGAACCACCAGGCCAGCCGAGCTGGAGGGTGATGGGTCTGCCTCTCCTCCCCACCATGGGGTGTTTGGAGCGTGCCAACGCTGGGTGTGCCGTCATCCTGAGGACTTCATGTCTCTGAGGACCCCAGGATCTCCCGTCCCTTGGGGAAAAGCCTCATTTTGTCCAGGGGACCTGGCGGGGCTGTGTGGTCTCCGGTGGCCTCGGCCTGCAGTGGCCTGAAGCAGGACCTCAGTGCCCCGACCGGAGAGTGAAGCCAGGCTGCGGCAGTGAGAGCGCTGAATACCAGCCTCCAGACCACCCGTGACGAGGCCCTGACCCGTCAGCTTTGTAGAAATGAATCTGCACAAAGAAATGGGAAGGAGACAAGTAAAGTGAAGAGGCGCGCACGGGCGGACTCAGAGGCTCAGCCTCGCGTTGTTTGAATCACTCCCAATGGGGCATTTCTTCCGGTGTCCCCTGGCCAGTCGCCTCGCTTTGCCTGCTTCTGAGTCGGTATTTGGTATGTCTCAGGGTCTTCCCGTGTGCACACACATCTCCTAGCCAGGATGGGTTCCACTGCAGAGGCCTGTGGGTGGGTTGACCTCACCTGCTGTGGGGGTGGTCCCCCCTCGCTTTGTGACTCCACGTGGTGTTTCTATGCATGTGTAGTGGGACAGGTCTCCTTGGCCTTAAGACTGAGGAAGATGTGGTCTCTTTATCTCGCATCTGGGCAGATTCAGCTCCTCTCTGCTCCTGCTGTTCCTTTGTCTTGGCATAGCTGCCCACAGGGGACAGACGCAGCTGCTCAGCCTGAGTCCAGCTATCTCCTGCCTTACCCTGCTTCCCCAGGCTTTCCAGAGAGGTGCGTGGGTCTGTGCCATCTGGGGGTGGTGGGTGCCACTCTGATCCCTTCTGAGGTTGGCAGGGTATCTGCCTCCGTGCCACAGCCCTCCAGTCCTTGCACAAATCTTGGTCTAGGTCAGTTGAGGCCTCCATGACCAGCAGTCTGACTTCTACATTCAAGACGCTGCATCACAACCAATGACCTGGTGGTGGACGCGTTTCAGAGAGTCAGTCTGATGACCCAGTGGACTCTTCGCTGAGTGATATTGCTGGTGGGGCTCCAGGGTCTTCAAAAGCAGTGACTCGAAGGCTTTGTTAGGACAGGCTATTGTTTTCTTAAATGAATGCAGAGCTGCTAAAAGCTGGCTTACATTGGTGGGGTGGGTAGGTGGGGAGCTGTGACCGGGCCCCTCTTATTGGAGGCTCTTTGCTCTGCAGTCATCCTGAGACTCCTGTTCCAGGGCAGAGCGTGGAGCCAACCCAGATGCCCGCCGGAACTGCCTGCCTTTGACGTGGGCCTTGAATGTTATGGCTTGAAGAACAAAAAAGAATGGAAACAAAACCCCTAGGAAAGCAAATAAGAAGGTCTTAGGAACTTCCCTGAAATGCAAACAGCGAGGTCGGATTCCCCCAGGAACTAATTAAGGAGGCCTGTTTAAGTGCAAGGCAGGGTTCTGACGATCTTCCCCAGACTGGCCTAGGGCTGCCGACTGGCCTTCCAAATGGCTTTGTCTCCCTTTCTGACTAATTGCTGTTTAAGCTAAGTGTTGTCAGATAAACGCTTTCTTATTCAAATAGCCAGCCAGCTCCCAGTGCTCCAGAGGCCTGCTCACCTTGGGCTTGGGAGCTGCTTGGGTTTCATTTTCCCATCTCTGCTCGGGCAATTTAACAACTGCTGCTTGAGAGATGCTAAATTAATTAAAGAGGTAATGGTGATGCGGAACAGGGCTGAACACGGAAAATCAACTCTTAATTGAAAAATGAAATGCGTCGTCCCAGCATCAGAGGTTAGATGTGGAGTGTTGATTGGCATAGGTGTGGCGCTGAAGATGTCAGCTAGCCCGCAGAGCCTGTGGCAGCCCTGGAGAGTGGGGGGACCAGTGAGCAGAGCACCCTCCTCCCTAGACGCTGAGCAGCCTCTAGAACTGGGCTCCATGCGAGAGGCTGAAGGTCCCAGAACATGCCACCCCCCAAACAGGCCACTTTGGCATCAAGATTATTTTGAGCTGAAGGCAGTCGAGAAGCAGATACTGTGCTCCGTTATTTGCCTAAATAGTTCCAGAAAAACATCTACTTCTGCTTTATTGACTATGCCAAACCCTTTGACTGTGTGGATCACAACAAACTGTGGAAAATTCTTATAGAGATAGGAATACCAGACCACCTGACCTGCCTCCTGAGAAATCTATATGCAGGTCAAGAAGCAACAGTTAGAACTGGACATGGAACAGCAGACTGGTTCCAAATCAGGAAAGGAGTACGTCAAGGCTGTATATTGTCACCCTGCTTATTTAACTTATTTGCAGAGTACGTCATATGAAATGCTGGGCTGGATGAAGCACAAGTGGGAATCAAGATTGCTGGGAGAAATATCAATTACTTCAGATACTCAGATGTTACCACCCTATGGCAGAAAGCAAAGAAGAACAAAAGAGCCTCTTGATGAAAGTGAAAGAGAAGAGTGAAAAGCTGGCTTAAAATTCAGAATTAAGAAAACTAAGATCATGGCATCTGGTCCCATCACTTCATGGCAAATAGATGGGGAAACAATGGAAACAGTGACAGACTTTATTTTGGGGGCCTCCAAAATCACTGCAGATGGTGACTGCGGCCATGAAGTTAAAAGATGCTTGCTCCTTGGAAGAAAAGCTATAATCAACCTAGACAGCATATTAAAAAGCAGAGATACTATTTTGCTAACAAAGGTCTGTCTAGTCAAAGCTATGGTTTTTCCAGTAGTCATGTATGGATGTGAGAGTCAGACTATAAAGAACGCTGAGCACCAAAGAACTGATGCTTTTGATCTGTGGTGTTGGAGAGTCCCTTGGACTGCAAGGAGATCCAACCTAAAGGAAATCAGTCCTGAATATTCATTGGAAGGACTGATGCTGAAGCTGAATCTCCAATACTTTGGCCACCTGATGGGAAGAACTGACTCATTGGAAAAGACCCTGATGCTGGGAAAGATTGAAGGCAGGAGGAAAAGGGGATGACAGAAGATGAGATGGTTGGATGGTGTTACTGACTTGACGGACATGAGTTTGGGCAAGCTCCAAGAGTTGGTGTTGGACAGGGAAGCCTGCTGTACTGCAGTCCATGGAGTCACAAAGAGTCGGACATGACTGAGCGATTGAACTGATTTGCCTAAAAACAGGACGTCAGTTTGTAAAAGTGTCCTCTTTCTCTCTCCATGGAGGACCAAATCTAATGACTGGAGAAAACTAGATCCTTATCAGCCCAGAGGCCTCTGCATAAGGTTGACTAAAAAATGCACTACTTAAGAGTTGTGGGCCAGGTTTTATTGGGGGCAAAACGAGGGCTGCAGCCCAGGAGACAGCACTTCAGGGAGCTCCAAGAGACGGCTCCAAAGAGGCAGGAGGGAAGGACAGTACATATGTGACTGTGATGATGGGGGAGTTCATGCAATCAAGCACATTTACTTTTAGAAAGTTTCTGCTAGAAACAAGAAACAATCGTCACCATGAAGGATTTTAGTGCTTTTCAGGTGTGAGAAGCTCCAAGAATTGGGCTCCTACATAAACTCCTGAGAATATCTAACTCCACGGCGGTCTGTCCTGCTAGAGGACCTCATTTCTGCTTTCCACCCACAGCTCCTTTCAGGGTGTTGGAGGTCAGCAGCTGCAGCAGCACCCGATTTAACCCTTATAGAGGTAGATGGCAAGCGCCCACGGCAAGTGCCGATCTGAAGCTGACGCTAACAAGCCTTGCTCGCCGGGCTTGTCTCCCACTAGCTTCCCTGGGTTATATTTGCCTTCCCGCAGGTTCCCCTGGAGACTCAGGGTCCTCCTCCTTTGTCCTGCCACTTCTCCGAACGTTTGTTGCTCTTTTGTTAAGAGTTCCAAGCGCCCCTCTGAGTCACCTGGCACTGATGCCCCGTGTTTGAGAGATGCATGAGCAAGGAACTTCTGTTTGTCTTTTATTAATCTTTGGCCCATGAAATTTGCACAGCCCCAGCCAATGAAGTGGAGGTGGGTAGAAGAATATTCCCACCCTCCCACCCTGTGAAAGCTCAGAGAGCATAGAGCTGCTCTCTGCTCTGGAGGAATGCAGGAAACACCCCCTTCCCCAGTGGGGAACTCAGGGTACATCTGTTTCAAGAAGGGAGACCCCTTCCAGGGCCAGAGAGTGGGCTCTTCTCTAACACTCAGAAATGAACTGTCCAAGGAGACACACAGCTGGCAAAGCAAGAGACTCTACTGGGAAGAGGTGCCAGGCCCGAGGAGAATCAGGGAGCCTGGGAGGACTGCTCTGCCATGAGGCTTGCAGTCACGGGGTTTATGGTGATGGGGTGAGTTTCCAGGTTGCTTCTGGCAAGTTATCTTGTGTGGCCCATATTTGGTTTGATTCAGGGTCCTTCCCAGTGGCAGGTGTGTTGACTAAAAAAAAAAAAAATAGGCACAAGCTAAAAGTTGAGGGTTGTTTTATTTGGCAGAAATTTTTAAGACTTCAAGCTGGGGAGGCAGCATCTCAAGGAGCCCTGGAAGAGCTGCTCTGAGGAGGTGAGGAGGGGAGCCATGTTCTATAGAAGTTCTGTGACAAAAGGCAGGTGTCTGAACATCAGAAGATTACTGCTAATTAAAGAAAATCGGATATCGCGATTTAAGGAGTTTAGTGCTTTTCTATGAAAGGGAAGATGCCAGAGTCTGGGTCCCCTGACGTCACTCCTTTCATATGCACCTCAGCTGTCCAGGGCCAGTCTCCTGTGTTTTCACATCCTCAGTTCTTCAGGGCTCACCACGGGGAGTGGCTGCAGTCTGATGGCTACCAGACTGCAGGTGTTCTTCCCGAGTTTCTGCAGGGCTCACTGGCTCACTGCTGCCGTGGCTGTGCTTGCTGATGATTGTGACATCCTTTGTCTACTGATACAGCAGAAAATATTCCACTTCTCACGCACGTCGCTCAGCCAAGAGGGATCCAGTGTGAAGCCCTCTAGGGGGCTGTTAGGACGTACCATGGGCTGGTGTATCCCCCATCTCTTGTGTGTGCTCAGTCGAGTCTGACTCTTGTGACTCCAAGGACTGTAGCCCAACAGGCTCTTCTGTCTGTGGAATTTTCCAGGCAAGAATACTGGAGTGGGCTGCTATTACCTACCCAGGGGTTTTTCCCAACCCAGGGATCTAACCCTCATCTCCTGGGTTTCCTGCATTGGCAGGTGGTTTTTTTTCCCCCACTGAGCCATCAGGGAAGCCCTCCTTCTCTTGGCCCCTCCTGAATTCTCCCAGTTAGTTTTCTGAGGCAGCGTGGCGTTCCTTATCAGGACCTCAGGCTGTGAGACAGCTCAGGCATATGGGCCTGGCCGAGGTGGATGCATTCCATCAACAGTTCCCTAACACATCTGCCTTAGGCAGGGGCTCAAAGCTGACAGAAGGGGCTGGGTACCTTCCCCTGTGTGGGTGCCCTGGCTGTCAGGAAAGAAGGCACAGTTTGGTTGACCTTTGAACCAGTGTACAGTTTGGGGTGGGGGGGTCACAGGATTTCCAGGCCTCTAGGTCCACCTCCTCTTTTCAGATGAGCAGACTGAGAATCAGAGGAAAGTGACTGTGGGTCCTGGTTGGTGGTCAGCAGTGGAGGCCAGGGTGTACCTGGGCACTGCCGTCCCCTTCTGCTCTCTGCTCTCCCTGCAAGATCAGCATACTGGGGGCAGGGGGGCAGGTCCACATTGTCCACAAATGACTCTGGGCTCTGAAGTCGTGAGGCCCAGTTGTGGGGTGCCTAGGTGTGGGGTGGCAACTTCTCTCCAGATGTGTTTTTCCAGGGTTGTTCAGGAGGAAAGAGAGACAGGTGTGGCTGGCCGGGGTGAGATAGCCTCGGGCTGTGCTGTTGCCCCTAAGTGCAGGGTCCGGAGCGCTTGTCTGCTGGACCCTCTGTCCACCAAGGTGGCCCCCAGGATGGCTAAGCACATGTCCAGAGCAGGCGAAGGGACCCTGGAGCTCCAAGACTGGCCTCTGCAGGGGTGCAGAAGGATGGGGGGAGTGTGTGACTAGGCGCCAGGGCAGCCTGAGTGTTTGCAAAGACAAGGAGGGTTATGGAGGCTCCAGAACAGAGCAGGCTCACTCAGCCAGCTGGTCACCATCTGGACATCCCAGGCTACAGTCTGCTCAAGAGCACCACCTTCTTCTAAGGCCTGTGGGAACCTTTCCTGAAATGAATAGGGGGGATCCTGGGCTTTCCACCTTGTTTGCTGTGGATACGGAGCAGAAAACAGCTGCATCTGAACAGATCTGAGGACAAAGAATGTCGCTGCCAGATCAGAAAGACTTCCCAGGTGGCTCGGTGGTAAAGAACCCGCCTGCCAATGCAGGAGACACAAGAGACCTGGGTTGGATTCCTGGGTCGGAAGATCCCCTGGAGGAGGGCATGGCAACCCACTCCAGTATTCTTGCCTGGGAAGTGGACAGAGGAGCCTGGCGGGCTACAGTCCATGGGGTCACAAAGAGTCGGACACGACTGAGCATATGAGCTTTATGAGTAAGCGAAGGACGTTGCAGCCATCAACCCTTGGCCCCAGCAGCTGCCCTGAGTGTGCCCTGGAGAGGAGTCAGGACGGAGAAAAGCAGGACCCTGGCCCCAGGTAGCTGAAGGGCACATCAGAAGGAGCAATTTCAGTGAGCCCAGACTCTTGCACCTTCCTGTACACAGGAAAGCACTAAATTCATTGCCTTGAGATGTCTGGGTTTTCTTTAATTAACAGGGATCTTTTGACGTTCTGACCACCTGGGCTTTGCTGCAAACCCCCGTCTCTCCTGGCTCCCCACCCCCGACCTCTACCAAGCGGTCCCTCCAAGGGCGCTGGGAGGCTGCCTCCAGGCGTGCATCCTCAGCACGTCTGCCGGGTGAAACGTGATTCTCAAATTGTAGGTTGTGCACTGTTTTCCAGTCGACAACACCCACACTCGGTGTGGGAGTCGCCTCTGTCAGCTCTGACGGAGAGTCGCCCGAGGCTTTCTCTGGGATCCATCTCTCTGTGGTTCTGGAGTGCGGGCGAGAAGTGCTAACCCTGTGTCCTGATCGTCCTGTCCTGCTCCGGGAATTTGCAAATGAACGTCTCCCTGTCTCTCCGGGCCGACGGCTGGTGACAACACAGACAAGGAGTGTGAACGCGTCGGGGACAACTGTGCTGCTGCTGGTGTTTGGCTAATGGGATAAGTTATAATTTCACACTCGAAAATATCAGCATCCATCCAAAATGAGTGCATTACAAGCAATTAGTGTAGATTATGGATTTGAAATGAAGAAGGAAATATATTAATCTGTCTAATTACTATGTTAATTAGGCATCGGTGCCATAATATTTCATATCTAAATGCTAATGTTGATGACGCTTTAATTATTATATTTTTTTGGAGTGCAAAAATGAACCAACCCCTGCTCTTCTGCTCCATAGCAAAGAACAGACACTGGCCTGGCCCTCGGGGGTCCAGGCGTCCCACTGCCCACCGCTCGCCTGCCAGGGCCCGTGCCATCCAGACTGCGTCTGTGCAGATGGACATTGTCAGTTGAAACCCAGGGGACAAGGCAGCGGTCGCAGTCACATCAGAGCAGGCGCCGCCTGTGAGGGGCTGAAGCTGCAGAAAGGCTGGCTGCGCACTTCGGGATTTCAGGGAGTTTGCTGTGCTGACACGCCTCGTAATGCCTCGAGCGTCAGGTCCAAGCCTTGATGACCCTGGAATGTGTGTCGTGCACTGGGATGGGCCAGCAGGGTCCTTGGGGGACGGCCCGGGGGCTCGCGTTGCCCAGGGTGGGGTGATCAGGTGGAGCGCTCCAGGTGGCCCAGAACATTCCTGATTTTAAAACCGACAGTCCTGTGTGCCAGGAACACTTTCAATCCTGGGAAAATGGAGATGGTTTTCTTGGGACTCTTCTGGTTTTAAGACTGCAGGCCCCTCAGCCTCGGGCAGACCCATGCGGCAGCCTGCACCCCCTGGGGCTCCAGTGCGACCCTGCCGTGGCCTGTGGGATGGACGCTCAAGCGAGGGCCGCTTGGTGGACAAGGGGGCAGAGGGCGGCTGTGTCACAACAGCAAGGACGCCCAGAGGTTAAAACAGCGCCTTCTGTGGCGCTTCTGTTCCGAGCACATGCGGCTGCTCAGATCACCTGGTCTGAACGCGGCTTCGGGCCTTGGACGGCACCTCCAGGGTGAGCTGAACTCCAGACCGCAGACGGCAGGTGTGGGCTTCAGCTGACCGATGCGCTGGCCATTTCCTGCAGAGAGCCCCTGACGCCCGGCCTGGATTCCCAGTTGGGTGAGAGCCCTTCAAGCTGACCCTCTGCCTGATGTACCCCTGCTTCCCTTTGGGGGTGTCATCTGATACTTCCCTTTTGGGGACCCACCCATCCCATTGGACAGAGTCTCGTGGGACCTAGATTAAGGAGCCCTTGCATTCCTCTGGAGGAGGGGGCACCCCACCCCAGCAGGTTCCTCTGAAGACTCTGAGCCCTGAGTGAAGGGGCAGAAAGGTTAAGGTGGCTGGAGGTGCTTCCCCCATGGAGGCATGGGACCGGTCAGCTTCCTGGTTTCTGTCTTTCTGTGCCTGCTTCCCTCGCCGCTCCTTTGAGTCTGTGAACTTCTTTCATAGGCTTCTGATGAACTCCCTAAGGGCTTGAGTTTTCCAGATTGGTTTAGGTTCTAATAATCTGAGAAAGGGCTTCCCTGGTTGCTCAGTGGTGAAGAACCCACGTGCCAATCCAGGAGACCCGGGTTTGACCCCTGGGTTGAGAAGACCCCCTGCAGGAGGAAACAGCTACCCACTCCAGTATTCTTGCCTGGAGAATCCCATGGACAGAGAAGCCTGGCGGGCAACGGTCTGTGAGATCCAGAGTCAGACGCAACTCAGCAACTAAACAACAACTTGAAAAACCTCATGTCTGCAGAAATCAGTCCCTGGATTCAGAGCGTGTCAGCGTGGGTTGGGGTCTCTGAAGACCCTGGAATCACGCCATTGCAGTGACTGGTGTCCTGCTCTTTCCAGCCCAGTCTCCTTTTCAGGAGAGAGTTGGTAAGGACGTGAACTTAAAAGCTGCTGGAATCTACCCACCGAAACAAACTGCATCTGGTTTTCTGCTGACCTCAGCTCTGCCCATGGTGGAGATGAGATTCTCTGAGCATGGCCGCGGGGCGTTCCTGGGGCCCGGCCCTGGCGTGGGGTGAGAAGGGAGGGATTTGTGGGGGCCTTGCCTCAAGCTGGCCTGTGCAGCAGGAGCAGCCAGCTCCCTCCCAGTCATCACATTCCTTCATAGCAGATACCTCTGTTCCCAGAGCTGGGCACCGGGCTGGGGGCACAGCAGACAGCCCCATGAGCAGTTCTAGTCTTGGGCCTGTGGACCCATCATTCCCATCCCAGGCTAGGAACGAGGTCCCCTCTCTCCTCCAGTTCAGCTTGAAGACCAGGAAACCTGTTCCTCCTTTCCCAGAAAGTCAGTTACCTGCCACCTGTTGTCTGATCCAGCTGCTATTTCATGAACACATCACCCTTGGGATGACGGCTGTCTGAGCAGGTCTGAGAATCGGGGGGCAGGGGCGTCTCAGGGTCTCAGTCGGGCGGGACCAGTTCTTGGCCATTCGCTCCCAAAGTTACATTCTGGGAGCCCGTGACTACCTGGTGCCCCTCCGTGGCCAGCGCCTGGCCGCATGGGCGACCCCTTCATCTCCTGTGAATACGGGTTCTTGCTTTCATCCGGGTACGCAGGAGCCTTGGTTGTTTCCTGAACGAGCCCTCGGTGGTGGGAGGGGGCTTGGTCCCAGCAGCTGGAAGAGCACCCGGCCAGGCCCTAGAGGGCCGCTTCCAGGGATGTGCTGATGACGTCATCCTTGGGAACGCGTGGCCTTGGAGCGGCATCAGAGTATTAGCAGTTGGAGAGGGTGTCGCTGAAAGGGGGAGCGTCTGAGGAGTCTGGTTTCAGAGTTTCAGGTGATGGATCATGTTCTTGATGGTCTTTGACTCGGTGGATGATTGAGGCCCCTTTCCCTCTGTCCTTATGGGGAGGATATCTGTTTTCAGATGCTTCTGTGCAGCCCCTTGATAGCTCAGTGGTCTGGCAACAATAGTAGAAAGAACCTGCCTTGGCTGATTAATTGGAAGTTGGGAAATTACCTTCCCTTGTCTTTGAGAATTCTATCCGCTTTTTGAATACTTGGCTGCTCAGATGAGGTGAGCATTATTATGTGAGTCTGAGCTCGGCTCACTGACCTCAGGGAGTGGCTCGAACCATCCGGACTCGTCCTTGGAGATTCCTGCGCGATGAAGCAGTCCCCTTGGGGCAGAGAGGGAGTCGCTGGGGTGCCTCCCCTTGTGGTCACAGCTGGATGCTCAGGGTGAGGTAGGAAAGGGACAGACAGGAGCCTGCCACGTCCAGGCTCCTCCCGGGCCAGCCTGTCCTGCCGCCGGGGGCTGCCCAGGGGAGGGGCTGCTGAGAAGGGCTGGGAGCCCCCCCGGAGACTGGGGCTGAGGCCGCTCCTGGGAGCCCCACTCTGTCACTGCCCCTTGGCTGGTGTGGACGTGCGGGCATCATGCTGGGAAGCTGGTTGTCAGTTTTATGAGCAAATTGAACCCTGCCAAGCGCGTTGGTGGAGATGATTAGAGCTTGGAGTCCCCAGTGGATCTGTTCTCTGGAACAGAGGGTTTTTTCCATAAGTAAACAGTTACCTTCCACATTCTCTTGCAGCAATCTAGATTCTTCTTCACTGAATCTTGTTAAAGCCGAGCCATTCTCAAAGCAATTTAAAAAGAGGTATAACTAATAAGCCAGCAGTGGAGACAAAATGAAATCATAAAAAACACTCAAATAACCCAGGAATAGTCAGAAAAAGAGGAAAAAGGGAACGAAGGATCATTGGGACAAAAAGAAAATCACTAGCCAAATGATAGCTTTAATCCAAGGGAATCAATAATTGTATTAAATGCAAATGTCCTAAACATCGTAAATATTTTAAAGCAATTTTAAAGCCAAGATTATCAGATCAGATAAAGAAGCAAGGCCCATCAATATGCTTGATAAGTTGTAAGAAACCCGCTTTACATATGAAGACATAGTTGGCGTAAAAATATGAAAATGAGAGAAGCTCTATCATGCAAAGATTAATTGAACCAGTATCTACCAAAGTAGACCAGGAACAGTACTGTTATCAGGGACGAAGAGGGACGTTACATTCAGATGAGAGGTCAGTGAACCAAAAGACATAATCCTGAATGTGTGTGAAACTAATAAAAGAACTTTAAAATTTGTAAAGCAAAAACTGATTGGATTGACAAGGGAGACAGACAGATCCATAATTAGAGCTGAAAGCTGTAATTCTCTGTGTGTAATCAAAGAAACAAGGAAACAGAAAAATCAGTGAGGATTTGGGAGATCAGGGCAGCTTTCTCATTCAGCTTGATCTTAGTGACTTGGGATGATTCTCCCCAAAACAGCAGACTATTCGTTCTTGCCAAGTGCACGTGATCACCAGGATAGACCATGCGCTGGGCCATAAGATGAGCTTCAATACCTCAACATACTTAAAGTAATTAAATTATGTGAAGTATTTTCAAGATATGAAAATGTGTGGGACACAACTAAAGCAGTGGTTTGGTAGACATTTATGGGTCTCCTGCATTGTAGGTGGATTCTTTACCAGCTGAGCCACAAGGGAAGCCCAAGAGTATTAGACTGGGTAGCCTATCCCGTCTCCAGCGGATCTTCCCGACCCAGGAATCGAACTGGGGTCTCCTGCATTGCAGATGGATTCTTTACCAGCTGAGCTTTCAGGAAAGCATGGCTTTAAATACTTGTATTTAAAATAAAAACAGTTTAAGACCAAGAATTTGTTTCTTTTTCCAGTTTTTTTTTTTTCAACTGGAAAAAGAATTACAAAGCAAATGGAAGAAAGGAAATACCAAAGATAAGAGCAGAAACCAATGAGATTGAAAACAGAAAAGTAGAGAAAATTGATAAAACCAAAAGCTGGCTCTTGGACAAGATCAATACTTTTGATAAACCTTTAGCCAGACTTATTAAGATAAAGACAGAGAGGACACAATTTATCAATATCAGGATTGAGAGAGGGAGTCATTACAGGTTCTAAAGGCACTAAAGGATAAATAGGGAATATTGTCAAATAATTAATGTCATAATTATTTCAGAGTGGTGGGACATCTCTATGTAAAATTATTTATTGACCACAGGCTGGTAGTGGGAGCAGGTGTAGAGGTGAGCAAGGCACAGCCCAAGGGCAAGGCACTTCCATGCCGGGAGGATGGGTGGATATGTTGGCCGTGACCACAGCCCGAGGACTGTAGATGCGGGTTCTCAGCATGAATGGACATCATGCTCTGGGGATGTCAGGATCAATGGCACCATCTGGGGGTCAGGGACGCTTTCCATGGGCACGGGGGGTTTAGCTGAGCTCTCCAGGATGGGCACACATGTCCTAGATTGAGGGAGTGGCTTGAACCAAGAACCTGGAAGTGGGAGGTTGTATTTCCTTTTTACTTCAAGGCAGGAGGCCTGACTAACTTGCTAAAGCTCTGGGGAGAGTGAACTGGCCTACGCAACCAGCGCGGTTGGACGCAAGCTTTCAAATGACTTAGTTGAGACTCGGTCACCACTTTTCCGCCATGCTTTCCTCCGTGTCATCTTCATTCTCAGGCAGGCCCTTCCCACAGGCTGACAGAAATAGCCACCGAGAGCTCCAAATGCAGACCCTACGAGCTTGGCACCCCTTCTCTGGAGGGGAAGAGCTTTGTTTTCCAAACTTCGCCGCAGAAGCCCCGTGTGGCCGTGTGTTCAGTGCTGGCCCATCACTGACCAGAAGGAGGTGTGTTCTAGTCAAGAGCCCAGGCCCTGGGCAACCCCTATTGTTCAACACTCATCTTAACCTCACCTGAACCATATGGATAGAAGATGAGAGAAGGGCGATGTTCCAAAGCCAAATTGAGGTGCTTTTACCAGACGGAATCAATGCCGAGGTAAGGAAAAATGAGAAATGTGTGACATAGAAGTCAGGAGTTTGGTGGCAGCGGGCACTTTTATTCATCTACTCACTCACCCATCTATTCATCCATCCATCCCTCCCTCTATGCCTCCATCCATCCATCCATCCATACACCTACCCATCTATTCATCAGTCTATCTCTCCATCCATTCTTCCCCCTCCATCCATGTATCCATCCATCCATTCATCCATCCATCTATCCATCCATCCATCCATACACCTACCCATCTATTCATCTATGTCTCCATCCATTCCTCCCCCTCCATCCATTCATCTATGTATCCATCCATCCATTCATCCACCCATCTATTCATCCATCCACCCATCCATCCACCCCTCACTCCCTCCCTCCCTCCATCCATCCATCCATACATACATCTACCCATCTACTTATCAGTGCATCCATCCCTCCCTCCCTTCATCCGTTCATCCATGTATCCATCTACCCATCCATCTATTCATCCACTCATCCATCTGTTCATCCATCCATCTGTTTTCATCCACCCATCCTCTCATTCACTCATTGAATTGAATATACGGTTTCCTGTGACTGCTGTAATAACTTAGCACAGAGTTTGTGATTTAAAACAATGCACCTCTATCATCTCATAGTCATGGAGCTCAGACATCTGACAGGTCTCTCGGGGCTAAAATCAAGGGTTCAGGAGGGCTTTGTTCCTTCTGGAGGCTCCAGGGGAGAGCCTCTTTCCTTGCCTTTTCTGCTTCTAGAGGCTCCCTCTCCTTCATCTTCAAGCCAGCCTGAGTTTTCTCACTTATGCCTCTTTGGTTTCTTCCCTTCTCTCCCTTTCCCATCCGGAGTCTCCTAGTCTTTGCTTTATTGTTTCCACACATTTTATTTTTATGTATATTACGACAGACTGGTTCCAAATAGGAAAAGGAGTTCATCAAGGCTGTATATTGTCACCCTGTTTATTTAACTTATATGCAGAGTACATCATGAGAAACGCTGGACTGGAAGAAACACAAGCTGGAATCAAGATTGCCAGGAGAAATATCAATAAC
Organism: Bos mutus; assembly: GCF_027580195.1. NCBI lineage: Eukaryota > Metazoa > Chordata > Mammalia > Artiodactyla > Bovidae > Bos > Bos mutus. The sequence continues at coordinate 2,474,366 of NC_091642.1, read as the reverse complement.
CTCAGATATGCAGATGACACCACCCTTACGGCAGAAAGTGAAGAGGAACTCAAAAGCCTCTTGATGAAAGTGAAAGTGGAGAGTGAAAAAGTTGGCTTAAAGCTCAACATTCAGAAAACGAAGATCATGGCATCCGGTCCCACCACTTCATGGGAAATAGATGGGGAAACAGTGGAAACAGTGTCAGACTTTATTTTTCTGGGCTCCAAAATCACTACAGATGGTGACTGCAGCCATGAAATTAAAAGACGCTTACTCCTTGGAAGGAAAGTTATGACCAACCTAGACAGCATATTCAAAAGCAGAGACATTACTTTGCCAACAAAGGTTCGTCTAGTCAAGGCTATGGTTTTTCCAGTGGTCATGTATGGATGTGAGAGTTGGACTGTGAAGAAGGCTGAGCGCCAAAGAATTGATGCTTTTGAACTGTGGTGTTGGAGAAGACTCTTGAGAGTCCCTTGGACTGCAAGGAGATCCAACCAGTCCATTCTGAAGGAGATTAGCCCTGGGACTTCTTTGGAAGGAATGATGCTAAAGCTGAAACTCCAGTCCTTTGGCCACCTGATGCGAAGAGTTGACTCATTGGAAAAGACTCTGATGCTGGGAGGGATTGGGGGCAGGAGGAGAAGGGGACGACAGAGGATGAGATGGCTGGATGGCATCACTGACTCAATGGACGTGAGTCTGGGTGAACTCCGGAGTTGGTGAAGGACAGGGAGGCCTGGCGTGCTGCGATTCATGGGGTCACAAAGAGTTGGACACGACTGAGCAACTGAACTGAACTGATATTACAAACTAGACAATGAACTGTTATTAATTTTCATTTAAATAGTCAACTATATCTTAAAGTGATTTAAATAATAACTATCTTTACCCATATAGTTACCATTTCCAGTATTCTTTTTTTGTTTTTTTAATATAAATTTAATTTTTTAATTGGAGGCTAATTACTTTACAATATTGTATTGGTTTTGCCATACATTGACATGATTACTTTGTGTAGAGATTTATATCTGCTCTCATTTTCCCTTTGCTTGAGAAACTTCCTTTCCTGTAGGGAACTTTCACTGATGATAACATTTTCAGCTTTTGCATGTATGAAAACCATTTATTTTGTCTTTATTTTTAAAGCTATCTTTATGGAGTAGAGTTTTCTAGGTTGACAGTGTTTTTCAATAATTTAAACTTGTAGTGTTGCCTTTCATCTGGCACTCTTCTCATTGAGATGTCTGCGGTTACCTTCATTTCTTTTCCTCTCCAGGTAATGTGACCCTTTTTTTCTGGCTTCCTTTAAGACTTTTTTAATCCTTTGAACAGTTTGAAAGTTCAGTAAGTTCCCAACATTCAAATGAGTTCTGTTCTGAGAATGCATTTATAAGTCCAACAAAGTTAGCCTAGGTAACTAGCTAACACAATCGGCTATGTAGTATTGTACTGTAATAAATTTATAATACTTTTCACACAAATATTGCATAAAAAACAAATACAAAAAATAAAGAAAGCATTTTAAATCTTACAGTGCAGTACCTGGAAAAGCGGGCACACAGGGGCTGGAGTGGAGTGAAGAGGCAAGAAGAGTCACTCACTGGAGGAGGGCGAGGAGGAGGGCGAGGGTGGAGCTGAAGGGTCATCAGCAATGGAGACGGAGGCAAGGTGCCGTCTCACTCCCGCCTGGCGGTGGTGGGATGTGTGTTCGCGTCTTTGAAAGCTTACGGCTTGAAGGTTCGTGTGGGGGGGACTCACTGTAACGTGCCTTTGTGTGGTTTTCTTCATGTTTCCTGTACTTTAGGTTTGATGACTCTTTTGACTGATGGATTTATGTTTTCATCAACCTTAGACAATTTCGGCTGTGCTGTCCCCAGCCTTTCCTCTTTTTTGAGGTCCTATCCATTGTGTTTGGCCAAAGTTGTCCCATACCGCCCACTCTGATGCTCTGTTCATTTTTTTGGAGCCGTTTCTCCATTTCCGTGCTTAATTTCATCTATTGCTGTGTCTTCAAGTTCACTACTTTTTTCCGCCACAGAGTCTAACCCACTGTTAATTCCATCTGTCACATTTACTTTAATCTCATACCTTCTAGTTTTCATTCCTAAAACTTCAATTTGGTTCTTTTTTAAAAAATTGTTCTCTACAGCTCTTCCTATGGAGAAGGGAAGGGCAACACACTCCGGTATTCTTGCCTGGAGAATTCCATGGACAGAGGAGCCTGGTGGGCTACAGTCCATGGGGTTACAAATGGTCGGACACGACTGAGCAATTAAGCATGCATAGCTCTTCCTAACATGCATAATCTCTTCCCTGTGTTCTGGAGCATATAGAACAGGTATCGTAACTGTTTTGTGTCCTTTTCTACTAACTTTATCATCTGTGTCAGTGCTGGTTCAGCTCTGGTTGCTTGTTTTTTCTCCTCATCGTGAGCATTATTTTCTTGTTTTAGCACGCTGAGCAATTTGGGTGGAAAGCCAGGCGTTGTGATTTTTGCCTTGTACAGTGCATACTTTTCTGTTCCTATAGATATCCTTGAGCTCTGCTCTGTGCCGTGGCTTAGGTCCTCAGAGACAGTTTGATCCTTCCAGGTTTTGCTTTTATGCTTCTTAGGTGGGAACAGAGTGACTTTTAGCCTAGGGTTATAGGTTGCTCCACTTCTGAGCGCAGCTCTTTGGAGAGATTTACCCTCTCCCTTGTACTTTTAGGTTTTCTGCGGCTGGTGGGGACAGGCCCCATTCTTGGCCCCGTGTGAGCTCTGGTGAGTGTTCCCTGCGACCTTCCTGGCGGTCCTCTTCCTGGACATTTAAGGTTTTCTGCTTGGGCTGGTGGGGACAGGCCCCATTCTCGGCCCTGTGTGAGCTCGGGTGAGTGTCCCCTGTGACCTTCCTGGCGGCCCTCTTCCTGGACGTGGGGAGCTTTTCTGCAGGCATCACTGACTGAGGGTCTCTGGAGCTCTCAGGAGCCACCCTCTCCTCCCCTGCACACTGTGACCTGCAGCCTCTTGGGCTCTCGTGGAGTCCCCGCTCTGCCTCCTCCACTCAAGGAGACCCCTGACCTCTGCCCAGAAGAGATTTCTGGGAAATACTGACTTTTAAGGCAAATACAAAGAGCCCACCTGTTAGGTCCTCTCTTTGTAGTTTTCCGTCACCTTGGGAATGAGAGAATTCAGTTAGTTGTCCTGTAAGTGGCTCGTTCCACGTCCGAGCAGCTGTGGGTGTAGGCAGCCCTCCTAGCCCATTGCTTCTACTGGGTCATCCTGGCCCTGCCCCTGGGACACGTGTGCAAATCCTCTGACCAACCTTCCTCCGTGTGTCTCGGGGCCTGATTCCATCTAGGTCGTTCTGTCGCCTCTTTTCTTTCCAGCGAGGGGCTCAGATGTGAATACGTCCTTCCAGGCGAGTTCCGGGTACAGGGTCTGGCTGTCGCCCTCTGCTTCCTGGGCACCAGGACCCTGCTAATGTTCAGGATTGCTCTGGCCCCTTTCTGATGTCTGTTCTGTCTTCTGACAGGAGTCTACAGTTGACTGGAGCCCCCAGGTCTTATTTACATTCATGATGGTTAAGCGACAACAAGCATATTTCTTTGCTTCAGTATTGGCTTTTGGGGGACAAGGTTGGGCAAGTGTGTGTTAACAATTTATTAGGACAGAGGAAAAATAGAAACACAGGAGCTTGGTTTGCAATTGGTTGAGTCTTCAGCATAAATACGCTAACTTATATTTTAAGTGAAACCACAGTATGTGAGCACTTGTTAGGAGAGGGTGTGTGTTCAAAATATAGCTGAACATTTGGTTACCTGAAGAGTTCAGTGTTTTATAGAAGTCTTAAATTTGGCAGATTTCAATCCAGACTCTTTTAAATTGGTTCTGATTCATTAAACCACACTTTAGAGAACACTTACTTAACTGATAATACTTACGGTATTGAGGTTTATGAAGTAACAAATGGCATGTGCTATTGACTTAATGCTGAAATAAAGATGAGCTATTGATATTTGATTAAGATAGCAGCTGTTATATAAGTGCTCTACCCTCACGCAAAGAACACTGTTATTATACAGTAGGATGAAATAGTTATGGCAAAGCACCACAATTTAGAAAATAAAGGTTACTTGAAAGCATGAAATTATTTCAAGTTAATTTTGCACTCTGCTCTTGAAGCTGATTAGTGAAAAAAGTAATGAAATGTAATTTTTGCTGAACAGCTGAGCCAGGAGGGTGGCACAGAAACCTGCAATTAGCCCTGATTGGTTCTGAGCTTTTAGTGGCTCAGAGATCTGAGCTCACGGTGCTGGCAAACAAGGTGTGACCTGGGGCTGGCCAGCCTGGCTTCTGGGCTGTGGGCTGATGGCCGTGCCATGCTCAGCTGCTGCTGTCATGTCCAACTCCGTGTGACCCCATGGACTGTAAGCCGCCAGACTCCTCTGTCCATGGGATTCTCTAGGCAAGAATACTGGAGTGGGTTGCCGTGTCATCTTGCAGGGGCTCTTCCTGACCCAGGGATCAAACCCGCGTCTTCTGTGTCTCCTGAATTGGCGGGTTCTTTACCACCAGCGCTGCCTGTTTCAGATTTGTGATTGCCTTTCCGGGGCCTTGGAGATAGCACAGCTCTTTCCAGCCTCCCTGGGGCAGGATGAGGGTGCCGTGGGAGGTCTCGCAGAAGCCCTGGAGGGTGTCTGTGTGGGGAGAGCTTGTGAGTCCAGGTGTAGTGTACTGCTCAGCTCCTGTCCACCCCTCTCCTTCTCCGACTATCGGTAGCGTGGTGGCATTGATTTGTGGCAATGAACTTTGGCAAATGACCTCAGCACTGGGCATTGAGCAAGTGACCCCTGCTTAAGAGGAGAGCTATGCCACGTGTCCAGACATCATGCGTGTGTGTGGCTGATGGGGGAGCTTCTGACCCAGCAGCCTGGCGCCTTGGATTGCTATAGGAAAATCGCATGAGTGTGTGTGTGTGCTTGCGTGTGTGCATGTGTTAATTAAGAGAACTGACCCTGAAGGCCTGGGCATTGGACCTAAGCCTGGAGTGGTGAGCCCAGCACTGGAGAGGAGTCTGACTCCAGACCCAGAGAAACCGGTGCTGGGGCAGCGGTGAGACCCAATTGTGGGCCCTGTGCAGGGGCCTGGCCTGGAGCCTCGGGCACAGCTTGGTCAAATGGCTGCCTCAGCGACCGCCGCCACCGTCAGGGCCCTGCAGACCCTGCCCTCTCCCTGGCTTCTCACCTGTGGGATCGCTGCGGCTTGTGAAAGGGGGTTCCTAGCTGGAGGAAGGGAAGCCTTGTCACAAGAGCAGCTTGAACATGCAGGGTTATTAATTTGACTGTTAAAAGGTGTGTGAGCTCATTATGCAGTCTGAGCTGGTAGAGGGGCCGTATCAGCTACATACCCGTGAAATTAAGTGTGAGTTAGACGCTCGTGTCCTTGAAGACATCCAGGCAGGCGTAAAGAGATCCGGCCTGCGCTGGGCCGTCGCTTTCTCCTCCCTGACTTTCACGGGTGTCCGTGCCGGGTACGGTGACTCCTTCCATCCTGTTATGTCAGTGAAATGGGAGAGGGGAGAAGAAAATCAGGTTGACAGGCTTTGAGGAGTGACCGTCACAGCCGGCGGCAGGAGACGTACACGTTTCAGGATGAACAGGTTTAAACTATCTCCCATTTTTCCTAAAGGTGCGCAGAGTTGCTCCAGCTGGATCCAGGGGCTGGCAGGTACCAGGCTCCTTGTTAGACCCCAGACGCTTCTCCTGGCAGTGGTCTTATTCTCCCCGGCCTTTCCTGATCCTGGGGGGGAGAACGTCCCCTGTCCCTGGATAAGCTTCTCTGTGGTCGGGAGCTGGCCACACGACTTGCTCACGGTGTCCTTATCTGAAAGGGGAGCAGACGGGCTGGTCTGTGGTGTCTCAGATTTCTGTGTGGTGCAGAGTGAATAATCCATTCACTTTTCCCCCTCAAACTTATTTATTTTTAATTGAAGGAAATCTTCACAATATTGTGTGGCCTCTGCCATACATCAGCATGAGTACATGTGACCCCCTCCCCCTCCCCCCTCCTGCCCCTTCCCATTCCTCTAGGCTGTTACAGAGCCCTGACTGGAGTTCTCTGAATCATAGAGCGAATTCCCGCTGGTTATTTATTTTACACATGGTCCTATTTCTGTTCTATTATACAGAGTGAAGTTAAGTCAGAAAGAGAAAAAAAAAAATCGTGTATTAACATGGAACAACAGACTGGTTCCAAATCTTGAAAGGAGTACATCAAGGCTGTGTATTATCACCCTGCTTTAACTTATATGCAGAGTACATCATGTGAAATGCTGGGCTGGATGAAGCACAAGCTGGAATCAAGATTGCCAAGAGATACATCAATAACCTCAGATATGCAGATGACACCGCCCTCACGGCAGAAAGTGAAGAGGAACTAAAGAGCCTCTTGATGAAAGTGGAAGAGGAGAGTGAAAAAGCTGGCTTCAAATTCAACATTCAAAAAATGAAGATCATGGCATCTGGTCCCATTACATCATGGCAAATAGATGGGGAAACAATGGAAACAGTGAGAGAATTTATTTTTGGGGGCTCCAAAATCACTGTAGGTGGTGATTGCAGCTATGAAATTAAAAAGATGCTTGCTCTTTGGAAGAAAAGTTATGACCAACCTAGACAGCATATTAAAAAAACAGAGACATTATTTTGCCAACAAAGGTCTGTCTAATCAAAGCTATGGTTTTTCCAGTGGTCATGTATGGACGTGAGAGTTGGACTATAAAGAAAGCTGGGCACTGAAGAATTGATGCTTTTGAACTGTGGTGTTGGAGAAGACTCTTGAGAGTCCCTTGGACTGCAAGGAGATCCAACCAGTCCATCCTATAGGAAGCCAGTCCTGAATATTCATTGGAAGGACTGATGCTGAAGCTGAAACTTCAATACTTTGGCCACTTGACGTGAAAAACTAACTCATTTGAAAAGACCCTGATGCTGGGAAAGATTGAAGGTGGGAGGAGAAGGGGACGACAGAGGGTGAGATGGTTGGATGGCATCACTGACTCAATGGACATGAGTTTGAGTAAACTCCAGGGGTTGGTGATGGACAGGGAGGCCTGGTGTGCTGCAGTCCATGGGGTCACAAAGAGTCAAACATGACTGAGTGACTGAACTGAACTGAACTGAACCCATATATATGGGATCTGGAAAGATGGTGCTGATGAGCCTGTTTTCAGGGCAACAGTGGAGATGCAGACATAGAGACCCGTTCGCTTTAAGCTTTAGAGTCAGCTCCAGTAATACCCAGAAAGTTACTTTCGTTTCTTAGCCCGGAGTGAAGTATTTCCTGGCCCCTGGCACAAAAAGGGGCCTTTGGGTACAAGTGGCAGACACCCCTCTCTCAGTGGCAAACAGAAAGTTCATTTGCATTTAGAATTCAAGAGACTAGAGAGTCAGGGTCCCTGCTGAGCTCATCCAGGCGTGGTCTCTGGTTCCATTGGTCGGTGGGTCCCTGGGAGCCAGCCCCACAGAGCAGCTCCAGCATCGGCAGTGTTTTCATCTAAAATTCCAGCAGGAGGACAGTGTCTCCTTTGATGCTTCTGAAGTTGAAGCCCTGGGATTGTTCACTTTTGCGTGATCTTGGGTCACGTGCCCATCCCTGACTCAGTCATCACAGCGCAGTGTGGAGGGTGAGAATTTGCTGGGTACGGGGTGCATGCTTGTGGTGCAGGGGAGGTGGGGTCAGCTCCAGCTGAACTGCACAGCCTGAGAGTGACGGAGGGCTTGGCCTCCAGAGAAAACCAGGAGAACGCATAGCCAACGCTAAGTGTAAAAACTGCAGTTTACCATGGTTTCCAGCAAATGTTTAAGTCACTGGATGGATAAGAATGCACAGAGAGTGTATCAGTCCGGGTTCTCCAGAGAAAGAGAATGAATGTAGTCCATGCTAAGTCGCTTCAATTATGTCTGACTTTGTGACACTATGGACTGTAGCTGGCCAGGCTCCTCTATCCATGGGATTTTCCAGGTAAGAATCCTGGGGTAGGTTGCCATTTCCTTCACCAAGGGATCTTCCCAACCCAGGGATCAAACCTGCGTCTCCTACATCTCTTGCATTGGCAGGCAAGTTCTTTACCACTGCGCCACCAGAGAAGCCCATATGTATATATGACATGATATGGACCTTGACACGCTCAAGATCTGTAGACCCAAGCCAGAGACCCAGAAGAGCTAGTGGTGTAAATTCCAGTCCAAAGCTGGCAGGCTCAAGACCCAGGAAGAGCCAGAGTTTCCGTTTAAATCCCATGACAGTAAAGTAAAACAAAACAGACAAGCAAAATGCCCAGGGTCCTGGCTGAAGGCAGCCCAGCAGGAGGAAATCCCCTTTCACTTGTTGAAGACCAGCTTTTTGTTCTTTTCAGGTCTTCAGCTGATTGGAGAGGCCCGCCGCATCGGGAAGGAGGCTCTGCTTTACTGCTCACAGATTCAAATGTTGGTCTCGTTGAGAGACGTCCTCACAGAAATCCAGAATTAAGTTTGACAAGATGCCAGGGCACCCGGGCTGGTTGATGCATGAAATTCACATTCACCATCACAGACGGTATGGCGTTTTTTTGATAGGTTGACCCAGTCAAACTTCTCTCGACTCCCAATCTATTTTACTGAGAGATGGTCTAGTCTGCGGCGAGCCTTTGTTTTTCTGTTTAATCATTGGTAACATCCAGCTAATAACTTACTTCTGAGAGTTGAGAAATTTGGGATAATAAGGAACTGTAGTCCTATTTTGGGATGTGACTATGAAAGTTTTGATTTATGAGACGTAAATATCTCTCCTTACCCCAAAGACATCCATCTAATGGGTTCATTTCTCCCCCACTGCCCAAGTTAATTGCATTTTTAATGTTATATTCTATACTTGTCAAGAGTTAAATAAAGCCAATAAGCTCAGGTTAGTTTCTAATGACATTTATGCCATTTCTAAAGAGGAAAACAGTTTATTAGCTATGCATTTTTAAACTAACGGACAGGTGTGATCTGTAAGCTTGCACCTCAGATTCTGAGCCTGATTCTGAACACATGGGTGATGGATTATTTACCAGCACTTACACATCAGCATTAGAAGCACCAGGAGGTCAAGACACATTCTGTGCTGCTTTATCGCTTGACATTTGCTCCAACGGGTCCCCAAAGTAGGTGGATAACAGGCAGTGTCTGCGGGCTGGTCATTGCTCAACACTGTCTTTTGTCTCTGAGGTTCTTGGTGCCCACTGATGCTCTGGGCAGGGCCGGGTCAGGAGACTTCTAGTCTGGAAGGTGGTGGAGGTACCTGAGTGCCCAGTCCAGATGCAAGGACTCAAACGAGCTGGGGACAGAAGAGGCTGGGCTTGCAGAGTCCCCAGGCTGCCAACAGCACCCCTAAGGCATTACTTATGGCCCTACATGCCCTGCCTGTCTAAGAAATGGAGGCTTTCACGAAGCCTGCTCAGCCTAAACTGTGGAAGCAAAAATGGATTATGTGCATGGCTTTCATCTGCTTCCCACACCCCCAGGGAGGCCTCATCATAGCCCGTCTGCTGGAAGCTGCCCGCTCATGGCCTTTCTCAAGGATTTCTCTGCCTTCGCTCCCCACTGTGAGTTGACCTGTGTCACCCTCTCCCCTAAATTCACGTGCTGAAGTCCTTACCTCCTGTATTTCAGAATGTGATTTTATTTGGAGATAAGGTCATTACAGAGGTTAGCAAGGTAAAATGAAGTCATATCCACTATGACTGCTGATCTTAAAAAATGGGGAAAGTTAAATTCAGAGAAGACATCCTTAGAGGGAAGACGATATGAAAACACAGGAGAATGCCACGTGAAGGCAGAGCACTGCAGTGACGCGTTTACAAGCCGAGGAAGATCAAAGATGGCCAACAATCCCCAGAAGATGGGGCAGGGGGCATCTGGGGCAGAGTCCCTGTCACGTGAGTCTCCCACAGGGGAAGTGAGAGTGTATAGGGATGCGTCAGGGCCTAGCTCGTCCAGCTCTGTTGGACACCATCCAAGGCACACTCACTTCTCACCCTGCCCAGAACATGAGGGTGACGGGCATGGCTGAGTGGGTGGGGGAAGCTGGGGGCACAGCAATTGGAGTTTCAAACTCATCAAAGAGATGCCGCTAACCACTCGGGGGTCCATCCTCCTAATCCTTCATGGACGTCAGCAGGAAGGCCACCATGAGCTTCTGGGGACCCCTCCTCTGCAAAGCCCCCAGCTGGCTCCTGGACAGCGGTAACAAGTACAGCTGGCCCAAGGCTCCGTGTGTCTCACCCATTCCCCCCCTTCCTGGGACAGGCTCCCCGTGTGCACTCCCGAGGGAAGCGAGGGTGAGCGTGAGCAGACCACTCACAGGTTAGCTCACACAAGAAGCCAGCCAGGCCCCGAAGGCTTGGGAGGATACTCTACGCATGAGCATTTCACAGTATGGTGTTAGGGAAACAGGAGGGTCTCAGCACTAGACCTGGCTTAGTAGCAAAGAGAGAAGACCAACAATCTTATTCCTGAAGGGGAATAAGCAGTGTGGAGCAGGCATGTCCAAAAGTCCGAGAAAACCTCGGAATCCATGGCCAGGCTGACTGCTGCAGGCATTTCCCAGAGCCAGTCGGGAAAGCCCGGAGGAAGGGACTGCTGCTTTTATATGTGAAGAAAGCAACACAGACCTCAAGGAAAAATCAAGGAAACATGATGCCACCCGTGCAACACAATAATTTTCCACTAACTGGCCCAAAATAAATAGAGATTTATGAACCGCCTGACAGAATTCAAAATAATTGCTTTAAGGGAGCTCAGCGAGCTGTAAGACAGGACAGAGAGACAACTCAATGAAGCCAGGAAGATAACACACGAGCACAGCGGGAAGTTCCACAGAGAGAGAGGATTCAATAAGAAATAACCAGATTCTAGAGCTGAAATAATGTGGCAAATGCTGAATGAATGAATGAATAATGCAGACAGCATCAGCAACAGACCTGATCCAGTTGATGAGAGACGCTGTAAACTCCAGAACAGGTCATTTGGATTTATCCAGTTGTAGGAAAAAGGACATAAGAATGAAAAGGAGAAAAGAAAACCCATGTGAATTATTGAACATTATCAAGTGATACAGTGTCCGTATTGTGGGAATCCCAGGAGCGGGAGGAGGGAGAGCAGGAGACAGAGACAGGGTTGGGGGCAGGCGAGAGAAAGGGCAGAAAACTTATTTAAGAAATAATGGCTGAAATGACTCAAATCTGGAGAGAGACATTCATACAGCTACATGGAGCTTATAGGTGCCCAAACAGGTACAATCCAAAGAAGGCTTCACTGAGACATATTATTATAAAACTGTCAAAAATCCAAGGCAAAGGAAAGAATTCTGACAGCAGCAAGAGAAAAAGAACTCGTCGCATACAGGGAGCTCCCATAAGGCTATCAATCCATTTCTCAGCAGAAAACACAATGGTAAAAGGTAAAAGATTCTTCTCTGAGATCAGGAAACAAAACAAGGATGCCCACTATGAGTACCTCATTCAACATGGTGCTGAGAGTCCCAGCCAGAGCAGTTAGGCAAGAAAGAGAAATAAACGGTGTCCAAATCAGAAAGAAGTCACATTCACTGTCTCTGCCTCCAGATGAAATTATCTTATGTATCGAAAATCCTAAAGACCCCATCAAATATCTGTAAGAACTAATAAATGAATTTGTAAAATCAAAATAAAAAAGTCAGTTGCATTTCTATACACTAACAATGGTCTATCAGAAAAAGAAACTAAGAAAACAATTCCAGTTAATAATACATCTGAAAGTAAAATACTTAGCAATAAATTTAACCAGGATGGTGTAAGACCTATGCACTGAAAAGTATGAGGCATTGAGAAAGGAAATTGAGGAAGACACAAATGAGTGGACAAATTCCTGTGTTCATGGATTGGAAGAATTAGTACTGTTAAAATCTTCAAACTATCCAAAGTGATTTACAGGTTTAATGCAATCCCTATCAAAATTCCAATGACATTTTTCACTAATATAGAAAAATATTCTAAAATTTGTATGGGGCCACAAATGACTGAATAGCAAAGCAATCAAAGCTGGAGGCTTCACAGATCCTGATTTCAAATGATGTTACAAAGCTATGCTAATCAAAACAATATGGTACTTGCATAAAAACAGATACATAGACCAATGGAACAGAATCAAGAGTTCAGAAGTAAACCAAATATAATTGACTAGTCTTTGGCACCCCACTCCAGTACTCTTGCCTGGAGAATCCCATGGATGGAGGAGCCTGGTGCGCTGTGGTCCATGGGGCCGCTAAGAATCGGATACGACTGAGCGTCTTCACTTTCACTTTTCACTTTCATGCATTGGAGAAGGAAACGGCAACCCACTCCAGTGTTCTTGCCTCAAGAATCCCAGGGACGGGGGAGCCTGGTGGGCTGCCATCTATGGGGTCGCATAGAGTCGGACACGACTGAAGTGACTTAGCAGCAGCAGCAGTCTTTGGCAAAAGATCCAAGAATACATAGAGGAAGAGGAATAGTCTCTTCAATAAATGGTGCTAGGAAAACTGGACACTCAGATGCAAAAGAACGAAACTCAACCCCTAGCCTACTCACAGCATCAACTTGAAATGAAAAACTTAAATGTAAGACCTGAAACTGTAAACCTCTGTAAGAAAACACAGGAACAAGCTCCTTGATACTGGTATTGGCAATGAGTTTTTGGATATGATGTCAGAAGCACAGGCAACAAAACCAGGAATAAACCAGGGAGACTGCATCAAATCCCTGCAAACCAGCAACAAAATGCAAAGGCAGCCCATGAGATGAGGGCAAATGGTGGCAAACCAGCTACAGGATAGGGGTAAATATCCAAAACATATTAGGAACTCATACGACTCAATAACAAACACCACACAGGAGGTTAAAAGCACCTCACAGCTGTGAGGATGGCAGTTATCAGTGAGACAGGAGATCACACACAGTGGCCAGAATGTGGAGGAAAGGGAACCCTGTACACTGTTGGTGGCAACATAAATTGGAACAGTCACTACGGAAAATGTTATGGAAATGACTCAAAAAATGGAAAATAGAACTGCCATATGATTCAACAACCCCACCTCTGGGTAAATATTCAGAGGAAATGAAAGCTGTGACAAACCTAGGTAGCATATTAAAAAGCAGAGGCATCACTTTGTCGACAAAGTTCTGTATAGCAAAGCTATGGTTTTTCAAGTAGTCGTGTATGGATGTGAGAGCTGGACCATAAAGAAGGCTGAATACGAAGGAACTCGTGCTTTTGATTTATGGTGCTGGAGAAGACCCTTGAGAGTCCTTTGGACAGCAAGGAGATCAAACTAGTCAATCCTAAAGGAAATCAACTCTGAATATTCATTGGCAGGACTGTTGCTGAAGCCGAAGCTCCAGTAGTTTGGCCACCTGATGTGAAGAGCCATCTCATTGGAAAAGGCCCTGATGCTTGGAAAGATTGAAGGCAGGAGGAGAAAAGAGGATGAGATGGTTGGATGGCATCACCGACTCAATGGACATGAGTTTGAGCAAGCTCCAGGAGAGGGTGAAGGACAGGGAAGCCTGGCGTGCTGCAATCCATGGGGTCACAAAGAGTTGGGCGTGGCTTAGCAGCTGAACAACAACAATATCTTGAAGAGATATCTGTATTCATGTGTTCACTGAGGGAAGCCTGAAGGGGTCACAAAGAGTCAGAAACGACTGAGCGACTGAACTGAACTGATACTTGAAATTGCACTTCCCTGTTGGCTCAGATGGTAAAGAATCTGCCTGCAGTGTGGGAGACCCAGGTTTGATCCCTCAGTTGGGAAGATCCCCTGGAGGAGGGCATGGCAACCCACTCCAGTATTCTTGCCTAGAGAATCCCCGTGAACAGAGGAGCCTGGTGGACTACAGTCCACAGGGTTGCAAAGAGTCGGACACGACTGAAGCAATTAAGTACACACAAGAAATTTGCTAAAAGAATGGCTTTTAAGTGGTTTCTTAACTATAACTATACAAGGTGATAGATGTGTTAACTCACTTAATTGTTACGATCATTTCTCAGTGTAAATATGTATCAGAGCACCATAATATATGCACATTTTTACTTATCAGTTGTGTCTCAGGATTTTTAATGTGTTCCAGAGATTTTTCTAAAATTTTTACTTGTAAGTATCTGAAAACTATAGATATTGGGCTTCCCAGGAGGTGCTAGTGGTAAAGAACCCACCTGCCAGTGCAGGAGATGTAAGAGACGCAGGTTTGACCCCTAGGTCAGGAAGATCCCCTGGAGGAAGGCATGGCAACCCACTCCAGTACTCTTGCCTAGGAAAGCTCATGGACAGAGGAGCCTGGCGGGCTACAGTCCATGGGGTTGCAAAAGAGTCAGACACGACTGAAATGACTTAGCAGGCACACATGCAATTACAGATATTATCACATCACTTGGAAAATAAAACACTAACTGTCCTAGAATAAGGTGAACAAAAGACGGAACGTCCGGAGTATCTGTGTCACTTTGTCCATTCCCGGCCGTTTCAGGACTGGTGGATGGTTGCTTCCTAGATGGAATGTTTCTACCACGGACAGATGCTGTGTTTCTACCACATGATCATGGAAGCCAGTCACCCTTCTGGGACACAGCCACTACTTCTGGGGTCCCTCTCCTGGCTCGGTTCCCCTCTAGGAATTCTGAGGGCGGCTCTGCGTGTCTGGGCTCAGCACTCCCTTCAGTGGGGCTGCCCGGCCCCAGCTGTCATGCTGTCATTTTTCTCCTTTTCATCCTCTTTTCTCTAGCCTCGTCTCCTCCCACCCCACCCTGTTCCAGGCTGACACTTCCTCGTAGACACCAGCTGTCATGTTCTAATCAGGGCAGAATCCAGGGGATCTTTGAACTAGGATGGGGAAAAAAAATGACATCTTCATGTTCATTAACCTCTTACTGAAGTTTAGCATTTCCTTCCATTACGAATGCACACATCAAAGCCCTGTGCTATTTCACAATTCCAGGGACTTTGTCCATAACACACGCTCTGCTTTTGGGGGGCGCTCTTGCACGTATGACGTTCCTGACACTGGAAGCCTTGAACTTCATGAAGCTCCACGTGTGTTTTCCTGCCACATCTCAGTCGTTGCAGACATCTGGATATTCATGCCTGCTCAGCGTGCTCCAGCTCCGAGACGCAGAGTTGGACCTGCTGTTTGCGGGCTTGCTAGGTAGCTGCGGATAAGGAACCTGTTACCGTATCGTGTGTGTTTTCTAAAAACTGTTTGATAGCGCTACTTCCTTATTGATTTCCCTTGCACTTCGGTGGTTATTCCATGCCTTTAGCAACCATTGCTCTGAGAAGGGGCCCTAGGCTTTGCGAAATGGCCAAAGCTGTGGCTTAAAGTGTAAGACTCTCACCCCTGGAGGAGCAGGCTGCTGTGTCTTCTTCCTCAGCCACTTTGATGGGGCCTCACGCTGCAGCCTTGAATCTTCTTGAAGTACAGTGAGGGCCACGGGCCCCCGCCAGCAGGATTTAGGAGCGAAGCCTTGGCCTGCGTCCCCTGGCATCTTCCTCTGTCTGCACCCTGTCCGTCTCCGCCCCTTCACGCATCCAGCCTCACCCGCACGGGGCTATTTCAGGGTCTCCTGTATGCCCTGCACTCCCCACCTTCCTGCATCCATGCAGCTCCTGCTGCTGAAGGTTCTGCATTCTACCCAAAGGGCATTTCAGGCAATGCTCCTTCCGCAAGGCCTCCAGAAAACCCAGTGTGGTTCTCCTTATGGTGGGAGCTGTGGTTTAGATGGGTGACCATGGTGAGCTCTGCTGGATGGTGGGCGAGGGGCCTGGAGAGTGTGTCGCATTCCCAGGGAGTCCCTGGGCGGCATGCCAGCACTCTTTGGACGATGACCACTCTTAGGAAGGACAGGCACCACCAGGAAGCTGTGTCTGCCTGAAGAACCAGAAGCTCTCAGTGGTCTGGTGGGTGGAGAATGTTCAGATACATGACCTGCGCTCTTCTGAGTGAGGATACTGGAGATGGAGTCAAGTTCCGAGGAGCAGGGAGCATCCTGAGGTCTGCTCCGCTGCGCTGATGCAGCCTGTATGTGACCCAGGAGGATGCTGAGCTGCAGGTGTGGCTGTAACCTGTGACTCTAGCCCACCACCGTCCTCTTGTGGGAGGAGGAGCTGTACCTCTGGGGCGTCCGCCTAAACCTTGAGGTCCTTGCTGCCTGTAGGGGCTTGAATAGTGTCCTTCCCCAAAATTCACGTCCACTCAGACTGTGACCTTGTTTGGAAATAGGGTCATTGCAGGTGTAATCAGTTACATTAGTCACGGTCTTCCTGGGGTAGGTGTGCCCTCAGGTGGCCCTAAATCCCACAACTGGTGTCCTTAATAAGGACGTGAGAGCAGACAGAACGGACCACCATGTGATGCCAGAGGCGGAGGCCAGAGTGATGCCGCCACGAGCCAAGGGATGCTGAGGGTGGCTGGCCGCTGCCGCAAGGTAGGGGAGGGCCTGGGAGAGAGCCCCACCCCGGCATCACCTTGGTTTAGGGTTTCTGGCCTCTGGGACTGTGGTAGAATGGATTTCTGTTGCTGTCAAGACACCAGGTTCATGGTAACCTGTCCTGGCATCCCCGGGAAATGGACGCGACACTGACGGATTCACCTGGGGCCACACGGAGGGGTGGCTTCTGCTTCCTCCTGCCTCCCAGCTCCACAGTCCTCCCCACCCCGGTCTCAGCTCAGTTCAGTCCAGTCGCTCGGTCGTGTCCGACTCCTTGTGACCCCATGAATCACAGCACGCCAGGCCTCCCTGTCCATCACCAACTCCCAGAGTTCACCCAAATTCACGTCCATCGAGTCAGTGATGCCATCCAGCCATCTCATCCTCTGTCGTCCCCTTCTCCTCCTGCCCCCAATCCCTCCCAGCATCAGAGTCTTTTCCAATGAGTCAGCTCTTCGCATGAGGTGGCCAAAGTACTGGAGTTTCAGCCTCATTGTCATTCTTTCTCCCCACTTACCCCCTCAAACCCCCACTCACTGAATGAGGGGGTGGTGGCCCTTCACCATGTGTGTCTGTCAGACGCCTGCTGGCTCTGGCAGGATTGATGACAGCCTGCAACCGAAGCTGCTTAACCAGTGATGTGTTTGTGTTTGCATGCTTTTTTATTTTTAATTAACTGTTTGGCATGTAGCATGCTTTTGAATGCTTTTGATTACCTCATATAATTATTTAGATATAAATTTTAGAAATGTCAAGTGTTTCTTGGCAGAGGTAGTTGGAAAACTACAAACTTACCACATGTGATGCTCTGTGTCCACATCCTAAGCCTTCAGACCAGAGGGGCCATGCCCGTGGGTGGGCTGCAGAGCAGGCAGTGGGGTCACAGGATCCATGATTGATTTTACTGAGCTGCAGTCATTTAAATCAGGTCAAATTAAGGCCCCTGAGAACACATAATAAGGGGAAGTATAGAATGCCCATGAATTTTAATACAGGCTAAGACTTTGGTCAGTAATCTCTGGGGATGTATTTTAGGGTAGGAATTTAAGAAAAGGATGCTTTTTGCCTGAGATTGTGCCATCCACTCATTTTCTGACCACTTCTTGGGCATGCCCATGAAGATGGGCATCTCCATCTCCTGAAGGTGGGTCAGGACCCGAGGATACAGGGTGACTGCTGGGGTCCCTGCCTGGGAGGCATTCCTGCCTGGCTGGGTCGGCTCTGGTCAGGCATGGGAGGGTGACACTTCTCTGCCAACCAGAGAGTTGATCAGGAAAGAGGTTCTGAATTTAGTTCAGTGTCTTTCATCTTTTTGGGGGAGGGGGGATCATCTTGAAGATGAGTCATACATGACCAATGGAGTGGAATGAAACAATTAAAATCCTTTAATTTGAGGATTGAAGGGAATATTGATCTTTAATAGCTACAGGTCATGTTCCAGATATCTTTTTCTTTTTTTCCCACACTGTTGGGCTTGCAGGATCTCAGTTCCCTGAACGAGGGATTGAACCTGGGCCGTGGCGGTGAAAACTGGGAATCCTAACAACGAAGCCACTAAAGAACTGCCCCTCCTTCTTTTTGTTTTGGTTAAAAGCACTCATTGAGAATTTCCTTCCAGGAAATAAATGGGAAACGGTGGAAACAGTGTCTGACTTTATTTTTGGGGGGCTCCAAAATCACTGCAGATGGTGATTTCAGCCATGAAATTAAAAGATGCTTACTCCTTGGAAGGAAAGTTATGACCAACCTAGATAGCATATTGAAAAGCAGAGACATTACTTTGCCAACAAAGGTCCATCTAGTCAAGGCTATGGTTTTTCCAGTGGTCATGTATGGATGTGAGAGTTGGACTGTGAAGAAAGCTGAGCACCAAAGAATTGATGCTTTTGAACTGTGGTGTTGGAGAAGACTCTTGAGAGTCCCTTGGACTGCAAGGAGATCCAACCAGTCCATTCTGAAGGAGATCAGTCCTGGGTGTTCACTGGAAGGACTGATGCTAAAGCTGAAACTCCAGTACTTTGGTCACCTCATGAGAAGAGTTGACTCATTGGAAAAGACTCTGATGCTGGGAGGGATTGGGGGCAGGAGGAGAAGGGGACAACAGAGGAAGAGATGGCTGGATGGCATCACCGACTCGATGGACGTGAGTTCGGGTAAACTCCAGGAGTTGGTGATGGACAGGGAGGCCTAGTGTGCTGCAATTCATGGGGTCACAAAGAGTCAGACACGACTGAGCGACTGAACTGAACTGGAGGAGGTAGGCTTGGTGAGGAGACTGGCATTCCTTTCCCCAGGTGAGGATCAGGGCCAGGACTAGAGTGAATCAGAGCTATCCGTGGTCCTGCTGCTGACCGTGGGGTCCCTGGGCACACACACCTCAGCGGTCCCATCTGGATCGGAGGTGTGATGAGCCTTGAGGCCCTGTGCTCAGCATCCTTAGAGACTCTTGCTAAATGCAGGGCTCACTGTGCCATTTCAGGTCCTCAGTCCCAGTAAGGACCACAGGCTTCTAAACAGTCCTCTAGTGGTTTGCCTCTATCCTCTGGGGAAGGGGTTGTAGCCCATGTGGTCACATCTGGGGCTCTGACTATAGGCAACAGCCAAGCTCCAGGCTGTGCCCGGGGGAGAGACTGGCCTGTCCCTGTGGCTTATCCTCAGCTCCCAGTCCTTTGGGGGACCCTGTTGTATGTGGGGGACCTAGGCCTCACACTGCCTCCAAAGGTTCCCCTGGCAGATGTGTCCCAGAGCAAGTGTCATTTCCTGAGATCTGAATTACTGGCCAAAATGCAGTTTCTCCTAAAATCCAACCTTTTAAAGATCAATTCTTGAAAGATAGCTTTCTAAGTCAAATGTCAAAGGTTTAGGTCTTTGGGGCTGTATCAAATGTAAAGTGTCCTTGTTTGGTGATTCACAATTGTAATGGCCATCTCACCAGGTGATGCTTGCATGGTGGTGTCTGAAAGCTGTTAAGATATGCAGAACCTGTCTCTGTACCAAATGGCCCCAGACCACTGGAGTTTTGGTGTTTTGTGTTCCTAGTGGAATCCATGGGGAAGGTGTAGGGGAGGATTTATTTGCTACACGTGACCGTCCCTTCACTGAGCCAGAATGGTGTCTGCGGCTCCTCGTGGGGACCCAGTGCCTGATATAGGCCAGTTGCATGGCTGGCATTCAGGACACCTCGTGAATGAGTGAGCAAAGGGTGCCTAGCCATTAGAGAAATGGCTATTTGTGTACTTTTCCCCTCAAAAGGAGATCTGGTATACCATTTTAGCCTTTGTTTTTCTATGAATTAAGGGACTTTCTAGGTGGTCCAGTGGTAAAGAATCTGCCTGCCAATGCAGGAGGCGTGGGTTTGACCCCTGGGCAACCCATTCCAGTATTCTTGCCTGGGAAATCCCATGGACAGAGGAGCCTGGTGGGCTACAGTCCATGGGGTCACAAAGTGTGGGACACGATTGAGTGACTGAGCATGTCGCATGTTAGTAAGTGCTCATCCTCCATAAAACAGACATTGAACATCTGGTATTTTCTGCCTGCTGTTTGCTGTCTTTCGCATATTGTGCTGAGCTGCAGAACTGATGGAACTCGTCTCAAATCCAAGTTGAGTTGAGTTCATGCAGTAATCCGCATTTGTGTGGGAGGTCTGCTTGGTTCCAGGCCTGTGCTGGGCACTGGTGGAAGGAGCGAGAGGATGCAGGAAGGCGCACTCTGTGTGACACAGACCTGACTATGTCCCAGAGGAGGGCAAGAGCCATGGGGCAGCAGGGGAGAAGAGCCGCAGTGGGCAGCACCAGGTCTTAACACAGCAAGAGGAGTGGACACTCTGATTTCTCAGAGCAGGAGAGATTGATTTGGGGAGACAGTGGCAGTGAAATCAGGGGGGACTTCAAGGAGGTGGCATTTGTACAGACCTTGGGAGGTGGGTGCATTTGGAAGAGGCAGAGCATGAGGGGTCGGAGAGGAAAAGCTGGGCTGTGTGGTGGGGACCCGTGTGTGCTGCCGGGTAGACTGGGGGTGGATGGAGCCAGGCCCTGAGGGTCAGGCAGACAGTCCTCGTCCCCCTGGAAAGGGCAGCATCATGAGGGGCTGAGCAGGGTGAGACGTGGCCACAGCTGCCCTTAGGAGGAATCATCTGAACCCAGGTCCAGGGTGTCCTGGTTGGGGAGCCACAGGGGCCCGGGAAGTCAGATGTGGTCCCTGATAGGAGATGGGGGACTGAGGAGGAGACAAGGTGGCCTTTAGGGTGGGGAGGCGAGGACTGAGGCAAGGATGCTGCAGGAGAGAGGCTACTCCTACTCAGTGGGAAGGAAGGCTGGTGACCCGCAAAGGGAGATGGCCGGGGCCCTTCCCAAATCTGTCTATGACTCTGTGTTGACTTTGGACCTTCAGGGAAAACTTTATCTCCGGGCATCAGCACATGACATACTGGCTACAAAACCTATTATCCAGCGGAGTTACCACTCAACGTTCAATCAGCAGAGTTTGAATGCTAGTAGCTGAGCCTCTCTTGCCTCTGAACGTCTGTTCCGATCCTGGCAGAGTCCACGTCATTGTAGAGACCTGCCTGCCCTGGATGCTGCTCTCCTCACCAAGCCATGGTCTCCTGGAGGGCAGGGCCCCCGTTCTGGCCACTCCTGCTCCCTGGCACCCACAGTCTCCATCACCGGGGGTTAGGTGTGCATGGCATGTGTGGTTGATGAGTGTAATTCATGAGACACATCAGGGAAGATCCGTTCCAAATTAAGTTCAAGGAAACGCTTTGGAATTGTAATATCGATTCTGTCCTATGTCTTCTGTGTTTCATGCACAATATTGAACAAAGTTGTGTGCCCTACTTTAGGAAAAAAAATAGAAGTTTATTCAGGGTATTGATTTTCTGCAAAATCTGATTCCATCGTTTTAAGTAATGAATGCGATCACTCCCTTATCTCCAGATATGTGTGTTACAGTCTTAGTGCTGAGAACCGCAATCGGGGCTCAGCGATCGATGGCTTTCACAGCCAGTGTGTAGGCAGCTGAAACTGCAGTTCTGTTGATGTGCGTGGAAGAGGTTTCCAGCCAGAGTGGACAGTTAATCAGACCACGGGGGAAGAGGAAGTTAGGTGGAAGGAGGGACAGAGGCAAAGTTGCTCCCACTCATGCCCAAGGCCTCCACACTTGCAGCCCATGCAGAGACACACACAGGCAGTGAGGCATCCAGAGATCCAAGCTGGTTGGAATATTAACGAGCTGGGAGGTGGGGGTGGGTGGGTGACTGTAGAGCAAGAGGCTCAGCTTTCTTGAAAGGCCCTGAACTGCGGTGCCCACGGTCTGTGCACCAGAATCCCGTATCCCTTCCTGCATCGTTCCCAGCTGAGTCCAAACAGTGAGTGTTCAGGAGGCTGAGCTCCAGTGCTAAGTACCTAGGCCCTCAATGCTTGGAGACTCAGAGAAAAATCAATGTGAGCTGGCCAGAAGTGAACATAATGTTTGATCCACCTCTGAAAGGATACCTCAGCAAAGCAAGAGACCCCGTGGGCTATAGAAGATGCAGAAAGAATAAACCACCTCAATAATTTAAACAACCTTAAGCCTTTGACTCAGAAGCTCATATCTATCCTGAAGTCTGAGCCGCTGACTGTATGAGAAGGTGCCTGGAGGGCCTATGTGCCTCCTCCTCTTCAAGGCCTGTTTGCTTCTAGAACAGTCTGGTCTCCCCAGTCAGAGGCTCCAGAACTTTCTGCAAGTTATTACCTTGCTGGACTGTTCTTGGACTGTTTACTGGCCGGGTCTCAGGGAGAGTGTCCGTGTACTGAGAGAATCTGTAGAATATCTGAAAACAGAATAATCTTTAAATTTTTTATGTGAATGTTGATACAAAATCAGCATGAGTCTCATACAAGCCATTGGACAGATGACACTGTTGGGGCCAAATGAAAATCTCGTTGGAGATTCTGAGGAAAAGGCCGCATGCAGATGGGGACTTCACGTACAGTGCTCACGGTCTGTCCTGACCTTCCCCTCACCCCCGGGATGCACTGAGTCGGTACCAAGTGTTTGCACCTGCACTTATCTGTAAAGCTGCAAGAGAGGTTTTAAAGGCCATGCAAATGGGATGTAATCTCTTTAAAAATAAGTAAGGAGGTCACTGGTCTTCCCTGGTGACTCAGACAGGAAAGAATTTCCCTACAGTGTGGGAAATTCAGGTTCAATCTCTGGATCAGGAAGATCCCCTGGAGAAGGAAATGACTACCCACTTCAGTATTCTTGCCTGGGAAATCCCATGGACAGAGGAGCCTGGAGGGCTACAGTCCATGGGGTTGCAAAGAGTCAGACATGCCTGAGCAGCTAACACATGAGGAGGTCACCATGGATCCACAGAGCAGGCCAACTCCTTTCAGAGAATGCAACCACTTCCCCAAGCCTCAGTGCAGTGTGTGGAGGCCCTATCCTACCCGAGTGCAGGAGGGAGCAGTGGGCCGGAGCTTGGAGACGTGGGGCGGCCTGAAGTCCTGCCTCCACGGGCTCCACGGTCAGGGTCACCTCTTGGGTCTGGCTGCACTTCTGCTTCGTCATCTGTGGGGTGGGGGTGGTAGCCTCTCCATGCAGCTGGTGTTTTAGGCATGATTAGAAGGTTAAATGAGATGGCTCTGTCAACCATTGAGAGCAGGGCCTGGCATGCTGCAAAGTGAAAGTGTACATGAAAGTGAAATTCGCTCAGTTGTGTCCAACTCTTTGCGACCCCATGGACTCTACAGTCCATGGAATTCTCCAGACCAGAATACTGGAGTGGGTAGCCTACCCCTTCTCCAGCAGATCTTCCTGGCCCAGGAATCGAACTGGGGTCTCCTGCATTGCAGGCAGGTTCTTTATCAACTGAGCTATGAGGGAAGCCCTGGCATGCTGCAGGTGCTCATTAAATGCTCTCTACTATTACTGCCGGAACTCAGGGAAGCTTGCATATTTACTGCAGTGAAACATGGGGGTACATCCGTGCTCACCCCACCAAGTCGGCTGACCATGCTCCTCTTCCAGTGTATCCCTGGGACTGGGGCATTTGGTGTTTTATCCAGACAGAGGGGTGGTTTCTCCAAGCAGGGGTTCTCAGTTCAGTTTGACAACTGCTGCTCTAAGCTGGTACTGCCAGCGGGTCATGCCAGTCCGTCTCTTCCAGCTCCCTTTTGCTGCAGATACTGCCAGGTTTGGAAATGAGCTGTGAGACCTGTGCATGGGCTCAGCTCCTGGCAATTCATCTCCATCAGCCTGATCACTTGAGACCAGTGGGTGGCTCTGGGAAAGGCTGCTATGGACCCGCGTCTCAGTGAGAGCCAGGGCACCAGGCATCCCAGAGGGGAAGCTGGTGGATGCGGTTGCCAGGGTAACCCAGCCTGGTACTTCTCCCCATCTCACGCAGCCCTATGCCCATTCCTTTATCTGCCCCAGGTCATCATTGCGCTTCCCTAATGAGGCTTCTCTGCTTTCTGCCTTCCTGTTCTCACTGCATGAAGGGGCTCTGGTCCCCGCCCCTAGCATCTACGAGGCGCTCTCCAAGGTGCTGACCGGCCTGCCTTCGTGTTCTCACTGCATGAAGGGGCACTGGTTCCCGCCCCCTACCGCCTACGCCCTCCGGCGGCGCTCTCCAAGGTGCTGACCGGCCTGCATCCTCCGCGCACACTGTCCTCTGTGTGACGGACGACTCTTGAACCTCTGCTTTCAGTACTTCCCAGATCTGTGCTGACAACAATAACGTCTCCCAATTATGAGGACTCACAGTCTCTAATCCTCACTATGATCTCGAGGCACCGGTATTATGTCTCCATTTAAACGGGAAAAACGGAAGCTGTGGAGTAGTAGGGCAGAGCTGCAGCTCGAGGCAAATCCTGCGGCTCTTTCCCTGCAGCTCTTTCCCTGCAGCAGCGAACTTCTGTTTCACTTGTGTTTGTAGCTGGTATGGCCGTGTGCGCCCTGATCTTGCTTCACAATCAGCATGCCTGAAACCACGCCCGCTGATGCCCTCCCAGCCCCGTGTACCCCTCATTCACCACCACGCACCCAGTGCCTCCTTGCCCCTCTCCAGCCACTTCATCCATCACTGTTTGACTTCTCTGGCTTTTCCCCTCTGCCTGTCCCAGCTTTTTATTTTTCATTTCATGTCTCTAGTTGAGGCCCCCTTCCCCCTTTCCCTCTCTCTTTCTTTAAACTCAGACTTCAAACCTGGTATCGACACTAGTGGGAATGCATTGGATATCTGTTCACAGGATGGTCAGGTTTTTATTCCATTAGTAATCTGGCTAATTACTGTGTTATACTTCTGCTCCAGGCTGCACCCTCCAGTTCCATGAATAGGCAGAATTTCAGTGACTCACTCTCAGTCTCAAAGTAAACTGGGGATCCCAGGAAGTTCCTGGATTCTCCCTTAGAAATAAATGCCAGGAATCTCCCACTGGCCCTCTTGTTAGGTGAATTCTTGTGGGAGCATGGGAAGCAGGATGAGGAGGTAACTGGACAAGAAATCACACTGTGAGGACCAACACAATACTGTGAAAGTGAAAATGCTAAGGACTCATGCCAGCCACAGTCATTCACAGGCTCTATCCGTGGTGTCACGTGGCTGATGAAACTCCTTACAATTTTTCCTGCCAAACAACCTCCATCTCTTTATTTGGTAACCTAAGGGGCCAGATGAATAGCTTCCAATAATTTCTAAGCTCCTACAGAGAATTTTCCCTCTACCCGGAATCCTTCTTCTTCCCTGCTCTCTCCCATCTGGTCCCCCTGCCCTACTCTGAAGCCCAGCCTCATACCACCTCATCCAGAAGCCCTGCCTAGTTCCCCTTCACTGGGGGCTTATCCTTCACACTTGGAGCCTAGTAACCCTCTCCTGCCCCAGGCGGGGAAGGGCCATGTTCACCTTTGAACCTGTGGCCCTTGGGAGCACCCAAGCAGTCTCCACTGCAGCAGTGTTCGTAGTCAGAGATGGACTGGTTTGGTGTCTAAACAGTGTCTGGAGAGATCCAGCACATTCTCCTTGGATGTCCTAAAGATTCTATATAAATAGTTCTTTTCTTGTTAATCCAGAGATGTTAGATGCACAGAGATATGAAGCTCAACACAAATAAGGCCAGGAGCATCTTTCTTAATTAAATTTGAAATGCTAGTAATTAGCCACATTATTAGAGCAAATCGAATCTCCCTTATGTCGCTGACAGGACCGATGTCTGGAGGCTGGTCCCTCCTCACTCACAGTGGCTTCAGTCACATAAAGTTGCAGCCCACGTGGCAACATAACTGCCTTCTGAGCCATCCCTGCCTGGAGGCGCCTACTTCAAAGGGGGGGGGGACTTTGAAGAGCTTTCTACACACATGCGTGCCACCTCCAGGGCCTGCAGTTGCTCTCCCCTGAGCTCGTGGGAGTGGTGGAGCTGTGGCGTCAGTCGGGCTGGATGGGCTCCCGGGGTCAGAGCAGTATCGGTGGTGCCACCTGCTGTGTGTGCAGAGGCTTCTGCCTCATGCCCGGGTGCAGCTGGGAGGCAGGGGGTCAGGACGTGGGAGGCAGAGACTGAAGTGATGCTTCACACAAGCCAAGGAGCCACTGGGAGTTGGAAGAGGCAGGAAGGACCCTCCCCTGTAGCCTCGAAGGGAGCTCAGCCCTGCTGACACCTTGAAGTAGGACTCCTGGCCTCTAGACCTGTAGAGAGAATAAATTTCTGTTGTAAGTCACACAGTTTTCGGTACTTTGTAACAGCAGCCCAGGAAACTAATGACCCTGCCATGCCAGGTCCTGATGAGGTTCCTGGAACCCTAACAACAAGGGAATGGTAGAGAGAAAAAGGCCCCAGAAGTTGCTTCATGTGGAATTTCCAGCCAGCCTGATGCAGTCAGTGGTGCTGGGCAGACCCTAGAGTGTTAGCTGCTGTGTCCTGCATGTCTTAGATTGTGATAGGCTGGACGTTCTTCACTCTTTCTCTGTTTCTTTACTCTTTCAAACTAACGTTTGTTTTGGTTTTCTTCTAAATGCATCCCTTTAAATCTCTGGGGCTCTGCTCTGTCTGTTCCTGCCTCCCAGGGACAGCTGTCTCTGCACTGCCCACCATCATATCTGCAGGGACCCTGAGAGCTAAATCCATCACCATTCCTGCTTGGAAACTGGTGCACCAAAAGGAGAGGATTTAGGATAAAATTGTGTACTACCATTCCCTAGATGGAAGATGGGCATCTCCCCCTCTCCTCCCCCACTCCTGACCTCATATGTGCACCTGCTGTTGTTCGCTAGATACTCCCCCAGGCTTTCTCAAGGCACCTCTGCCTGCTCCCCAGGGAGCCTGCGGGGTCACCTCCTTAAACACTCCAGATAAGACAAGTTAAGAAAACACCCCAGAGCTAAATTGCAGTTCATTTGTTCCCGGCTTGGAACTCTCGTATCTGTGCAAGGCAATTAGGCTTAATGGGATCACCCCTTGCAGAGGGTAAGTGGTTGACTGCGGTTATCTGTAGGTGCACAGTGATGTTTTCACTTCTAGAAACAACCTCTTCGTCTGACGCATCAGAAAACCAGCTGCTGGAGTTGACCTCCTCTGGCCGACCTTGCCCACACTTTTGCAGTTACTTTATTGCAGAACCCGGCAGGGTGGCTACTCAGTCACACAGGCAATGATGGGCAGTCGTGGCTGCAAGGCTTGGCCCCTGATTCATCCCACCCCCTGTTCCATCCCAGACCTCAGAGGTTGTTGAGGATGTAGGGCCTGGGGGTCAGCAGTTTGCCTCTGAGCCCAAAAGACCCCCAGAGAAAGGGAATGAAGGCAGTGCAGAGCCCATCTCTTTCCCCCTTTTAGGCTCAGTGTCATTAGAGCATCTCAGAGTGTAATGGACATGTGGCCAGTGGGCAGAGAGGACCTTTCGAGGGGAAACTTGCTCTGAGGGTAGAAAAGGTCGGGGTGGCTGGTGGGGCAGATGCTACCCTCAGGCCAAGTCTGGTTCTCGCTCTTCTGGACCAGTCCTGTGCAAGGGCTTCAAGTAAGTGACACAGCCTGTGAGTTTGGGACCCGTTAAGGGGGACCCACTGCTCTGAGACCAGATAAACTGAGGGTAACTGGCAGGGGCAGGAGACCCCCACCCCCTGACCCTCTGAGCTGTCCTCATCCGTGTGAGCTTCTGCAGTCTCCCTGGCATTTTTGGAGGCACGTTGCCTCCGCCAGGGATGAGCGTCAAGAGAAGCCTTCTGGAGGGGGTGGGTAGGGATTAACCTCTTGGTGAGATCCCAGGGGGACCATGCTCGAGTTCTAACTTCACCAAGTGTGGGGGGTAACTGGAACAAGTCTTGTGGGGGCTGTGTAATCCCCCCAAGGCAGTGTGGGGCCCCTGTGCACATACACGTGGGTTCAAATGGCCACTGCTTCCTGCTTCGTCCTGGTGACCATGATCTGGTGTCTGTGTCAGCCATGGGGTAAGAGCTGGGCTTGGAAGCCAGGACATAGGGTGGGTACTGCTGTCCCCCAGCTGGGGGGCCTGGGAGTCCTCCCTTCTCCAGGGTCAGATGTCCTCACCTGAGTGTTGGGCCGGCACCTCTGGAGGTGAAAGCGTGCCTGGGAACGTGCTTGTCTGAAAGTGAAGGTCCTGTGAGGTGGCTCATTTGTTACTATCACTCCCGAAGCCTCGTCAGGCAGAGCGAACCTGTGTTTTGTGCAGTTTGCATCTCACCTATTCATGAACCCCTGGTGTGAACTTAACTCCCCCTTAGAACTGGGGTCAGCAGTACCCAGTGTGGCCTTCCCAGGACCACGTGGACTGTCTCCACAGAAGGCATGCACTGATACTCTATTTATGCCTCACAAAGCTCGGTTTGGAGCAGAAATGAATTTATCTTGTTCATGCTTCTCTTGGCGACAGTATTTAATGGAGAGACATTTCATGGCATCTTCTGAACTTACAAATTTTGAGACAGGCAGTGTAGCTTTACAGAATCACTCGCAGAAACAAATTCTGAAGTGCAATTTGCTTTGCTTAATGAAAAGAAGCCAAGAAGCCTGGGGTTGCTGCCTGTTTCTTTTCTTTAGACCCACCCCAGCCTGCACACGTTGGTGAGCCCGCACTTCTTCAAGCCAAGAGCTTTCAAACTTCAATCAGTTGAGGACTGTGGATGGAAAGGAGCTGAGGGGGCTTGTGCTGGAATTCCATAACAGGGCGTCCCAACTTAGCATCTAAGTGGGTCGCCATGCTGAGTTCAGAAACAGGACACCTGTTACAACACATCACAGCAGGGTCCTGATTATCCTGGACCTGAGTTAGACTTTTCCAGCTGAGTCCATCAGGAATGCATGATGTCAAGTCCACATACGCCCTGGGATGTTCTGGTTCCTGGAACCACACATCTGGAAGACTGCTGGGCCCTTGTCTATCCCTGCAGGGTGTCCATGATGGCAAGCAGTTCAGGGGCACGTAACTGGGGGCTGTGATTTCATTGCAACAAGGGGGTGTCTCTGGGAACTGGCTGTGTAACCCGTGGGCGGGGCTGCATCCTGCAGTCCTGGCTCTCTGGAGGCTGCCTGGTCCTCGCGTCTGCTCAGCCTCCCTGGAGTCTCCTCACTCTGGAGAACGGGGGCTCAGCCTCATAGCCTAGCGGGGCGGGTTGTCCAGTGTGTTGTCACATGTGGGCTTGTATCCAGCGGCTGACTTCAGCATCGCCTTCATTTTCTCCTGTCTCCATCCTCATTTTCCACTGACACTGCTGTGTAATTGCCTGCAGCCCGGGTAATTAATTGTTAGTTGTGGGTGCATCGTCGTGAGCAGGAGAGGCCCCTGTGTTGGGAAGGTCCCTGAATTGGATTTTCATCTGCTCAGCACCATCACTGCTAATTACTAGAGCCAGAGTGAGGCCTTTTTGGAAATGAAAACACATTACCCTGACTCCCAGCCCTTCTGGATCCATGAAGCTCTCTTTTGGCCCCCTTGCAGATCCATGCAGATAACGGCCTAGATGCCTTCTTTAGACTTATGTATAGCTACGATCGTGCCCTTAGAGGCTGCTTCTATCCTGACAGGCGGGGTGGGCTGCACGTGGAGATGGCTGTTTCTTGATGGTGCTTGGTTGGAGCCCTTGCAAGAGAAAAGAGTATCAAGCCTGCGAGCCTGGTCATCCCCACATTATTAAGTACGTGGCTGGAAGGTATTAGCATTGGCAGAGTGCCCCGTCACCAGGGTCTGTTTAGATTCAGTTTGTCTCTGCTCAGCCCTCGCCGGCCTTCTTTTGGGAATCCTTGAGCACCTTTTTCTCACGGCACATACTCACACCTGGTTTCTGGCTAGTGTGGATTTGCCTGGAACTGCACCTGTGTGCACACAATCAAGGCTCCCCAAGTATTTCCACACTCTGATTCCTGACGTCCATGGCTACGCACCTCACGTGCTGAAAGGGACTCTTCAGATGGGACTGAATCAAATATCTTGATACAAGGAGTTTCAAAAACATTGTCAAGTAATTAAAGGTAAACTTTAGGTCATGTATGGATGTGAATTCAGTTCAGTTCAGTCGCTCAGTTGTGTCTGACTCTTTGCGACCCCATGAACTGCAGCATGCCAGGCCTCCCTGTCCATCACCAATTCCTGGAGTCCACCCAAACCCATGTCCATTGAGTCGGTGATGCCATCCAATCATCTTATCATCTGTCGTCCCCTTCTCCTCCTGCTCTCAATCTTTCCCAGCATCAGGGTCTTTTCAAATGAGTCAGCTCTTCATATCAGGTGGCCAAAGTATTAGTGTTTCACCTTCAACATCAGTCCTTCCAATGAACACCCAGGACTGATCTCCTTTAGGATGGACTGGTTGGATCTCCTTGCAGTCCAGGGGACTCTCAAGAGTCTTCTCCAACACCACAGTTCAAAAGCATCAATTCTTTGGTGCTCAGCTTTCTTCACAGTCCAACTCTCACATCCATACATGACCACTGGAAAAACCATAGCCTTGACGAGACGGACCTTTGTTGGCAAAGTAATGTCTCTGCTTTTCAATATGCTATCTAGGTTGGTCATAACTTTCCTTCCAAGGAGTAAGCGTCTTTTAATGTCATGGCTGAAATCACCATCTGCAGTGATTTTGAGCCCAGAAAAATAAAGTCAGCCACTGTTTCCACTGTTTCTCCATCTATTTGCCATGAAGTGATGGGACCAGATGCCATGATCTTCGTTTTCTGAATGTTGAGCTTTAAGCCAACTTTTTCACTCTCCTCTTTCACTTTCATCAAGAGGCTCTTTAGTTCTTCTTCACTTTCTGCCATAAGGGTGGTGTCATCTGCGTATCCGAGGTTATTGATATTTCTCCCGGCAATCTTGATTCCAGCTTGTGCTTCTTCCAGCCCAGCATTTCTCATGATGTACTCTGCATATAAGTTAAATAAGCATGGTGACAATATATAGCCTTGATGTACTCTTTTCCCTATTTGGAACCAGTCTGTTGTTCCATGTCCAGTTCTAACTGTTGCTTCCTGACCTGCATACAGGTTTCTCAAGAGGCAGGTCAGGTGGTCTGGTATTCCCATCTCTTGAAGAATTTTCCACAGATGGATGTGAGAGTCAGACTATAAGGAAAGCTGAGTGCCGAAGAATTGATACGTTTGAACTGGGGTGTTGGAGAAGAATCTTGAGTCTCTTGAATTGCAAGGAGATCCAACCAGTCCATCCTAAAGGAAATCAGTCCTGAATATTCATTGGAATGACTGATGATGAAGCTAAAACTCCAAAACTTTGGCCACCTGATGGGAAGAACTGACTCATTGGAAAAGACCCTGATGCTTGGAAAGATTGAAGGCGGGAGGAGAAGGGGATGACAGAGGATGAGATGGTTGGATGGCATCACTGACTCAATGGACATGAGTTTGGGTAAACTCTGGGAGTTGGTAATGGACAGGGAGGCCTGGCATGCTGCAGTCCATGGGGTTGCAAAGAGCTGAACATAACTGAGTGACTGAATTGAACTGAACTGAACTTAGGTTATCATGTATACTTGTATGTCATTAATATAAATATTCCAAAATTTATGTGGAGTCCCTAACATCTGATATGTCCTGATATAATGTTATCAGTCAAAATTCTAGTTATTATCCTAAGATGTTACATGTTGCAGAAATATCCAAGTTTCCTGGTAACTGAGTTGTACTCAAATCTTTTGCTGTGCTATTTTTAGTTTTGTCCTTTATAGACTATCATAATTTTACATTGCTTTCAAAAAAGAAGACTTTCAAGAAGGCTCATAAAAAGAACCTTTTAAAACAAATGTAAATTTATTATGGGGCTTCCCAGGTGGTTCAGTGGTAAAGAATCCACCTGCCAACACAGGAGATGCAGGTTCAATCCCTGGGTCAGGAAGACGCCCTGGAGGAGGGCATGGCAACCCACTCCAGTGTTCTTGCCTGGAGAATCCCATGGACAGAGTAGCCTGGCAGGCCACCGTCCATGGGGTTGCAAAGAGTTGGACACGACTGAGTGATTGGGCACACAAGTGGAGATTATTCTGGATTACCTGGATGGCCCCAGTATGATCACAGGGTCCTTTAAGAGGGAGCCCAGAGGGTCGGAGGCAGGAGAAGAGGTGTAGTGACCAGACCAAAGCTCCTTCAGGCTGGAGTGATGCACTTAGGAGGGAGGAGGGGCCAGGAGCCAAGAAGCGCAGGCGCCTCTAGAAACTGGAGAAGGCATGGAAGCAGATTCTTCGCTGCAGCCTCCAGAAGAAGCACAGCCTTCCCGACACCAGGGTTTTAGTGTTCTTGCCTCCAGAACTGGAAGAGAAGAAATTTGTGTGTGCGTGCTTTTTTAAAGCCACTGAGTTTGTGGCCATTTGTTAGAGCAGCAATAGGAAGCTAGCCTGGTACCTCCGCTGAAATGAGGACCATTTGTTGCCTTTGATGCACGAGGCTGAATCCTTGTGTGCAGGGAGAAATTTTGGCAAAGAGTGGCTGTTGACTAACAACTGCAGCATCATTGTAAAACACTATTAAATGGAAGCTTAGAGGTTCCCATTAACTTCCTTTCATGAAGATTTCATGATGCGTTTAAAGGAAAAAAGTGTAAGTATGTCCCTCTATCATCTGTTTCAAAGATGCAGGGAAAAAGTGAGAAAAAAGAGAATCAAAGCTGTATTTGGACTTTGGAAGGCATGCTTCTCAGGGCCCTCGAATCCCCGGCGGAAGACAGAACGCTGCCTCTGCTCGGAAGGGCCCTCTGTGGCTTTGTGTTCCTTTTGTCCTTTTTATTTTCTGTCTCAGCGTGTCTCTTATTTGTGGGCAGCATGTTGCTTTCACTTCAGTTAACGAGAGGCTGACCAGGAAGGTTTCAGAGAGGAAGTGAGGGGCAGGTGCCAGGCTGGCTGCCGGGCACCTGTGACCTGGTCCAGTCTCGCCCTTGCCTGGGTCCTGGCCCCTCGTCTGTAAAACGAGGGGTCAGCTTGGACAGCCCCTGCTCCCTCCCTCTGAATTCTGGTCCTACCTGGGCCGTTTTGAGAGCTGATTGAATGGGACGCACGTTGCTTCTGCTCAGCTGGACATTCCAACCCAGAGTCTTTAAAGGTGGGCTGAACTTTCACTTTTTTTTTCTCTTGAGAAAACAAACAAACAAATTAGTGTCTACACATGTTAATAAGCTACCCAAAGACCACCATTCATCATTCTGATTGAAACCTTTTAAACTGTATAATTGTGCTCTGTTTTCCTCAGTTCCGATAATGAAGTAGCTTTTGAGGCAAGGATGATGAAGTGCAGGCTTGATAGACTGCGAAGCATTTGTCTGTGGGTGTCTGCTTTCTTTGGTTTTAAATTTATCTTAACTCTCGGTGTGGAGTGAGTGGCCCCGGATGGTGGTGCTGCCTCTAGAATGACAATGACGCCTCCTTCATCCCACCCCAGACCAGCAAAGGGCGATTCGCGAGGCTCCTGTTCTCCCTTCAGGAGACGTGATTTTTCCCTCTTTTTGACTCATGCCAGAGCTCCAGGCAGGGCTGCTGTTTCTTGAGCTGTGCCTCCGAAAACATCTGCAACCCCATAAATACATTTGAAAAAAAAAAAAAGACTTAATGGATGACTTCTTTAAAGATTTATGAGGTTCTGCAACTAGACTTTCCATAAAGAAAGCACGGATCCTAAATTTTACGTTTTAATAAGATCAGAGGGACTGATTCATTGGCTTTTGGTACTTTATAGAAAGTCGATAAATACAGTTCTTTGACTCCAGTGAGACTTTGGGTATTTCGGTCTTCCATTCAAACTCAAATGTACATTACAGGGTAAGTTTTCTGGTTGAAATGATTCAGAAAATGCATAATTCAGTAACCTGAACCAGAAACCCTCAGGATAATTCTCCCCCTCGGATGTGAATAGTGTGTAACCCCATTTGAATTCCCAGCCTAAGAATACTGTTTCCAGTTCCACAGGTCAGAAGATGGCTTCGAGGCCCTTAACAGTACGTCGTAAAGGGAAAAATGTAGAAATAATTGCCTACGGCTTTGAGAAGCAGTCTATGAAATCATGCTGATCCACATGAAATAAATAGGTTGTGAGATATAAGAATTATCTGCGCTAGTAAAGGTGAAGTGGCCGTAACTCACCAACATGATAGCATCTCCCGCAAGGAGGATAAACTGTGAGCCACGCACAAGGAGAGGAGACAGGCTGCCAGCCCAGCGGCAATAAAAAGGGCTTTCTTTGTTCTTTGCCATAAAACTGACACCGTGTTTAATGACATGACCTCGAAGGCAGACAGTCACCTGGTGGCTCCTTCTGCTTTGCTCTGAAGGATGTGCATTTAAAGACGGAGGAGGTGTGGAGTGGGGGCCTGGGTTGCAGGGGACGGAGCACGCCTGCTCTTCTGCGCCCGCTGGGGACTGGGCCTCGGATCACAGACACATCATGCCCCTGGGTCCACAGCAGCCACCAGCCGCACTGGAGATTTAGAGCCAGCTCTGATTTCAAGCAGCATTAATTACAGAGTCAGTTTCCCCACACCTACAGCAAACGGGGCGGCACGCTGGACCCGGAGCCCAGGGTCTCGTCTCCGGGTGTGGATTGAACAGAAAATGGCATTACAGGGCTTGTACAGGGCTTCTTTTATGTTTCATGAATATCACACCAGTAATGTTCAAGTTCTTCATAGAATTCAAGAAGACAAGGATATACAGATACTTTAATTAGGAATAAAGGGACTTCCCAGTGGTTAAGACTCGCCCTTCTAGTGTAGGGAGAGTGAATGGGAAACTGAGATCCCACATGCCACACTGAGTGGGCAAAAAGTAAAAGGAAAAAAGCGAAGAAAGAGGGCCCATAAAGCGAGCACCTGAAGTCAACCGGGCATTGCTGTTTTATGATGATTGTTCTTCCGGACTTTATCTGTATGTGTGCAAACATACGGGCTTCCCCATTGCATCATCCCCCCTTTTAACTGAACTATACTAACGTACGCTAATCTTAAGTGTACAGCTTATAAACTTTTATGTAGATATATACCCAGGTAACCACCAACAAGATCAAGGCAAAAATCCCTCCTGTGCTGTGCTTAGTCACTCAGTCATGTCCAACTCTCTGCAACCCCATGGACTGTAGCCCACCAGGCTCCTCTGTCCACGGGGATTCTCCAGGCAGGAATACTGGAGTGGGTGACCATGCCCTCCTCCAGGGGATCTTCCCAACCCAGGGATCGGACCCACGTCTCCCACATTGCAGGTGGATTCTTTACCAGCTGAGCTACTGGGGAAGTCCCCAAATCCCTCCTATTCAAGTCCTTTTCAGGAGAGACAAGAGGACATCAAATGTGGTGATTGCTGTACTGACTTCACACTGGAAGTAGCTTTGCCTTCTAGAGCTTCAGATTTATGGAATCACACACCATGCAGACTTTTCTGAAATAAATGTGGCATTCACTCATGATTGTGTATATAAAAGTAGTAGTACTTGTTGTTCAGTTCCTAAGTCATGTCTGACTTTTTTCAATCCCATGGACTGCAGCACAGCAGGCTCTTCTGTCCTTCACTATCTCCCGGAGTTTGTTCAAATTCATGTCTACTGAGTTGTGATTCTGTCTCATCCTCTGTTGCCCTCTTCTCCTCCTGCCCTCAATCTTTCCCAGCATCAGGGTCTTTTCCAATGCGTCGGCTCTTCACATCAGGTGGCCAAAACATTGGAGCTTCAGCTTCGGCATGAGTCCTTCCAATGAATCTTCAGGGTTGATTTCCTGTAGGATTGACTGGTACTTCTTTTTAATTGTGCAGTCACATTCCATCATATAAACATGCCACAGCCTGTCTCCTGTTTTCGGACATTTGGGTTGCTTTGCAGTTCTTGGTTACTAGGAACAAAGGTACAGGACTGTGCCTGTGTATATCTTTTGGGAGATATATACACACCCATTTCTTCTAAGTCAATACCCTGGGAGAAACATTTCATGTTGTAAAATGCATATATGATTATCTTTAACAGATACTACTAAAGAGTTTTAAAATGATCATTTCATATCCTCACAAGTTTCTTTTCAATTTTAGTCATTATGGTGGGTCTGTGAAGGTACTTAATTATGATTTTAATATACATTTTTTTTCTGATAAAGACTTATGCTGGAAACCTTTTCACAGGCGTATTAGTGACTCAAATATTCTCTTTTATATTTTGCCTATTCAAGTCTTTGACCCTTTTAAAAAAGGTATATTTTTATTATTGATTTGTGATAATTCTTAATATGCTGGATGTGAGTTCATTCTTGCACATATGTTTAGCAAATTTTCCTTCCACGGTAATTGGTCTAACTGAACATGAGTTCTTAATGCTAATACGTCCATTTCATCAAGTTTTTTCTTTTCTCTTACTTCTTTTTTGTCGTGGTAAGAAATATTCCTCTATTCAAGATGATGCAAAAAAAATGTTCCTGTGCTTTCTTTTTGAAACGTTGTTGTTTAATCTTTTGCATTTAGACATAATAATTCTTGAGTTGATTTTTGGACGTGGAGCAGGATAGAAGTGTGTGCTTTTTTCTGTTGCTTGATTACCATGTGTTCGAGAGCTTGTCCTCTCCCCACCGAATTTAGACGTGCTTTTCCTAAAGGAGAGGCTGTACCCGTGCATCTGTGTCTGCGTTTCCTGCTCTCTGACACTATTTACCATCATCGCAGAGATACCATCGTGCTCTTGTTACCGTTGCTTTACGGTGAGTCTTGCTGTCTGACAGTTTGTCTCCAAACTCTTTTTCTTCTTCCTCAAGACTCTCCTGACTGTTCTAGGTTCTTTCGTATTTCCATGTAAACTTTAGAACTGGCTTGTTGACCTACACAAAAAATACCTGCTGGGATTTCAGCTGGGCTCACATCGAATCCAGAGATGCGTTTGAGATGAATTGACATTTTTTTTCAAATAAAGAATTTTCTAACTTATAAATAAGAAATATCTCTTCCTTATGTCTTCTTTAACTTATTTTAGTAATGTTCTATAGTTTTCTATGTAGAAGTCATACATTTAACCATAGGTAATATGATTTTTGATGGTATATTAAATAATATATGAAAAATTTCTTCCAATTTTTGTTGTTAGTATTTAGAAATAAAATGGGCTTTTTAAATTGATATATCCAGTGACTTTTCTAAATTTACCTATTAATTGTAAGAGCTTATTTGTAATACTTTTGGATTGTCTATGGGTTTGTGTCATCTGTGAATCTTGACCTTTTTTATATCTTTTATCTACCTGCCTACCTATATACCTTTGAATGTAAGGATGTATCTATTTCTCTAATTATGTACATATGCATGTGTACATACATAAGGTTTTAGCACCTAGGCTCATGAAAGATGTGACCTATAGGTTCTTTTTTTAGTGTCTGTCATTTTTTGGTATCAGAGTCCTATTGTACTCATAAAATTTAGTGGCAAGCATTCCTCTTCTTGTCTCTGGAAGAATATTTTCCAGGTGGATATTATTATTTTTAAAGGTTTAGAGAAATTAATCATGACTCTACCTGAGACTCAAGTTTTCTTTATGGGAATTTTCTAACCGTTGATTTAACATTTAAGCAGATATAAGGCTATTTCTATTTTTCTTCATGCCAGCATTTTATGCTGTGCTCTTAAAAATAGATTTGTTCTTTTCATCTAAGTTTACAAATTCCTTAGTATAAGATTTATTTTCATAGTATCCTTTATTTTCTTCTCTAGGCCTATAAGATCCTGGTGACATTCCCTTTTCATTCATGATGGTGGTCATTTTTCCCCTTTGTTATCGTCTTGTCATTTTGAAAGGGGATTTTAGGTTTTATTACTATTTTAAATAGCATACTTTGGGTTTGATTTTCCACATTGTAAATCTGCTTTTTGTTTCATTGACATTTCCTTTTGTGTTTGTTATTTATTTTATTCAACTTTACTTTGTTATGCTAGATTTTTGACGTGGAAATATAGATAACGAATGTTAATCATTTTCCATCTCCTTCTATATATAAATTTCTGGCTATAAACTCTTCTCTAGGCACTATTTTAGCTTATCCACAATTTGTAATATTCATATTTTCATTACTGTCCCGTTCAAAATATTTCCCTTTGCAATTTAGTCTTCACCCATGGGTTTTTGTTCAAACATTTCATTTGACTGAAATATGTGTGTGCTTTCCTACAGACTTTGTTATTTGTTTAGTTTGTTGCATTGTCATTAGAGAACAGCTCAGTATGGCTATAATTATTTGAAATTTGTTGAGACAAGCTGTTTTTGACCCAGCAGATTGATTCAGTTTGGTAAACATCCCACATACAGCCACGCGGAATACATATTCTGTCAGTGTGTGCAGTGCTCAGCTCAGCTCAGTTGCTCAGTTGTGTCCGACTCTTTGTGATCCATGGACTGCAGCATGCAAGGCCTCCCTGTCCATCACCAACTCCTGGAGTTTACTCAGACTCATGTCCATCCAGTCGGTGATGCCATCCAACCATCTCATCCTCTGTCGTCCCCTTCTCCTCCCACCTTCAATCTTTCCAAGCATCAGGGTCTTTTTCAATGAGTCAGTTCTTTGCATCAGGTGGCCAAAGTTTTGGAGTTTCAGCTTCAGCATCAGTCCTTCCAATGGATATCCAGGACTGACTTCCTTTACGATGGGTTGGTTGGATCTCCTTGCAGTTCAAGGGATTCTCAAGGGTCTTTTCCAACACCACAGTTCAAAACCATCAATTCTTCGGTGCTCAGCTTTCTTTATAGTCCAATTCTCACATCCATACATGACTACTGGAAAAGCCATAGCCTTGACTAGATGGACCTCTGGCAAAGTAATGTCTCTGCTTTTTAATATGCTGTCTAGGTTGGTCATAACTTTTCTTCCAAGGAGTAAGTGTCTTTTAATTTCATGGCTGCAGTCACCATCTGCAGTGATTTTGGAGCCCCCCAAAATAAAGTCTGTTACTGTTTCCACTGTTTCCCCATCTATTTGCCATGAAATGATGAAATCAGATGCCATGATCTTAGTTTTCTGAATGTTGAGCTTTAAGCCAACTTTTTCACTCTCCTCTTTCACTTTCATCAAGAGGCTCTTTAGTTCTTCTTTGCTTTCTGCCATAAGGGTGGTGTCATCTGCATATCTGAGGTTATTGATATTTCTCCCAGCAAACTTGATTCAGGTTTGTGTTTCATCCAGTCCAGTGTTTCTCATGATGTACTCTGCATAGAAGTTAAATAATCAGGGTGACAATATGCAACCTTGACATACTCCTTTCCCTATTTGGAACCAGTCTGTTGTTCCATGTCCAGTTCTAACTGTTGCTTCCTGACCTGCATACAGATTTCTCAGGAGGCAGGTCAGGTGGTCTGGTATTCCCATCTCTTGAACAATTTTCAATAGTTTGTTGTAATCCACATAGTCAAAGGCTTCAGTGTAGTCAATAAAGCAGAATTAGATGTTTTTTGAAACTCTCTTGCTTTTTAGATGATCCAACGGATGTTGGCAATTTGCCCTCTGGTTCCTCTGCCTTCTCTAAATTCATCTTGAACATTTGGAAATTCATGGTTTATGTGTTGTTGAAGCCTGGCTTGGAGGATTTTGAGCATTACTTTGCTAGCGTTTGAGATGAGTGCAATTGTGTGGTAGTTTGAGCATTCTTTGGCATTGCCTTTCTTTGAGATTGGAATGAAAACTGACCTTTTCCAGTCCTGTGGCCACTGCTGAGTTTTCCAGATTTGCTGGCATATTGAGTGCAGCACTTTCACAGCATCATCTTTTAGGATTTGAAATAGCTCAACTGGAATTCCATCACCTCCACTAGCTTTGTTCGTAGTGATGTTTCCTAAGGCCCACTTGACTTCACATTCCAGGATGTCTGGCTCTAGGTGAGTGATCACACCATCATGGTTATCTGGGTCATGAAGATCTTTTTTGAATAGTTCTTCTGTGTATTTTTGTCACCTCTTCTTAATATCTTCTGCTTCTGTTAGGTCCATACCATTTCTGTCCTTTATCGAGCCCATCTTTACATGAAATATTCCCTTGGTATCTCTAATTTTCTTGAAGAGATCTCTAGACTTTCCCATTCTATTGTTTCCCTTTATTATTTCTTGCCAATTATGTACTGTTCGTAAATCATGTTCAAATCTTCTATATTCCTTCTAATTTTTTGGTTTTTCAATTAGTGTCCTTTAATTCAAGCTTGAAGAAATCCTTTCAACATTTCTTGTAATGCAGTTCTAGAGGTGATGAACTTCCTGAGCTTTTGTTTGTCTGGGAAATCTTTTATCTCTCCTTTGCTTCTGAAGGACAGTTTTTCTGTAAAGTATTCTCGGTTGGAAGTTTTTACTTTCAGCACTTTGAATATATCAGCCCGCTCTCTGCAGGCCTGCAAGATTCCTGCTGAGAGAAACCACTGATAGCCTTAGGTGGTTCCTTTGTATGTGCGGGACTTTTTTTGTCTTGATGCTTTTAACCTTCTCTTTTTATTGGACTTTAGACAGTTTTATTATAATGTATCTTGGAGAAGATCTTTTTGAGTTTAAAAAAATCAGAGAGACCTATGAAATTTATGAACTTTGGTGTTCAATTCTCTCTAGGTTTGCAAGTTCTCAGCCATTATTTTTTCAAATAAACTTTCTTCCCCTTTCTCCCTCTTTTCTTCTTCTGTGACTGCAGTAAATTGTGGATTGCTCTTAACTGTGTCCACATTCACATAGGCTTTCTTCACTCTTTTTCATTCTTTTTTTCTTTCTACTCCTCTGGTGGGATTATTTCAAGTGACCTGTCTTTGAGTTCACAGGTTCTTCTTCTGCTGGGTCCAATTTGATGTTGATGGTCTCTACTGCATTTTCTGTTTCATTCAGTATATTCTCAGTTTCATAATTTGTTTGGCTCATTTTAATGATTTCTATCTGTTAGTTAATGTTTTTCCTGATTTTGTCAAGCTGTCTTTCTCTGTTTTCTTGTTGCTCACTGAGCTCTCTTTAAACAACTATTTTAAATTCCTTCTCAGGCGAATTGTAGATCTGCATTTCTTTGCGGATGGTTACTGAAAAATTATTGTGCACCTTTGGTGGTGTCACGTTTCCTTAACTTTCC
Organism: Bos mutus; assembly: GCF_027580195.1. Lineage (NCBI taxonomy): Eukaryota > Metazoa > Chordata > Mammalia > Artiodactyla > Bovidae > Bos > Bos mutus. The sequence continues at coordinate 2,433,359 of NC_091642.1, read as the reverse complement.
ATGTTCTTTGAAAGCCTGTGTCACTGTCTTGGCATTTGAAGAAGCAGTTACCCCCTCTAGTCTTTACTGACTGGCTTAGAGGGAGAAATGCCTTTTATGGGTCCTGCTAAGGCTCCTGGGGCCTCTGAGACTTTTTCTGCGGGTGCACGGGTTCCACATTCTTATTCTCTCTGGCAGAATTCTCAATATTGTAAATCTTCTCCAACGCTGCAAAGCCAGGCTGGGTCCTGCCCGTAAGTGTGTCATATTTAAAATGCGCATCTTGTAAAAAGCACATAATTGGGTTTAATCTTCTCATGTAGTCTGACAATCTTTCAGTTGAAGTGCTTATTCTATTTATATTTCATGTAAGGAGCGTATTTGTATATCTTCATATCAGACAGTTAATATTCTTGTGTATTCACTCACACATTTATCCATTTATTTATTGTTTAATGTATTTCTGTGTGTGCATCTGGGATGATTTCTTTCCCCTGCCATTAAAAACTTCTTTTATTGTTCCTTGTAGTATGGACCTTCTAGCAACAAACACTCTGTTTTCATTGGTTTTAAAACATCTTTATTATCCCTTTACTGATGATGATGGTGATGATGGTGGTGATGATACGATGAAGATGGTGTTGATTTCCCAACTGTGGCCATGACAGCTGCTGGCATTGCTTAATAATTCCCTGCATTCTTGGTGCTTTTCTAAATCTTTCACACATCTTGTATCACAGATTAAGAGGTCGAGGAAATCTTTAATTGAAGCAAGCAATCCAGGGAAGTCAAACAACCACCTAGGCTTGAGGATAAACTTTTCTAGATATCTAGATATCTCCTCTCTCAATCTTTTGATTACCAGACACTTATCTATCAATGAAAGTAGGGGAGAAAACATCAAGGATAATAGAACAAAATATTTAAGGACAGCTCAAGTGTTGAAAGGACAGCTCAAGAAATGAAAGCAGCTAGCCAACCAACAGAAAAGAGAAACACATCTATACAGTGTTTATAGCAGCCTGTACAGGAGGCAGAAATCCTGTTGACTAGAAATGGCTATATTAGCAGTATTTATCTACAAAGGCATTGTTCTCAATCACAAGTGGAGTCCACATTTTTGCGAGATAGAAAAACAAATATACAATAAAGTGGGAAAACATCTAAGTCTTGCCTAATAAACTAAGGAAAAGGACTTCATAAAAATGGTACCAGCCAACCTAAACACTCTCTAAGAAAGAGAGATAATGAAAAAGCATTTTAAAGTCTTTATTTTCTTATTCAATCTCCAAGGACTTATCATAAAGACATAAGATTGGCTAAAATATGTTTAAAAAATGATCTAGGGGTTCCCTAGTGGCTCAGTTGTAAAGAATATGCCTGCCAATGCAGGGGACATGGGTTTGATCCCTGGTCCAGGAAGATCCCACAGGGCATGGAGCAACTAAGCCCATGCTCCACAACTGCTGAAACCCGAACACCCTTAGAGCATGATCTGCAACAAGAATTTGCAACCAACAGTACCCCCTGCTTGCCGCAACTAGAGAAAGCCCGTGCAGCAATGAAGAGGCAGCACAGCCCAAAATAAATAAAAGTTATTTTAAAAGAAATAATCTAAATATTCAACCAAGGGATTAGTTAAAATCTATATAGATTTTTAACTGAAGTTATAGAAGTATACTTATTAGCATGAATCTATTAAAAAGGATGTGATAGTCACTCAGTCATGTCTGATTCTTTGCGACTCCATGGACTGTAGCCCACCAGGCTCCTCTGTCTTTGGGATTCTCCAGGCAAGAATCCTGGAGTGGGTTGCCATTTTCTCGTCCAATTAAAAGGGAAATTAGTTCATAATACATTAACAGGGAAAAAACAGATAATAAACAAGATGTCAAACTTTTGTTCCAAGTAGGTTGTAGGCAGTTAATTGTCCCACTTCAACCATGGAATAAAAAGAGGTAAATTACAGAAGGTTATTTTTTGAAAACAGAAATCTGTGGCAGTAACGTCATGCTCCATTTTGCTCTGTTTGCTAATAGAATCCTCGCCATCCTTCCCCACTCCTCACCTTCTTGTTCCTGCCCTAAACCTTGGCTGTACTGTGGCTGTTTCGAATCTTTATGGCGTTTAGTCGTGTCAATAACCAGCTCACGGTAAACCCACGGTCTCCAGCCGAACCCGGGCCGCCGGGGCTGCTGTCATGCCAGCGTGACCCTTGAGCAGGTAGGCTCCTGGACCTGTGGAGGCTCTTTCATCTCTTTTCATCGTCCTCGAATCTCTGAGCCTCCAGCTCCCACACTCACTCTGAGCCGAATCCTCACCTTACACTCGTTACAGAAAAGAGAAACTGCCTTCGGGAACAGCCTCTTTTTCCTACAAACTTCTCTGCACCCACAGGCATCCTTTCTCTCTCTCCTGTCAGGATACAGATGGTGCTGTCTCGCCATGTGAGACCAGGCCTTCCAGGGGGCTCTGCATCCCACCCCCACCCCCCAATGCCTTGCTCTCTTTCCTCTCATGCAGCTTCACATCTTCGTCTCTCCAAAACCCCTGCTGTCCGTGCTCAACCAAGTTCAGTTATAATACCATCAACACGGAGCTATCGTTCAGTCACTAAGTCAAGTCCTACTCTTTGTGACCCCATGGACTGCAGCACGCCAGGCCTCCCTGTCCATCACCAACTCCCAGAGTCCACCCAAACTCATGTCCATCGAGTCGGTGATGCCATCCAGCCACCTCATCCTGTCGCCCCTTCTCCTCCCGCCCTGAGTCCCTCCCAGCACAGGGTCTTTCCCGGTGAGTCTCACATGGAGAACTCTTCCTCCCGCCCTGAATCCCTCCCAGCACAGGGGCTTTCCCGGTGAGTCTCACATGGAGAACTCTCCCTTGTTCCTCTAACTAATGTCCATCGAGTCGGTGATGCCATCCAGCCATCTCATCCTCTGTCGCCCCTTCTCCTCCCGCCCTGAATCCTCCCAGCATCAGGGTCTTTTCCGGTGAATCTCAGCATGGAGGACTCTCCCTTGTTCCTCTGCCCCCAGTTTCCCGCTTCTTCCTCACGGTCACAAGCCTTGGATGAGTGTCTGTGTGTCCTTCCCTCCATGGGCTGCTTTCCCTCCATCTGCCCCGTCCTCCTGCCTCAGTCACCAGTGCACGGAAGTCACTTTGCTGGAGGGGCAACCATCTGAGCTTTCAGCTTTCAGGGGGCTGCACCACCCGGGGACCAGAGCGCAGTGAGCTGTAGCTGGACCGCATCGGGCAAATCCCAGTGTTGCTAGGCACCAGCAGCCTGATGTCCGGCCCGCCGACCGTGCCCAGCCGGCTTCCTTACCTGTAACCTGATAACCTCACTGGTGACGACTCCCACCACGAGGCTGCTGTGAGCCATCCTGGAGATAGGGCACCTGCCGCAGCAGGCCCTCCTGGCGGAGGCTGCCCCCCATGCTCTGTCGTCCCTCCCTTTGTCCCCTGGGCTGAGGCTGTTACTGCCACTCGGCCTCTAGGCGTCATGGACACTGCTCAGCACCGTGCCTCCTGGAGCGTGCTCTTTGCTCTCCTCCTTGGTGGTCAAGGGGTTGTGGGGGCTGGGGGAGCCCTCGCTGCCCGGGACCCCAGCTCCTGTACTGTCAGGCAGCTCTGCCAGTGGCCATGTGCTCTGACCCTGGCGCCTTTCCCAGACAGATGGCGGTTGTTAGAGGGGGAGTGGGCGTGTTCCAGCTCTGTCCGCCTGTCACACCTGCCGACAGAGGCTCCCTGGAGGCTTGTGCCAGAGTGGCCGGCTCTGTGGGGGGCTGCTCTGTCCAGGGGTGGCCGGGCCACTGCCTGACCGAGGCCGATCGGTGCCACACAGCTCGATGACCCATGGCTTCGCCAGTCCTGTCTCCATGCCTGGCTCTGTCTACTCTGATTTCACGGATCCAGAAGTGACACATTTGAATGAATTATGTCTGCATGGCTGAGTCTAGAACCTGTGGTGCTGGGCTGCCCTGGGGGCCCGGCATGGGGGTTCCTACCATTTCCTAGAGGAACCAGTCCTCACCCTCCAGGTATCCCAGACATCCTCCCCCTCTCCGGGGAGCTCTGCGTCCATCACGTCCATTATCTTAGAGCTGGTCTCCTGAAAGGAGATGGGGCCTCAGTGCTGATCCCAGGGCTGGGGCTTGCACCTCTTCTGGGAAGGCATTTCTGCATCAGCTCAAGATTGTGGAAGGCTCCCCAGATGGGGGCCCTCATGTTCCCAAGGGCACGGGTGTTGACTGTGAGGCTGTGGGGAGGTGGCAGCCACACCTGCTTGGATTTTTAAAACTGAATTTAATTTTTTTCTGCTTCGCAGCGCCGGTGATGTGCACACGCTCCTGGGAGTGCTTTGGGCGTGGCTCAGGGGTCTCAGTGTGTCCTGGGCAGGGAGCAGCTGGGGTGGGGTGGCTGTGTGGGCCAGGGTTCCTCAGACCCCCAGCCCCTTTGTTCTGTCTCTGCCAAGAGCCAGGCTGCTGCATGACTTGCTAACAACCAGGGGCTGAGTCACCTGGCTCCACGCGCTGGGTGGGCCTTTGCGGTGTTTCCAGTTCAAAGAGCAGAGTTCGGTTTGTGGGAATTGACCTAAAAAGCGCAGCAAAGAAAGCCAGGCCCCGTCTTCCGGGGCAGCGAGGCCTTCTGGCGGGAGAGGCAGGACGATCCTGTTTCAGGGCGGCGCATGACTGCTGCCCTGGGCTGGGGCGCGGCCGGCAGAAGGCCCTGAGGGCTGTCACCGCTCCTGGATGCCGGCGTGCCTTTGCTCCGCCACCGCAGCCTGACACCGAGCCCGCTGCCCTCCCAGTTCCCACCAGGTGCTCGGCAGCTTCTCAGAAACTGCATCCTCAGTGAGTTTGCTGGACCGCAGGGCTGGTGTGGAGCCAGGGGCTCTGTGCGGGGTCCTCAGGCCCAGATGGAGCCGGGGGGCCTTGCACTGGCCCAACCGGCTCGCCCCCTTTCCCCCTTCTTCAGGGGCTGGGCCAGGCCTCCCGAGGTGACTGTGGAGCCGGGGCTGAGCTCTCATGCTGCCCAGGCCCACTGCCCGGCTGGCAGGGTGGACTCTCAAGCTTCAGTCCAGAGCCAGGCATTCTCCCTGTGTTAGGGGCAGGCGGCCCTTGGCCAGCGAGCATGGGGAATTGGGCCGGTGAAGCTGTCAGCGATGGACAGTGGCCATGGTGGGCAGCGCTGGAGCCTGGCCCGTGGGCTGGCCACCCCCGGCCCATCTCAGTCCCGGCTCCACAGTGTCCTGGGAACGCGCAGGCCTGTGGGCTACCCGGGTCCCACTGCGGGCTCTGGACATGGTGGGGGCGCCGCAGGTGCAGCCTCGGGCAAGGGAGCTGCTGGATGGAGGCCCAGCGCCATCCTCGGGGGCCTCCGGAAACTCGCTCTTGGGGCTGGCCCCTCTCCCTGTCCTCTGCCCACTGCCCGCTCCTGTGGCTGCCTGGGAGACGGGGGCTCCAGGATGTTTTCTGAAGGTCACGGGGGGCGCGTGTGGGGTTGGGAGGGCTCCAAGTTCAGGAGTAGGTGCGATGTCTCTGGGCTCCAGGAGTCCTCACTGTGGGGCCGGGGTTCCTGGGACTCTGGAATCGGGGTCCAGGTGGGCAGCAGCACCCGGGAAGGGGGCTCCCTGCTGCTCCTCCCTGAGACCGGGCAGGGGTGGCTCCTGCCGTTTGGAGCGAGGCCCTCAGACAGGGGCCCGGGGCGGGGCCCAGCTCCAGAGTCTGGTTTCCCGGGCCTCCTGACCACAGCCTTCACTGTACAACGTCCTGGTCAGAGGATGCCTCCCTCTCCAGGTTCCTGGGCCCCTCCTGCATGGAGTGGGAACGAAAAATAGATGTTTGTTTCCGGGGTTTCGGTTGCTGAATGATATTTCAGAGGAGGCAGCTCTTAATAAGCCACGTTGGCCGCACCCCTGTCTGCGGCCCCGCAATGGCCGGGGTTCTGAGCCAGGCCACGGGCGTGGAGAACCGCTGCGATTTCTGAAGTGCCTGAGGCCCCTGGTGCATTCTGTTTTTGTGGCTGCACAAAGCCCCGATTCCCCCTAGAAACGCTGAACCACGGAGCTGTGCGCTTCAGCACAAGCCTCAGTGTTCACATCTTGATGGGGTTCCCTAAGTGCTGAGTCTTTATTCTTGTGCAGCGGCAGGAGGACAAAGCCGCGTTAAATTCTAAGACGTTGCAGGCTTGCCACAGGGCGTTACACGGTTGTTGCTTTAAACCTTTTGCTGTCTGCCTTTGCCTAAATTAAACATTGTGCATTCGCTTGGTGGGGAAAAGACAAAACGACTTCCTTATAGTCTGAAACCAAACCACCCCACCCCACCACATACCTCTCTGTCATGGTAGCTGCTTTGTCTTTTTTCTTAGTTTTAAAGATAAGGGTGTTTTATTTAACTTTTTATTTTATATTGGAGTATAGCTGGTTAACGCTGCTGTGATATTATGGTTTCAGGGGAACAGGGAAGGGACTCTCACACATGGACATGTGTCCGTGTTTGACCCTTCTCCCAGGAAATGCACTTATTCTATACTCACCGTGTATAAAATTCTCTTCCAACCGAGAATGACGGCAGGGAGGTTGAGAACCAATGAAACCCACACGTTTCCTCCAGCTGAAAAGCAAATTCCTAACCCTTGGGAAGGGAAGGTCCTGGCTGGATATTTGAGAGTCGTGGCTCCTTCTGGGGAGGACACAGCAGTAAGTCCAGGCTGCAGGAACCTGGCGTCTGGCGCGCCTGTAACATGAGGTGGAGTCTCCTTGCTGCCTGCCCCAAGCAGGCGGCCAACAGGGAGCAGTGCCATCCAGGCGGGCCTGGGCGGGAGCCAGCACGAGAACGTCGGGAGTCAGGGACGCACTGGTGGCCCCTGCCCCCTCCTGATTCAAGAGGAAATCGTGGCCCACTTGTCTGCCTGGGACTTGGGCCAGTCTGAACCCTGTTTGGGGTTTTACTGCATTCGACCCACGAGTGCCCCCAGATGGGTCTTATTTTTGTCATTGTTGTGCAGTCATCAAAGAACATAAAATTAGGGTACAGACAGTACATTTCATTTCAATGACCTACTTGGGTATTTTGCACAATCATTTTCCAGGGCTGTAACCTTCCGAAGTTTCTGTCAGAAAAACCAAACTATACCTCTACTTGGGTTGGTGTCAGAGGTTATGCAAAGGTAATGTGAACAAAATTAAGGATGTTGTAATACAGAACTGCTGGGGTATCTTTCGTAGCTGGTTCTTATGGAACTCAGATATTATTGTGCAAATTACACGGCCTTCTAGAAATTGTTTCTCTTGAACATTTCCAACATAAAATTAATCATCTTCATTATTTTTAAGTGACCTCATGGGCAATACAGTCTATGGGATTCTCCAAGCCAGAATACTGGAGTGGGTAGCCTTTCCCTTCTCCAGGGGATCTTCCCAACCCAGGGACTGAACCCAGGTCTCCCACATTGTAGACGGATTCTTTACCAGCTGAGCCACCAGGGAAGCCCCTTTAAGTGTACAGTTCAGTATAAAATGCCCTTAAAATGTTATGCAGTAGCAACCCCATCCATCTCCATAACTTTTCATTGTGTGAAACTGAAATTCTGTCCTTCACGAACTCCCCGTCCCCACTCCTCCAGCTTCTGGCAACCAGCTTTCTCTGTCTGTGAGTCTGACTGCTCTTGGGGCCTCATAGAGATGGAATCAGACAGTAGTTATCTTTTTTTTTTTTTTTTGGTAGCTGGCTGATTTCACTTAGCATAATGTCCTCAAGGTTTATCCAAGTGTTCATTTTCTTTTGAGATGATGGACCTGTCAAATATTTGTATTTATCCAACGGCTAAAAGAGATTCAAGTCCGTGCCAGCCTACATGAAATGAAAGATGCATAATGGCATCACCGCTCATGGAAATGGAGAGTCCGTGGGGAACTTCGTGTTGTTTGCAGTGTTCCTTTCCATAGCATTGCTTCCTAAGTGCCTGGGATTCTTCCTGAAGCCTCTGTCTCCAGAGGAGGAGGGGGTTGTCCTTTTCATTTGGAGTGTGGGCGGTGGGGCCGGAGGCTGTCTAGGAGCGTGTTCTGAAGTTCAGTCCCGGCTGCCTGACCCAGGAATCTGGAGAGAGGAAGCACGTGGGGCCGGGCACACTTGCTGGGTGTGGGGAAATCAACAGGCTGGTGCCAGCCAGGCGCTCTCGCCCCACGCTCTCCCATGCTCTCCCCCGTGTTCTGTGAACAGCGACTTAGTGCAGTTATGGCAGCGCTGAGACCGGGCACAGCACCGCGCATGCGGCCATGCGGCCCTCGCCTGGTCAGGAGCTGCCGTGTGCGCAGCAGCCCATGCCAGCTTCGCCGTGGAAGCCCTGGCTGCTGCTGCACTTGCGGTTACACTGGAGCGACCCCATGATTATGCTACACGAGGCTATGTTCTGGCTGCTGCTACGGTGGCTGCGCCAGCCAGGAGAGAGTACACGTGCCTGCACTCCCACGGCTCCTCGGGTCTCCTCCCGGCCTCCTGGCTCGCACCTTGCCTACCCTGGGCTCAGCGGACGGTGTGCACAGTGAGACAACTGGTATCGCAAACAGGATCATCGGGGCGCTGGGATCACAGTGGTGCGATCCCTGCCTGCCGTGAGACCGGGACAGAGGCAAAGACGGGTCAAGCCGACCCGGGGGGAGAGATGGGAGCCCCCTGCCTGTGCTGGGACAGGGCCGGTGGGTGGAGGTACCAGCGGGGGCTGGTGCTCTTGTCAACAGCTCTGAGGCTTGCAGGGCCCTCCTGGAGTCGGGCCTGGGTTTCTCAGGCCGTTCTCCCCCGCAGGCCACCAGGGCTGCTGGGAGGGCCTTAGATCCCACATTTGGAGCAGAAAAACTGAAGACAAGCCTGCAACACCTCCTGAGGAGACAAGAGTGCATGCAATCCTTGGGGAGGTGGGGACAGCAAGCCAGACTACAGGGGACATTGCTGGCTGATGTGTTACAGTTTGAACCTCAGAAACAGACCTCGGTGCTGACAGCTGAGTTTGTAAAGGGCTGTGAATCCAGGATGAAGCTCAAAGAAGGGACAAAGGTAGGATGTGTGCTAGAAAAAGATCATAGAGACTGATGGGAGTATTTTGTTGTTGTTTAGTCATTAAGTCATATTAAAAGCAGAGACATTACTTTGTCAACAAAGGTCCGTCTAGTCAAGGCTATGGTTTTTCCAGTGGTCATGTATGGATGTGAGAGTTGGACTATGAAGAAAGCTGAACAGTAAAGAATTGATGCTTTTGAACTGTGGTGTTGGAGAAGACTCTTGAGAGTCCCTTGGACTGCAAGGAGATCCAACAAGTCGATCCTATAGGAGATAAGTCCTGGGTGTTCTTTGGTAGGACTGATGTTGAAGCTGAAACTTCAATACTTTGGCCACCTGATGCGAAGAGCTGACTCATTTGAAAAGACCCTGATGCTGGGAAAGATTGAGGGCAAGAGGATAAGGGGATGACAGAGGATGAGATGGTTGGATGGCATCACTGACTCAATGGACATGAGTTTGGGTGGACTCTGGGAGTTAGTGATGGATAGGGAGGCCTGGCGTGCTGGTGTTCATGGGGTTGCAGAGTCGGACATGACTGAGCAACTGAACTGAACCATTAAGTCATGTCTGACTCTTTTGCCCGCTAGACTTCTCTGTCCATGGAATTCTTTCAGGCAAGAATACTTGAGTGGGTAGTCATGTCCTTCTCTGGGGATCTTCCCAGCCCAGGGATCAAACTCATGTCTCCTGCATTGGCAGGCAGATTCTTTACTGCTGAGCCACTAGGGAAGCCTAATGGGAGTATTGATCAGTTCCAACTTATAGAAGCTGGACATCTGTGACCCGTGATTTCTTGATATGTGACCACCATCAGGGTCTGGGGGAAACAGGGAAGGAAGTTGTGAATGGGGCCTTGGTAAAAATTCCACGTCAAAACCACCCGGCCAATGAGTATTAAACAAAGTGCTGGGACCCACGGGACCCAGCAGGCTTTGTGGGAGACTGAGGCTGCTATTTAAAGACCCTGGGCGCTGACATGCTCCCAGATCCCTGAGAGGGCCTGCGGGACTTGATGAACCTTGAGAGCCATGATGGTGTTTGATGTCCGTGGGACATCAAGGGCAAAGATGACTTGCATAAGTTCTCCTTGATCACTGATGTAAACCTCCCAGCATAAAAGCACCCTGGTCCCAGAAGAACTGGCTCCTTTGGTCTATAAGCCCCAGATCTGCTGGCTTGTGGAGACGTCTCCACATGGGCTGTGGGCCTCTCCCTCCAACCGCAGCTGGGGGGACTGGAGCGTCAGTAAGGGGCAGCTTCTGTATATGCTCCTTGCGTGAGGAGCTTGACCTAATTGTGTGTGTGTGTGTGTGATTGTATGAGTGTGTGATTGTGTGAGTTCATGAGTCCTGGCCCTGGCTGGGGTGGTGGATGGATGGTGAGGTTTGGGGAGGAAGGTGAGTTATCTTCTGACAGGCTGGGTCTGGGGCACGTGTGAGACATAAAGTCAGTTGTTGGAAACGTGGGTCTGGACTGTGCACAGGTCAGGCTCTTTCGGACGCTCTGGCACAGGGGTGGGTAGATGAGGTCATCTGGGAGCAGCTGATAGATGAGGTTGAAGCCCAGGGCTTTGTGCGGTCCCAGCTGCTGCGGTGGGGAAGCGCAGAGGCCAAGACAGGCACCAGGTCCCCTCCCCTCCATGGTGGAGGGGACACCGGCATGGAGGGGGTGCCGGCCTCCCCTCTCCCCTCGTGATGGCTGCACTCAGGACCACAGAGGGGGTGCCAGCCTCCCCCGGTCCCCTGGTGATGACTGCACTCAGGACCATGGAGGGGGTGCCAACATCCCCCCTTCCCTGGTGGTGGCTACACTCTTAGGACCTTAGATTTAGGAGGGACCTTGGCAGTGACCTGGTCAGAGCCCTGCTCAGACAGATGCAAGCCAAGTGGCTGACGTCAGGCAAGCGGCTGAACCTTCCCTCATCTGTGGAGAAGGTGAGGGTGCCTCTTCCCGGGGTGGCGGGGCTTCCAGATGAGGACGTGTGGGAATCGCCCGGCACCGTCATGGGCACACAGCAGACACTCAGCAGTCATCACTGGCCTCAGTTATCGGAAGCCCTGCAGCTGTTTTCCGAGGTGTTTGTGGCAGATGGCTGAGGCAGACAGACTCAGCTGAGTTAGCCCACTGCGGGGCTCCTCAGACCCCAAGTGAGGGCTCCTCTGTAGCTAAGCCGAGTGAATTGTTGGGACATTCTTGCTGCCTGGCCCTTTCCGGAGAGGGAGGTGTCCTTGTCTTCCTGGGCTGTCCCCGTGCTAACGCCCACCTGCTCACCTCTCCTCTGCAGGGACTGATGGGGCCAGGGCTTCCCTCTGCTGGGTGAGCAGAGAGAGAACAGGGTGAAGGATTTTCATTTATTTTGAATAAAATAATGAATTTTGAATAAAATTTTGAATAAAACATTCCCTCTGTTCTCCATCTGTGTTGACAGCTCCCCATCTTGGGCCGGGGTCAGCCGACAGCACCTGTTAGGCTGCTGAAGACCTTCTTTCTGGATGTCACGTTCTCAGAAAAAAATGCGTTTGGAGCTGAACGTTAAGCTCTACGGGAAACCTGGTTTGAGTTACTTTTAGGTACAGGTTTATGAAATTATAATGGAATCATAATGCAAGGAGAACCACGGATCTTGGACGGGTATTAGCACCAAGACGAGATAATACAGAGACTATTTCCAATGCCTGAGTCTTTGAAAAGTGCGACCTAGCATTTTGCCAAAATGATTGATGCTCCTTGTTCCCTCAACATGTTGGTGTTTTCTTGTTCAGAAACTGGATGGAACTCCCTTTGAGCTAAAGTCCTGAGCCTTGTGTCTAAGGGTGATGGGTGTGTAGACTGCCTTTTCGCTTCTCTTCTGAAAGGCACTCTCTTGCCTCCGATGCTGGGCGGGCAGTGTATGGGGTCCTTTGGGATGGAGCTCTTACCACATCCAGCTGAGGGTGAGTCTATGAGGGGAGACCCCCATTTTCTCTCCTGCGCCTGCTTCTCCCAGCCAACCCCACCTGCCGCCTGTAACCCTGCAGGAGGCAGGAGGAAATGAGGAATGTGTCCTGGGGGATTTTGCGCAGCAGGAAAGCTTGAGGCCTCAGTGGGCTTTGACTCTGTCTGCAGCACCTCAACTTCTCCAAGACGTCTGCCTCCCACTGCATTCCTCAAAAGGCGCAGCATAATCTCAAGGCATCTCTGTCCTGAACTTAACGGGAATATTCTGACTGGGAAACTGCTGTGTTCAGATACAATGGTTTTCAGTTTCCCCTATGGTCCAGGTCAACTCCGGGAGATTTCAGACTCCTTGGATGACATTTCTCCCTGGACCCTGACCTTTTCTGTGGCTCCTGCTGTGCTGTGGAAATGCACACCGAGACAGCCTCTTCTCTCCCGCTGGGAGGAGGCTGGAGACTGACGGACAGTGTCGCCACCTCCTCCCGCCCTGTGCCTGGCGCAGGTCACTTGGTCCTGCACTGAAGCCGTCAGGGACAGAGCTTGAGGGCCGCCTGAGGGCTGAAGGCTGGCAGTGCCCAAGTGTGGCCTGGGAGAGGAGGTCCGGCCTGGCCTGGGTCTTCTGGGGGAGCAGACACATTTCTGGAAGGGGGGTCCTCCAAGTTGGCTTTTCCTCTAGGGCTGTGCCTCTTGAAATTGAACACAATGAAGGTCATTGTGATGAGGTAACAGTGCCTCTAAGCTCAGCAGTTTCTGTTTCAAGAAACAGGTCCAGTTAAGGGCAGACCCCCGAGTACGAAGGTAAGAGCAACTGGTGAAAAGTGAAAAGTGTTAGTTGCTCAGTCATGTCCGACTCTGTGACCCCATGGCTGTAGCCCGCCAGGCTCCCCTGTTCATGGAATTCTTCAGGCAAGAATACTGGAGTGGGTAGCCTTTCCCTCCTCCAGGGGATCTTCCCAACCCAGGGACTGAACCCAGGTCTCCTGCACTGCAGGCAGAGAGCAACTAAGTCTTGATCAAATAGAAGCAGTCTTTCTTTTCCTTCAGATTTGTATGCCTTTGCTCTGTGGATTGCTTTCGGTTATGAAGAAATTAGACCTGGGTTTCCTGTCTTGGCTCATTGACCTCATCGTGACGTTTGTTCAGATGAGGGGGCCCCCGCCGTCTGCACACCTTGCTCTGCTCAGGGACGCACTGAAGGGTCTTGGGTCGAGGTTTCCCCACTTGTCACATGGTACCCCAGCCTGCCGTCTGACCCCGCATCCCCGCTGTCTGCCACCTAACATGGAAATGATCTGTAAATAGTTTTTCCACCATAATAAACTGGAAAAAGCCTTGGATCGTTCAGATACACATCCAAATTAACTGAGTTAGCAAGACAAAAGGAAACATCGCGAAAGTGAACCGCTGCTTGGGGCAGAAACAGCCCTTGTGCTCCTGGGGGCAGCCCGCTCACGACAGCCTTCTGCTGCCCCTTGCTCCAGCACGTCAGCGGGCTCGGCGGGGGGCTTGGAGCTGGTGTCTTCAGATATGATGTCGTGACGTGTACTTTCTTCTGACCCGAAGTTCTTGCTACGGGATGAGTTACTGAAAAGTACTTTCCTGAGCAGGAACCGGTGTATTGTGGCCTCTCTACGTCCTGTGTGCTGGGTTTAAGAGAATACACAAAGTGTTGCTACAGGTGCAGCTCTCCTAAGCACTGGCGAGAACTCTCTGCTGTGTCGTCTGGGAGCCCAGTGCAGCTGATGGTGGTGTCCCAGCCCCGTGCTGGGCGCTGGCTGGCTCTGGCAGGTCTCACCCTGTCCTCTCAAACACTGAGTCTTAGTTTAGAGGTTACCAGAGCTGCAGTGGGATGGTGACTGGATGGGTACCACTCGGGAGGCTGTTGGGAGGAGGGAGGCGGCAGATGAGAGCTGACCCAGAGCAGAAGTCATAGGGGGCTTCCCAGGTGCTCAGCGGTAGGGAGCTCACCTGTGATGCTGGAGACACGGATTCAACCCCTGGGTTGAGAAGACACCCTGGAGAAGGAAATAGCAACCCACTTCAGTGTTCTTGCCTGGGAAATCCCATGGACAGAGGGGCCTGCTGGCCTGCAATCCATAGGATCATAAAGAGTTGGACGTCTCTTAGTGACTCAACAACAGAAGTCATAGGAACGGGGAACTCAAAGAGATTGAGGGGAGTTTGGGGGGAAGCTTTCTTGGGTCTGGTGCTGATTTATGTGTGGAAGGTGGTGAGAGAGGTGAATAACACTGTCTGGGACTGAAGTTTGGGTGAGGGGGTGGGTGGTGGTGGGAGGCCAGGGGCGCGGGGCGAGGAGTAAGGAGATGCGTGCATTTGGGGCAGGTGGGGTTTGAGGGACCCGGGGGCGTGAAGCTTCTGTTCCGGACTGTGGGCACAGCTCTGTGTCTTGAAGTCATGAGGGTGCAGATTGAAAGCAGGAGCAACTTCTCCCCGTGGTGTTTGTTTATTTCTTTGATTTTTGCTCTATCTGCATCACTTTGCTGTTCTCTTCATGGTGAGCTATTCTTCTCTTATTTTCAGCAGTGGAAAGTTAGACCATCAATTTGAGAACGTTTTTCTTCTAATATGAAAAATTGTTATTAAAAGTTATTCCATAAGCACTGCCTGCCCTGTGTCCCACACATATCGATATCTTATGTTTTTATTTCATTCAGTTAAATATCTTTTCTAATTTCCCTTGGGACTTTCCCTGTGACCCCACGGGTTGTTTAGAAACGTGTTCTTAATTTGGGATTTGGGGGCGATTTTCAGGTGTCTCTGCTATTGGTCTCTAGTGTCATCCCATTTGGGTCAGAGAGCAGTTTGTATGATTTTAATTCTTTTATATTTGTTGAAGTTTGTCTTGGGGCCCAGAGTATACCGTGTCCTGGTGCATATCCAATTTACTCTTAAAAAGAAGGTGTCATTGTTTGGAGCGTCCTTAGGTCTTGTTGGTTTAAAGTGTTGTTTAGATCATCCATATGCTTATTTATTCTTTTGTCTTATTTTTTTTTCAATTACTCAAAGAGGATTGTTGAAGTTTTTCAACCATGTGTATAGATTTGTTTATTTTTGCCTTTCTGTCCTCTTGGGTTTTGCTTTATGTATCCTGAGGCTCTGTTGTGAGCTGCGTGGACATTTACGATTGCTTCACTTCTTGCTGAGTTACACAATGGCCCTCTTTGTTGCTGATAGTATTCTGCAATCTACTTTGATATTAATGTAGCCACTCCAGCTTTCTTTCTCTGATCAATGTTCATACATTATCTCCTTTTATATCCTTTTGCTTTCAATACAATTGTGTACAAACCCATTTAAAACAGAACTAGTTACACATATATAGATATACGTGTTCATATAAAAATATCTTTATTTAGATAACATATATATATTGATCATGCTTCTTTATTCAATCTGTCCTTCTTGTTTTCAATTATCGTGGGCCATCCTATTTATTTATTTTAATTTTTTTGACACCAGCACACAGCATCTGGGACCTTAGTTCCCTCACCAGGGATGGAACCCATAACCCCTGCATTGGAAGTGCAGAGTCTTAACCACTGAATCACCAGGGAAGTTCCCTAACTGTTTTTCTAAAGACCATTTCCATTCTATGTAGCTATCCATAATGCTGTATTTAAAACTACCATATAGCTACATGCTTCCTTTCTCCTCTGATGAGCTTAATGTGCTATATTCTTAAGCATGCTTAACCTCCCCTCCTCTACACATTCCTCCCAGTTTCAGCCTGCTGTGGCTTTCCTTTCCGAAGGGCTTGTTCTTAGCAGGATCTAGAATATGCACCGTGCTCTTGTCATTAACACGGCTGACGCCTGTACGTCTCGTCTCCAATTAGACGGCAGGTCCCGAGGCCCGAGGCCACACCTCTATGTCTTTTGCTCCCCATGGTGCCTGGTGGACTAGGCGTCTGCAGGAGGAGCTAAGTGCCCCCCCCAGAGGGAACCGGTCATCTGGTTTCTTCACTCTCGGAGGACTTCCAGTGATATTAGAGGGAAATCAGGCAATTGTGTGCGATCTAGCTGCTATCTACCTTGAGCTAATCCTTCAGTTCCCTGTAATATCTGTGAGGAAACGTCTCTGGTTTTCTCAGCTCCTCTCAGCCCACCCTGCCTCTCCGTCAGTGCCCTGAGACACTCCGCGGGGCCCCAGCCACTCCCGTCTTCTCTGCTGACCCTAGGCAGCTGCACCACAGCGTACTGAGCTCGGGCAGAGAGCTGCCTCCTGACCACCTACCTTGCTGACACCTCACCCTCTGTGTTCCCCACCCTGTCCTTCTCCTCTGACTTTCTGTCTTGGATGAAGAAATCTTCTTCCTATGAGACCCAACCCCAATGCCACCTTTGAATTCTCTTTCTCACCCATCAACCTCTTTCCCCATCTAATGGGTCCCCACATCCTGTCTTTCTCCTGACTTCTTTGGCTGTCTTCTCTACCACCCTGACAGCGTTTTCTGGTTCCAGGCTGGTGGCCCACCCCTGAACGCTTCACCCGCTGGCTCCCTTCCTTGGTCTTGACCTCTGCCTTCACCGCTGCACCGCATTCTTCTGGGGCCTGGGGGCACCCTGCTGCTCCTTCCGGCTGACTCAGACCAGGCGCCAGGCGCTCTGCTCCGTCTACATCACTCCCACTTCCGTCTGCTCCCTCTCCTGTGTGCCTCCGGCATTAACGGGCCCTCATGTCGGTGTTGATGCTCCACCCACCCCTGTGTCTGCTCCCTCTTTGTGGGCAGGATCCCCGCTTCATCCACCTCTGGAAGCCTGTGCCCAGCGTGCAGTACCTGTTTGGTAGATGCTCACACTGAGCAAATCTTTTGTCTGGCGCCTTCTAGCTGGACTTGATGGCGGGGTTCCTACTGGAAATGGCAGACTGGGCAGCGTGCGTTTCTCTTTCTGCCCCAGGTTGCTGGATATTCAAGAGTTTCACCGTTTTTATTGGGCTTTCTTCTGCTCCAAAATCAGGGACCTGGTTACTCCCTGTGCTCCAGAAAAACTGTGTGAGATGTGAAACAAGGAACAGAAGATATTCAGGAGAGACGTGCAGCTGTCGGGAGCGACTTCGGTGGACTTGCCTCTGTGCTGTTTATACCTTCATCTCAATCTGGGAAAAGAAGGCAAACGAACACGAGGGAAGAAAGCAGGACCCGAGTCTGGTCATCCTGGGGCCACAGCAGAACCCGACCCCACTCTGTGGCTGCGAAGTTATTTCACTACCAGTGCTTTTCTCGCCACTACAAAATTAATCTCCAACGCCAAAGATAAGGTTTGCTTTGCTCCATTTCATACTCATTTTCCAGTGGACTGACTTACTCTGTGGAGTCAAGTCTCTTGCATTTGCCTGGCAGCCAGTCTGGGGGAAAGAAAATCGCCTTGTCAGGTCACATTAACAGCGACGGAACATTCCAGCAGATGGCCGCCCAGCCCTGCCGCTGGGCTGAGCTAGTGCAGAAAATCAGCCTCGCCTCCCGAAGTGCTGTTGATTTCTTGATTTGGCCACTTGTCAGGTTGCCATCCTCTGCACCCCTGGGCGGCTGTCTCTGAGGATGAGCAGAGCTTTTAGAGGAATAGACAGCTTATCCACTGCTGCAAAACATGAGTAGCTTCACTGGAAAGTAAGTCCTGTGCTGGAAGGGACGGAGAGCTGGGTGGACACCATTAGTCCGTCTGAAAGGATTCTAGCACTTATGGGAAAGTATTAATTCTGTGACAGACGTGAATTTCCTACTGTGTTTTTAAATGAATGATGTAGAAAAAGGAACGCACGTGCCTGGTTCTGCAGTAGGTGTTTCACACACGTTAGATCCGGCGTGGTCGTGACACCGTGACGTCTCTTCTTGCGGAAACGGCCGGAGGCTGTGTTCCCTCTTGTTCTCCTCAGGCTTCAGCGTGTGTGTCTGCGCACGTGTGTCTCTGTGTGTGCGTGCGTACATATGTGTTTGTGTGATGCATGCTTGTGTATGCATGCAGGAGTCTCTGTGTATGTCTGTGCATGCGTGTGTTGTATGTGTGTGTGTGTGTGTGTGTGTGTCTGTGTGTTCATGTAGAGACGTGGAGGGCCCTGCGGCCCACTGACAGGCTGGTGCTCTTAGAGTTGTGAGGGGTTCTTGGACACAGAGTTGGCTTTGCCGACATGTGAGCCCATGAACTTGCCATGAGATGCCCCGCTCTCGTTGGTTTGTGATGCCCGGAGGGAAAAGCTGGTGAACCGAGGCCGCCAGGCTCGACCTGAGGGGCTTCTGTCATCAGGATGATGTGTCGGAGTCTAAAGTGTTAGAGACATTAATGGCAGAGGGTGTTGGCGTTTCTTCTGGAAGCGGTGATCATCAGGGGCTGTTCCCCTCCATGTGGTGGCCCCTGAATGTCTGGGCGCGCCCCTCGACCTCTCTGGGACGTGCACACCTTGGGCTGTGTTGCAGTGTTGCTCTAGGACCCTGTGAGGCTCCACTGTGCTCCCAGTCTTGGTGGGAGAACCAAGCTCAGCACGGCCAGGTGATGGCTCGGCAGGGGAGTCCTGGGGGAGCCCCAAGCCTTCTCTCACCAACTCCAAGCATGATGCAGCTTTCCCAAGGAGGCAGAGACCAAAATGGGGAGAGTTAGGCTTAAAGGACTCACCGAGTGTCTCCTCCGGTAGTCACATCAGTCGTCATGTATGGATGCGAGAGTTGGCGCATAAAGAAACCTGAGCGCTGAAGAATTGATGCTTTTGAACTGTGGTGTTGGAGAAGACTCTTGAGACTGCCTTGGACTGCAAGGAGATCCAACCGGTCCATCCTCAAGCAAATCAGTCCTGAATGTTCACTAGAAGGACTGATGCTGAAGCTGAAACTCCAATACTTTGGCCACTTGACGCAAAGAAGTGACTCATTTGAAAAGACCCTGATGCTGGGAAAGATTGAGGGCAGGAGGAGATGGGGATGACAGAGGATGAGATGGCTGGATGGCATCACTGACTCAATGGACATGAGTTTGAGTAAACTCTAAGAGTTGGTGATGGACAGGGAGGCCTGGTGTGCTGCAGTCCATGGGATCACAAAGAGTCAGACACGACTGAGTGACTGAACTGAACTGAACTGAAGTGTCTCCTCCACAAAAGAGGAGCAGAAAGAGCAGAGCCAAGTGCCCTCAGTGTGAGGGGCAGAGAGGTCAGAGCCGGGGACTCCCCTCTGCCTCCAGGACCAGCACGCACCTCGTCCCTGGGTCTGTGTCCTAAAATCCTGGGTTTATTGAGCATGATCAACACCTGCAGGAGACAGCGAGTAAAGCACAGACCTGGCGGGGCCTCCGGGCCTGGGGCTGCTCCCCAGGGGTGTGGCCTCCAGGGCCTCTGGGGGGACAGCTCCTGGGGTGGATGCTAAGAGCAGACAGAGCGCCGCTGAAAGCGGACTCTCGCACGGCTGTCCAGTTCAGGTTGCCATCATGTTTTAGAGGGAAGACGGTGTCTCTCCTTGTTAACTTGGCATCTGCTGAGTGCCCGGCTCTGTGCTGGGCCCACTCATACACGGGAGAGCCGGCCGAGCCCTCTGCAGACGGGACTTGCTCTCTGGCACCGGGACTGAGGGGCGGCCCTGATTTAGGGAAGGGTCTGGATTGGCCTACGGATCTCTCACCGCAGACACGTTATTTTTTCAGAGTGGCTTCTTAAGCTGCACAGAGTGGGGGAAAGCACATTTCATTCTAAGGGAACAACAGCTTGATTATTTTTGTGCTGTTTAATATTTATAAGTACTTTCCAATTGAAAAATGGAGTGAAGCACTTCTAGTGAAATAACGGAATAACCCCATGCCGTCAAGGCTCAGTAGGCCTTTCCCTCTTCAGTCCCAGGAGACACACCTGCCGTTTCCGAATAGATCAGCTCTCAGCACCAGGGTCTGCAGACCTGTCGTCCTAATCCATTACATTCCCGCTTCTGTACCTGTACCTGTCTGAGACCGTAAATTATCCATCTTGGACTCTGAATACAGAAACACAGAACCCTTGTTGTGCAACTCCGGAACAGTGCTTAATAGGGAAAGTCATTATTTTCCCTTGTTATGGCCCTAGCTGTGAGCTCCTCTGTGGTTTAGGGAGATATGATTACATCTAAATTTTGGTCATTGTTCTGAGTTACGAAGGGAATTACCAACGACCCTTCTGCCTTCCTGCTTCCAAGTTCCTGCACCTCATTTGTACGGCAGGTGTGGAGGTAGTCCCTGGGTGGGCTTTACATTTCACCGTTTTCCTGGTTCCCTTCCATCTGTGCTGATAAACTATGAAATGGACAGAGAAAGGAAAGAAGGAATTGCAAAGCATGGCAAATTCAGCATGTGGACACCCTGTCTGGAGGCTGCTGCTTGATAATACAGTCTGCGTTTCACCGTTATAAACAGGCTGTACACGAACCCAGGTCTCCTGCATTGCAGGCAGACACTTTACCATCTGAGCTACCAGAGAAGCCCAATTGGCTATACCCCAGTATAAAATAGAACGTTTTTTTTAAAAAAAGAACGAGCCTCCACCGAGCACACCCAAACCCAGCTGGTCCAGACTCCACCACAACCCTCTGCTCCAGCAAGTATTCCAGCTGTGGCCTCGGCCACGCCCCGCTGCTGGGAGGGTCCCAGGCCCTTCCCCTCCCCACCGGCAGGGTTTTCATTGTTTGTGAACAGAAGACAGAGAACCTTAAAAGGCATAGGCTCCCTTGGGATTGATGTGGAATTTCTACTCTGGGGACCTGAAGTTGGATGTTGGAGGTGACACCCGCGTCCCCTGTTTCGGCCCAAGCCCCCTCTGGGGGTCATCGTAGTGGGAGACTGCCAGAGTTACATTCGGGGAGTGCTTGACACTCCCCCTCTTCTGTAATCAGGACGTGGCATCTGCTTCCCAACGTGGATCTGTTCACCGCGGGCTGGCTGGAGATGGGCCTTCAGGACGTGGCATCTGCTTCCCAACATGGATCTGTTCGCCGCGGGCTGGCTGGAGATGGGCCTTCACACTGTGGTCGGGGTCTCGGTCTGGTTTGCTTGCCATGATCGATGCGTTTTCAAAGGGTCATCCGCACCATTACCCAGACCCCAGTAGATGTCGTGTGGGAAGTGGGGATTCCAGCGAGGAGGAAAGACGTTCTCAGATCCACATGTGGTCCGCACAGAGGAAGGAACCTGTAGGATGCGAGGTTCAGAGGCACCTGGAGAAGCGCGGCCCAGATTCAGTCTCTGACACGTCTGGAGTCCTGGGTCGTGGCGAGGGGGCGCCCTCGAGCCTGGTGCAGTGGGCAGGGAGGCTCCGGTTTGCAGTCGTCTTGCTGGCTTCCAGCTGGGCAGGGCTGTGCCGCCAAGTCAGCCGGCCGGACTTCCAGATCTCCAGGGCAAGGCCCTGACCGGAGGTGACACAGGCGTCTGGGGGCAGGTGTCTGTGTGTTTATTGGCAGGTCGGCCAGCAAATGAGACTCACCGGAACCCCCCTGGGGGTGGGGCGGGCGCGTTCCTCCCCACCCCCTCCTCCCAGCCCCGCCCCTGCTCTCCCCGGTCCTCCTGGCTCCCGGCTCCATGTGTCCTCTTCATGAGGCTCCTCTGGGCTCTCTGTCCTCAGTCCCTCCCATTCCCCTTTGGGGCTGACTTAAGTTTCTGTCCTTACCGGGCCAGGACTTGGCCCTGTGTGAGCAGCTCAGGTGCTGTGATAAATCCCCACGGACTGGGCAGCTTATCTGCAGGGACACTTAGCTCATGGCTGTGGAGGCCAGAAGTTCAGGGTAGGGTGGCCGGCCGTCTGCCCCTGGGGCTTCACAGGGAGGAAGGGGCGAAGGGCTGTCTGGGGTCTCTTCTCACTAGGGCTCCAATTCCATTCTCGGGGGCCACACCGGCTCACCTCCCCACACTCTCCCACTGGGGGTGAGATGTCAACACGTGGGTTGGGCTGCAGACACCCCACTAAGTGCACAGGGCCCCCTGCCACCCCTTCCCTTCCCTCGATGTCTCCTTTTCTCATCAATGCCACCTTCTCAAAGACAAAGGCAGTGAGCAGCCCAGGCTGACTGCTGGGAGGAAGCCAAGTCCCCTTCCTCCTCCTCCGAGGTTCGGGTCAGCTCCTGGGAGGAGGGGCTTTGCCTTTCCTGCAGGACTCCTGACCCAACCACTCTTCTCTGTGACGGGGTTGAAGGGCAGGTCCAGCCAGGGCCGGCAGCTTCACGCCAGGGGCAGCTCTGCTCAGGGCCTCCACCCTGAGAATGAAATCTGGAGTAAGCATGCTCCGGCACACAGATGACTTAGGTTAGCAGAAGGGGCCATGTGGGGGGCCCTGGGACCACTCCCACACCTGGAGATCTTCCAGGCTCAGGCTAGCGTGCGGCTCGCTCACGGCGGAGGTTATTACGGAGCACAGGAGGAGACTACAGGGTTGTGGGCAGGGAGAGGGGACTTAGGTGGTGTCCAGAGGGATCCACATACAGGCTTCTCTGTTTTCCTTCCCCCGGGAGGTTTCCTCAAAGTCATCTTGATTTCTAATCCGATAGGCCCTTATCTGGCTCGATAACAAGATGGAAACACTGAATACCTGAGTGGGGCAAAGGCCCGAATAGATCCTGAACTTTTATTCAAATGCACGGATAAAACCATAGAGCATCACAGCCAAATTTAATCCCTTCCCTTTAGAATTCATACTATTTCATCATAATCATGCTGGGTTTTGATTTTAGCAACTGTGGGTTTTCAGAGTTGAAGCTCTTCATGTGTTGGATGTAGTTGGAGCTGTCACTTGGGGCTGGGACGGCCTCGAACCCTTTCTTCCCTCCTAAGCGAAACCGGCTGCAGTCAGCAATGCTTAATCGAGAGAAAAACAATAAAACTGAATGATGCGATTGATTTGGTGTGGAGTTAGGGCTGCTGCAATACACGGAGTTAGTGGCTTATTGAATGTTGGAAGGAAAATTCAAATTTAAAATACATATTAGCTTTCCTTGTTACAGGCCCTGTTGTGTGTGTTTAGTCGTTGAGTCGTGTCCGGACCTTTTCGACCCCATGGACTGTCGCCCACCAGGCTCCTCTGTCCATGGGATTTCCCAGACAAGAACACTGGAGTGGGTCACCATCCCCTCCTCCAGGGGATCTTCCCGGACCAGGGATTGAACCCGCATCTCCTGGATCTCCTGCACTGGCAGGCAGGTTCTTTACCACTGAGCCACCTGGGAAGCCTCCGGGTCCTGTTGCCTCACTTCTTTTCCTGACTCGATCCTCTGGGAGAACTGGTCTCAAAGACAGCAGTGTGATCGCATTGCCGCCGCGTGGCCTTAGGCCCGAGCTCACAGCCAGGCCCTGGTGCTGCCTTCCCTGGGAGAACCCAGTGGCTGTTTCTGGCAGGGTGACGTTGAACTTGAGCTACTTTGGGGAAACCTGTTCTAAGACCCACCTGTGCTCGCGCTAATGGTACCCAACCATGAGAGACAGAGTGAGCTGAGTCGGGGCATCTCTGTGGAGGACGGTTGGACAAGAGTCTTCCCTGGGCCGGGAGGATGCTGAGAAGCCAGTTGGTGTCCCGGCCTTAGGCAGGCTCCCTCAGCTGGTTGAGGAGCGTCTAGCCCTGGTGCTGCTACTCATTGGTGGTCCGAAAGGCCTTTTTGTCCTCTTGGCGCCTTCTAGGCATTCCTGATATTAACTAGAGTCAGGACAGCACTTAAAATTCTAGCTGCTTGAGGATAATTGGGTGGGGAGGGGAGTGAGTTGTACCAGAAAACCCATTAAGTACTTAAAAGATTAATTTTCATTATGACTACTAGTTGGTAAACATTATCTTTCAGATCAGCCTGAACAATAATGTGAGTAATGGGAACTATTCAACTTATTTTGGTTTAATTTTAAATCTTGAATTATGGTAATACTTTGCATTTTTATTAGTATTAGATGAGAACTGAAGCAAATTATTTTTGGCGGTTTGATTTGTAGAAATAATTCTTATTTGCTCACTGGCTGTGGATTTCACCCCTTAGGAGCAAATGCGGAGGAGGAAGAATGCTGAGTCTTGTGGGAGAGGGGCAAAGATGCTTGGGAATTCTGACTTAGTTCAGGCCAGACCCCTCATGGTCACGATGTCGTGAGGAGGAGTCAGTGTTCTTCTTTCTGTTCATTCATTCAATGAGTACCTCCTAAGGTTGATGCATTCTTTTCTTGGGGGTAACTTTTTTTAACTTAAATTTCTTTAAAAAAAAAAGTTTATTTTACTTATTTACTTGGCTTCATGGGGTCTTAGTTTCAGCACATGGGAGCTTTAGTTGTGGCGTGTGGGCTCTGTTTCCCTGACCAGGGATTAAACCCGGGTCCCTGCTTTGGGGGTGTGGAATCTTAGCCACAGGACCACCAGGGAAATCCATTAGCTTTTATTTTTAATAAGCAGTGTATGTATCTGAGTTTTGCAACACGATGATTTGGTAAAAGATGCATACTGAAGCGATGACCACAGTCAGGCTAATGAACAGTCTTCTCAGATGGTTATCTTTTTGCATGTGTGGCAAGAACACTTGAAACTTACTCTCCCGATAGATTTCCAGCGTTCAGCACAGTTTTATCAATTACAGTCACCACGTGGGCTGCTAACGTCTAGACTGGTCATCTCAGAGAACTGCAGCTCTGTGCCCTTTGACCTCATCTTCCTATTGCCTTCACCTCCTTGCCCCCGGCGGCTACCGTTCTCTGGATCTGACTTTTTAAGGTTCCACATATGAGCGAGACCAGGCAGATGTTTTCTTTCTGTGTGCAGCGCATCTCAGCACAGTAGCCTCCAGGTTCATCCCTGATGTTGCAAACGGCAGGGCCTCCTGCCTCCTGGCTGGATGATGTTCCGTGTGTGCCCACAGTCACCTCTTGATGGGCTGTTTCCTTACCTTGGCTATTGTGAGTAATGCTGCAGGAGCACGGGAGTGCAGGCGTCTCTTCGAGGTGCCGATTTCCCCTTCTTTGGGTGAGCACCCGGGAGGGGGTTTCGTGGCAGCTCTGTTTCTCGTGTCTCGAGGAACCTCTATACAGTTCCCCGTACGATGCTTCTTTAAGTGTCGGCTGTTGTTGAACGTGGGAAATCTGTCCCCAGGGGCTTGTAGTCGTACGTTTACAGAAGCCACCGTCAAGCTCTAGATCTTGGCCACTCGGAGAACGTGTTGCTGATCTGGTTTAAACATTAATCTCTACCATCTGTTTCTCAGACTGAGCCGAGCGAGGGTGCTCTGGGGAGGGATGTGGAAGCTTCCCGCAGTGCTCGTGGCTTGTTTTGCTGCTCATTATGTTCTTTCATTCAGTACTACCTCTAGTGTTAGTCACTCAGTCGTGTCCGACTATTTGTGACCCCATGGACTGCAGCCCACCAGGCTCCTCTGTCCATGGGGTTCTCCAGACAAGAAGACTGGAGTGGGTTGCCATCTCCTCTTCCAGGGGATCTCCTGACCCAGGGATTGGACCTGGGTCTCCTGCATTGCAGGCAGATTCCTCACCGTCTGAGTCACCAGGGAAGCCCAACACTACCTCCAGATCTCAGGCAGAAAACCTTACCTAAGTGGAAGCACTTTGCCTGGAAGGTCCAGGACGAACAGCAGGTGGCAGGGTTCTTCTCAGTGCTGGTCTCGTCCTGACGCCGGGTTCAGGGCAGAGCTTTGCGTTGCCCAATTTCCTGTGACTCTGTGCCAGCTCATGCCGTCCACCGTGCTCCCTCCAAATGTGAGCATAACCACACTTACAGTCAGTAATTACAGTCATGATCACAAGAATAGCCCCTGAAGACTTAACCTGATGTGGCGATAGGGTTTTGCCTGGGAGGGGCCTGGACTTCGCTGGCCATCTGCAGGACCCGAGCAAGTCCAAGGTCCATCGTGAGCCTCAGAGTTCTCATCTCTCGAGGGGCTGTGAACAGACGGCCATCCCAGGAAGGCTTCCGCATGAGATGACGCAGTCTGTGCTCAGCGCTCCTTTGGGCTGACCATGGCGAGTGTCTGCTCAGCAGGGAGGACTCTTTCTGGGGGGCAGCTGTGAGGCTCTGCACGTCTTGCGAGTGACTGTTCATCTCAGCGGATGCCTGGGCCCTGCACCCCCATCCCATGTCCTGGCACGTTTGCCCGAGCTCCCGCAGGCCGAGGAGGGAGGAGGCATTGCCCTCGTGTCTCACTATTTCCTGAGGGCTTCCCAGGCCCACCCCGTCCTCTGTGGGCTGCGTCTGTGGGCCTGGGACCTGGGCAGACATGTGATGCACCTGCAGCGACCCCCTGATGTGGGGGTCTGGCCTCCCCGCGCAAACCTCCTTTGTCTGGCGTAAATCCCTTCTGGGCTCTTTGTCCACTGTGTCTCGTTCCTGCCTTGGTTCCGAATTCGGTGTCACCACGGGATTTTGTGGGCCTGATCCTCGTGGGGCGTGACTCCAGCAGGGAAGAAACCCAACGTGCACCAGTGAGATTATTCAAGAACGACCAGGAAGCATCACCGACTCGATGGACGTGAATCTGAGCAAACTCCGGGAGATGGTGAAGGACAGGGAGGCCTGGCGTGCTGCAGCCTGTGGGGTGGCAGAGAGTCGGACACGACTGAGCAACGACAGAGGGCTTGGTTGAATTAGACGCTGGTCCCCTGGAAGTACGACTGAAGCGGAAAATGGAAACATTTGGAAAGAAAGACGTCAAGGCCTCTTGCCAGCCCAGCCCCCAGAAGGTGTGATGGTGACGCCCGCAGGGCTGGCCCCTCCAGCCCGTGGGTGCCAGGCTGGCCGCTGAGGCGTCTCCCACGCCGTCGTCCTGCAGAATCACCTCTGCGCTCTTCGCAGACCAGTCAGGTGCTCCTGCTCTAGACTCAGCTGCTTCTTTCTCTCCTCCAGGCTTTGCTAGAGAGCATGTGGCTGTTCAGAGCGCCGCCCGGGACACCTCGGGACTCTCTGCTCTCCGAGTGCTGCTGGGCCAGCGGGGCGGCCCTGCCTCAGCGCTGAGAGCCATGCCAGGCTTGGAGAGCTCTGCCTGGCTGGCATGAGGAAGGGCCCTGCACAATGACCGATGGCCCCCGGGAGAGGTCAACGCCACCTCGCAGGTCCTGCCAGACTGGGGCCGGGTGACTGCAGAGCCTCTTTGTGCTGGCCACATGTGCAGGCGCCCCGTGAGTGGGCTTCCCCACACTCCACCTGCTGCTCTTACTGTTCGCGTGGGCTCTGAACGGGCTTGTTTCCTTGGGGCACCCGGCTATGGAGACTCAGCCACAGTGGTTGTTGGAGGTTTCCCTGAGAACCGGCAAAGTGGAGATCCAGCCTTAGAAGCAGTGGACCACACGGTGGTCCAGGCATAGCGCCTGGCGGTCCAGGCAGGCTCACCGTCCCCAGGTTCTCTGGCCTGGACACTGCCCCCTCTGATGGCGTGTCTGATCTGCGGAAGCACGACAGCCAGGACTGACTTGGGCTGCTGCCCGTCACCGCCTCCTCCATAAGGAGGCGTGAGGCTCAGTAATGGTGCCTGAGCATCCCGGGGCCAGCACTGTGCCATCCCCCCCGAAAGGGAACCTGGCTTGAGCGGAGTCTCTTGGGCAGAGTTACCTGATTGCAAGAAACAGACGCCTGCAGAGGCAGCTTGTGAGGAGGAGGGTTTATTCTAAGGACACAGATGCTGCTCAAATCCCAGATAAAGCTCAACCTTGGGGTTCGGGAGGGCGGGGTGTGCTGCCTTGGGGGAAAACCTGGGCAGACGGATCAGTGCATTCACACGTGCTCCTTGGACGAGGCTCCAGGCTGGAGGGAGTCCAACTCCTCTCCGCCTCCCTACAAATCTGTTTGGCTCTCTCTCCCCACAGGAGCTGATTCATAGTGGGGTGGGGAGCACGGCTATGTCAAGCTAGCAGATCAGCTGGCTCTCACCAGATGCCTCGAGGTAGTGAAGATGCCCACGTGGATGTGTTTGAACCTGAACTTGTCACTTCTGCTTGTGTCGTGCACCTGCAAGGCTCAGGATGTCAGGAGCCTCTGGTCTCTGACTCGGTGTTTGTTCATGAGCCTCAGTGAGCTCCAGGGGGACAAGAGGCAGAGCGGGGGGCTTGGCTTGGAGACAAGGAACCGCCCTGGGCAGCAGGGGCTTTTTAGATTTTCTCCAGTGGGAAAGCATGTAAGGTTTTTTATTTTATTTTTGGACTTCTCAGGTTTGGAACACGCGCTTTTAAAACTTACACCTTAAAGCAAGGTCTGCATGGGAAAGTGAAAAAAAAATAAAGGCACTCCCTCTGCTCCCACTACCTGGAGGGACCGGTGGATGTTGTGAAGGCCCTCGGGGCCGCTGCACCTGTGCTCAGGTGAGGAGGGGGATGTGTGTTCAGTCGTGTGACTCGCGTAGGGCAATCGCGTCAGTGATGAACCAGATTCTGCCACACGTGCTTCTATTAGAATAGGTGTTAAATTTAACTCTGCCTGAAGATGAAAGAAGTAAAATAGGAGGGACTGCTGAGGTTCAGATGAATGTTTCTAATTAAAAGAGATTTAATACACAGTGATGCCTCGAGGTGGTGAAAAATAATTGTGAGGTTCCTAAGGTTGGAGCCTCTTGATGAAAGCCCACTTTTTTACCTTTCCGTGTATCAGTTGCATCTGTTAGGAAAGATGACGAATACGGGGTGCTGAACCTCCTTTTTCCTTTCCTCGCCTTCAAACTTTCGTCAGCTATGCTTTTAACGTCATCAAAGGGGCTGTCATGTCCATTCACTCTGGAAGGGACCCCCACATCTGTGTGGTCCTGTTCACGAAGGCTGTTCCATCCCCAGGTTATTTAAACTTGTTTTCTGATCAGCGGGACATGTCGTCAATGATTCTTTTCCTAGAAGA
This sequence comes from Bos mutus, assembly GCF_027580195.1. NCBI lineage: Eukaryota > Metazoa > Chordata > Mammalia > Artiodactyla > Bovidae > Bos > Bos mutus. The sequence continues at coordinate 2,404,569 of NC_091642.1, read as the reverse complement.
ACCCCGCTCCTGTATTCCTCAAGGTCTTGGGAGCTTGGAGTGTCTGTCTCTCTGTTTACACTCTGCATCTAGGGTGGGCTGCTTTTCTTCCCCCGAGACTCTTCGGTGATTTCTTATCATCTCTGGCCTCCAGGGACTGAAGCGAGGAAGACCTCTCCTTAACCTTTCCCTTTGGCTGGACTTGGTGACAGAGCAGGTGCCCCAGAAGGGCTGGGTGGTGGGACGTTCCCTGGTCCTTTCCAGGTTGGGGGTCGGCCTCTGGTCTCCGCCCTGGACAGCCGTGTTGGCCCCGCCTCCTGTCCCTGAGAGCTCCGTGCCTGGTGATCCCGCGTCTCCCGAGCTCTGGTTTTGGCCGAGGACTCTGAGCCAGTCTGGTGGCTCTCGATGAGTTGGTGAGTTATCTACCTACACGGTCCAGTGTCGTTTCTTTAAGCCTGAAAACCAGCGCCTTGACGAGGACGTGTCTGGGCGTAGATCGCTCGGGTCATTTCATCCTGAAATGCCGCATGAGATTTTGAGCGGTAGATGCACAAGCTTTCTCCTCTTCGGCCGGCCCTTTATCTTTGCTCCCTTCCCCGCTTCCTCTGCCTCCCTCGCCGTGTCACAGATTCGGTGTTAGTTGTTACCTCCTTCTTGACGTTCCGACTTTATATAGGATTTCTGTAATGATGGTGTTTTTGGTCAATTTGTTTCCTGGAGCCTGCAATTTCCATTCTCATCTTCTTTTCTTGTTTTGGAATCTTGCCTCTGAGTCACTGTTTCCACTGAGTTTGTGTTCTTGTAATGCCCTTCGCAGGCGGGACACACCCGGGATGGGATAGCGTCTCCGTTTCGCGGGGGTGGTGCTCCTGGGTGGGCCGTCTGCCTGTCCCTCCCAAGCTGGCCCCCGCTCCCTCGCTCGCTCTCCTGACTCCCCGGCCTCTCTCCCGGCCTCCCTCCCTCGTCCTTTGTTTCCAGACTCCTGCCTTTGGCTGGCGCTGGGCTCCTGGGCTGCACATTTGAAGTGCAGGGCTGACGCCAGCCACGCCCGAGACCAACCAGGTCAGACTGTCGGTGGTGAGTCTGAGTGTCTGTCTTTCTAAATCTCTCCAGCTGTTTCCAGTGTGCTGCTCAGGTTGAGAACTGCTACTCTGATGTCCCTAGGAAAATAAGAAAATAACCAATCACATAAGGTTAACCCTTCGGTGGCGCTAGTGGTAAAGAATCCGCCTGTAAGGCAGGAGACACAGATTTGATCCCTGGGTCAGGAAGATCCCCTGGAGGAGGGCATGGCACTCCACTATTCTGGCATACCGCTCCAGTATTCTTGCCTGGAGAATCCCCACGGACAGAGGAGCCTGGGGGGCTACAGTCCGTGAGGTTGCAAAGAGTCAGACATGACTGAGGGACTTAGCACACAGCACTGGGGAGGGATAACCATGTAGGAGATGCTCTGAGTTGGGGACATGCCTGTAGGGACGGGTGAATGTCCTTTTGTGCAGAGCAGTGGTGTGGCTGGGATGCGGCAGTCAGGGGAGGGCATTCTTCTCCCTCCCAGTCTTCCTGGTTATGTGGACCATTTGGACCTGCTTGAGGTCCTCCTGCGGCCTGGAGGCCTTGCATGGGATGCAGGAGGTACTTGCTTTGCAAAACACCTCTCTTTGTTTCCAATGATTCATCTGCAGGAAAAAAAACAACAACATCTATTCCCAAGCCAGCACGGATTACATTTTCTAGCTTCTACCAAAGCCAGTGCCTGAGCCATTACTTTAAAACCAAGCTGTGAATTGTTCATTCCTCACTAATTCCCAGATGGAAACCGTGATTTTTGTTTACTTTCCTAAAAAATTCACGTTTTGCCCGAGGCTTGGCGGAAGGAATTTTAAGCATTCATTGAAAGCTGTAGAGATGAGTTGGGGATGAAATGACCACACGGATTTAACTAGTGACGTCATTTTTTAAAGCGTGCCATTAAGTGGAGGGACACAGTGGCGAATGAGGGGTGATCTCCAGCCACTGGGAGAAGGTTCATTTCACTGGACGCGTCACTCGGAATGAATTTGTGGTTAAAGAACCATTTCGGAGCCAGGTAAAGCCCCGTCGCAGAGAGCAGCATTATGATTCAGGGCACCCAGGGTGTACTGAATATTTAATTTGACCGAGGAATTGTTTGTGGTGCTGGCGGCTCCTGCTGGAAGGTCAACTACCACTGGGTCACAGCTGATGGCGGCGGAGTCGGGCTGGGCGGCTCACGTGGCAAAGCATTTTCTAAGACGAGTAAAGCCAGGACAGCAGGAGCTGCCCCCGCCCGGAACGAGAGGGCGCTCAGGCTGCAGCAGCGAACGCAACGCTGAGCCCTGTTTGGTTTAACCCGTGAGCAGCGAAACCCCCGCCCTTCTTCTCACCCCACGTCCCAGCCACTCCCTTGTCATTTTCCAAATTATGCAGACGAGCAAAACGTCACAGGAGGTGTGACTCAGAGAGGGAAGAGCAGGACACGGAGGGAGACCCTAGAGAAAGAAATGGCAACCCCCTCCCAGCATCCTTGCCTGGGAAATCCCATGGACAGAGGAGCCTGGGGGGCTACAGCTCACGGGGCCACAAAACAGTCAGATGTGACTTAGGGACTGAACAGCACAAGTGTGCTCTCTGGCGCTCAGGTTCTGATCTGTAAATGGGGGGTCGCCCTTGGCTCCACCACCAGCCTCCTGGGGGTCGGGGGCGTGTGTCTGACCCACGCTGGAGACGATGCTCTGCTTCGTGCAGGGCCTCTTGGGAGTCTCCAGAGACCCCCTGCTTCCCTTGTGTGCAAGCTGTCCTCCTTCACATCCCTGTGCTGCCAGCCACCGTGGCAGGCGCCCGCCCGTTCTCAGAGAGCAGCTCGGGTGAGCTCAAGGGAAAAGCAGGTCCTCCCGTCTATCAGAGTGGACGTGTGTGGGGTGAGCAGGCTGCAGGCGACACTTCAGAGCAAGGCCCCTCCTGGCCTTGGGTCCTGAAGCCCACAGCCTCTCCTGTCCCCAGAGCCCCTCCTCTGGGTCAGGGGGAGGGGGGAAGGTAGGGAGGGAAGGCTGGAGTTGGGGGTAGGCAGAACCGTCCACCATCTGGGGAATGCAAGCACCCCGTGCGGCAAGGCTGCTCCAACTCCAGAAGCAAAGTGCTGTCCTTTAGAGCTAAAAGCAGAGCTTAAAAAACACAAGAGTTTGAAAAATGAGACTTTCAGACCTAATGGAAGGTACTTTCAAAGAGCTGCTCGCTCAACTCACAGATCGATGCCTGCACAACGTTTCTGTTTTTCAGGGTGATGTTTTGGAGTCCAATTACCAGTGATTCTGTTCCTCAAGCTTCTGATGAAGCCAGGCATTGCAGGGGTGCCCGAAGCCGATGAGAGCTGCGTGCCCTGTTCACGGGGTCAGAGGGCAAGAGGCAGAGCCTGGGCCAGCTGTGCACCCGCCGTAGCTGGAGTCCAGGGTTCATCTGGACTAGGTGTCAGCTAATGATCATTGTTAATTAAATGTCGTGAGGGGCTGGCGCGGTGTGTGCCTCTGCATTCTGCTCCCCAGCCGACTCACCTGCTGGGAGGGGGGACCCCAGGGAGGCGGTGAGGTTGCCAGTGACAGGTCTGCCCGTGGCCTTAGGCTGTTTTCTCCCCTTTCAGGTGGGTTTGAATATTTCTATGAGAAGCAGAGCTGAGATAGATTACCACGTGGACAGAGAAATCGAGCCTGGCCTGGAGATAACAAAGGAGAAGTGTTTTCTAGTTTGAATCACACCTTGGTGCGCTTTGCTTTTCTTCTGTGGGGTACAGGGCGGGGCTGGCCGTGGGGCTCTGCTGGAGGGCAGGCGGGCCGGGGGGCTCAGCGGAGGGCAGAGGAGAGTCCTCCGAGCCTGCATCTGTTCCTGGGTTCCAGCCTGTCCAGCGCAATCCCAACAGTTGTGTCACAAGAAGGCACTTTTACCAGCGGCCTTCGCGCGTGTGTGTGTGTGCATACAGGTGTGCAGATGTGTATAAGCACGCATGTGCGCTTGTTTCTGTGTGCACACATGGGCACGCGTGCAGCTGTGTAGGTGCGTGTCTGCGCCCTCATATGTGCACTTGCGTGTTCATGTGTGCAGTCATGGGAACACAATTAGGCAGGCACAGGAGCGCACACACACGTTTACGCATGCACATGTACATGCACACACAAGCTTGTGTGTGGCTATGCGTGCAGGTCTATGTATTTGTGGTCATTACATGAATCCTTGTGTAATGCCTGTTGTGTGTGTGTGGATAAGTATCTGTGTTCACGTGTGCACACGTGTGCACATGTCTATGTATGCACTCATGTGTCTGTATATGTGTGCATTTGTGCGTGTGTGTGCATGTGTGAATTTGTGTCCACGAGTGCGTGCACATGTGTAGGAGTACACTTCCTCTCCAGGGCCATCAGAGAGGTAGCCAGGCTTGCTAGGTGACCGGCTCCAAAGGGCAAACTCGTTATGAACTTGACGAATGTGCTTTTCTGACAAATGGCAACTGAAGATTTAAGTGTGGAGACAGCGGTCTGTGGTCCTCATCTGTCCTCTACGTTCGATTACCTTCCTCATGTTAAGCACAGCGGGGAAGTAAGCTTGCGCCTGCCTCTGCCCCGTCGCCCAGGGGCGTGGCTCGTGTGGCTGCTGCTCCTTCAGCGCCTGCTGCATGCCTGGCCCTGGGCAGGGCTCAGACCCTGTAGAGCCAGCAGCTCGGTACCCGCTGAAGGAGCAGGCGTCCCCATGGGGCAAACCAAGCACCACGGAGACCTAGCGGGTGGGCTTCTCAGGGTCGGGCCACTGACCTGGAAGCGCTTCCCTGCAGCAGGACCCCGTGGGGGTTTGTGGGAAGCACACGGCTTGTCCCGACAGGACCAGTGAGAAGGCTGAGGTGGCCCGGACAGTAGGTCAGATGGGTACGTGTGGGCAGGGCTGCAGTGCCCAGCAGGGTCCTGGATCAGCCTTTGGGTGTGATCAGGCCCTGCTGTGCCTTCTCCCTGGGGGCGCGTTCAGCCACGTTCTCAGCTGCTGAGACCCTCGGTGTCGTCTTTCCTGGGGAGCAGCGGCCCCTCTGCACTGTCGTCGAGCTGGCCATGTTTGCAGGGGCTCTTGGAGAAGGAAATGGCACCCCACTCCAGTACTCTTTCCTGGAGAATCCCATGGACGGAGGAGCCTGGTGGAGTCCATGGGGTCGCAACGAGTCGGACACGACTGAGTGACTTCACTTTCACTTTGGAGAAGGAAATGGCAACCCACTCCAGTATTCTTGCCTGGAAAATCCCATGGACGGGGGAGCCTGGTAGGTTACAGTCCATGGGGCGGCAAAGAGTCAGACGTGACTGTGCGACTTCCTCACTTCACTCCACTTCACTTTCTGGAAGGCAGTGGCAGGGCAGCTTCTTCCTTGATCAGTGGGATTCAGAGTCAGGACCGATAGCTGTCAGGAATCCTGTGGGCAGGGCTGGGCACACACATTCACGCTGTTCCTTGCTGGAGGGACTGAAATCCTTGGATCTGGAGCCCAGAAGGCCCTCTGTAGTTACGTGAAGCCTCCAGGCCCAGAGGACTGGCTGGGGTGCTGCTCAGAGTGAGCCCACCCAGGCCCACCCCTGGGCTGGTGTAGGCAGCCCTGACTCAGAAAAGGTCGGACCGTCGGTGAGCCCTCCCTTCAGGTACATGCTCCACGGCGGTCTGCTCCGCCATCAACTATTTGCTGGCGTGCCCACCTTGAAAGTGTCACCGTGAAATGTGATGACCACCAGCCATTCGGTGCTGCTTCTCTCCTGGTCCAACAGCAACAATCCCAAGACCGGTTCATCGGCAGCTCCACCCTGGTCAGACGCTTCCCGCCCGGTGTGGTCCTGGGGCCCAGCTCCAGCCCCGGGAGCAGCCCCGGCTTTGGTTCATGATGGACACAGGGCCTGGCTCGCGAGCTTGCTGGCATTGACTAGCAGGGCCGCCCTGGCCTCCGCTGGCTGGACGCTCACTCAGCACTTGCTCGTGTCGGGGCCTCGGCCTGTCTGCAGAGGTTCACTGCTCCGCTGGCTGGACGCTCACTCACCACTTGCTCGTGTCGGGGCCTCGGCCTGTCTGCAGAGGTTCGCTGCTCTCAGAGGAGCCTGTTGGCAGGTGTGGGACCCTCTCCCACTCACATTCCATCTGGGGTCAAAGGAGGGTAAAGAGGGAGAAACGTATCTTCTGCAGATTCATTTAGAAAACAACCCTTTGAATTACAGCTTCATTAGCACACTGCGTCTAAAAGAGGGATTTTTAAAATCATTTGCAACATCTCAGCCCCTGTGCCTTTCCCCCGACGATTCTAGAATCCCTGTGCACCAGAAACCGCCATCCTGAACTTCCCTCGGAGTTTCCTTAGATTTTGGGTCTAGGAATTGAAGCGATACTGTGCTCCACGGCACCATTTATGAGTTACTGATGGCATCTTACCCAAGTAAATCACATCACTTGCCCAGTCACACAATCCAGTGATGTGCGTCTATTACCACTTTGTTGCTGGCGGGGACAGAGCACAGCCTGTCGGAACCGTATGATAGATCCCAGGGCAGGAGAGCTTGCTGAAGAGGCAGGAAATTCAGCTTTCAATAAACATATTAGGTCATTACAATTTGTTTATGACAGTGGTTCGCTTGGATGATAGAACGATTTTCTGTTTCATTTTGCAGGACACTTCGATGCCTCCTGTGGGCTTCCCACGATGCTGCGGAGATCCACACTCCCACCGTGAGTACTCAGCACTCAGTCCCGCCTTTGCCCTTTCCAGGTCAGCCGTGCAGAGGACACTGTTTTCAGGGCATGTGGCTCTTGTCCACTTCAGGAGGCTGGGGGCCCGGTTCTTGCCAAACCTGTGGCAGAAGTGGGGCTTGGAGCGTTCGATGCCTTGGCCCAGCTGACCTGAGCGCCTCCCCTCCTTGCGGCTCAGAGAGGCCTGGAAGCAGGTGTCGGGAGTGGGAGGCTGGTGGCCACTGCCCAGCCCGGGGCACCTCTGCTTCCCAGGTGGCTGCACTGAGCTGGGCGGGGGTGGGCAGGGGCGTGGGGTGTGTGGGCGGGAGGCAGGGCTGGCGGGTGGACACCAGCTGGTGAGCGCCCTTGGGATATGGGCAGTGGGGTGATTTCCTGGTTTTTCTGGGAGCACTGAGGGCATCCTGGGGGTAGAGCAGAGATCTGGCCTCTGATGGGGTGAAGGATTGCATGGGGTCAGGCCCCCTGGGAGGCTGTGGGGAGTCACTGCCTTTAGAACCACAGTTGGGTCCAGCCTAGGGTTGCAAAGGGGTTCAGGAAGGGTCTGTGGCACGTCCGGCACTCGCCCTGTGTGCCCCGCCCCGGTGACAGCCTGGCGGCCAGGCCAAGACTTTTCAAAAATATTTATTTTTGCTTTTAGCCCTGGGTCTTTGTCACTGCCCACAGGCTCTTCTCTAATTGCAGCAAATGGGCTACTTCCAGCTGCAGCGGGAGGACTTCTCACTGCAATGGCTTCTCGTGATGCAGAGCACAGGCTCCAGGCTGTGCGGGCTCAGCGGTGTGGTTCTCAGGCGCGAGGGCACCGTGCACAGTGGCTGGCACATGGCTCAGGCACACCGTGGCATGGGGGGGTCTTCCTGGACCTGCATTGACAGGCGGGCTCTTAACCAGCAGACCACCAGGGAAGCCCCCAGCTGAGGCTTTTGTCTCAATGTGTATTAAACTCTGGGACTTGGTGATGGACAGGGAAGCCTGATGCTGCAGTCCATGGTGTCGCAAAGACTGAGCGGCTGAACTGAACTGAAGTGATCTTGAGGAAAGAGACACTATTTCCATTGTTCTCCACTGTTCTCTCCATCAGCCATGGAATAGTTTGTTCATACAGCAGGAATTTAACGGGATCCTGTTCATTCAAGATGGTAAATTTAGTTCCTTCTTTGTGCCAAGACTTGTCCTAAGCTCACAAGACTCATTTGTCCTGGGTGAGATGGAGTTTTGCTCCCAGAAGGGCCAGTGTAAGCGACGAGGCTGCAGTAGTCAGAGCTCGGTGGTCCAGTGGTGTCTGTGTTGCCCATGAGCAGGACTGGGCCCAGGTCTGGAGGGACTGCTCTTTCTCGGAGGAGTTGCATCTGCGTGTGTGAGGCTGTGATGGGTGGTTCCCAGTGGGGGTGTTCTGTGAGTGGAAGAGTCCAGAATGAGGCGCTGCCCTGGGACTGGGGCCAGGAAGAGGCTGCGATGCCTCCAGATGTGGTTCAGGCTCCAGGAGGGGACGGTTCAGTCTGAGCCACTGGGCTGGCTTGGGCACGCCTCCTTCTCCGACAGCCGTAGGCTTTCCGGTGCCATGGGCCCGAGGCGCGTCAGGAGGATGTGGTGCTCCAGGTTGTTGGCAGCGCCCAGTGCGGGTCAGACCCATGAGGGCTCAGGGCTGATGCCCCATCAGACCCCGGCTCAGTCCCTCGCATGGGGTCTGTCTTATCCTGCCTCGGTTTCCTCGGCTGTAAGCTGGGAACATCAGCAGCCCCCACCTCATGGGTTTTTCCTGAGGCTGAAATGAGGTACATTTCGTGAAGCACTTGCAGCAGATGCCCGCTGCCCACTGAGTGCTCCGGGGACTGAGTGCTCCGGGGACTGAGTGCTCCGGGGACTGAGTGCTCTGGTTCTTTCTCTTCTGTTACTGAAAATCATCATCTCCACTGCAGATGTTAATCTCTGGGGCATCGTTTCCTCGTGTGGATGCAGCTGTGCTTCTCTCCTGTTACTCTTTTCTTTAAGTGGGTCAAAACCAGAACACGCAGTAAGTGCAGCCGTCGAGATTTCGCTAAAAGCGGCGCTCCTTGGTCGGCTGACTCTGCACGATTAAGCTTTGGGATCATCTCCTAAGGGTGTTCAGGTGCAGTTACTCCTCGCTGTTAAAGTCCCTGCGAAGACTGAGCACAGTTACTGTCGAGTGACAGAAACGCCTGGAACCCCAAACGTGAGCTTGCGGCAGATTCGAGATGATGCAGAACGCCGGGGCCCGCATGACCCGTCTGCTGAGGGAAAGGGGGTGAGCCCTGGACTCACGCTCGCCACTTCTGTTGGGGAGATTTTTCTCTCACAAAACGAAGTCATGGTGCCTGTCAGTCTTGCCATGAAATCGGGCTCCCTGTCTGACCTGTGTTAACAAATGGTGACTTCAGGCCCAAGAAACGTGCTTCCAAATTTGAGCAGAAAATAATTTTGATTCCAGATCTGCCCGTTTCCCCAGAGTAGATTTCCCAAGGGGAACTTGCGAGTTTCCAGTAGGAATCTTGCTCTGTGGGGTCAGGTGGGCGCCCAGGCCAGGCAGGGTCCCAGAAAACCCCCATCTCTTCTTCCCTCTGGCTCAGTTGGAAGTCAGGCGGTGGTTCGCTGGTCCCCAGCTTTGATGTGCATGAGGGTCTCACCTGACCCAGGGTCACTCTTGTGAGTTTTGCTGACATTCGTTCATCCAGGGATGTGGACTGAGCACTGCTGTTCTCAATGATGTGTTGGCTGCCAAGGGCTTGGTCAGTATTTTTAAGGAGGGAAGATTAAATGCATTTATTCATATTCATAGTGAAGTTTCTCAATTGTGTCTGACTCTTTGTGATCCCAAGGACTGCAGCCCATCAGGCTCCTCTGTCCATGGGATTTTCCAGGCAAGAATACTGGAGTGGGTTGACATTTCCTCCTCCAGGGGATCTTCCTGACCCAGGCATTGAACCTGGGTCTCCTGCACTGCAAGCAGGTTCTTTACCGTCTGAGCCACCAGGGAACTCCTATTCATATTCATAGGAGAAGACAAAATAGGGGCATTTCAAACATGGGCTAAAAAGTGACTGTGAAGTACAGGGCACGGGTGGTGGTGAGAGGGCAGCATTTGAGCCGCTGACCGGAAGGACAGGAGGGGTGCACAGGGTCCATTTTATTTTAACATATGTTATACATACAAAGCAGGATGTGAAAACATACATGCTCCTGTATAAATTTCCTGGGGCTGCTGAAATAAATGACTACAAATTGAGTGGCTTAGAACCACAAGAATTTATTTTTTGGTCAATAAACTTTTCCCTCCTCCTGACCACCATATTTTCCTTTTCCAGGAGTGTTTTGGCTCATCTTACTCATTTATTCTTCCATATGCAACTTAGAATAAATCTCCAAACCCCATGTTAGGGGCAGGCTTCCTGGGGTTTGGGTAGACTTGTAGATCTATTTGAAGAGTTGAGTCTTCTGGGCCTCTGAGGTTTTCTAAGGCCATGCTTTGCATCTCCACTTCCCAGGTCTTCTTTATTTCTTTTCAGTGAAGTTTTATAATTTTCCCCACAAGAGATGTGAATATTTGGTTATATTTATTCTTAGCTTTAGTCACTCAGTCATGTCTGACTCTTTGCAACCCCATAGACTGTAGCTTATCAGGCTCCTGTATCCATGGGATTCTCCAGGTGAGAATATTGGAATGGATTGCCATTCCGTTCTCCAAGGGATCTTCCCAACCTAGGTGGCCAAAGTATTGGAGCTTCAGCTTCAGCATCAGTCCTTCCAGTGAATATTCAGGGTTGATTTTCCTTTTAATAGCTGGGACTTAATTCCCCTTCCCCTCAGTGTGGGCTGGGTTACTTATTTAGTTCCAAAGAGTCAAGTTGAAATGACCACAGGCAACTCCATGGGACGAGGTGTCCTGTTATAGGAGGGGAAGGAACCCCAGGTTCCCCCCTCCATTATCACTCCCAGGACCACTTCTCCTGACTGTGGCTTAGGGGTGGGGTTCCAGATCCCGATTGGGTGTCCTCTGATGCCTCATTAGGTGAAGGGTGGAGTGTGGGGGACCCTCATCGCGTCTTCCTGTGTGGTCCCCACGAGAGGACCACAGAGGGTTGGGGAAAGCAGAGGATGGGAGCGCAGGCTAGGGGAGGGTCGCTACTGGATGCTGGCCAGAGTTCCCAGCTCTCCTGGGTCTCCTCTGATGCTCCTGGCAGGGAGGGAAGGTTACTGCCCAGGGGGGGCAGAAGTTGATCCCCCTCCTTGGCTTTTGCTGGCTTGAGTGAGGGTGGAGGTGGTGGGGGTCTTTCCTGTGCTTGGAGAAGAGTTGTTATTGTCTAACCATTTTCTGCTTGTTTTAAAAAATAAAAAGCTGAAATATAGTTGATTTACAATGTCACGTTAGTGTCAAGTATACAGTGAAGTGATTTGGTTATACACACACACGATCCAAGTGAGTGAGTGTTGCTCAGTCGTGTCTGACTATTTGTAACCCCATGGACTGTAGCCCCCCAGGATCCTATGTCCATGGGGTTTCCCAGGCTAGAACGCTGGAGTGGGTTGCCATTTCCTACTCGAGGGGATCTTCCTGACCCAGAGATCAAACCTGGCTCTCCTGCATCGCAGGCAGATTCGTTACCATCTGAGCCACCAGGGAAGCCTCCTGTGTGTGTGCGTGTGTGTGTTCCATTTCAGATTCTTTTCCGTTACAGGTTATTACAGGACACTGAGTGAGCCACACAGTAGCTCCTCCTTGTTTGTTTCGTATGTAGCAGTTTGTATCCACTAATCTCAAATCCCTCATTTACCCCTTTCCCCGCTGCCCCCCATCTGATAACCAGAAGTTTGTCTTCCATCCTGAAGGGCCCTTTTCCTGGCCCTTAACCTGCAGGGCAGCCCTGGATGGGGCTCCCGTCAGCCCTGGCTGGCGTTTCCAGGAGACTGGCTCACTTGGCACTGAGTTTGGATGTCTGCAGCAAACAGGGGCTGCAGCCCATCACCCCGATGCCCTTCATCTCCTAGAGCCCTGCACCGGCCAACCCTACCCGTTGGCACCTCGTCATCTGGCCTCAAACCCAGTGGCCAGGGCTGTGGTCACTCTTAGCAGGAGGACCTGCACATCTTCTACATCTTTTTGGATGTGGAGATTCTTGAGTTTTTAATTTTAAGCACCTATTTTTCACTTCTAGGGGTTCTATTTTTTTCCATCTCTGCTCTTTGCTTCTTTCTCTTTCTTTTCTTTAAAATATCAGCCGTGATCGCTTTTGCCCGCCTGCCTCCATTGGTCTGGATGGTTCTCACTCATGAGATTTATCTCCTTATTTGGAAGACAAGCTGCTCCTCTCCCTCGACACTGGGGGATTCTTTGAGAGGTGTGTCGAGATTGATTTCCTCCAGAGAGGTTCCACATTTACCTCTTCCTCTTGTCTGCAGCATTGCCACGAGGCACCAACTTAATCTAAATTTCCTGCTCGAAGTTTTTGGGATGAAGAATAGAGGCAATTCAGATAGCAGACATAGAAGCAGACTGGCCTACGGTTTACAGGGAAAATCTTCTCCTTCCCCCGTGTAAGGGTGGAGACAAGCACGCTCCCGCTGTCTTCTGCATGTGAAGGGCGATTCTTGCTTATACTTCAGGTGGACGGAGCCCTCCAGAGCCCTGTCTTCACCTGAGAAGCTCTCTTTAGATTCTCCAGTGGTCCTTGGGTTTCCTGTTTGGCCAACATGTCAAAATAACATCACCTATGCACCATTCTGGAGTTTCCCTGGTGGCTCAGCGGTACAGAACCCCCCTGCCAACCCAGGAGACACTTCAGTCCCTGGGTTGGGAAGATCCCCTGGAGAAGGCAATGGCACCCCACTCCAGTGCTCTTGCCTGGAGAATCCCATGGATGGAGGAGCCTGGTAGGCTGCAGTCCATGGGGTCGCTAGGAGTCGGACACGACTGAGCGACTTCCCTTTCACTTTTCACTTTCATGCATTGGAGAAGGAAATGGCAACCCACTTCAGTATTCTTGCCTGGAGAATCCCAGGGATGGGGGAGCCTGGTGGCCTGCCGTCTGTGGGGTCGCACAGAGTCGTACACGACTGAAGCGACTTAGCAGCAGCAGCATGCACCATTCTGGAGTTTCCCTGGTGGCTCAGCGGTACAGAACCCACCTGCCAACTCAGGAGACACTTCAGTCCCTGGGTTGGGAAGATCCCCTGGAGAAGGAAATGGCAACCCACCCCAATATTCTTGCCTGGGAAATCCCATGGACAGAGGCACCTGGCGGGCTACAGTACATGGGGTCGCTAAAGAATTGAACACCACTTAGCAACTAAAGAAGGGGGATTCCCTGGTGGCTCAGATGGTATAAAGTCTGCCTGCAATGTGAGAGACCTGGTTTGATCCCTGTGTCAGGAAGATCCCCTGGAGAAAGAAATGGCAACCCACTCCAATATTCTTGCCTGGAAAATCATGGACGGAGGAGCCTGGAGGGCTACAGTCCATGGAGTCACAGAGTCGGACGCGACTGAGCAAATTCACTAGCAATTGAAGAACAACTGCAGCGCACCATTGTCTTCCCAAGACAAGGCCAAGCTAGTGCCTGTCTTGTCATGCTGCTGGAGGTGGGCTGGCAGGTGGCGGAGGTCAGAGGTGGATTTTGCAGGCTCAGGGGTGTCTTGAGCAAAGCCTGAAGTGTGGGGCCATCCAGGGAACCTGGCCAGGCCTCTTGGTGTTGCTCTGGGATGAGAGCCTGGGAAGAGCGGAGAGAGGCTCGGAGACTAGGCGGGGGAGCCTGGAGACTCTTCATAGGACGGAGGGCCCAGAGAGGCGATATTTGTGGTGCGGGCGGGGACTGGGGGGTGAGGGTTGGGTAGATGTCAGTGGGGAAGTGCCGATGGAAGAGTGAGCTGGGCGGGAGCGGGTGAGGTGCTGAGATGGAGAAGGAAGGGAGGACCAGGTCCGAGGCGCTGTGCAGACACAGGAGTGATGGGGACTGAGCAGGTGGTTAAACAGTGGGTGACGTGTTGTCAGAGGCAGCTCCGAGAGTCTGGCGAAGCGGTGGGGGGAGGCGGGGGAGGGCGGGGTGAGTCACATCTTCCAGGAAAAGAAAACCTGGGGGGAGACTTCACTCCATGTAGGCATGGGGTGAGAGGCATCTGTTTGCACCGGTGATGTATGGAAATGATGAAACATGCTCTGGGGGTTTAACCAAGTTGACAGGGAGTGCTCTAGAGCTGGAAGAGAGGTGAGGACCCCAGGGGCTGGGCCGGGGGGGACCCCCTATCACAGTGAAGCTCGAGGCCGGGTGGTCTCGTCTCCAAGGGGGAGCGGGCTCCTTGCAGACTGTGTAGTGGGACACCACCCCTCTCCACCTCTCCGAGCAGGGCCAGACACAGGGTCAGTGGAGGACGAGGCAGGGCCATGCCCTGCTCTCCACCCACACCTGCCTCTGTGGACCGGCCCTGGGCTGGGTTCTGTCTGTCCTCTGCCTCATCTTGGAAGCTTGTTCATGTCACTCCCCCCTGCCTGGGACTTGCAGTCCCTGAGGAATCCAGGAGTGGGCCCCCTTGGATTTCCTTTCTTTGGACCTTGAGTCCAAGGTGTTTTTTTTTTAACTTTTGGCTTTCCTGTCTCCCCGTTATGAAACCCAAGTCCTTCTCCTCCCTGTGCAAGACACGGAGAACCAGAGGCCAAGCGGGGCAGGCTGGGGACATGGTCATCCTCGTGACGGGGTGTGTGGCTTGGGGAGGGGGAAAACTCCCAGCAGGACCAGGTGGGCTCTGCCCTCGGAGCCGTGGCTGGAGCCTCCCGAGCTTGTCTGACTGCTGGACAGATGACTGGAGTCCATTGCTATGTGGGCGAGGCCTCGAGACGGTTTGTGGAGGCGCCTGTGGCCTGGCGGGACCTCACCTCTTCTGGATTCCAGTGACCCAGCTCCTGATGGCCCACGTGTGCTGGTCCAGCGGGGCCGTGTGGGCACCCGTTCCCCAGCTGGCCACCTGGGTGCAGCAGCGGGCACAGCCACTGCCTGGGTCCCCCACCTGGGCTGGCCCACGGCCCCAGCGCACTTCAAGGCAGTGCACCTGGCACCGTTACGCCGTGGTTACGAGAGCGCGAGTGTCAGGGACACAGCCCTCCCCAGGAGTTGGGTGACTTGTCGCTGTGATGGACAGTTTCCAGAGTCCTCGATGAAACACACTCCCAGGTCTGGAGACTAGGAAACGGAGAACGACCTGGGCCCTGTGGCACGCAGGCTTCTCAGTCCAAGTGAAGAGAACCTCGAGGAGGAGCGTCTCCTTCACGTTGTGGAATCGTGCCCTCCCAGGGCAGAGGACGGAGGAAGCCTCAGTTCAGTTCAGTTCAGTTCAGTCGCTCAGTCGTGTCCGACTCTTTGTGACTCCATGGACTGCAGCACGCCAGGCCTCCCTGTCCATCACCAACTCCCGGAGTTTACCCAAACTCATGTCCATCGAGTCGGAGATGCCATCCAACCATCTCGTCCTCTGTTGTCCCCTTCTCCTCCTGCCCCCAATCCCTCCCAGCATCAGGGGCTTTTCCAGTGAGTCAGTTCTTTGCATCTGGTGGCCAAAGGATCGGAGCTCCAGCTTTAGCATCAGTCCTTCCTTTGAATATTCAGGACTGATTTCCTTTAGGCTGGACTGGTTGGATCTCCTTGCAGTCCAAGGGACTCTCAAGAGTCTTCTCTAGCACCACGGTTCAAAACATCAATTTCTCAACACTCAGCTTTCTTTATAGTCCAACTCTCACATCCATACATGACCACTGGAAAAACCATAGCTTTGACTAAATGGACCTTTGTTGGCAAAGTAATGTCTCTGCTTTTTAATATGCTGTCTAGGCTGGTGGCAATTAGCCTTGGCTGTGTGACCAGGTCTGGCCAGTAGTTTGGTGGAGGTGGTGTCACTTCCAGGCAGGGCTGCAGGTGCCCTGAGAACAGCCTGTGTGGAGCCTGGGAGTGGGGGTGGGGGGTGTGCTGTGCTGCCTGTGGTGGCCGGGGTCTTCCCGTCCACCCCTGGGTTAGACCCCAGCTTTTCTGGACAGGTTCACCGGGCTTTATAAGCACGTCCTAAAACTAACAGTATTCCTGATCCGTAAGAGCCTTCTTCGTTCCTCCTGTAGAGTAAGTAAACAGCACGTCCTTTTTCTAGCCTTTCCTGCTGGTTTGCTTCTAAAACGTCACCCGCTGATGGATGAAGCCAGGCTTCCGAGGCGTAAGTGCCCTTCCCTGTCAAGTTCGTGTGCTGTGAAACTCGCTCAGCTCGTGGAACTTGGTTATTTAGTTTGTCCTGAGGAAACGAGCGTTATGTCAGGCAAAAAATCCAAAATGATTAGAGCAAACAGTGGTCTTCTCTTACAGAGGAAAACGCCTCCAGAAAATCAACTGATCCTTGAGTGGTGTGCATGCAGGAATTCTGTTCCCTTGACTCTTACCAAGGAAGAACTCAAGTTAGAGAGAAGGAAGAAAATACACCACTTACTCTGAAATGCGTTTTTTTTTCTTTTCCAGGGGAAAATTTAGCAGCTCTGATGGTTATGCTGCTTTTTGTAAGAATTTTTTTCAAGGTATAATACATTAGACTTACCAGAAGCTTCCTGCCACAGCGAGTCTGCATAAGGAAGTATTGATTCTCCTTTTATTTAATTCTCAGCTGGAGTGATGGCCAGGCTGAGGGGAGGAAGTGGGAAATAGGATAATAGGAAAGAATTTATTGAGTTCAGGTGTCCTGACATTTGCATCTCGTGAAATTTCCCTTCCTGCTTCAGGGAGAAATAATTTTAAAATACTGGTAAGAGTAAGCAGCCTTTACGAAAACTCAATACATATTTAAAAGTGAGTTTTTTTTTTTTTTTTAAAGCCCCGAACTGCTATTTGGGGTTGAATTATTGGATGACTCTTTTTCAAAAGCCAGAATCCCCCTGTCAAGGGCAATTTGCTTTTTCTGAAGTGCTTTATGTGAAGGTAAGAGGCATGTATGGAGAAGGTGATGGCACTCCACTCCAGTACTCTTGCCTGGAGAATCCCAGGGACAGGGGAGCCTGGTAGGCTGCCATCTATGGGGTCGCACAGAGTCGGACACGACTGAAGCGACTTAGCAGCAGCAGCAGCAGCAGCAGCAGCAGAGGCATGTAGATACTAAAACCTCTGTGAATACAGGAGACGGGAATGTTGAGGACAACATGCGCTTGCTTTGGCCCTGGTTGGCGGCAGGTGTGGAGAGTGCTGGCACTGTCCTGGAGGTGCTTCTGCCTCCCAGCCGCTGGTCGTCAGGGTGAAGGCCCTGGGGCAGGGAGCACTCTTCAGGTGAGCACGGTGACTGCCCCCGACCAGCAGGTGCCTTTCCCCCTTGGGAAGCTCAGAGAGCAGAGAGAGTTGTTTCTGATGAGATCCCTGGGAGGAGGCTCCAGGGCACCAGGTGGTGCCTGGGAAGGGCTGTGGTTCTGTAAGGCCAGCCTCACACCTTTACCTGGGCGGGGGCTGGCCTCCCTGGGGCAGGCTTGGGCGCAGCAGACTAGTGAGGGAGCAAGTGTATCCCAGTAAGGAAAGAGCTGAGCGCCCCTCCAGGAAGCCTTCCCCACGGTTCTCCCCCCTCCTCCCCAAGGAATCCAATGGAACGTGCTGCTGCTGCTGCTAGGTCGCTTCAGTCGTGCCCGACTCTGTGCAACCCCATAGACGGCAGCCCACCAGGCTCCCCCGTCCCTGGGATTCTCCAGGCAAGAACACTGGAGTGGGTTGCCATTTCCTTCTCCAATGCATGAAAGTGAAAAGTGAAAGTAAAGTCGCTCAGTCGTGTCTGACTCTTTGTGACCCCCATGGACTGCAGCCTATCAGGCTCCGTCATCCATGGGATTTTCCAGGCAAGAGCACTGGAGTGGGGTGCCATTGCCTTCTCCGTGATGGAACACGACTCAGCCATAAAAACTGAGACGTTGCGCCATGTACAGCGACATGGACGGACCTAGAGATGATCATACTAAGGGAACTACATCAGGCAGAGAAAGACAAATCCCATGTGACATCACGTGCGTGTCCTAAGTTGTGACATGAATGAATGACTTAGATTGGATTCATTATCTTAGATTCATAAATTACGAATCTAAAGAATAGTACAAATGAACCTGTTTATCAAACAGAAACAGACCCACAGACAGAGAGAACCAGCTTATGGTTGCCGAAAGGGAATGCTAGAGGGGGATAAATTAGGATTACGGGATTGTGTGAGTGACAGAGGAACATGACTGTATGTGAAACAGACAAGCAAGGGGCTTCACTGTGCAGCCCAGGGGACGACGGGCTTCCCACATGGTGCTAGAGGTGAAGAACCCGCCTGCCAATGCAGGAGCCGTAAAGAGACGGGAGCTCCGTCCCTGGGTGGGGACGATTCCCCTGGGGGAGGGGAACCCACTCCCGTGTTCTTGCCTGGAGAATCCCCCGGACAGAGGAGCCTGTTGGGCTGCAGTCCGGGGCCCCCAAAGAGGCTGACACGCCTGAATCGACCTGGCACAAAGCACAGCATGAAACTGTATCTGGTTACTGTACACTGGTTACTGTAGTAACCCACAACGGAGAGAGTGAACACAGATACACACAGACACACATGTGTGCCCAGACCACTCTGCCACACACCCGAAGCTGACACAGTACTGCGAATCACCTCTGCTCCCATTAAAGACAATAGAGTCGAACTTCACAGGCTCACCTGCTGGAAGCTGCTGACCCCCTTTTTCTTTGCGGCGTTTGCTTCATTTAAGGGCTTGTGACTGACATCTCTCCCCAGCCCAGCCCCTCTCCATTACAAGAGCCACCAGACTTGAAATCTGGCTGCCCCGCTGGGCCCGTGGGCTGTGGCTGGCCTCGAAGGCTGCAGGCCTTAGTGGGCAGGGAAGGAGAGTGGGTGGTTCTGCTCAGACAGGCGGGTGCTGGTGAGGGGGCTGGGGCGGCTGGCGGGTCCTGGGGGAGAGAGGGGTGGAGGTGTGGGCACAGAGGGTGGTCTCTGCAGACCCTTGCCTGCTGGGGACCTTCCGGCAAACCCGTGAGGTGCCCTCGGGTGGCACCAGGGCTCACCTTGTTATGGCCTGGCAGCCTCTGCTCTGTCTCCCTCTGGAGTGGAGCCTGGCCTGTGCTTGGCCCCAAGAAAGGCAGGGGCTCTGTCTGCTGCCCTGGCACCTGCTGGCCTCGTCCAGAGTCAAGGACACAGCGCCTTCCGGAGCTCTGGTCCAGCTGGGGCCCACCTGCGGTCCGTGAAACAAGGCTGCAGCGTGCCCTCTGACCTCTCGGGCCGCCTCCCAACAGTGAGGCATTAGAATGAGAATGAAGACAGAAAACAGCCAGGTTGGTCTTCTGGCCCCCATTCTCTTAACCAGCTGTTCTCTAGCGTCCGTGGGTGAAAAGCACGCCCGGTCTGCTTCCATCGGGGCTTCTACGTTGATTACTTCAATTTTCAGTTTCAATGCAGCATTCACGCTTTTATTTGAAGAGCAGCACTGCTCTCTGCCCTCAGCAGAGGGCTGCCGTGGCAGGCGGCGAAGGGCCCTGACCCATGGCAGACCCAGCTGCACTGGAGCCGTTAGCAAGTCAAGCAGTGGGCTCCCTTGAAGCCCAGCTCTTGTGTCGTCTGTGTGTCCTGTGCAAAAGCAAATGCCAGGGCTGGAGCTCGACTTCTCCAGCTGCCCCGGGGTTGGGGCTGTGAGAGCCGGCTGTCCTGGACGTCAGCGGGACGTCACAGGAAACCAAACCCGAGCCCTCCGGCTCCTGCCCTGGCAGGTCCTTTCCGATCGGGGCTCCTTTGTGTGTTGTGAGCAGCCGCTCTGTCTGGCAACAGGCCAGGACTTGGCTGGTCTCCTCTTCAGGTCCTCCTCCACCCCAGGCCCCGCCCAGGAGACAGTGGACTGGCGTCCCCCAGCCGCCCCAGCGCTGTGCCCCAGGAGCTGGTGGGCCCGATGTGGTCATGGTCGTAGGCACCTGTGCGTTAAGCACGCGGACTCATTTCCCAGCTGTTCACTTTGGAGCAAATGCTGGACTGGACTCAAGATTAATTGGTGACGTTTTGGGGAAGTTTGGACTGGGGATTCTGAGGGGCTGCGATGGGTTCCTGGTTCATGTCTTTGTCCCGTTCACTGGTCTGCCTTCTTGGGGCCCTCTGCATGTCCTGGCTCAGAGGCTGGCTCATGTGGGGCTCCAGGGGGCTGGGTGCTTGTGCTTCACGGTGGGAGGAGGTGTGGGGACCTGGCCTTGGCCGGGGCTGCCGTGGGGGAGGGACCCAGCAGACATCGTCCCGGGACAGTGGTGACCGCTAGATGGCCAAGGAAGGACAGCCTCCCAGGATGTTGCGTGGGTTGTATCCTCCCCACTCCTGGTAGCAGACAACAGGGCCAGTCTGCTAACCTGGCCCCCAGGGCCACACGCTTCTGTGCCTGGAGGAGGGAGTGTGGTACCTTCCCCCTGGGAGTATGGCATTGGCGTGAAACCTGGACAAATACGGCTTTACTGCTCTTTAGCAGGATAACAATTGAACTCTTCAAGTAGAATTTCTAGAATTTAGAGTTTCAGTGTATTCAGAAGTAAAGTCTTATTTTATTTTTGCGCCAGGAAACTGATTACAATTATGTGACTGTCTTAACGATGACCAATCATACATTCTAGTACCAAGCCCTCTCTTGACATAGTTCCCATCTCTGAGCTCAGGTTTATGACTTTGTCAGTGACAAGAGAAAATGATCAGTCCTTATGTACCTTAAGGAAATGCAAAATATAGCATCTTAGGATCTACCTTATTAACACGTGTCTTTACTGGTCTGGTCAGAGGCTGCTCACCACACGCCCGTCTCCCTGAACCACAAGCTCCATTTACCCAGCACTTCAGGGTCTGCGGCTTTTTGAAAGATCTTTAGCTGTCTCCCAGTCACCAATGTAGCATGGTGGTTTAGAGGGGAGACTCTGGGGTCAGATTCTTCCAGTTCCCTGCCACCCCTACCCAACCCCGACACGTGGCCGTGGCAGGCTTTCATCTGTACCTCCAATCTATGACTTGTGCAGTGCGGTTATACTAATACTTGTGACTCAAAGCTTTACTGTGAGGATAAAGTGAAGTAACACATGCAGAGTACTCAGGCCAGTGTCCAACACGGCAAGGACTTAATAATAAATCCTGACTATTAGGACGGGGGTCAGAAGTCCCCATCATGCATACAATTCTCTTTACTGATGTCTGAAAACTCAAAGCTTGGAGGTGAACCAAACAGCAACCGCAGCGACTGCTACCGCGTTCCCACACCTGGTGGTGGCAGACGAGGCTTGGACCGACCGCCGAGAACAGTTACGAGAGCTGGAGGAGGAATCTGGAAATGTCATCCGAAAGCACGGGTAACTGTCCAGGTCCAGGGGAGGACAGAGACTCAGAAAGACGAACCTGCGGTCTAGGGCCGCTTTGACCTGGGGGTGTCTGCAGCTCCTGAATGTGTGGTCGCAGCTGCTGGGAAGAAGCCAAGTGAGTTTTCACCGGGTCCTGCAGGCTCGGAAACCAAAGTGTAGAGTCCAATTTTGATAGCGGAGGAATCAAGTCATGATCTCCAGGACAAGCGCGAAAAGAGTTGTATGAAAGTACCAAATGAAACTATGGAGACTTCCCAGGTAGGGCTGGTGGTAAAGAGCCCACCTGCCAGGAGATGTAGAGACACGGGTTCAGCCCCTGGGTCAGGAAGATCCCCTGGAGAAGGACGTGGCCACCCGCTCCAGTATTCCTGCCTGGGAAATCCCCTGGATAGGGAGCCTGGTGGGCTACAGTCCACGGGGTCGCACGGAGTCGGAGCACATGACAAATCTAAGAGATGGCACAAAAGGGATACAGAAAGAATTAGGACAGAGAGAAAGCCAACAACTGAACTTCCCTGGTGGCTCAGATGGTAAAGCGTCTGCCTACAATGTATGCAACCTGGGTTTGATCCCTGGCTCGGAAAGATCCCTTGGAGAAGGAAATGACAATCCACTCCAGTATTCCTGCCTGGAAAATCCTCTGGACGGAGGAGCCTGGTGGGCTATAGTCCACGGGGTAGCACAGAGTCGGACACGACTGAGCGACTTCACTTTCACTTTCAGAAAGCCAGCAGTGGGGCTGCGCATTCATTCCAGATGGATCTGCCACCCTAGAATGTTTACAACTCAAGCAAAAGAGAAAGCAGAAAGAGGAGTCCACACAGACTAGCTTTAAACCACCTCAGCCTCTGACTGGATACCAGGCGACCAACAACGGCCTCCTAAAGAAGAAGGAAAGGGCATGCTCTGCAATGGAAACTACATTATTAAAGTGCTCTCTGCTGTTTCCTCACGTGCAGAATTTTACGTTTCAGAAAAAAACACGTGCACAGAGCAGCCAGCTTGTGAGGAGATAAGACATAATGAAAAATCAGAAGTATGGAAGGCAAGCAAAGCAGATGTGCATGGTATCCAGGAAACAGAACGATCAGAAATGAAATAGAGCTATTGGACGCAACATTTAGAAGAGCCACACTTAATGTATTAGCATGAATAAAAGATAGGAATGAAAAAATTGACACAGGGTTAGGAACTATTGAAAAAAAAGAAAATGATTAATTCCAGAACCAGAATGTCCAGTAATGCAATTAACCATCAGTGGATGAGTTTAACAGCACATCAGACACGTGAGGAAAGGACCATTAACCCCGAGGATAGGTCAGAAGAACACATCCAGATTGAGTCATTGAGAGACAAAAGGGTGGAAAAAAGTAATTCCCAAAGTGGCAAAATATTAGGAGGAGTTATAGGAGAAAGGGAGGAAAGAATGGTTGAATATTGGCATTTCCTCATGGCTGAAGAGAGAATATTATAGAACTGGGGCTCAGGAGACAAGAGTGGAAATAATAAAAGACGCTAAGTGATGAATTATTCAGCGAACATTATCAAACTTAGGATAAATATAAAAACAACCACAATTAAGCACATTATAGCAAAACTGCTAAAATAGAAAAAGAGAAAAATCTTAAAAGGAGCCCAAAACGAACTCCCCCTCCCAACACATAACTTTCAGAGAACCAATGATAAGATTGACAGCTGACTTTTAAACAAACTGATTAAACTCAGGTAACAGCAAAAAATAAAGTTTAATGTACTCAAGGAAAATAGCTGCCTCCTAGACTTCTATAAGCTGTGACAACATCTTTGAAAAATGAAGGCAAATGAAGATTTTAAGAGAAATGGAAAATCAACAGACACACCAGTGGGAGAAAAACAAACTATTATTATCCAAGCAGAGAAAAGTGATCCCAGGTGGGAGTTTGGGGATACAGAAAGGAATTAAGAGCAATCAAAGCAATATTTTAGAAACTACAAGTAGAGCTACTGTATGATCCAGCAATCCCACTGCTGGGCATATATCTGTAGAAGACAAACATTCTAATTCAAAAAGATCCATGCACGCCAGTGTTCACAGCAGCGCTGTTTACAATATCAAAGACATGGAACCAACCTAAATGTCCACTGACAGATGAATGGATAAAGAAGATATGAAATATATATATATACACACACACATATATATATTCAGTGGAATATTACTTGGCCATAAAAGAATGAAATAATGGCATTTGCATCAACATGGTAAAGATTATTGTACTATGTGAAGAAAGTCAGAAAGAGCAAGATACATACCATATGGTATCACTTATATGTGATATCTAAAATATGACACAAAATGAATCTATCTGCAAAGTAGAAACAGACCCGCAGACACACAGAAGAATTGTGGTTGCCAAGGGAGGGAGTGGGGAAGGAAGGGCTGAGAGTGCGGGCTGAGCATATGTAAGAGTTTTATGTGTGGGATGGGCAGACAACAGGGTCCTCCTGTGGAGCACAGGGAGTTATATTCCACATCCTGTGATGAGCTATCAGGAAAAAGAACACACAAAAGAATGTATATACATATACAAGGGAATCACCTTGCTATACAGCAGAAATTAACACAACATTATAAATTAACTATATTTCAATTAAAAAATGTGGTTTGTTTATGACCAAAAATCATGCCTCAGACTCCACTGTGGAACCTCCTTCTGAAAACACCAACGTTGATGGACATTTAGGTTGCTTCCATGTCTTGGCTATTGTAAATAGTGCAGCTGTGAATACAGGGGTGTGTGTATCTTTTTGCATTAGGATTTTGTCTATCTTCCCAGGAGTGGGGTTGCTGGATCACATGGTGTTTCTATGTTCAGTGTTTTTTTGAGGAACCTCCATACTGTGCTCCGCAGTGACTGCACCAGTTTATATTCCCATCAACGTTGTAGAAAGGTTCCCTTTTCACCACATCCTCTCCAGCACTTTTATTTGCAGTGTTTTTAATGATAGCTGTTCTGATCAGTGTGAGATGGTTTAGATTTGCATTTCTCTAATAAAAGCCATGACAAACCTAGACATATCAAACCTAGCATAGTAAAAAGCAGACATGTCATTTTTCTGACAAAAGAACCTCTAGTCAAAGCTATGGTTTTCCCAGTGGTCATGTACAGATGTGAGAGTTGGACCATAAAGAAGGCTGAGCACCAAAGAACTGATGCTTTCAAACTGCGGTGTTGGAGAAGACTCCTGAGAGTCCCTTGGGCTGCAAGGAGATCCAACCAGTCCATCCTAAAGGAGATCAGTCCTGAATACTCATTGGAAGCACTGATGCTGAAGCTGAAACTCCAATACTTTGGCTGCCTGATGTGAAGAGCTGACTCATTGGAAAAGACCCTGATGCTGGGAAAGATGGAAGGCAAAAGGAGAAAGGGGCAACAGAGGATGAGATGGCTGGATGGCATCACCGACTCACTGGACATGGATCTGAACAAACTCCGGGAGACAGTGAAGAATGGGAGACCCGGAGAGCTGCAGTCCATGGGGTGGCAAAGAGTCGGACACGACTTAGTGACTGAACAACAACAACAATTATTTTCACGATGCTGAGTTGAGCATGTTTTCATGTGCCTGTTGGTCGTTTGTATATTTTCTCTGGAGGAAAGTCTACTTAGGAAAGACAGTTTTTACTTTTAATAATCTTAAATTTATTCACACATATTAGATAAACGCCTAAATGCCTGTATTCCGTTTCCAGTATGAGGTTTTGGAGTTTTAAAGAATAAATTGATTGGGTAATTCTGGGTAGCTGAGGTAATGATGACTGCATAAATTGAAAACATCCAGTGTATCCCTGTGTGCCCTGAGAAAAGTAAAGAAATTCCTGTGTGCCCCGAGAAAAGTAAGTAAAGAAGAATAAGAAACAAAGCTATGCAAAACCAGTGTCCTCAGCATAACTAGAAGTCAGAGAGGGGTCGACTATCAAAATCCCAGTAATTAGGAAAAGAATCCCTGAATGCAGTGAGCTGATTCCCATGCTCTTCATGCCTTTGCAAAGAGTAAGCACAGCTCGCAGAGCAGAGGGACCTGGTGGTGGGTCTGAACTTGATCTGAAGCCACTGCTGGAAAGAGAAAGTCACTCTCAGTATGAAAATACAAAGCTTTTTGCTAGATCAAGGTACTTGGGACAGAGAAGAGACTTAAAATGTGCCCTGGATGTGCAGAAGCAGCCTCGAGAGGTAAATGCTCTGGGAAGAGTGAGGGGTTAACAGAAAGAGAGGCACCCTGGGAATACAACACACGGAGGGAGAAGGAAGCCGAGGGAATCTGGGATCCTGCATGAAAAAAATAAATAAAAGGGCATGCGTGCCTTTCTCCACAAAGAGGAGACAATGCGCTCAGCAGGGGCCCGCACTTCACCATGCTGACAGCAAACAGAGAGGTAGCCAGGCGTCTTGTAAACCCCTCTCAATCTTCACCTCTGGCTTCATGAATGCGGAAGCACGGACTATCTTTATCTGTACAAAGCTACTATAAAAAGGAAATAAAACATGGGACTTCAAACAATCAATGAAAATAAGACCAGCTAAAAAGATATGAGCAAAGATAACCTCTAAAACAAAAATGTAGACTGTTGTAACTGCCAAAATAAATAAAATAAAAAGTAAAAGAGCAAAGAAAACACATCAGTTAAGTAACAAAACATCAAGCATAGCATGTACAGAATTAAGAGTTTCAAGTAATGTACTATTTCAACAAGTGGTGCTGGGCCAACGGGATGTCCATGTGCATGAAGGCACATTCAGACCTTTGTCACATCATTTACAACAATTACTCTGAAATGGATCATAGAGCTAAATGTCAGAGCTAACATTTCAGAATTTTTGAAAGAAAATTTTAAGGGAGATGTGTTCACGACCTTGGGTTAAGCAGAGGTTTCTTGGATAAAATGCCGTATGGACAACCTATGAAAGAGGAAAGGAACATTGGATTTTTAATAAAGTCACCTCAAGCACGCCAGTAAGTGAGCACACACCGCCGTGACCCCAGCACAGCAGATGGCGCAGCGTTGATGGGGTGTGAGGACAGAGGAGGACCCCACCCCGCTGGGGGCAAAGGCAGTGCTGTCGTTGCTCTGGAACATGGTTTGCCTGTTGATTAGAAAGTCAGACGTGTATCCACCACAAGACCCCACAGTTCTACTCGTCCATATCCATCCAGGAGAAGAGACGACACATGTCCACGCAACGCCTTGTACGCAAATGTTTATGGAAGCGTCACTCATAAAAGCCAGAAAGTGCTGGTGGCCCCAATCTCTACCAGCTGGCAGACAGGCAAGTAAAATGTGATACATGTACAGTGTTTCTTTGTTCAAAAAGGAAGACGAAAGACACACTGGTCCTTACTGCAATACAGACGAATCTCAATACACTACTCTAAGTTACAAAAGACAGCTGGCCCCACTTATATGAAGTATCCAGAAAAGATAAATCTATGGAGATAGGAAGTAGATTCGTAGATGCCTCTGCTTATTGTTGTTTCTCAGTCACTCAGTCGTGTCCAACTCTTTGTGACCCCGCGGACTGCAGCACACCACGCTTCCCTGTCCTTCACCATCTCCCGGAGTTTGCTCAAACTCATGTCCACTGAGTCAGCGATGCCATCCAACCATCTCATCCTCTGCCGCTTCTCCTCCTGTCCTCAATCTTTCCCAGCATCAGGCTCTTTTCCAATGAGTCAGCCCTTCGCATCAGGTGGCCAAAGTATTGGAGCTTCACCTTCAGCATCAGTCCTTCCAAGGAATATTCAGGATTAATTTCCTTCAGGATGGACAGGTTTGATCTCCTTGCAGTCCAGGAGACTCTCAATAGTCTTCTCCAACACCACAGTTTGAAAACTCAGTCTTCTTTATGGTCCAACTCTCACATCCATGCGTGACTACAGGAAAAACCATAGCTTTGACTACACAGACCTTTGTCAGCAAAGTAATCTCTCTGCTTTTTAGTATGCTGTCTAGGTTTGTCACAGCCATCATTCCGAAGAGCAAGTGGCTTTTAATTTCATGGCTGTAGTCACCATCCACAGTGACTTTGGAGCGCAAGGAAATAAAGTCTGTCATTGTTTCCAATGTTTCCCCATCTATTTGCCATGAAGTGATGGGATCGGATGCCATGGTCTTAGTTTTTTGAATATTGAGTTTTAAGCCAGCTTCTTCAGGCTCTTCTTTCACTAGCAGATTTGCCTCTGCTAAGGGTGGAAATAGTGAGTGAGTTGAAATGGGCATGCAGTTTTGAGGGTAATGGAAATATTTGAGAATTGGATTGTGGCATTGATAAGATAGAGCTGTAAGTTCACTAAAAATCACTGAGTTTTACACTTCAATGTGTGAATATGTGATGTGCAACTAATATCTCAATAAAGCTGCCAAAAATAATATGACAGAATTTAAACCAAATATATCAGTCTTATCAACATAGGTGAATGGGTTTAACTCACCATATAAGAGAAAATGATTTTCAATTTGCTTCAGAAAGAAAGTCTCAAATATGAGCTGAAAGCAATAGACATACCTAAAGATTCAAGGATGATGAAAGTAATGACATGCACGGTCATTGGAAATAAAAATAAAGTCCTAGACCTAGGAGAATTCCAAACACAAAGCATTAAATGTAAAAAAAAGAAAAAAACACATTTTACTGCTAAAAGTCACTATTCACAATGAAGTCATAATCATTAAGAGTATTCATTTTCTGAACAGGTAAACAACTACCTTTAAAGGTAGAAGAGATTCAAGGAGACTTACATAGAAAAGGAAGATGCTGAGATGCCACTGCTCGTACGAGATAGAGGTGATGGCACAGATCGAATGTAGAGGACCTAAACAGCATCGTCAACAAGGTAGATTTTGGATATATTGTATTGTAATTTATACTCTTATAAGTGTAATCAACAATGTATTCACAATGTATTCACACAAAACGCAGGTGAAATGTTAACAAAAACTGACCACTTGTCAGGCTGCAGAGAAAACATGGAGTTCATGGAGCAGGAATGTCACAAAGAACATTCTCTGATGACAATGAAATAAAAGTACAGAGTGCTAGCAGACAGAAAGAGGGCCTTCTCTCAAGCAATTAAAACTGGATTAACTCTTGAGTTAAAGGAGAATTCAAACCAAAATTACAAAATTCATAAAAAATGACGATGAAAACACTCTCTATCAAAATCTTTGGTTTGTATTTAAAACCACAATCAGAGGAAAACATAAAGCCTTAAATATCTTTGTAGATAAAAATAAAAGGATGAAAAAAAATGAATCAGCTTTTTTTCCAGAAAGTTAGGAAAGGAACCACAAAGTAAACCAAAAAATTGAATGAAACATTGAAGAGGAAGGCAGAAATAGGCAGAGTCAAATATCATGTTAAGGAAATGGTATCATACTCTAAGGATTTTTTTCATTAATTCAATGTTGGTATAATACTGAAGAATCCATTAATACAATACAGTATATATTAATGGATCTAAGACAGAAAATATGTTTTTTTCCTTAGGTGCTGGACGAGTCTGAGAAAATTTAATTAGTTCAGTTCAGTTCAGTTGCTCAGTTGTGTCCGACTCTTTGCGACCCCATGAACCACAGCACGCCAGGCCTCCCTGTCCATCACCAACTCCAGGAGTCCATCCAAACTCATGTTCATCGAGTCGGTGATGCCATCCAAACATCTCATCCTCTGTCGTCCCCTTCTCCTCCTGCCCCGAATCCCTCCCAGCATCAGGGTCTTTTCCAATGAGTCAACTCTTCGCATGAGGTGGCCAAAGTATTGGAGTTTCAGCCTCAGCATCAGTCCTTCCAATGAATATCCAGGACTGGTCTCCTTTAGGATGGACTGATTGGATCTCCTTGTAGTCCAAGGAACTCTCAAGAGTCTTCTCCAACACCACAGTTCAAAAGCATCAATTCTTCAGCGCTCAGCTTTCTTTATAGTCCAACTCTCACATCCACACATGACCACTGGAAAAACCATAACCTTGACTAGACGGACTTTTGTTGGCAAAATAATATCTCTTTTTAATATGCTACCTAGGATGATCATAACTTTCCTTCCAAGGAGTAAGAGTCTTTTAATTTCATGGCTGCAATCACCATCTGCAGTGATTTTAGAGCCCCAGAAAAAAAAGTCTGACACTGTCTCCACTGTTTCCCCATCTATTTGCCATGAAGTGATGGGACCGGATGCCATGATCTTCATTTTCTGAATGTTGAGCTTTAAGCCAACTTTTTCACTCTCCTTTTTCACTTTCATCAAGAGGCTTTCTAGTTCCTCTTCACTTTCTGCCATAAGGGTGGTGTCATCTGCATATCTGAGGTGATTGATATTTCTCCCAGCAATGTTGATTCCAGCTTGTGCTTCTTCCAGCCCAGCATTTCTCATGATGTACTCTGCATATAAGTTAAATAAGCAGGGTGACAATATACAGCCTTGACGGACTCCTTTTCCTATTTGGAACCAGTCTGTTGTTCCATGTCCAGTTCTAGCTGTTGCTTCCTGACCTGCATACAGGTTTCTCAAGAGGCAGGTCAGGTGGTCTGGTATTCCCATCTCTTTCAGAATTTTCCACAGTTTATTGTGATCCACACAGTCAAAGGCTTTGGCATAGTCAATAAAGCAGAAATAGATGTTTTTCTGGAACTCTCTTGCTTTTTCCATGATCCAGCGGATGTTGGCAATTTGGTCTCTTGTTCCTCTGCCTTTCTAAAGCCAGCTTAAACTTCTGGAAGTTCAGAGTTCACATATTGCTGAAGCCTGGCTTGGAGAATTTTGAGCATTACTTTACTAGTGTGTGAGTTGAGTGCAATTGTGCTGTAGTTTGAGCATTCTTTGGCATTGCCTTTCTTTGAGATTGGAATGAAAACTGACCTTTTCCAGTCCTGTGGCCACTGCTGAGTTTTCCAAATTTGCTGGCCTATTGAGTGCAGCACTTTCACAGCATCATCTTCAGGATTTGAAATAGCTCAACTGGAATTCCATCACCTCCACTAGCTTTGTTCATAGTGATGCTTCCTAAGGCCCACTCAACTTCACATTCCAGGATGTCTGGCTCTAGGTGAGTGATCACACCATCGTGATTACCTGGGTCATGAAGATCTCTTTTGTACAGTTCTTCTGTGTATTCTTGCCACCTCTTCTTAATATCTTCTGCTTCTGTTAGGTCCATACAATTTCTGTCCTTTATTGAGCCCATCTTGGCATGAAGTGTTCCCTTGGTATCTCTAATTTTCTTGAAGAGATCTCTAGTCTTTCCCATTCTATTTTTTCCCTCTATTTCTTTGCATTGATTGCTGAGGAAGGCTTTCTTATCTCTCCTTGCTATTCTTTGGAACTCTGCATTCAGATGCTTATATCTTTCCTTTTCTCCTTTGCTTTTCGCTTCTTTTCTTTTCACAGCTATTTGTAAGGCCTTCTCAGACATCCATCTTGCTTTTTTGGATTTCTTTTCCATGGGGATGATCTTGATCCCTGTCTCCTGTACAATGTCACAAACATCCATCCATAGTTCATCAGGCACTCTGTCTATCAGATCTAGTCCCTTAAATCTATTTCTCACTTCCACTGTATAGTCATAAGGGATTTGATTTAGGTCATACCTGAATGGTCTAGTGGTTTTCCCTACTTTCTTCAATTTAAGTCTGAATTTGGCAATAAGGAATTCATGATCTGAGCCACAGTCCACTCCAGGTCTTGTTTTTGCTGACTGTATAGAGCTTCTCCATCTTTGGCTGCAAAAGATATAATCAATCTGATTTCAGTGTTGACCATCTAGTGATGTCCATGTGTAGAGTCTTCTCTTGTGTTGTTGGAAGAAGGTGTTTGTTATGACCAGTGTGTACTCTTGGCAAAACTCTATTAGTCTTTGCCCTGCTTCATTCTGTATTCCAAGGCCAAATTTGCCTGTTACCCCAGGTGTTTCTTGACTTCCTACTTTTGCATTCCAGTCCCCTATAATGAAAAGGACATCTTTTTTTGGTGTTAGTTCTTAAAGGTCTTGTAGGTCTTCATAGAACCGTTCAACTTCAGCTTCTTCAGCATTACTGGTTGGGGCATAGGATTGTATCACCATGATATTGAATGGTTTTCCTTGGAAACGAACAGAGATCATTCTGTTGTTTTTGAGATTGCATCCAAGTATTGCATTTTGGACTCTTTTGTTGACCGTGATGGGTACTCCACTTCTTCTAAGGGATTCCTGCCCACAGTAGTAGGTAAAATGGTCATCCGAGTTAAATTCACCCATTCCAGTCCATTTTAGTTCACTGATTTCTAGAATGTCAACGTTCACTCTTGCCATCTCCTATTTGACCACTTCCAATTTGCCTTGATTCATGGACCTGACATTCCAGGTTCCTATTGCTCTTTACAGCATCAGACCTTGCTTCTATAACCAGTCACATCCACAGCTGGGCATTTTTTTTGCTTTGGCTCCATCCTTTCATTCTTTCAGGAGTTATTTCTTCACTGATCTCCAGTAGCATATTGGGCACCTACTGACCTGGGGAGTTCCTCTTTTAGTGTCCTATTGTTTTGCCTTTTCATACTGTTCATGGGGTTCTCAAGGCAAGAATACTGAAGTGGTTTGCCATTCCCTTCTCCAGTGGACCACATAACTTGCCTGGTAAAAATACTCAAGAAAGTAGAATTTGACAGGCACTTTATTAACATGATAAAATATGTATACTTTAGTCCTACAACATGCAACTTACTAAATAGGGAGAAATCTCCCCAAATGAACAGTTAAAGATACCCACACTCTCCACCGCTGTTCAACATTGGACCAGAGGTGAGGTATTAACTGTGCCCTTAAACATATGAAAAGATTTCAACCTTGTAAAGCAATAAATGCGAATTAAAACTACACTGGGGGTACATTTCTCTCTTAATGGATGGCCAAAATGTGAAAATAAATATCCCACTCTGCTGGTGGGGTTGTGGGAAACATATTTGCTGACGGGAATGTAAATTTTTGTACTTCTATGGAAGGGAAATTAGCAAAAGCTGAAAAAAAAATTCATGTTCTTCTTTTGCCCCAGTAATCTCCATTCTAGAAATTTACACTGATGATACACTTCCAAAAATATAAAAGCACACATTTACAATGCAATCCCTACAATCATTGTTTGCAATTATAAAATATGGAAAGTAACCTAAATGCTCCTACATAGGAGGGTGGCTGAATAATCCCAGACATATGCAAACCATGAAGTATTTCCTATACAGCTTTAAAAAATAATGAGAGAGGTGTCTGTAAACTGGTATGGAATCATATCCAGGACACACTGTTACGTGGGGAAAGAGCAAAGGGCAGAATGCAATATGCTGTTGTTTGTGTAAGAAAGGGGGCAATTAGGAAAACATACATGTGTTTGTTCGTTTGTGAAAGAGACCAGCCACACACACGCAAAGAAGGGGAATGCAGAGAGCCCGGAGCTGGTGCCTCCCTGAGTGGGTGGGATTGGGCGAAAGCACAGGAAGAAAGGGGGGCAGGGGGCTGCTGTGTCTGCGCGTCCATCTCACTGTTGCCAGCTTCGGAACCATGTTGTATTTCGCTACTCGGGTAAGGGAGCAGTCGAATCAACAAGGATGGCGGGTGGGGCAATCCGGAATGGAACACAGGAGAAATAAACTGATTTGCTTTGCAGGAGGAAGCGCACACCCCCATCAGGGCAGGGCGAGGGGCACATGGGGGACTTGCCTGGTGACTTCTGAACAGAGCCTCTGGCTTCTCCATCCTTAAGGACAAAAACCTGCCACATTGGACCTCTAAGTCGGTGGGCTTATTTCTCACAAAAGATTAGCATGGACTAGGAGAAGGCCTGGAAAATCCCATGAACGGAGGAGCCTGGTAGGCTGCAGTCCATGGGGTCGCTAGAGTCGGACAAGACTGAGCAACTTCACTTTCACGTTTCACTTTCATGCATTGGAGAAGGAAATGGCAACCCACTCCAGTGTTCTTGCCTGGAGAATCCCAGGGATAGGGAAGCCTGGTGGGCTGCCGTCTATGGGGTTGCAGAGTCGGACACGACTGAAGCGACTTAGCAGCAGCAGCAGGAGAAGGCAATGGCACCCCACTCCAGTACTCTTGCCTGGAAAATCCCATGGGCGGAGGAGCCTGGTAGGCTACAGTCCATGGGGTTGCTAAGAGTCGGACACGACTGAAGCGACTTAGCAGCAGCAGCAGCAGCAGCAATTCTAAAGCTACTTTTCTTAAGTTCTGGGGATAAGCATCAGGGAATATGCCATGGGGCTTGATGCTGGAGAAGAGAAACAGGAGACAGAGAGGGGGCGGAAGGAACTGGGAGCGGCTTGGGCAAATGTAGACAGGTGGGCTTTGAGCAGCAAAGCTGGTTCTTGCCTGTGGTGTTTGCAGCCGCAGCATCACCCAGCCCTTTTCAGGGGGTGGGGGACTGGGGGGAGGTGGAATCTATGCTGATGCTCCCTGAGCAGGGCAAAGGCGCTGGCCCCCTCTGTCCATGCTCTGGGTCACCGTGATGGCAGTTCTGGGTGTTTGCAGGGACGCGGGCTCACATCCTGGCTCCCGCCTTCCTGCTGTACCGAGACTGTTGGCATCTCTGTGCTTCCCTGTGTTCTGGATGCAGGGCTTGACAAGTGGGGAGAATAAGTGGGTAGACAGGCCTGAGACACTCAGCACCGTGCCTGGCCCGGGGTGAAGTTCTTCATTAATGAGCTTTTAGTATTATTGCTTTTCCTTTTTTTTTTTTTTAAAATCAGTGTTTTTTAATTATTCAAGGGCAAGAACTGGTGTTTGGGTTGCTGAGTGGGAAGCCAGCTCTGCTTTTTCTCTTTTCAAACTGTTACCTCTGGCACCCTAACTCAGTTCCTCCCAGGATCCTGGGAGGTCTCAGCGGAGCTGCTTGCAGGAGTCTGGAGTCACGGCTCAATCTGATGGTGGTTTGGAAGGGCAAGACTCTATTTTCCTTGAGCACATCAATCTCTCAAAAGGCTGAGTGAGGAGGTAAATTTGAGACGTCGGGCCTGGCAGCTGACAAGCAAATCCTGAGTGCGTTTGGGCTGCAATGCCGCGGGCAGATTGGGGTTAGGACCAGGCGGGGGGCTGCTGGGGGTGGGGGCTGGGCCTGGTTTTCCTGGTCATGAAGGCGGGGGGCTGCCGGGGGTGGGGGCTGGGCCTGGTTTTCCTGGTCATGAAACACGGGGACCAGCCATCAGCAGGGGGCTGCAGACTCCCTCTGCTCTGTGCATCACCTCCCCCCGCCCCCCAGTGCACACACCGGGCCCTTGTGTCTGAAACGTGGAAACATGCCCTCCTCCCCAAGCCTTACCCTCCTGAGAAGCAGGTGCTGCTGGACTAAAATAGGCATCAAGAAATGATCAGAATTTGGGAAAAATATTGTCCCAACCTCACCATGCAGATGTAAGCATGGTCTACATTTTCAGCTGTTTCAGCCATTTCTTGGCCAACAAAGCTGTTTTATTTCATAGAAATAACTAAGGTATATGATTTAAATTTCTGTTCATCTTGTAACAGTTTATCATGAGCATTTTACAAAGCTCTTGCAGAGTTTACAAGACTGTTATTTAAAAGTTAGTATTTGTTATTTTCACCAGCATGGTTTTCACAGTTTTTTGAGGTCTAATTGATATGCAATAAACCGACACAATTAAAGCGTGCAGTCTGACGTTTTGGCAGGTGTATATACTCCTGAAAGCACCACTGCTATCAGGAAAAATAGCCTCACCTTCGAAAGCTTCCATGTGCCCCTGGAGATCCATCACACGCCCTGCTCTGAACCCCCTCTTGTCTCTAGGCCTCCACCGACCTGCTTTCTGTCACCATATCATAGCTCGAA
Organism: Bos mutus; assembly: GCF_027580195.1. Lineage (NCBI taxonomy): Eukaryota > Metazoa > Chordata > Mammalia > Artiodactyla > Bovidae > Bos > Bos mutus. The sequence continues at coordinate 2,369,598 of NC_091642.1, read as the reverse complement.
TCTTGCAAATTTATACGGATGGAACTCTAGGCCATGTGTTCTTTCTCGTCCAGCTTCTTTCGATCAAGTAAGTGCTGTCGGGCTCATCCGTGCTGCTGGGAGCATCGAGGCTCCAACCTTTTTATGGCTGGGTTGAATTCCATGGCATAGATACATGACAATTACCTTATCCATTCACCTGCTGAGGGATATTTGGGTTGTGGCTCAAACAGCTTGTGGCTCTTGCAAATAAAGAGGCTCTGAAAATTCACGTGTGGGACTTTGTACGGATGTGTGGGGAGCCTGGTGGGCTGCTGTCTCTGGAGTCACACAGAGTCGGACACAACTGAAGTGACTTAGCAGCAGCAGCAGCAGCGGTTTCATTTCCTGAGTAAAAACACCTGTGAGTGGAGCAGCTGAATCCTAGGTTGCCACACCTTTAAACTTCAACCATTCAAGAAACTGTTTTCTAAAGTGGTTGCACCATTTTCCATTCCTGTTTCTCCACAGTCTCCCGAGAGTCAGTCTGACTGATTCAGCAGCTCTGATAGGCTCTCACTGTGGTTTTGGGTTGTATTTCCTCAATGATCCGTGATGCGGAACATCTTTTCGTGTGCTGAGTTGCCATCAATATGCCCTCTTTGGTGGAGTATCTGTATATCTTCTGCCCACTCGTTTTGACTGCTGAGTTTTGTGTCCTAGTTTTAGCCTCTAATGTAAGCGATATCATACGATACTTGTCTTCCTCTGTCTGACGCACTTCACCTAGTATTAGCCTCTACATGTAAGCGATATCATACGATACTTGTCCTCCTCTGTCTGACGCACTTCACCTAGTATGGCGATCTCTCGGTCCGTCCATGTTGCTGTGAGTGGCATTCTTTCTTCTTAAATCCCTGAGCAGTGTGCCCTTGTATGTTTGTACTGTGTCTTCCTTATTCATTCATCTCTCAGTGAACATTACGTCGTTCCAAGTCTTGGCTGTTGTGAACAGTGCTGCTCTGAGCACAGGGGTGCGTGTATCTTTTTGAACTAGAGTTTTGTCTGGATATACGCCCAGGAGTGAGATTGCTGGGTCATGTTGTAATTCTATCTTTAGTTTTCTGGCAAACCTCCACAGTGATCCCTATAGAGGCAGCCTCAACTCACATTCCTACTGGTACTGTAGAAGGGTTCCTTTTCCTCCACACCCTCTCCAGTATTTGTTACTTGTACACTTTTTGATGATGATCTTTCTAACTAGTGTGAGGTCATAGCCCACTGTAGTTTTGATTTTAACTTATCTAATAATTAGTGATGTTGAGCATCTGCAGGTCATCTGTATGTCTTATTTGGAAAAATGTCTGTTTAAGCCTTCTGCCAGTTTTTAATTGAGTTGCTTATTTTTTTGTGTTGTTGAGTTGTGGGAGCTATTTGTATGTTTTGGAAAGTAAGCCCTTGACAGTCACATCATTTGCAAATATTTTCTCTCTGTTGAGTTTTGAGAGCTCTTTATACATTCTGGATGCAAGTCACTTTTTTTGATATATACTTTGAAAGACTAGAGATCTCTTCAAGAAAATTAGAGATATCAAGGGAATATTTCATGCAAAGATGGGCACAATAAAGGAGAGAAATGGTAGGGACCTAACAGAAGCAGAAAATAATAAGAAGAGGGTGGTAAGAATACCAGAAGAACTGTGCAAAAAAGGTCTTAATGACCCTGATAACTATGATGGTATGGTCACTCACCTACAGCCAGACAGCAGTTCAGTTTAGTCACTCAGTCATGTCTGACTCTTTGCGACCCCATGGACTGAAGCACGCCAGGCCTCCCTGTCCATCACCAACTCCCAGAGTCCACCCAAACCCATGTCCATTGTGTTGGTGATGCCATCCAACCATCTCATCCTCTGTCATCCCCTTCTCCTCCTGCCTTCAATCTTTCCAAGCATCAGGGTCTTTTCAAATTAGTCAGTTCTTCTCATCAGGTGGCCAAAGTATTGGAGTTTCGGCTTCAACATCAGTCCTTCCAATGAACACCCAGGACTGATTTCCTTTAGGATGGACTGGTTGGATCTCCTTGCAGTCCAAGGCACTCTCAAGAGTCTTCTCCAACACCACAGTTCAAAAGCATCAATTCTTTGGTGCTCAGCTTTCTTTATAGTCCAACTCTCACATCCATACATGACCACTGGGAAAACCATAGCCTTGACTAGATGGACCTTTGTTGGCAAAGTAATGTCTCTGTTTCTTAATTTGCTATCTAGGTTGGTCATAACTTCCCTTCCAAGGAGCAAGCGTCTTTTAATTTCATGGCTGAAATCACCATCTTCAGTGATTTTAGAGCCCCCAAAATAAAATCTGACACTATTTCCACTGTTTCCCCAACTATTTGCCATGAAGTGATGGGACTGGATGCCATGATCTTAGTTTTCTGAATATTGAGCTTTAAGCCAACTTTTTCACTCTCCTCTTTCACTTTCATCAAGAGGCTCTTTAGTTCCTCTTCACTTTCTGCCATTAGAGTGGTGTCATCTGCACATCTGAGGTTATTGATGTTTCTCCTGGCAATCTTGATTCCAGCTGGTGCTTCCTCCAGCCCAGCGTTTCTCATGATGCACTCTGCATATAAGTTAAATAAGCAGGGTGACAATATACAGCCTTGATGTACTCCTTTTCCTATTTGGAACCAGTCTGTTGTTCCATGTCCAGTTCTAGCTGTTGCTTCCTGACCGGCATACAAATTTCTTAAGAGGCAGGTCAGGTGGTCTGGTATTCCCATCTCTTTCAGAATTTTCCACAGTTTATTGTGATCCACACAGTCAAAGGCTTTGGCATAGTCAATAAAGCAGAAATAGATGTTTTTCTGGAACTTTCTTGCTTTTTCGATGATCCAGCGGATGTTGGTAATTTGAGCTCTGGTTTCTCTGCTTTTCCTAAAACCAGCTTGAACATCAGGAAGTTCATGGTTCACATATTGCTGGATCCTGGCTTGGAGAATTTTGAGCATTACTTTACTAGGGTGTGAGATGAGTGCAATTGTGTGGTAGTTTGAGCATTCTTTGGCATTGCCTTTCTTTGGGATTGGAATGAACACTGACCTTTTCCAGTCCTGTGGCCACTGCTGAGTTTTCCAAATTGTCTAGCATATTGAGTGCAGCACTTCATCATCTTTTAGAATTTGAAATAGCTCAACTGGAATTCCATTGCCTCCACTAGCTTTGTTCATAGTGATGCTTCCTAAAGCCCACCTGACTTCACATTCCAGGATGTCTGGGTCTGGGTGAGTGGGAGTGATCACACCTTCGTGATTATCTGGGTCGTGAAGATATTTTTTGTATAGTTCTTCTGTGTGTTCTGGCCACCTCTTCTTAATATCTTCTGCTTCTGTTGCTGCTGCTGCTGCTAAGTCACTTCAGTCGTGTCCGACTCTGTGCGACCCCATAGATGGCAGCCCACCAGGCTTCCCCGTCCCTGGGATTCTCCAGGCAAGAACACTGGAGTGGGTTGCCATTTCCTTCTCCAGTGCATGGAAGTGAAAATTGAAAGTGAAGCCACTCAGTCGTGTCCAACTCTAGCGACCCCACGGACTGCAGCCCACCAGGATCCTCCGTCCATGGGATTTTCCAGGCAAGAGTACTGGAGTGGGTGCCATTGCTTCTGTTAGGTCCATACCATTTCTGTCCTTTATCGAGCCCATCTTTGCATGAAATGTTCCCTTGGTATCTTTAATTTTCTTGAAGAGATCCCTAGTCTTTCCCATTCTGTTGTTTTCCTCTATTTCTTTGCATTGATCACTGAGGAAGGCTTTCTTATCTCTCCTTGCTATTCTTTGGAACTCTGCATTCAGATGCTTATATCTTTCCTTTTCTCCTTTGCTTTTCACTTCTCTTCTTTTCACAGCTATTTGTAAGGCCTCCCCAGACAGCCATTTTGCTTTTTTGGATTTCTTTTCCATGGGGATGGTCTTGCTCCCTGTCTCCTGTACAAAGTCACGAACCTCCACCCATAGTTCATCAGATCTAGTCCCTTAACTCTGTTTCTCATTTCCACTGTATAGTCATAAGGGATTTGATTTAGGTCATACCTGAATGGTCTAGTGGTTTTTCCTACTTTCTTCAATTTAAGTCTGAATTTGGCAATAAGGAGTTCATGATTTGAGCCACAGTCTGCTCCCTGTCTTATTTTTGCTGACTGTATAGAGCTTCTCCATCTGTGGCTGCAAAAGATATAATCAATCTGATTTCAGTGTTGACCAACTGGTGATGTCCATGTGTAGAGTCTTCTCTTGTGTTGTTGGAAGAGGGCGTTTGCTATGACCAGTGCATTTTCTTGGCAGAACTCTGTTAGCCTTTGTCCTGCTTCATTCCGTATTCCAAGGCCAAATTTGCCTGTTACTCCAGGTGTTTCTTGACTTCCTATTGTTGCATTCCAGTCCCCTATAATGAAAAGGACATCTTTTTTCGGTGTTAGTTCTAGCAGGTCATGTAGGTCTTCATAGAACTGTTCAACTTCATCTTCTTCCAGAGCTAGACATCCTGGAGTGTGAAGTCAAGTGGGCCTTAGAAAGCATCACCATGAAAAAAGCTAATGAAATTCCAGCTGATCTATTTCAAATCCTAAAAGATGATGTTGTTGAAGTGCTGCACTCAATATGTCAACAAATTTGGAAATCTGGCCCCATCACTTCATGGCAAATAGATGGAGAAACAATGGAAACAGTGACAGATTTTATTTTCTTGGGCTCCAAAATCACTGTGGACTGTGACTGCAGTCATGAAATTAAAAGATGCTTGTCCTTGGCAGAGAAGCTATGAGAAACCTGGATAGCATATTAAGAAGCAGAGATATTACTTCTCTGACAAAAGTTCATATAGTCAAAGCTATGGTCTTTCTGGTAGCCATGTATGGATTTGAGAGTTGGACCATAAGGAAGGTTGAGGGTTGAAGAATTGATGCTTTTAAACTGTGGTGCTGGAGAAGATTCATGAGAGTGCCTTGGATAGCAAGGAGATTAAACCAGTCAATCCTAAAGGAAATCAACCCTGAATATTCATTGGATGACTGATGCTGAAATTATAATCCTTTGGCCACCTGATGTGAAGAGCCAACTCATTGAAAAAGACTCCAATTTTGGGGAAGATTGAGAGAAGGAGGAGAAGGGGGCAGCAGAAGATGAGATGGCTGGATGGCATCATCAACTCAATGGACATGAGCTTGAACAAACTCTGGGAAGTAGTGAAGGATGGGGAAGCCTGGTGTGCTGCAGTCTGTGGGTCACAGAGTCGGACAACTGAACAGCAGCAAATACTTTGAAGTATTTTCTCCAAGCTCTGCTTTGCCTTTTCGTTTCCTTGACAGGGTCTACTGAATAGCAGAAGCTTTAAATTTTGATGTGGTCCCATTTATTGATTTATTATTTTATAGATTGTGCTTATAGATGCCTTATAGATGTCTTATATCTAAGACATCTTTGTCTAACTCAAGGCCACTAAGATTTTATCTTATATTTCTTTGGAAGTGTTGTAATTTTGGGTTTTATACCTAAGTCTTTTACCCAATTTGAATTAATTTCTGTATGTAGTTTGCAGGATGGATTGAAGTTCTTTTTACTTTTTGTACTTGGCTACCCAGTTGTTCTAGAACCGATTTTAAAAAGACTGCCTTTCTCTCCTTATTTGCATTTGTATCTTTGCCAAGATTCAGTTGTGTTGTCCATGTATCTATGGAGTCTATTTTGTTCAGTTGATCTAATTGTCTATCTTTATACCAACATTGCACTATTTTAATTATTATAACTTTATTGTGGGTTGAGATCAGGTAAGCCGAAGTGAAGTTTAGTCACTCAGTCGTGTCCAGCTCTTTTTGACCCCATGGATTGTAGCCAGGCTCCTCCATCCATGGAATTTTCCAGGCAAGAATACTGGAGTGGGTTGCCATTTCCTTCTCCAGGGGATCTTTCCAACCCAGGGATCGAACCCTGGTCTCCCGCATTGTAGGCAGACGCTTTACTGTCTGAGCTACCAGGGAAGCCTGAGTCTCAGGTGGCCTGAGTCTGATGTTTCACAAAGCATTTTTGTCATGAGCATCAATTCAGTGGACTTCTCTTCCTAGTCCCCAGGATATGACTGTCACCCTTTCAGGCTGCAGAATTTCATCCTGAGCCACATGTCAAACTGTTTCCCGTGTCCCTTAAGGAGAGAGAACCTGACTCAGGCTCAGCTTGGGAACGCGAGGCCACAGGCTGTAAGCGTTCGTCCCTCTGCGACGGGTCGTGAAGTGCGGGGCTGGGTTACAGTGGCTCTCTGTTAGGTCGGTCCTCAGTCATGGATTTTCAGCTGGAACCTGTGTATCCCAAGAGGGTCTGGAGAAACTTTCAGGGTCATAAGATGGACTCTCAGCTGGACTTCTGCTTCATCACCTTCTCTGCTTTACCTGCTGCAGCCCAGAGCATGGAAGAATGTTTATGTGACGTTTGGCTTCAGCGTGTTTGGGACCCAGGGATTGGGGCTTCTCGGGCCTGGCTGTGAGGGCCGTGGCTCTTCCCTTCACCCGGCGCGGGCCCTCGGGCCTCCTGGAGTGCAGGTCCAGGGTGCTGTGGGCAGCTGATCGCCCAGCCCTGGGGCCCAGGGGGCTCGGCTCTGCTGGAGACCACGTGTGGGCTGCTTGGGGCTGAGCGGCAGGCCCTCTGAGGTGCTGCTTTGCCCTTTCTGATGTTGGGGACCGGAAGGGGGCTGGTCAGTGGACACCGTTGCCACTTCTTTCTTTCGGCCCAACCACTAGGCATGCGGGGTCTCAATGCCCTGACGGCAACAGAACCCACACCGCTGTGCTGGAAGCGCAGAGTCTCAACTGCTGGGCCACCAGGGGAGCCCCGCAGGGCCACTTCTTACTGTGCCCTTGACATCCTCTTTTGAAAAGCACTGGGTCAGTAATTAGTGATAAAATGAGTGTCCCATGCCATGCCCGTGTCCTGCGCTCTGTCACCAGAATGCCCCCCTGTGGGGTGGGGTCCCGGGCTTCCGCTGGGATGCACATTCTGGCCTCCACAGCCTGGGTTCTTTGCACTAAATGCTTCCTAGGTGCCATGGCAGAAGCAAATTTCTTTTTCATTAGTGTGTTTTCACGGTTACTTAAAGCAGACTAAGAAATCATTTCAATATATCGACTCAGATAGCTTTCACATCAATAGTTTAAAAATAAGAATGAATGTAATGTGGTTCAAGAAGGCTTTTTTTTTTTTTTTTGAGTGTCTTGGGAGTGGAGACACAGGGGTGTGTCCGTCTTGGGCTGATGGGTCAACCGCTGTGTACCAGGCTGACCTGTGAGGGCACAGACATGGCAGAATGTCTGTCTGCGCTTGATTCCAGAGGGCCGCGGACGTGGCTGAGGCCGACGGGGCACCTCTGTGGAGCTGAGAGATGAAGTCTCCAGCTGGCTGCTCTCCCTTCTGGGTGCTGTGACCGTGGACGCTTGGGTGTCCTTTGTTCATGATGGTGGGGGAAGCGTGTGGGGGGTGAAGGGACTGCTGGGGGCTCTGAGGCTACTGGAGGAGAGGAGGAGGAAGCATGGGGCGGGGGGCGGCCAGGGCTGTGGGTTCCGGCGTGACCTGTCTGGCGGCTCCTCCGGGGAGGGTCCTCCCACAGAAATAACAGCAACACTCACTGGGCCCCGAGTATCCGTCACCTCGTCTGTGCCTCCCAGCACCCCCAGAGGTGGGTGCCCCGCTGTCCCCATTTTGGGATAAAGAGACGAGGAGTCAAAGGGTTACTGATGAGCCCACATCCCATGGCTGGCCTGTGGCTGGGGAGCTCCAGGCCTGGGCTCTGGCTGCCACTGCGGTTGTCCACAGAGCCGGGGCGGGGTTGGGCGGACATTCCCCTTGTTAAAAATCAGGAAACCAGGAAAACTGGTGTGTTTTTTCGAGCAAAATGATAGAAAACGCTTCCAATTTACGCATGAAAAGAGGCATAATTTTGTTACAGGATAAGCCGAGACGACGTGTGCTCAAAGCTTTTCTTAGAGCCCGAAGCGTCTCATTTCTTAGTCAAAACATGTTTTCCATTCATCTTGTGATGTGATAGTGTTATTAGCTCCCTTTAACTTCTCTCGCACGTGTCCTTTTAAAAAGGTCTCACTTTTATTCAGAGCAAAGTGGGGTGGGCAGTCAGTTTCCAGAAGCCAGTCCCCTCCGGTAAAAAGCCAGCACTTGGGAGAGAGGCAGATGGCAACACCTGGGTAATTACAGTCCGAAGCAGAGAGAACCGTTTTCCTGCCGAAAGGGATAATTGAAATGTTTGGTTTTTACCTTGAGCCTTCGCAGCAGGGCTCTGATGTTACTGCCCTTTCGATGAGGTTCCCGCTGTCCTTGGTAAGGATTAGAAGAGTGTCTTTTGCAAGGGTGCTTGCCTTTTGCATCTCCTGTGTGTTGGAATAAACTCTAGTTTCTGTGCGTTCATGGGACTTTTACATCAGAGCCCACGTGGGTGAGCAGTGAACTTCTGCTATAGAATATTTAAGATGTCAGCTTTGGGAGGCTGCTGAGTACAGTACAGACACAGTTTCTCAAGGTTCACTTTAAATAAATGCTGCTATCAAGGTCTAGTGGGGTCCTGGTTAAATTAATTAAAGCTACGGGATCAAGACTCAGTGTGACAAAATTCCTGTTTTCTCATCGTCTCTGTTCCATATTGGCGTGGAGAGATGCCAGTTAGAGAGAGCATCAAGGAGTGGAGGGATTTCTGTCTGTTAAAATTAAGATTGTGTAGAACCGGACGAAACATCTGTTAGACTGTGATTAGCCAAATTCCCCAAATTTCATTTGGACTGGTGCTGAAAGGACACATTTGCCAAATAATGAGCAAGACAGATGCCCCAATTACATGATCATATTTGCAAGAACAGTTGACTTAAAGTCAGAGCATCATTAGACACAATGAAAGCGAAGTGACACGTAGCCCCATTTATCACCTTCGGAAGCAGCCAAGTGTTTCTGGTTTGACTGCGCTCTCTCATTGCTCATCACCCTTTTAAGGACGGTCTCCCAGTAACCGCAGGTCTGACCTGTAACATGAATTAAGTGCCTGAAAGCACTGCAGGTGTCCATGACTTTTAAACTAGTAGGATCGATGCCCAAGTCCTCTGACCCGCGCCAAGAGACCCGGCAGCTCACGTTGCCAGGATTTTAACTCAAAACTATGAGGGTGTGATGTGTTCTGCGTGCCCAGGTCTTCCTCCACGGCGATGGTGATGCTCGCTGTGGGACACAGGGAGGAACTTTTTAAAGGGGATACATGGATCCGATGCCCTTTTTCTCAGCCCCACCCTCTGTGGGCAGGGTAGTGGGCTCCTGGCCTGGCTCCAGCACCAGAGACAGAGCCCTGGGGCTGCTCTCGGGGGTCCAGGGAGCCTGGGCCCCTATGTCTGAAGGGCCTAATGATGAATCCCTGCCTGGACACTTATCCTGGGCCTGCAGCAGGCTAGGTGCTCCGTGAAGATCGCCTGCTGTGTTCACAGCATCCCCAGTTGGCAGCATCACCGGGGGCTTTGGCCTGAGCACAGTGCCCGGGGTTGGGCTTTTGTTGGGAAGGTGTGAGAGCAGAGATCACTTGGGCTCAGCTATTTCACCTTGTTCTCTCTCCTTGCCTGCCCTCAGGAGCTTTCCCTGAACCCCCAGCAAAGGCGTCTGAGGGCAGTGAACAGTGGCGGGCAGGGACGCGGGGTGCATGGATGCTGGCGGGTCCCAGGCTGGTCCTGGAAGGGGAGCCGCTGCTTTCCCTCTTCGGCCCCTGGGGCGGCCTCCCCATGAACCAGCCTTGTCGGAAGGCAACATCCGCAGCGATCGAATGCTCCGATTCAGACTTCAAATCCGACTCCTCGTGCTGAAGAAGGGGGAGGCAAGAAGGATGGGAAACTGACCTGGGAGTCTGAACAAACTTCCATCACAACAAAACGTTCCCATGGTCTTCCCTGTGCCCAGCGAGTAGAGCGCCAAGCGTTCCTATGGTTTGATTGGAACATTATGGCTAATATTACAAAGTAAATTCAAGAGAAGTCACTGGTCTTGTGCCTCAATGAATGGTTTTTAAAAATAGTGTTGTCTTATGATTATAAAAGTAAAATATGTTTAGAGTGTGTTAGTCACTCCATCATGTCTGACCCTTTGCGACACCGTGGTCTGTAGCTCTCCAGGCTCCTCTGTCCGTAAGATTCTCCAGGCAAGAATACTGGAGTGGGTAGCCATTCCCTTCTCTGGGGTGGGGTCTTCCCAACCCAGGGATTGAACCTGGGTTTCCTGCATTACGGGAAGATTCTTTACTGTTTGAGCCACCAGGGAAGCCCAAAATATGCTTGCTGTGGGAAATGTAATTTACAATTTAAAAAATAGAGTAAAAGGTAGCAAATACTTGTGAACACCCTCCTTGCACCTGGCTGTCTGCCCCTAGAGACAGCTCTGCTGGTTATTTATCTTGATTTTACTTCAAATAAATACAACGTATGTTATTATGAGAGAATCCTCCGGCAGCCCTGCTTAGATCCGTCACTGTCAGAGCGGGTCGGACCTTGCAGGCCTCCTGTGGCCCCACCGCTGGGGACTGGGGCTTGCTCAGGGTCACAGCGTTCGCTGGGGCCACGGGGGCCACAGGGGCCACAGGCCGCCTCACCGCCAGGCGGTCTCCCTCCGTCGTCCTGACACACGAGGCTTGTCCGAGCCCCCTCTCTCTGCCTCTGGTTCCAGAAAAGCTGGCGGGAGGAGGGAGCCTGCCACTTCAGGTCACTTGCCCTAAATAAGAATGCTGCCTCCAGTGGACGGCAGGGATGTCCCAGCCGTGGCCACACCGCTGCTCCCTGCACCTGCCCGCCGTGCCCAGGCGTGGGACCACTGGCTGCAGAGGCAGGACCGCTAGCCTCCAGACCCTCTCTTTCCACGTGCCAGCCTGCCTGCCATTACTGACCTCCTTTGGGGGAGGTTTCTTCTTGGCTAATACCCCTTGTTATCTGACCTCAGGTGAAGCGGGATGGCAGGGAACAGTTGGCAACCATATGGGGTGTTCATAGAGCACTTTATACTTTCCAAAGTATATTCTATCATGTCTCAGAAAGGCAAAACGCTGTCTGGGTCAAAGGGGGCTGGGGAGAGGAGTTGTGCCTGGGGAAAATCGGGAAGGCTTCCTGGAAGAGGCACCCTGGGATTGGTCTTGCAGGCAGTCTTCACCCTTCTCTAGAGTGATGGGGACATGGCTTTTCCTTCCCTCTGAGATATAAGAGTTAGATTAATGCTCAAGTTTTTTTTTTTTTTCCCCAGAACATATTTGTTTTTAAAATTATTTCAGGAAGTGCGTTTTAATTAAAGATATTTGAGAACTTTTCAGAAAAAGAGAATTAAATTAGGTTCATTTCGAGCTTGCTCGGCTAAATCCTGGTTTCATGTCCTATTTCCACGAAATTCTTAAGATCATGCCTTGGTTTCACTTGGTGGCTTCAGAACATCAGGGTTCCAGGGAGTGAAGTCGCGGGCTGCATTCAGACGTGATTGCGTGCATGCGTGCCAAGTCACTTCAGTCGTGTCTGACTCTTGGCGACCCCGTGGACTATAGCCCGCCAGGCTCCCCTGTCCATGGGATTCTCCAGACAAGAATACGGGAGTGGGTTGCCACACCCTCCTCCAGGGGATCCTCCCGACCCAGGGATGGAACCTGCATTTCTTATGTCTCCTGCATCGGCAGGCAGGTTCTTTACCATTCGCACCGCCTGGGAAGCCCTGGAAGGTAATCAGATGGAGAGAAATCTCCCAGGCTACTTTGGCGTGGGCCAACTCTTTCAAAGACATGTTGGACGGTGATAATCAACTCCATCATAATTGCCTCCGCAGTAAGTTGACAGGTGATTAATATCATGAACGTCACATTTTGCTTTGAGCAGGACGGTGGCGATGAGAACTTGGGAGCCGCAAGCCAGATGGAAGCAGCCCAGCCTCACTGCACGGTGTGGTCACACTGTTCTCTGCAAAGTTTTATTCTTCATTTTATTCTTTGATCTCAGGGTTTCCCCGGCGTCTGTGCCTGGGGCTCTGGGCTGCATCCCAGGAGGACCCCTTCCCCTCCATTGCCACCGTTGCCCCCAGCCAGGACCCGTCTTGCTGCTCCCCTTTTTGTGGAATTCTCCAGAGTCATGCTGTCCACAGAGCCCACGAAGATGGGATTCTGCTTTTCTGCTCTGTCCAGGAGGGTCGCCTGGTCCATGGTGCAACAACTCATGAAGAGGCTCTTCTTTCCACAGGCAGTAAATGACTGGAGAGGACCCCACCCCCGGCCCCGCAGGGCACAGAAGATGCATTCAGGGAAGAGCGCTGTGAGCTCAGGTCGCCAGGAAGCAGCATAGGTGGCTCTGGAGCCCTGTCTGGCTGCCTCCTGACTGGGAGGGTGGGTGGTTCAGGGCTGCTGGGTTAGGACACCTCTGCCCAGAGCACGTACGTGGAGTCCCAGGTCCCTGTCCTCTGATCCCACGTCTGCAGAGACAAGGCGCGCTCTGTGACGCTGTCTCCCCTCCACTTGCTTGGCCGGCCTGCTTTCCCCCTCACTCCTCCCAGGCACGGTCCCGCCCCTCGGTCCGGGTGGGATTCTCCAGGTGGGACCCTTGGTGGCGGATGCTTTGAGAACAGTGGTGCCCCCTGGGGTTGTGCATGGAAGTGGCATCGGCTCCAGTCTGCGGGGAGGAGAGTCCTTCTCAGTGGTCACTTGTCATGCTGACCGCCTGTGGGAGCCCACACTGTGCCCAGAGCTCAGGGCCTGGGCAGCTGCCCCCATGAGGGGACAATGGGAGGAGGTGAGGGGGAGGATGCAGGGATGCTGAAGAGGCGGCCGAGAGGAGACTCCTCCGCTTTGTGGTCTTAGAGACGTAGGAGCAAGCCCTTCCCTTATGGTAAGATCCTTCTGGTTTCCTGGCCGTGTCTCCATCACCGAAGCTCTGAAGTTGCCCTGGGAGCCACGTGGCGGGGTGAACGCTCTGAATTTACCCTCCTGTGGGGGCAGGTCCTGTGGACGTGACCCAGGTGGGGCGGTAGGGGGCGTGGCTTCACTCTCCGCCTCCCTGCTCATGGAAGGTTCTGTACTTGCAGCGGCAGGTCAGCGGGTGAGCTCTGGGGGCTGGCACTCAGCTCCACGCCGCAGGGTAGAGAAGGGCCGGGTGGGTCCATCCCTGCCTTCTCCCCTGGTATGGCCGACTTAGAGCAGACTTGGCTGCCAATTAATCCAATGCCAATCAATATGAAATATTTGGTATGCAAATCGAATTCTCTTAACCGTCAGCTTTTATTTGCCAATGTGGCGGGCCTTTGTTTGTTTCTGTTATAAAGCCAAATCCTTAAAACCCTAGGTTATTGGTATTTTGAAATTTCAATTATCTGCTGTGATTGTATCTCTGTTTTCAGAGACATTTGCATGCAGTAGGAACTGGTGGTAAACAGCAGTGACTTTTGAAGTGAGGAGAGCTATTTCAACCTCCAGTGAGAGGAGGAGGCCGATGTTTGCTTGAGAAAAATCACTTTCTAAGAGCAAGCTGGAGCAAGGCGGAAGACCTCTGGGAGCCTGAGGTGGCTCTTTGGGCAACAACCTGGCTGTGACCCCAGCCCCGTGCTGGGTCTGGGCATTCTGGAAGCTGCTCGGGGCCGGGGTGTGGGCGCTGGAGGGGCCAGCTCACCAGCAGCACATCGTGGTGAGCCTTAAACGTAGTACTTGTGACTCAGAGCCTGGCTCATCAATGTCTTGGTGGATCTTCAGAACTGTGACATCGGCAGCGTTATGTTCTCGAAAGCACAGAAGGATCTTGAGCGTCCCGGAAGCTCTATATCTCTGTGAAGATCTGTGTGCTGCTCTTGTTTAAAGCAAACCCAGACTGAACATCTTAAATCCTCGTGGACTCAGGGGCAGCAAACAGCAGCGCTCAATGGCTGCCTCTTCTCTTTCACGTCGAAAACACTTGCTGAGCTCTGTTCTCCACGCTGAGAGTCCCGCGACAAGCCCAGCACAGCCCCGGTGGACAGGGACACACGGACTCCTATCCGTCAGCATATCTTCTGCCCGACAGTGCTGAGGGTCTGCAGGGGAGCAGGGGCAGGTGGGAGGGCCCGGGCGTGGGGAGCTGCTTTTTCACCCATAACACGGGCCTGGTCTCCTTGATAAGGTGATCATGGAGCATGTATTTGAATAGATGTTTGCAAAATGAAATGGTTGTACTTTAAGCCAAATGAATGCACTCATCTAACTGGCATGGTGGAAGCACTAAGAACCATCAGATACTGTTTTAGGAAGGACTGAACTTGTCTCTCATTCTGCCACCTCCCTCCTCGGGGTGGGGCCACCTGGGAATGGAGGGGAGGGGCTCCAAGTAGAAACAGCACCAGTGATGCTGAGGGGCTGTCCCTGAGGATGGTTCCAGAGCAGAGAACGGGTGACCCCCAGCCTGGTCAGTGCCTGCTGATGGAAGGCTGTCCTGAGCCCCTGCGAGGTTCTCACTTCTCACTCCCGGTGTTGCACCAGCCCTGCCCATGCCCACTCAGCAGGTGTCCTTGTGGAGCTGGAAGGACCTGGGAGGGGAGGGGGCTGGGTTGGGGACAAGAAGGAGGTGCCCTATGAGCAGAGCCTTCGAAGGAAGACCCTGGGGGCCCCACCTGGCTCGGGGTCCTTCTCCCCGAGACACAGGGCTGAGGGCTCGTGTTCTTGGTGGTCACAGAAGCGACTTGCCCACTGTCCAGCAGCTGCAGAGAAGAGGAAATTGCCCAGTTTTTCCATCTTCTTCTGGAATTTATGCTGATGACTGCAGAAGAGCAAGACTTTCAGGGCACACGGCCCCTTCCAGGAGCAAAGACGTGGCACCTGTGGCGTCTCCCCTGGGCCGTGTCCTGCCCGTCTGGGCAGAGCCTGGGTGAGGGAGGGACCCGGGAGGTGCCCCAGGATGGTTCTTTGCCTTCCATTGGCACGGTGATTCTGTTCTGCTGTTCCCTTTCTGCTTGTTTGTTTCGTTATCTGAAATTCTCTCTCGCTGTTTACTGGGGCTGGTGTGTTTCTCTGTTTTTCCTCTACGCACAGATTATGCTGTTTTGGTAGCATCTGCTGTGAATTTTAATTACGACGCTCAACTCCAAGGGAGCCCCGCGAAGCCGCGGGCATCGTTAGCAGTCCAGACCCACGTTCCTGGCACAGACGGAGGGTTGCAAATGCGTGAGGAGTCAGGACCCAGGACGAAGGCAATGGAAGCCCACAGTCTCCTCTTGTCCCAGCTCCTTTTATGTGAGAGACCTCTGTGGCAAGGGACTGGCATGCCTAGGGTTGCTTTTTGGCTTTTTGGTTTTTTGCCGATAATTGTCCTTTGGTTCTTTAAGGCCGTAGCACAAACCCTCAATCTCTTTTAAAGGAGCAGTTATGGGATTTGTAGCTCAGCTAAAATGGCAAATGCAATTCTGTGTTCAGTTGCTTCAGATTGCAAAAATACGCTTATCAGATGTAAGAAACATTAGGCTGCTGTTACTTCTCAGCCCAGGAACCTTTCCAGAGCCCCCTGGACTGCCTCCTCAGGACTTCCCCGAGGCCTGCGCTGTGCTGTCAGTGGTTTCTGTAGCGCGTGGGCCTTGTGGTCTCTGCCACACTGGACGCGTCAGGCCAGGTCAGCGTGTGCCCAGAGCCTGCGAGGGCGTGGTCCTCTGGCTGGCCCCGGGTGGTGCTGGCCTCCACCCAGCACCTTCTTGCCAGCGAGATGGTGCCCGCTCCGCCATCACACGCAGCCAGCCTCACTCAGAGGCAGAACACTGCTCTGTGATTGTGCGCATGGGTGTGCACACTCAGTTGTGTCTGACTCTTTGCAACCCCTGTGGGCTGTCGCCCGCCAGGCTCCTCTGTCCACGGGATTCTCCAGGCAAGAACACTGGAGGGGTTGCCACGCCCTCCTCCAAGGGATCTTCCTGACCCAGGGCCTGAACCTGCGTCTCCTGCGTCTCCTGCGTCTCCTGCGTTGGCCAACGGTTCTCTACTACCGAGCCACCTGGGAAGCCCGAGTCTATTAATACGACTGTGAGTAACGACTGTGCTGCCACCAAAAGCGCAAGGGGTACTGAGACCGGGGGACGTGAATGCAGGCTGGGTTTCTGGACCTCCAGGCGGGAGGCCTGGGGCTCTGCCAATGCGTGTCCTTGGGTGTGTCCGGGAAGGGTGGGAGCAGGCAGTGGCCACCCTTGGGTGGCACCCTTGGGTGCCCTGGGCACGTGTCTACCCCTGGTGTGGTGTGGCTGCCTCCTGGCCCAGCATCCAGGGCTGCAGAAGGTGGGGACATTTGCCCGCGGGGACTAGGATGTGCCTGCGTCTTGCTCTGACCGTGGCGCTAAGCTGGTGTTGGGGACCCTTGTGAAGTTGTGAAGTTGCACTAGACTTTCTGCTGTGCCCCCGGGCTGCCCAGTGCGGGCCCTCCATGCGGGTGGGGGTGTGTGAGGGTCCTTTCTGGGGCTGGTGAGTGAGTCTAGGAGGGCACTGCCCTTCACTGCCCCTGCCTAACAGGGTTTCGTCTTTGGAAAGTCTACGCAGGGGGCCTGTCATTCAGGGCCGAGAACACCAGGCTCGGAGAGGCTCACCGTCGGCCTTCACCGAGGCTCGGAGCTGGACTGGGTCCAGGGCCCAGGTTGGTAAGGGCTCGGCCACTCTGTGCTGTAACCACCTCTCCCAGCCCCTCTGCCGAGGCCTCCCAGTGTCCCGACTTTCTCACTCATGGTCCCTTCACCCGCTGGACCAGGAGCCCAGGCTGCCCGTGCCCCCCAGCCTTGAGGGCCTGTGGGAGAAAGTTCTAGATGCCCAGGCATGCTGTGCTGTTTCCTTCTTGACCTCTGCAGCTCTGACCGTGCCTGGAGACATCCTGGCCATGCGCAGTTGGGAAGACCCCCCTCCCTATCTGCTGGGACTCCTTCCGCCCCAGGAAGGAACCTGGCCTACTGCCTGGTTCCCGCCAGACGCCCGCGTTTGCCCGGAGGCTGACCCTCCCCCTGGGATGCCGGGCACCAAAGGTCACCTGGGCTGTGAGGAGAGCCCTTCGCAGGACAGAGTGGGTCTGACACTGACCTCCTCCAGGCTGTCTCCTCCCGAAGTGCAGACGGGATGTGGAGGGGCCACCGTCTATGCCTGGGGAGTGGAGAAACTTGACAAGATCGGTCTTTTGACACCGACAGCCAAAGAGCTGTTTCTCAGGGGTGGGGTGGGGGCTGCATCTTTTGGGGGGGGGCGCGTGTGTGCCAGGATCCTCTGGTGACAGTTTCAGAGCAAGGCCGCCTCCCGGGGGTGCTCTGTGTGGAGGTGGGGGGTAGCGGTGTGCCCATACCCGAGTCCAGGGCCTGTCTCGCACTGAGCAGCTGTGTGAGGGCCAGGTGACTGGGAGCCCAGCTGAGCAGACCCTGGGTCTGAACTCCACCCTCATCCTCACGTTTTCTCAGCTCATACAGCTACAGAAAATCAATGGACGCAGAGTCGGTCCTTGGCCCTAGCCCCTCCTAGCAGTATGGAGTCACCCAAGGATAAATGAACTGTTTGGAAGAATCAGCCTGTCCATTTCATTCAATGAGGCACTTCTAATAAAGATGTATTTTATGCTTGCTATGTGTTCATCGAGATTCAGATAATACTTTCATTCTGATTAGTTGTGTACTCGTAACAATGTAGCAAAATTCAATCCGGAAGAAAATTATTTTTGACATTAGAGCCTCATGGTCACTGGAAACGAAAAGTTATATTCATATCAATATTCTCGGGCAGAGGAGAGTGAAAGGATGAGGAACAGCACAATTCCCAGCGTAAACATCCATCCCGTGGGGATAAAAGTCTGTGGGAGAAGGGAATGGATATATGAGTTTAAGAGGAAGAAAATGGACTTGCGGAAAATTCTGGCTGTTAAGAAGAGCTTGTCTGTGAATTTTTGAGCTGGGGAGATGGTGGGTAGGTAAGCCTTGCCTTTCAGATTCCATGTGATGTGTTTAATAATGAGAAACAGTTTCACTGTAGAGTATAATATGCCAGAATTTACACCCTTTTCTGCTGTTGGAACCTGTAATGAGCGTTTTCAGAGATCAACTTGCAAATCCCAAGAAGCCCATGAGTGGACAGGTACCACAGGTACCCTGTGGGCACCAGGCTTCTGCCAGACTGAGAGGGCAGAGCTGGGGGCTGAGTCCTGGGCCAAAGGCGCCCCTCCCAAACTGCCCACAGCAGACACAGGCGTGATGGGTTTATACTTTACGTTTTAACAGCCTTTTTGCTTTAGAATAATCTTAGCTTTACAGAAAAGTGGCTGAGATATGTAGACATATCCAGCATACTCCACACCCAGAACCCCTGCTGCTAGCGTCTCGCGTCCCTGAGGTACATCTGTCACACCTGATGCAGAACGTGGACGTGTCGCTGTCAGTTACCGTCTGTGCTTCACTCTTACCTCCCTCTCGTTTGCCGAATGTCATTTTTCCACCCCGGAGGGGACCCTGGACACCACACTCATTCAGTCTCGCGTCCCCCTTGGCTCCTGTTGCTGTGACAGTTTCTCGGTCTTTCTGTACTTTCGGTGACTTGACGACCAGAGGAGTGTGGGACGGGGCTTTTGAAGAGCATCCCTCCTGAGGAATTGTCTTCTTCCCGCTGCAGCCCCTCAGGCCTGCACTCTCCTGGACCCCTGGACCCACGGCTCCCGGGCGTGGCTGGCTCAGACCCTTGAGTCCTCCCCTCAGACGTCCACTCGCTTGAATCTGCAGACACAGGACTTGAGGAAGGCCCACGGCTACCCCATCTCGTCCCCTCCATGCTTCCTTTCCATGGTGGAGGCTGTTCCAGATACCACGGTCCAACTTCACGAAGAACGTCCGCTCACCCTGCGGTGTCTGTGAGGTGCCACCCTCGAGGTGTGTGGGCACGGTGCCCGCCTGTGGGCTGCATTCCCAGTGGTGAGTCCAGAGGCTGCTGTCTGCACCTTCCGGGTCAGTGCTGGGCAGGCCTCCGTTCTGCGGCTGCAGCCGTGGTGCCTGGTGGCCTTGAGCCCTGCCCCTGCCCGGGACTGGGCACCGCCTGGCAAACCCCTGTTTAAATGACCTGTTTACCCTCAGATTTGTTTGTTGTGTGAGGGACGTCCCCTCAGCCCCTGTGAGGCCCCCTCACTGCCAATGCATGCTCCGAACTGCTCTTCCGGGTGCTGCCCTCTTCAAGATCCTTGATCAGAGACTTCAATATAGTGGTGAGCTGTCAAAGGGCAACCTCCTGCGAGCTCTCCCAGGAAAATGCTATAAATTTCTGCCCAGAGTATTGCAGGAATCCACGTGGGAAGCAGCTTTGATTTGAGCTTCTCTTTGGAGTGTGTGTGTGTGTGTGAGCTCTCTGGGTGTGCGAAGAAAACTTGCCCCCAACAATTTCCTCCTGACCCCGTACGAAACAAGACTGTTTTCCTCAAATATACCTGAGCCCTTACAGTGCAGAAGGTTTTGAATGTTGAAGGCGGTGTCATATTCTACACACGTCTTTCTGGAACGACCTTGGGAGGAATTTACAGCCTCGCCAGTCCCAGCCTCAATAGCTCAGCGCACATGCTGTTCACACGACTGTCACTCTCCTTCGTGTCCATACCCAGTCGGGAGCTCCCAGCCCCGCTCTGAGAATGAGATCTGCCCCCGGTGAGGACCCGACCGCAGGTCCGCAGACGGCCGCATCAGGAGCATCAGTGGTTTGGAAATGAGCGTCTGGCCCGTTTGTTACGGACCAATTGCTTCTTCGTTGCTGTGTTTCACTTTAATTATGGTAATTAGTTTTCCACGCGTGGGGTGGACAGGATAGGCTTGGTGCTCGAATATTTGAAAAGACGTCCCCAGTGAGGAAGAAACCCCCGTCATTCCAGCACACAGAGGCCGGCAGGCACAGTGGTCACTGCGATAGCTGGTTCCCAAGACAAAGCGTCGAGAGGGCTGGTGAAGAGCCCAGGTGCTTTCTTGCTGAAAATACTTACAAACCTGCAAATTATGCAGTTTAACAAAAGCCCATTTTTGAGGTTGACTTTATGATAAATTATGAACATTCTTCTAGTTTGTCATCTTTTGTGTTTAATCTGTCTTGCAGCCGAAGCAAAACTTAAAAACCCAAATCCGTGCCCATTCGCAGCTCCCCTCGAGGTCTGTGCCTGGACACACGTCAGTGCCAAGGTGGGCACCAAGGTGCTTTACTCCGTCAAGGCTTCTTCCCTAAACAGGCTGCTCTTGTGAAGAGCTGGAGCTGCCTCCCAGTCCCGCAGGGGAACGGGCCTAGTATTTTATGGTTATTAACCTCCGGTTATCAAGTTCTCAGTGCTGTTGTGCTACCCGCGCTGTGATTTGTTACTAGTGAATATTAAGTGTTGCCCTTATTGAGAACATATTTTTCTCTTTATGAGCATCATGGAACTGCAGGCCTCCAGCCACTGGGTGAGGGTGGCAGGGCGTGGGGCTCTGGCGTGAGCTGTCACATAGGCAGAGGTTGGGGCATCTGGAGGTGCTCAGCCAGAGCCTGTCTCTCGTCCTCCCGGGGTCTCCGGGGCCCGGCTCTGGCATTCCTGCAGAGGGTGAGGGGCAGGAATGAGAGCCCGTGACCGCAGGCACAGTGGAACAGCAGGAGGGCACGTGCAGTGGTGCGGGGGAGGCTTTGCAACTCCAGGCTGCGTCCAGCTGCTGTGGGGTTTTCCCTGCTTGACACCGGGGCTGAGTCCTTGCTCTTCAGCTCCTCCTGCTCCCTGAGCACGTGAAAGGTGCCCAAGGCCCATGGGCATGCGTCCCAGGCGTGGTCCTTTGCCAGCAGCAGCAAAACAGCCCCTAAAGGTGCCACGTGACTGAGCGATCACCGGGGGTGAGTTACCTGCCAAGCCTCCCGAGAAGGGAGCCATTTCCAGCTGCTCATCCGAAGGTGATCTTTTCACTTGGATTGAGACCTCTGGGAAATGACTTTTCCTCTTCTGAGAAAAGAATTAACATCTAGCTTCCTATTTCGGTAACAGAAGGTCTTTTTGCATTTTTCTGTTACTAAGCTATACATCTTGCTGCTGCTGCTGCTGCTAAGTCGCTTCAGTCGTGTCCGACTCTGTACATCTTGGCCTTCCCACAAAAACCTGTGACTTCTCCAAGATTTGTGAACTGGAGGAGCACTGAGCTGCCAAGAAAGCAAGTGCACATGTATGTGTGTGTGAGTGTGAGTGCATGTGTCTGAGCATGTGTGTGTGTGTCTGTGAGTACATGTGTGTGAATGTGTGTGTGAGTGCGTGTGTGTTGTGTGTATGAGTGTGTGTGAGCGTGTGTGTGAGCATGTGTGTGTATGTGCAAGCACACGTGTGTGAGCATGTGTGTGTATGAGTGTGCGTGAGTGAGAGTGCATGTGTATGTGCGTATTTCTGAGCATGTGTGTGAGCATGTGTGTGTGAGCGCATGTGTGAGTGCGTGTGTGTGAGTAAATGAGTGTGAGTGTGTGTCTGTGAGTGTATGTGTGTGAATGTGTGTGTGTTGTGTGTGTGAGTCCATATGTATGTGTGTATTTCTGAGTATGTGTGTGAGCATGTGTGTGTGTGTGCATGTTTGAGTGTGTGTGTGTGAGTGTATGAGTGTGAGAGTGTGTGTTTGAGTGTGTGAGTGTGTGTGAGTGTGTCTGTAAGTGTATGTCTGAGTGTGTGAGAGAATATGTGAGTGTGTATGTGAGTGTCTGAGAGTGTGTATGGTAGTGTATATGTGTGTGTATGTGTCTGTGAATGTGTATGTGTGTGAGTGTGAGAGTGTGTATGTGAGCATGTGTCTGTGAGTGTGAGTGTGTGTGTGTGAGAGTATGTGTCTGTGAGTGTGAGTGTGTGTGTGTGAGAGTATGTGTGAGTGTGTGTGAGAGTATGTGAGTGTCTGAGAGTGTGTATGTGAGTGTGAGTGTGTGAGTGTATGTGTGTGTGTGAGACTATGTGTCTGTGAGTGTGAGTGTGTGTGTGTGTGTGTGATGCACCTGTGGGCTGAGAGGCCACGTGGACCGGTGCAGTCCAGAAGAAGCCTGTCCACACTGGCCCAGGTGGGCCACACATGTGTCCCCCCGCCCCAGGATGAGCAAAGAAGGGGACTGTCCTCGGTGCGGATTCTCCCTGTGAGATGAGCCTAGGACCCACCTTTATGGGGCCTCGGGGGGTGAGTCGGCCGTGGGATCCAAACCCACTGAATTGTGGGAAGAATCCATCACGCTCTCATCCCGATATGCAGGCCGCATGCCTGCTCTTTCTGACGACTCCAGTGATGCTCATCTCCAGACTGCCAAGAGAGAAAATGGGTTTCACTGTGGAATCCAGATTTACGGACTGATTCGGCGATGGATCGGTTGGTCCATTCACTTAAATGTCTGCTGTACGCCAGAAGCCGAGCTTCCTCCCACGAGGAGAATGAGATTAAGGAGACAGGTCACTGCCTCAACAGACCTTTATCTGGTGGGAGAAGACAGACATTATATCAAATAATTCATATGTCATAGTTTAACTGTAGTTGAGAGAAGTGTAAAGAGGAAACTATCCTGAAGGTACAGAGATCCTGGGATATCTTCCGAGTTGTCTGAAAATGGAGGCCCCTGCACCAGAATCATCTTCTGCAGGGCACCCCCACACCTGCAGCGGGTTGGTGGGGAGCTGGGCATCCCAGCAGAACCATGTCTACCCAGTCAGGGAGCTGGGCATACCAGCAGGACTGCCTCTACCCAGTCAGGGAGCTGGGCATCCCAGCAGGACTGTCTGTACCTGGTCAGGGAGCTGGGCATCCCAGCAGGATGTCTCTACCCGGTCAGGGAGCTGGGCATCCCAGCAGGATGTCTACCCAGTCAGGGGAGCTGGGCATCCCAGCAGGATGTCTCTACCCAGGGGCTGGGCATCCCAGCAGGATGTCAGTCAGGGAGCTGGGCATCCCAGCAGGATGTCTCTACCCGGTCAGGGAGCTGGGCATCCCAGCAGGATGTCTACCCAGTCAGGGAGCTGGGCATCCCAGCAGGATGTCTACCCAGTCAGGGAGCTGGGCATCCCAGCAGGATGTCTCTACCCGGTCAGGGAGCTGGGCATCCCAGCAGGATGTCTACCCAGTCAGGGAGCTGGGCATCCCAGCAGGATGTCTCTACCCGGTCAGGGAGCTGGGCATCCCAGCAGGATGTCTACCCAGTCAGGACTGGGCATCCCAGCAGGATGTCTACCCAGTCAGGGAGCTGGGCATCCCAGCAGGATGTCTCTACCCGGTCAGGGAGCTGGGCATCCCAGCAGGATGTCTACCCGGTCAGGGAGCTGGGCATCCCAGCAGGATGTCTACCCAGTCAGGGAGCTGGGCATCCCAGCAGGATGTCTCTACCCAGTCAGGGAGCTGGGCATCCCAGCAAGACCATGTCTACCCAGTCAGGGAGCTGGGCATACCAGCAGGACTGCCTCTACCCAGTCAGGGAGCTGGGCATCCCAGCAGGACTGTCTGTACCTGGTCAGGGAGCTGGGCATCCCAGCAGGACTTTCTGTACCTGGTCAGGGAGCTGGGCATCCCAGCAGGACCATGTCTACCCAATCAGGGAGCCGGGCATCCCAGAAGGACCATGTCTACCTAGTCAGGGAGCCAGGCATACCAGCAGGACTGCCTCTACCCAGTCAAGGAGTTGGGCATCCCAGCAGGACTGTCTGTACCTGGTCAGGGAGCTGGGCATCCCAGCAGGATGTCTCTACCCGGTCAGGGAGCTGGGCATCCCAGCAGGACCACCTCTACCCAGTCAGGGAGCTGGGCATCCCAGCAGGATGTCTCTACCAGGTCAGGGAGCTGGGCATCCCAGCAGGATGTCTACCCAGTCAGGGAGCTGGGCATCCCAGCAGGACTGCCTGTATATGGTCAGGGAGCTGGGCATCCCAGCAGGACCGCATCTACCGGGTCACCGGGGGCAGTGGCTGGGAGGCAGGTGCTGGGAGATGCTGACTCGGGGGCAAGCCAGGGTTTGCTCCCAGACGCTGGGGCTGCTTGCAAACCTCAGCTTGAGGATCTCCCTTGTAAGAGCGCATCAGGTTTTGTAGGATTTCCAATCAGACTGATGAGCGGAGGTGGCTCTTTTAAATGAATAACATTAGCAAGACTCTGAAGTTGAAGGTGTCTCCTCGGAGGGCGCGGGGGGCGAGCAGACAGCATCCAGTTCAAGCTGCGCTCCCCCAGTTAACAGGGACTGATTGCCGCCGGCTTTAAAATCACAGTTGATAGCGTTGTAGCAGAAAGAGCACTTATTTCCATAGTGAGTTCTTTTGGAAGAGCATTTGAGAACCTTCTGATCCTGTCACTCATTCTGAAAGGTGAAGCCGACGCTGACAATGTACTGGGACGGTGTTCCCTGAAGCCCAGGTGCCGTGGATGCGGTCACTTGTCCCCACGGAGGCTGAGCGGCGACGGGACGCTGGCTGGGGGCTGCAGACCCCCTGCACCTGGTGGAGAAGCCGAAGCTTTGGGGGAAGAGAAGGTGGTCCTTGGCTGGGGGCTGCAGACCCCCCACGCCTGGTGGAGAAGCCAAAGCTTTGGGGGAAGAGACGGTGGTCCTTAAGCCGTCAGCCCTCCTCCAAAGTGACCAAGAGCTGCTTCTGCTATAAAGAAGCATGGTACCTTTCAAACGCCGCTTCCAGGCCATGAACGAATCCTGTTTTCATTTCAGAGAGCAGCACCATCACGGGGAGTTTTTAGAAGCTGGAAAGGACGTGGAGACCATCCCCTGCGAGTCTCTCCTCCCACATGTCTTGGCCGAAAAGCCGGGAGGCAAAGTTGATGAGTGGACTAGGTGGCGACTCCGGCCCGTCACTTTCCTCCCCTCTGGCTGTGCTCAAGTCTTAGTCACTTCCTTCTAAAATCGCCTTTCTACTTTTAAAGCGAGGTTTAACCTGAATTACCTATGGGGACAAGCAGACTGATTTGAGGCACAGATCGGGGGTCCCTAGGAAGCCCACCCCAGTCCCCAGGCCACACAAGCCTCACCGCCAACCCCGCCCCCAGGGCACCCTCAGCAGACCCTGGCGGTTCACTACTTCCCTCCTGGCTCTGCATCAGCCCCGTGGGCACAGGGGCTCAACGGCTGACCCACAGAGAGGGCTCCAGACCGCAGCACCTTGCAGAGGGCGCTGTGAGTGTGAGCTGAGGGGCAGCTAGATCTCCTGGAGGTGGTGCCACAGGCCCGAGTCAGATGCGACTCCTGGGGTCACCCCCTCCTCTCCGCGGCGATGAGGGGCGTCCCGGGCACGGGGAGTCTCGCGCTCGAGGTCTCACTTCTCCCCATCACACGCCTCCACCCTCTGCCTGATCTGAGTGATTTTGTATCAGGTGAGGCACCGTGTTTATGCAGCAGGACCTTGCCCTGAATTTCTCGCATGGACAGCTCTGCAGAGGCAGGAACTCCTCCTGAGTTTCCATCATCGGACTTGATCCGTGATATTGAACTCGGAATCTCAGTAGAGGTTAACTTGAACTTGAAAATATTCCACAGTGGACAGACGGGGGACTCCGTCACAGCCCGTTTATAGTCCGTCTGGGGCACGGAGCCCGCACGATGGGCTGTGACCGTGCTGACGCTAGTCTCGGGCTGACGGGCCACGTCCTCAGTCATCCCTGCTGCGCCCCACTGTGGCTCCCGGGAGACAGCTCCCAGGCCTTCTGGCTGTGTTTCCTCCGGCCTTATCACTGTTACCGTGTAGGGACCTCCAAAGAAACTCCGGTGGGTGATACTAGGATTGAGCTGGCTGGCGCTGGATTTCTTGAAATTAACCAAACTATTTTTACTTCTATCAAATTCAAGCCCCACGGGAAGCCACACTTTAATTTTCTTCTGATGCTGGCTTTCAAAGAGAAGACGTGGAACTGGAGTGGGGCTAGTGAAGTTGACCTGAGATTTCCGTTCCTGAAGTTGCATTTCCCTTGACTGGAGTGAGCTGCTTTTTAACACACCAGGATCGCCGTGGCAGGAAGTCTCACGGATGGTCTCTGACTCTACCGGCCTGAGACTGGGTTCTAACAGCAGAGTGTGCAGGTGAGACGAGCACAGTGGTTCCATCTTTCCTGGGATCTCGGATGGAGCAGGAAGGGGACTGTGTGAAGTTCCCAGAAGCGCCAGGCAGTGGAAGGGCTCCTGAGCCCCGGAGGGTGCCCACCCACCATGGATACCCATGTGACACTGTAGGGTCAAGTCTCCACCTTTGTTTCCATCGGTCCAGGCATCTCAGCTTAAAGACCAGCGTGTCTGGCTTGACTAGAGACCAAACTGTAGACGAGGCCGTTTGCATTTTTATTTCAAAGGGACCCCAGGCTTCCCTCATAGTTCAGTCGGTAAAGAATCTGCCTGCAATGCAGGAGACCCGGGTTTGATCCTTGGGTTAGAAAGATCCCCTGAAGAAGGAAGTGGAAACCCATTCCAGTATTCTTGCCTGGAGAATCCCAAGGACAGAGGAGCCTGGCGGGCTACAGTCCACAGGGTCGCAAAGAGTCGGACACGACTGAGCGACTGACTGAACCACCACCTCAGAGTCTGAGTGCCGGTCCCGAGGCTTCCATCCAGACCAGGATCCTGGCCCGGAGTCCAGCCCGTGTGTCCTCTGGAGCCTGTGCTTCAGTCACGGTGGGCGGCCACGTTTCTCAGGCTACTTCCTCAGCCACTCACTGCTATGTTTTCGTGGTGGGGCCCAGAAGGGTGATTTCTGTACATTTCTTATCTGTATGCCTCCATCTGGAAGACAAGTGAGGTGCTATTTGCAGACACCAACGAGAAACAGTTTCTGGCTTTAGCTCTGATAGCTTCCGTTTCATATTCTCCCCGGAGCCTTCTGTATTCCACTTAACGTGGTGGTTTCTGCCCCGGCACCTTGGACATTCCCACACGGCCTCCTGAATTCAGCAGAAGAGTTCACGAGTGGCAGCAGGGTCTCACCAGCGTAGGCTGAGTCTGTGCGTCCAGCCTCGTCCCCCACATGGACTCCCCCTCCCCCACCCACTGCCGCACGCACCTGGGGAATCCTGACTGTCTCCAGGGCTTTCCCCTCGGGGCCCACATTCCTGCTCATTCTCATGCCCTTCTGACCTGGACACCTGTTTTCACCTCTCTCTGCTGTGAGCCTGTGTGGAAGTTCATTCTTTCATTCTGCCATCAAACATTTGCATACCTCCTGCTATGCACTGGGCTTCCCTGGAAGTTCAGAGTTAAAGAATCTGCCAGCAGTGCAGGAGCCCCGAGGTCATTCCTGGGTAGGAAGATCCCCTGGAGAAGGGAATGGCTACTCACTCCAGTATTCTTGCCTGGAGAACTCCATGGACAGAGGAGCCTGGTGGGATACAGTCCATGGGGTTGCAAGGAGATGGACATGGCTGAGCAACTTTCACTATTATGAACTTGGTAATTTACAGGCCCTGTCCTCAGGGAGGTTCATTGTGCCAGACTTTCTGAAAGAATCATCTTTGTATCCATCCTTTCTCCCCTCCCCCACAAAGGGGCTCTCTGGTGGACGTCTCCAGTCACATCGTGCAGACTTCCTTCTTAAGGAAACCAATATTTTCTGTGATGCTCCATCCAAAAGAACACTTTTGTCTTTATCTTACTTTCCATCCCCCTTGGACACAACCATCCCCCTGTGTCTGCGCTCCTGGTGCAGGGCAGGGACTGTGTCAGAGGCAGGAAATATCATGCTTTCTTAGGAGACTGAGAGATAGCGGTGGACTCTCCTGGGCCGGGAGGAAATCGTAGGGGGAACTCGACAGGGAGTTCACGGGGCTCCTCTCAGAGGGATTCCCGCTCCCTGCGCTCTTGCCTTGGTCCTCTCCGGCCTCTGCTCTTCCCCCGCCGGACACTGGGCAGAATCCTGTTCTCATCTCGCTGATTCTGTCTCCCGTGGGTGGAAGACATCCTCAGGGTTCCCTGTGCCTTCCAGATACTGTGACAGCAACGCTTCCCTCACCATTCAGACCTCCTCCCAGCCGGACTCCCTCCTCCCGACACCTCCACTGGAAAGTCTCCAGGAGCCATAACCTGAACACACCTCCCAGACTCCACTCACCCTCTCCTCCCCTTGCGTCCCTCTCTTGATGATTATCACCCCAAACTTGGAAGCAAGCAAGCCCATGGGCAAAGCCTGTTCCTCGCCTGGAGTGCCCATTCCGGGGGGAGGGAGGGGGCACCAAGGATGGAGAGCTGAGGCCAGAACCCTCGCCCACGTCTGGTCCAGCTCCAGGCCTGGGGGTCTTCACCCTCCTTTATCCAAGCCCTGAATCACGCTCCCCTGGGCCATCCCAGTCGCCTCCTGCAGCTCTCCTCCCGTATTCCTGGGCCCTGGGGCACCCCAGCGAGGCGTCTCTAACAGCACAGACCAGAGAGGGCACCTCTCCTGCCCAAACCCTCTGATGTGTGGCGTCGCCCTGACAGCCTGGCCCACACTCCAGCCCTTCCTGCCTCTCCAGGCGTCTCTCCTCCACTCAGTACTTCCCACCAGCACCCTGTGCTCTCCAGCTGCTGTGCCTGGGAGACCCTCTCCCTGGAGGTCTCCATGTTGACCACCCCTGCCCGCCTTGGCTCCCGTAAATTGCACCTTAGAGTCTCTCCCTAAGGCTGCATTCGATGCCTCGTGGATGTGAATGCTGTTAAAGGAAAGCCTTACTGTGTTGAAGTATTTATTTCCCCTCTGTGAAGTATTTACTTCCCTTGCTGTGAAGTAAACTTGCTGGAAGGAGTGCATGAGCTTGTTTGCACCTGTGTCCCTGGGTCCTGGACGGAGGAGCCAGACCCTGCAAGGTGGACCCGCTGAAGGAGGCAGTTTCTGTCCCCTCCTCCAGCCCACCAGAACGTCGGGACAGTGTCTCCTCCCTGCCAGGCTGGCCCTCCTTCGCGGGCCCTCTCTGTGGTCAGTGCTGCCCTCCGCACCGATGGGAAGCCCTGTGATGGATTCGCATCTCTACGGAGTGACCTGTAACTGCAGCAGATATGACGGCCCCTCCCCAGGGATGGGCTTTCACCCGGTGTGCTGCTGACTGCCCTTCTCTCCTGATGACCATCAGAGAGAGAGTTTTCTTTTTCAAGTTTATGGCCTCAGTGGCTCGATTACAGTTATAGTGCCCCAAACAGCTGTTACTCTTTGCAACAGCGGATCAGAAATGAAGCTGAGCTCGGGCTTAACGGAAATTGTCCCTTGAAAGGTTTGAATTTCGAACATTTATTCTCCATTAATTTCAAGTAGGCTCTAAATGGAGCAAAACATTCTCTGTCTTTCCTCCGCGTTGCGGGTTTTAGCTGACAAATGGATGCCGGGTCTGCAGACTCTGTCGCTGGCTTTGTGAAGTGTAGGCCTTAGGGTGTGTACTCACCCACCCAACGTATGTCATCCCAGGGGGTTCTGGGCCCGCTGAGCTTAATCAGGCTGGCGTGTGGCATAGACTGGGATGCCCCAGCAGGGTGAAGTGACATTGATTTAATTGCTCGTGCAGACGTGGGAGAGACACTGAGATGGATGTGTGGGAGCCCTGCATGGGGAAGCAGGTGGCTGAAGACCCACTCCGGCACTCATGCCTCCACCCGCCACTCCCCTGCAGCGTAGCCTGATTTTGGGACTCCGAGCAGCTCCAGGAATTCCCCTAAGCACCATGTGAGCGGTGATCCAGTGGGTGAGGGCTCGAAGCTGCATTTGTATCAACATCATATGAAGCTGAGAAAGCGCCAATGATGACTCATGATTGGAGAGAGAGGGCAGGTGGCCTGGTGTTGATGTATAACCCGTTCTGGCCTGCCGTGCGGGGATTGCTGTTGTTCAGATGCTCAGTCACGTCCGACTCTTTGCGACCCCATAGACTGCAGCACCTCCCTGCCCTTCACTATCGCCCGGAGCTTGCTCAAACTCATCCATTTAGTCGGTGATGCCATCCAACCATCTCATCCTCTGTCGCCCCCTTCTCTTTTTGCCTCAGTCTTTCCCAGCATCAGGGTCTTTTCTAATGAGTCAGATCTTTGCATCATGTGACCAAAGTATTGGAGCTTCAGCTTCAGGATTATTTGTTCCAATGAATATTCAGGGTTGATTTCCTTCAGGATTGACTGCTTTGATCTTGCAGTCCAAGGGACTCTCCAGAGTCTTCTCTGGAACCACAGTTCAAAAACATCACTTCTTCGGCGTTCAGTGAGTAGATGATGGATGTGATTTGAACTGTAGTGATCTGGCTCCAGCAACACCTTGCCTGCTGAACGGTCCTGTCTCCAAACCCGTGGACAGACCAGAGCTGCAGGCAGGCACCTGCAGAGGTCCTCACTCACCTGGACTTCTGACACCTTGGACAGGATGGTGTTAAAACTGCCCCCGGTGCGGCTTGTGGAAAGTCGACACTGGACATGAGCATGTACACAACCGAGTTACGACACTTAGAAGAAAACAGTCCTGATTATAGGTTGTTTCTACGGTGGCTTTTGGTTCACGAGGAAACCTTGCGTGTTATTTGCTTCTCTGTGTCCAACCTGGGCTTCGCGCTTTGCTGGAGAAAGTCTTCAGCTCGGGGCTTCCCTGGCCTCCCAGCTCCCAGCACAGGTGGACGTTACTTGTCTGACTCTGTTTCCAATTCTGTCCGCCAGTGATCTGAGCACTGACATTTGGCTGACCGAGTCCGTGGAGTACGGCCGTGAAGCGTCCTTTTCTAAGTACGTTTTCCAAGGACGGCCATCTTTTCTGAACCGTCTTCAGCTGTGTGGGCCCCGTTTCCCCTCCTGCAGGCGTTCTGGTCACTTTGTTTATGAAAAGCCCGAGCGAGCCCAGCTTGAGCTCCAGTCTCACTACTCCCCGCCTCCAGGAGGCTCCGGGGAGCCTCGCGGGGAGAAGCGTGGTCCAGGCTTTCCCGACCGCTCCGGCCTCAGGCTCTGTCCACTGGTTTGCGAGGCTGCAGGGGGGGCAGCGTCCCCAGCCGCTGCTGCAGTCAGCGTGGCTTGCAGGCTGTGGCTGCCTCTCTGGCACCTGCCCTCTGAGTGGCGGGTGTCCACTGCAGCCCCCCGGCAGGTGCCTCTGGGAAACGTGTGGGGGTGCCTGTAGGGCCTCTCAGGCCCCTTCCGTGTCGTGGAGAACCTCCTCCCTCCCCCCTCACCCTGCCTCAGAGCCGCGCACTCCTTCCATCCCCTTGCCCAGTGGGCTGTCCAGTTGGGTGGGGGTCGCAAGGTGGCACACGCCCAGTACCATTGCCCAGTGTGCACTCACACCGGGAGGCAGTCCAGGGCTCCACTGACCCCTGCTCTCCTCTCTGCCGCCACCCCCGTTCAAGGAGGAGTGGGAGGCAGTTAACCAGCGTTTAGAAAAGCCCGGTTGGCAACCCGCTCCAATATCCTTGCCTGGAAAATACCATGGACGGAGGAGCCTGGTGGGCTACAGTCCATGGGGTTGCAAAGAGTCGGAGATGACTGAGCGACTTCACTTCTCCAACCTTTGTTTATGGCGTGAGCCAGCATCTGTTTAGCCCTTTGCCTGGAGGCCAAAAGGAGCCCCCGCGCCCTTAGGCAGAGGGCACAAGTCTCAGCCCTCGTTGGCCACCTCTGGGCTGCAGTGCTGCGGCCTGGGCAGGGGAGGGGCTGAGCAGGGCCGTGGGGTCTCTTCCTGGCGGGAGGAGGGCCTGCTGCCTCCCAGGGCTTTGCGCCACTCGTGCGTGTGAAGCTTCCTGAGGCTTTGGTGTGTCTTTGTCCTCAGCTCTGGTTCTGAGACAGAATTTAAGACAGCAGGTGACGTTGTATTCCTCCTCCTACAAATTCTGTGCCCCCTGCGACACCTGGTCTCCAGTAGGGGACCAGGAAACCTTCCTCCCAGCTCCCTCCAGCTGCCAGGAACGGCCAGGCCTCCTCCAGGGCGGACGCGTCCTCTCCCATCTCCTCTGGATCTTTGTTCCACTCACTTCTTTCTCCTCCTCCTCGTCAGTCATCATCACCGTGATTCATCAGACCTCTGTTGTTATGTGCTGCTCAAACAATTGGAAAATCGTCAGCGTTTTTCACCTCGGAGAAGCTAATGCATCTTGTGTGGAGCAGGAATGCCGCCAGCTGTGTTGGCAAACCAAGGAAGTGGTGGCCATCGAGCCGGCAGCCACTGCAGCCTCCGCCCGATGGCGCATGCCTGAGGGGTCAGGGAGGAGAGAAGCAGGACTCCGGCCCGATCTCGCTAAGGTGCATCTCAAAGGAATGATCTCAGTGAGCCCAGACTCTTGCATCTTGCCATCCGCGGAAAAGCACTAAGTTCATTAACTGAAGATGTCTGGCTTTTCTTTAATTAACAGTAATCTTTTGATGTTCCAACTGCCTGATTTTTGTTGGAAAAAAAGAAAAAAGCCCTGTATATTCTGGATCCTCCCTCATCTCTTTGGAGCAGTCCCTCTGAGCAATCTTAGAGGCTGCCTTCCAGGCTTAAGTTCTCAATATGTCTGATGAATAAAGCATGATTCTCAACTTTTAGGTTGCATATTTTTTTAGCTTGACAGCTGATTGGTGGAAGACTTCAGTTAAACTTTTTTGAGACTGGATGTTTTTTAAGGGTAATTAATTGAAAACGTTGTCTGATTTATTCACTAGTTATTAGACTATATAATTTTTCATTGTCTTTTGCATCAGTTTTGTCCCCTCCTACATCTAGAATTTTCATGGCTCTTTGATCATATTTTGTTAGACTTCCTAAACATGGGACTCAGCCAGGCTGGCATGATAGCTTTCCTTCTGGCTGTGTACAAGTGTTTCTGCATTGGTTTTCCCATTATCCTTTCATATAGTAAAGGGTCAGCTTTGTGTTCAATCACTGGGCTTCAGTAAACTGAAATATTGTATTTTCCAGGGCTATTAAAAAGTGGACATTTATGAAGAAAGAAAACTCTCACATACTGTCTAAATTCTTAGAAAGATTGGTTTTTAGTGATTTGTTTCTTCTAAAAAAGAAAAGTTACTGCTTTAGTATATTTAAAGTGGGAATATATTTAAATGATTACAACCAGATGCATTTGCAAACCTTTCAAGAGCAATAGTTCCATCAAGAAAGTGCTTAAATAAAAAACAAATTATTGCAATTTTCAGGTTGAGTAATAAAGTGTGTGTAATTGCAGCAGCTAATATATGCATTTAATGAAGTATATCTGTCTTCCTAAAGGAGCGCCACCAATCAATTTGTGATGAAGTCAGTGTAATGAGGAAACAAACATAGTTCCATATGGTTTGAAATCCCCGCGTGTCTAATAGTGCCTCACGTTAATCAGGAAATAGTTAGAGTCGTCTGTTTGCCCCTTTCTGTGCAAGTCTCACGGGGTTTGTCACCAGTAGAGTCCTGGTGCATCCCCAGGGGGCTGGCAATCAGGTAGGGGAAGGGGGCTGGCATCCATGGAGCCGAAACCACACAGCATGTCCTGCGGTCAGGACTGAGGGCTTTGGACTCAGACGATTCTGGGCTTAAATTCTAGTTTCCTTCACAAGATGGATGATTCGAAGAAATTTCTTAAACTTTCTGAATTTTAATTTCACATAATATAAATGGGAATAATAATAGGGATAATAATCACATATACAGGCTAGAGTCACTGGAAGCCTTTTAAAGGGAAACATTCACTGTGATGATGATGGTGGTGATGGTGGTGGTGGTGACGATGGTGATGGTGGTGGTGGTCATGGGGATGATGGTGACGATGGTGATCGTGATGAAGGTGATGGTGGTGATGGTGGTGATGATGGTGGTGGTGCTGGAGATGCTGGTGGCGATGGTGGTGATGATCATGGTGATGATGGTGGTGATGGTGGTGATGATGGTGGTGGTGCTGGAGATGGTGGTGGTGATGATACGTTGATGGTGGTGATGACAGTGATGATGATCATGGTGGTGATGGTGGTGATGCTGATTTTGATGATGGTGGTGGTGCTGGAGATGCTGGTGGCAATGGTGGTGATGATCATGGTGATGATGGTGGTGATGGTGGTGATGATGGTGATTTTGATGATGGTGATGGTGGTGATGGTGCTGGAGATGGTGGTGGTGATGGTGGTGATGATAGTGATGATGATCATGGTGATGATGGTGGTGATGCTGATTTTGATGATGGTGATTCTGATGATGCTGGTGGCGATGGTGGTGATGATGGTGGTGATGGTGTTGATGCTGATTTTGGTGATGGTGGTGGTGATGGTGGTAATGGTGATGATGATGGTGGTGGTGCTGGAGATGCTGGTGGTGATGGTGGTGATGATGGTGATTTTGATGATGGTGATGGTGATGATGGTGCTGGTGGTGATGGTGGTGATGATGGTGATTTTGATGATGGTGATGGTGATGATGGTGATGATGGTGGTGATGCTGATTCTGATGATGGTGGTGGTGCTGGAGATGGTGGTGGTGATGGTGGTGATGATAGTGATGATGATCATGGTGGTGATGGTGTTGATGCTGATTTTGATGATGGTGGTGGTGATGGTGGTAATGGCGATGATGATGGTGATGGTGCTGGAGATGCTGGTGGCAATGGTGGTGATGATAGGCTGATGGTGGTGATGGTGATACCAACCAGTTATTTAACTGTTATTTGGTGCTGCTAACCAATGACTTGGAATCTTCCAGACTGCAGACTTAGTTGGGGAAGGTAAGGTGACACTTGAGGGAGGATTTAATGGTTTATCAGAATCAAAGTGGAAGGCAAAGGGGTATTTTATGCTTTATTTGTTCAGATCTTAACTTGATCTAGTCCCCTAACTTGATTTTCAAGGTGGTTAGTTTAGTTAGATAGCTATTAGGGCAGTTCCTATAACATTAGAAGCTCAATTTTCTAGAATTGTGTCTCTAACCTAATATGTCAAGTTCATGAGCTATCTCAGAATAGTGTTCAGAATTACTTTAAAAAAATATATTTCCAAATATTTCAATTTTTGACTTGCATTTTTCATAAAACAAGTTATGGATCAAGGAGACCCAGACCCTTCTTCTCTCATCCATTTCTATTACAGGCCTGCCTGCCTCCAGACCTCTCTCAAAACTTTCAGGGGATCGCCCTGTAGCCTGCTGGGCACATCTCTAATTCTTTTAATTTTCTCCTTCGCTTGACTTGGCCTCAGAGACTCCAGCCAGGAGAGCAGAGGGAGGCTGTGGGAGGAATGTTGAGAGAGGGCTGTTTATCCTTGGCCAGTAAGGGGAGGCTGAATTCAGGCAGCGCCTCCTATCAGCGAGGTCTGCGTGTGCATCTGATAGTCTGTGTATGTAGGAGCCCCTGATATCTGGCCTAGTTAACGTGAGACACTGGCCCTCGCAGAGTTCTTGCTGAATGGGGCCATCACGGCACC
Source organism: Bos mutus (assembly GCF_027580195.1). Lineage (NCBI taxonomy): Eukaryota > Metazoa > Chordata > Mammalia > Artiodactyla > Bovidae > Bos > Bos mutus. The sequence goes on along the minus strand of NC_091642.1, from coordinate 2,334,313 downwards.
CAGGCCATCCCAGGCTGCGGCTGCAGTCAGCAGGACCCTCACCCTCACCCTGGTGCCTGCAGAGTCAAGAGCTTCTAGTGGGGCGGGCTGAAGCCTCCAGGGACAAGTTGCTCCTCAGAGCTGGCCCGCCCCCACTGAAGTCTGTGGGTCCTGCCTCCTTCCTGAGTTAGCTGAAAACACAACTCAGGCTCTTCACTGCCCCCTTGACCTGCATGATGCCTCCCATATCGTCTCCAGCTGCTGTCACTGTTCCCTTCCCACAGCTCCCTGTTACTTTCCTTATCCAGTCCCTTTCTTCCAGTGCTTTTCCAGATTCCTCTGGAATCCCAGAGCTGTTTTCAGTAATAAGAAGGAAGAGTTTATTTTGCCTGCTGGCTGGGTCCTATGCACCGTCTTTGAATCTTTGGCCATTTTGATTTTCAATAGAGTTGTGCACCCACTGCAGTCCCTGAGAGTCAGAGAAATTCTGGGTCATCGAGGCTCCCTGAGTGACTGTATGGAGAAGTGAGCCAGCGCCTGACTTCTGCCTTGCGTTGCGGACATTTCCAACATCTGGGGATGGAAGCGTGTGCTGCTGTGCACATCTGAGGCTGCTGCAGAAGGCAGAGCCATTGCAAATCCAAAATGTGTTATCCAAGGTCGACTGCGAGATCATTTGAGGCGTCTGGCATTGCTTGTAGCTTGACGAAAGGCGAATGACACCCAGGAGACCCATAATCAAAGGTTCCCTGAACGCGATTCAGTGCATCATTTCACATTCATGACGTCTCCGTGATCAGTTTTGGCAGCATGTGAGAACCCGTGCAGCCCGTGGAGGGGGTTGATGGGGCTCTGTTGACCAAGGGTAACTGAGTGACATCCACATGGGAGCTCGGCAGACAGGCAAGCTGGAGCGAGCTCAGTGCTGGACAGGCACAGCATCAGAGGTTCTCCCAAGGAAAGGGGGTAGCCGAAGATTGACCAAAGGATCATTTGAGAGTAAGAGGGGTCGGTGTGTTTAATGATGGAGTTAGATCTACAGCATATATGATGCATAAAAGTAATACTAATACTAACGAAGCAAAGACCCATGTACTCACCGCCCGAGTTCTGGAAGAGAACACAAGTGATTCTCTGAAGCCCACTGTGCCCCTCAGACCGTCTTCCTCCCTTCCCACCTAAGACCACCGTCAGTCCAGTTTTGTGGTTACCGTGCTTGAGACCATCTTCCTCCCTTCCCGTCCAAGACCATCGTCACTCCAGTTTTGTGGTTACCGTGCTTGCTTCTCTTGGTTTTTTATTACATGTCTTGTTGTTGTTCAGTCGCTCAGTCGTGTCCGACTTTTTGGGACCCCATGGACTGCAGCACACCAGGCTTCCTGTCCTTCACTATCACATGGGTAGTGGTCCCTAAGTAATACTTCACTTCCTTTTTTCAGAATGTGGACTTTAATTGTGGTCATGCTGTGACATTTTTCCATAGTTTTCCTTCTTCATGTTTTGTTAGTGAGATCCATCCATGGCAATGAATGGAAAGAACCTTAATGCATTCATTTTACTGCTTTACAGCATTCTGCATTTACACCATTGTTAAATGGTGATGGGATTATTTATCCAATCTGTTGTCAGTGGATTATGTTCAGACTTTTTCTGTTACAAAATACTGCTGTAAATATTTTTGAATTTCTCTCCTGGTACATAAAAGCAGACATTTCATATCTCATCCAAGGTAAGGAGCAGCGGCTGCACTTTGCTGGAGCAGCCGTGAAGAGATACCCCACGTCCAAGGTAAGAAAAACCCAAGTAAGACAGTAGGTGTTGCGACAGGGCATCAGAGGGCAGACACACTGAAACCATAATCACAGAAAACTAGTCAATCTAATAACACTAGGACCACAGCCTTGTCTAACTCAGTGAAACTAAGCCATGCCTGTGGGGCCACCCAAGACGGGCGGGTCATGGTGGAGAGGTCTGACAGAATGTGGTCCACTGGAGAAGGGAATGGCAAATCACTTCAGTATTCTTGTCTCGAGAACCCCATGAACAGTATGAAAAGGCAAAATGATAGGATACTGAAAGAGGAACTCCCCAGGTCAGTAGGTGTCCAATATGCTACTGGAGTTCAGTGGAGAAATAACTCCAGAAAGAATGAAGGGATAGAGCCAAAGCAAAAACAATACCCAGTTGTGGATGTGACTGGTGATAGAAGCAAGGTCCGATGCTGTAAAGAGCAATATTGCATAGGAACCTGGAATGTCAGGTCCATGAAACAAGGCAAATTGGAAGTGGTCAAACAAGAGATGGCAAGAGTGAACGTCGACATTCTAGGAATCAGCGAACTGAAATGGACTGGAATGTGTGAATTTAACTCAGATGACCATTATATCTACTACTGTGGGCAGGAATCCCTTAGAAGAAATGGAGTAGCCATGATGGTCAACAAAAGAGTCCTAAATGCAGTACTTGGATGCAATCTCAAAAACGACAGAATGCTCTGTTTGTTTCCAAGGCAAACCATTCAATATCACAGTAATCCAAGTCTATGCCCCAACCAGTAACGCTGAAGAAGCTGAAGTTGAACGGTTCTATCAAGGTCTACAAGACCTTTTAGAACTAACACCCAAAAAAGATGTCCTTTTCATTATAGGGGACTGGAATGCAAAAGTAGGAAGTCAGGAAACACCTGGAGTAACAGGCAAATTTGGCCTTGGAGTACAGAATGAAGCAGGGCAAAGACTAATAGAGTTTTGCCAAGAGAACGCACTGGTCATAGCAAACACCCTCTTCCAACAACACAAGAGAAGACTCTACACACGGACATCACCAGATGGTCGACACTGAAATCAGATTGATTATATTCTTTGCAGCCAAAGATGGAGAAGCTCTATACAGTCAACAAAAACAAGACCAGGAGCTGACTGTGGCTCAGATCATGAACTCCTTATTGCCAAATTAAGACTTAAATTGAAGAAAGTAGGGAAAACCACTAGACCATTCAGGTATGACCTAAATCAAATCCCTTATGATTATACAATGAAAGTGAGAAATAGATTTAAGGGACTAGATCTGATAGATAGAGTGCCTGATGAACTATGGATGGAGGTTCGTGACATTGTACAGGAGACAGGGATCATCAAGACCATCCTCATGGAAAAGAAATGCAAAAAGCAAAACGGCTGTCTGAGGAGGCCTTACAAATAGCTGTGAAAAGAAGAGAAGCAAAAAGCAAAGGAGAAAAGAAAGATATAAGCATATGAATGCAGAGTTCCAAAGAATAGCAAGGAGAGATAAGAAAGCCTTCTTCAGCGATCAATGCAAAGAAATAGAGGAAATCAACAGAATGGGAAAGACTAGAGATCTCTTCAAGAAAATTAGAGATACCAAGGGAACATTTCATGCAAAGATGGGCTCGATAAAGGACAGAAATGGTACGGATCTAACAGAAGCAGAAGATATTAAGTAGAGGTGGCAAGAATACACAGAAGAACTGTACAAAAAAGATCTTCACAACCAAGATAATCACGATGGTGTGATCACTGACCTAGAGCCAGACATCCTGGAATGTGAAGTCAAGTGGTCCTTAGAAAGTATCACTATGAACAAAGCTAGTGGAGGTGATGGAATTCCAGTTGAGCTATTTCAAATCCTGAAAGATGATGCTGTGAAAGTGCTGCACTCAATATGCCAGCAAATTTGGAAAACTCAGCAGTGTCCACAGGACTGGAAAAGGTCAGTTTTCATTCCAATCCCAAAGAAAGGCAATGCCAAAGAATGCTCAAACTACCACACAATTGCACTCATCTTACATGCTAGTAAAGTAATGCTTAAAATTCTCCAAGCCAGGCTTTAGCAATATGTGAACTGTGAAATTCCAGACGTTCAAGCTGATTTTAGAAAAGGCAGAGGAACCAGAGATCAAATTGCCAACATCCACTGGACCATGGAAAAAGCAAGAGAGTTCCAGAAAAGCATCTATTTCTGCTTTATTGACTATGCCAAAGCCTTTGACTGTGTGGATCACAATAAACTGGAAAATTCTTCAAAAGATGGGAATACCAGACCACCTGACCTGCCTCTTAAGAAATCTGTATGCAGGTCAAGAAGCAACAGTTAGAACTGGACATGGAACAACAGACTGGTTCCAAATAGGAAAAGGAGTATATCAAGGCTGTATATTGTCACCCTGATTATTTAACTTATATGCAGAGTACAATATGAGAAACGCTGGGCTGGAAGAAGCACAAACTGGAATTAAGATTGCTGGAAGAAACATCAATAACCTCAGATATGAAGATGACACCACCCTAATGGCAGAAAGTGAAGAGGGGCTAAAAAGCCTTTTGATGAAGATGAAAGAGGAGAGTGAAAAAGTTGGCTTAAAGCTCAACATTCAGAAAACAAAGATCATGGCATCCAGTCCCATCACTTCATGGGAAATAGATGGGGAAACAGTGTCAGACTTTATTTTTTGGGGCTCCAAAATCACTGCAGATGGTGACTGCAACCATGAAATTAAAAGACGCTTACTCCTTGGAAGGAAAGTTATGACCAACCTAGACAGCATATTGAAAAGCAGACACATCACTTTGCCAACAAAGGTCTGTCTAGTCAAGGCTATGGTTTTTCCAGTGGTCATGTATGGATGTGAGAGTTGGACTGTGAAGAAGGCTGAGCGCTGAAGAATTGATGCTTTTGAACTGTGGTGTTGAAGAAGACTCTTGAGAGTGCCTTGGACTGCAAGGAGATCCAACCAGTCCATTCTGAAGGAGATCAGCCCTGGGATTTCTTTGGAAGGAATGATGCTAAAGCTGAAACTCCAGTACTTTGGCCACTTCATGTGAAGAGTTGACTCATTGGAAAGGACCCTGATGCTGGGAGGAATTGGGGGCAGGAGGAGAAGGGGACGACAGAGGATGAGATGGCTGGATGGCATCACTGACTCGATGGACGTGAGTCTGAGTGAACTCCGGGAGTTGGTGATGGACAGGGAGGCCTGGCGTGCTGCGATTCATGGGCTCGCAAAGAGTCGGACATGACTGAGTGACTGAACTGAAGTAAACTGAACTGATATGCTTTTATGTATATTCATATACATATATTTTTTTTTTTCAGGGCATAAGTTATGTACTTCTTTCCAGTTAATGAAACAATACCAACTGATTTGCATTTTTACCTTCCGCTCTACTGAGATAAAATTGACATATAACTTTGTGTAAGTTTAAGGTGTACAAAATATTGATTTGATACACTTAGATTTTGCAAAATGATGCCATGGTTATAGTTAACTCCTCTGTCATGTCACATAATTACCATTTCTTTTTAGTGGTGAGAACACTTCAGATACACTTTCTTAGGAACTTACAAGTCGATAACACAGTTCTATTAACTGTGATCACCATTCGTACATTAGATCCCCAGAATTTACTCTGCTTTCAAAGCAATTACACCAAAATTACACTCCCACCAAAAACTCAGTTTCTCCCACTTCCTGTTAGGAGTCGCTACTGTAAGATTTCTTCATTTCTTCTCAACTGGTATGAAGAGTGTCTCACTGTGGTGCTAACCACCATTTCCAGATTATTAGTGAGGATAAGAATCTTTTTATATGTTTGTGAAACTTGTGTTCAATTTTTCTATTGAATTAATTGTGTGTGTGTGCTTTAGAAATTGATTTGAATTTTTTTTAACATATTCTGGATACTAACCTTTTGTTGTTTTTAAATGTTTCTAATCCAGATCATCATGTGATTTATAGTCTGTTTTATGGACAGATTTTTTTTATTTTAACACAATCAAATTCACCCATTTTCCCTTATGTTTGTGCCTCTTTCTCATGTTTAAATCGTGTCCTACAAGAAATCCATAGAGATGTTTCCTAATTTTCTTCTTAAGGTGCTGTAGTTTCATTTTCACATATAAATATATAAACTTAAGGAAATGGCCCTTAGCAGAGGTCGGTGTGGTTCAGTTTGTAGCATATAACCAGAATATATCCATTCCATAATGTATATTATTTCATAATGCAAATATGCCACAGCTTTTCTACTGGCAGACATATGTTTATTTCTAGTTTAGGACTGGTATTTTTTTAGGGTTTATTTTATTATTTTTAAATTGAATTACAGCTGATTTATAGTGTTTTGTTAGTTTCAGGTATACAGCACAAACATTAGTTATGCAAATTATATATATGAATGAATATATATATATGTATATCAGTTATACAAACATATATATTCATTTTCAGATTCATTTCTCCTACAGATTATTATAAAATATTGAGTACAGTTCCCTGGGCTGTACAGTTGGTGCTTGTTGGTTATCAGGACTATGTTGAATAATGTAGCAATCACACGCTTATACCTTTGTTTGTGGTTTATGTACTTAATGTTTATAGGGAACGTACCCAGGAGTGACATTCTTGGATCACAGAGCACTGTATGTTCGTCTTTAGCGGATGATACCAAGTGGTTTTCTCAGGTGCTTATAACAATTTAAATCCCTTCTAACAGTGTGTGCGAATTCCCATTTTTCCAAGTGCTCACAAACATCCGGTATTATTGTCAGTTTAATTTCAACCCTTGTGGTGAGCATACACGGAGTAGTTCTAGTTTGCATTTCCTGAACTGTGCGTGATGCTGAAGGCCTCTTCCTATGCTTAATTACTGTTTGAATTTCTTCTTTGGTGCATCAGCTCTTCTCTCGCATTTTTTCTGCTGGACAGTCTATCATTTTCATATTGTTTTGAAGGGATTCTTCAGGAAACATTTGTTGGGTTTTGTGTTAGTTTGGGGTGTGAGAACAACATTTTCATAGGCTGGATGGCTCTTTAACAGCAAGCGTTTGTTTCCCACCATTCTGGAAACTGGGAAGTGCACACCCAAGCTGGCAGCAGGCCTGGTGTCTGGGGAGGAGCTGCTTCCGGCTCTTCTCAGTGTCTTCACGTGGCAAGAGCTCCTGGGGCATCATTTATGAAGATGATAGTCTCATCCGGAGGCTCCATCCCCAGGAAGTAATCGCCTCCCAGTGACTCCCACCTCCAAATACTGTTACACTGGGACTTGGGATTGCAGCCTGTGAGTCTCAAGGGGGGACGCATATCATCTACAACAGTTATGTTTGTTTTAACTGTCTTCTCCCACCCAGTCGGCTTGCCTTTTCCCTGCCTTCATGATGACTTTTAATGAACACATGTTCATAATTTTAATGTAGCCAAGCTTATTAATCCTATTCTTTCTGTTAGTGGTTTTTATTTCTTGTTTAAGAGAATTTTCCCTGCTTCAAATCATAAAGATAGTCTCTTATTTTGTCTTCTAGAAGTTTTACCGTTTTCCCATTTAGGTTTACATTCCAATCAACCCTGCATCACTGATTGAAAACACCACCTTTTCTCCCTTCTCTCTGTGTCATCTTGTTACATCTGTGGTATGCATGGGACTGTGCATGCACAGGACTACTTCTGGACTCTCTCCTCTGTCCCGCTGGCCTCTGTGTATTTGTCTGAGTTATGTGTTTTTGCTTTAGACTCAGTCTTGAGATCAAATAGAGCAAGTCATCCTCACTTGTTTGTATTTTTTTAAAATAGGTTATTTCTATGGATTTGTAAGTGATATTCATTTTTTAAACGGAAAGTGTCAAAGTGTTAGTTACTCAGTTGTGTCCAACTCATTGTGACCCCATGGACTGTACCTCACCAGGCTCCTCTGTCCATGGGATTCTCCAGGCAAGAATACTGGAGTGGGTTGCCATTTCCTTTTCCAAGGGATCTTCCTCACCCGGGGATCGAACCTGGGTCTCCCACATTGCAGGCAAACTCTTTACCAACTGAGGCACGAGGGAGGCTTTTTAAATCGGAGGATAACTGCTTTAGAGTGCTGTGTCGGTTTCTTTTGCACAATGAGGTGAAGCAGCTGTATGTGTACACAGATCCTCTCCCTCCTGAACTCCCCTCCTCCCCCTGCATCCCACCCCTCTGGTCATCACAGAGCCCTGAGCTGAGCTCCCTGTCTCATAGCAGCTTCCCATTAGCTCTCCGTTTACCCGTGTTAGTGTATTTCTGGAAATGCTGCTTTCTCAACTTGCCCCACCCCTCCTTCCTTCCCTGCGTCCACAAGCCCGTTCTCTATGCCTGCGTCTCTATTCCTGCCCTGCAAATAGTCTCATCCATGCCATTTTTCTAGATTTCACATGAGTCTTTTGATTTCCATTTTAAATTAGACTAAGCTTGGAAAGCTAGGCAGAATTTGGGATTTTGACTGGTATTGTTTTGAATCCAGTGAACATGGTTTATTCCTCCCTTTATTGAGAGTGTCCTTAATTTCTGTTAATATTGTTCTTCCCATTGCATAGAGATCTGACAGATTATTTGTTAGATTAATTCCTCAGTGTTTGGTCTATTTGACACTCTTGTAGGTGGTGTCTTTATAAGCTCTAATTGCTAGCTTTGATGGTAGCTAGAAAGATACCTGATTTTCACACACTGAATTTGCACACGGCTGCTTCTCAGAACTCTCCCACCAACTTCAATGATTCATCTCCCTCCCCTGGGTTTTATGGAAACACAGCTCCATCATCTGTGGAAAACTGCTGTTTAATTTCCTAGTCTTCAATGTTTTGTCAAAAGTATTTTATCAAAATAGAAAAATTGTATCAAGTTAAGGTAGTTTCTACTCTTTCCAGTTGGATAAGATTTATTTGTTTTTTGCGGACTCCAGCATGCTGTCAGATGAATTGCTCATCTTCTTGGCCTCTTTCTCTGGAATGGATATGAGCCCCCGTGGGAAAGAGGGGCCTGAACCCAGGACTCACCTCCCTAGGTCAATTTTTCCCCCTTCTTGTTGAATACACAGTGTCTTAATGAATTTGTAAATATATTCCCAAACTGCTATTTCCAGAAGTGGAATCTCAGATAATGCTATTTTAAACTCTCAAATTAGTATTTAAATCATTTTTGAAGAATACAATGAATGCTTGCTTAAATTTATGCAACATTTGCCATTTTCTTTTCCAATCTCATAAATTCCTTCTGGAATCATTTTCCTTTCTTCCCATAATATATCCATTAGCAGTTCCCCTTGGGAGGCTCTGGGGTCAGTACCAGATGCCCTGTCTGGCGTGTCTTTGCTTTGTCCTCCTTCCTGACGCTCTGCTGGGCTCGCCTCTCTGACTGAGACAGCGTCCTCTGGGCACTACCTTCTGGGCCCCCTTGCTGCTGTTGAGCAGACAGCTGCCAGGTAGATCGCCCTCTGTGGTAGCGTTTCCTCCTATGATCTCTGCCTGCTTTTGAGATCTTTGACTTTAATATTCTCAGATTTCTCTCTGATATGCTGTAATGTGCACTCGCTGGTGTTCATTGTTTTTGTGATTCTGAGGATTTATATCTTTCCTATCTATGGAAGCGTCTCAGACACGGAAGTGAAAGTTGCTCAGCTGTGTCTGACTCTTTGTGACCCCATGGACTACACAGTTCATGAACTTCTCCAGGCCAGAATACTGGAGTGGGCAGCCTTTCCCTTCTCCAGGGGATCTTCCCAACCCAGGGACTGAACCCAGGTCTCCTGCATTGCAGGCGGATTCTTTACCAGCTGAGCAACCAGGGAAGCCCATTATACCTCCCAATACTGCCTCTCGCCCATTCTTTTCATTGCTTTCTGGAACTTCCATCACGTGTGCCGGGTTCCCCCATCTCTCTCATCGTTTCCTTCATGTTTTCTATTCCCTTCTCCCTCTGTGCTGGACTCTTGATACTTTTTTCATACCTGCTTTCCCACTCACCAGTTCTCCCTGAATCTGGTGTAATCTGCTGCTTAGAACCTTGCATTTTAATTTCACTACATCTTTTAAAGCATATTCTATTTATTTTTCAATCTGCATAATCCTTCATCTCTTGTTCTATGTTGATATTTTGAGTCTCTCTTTGTTTGTTCACAGTATATATACTTTCAGTTTTGAATCTAAGATTCTAATACCTGAAGGCTTTTTAAATTGGATTCTGCCATTTCTTATTTCTTCTAATCATTGTTCAGGTTCCTTGATTTCCTTGTTTTCTTTTTTGTTGTCTTTTAATTTCTCTTTGTTCAGTTTCTTTCTTTATATTTGGGATTTTGGGAAGAGAGTATTTGGATTTATTTCCTCCAGGAAGCCCAAGGGCTTCTGACTCACTCTCTGGGACCACGTTAATCTAAATTTCCAGCTTGTTGGGTTGTGTGGTGGTTCCTGCAGCTGCAAGCTTGGCCTCATGCCCCAACGCTCCTTGCTCAGCTCCGTCCCTCCCTGCTAGCTCTGCGGGCCGACAGTGGCCAAGGATCACCCGGGCCCCTGGCCGGGTGGGGCCTCAGCTTTCCATGCACTTTGCCATCAGCTCCCCTGTGGTTCTGCTTGGGCAGTGGGATGGGCCTGGGCTCCCATCTCCCTACAAAGCTCAGGGCTGCAGGAGGCTGAAGCCTGCCCTGCCTGCCTCCACTCAGGAAGCACGGATCCCGTGAGAGGCTCCTCAGGCCTGACACTCACGGATTTCTGCTTCCCGGGTCACACTGACTGAGGATGGTTTCTGAGCTGTCCTGGGTGCTGTCTTGCCCAGACAGCAACCCTAAGATTTATACATGTGGGGGATTCACAGACTTCTTTGCAATGTTGATGAAACTTATGGATCTTCACTTCAGAAAAATAAGCAAAAGTTTATACCAACAATATTTTTCTTAAATTTTAGTAAGTTTCAGGACATAGATCCCAAAGCAATCTATAGATTCAATGCAATCCTCATCAAGCTACCAATGGTATTTTTCAGAGAACTAGAACAAATAATTTCACAATTTGTATGGAAATACAAAAAACCTCGAATAGCCAAAGCAATCTTGAGAAAGAAGAATGGAACTGGAGGAGTCAACCTGCCTGACTTCAGGCTCTACTACAAAGCCACAGTCAGCAAGACAGTATGGTACTGGCACAAAGACAGAAATATAGATCAATGCAACAAAATAGAAAGCCCAGAGATAAATCCACGCACATATGGACACCTTATCTTTGACAAAGGAGGCAAGAATATACAGTGGATTAAAGACAATCTCTTTAACAAGTGGTGCTGGGAAATCTGGTCAACCTCTTGTAAAAGAATGAAACTAGAACACTTTCTAACACTATACACAAAAATAAACTCAAAATGGATTAAAGATCTAAATGTAAGACCAGAAACTATTAAACTCCTAGAGGAAAATATAGGCAAAACACTCCCGACATAAATCACAGCAGAATCACCCACCTCCCAGAATCACCCACCTCCCAGAATATTGGAAATAAAAGCAAAAATAAACAAATGGGACCTAATTAAAATTAAAAGCTTCTGCATAACAAAGGAAACTATAAGCAAGGTGAAAAGACAGCCTTCAGAATGGGAGAAAATAATAGCAAACGAAGCAACTGACAAAGAATTAATCTCAAAAATATACAAGCAACTCCTGCAGCTCAATTCCAGAAAAATAAACGACCCAATCAAAGAGTGGGCCAAAGAACTAAACAGACATTTCTCCAAAGAAGACATACAGATGGCTAACAAACACATGAAAAGATGCTCAACATCACTCATTATCAGAGAAATGCAAATCAAAACCACAATGAGGTACCATTTCATGCCAGTCAGAATGGCTGTGATCCAAAAGTCTACAAGCAATAAATGCTGGAGGGGGTGTGGAGAAAAGGGCACCCTCTTACGCTGTTGGTGGGAATGCAAACTAGTACAGCCACTATGGAGAACAGTGTGAAGATTCCTTGAAAAACTGGAAATAGAACTGCCTTATGATCCAGCAATCCCACTGCTGGGCATACACACTGAGGAAACCAGAATCGAAAGAGCCACGTGTACCCCAATGTTCATCACAGCACTGTTTATAATAGCCAGGACATGGAAGCAACCTAGATGTCCATCAGGAGACAAATGGATAAGAAAGCTGTGGTACATATACACAATGGAGTATTACTCAGCCATTAAAAAGAATACATTTGAATCAGTTCTAATGAGGTGGATGAAACTGGAGCCTATTATACAGAGTGAAGTAAGCCAGAAAGAAAAACACCAATACAGTATACTAACTCATATATATAGAATTTAGAAAGATGGTAAAGATAAGCCTGTATGCGAGACAGCAAAAGAGACACAGATGTATAGAACAGTCTTTTGGACTCTGTGGGAGAGGGCGAGGGTGGGATGGTTTGGGAGAATGGCATTGAAACATGTATAATGTCATATGTGAAACAAATCGCCAGTCCAGGTTCGATGCATGAGACAGGGTGCTCAGGGCTGGTGCACTGGGTGACCCAGAGGGATGGGATGGGGAGGGAGGTGAGAGGGGGGTTCAGGATGGGGAGCACATGTACATCTGTGGAGGATTCATGTCAATGTATGGCAAAACCACTACAATATTGTAAAGTAAATAAATAAAACTGGGATTTACAAAAAAAAAGAATCTCTGGTGATTTATTGGAGGTAAATACCTTTCTGACTATTATATAATGATAAAATCATAGGAAACAAGTCAATTATTTGGCATGAAATATTATATATATGAATTTATCTAATAATTGAAGATTACCTCTTTAAACATATAAACTTTGAAATTAATAATTTTTAGAACTCTTCCTAGCGTGGATTGCATATTTTTATTCCTTCTTTAAACCATACTTGATCTAATCTTATTATTTCAGGTTTATAATAAGCCTAAAATTACAGAACTTAAGGATTATTAGAAGGAAACACTAATCGTACATGATCATAACCTAAGTGTTGGCAGAGAAACTACAGGTCATCTCAGTCTGACGGCTCTTCCCATCTCTTGGACTCCACTGAATTCATTTGATGACTTCACTTCTGAGTGGATATCTGTTGACGTTTCCTAAGGAAGCTGGATATTTGGAAAGAAGCTTTTCATCCCCTCCAGCCACCTTCTCCCTCTAACTTTCCTCTGTCAGGCTTAGTGTTTATATTATCAGGTAGAGTTACACTTTTATTTTCTCCACACTCTATCCAGCATTTATTTTTTGTAGACTTTTTGATGATGGCCATTCCGACCGGGGTGAGGTGATACCTCATTATAATTTTGATTTGCATTTCTCTAATACTTAGTGATGTTGAACGTCTTTTAATGCGGTTTTTAGCCATCTGTATGTCTTCTCTGGTGAAATGCTGGTTTAGATCTTTATAACCTTCCTACACAATTGGTGGGAATGTAAATTGTACAACCGCTGTGGAGAACAGTATGGACGTTCCTTAAAATAACGAACAATAGAGTTACCATCTGATCCAGCAGCCCCACTTCAGCATATATCCAGAGAAAATTATTATTTGAAAATATGCATGCACCCCAATGTTCATTGCAGTACTATTCACAATAACCAAGACATGGAAACAACCGAAATGTCCTTCAACAGAGGAAAGGATAAAGAAGCCGCGGTGCGTATAGACAGTGGGGTGCTACGCAGCCATGAAAGAAAGAACCATTGCAGTTGCAGCAACGTGCGTGAACTGGAGATGTTCATACTGAGTGAAGTGTGTCAGACAGACGCGAACATCGCATGACATCCCTTATACGCAGAATTGAAGAACATGATCCAAAGAACTTATTTACAAATCAGAAACAGAGTCATGGATCTCAAAAACAAACAAACAACGTGTGGTTACTGAAGGGGGATAGTGTGTGTGTGGGAGGAGAGATAAATCAGGAATTTGGGGGTAACATATACACACTTGTTGTGTCGTCACTCAGTCGTGTCCGACTCTTTGCGACCCCATGGACTGTAGCCTACGAGGCTCCTCCGTCCATGGGATTCTCCAGGCAAGAGTACTGGAGTGGGTTGCCATTTCCTTCTCCAGGGGATCTTCCCGACCCAGGGATCGAACCCAGGTCTCCTGCAGTGCAGGCAGACGCTTTACCCTCTAAGCCACCAGGGAAGCGCACTGCTATACAGAAAACAATTAGCAAGGACCTACTCTATAGCACAGAAAACTCTCCTCATTACTCTATAATAATCTAATGAGAAAATCTGAAAAACAAATGGACATATGTATGTGTGTATATATATATATATATAACTAAATCCCTTTGTTGTACACCTAAAACTAACACACTCTAAATCGACTATACTCCAATGTAAAATAAAAATTACATTAAAAAATTTAAAGAAGCCCCAAGCCCAAAAACACACACACAAAATTGCTTTTTCAGGTGATAGACTGCTGGGCATTTATGATCCCAGTTCCAATATACATTCTCATCCTTTAACTTCAGATTCAAAAGGGCAGGGTTTTCCTGTAGTCACCAGGCAGCTTGACCCTCTACGACTGCTCATTTTGTGGACAGCCCAAGAAGGCTGAATGCTGAAGAATTGATGTTTTCAAAATGTGGTGCTGGAGAAGACTCTTGAGAGTCCCTTAGTCGGCAAGGAGATCAAGCTAGTCAGTCCTAAAGGAAACGAACGCTGAATTTTCTTTGGAAGGACTGATGCTGAAGCTGGAGCTCTAGCCCTTTGGCCACCTGAAGTGAAGAACTGACTCATTGGAAAAGACCCTGATGCTGGGCAAGATTGAAGGCGAGAGGAGAAGGGGACGAGAGAGGATAAGATAGTTGGATGGCATCACCTAGCCAGGGGACATGAGTTTGAGCAAACGCCCAGAGAAGATAAAGGACAGGGAAGCCTGGTGTGCTGCAGTTCATGGGGTTGCAAAAAGTCGGACACGACTGAGCGACTCAACAACAGCAACCGTCTACAATGTGTGGTCTACACTCAAGCTCCATTAATTCTTACTCATTTTAATCTCAAACAGAACCTAAAATGATTGCCTTGATGTTGGTTGCATTTCAGACAACGGTAGGAGAAGGCTCCTTACAAATGTGAATGGGAGCTGCTGACAGTATGGATGGAAACCGAGAGACGGGTTTCTTCCTGGCCTCTGCATGTTGCTTTAAACCCATTTGTGGTTCACAGGCAGGGAAGAACAAAACCCAAACATTAATGATTTCAAGAAAGTTCCTCAGGAAGGATTGCATTAGGGCATGGTGAAGGGAAACTTTTTAAAAGAAGTTGAAGCGGCAACTCTGCTAGAGATCTAAGCGAGAAATTGTCAGGAAGGCGAATTCCCTTCACAGAAGCTGGTACCAGATTTGATATTGCCAACAATTGTATCTTTGACGCAATTGGAACAAGACGCTTTGTCAAGATCAGATGCAGGACGGCCACATCTGCCATCGTCTCTTAAACTCTGTGCCAGAGTTTTCAGGGGTCGCTCGCCTCCAGTTGGCAGATGGCTCTGGCTTTCGAACAGTGACGTGAACTCAGTCACCTGCTGAATGGTTTTTGGCACAGAACATCAGCACTGTCATATTTCCAACTTGTCACATTAGGAGGACGTGCTCTGATAGGAAACAGAATTTCACTGCATAAGGAGTGTAATGCAGAAAGCTGTATCAACGTTTGTCGAGTGTCAGAGCAGTCCACGGCTGTGAGAAGGGGGCTTACCTGACGACCTCCACGTCTCATAATGCTGCCTGACGGTGGTGCTGTTTTCTCTGAGGGGAGGTATTTTCTGTGAGTGTAGAGCTGTTACATGAGCTTTGGAAGTGGGTCTGGATTAACCTCAGATTTCTGCATCATAGTGTGTGTTTGACTGAAAGTGTCATGGTTAGGTGTTCTATTGCTTCAAAACTGTCATTCTGTCATATCTGATCTGTCCTTCATGTAACTATAGGAGTCGCTTCTCAAAATACACGTTGGATCTTCCTCAAGTACAGGCCTTTTCTAATTAAAAAAAAAAACTATTTATTTTGTCTTGGGGTATATTCTATTAATGGACTTCCCTGGTGGCTCAGTGGTAAAGAATCTGCCTGCCAGTGCAGGAGACTCGGGCTCAGTCCCTGGGTTGGGAAGACTCCCTGGAGAAGGAAATGGCAACCCACTCCAGTATTCTTGCCTGGGAAATCCCGTGGAGAGAGGAGCCTGGCGGGCTGCAGTCTGTGGGCTGGCAAAAGAGTCAGACACAACTTAGACACAACTTATCAACTAAACAGCAGCAGGAGCTGATTAATAACGTTCTGATACTTTCAAGTAAACAGAGAAGGGACTTAGCCATACTTATTCATTCTCCCCCAGACTCCCCTCCCATTCAGGCTGCCACATAACATTGAACAGAGTTCCATGTGCTATGGAGTAGGACCTTATTGATTATCCATTTTAAATATAGCAGTGTATGCACGTGCATTTTATCACAGATCCTCAAAAATGTAACATTTCTTTAAAAAAAAAACAAACTCTTGATTAAGGCATATTTTTATATCATATATGTCATCATTTTTAAGGGTGATTTTTCCTAGTGTAAATTTTAAAAAAGTTTTAGTGACTTGACTCAGTTGCACAAACCATCACCATAAATCAGTCATAGAACGTTCTCATCACCCCAGTATGATTCCCTGGGCACGTCAGTTTTCTCCAGGCAGCCACTCAGCTGCTTTCTGTCTTCATGTGTTCAGTCGCTAAGTCATGTCCTGCTCTTTGTGACCCCATGGACGGCAGCATGCCAGGCCTCCCTGTCTCTCACCGTCTCCCAGAGTTCGCCCAAGTTCATGTCCACTGAGTTGGTGATGCCATCCAACCGTCCCACCCTCTGCTGCCTTCTTCTCCTTTCACTTTCAGTCTTTCCCAGCATCAGGGTCTTTTCCAAGGAGTTGGCTGTTTACATCAGGTGGCCAAAGTATTGGAGCTTCAGCTTCAGCATCAGTCCTTCTAATGAATATTCTGGGTTGATTTCCTTTAATATTGACTGGTTTGATCTCCTTGCAGTCCAAGGGACTCTCAAAAATCTTCTCCAGCACCACAATTCAAAAGCATCAATTCTTCAGTGTTACTTTTGCCTTTTCTGGATATTTCTTGTAAATCAAGTCATTAATATGTGATTTCTTATGAATGCGTTCCGTCATTCAGTATAATGTTCTGAGGTCCATCCATGATATGAGGTAGCTGCAGTTTTTCCTTGTCATTGCAGAATAGCCTTCCCTGGTCTCTTTACCAGTTGACAGCATTCAGGTTGTTGCCCATTTTGATGCACCGGGAATAATGCAGCAAAGAAACATGAAAAAGTTTTTATGTGGATGTATATTTTCACTTCTCTTGGATGGATACCTAGAGAGGAATTTCTGTGTCATATGGCAAATTTATGTTTAAGTTTTTAAGAAACTGACAAAGTATTTTCTGAACTGGCTGCACAACTTTATACCCCTACCAGCAATGGAGGAGGGCTTCAGTTTCTCCACATCCTCTCCAGCATTGGCTTTTGTTTTCCTTTTTCATTATAGCCGTTCTAGCGGTTGGAAAATAGTATCTCACTGTGGTTTTGATTGTTGTTGTTGTTTAGCCACCAAGTCGTGCCCAAGTCTTCGTGACCCTGTGTTTTATAGCCCTCCAGGTTCCTCTGTCCATGGGTTTTCCCAGGCAAGAATACTGTGCTGGGTTGCCATTTCCTTCTCCTGGAGATCTTCCCAACCCAGGGATGGAAACTGGGTCACCTGCATTGCAGGTGGATTCTTTAACCGTTGAGCCACCAGGGAAGTGCTTTATTAATGTTTTCTTAGTGACTAACAATGTTGAGTGTTTTTCGTGTGTTGATTAGCCATTTGCAGGTCTGCTATGAGGAGACGTCCATTTAGATTTTGCACTAATGCTTGACTGAGCTGCTTATTTCATTATGACTGAGTTCCAAGTGTTGTCTCTGTATTCTGGACAAAGGCCTTTATGTTGCTCCCAGTATGTTGCTTGTATTCTCATTTTTTTATTGATGTCATCTGAATTGCAAAAGCTTTGAATTTTAATGAGGCCCAATTTATCAGTATTTTTCTTTTATGGACCATGCTTTTGATATCATGTCTAAGAAATCTTTGCGTAACGCAAAGTCTTGAGACTTTTCTATGTTTTCATCTAAAAGTCTTCTGCTTTGGCACTTATACTAAGTCTCTGATCCCTTGCCATCTTAATATTAATCTTCTAATGCATTGATTGTGGATTGTCTTTCCATTTGATTAGATTTTTATTTTCCCTCAGCATTATGTTGTAATTTTCAGTGTACTGGTCTTACCTTTCTTGTGTTAAATTGCATGTAAATATTTTAACATTTTTGATGCCATTGTGAATAATATATTTTAAAAATTTGAATACTTTATTGCTTGTATATATATTAGATTAATTGCTGTCCATGTATCTCCCTTGGCAAAGTATTTACTTGCAAATCTTTTCCTTATTTTGAGTTATTATCTTTCTTCCATTTTGAGAGTTCTCTGCAGATTCTGTATGCAAGTCCTTAATCATATGTGATTTGCAAATATTTTCTCCAATATCTCTTTTATCATTTTTTAAAGTATCGTTTGAAAAGTGGAAATATATGTATATGAATTCTGATTTATCAGTCCCTTCGTGGGCTGTGCTCTGAGTGTGAATTCCGATTTAACAGTCCCTTCATCCCTTCATGGCTGTGCTCTGAGTGTGAATTCTGATTTATCAGTCCCTTCGTGGCTGTGCTCTGAGTGTGAATTCCGATTTATCAGTCCCTTCATGGACTGTGCTCTGAGTGTGAATTCCGATTTATCAGTCCCTTCGTGGGCTGTGCTCTGAGTGTGAATTCTGATTTATCAGTCCCTTCATGGGCTGTGCTCTGAGTGTGAATTCTGATTTATCAGTCCCTTCATGTCCTTCATGGCTGTGCTCTGAGTGTGAATTCTGATTTATCAGTCCCTTCATGGGCTGATTTATCAGTCCCTTGAGTGGCTGTGCTCTGAGTGTGAATTCGATTATCAGTCCCTTCCTGGGCTGTGCTCTGAGTGTGAATTCCGATTTATCAGTCCCTTTATGGGCTGTGCTCTGAGTGTGAATTCCGATTTATCAGTCCCTTCGTGGGCTGTGCTCTGAGTGTGAATTCTGATTTATCAGTCCCTTTATGGACTGTGCTCTGAGTGTGAATTCCGATTTATCAGTCCCTTCGTGGACTGTGCTCTGAGGTGAATTCTGTTTATCAGTCCTCTGACTGTGTGTGAATTCTGATTTATCAGTCCCTTTGTGGGCTGTGCTGTGAATTTATCAGTCCCATCATGGGCTGTGCTCTGAGTGTGAATTCTAATTTATCAGTCCTTCATGGACTGTGCTCTGAGTGTGAATTCGATTTATCAGTCCCTTCATGGGCTGTGCTCTGAGTGTGAATTCTGATTTATCAGTCCCTTCATGGACTGTGCTCTGAGTGTGAATTGTCTATCAGTCCCTTTTGGGCTGTGCTCTGAGTGTGAATTCTCTTATCAGTCCCTTCATGGACTTTGAATTCTGATTTATCAGTCCCTTCATGGACTGTGCTCTGAGTGTGAATTCTGATTTATCAGTCCCTTCATGGACTGTGCTGTGCTGAGTGTGAATTCTGATTTATCAGTCCCTTCATGGGCTGTGCTCTGAGTGTGAATTCAGTCCCTTCATGATTTATCAGTCCCTTCATTTATCTGTCCCTCTGGGCTGTGTGAATTCGAATTTATTTAGTCCCTTCATGGGCTGTGCTCTGAGTGTGAATTCTGATTTATCAGTCCCTTCATGGGCTGTGCTCTGAGTGTGAATTCTGATTTATCAGTCCCTTCATTGTGCTCTGAGTGTGAATTCTGTTTATCAGTCCCTTCATGGGCTGTGCTCTGTGTGAATTCTGATTTATCAGTCCCTTCATGGGCTGTGCTCTGAGTGTGAATTCTGATTTATCAGTCCTTTATCTGATGTGCTGTGCCTGAGTGTGAATTCTGATTTATCAGTCCTTTGGAATGGGCTGTGCTCTGAGTGTGAATTCTGATTTATCAGTCCCTTCATGGGCTGTGCTCTGAGTGTGAATTCTGTGATTTATCAGTCCCTTCATGGGCTGTGCTCTGAGTGTGAATTCAGTCCCTTCATGGGCTGTGCTCTGAGTTTATCAGTCCCTTCTGTGGACTGTGCAGTCTGAGTGTGAATTCTGATTTATCAGTCCTTCGTGGGCTGTGCTCTGAGTGTGAATTCTGATTTATCAGTCCTTCATGGGCTGTGCTCTGAGTGTGAATGTGCTCTGAGTTAATTCATCAGTCCCTTCATGGGCTGGGCTGTGCTCTGAGTGTGAATTCTGATTTATCAGTCCCTTCATGGGCTGTGCTCTGAGTGTGAATTCTGATTTATCAGTCCTTCATGGGCTGTGCTCTGAGTGTGAATTCTGATTTATCAGTCCCTTCATGGGCTGTGCTCTGAGTGTGAATTCTGATTTATCAGTCCTTTGGGCTGTGCTCTGAGTGTGAATTCTGATTTATCTGTGCTCTGAGTGTGAATTCTGATTTATCAGTCCAGTCCCTTCATGGGCTGTGCTCTGAGTGTGAATTCTGATTTATCAGTCCCTTCGTGGGCTGTGCTCTGAGTGTGAATTCCGATTTATCAGTCCCTTCAGTCCCAGACTGTGCTCTGAGTGTGAATTCTGATTTATCAGTCCCTTCATGGGCTGTGCTCTGAGTCCCTTCATGGGCTGTGAATTCTGATTTATCAGTTCATGGGCTGTGCTCTGAGGTGAATTCTGATTTATCAGTCCCTTTGTGGGCTGTGCTCTGAGGTAATTCTGATTTATCAGTCCCTTCGTGGGCTGTGCTCTGAGTGTGAATTCTGATTTATCAGTCCCTTCATGGGCTGTGCTCTGAGTGTGAATTCTGATTTATCAGTCCCTTCATGGGCTGTGCTCTGAGTGTGAATTCTGATTTATCAGTCCCTTCATGGACTGTGCTCTGAGTGTGAATTCTGATTTATCAGTCCCTTCATGGGCTGTGCTCTGAGTGTGAATTCCGATTTATCAGTCCCTTCATGACTGTGCTCTGAGTGTGAATTCCGATTTATCAGTCCCTTGCTATGACTGTGCTCTGAGTGTGAATTCGATTTATCAGTCCCTTTTGGCTGGACTGTGCTCTGAGTGTGAATTCTGATTTATCAGTCCCTTCATGGACTGTGCTCTGAGTGTGAATTCTGATTTATCAGTCCCTTTATGGGCTGTGCTCTGAGTGTGAATTCTAATTTATCAGTCCTTCATGGACTGTGCTCTGAGTGTGAATTCTGATTTATCAGTCCCTTCATTGTGCTCTGAGTGTGGCTGTCCCTTCTGGGCTGTGCTCTGAGTGTGAATTCTGATTTATCAGTCCCTTCATGGCTGTGCTCTGAGCTGTGCAGTCCTGAGTGTGAATTCGATTTATCAGTCCCTTCGTGGGCTGTGCTCTGAGTGTGAATTCGATTTATCAGTCCCTTCATGGGGGCTGTGCTCTGAGTGTTTATCAGTCCCTTCGAATTCGATTTATCAGTCCCTTCATGGGCTGTGCTCTGAGTGTGAATTCTGATTTATCAGTCCCTTCGTGGGCTGTGCTCTGAGTGTGAATTCGATTTATCAGTCCCCTTCATGGGCTGTGCTCTGAGTGTGAATTCTGATTTATCAGTCCCTTCATGGGCTGTGCTCTGAGTGTGAATCCCTTCATGGGTGTGAATTCTGATTTATCAGTCCCTTCATGGGCTGTGCTGATTTATCAGTCCCTTGTGCGTGGGCTGTGCTCTGAGTGTGTGAATTCGATTTATCAGTCCCTTCGTGGGCTGTGCTCTGAGTGTGAATTCGATTTATCAGTCCCTTCTCTGAGTGGGCTGTTTATCAGCTCTGAGTGTGAATTCTGATTTATCAGTCCCTTCATGGGCTGTGCTCTGAGTGTGAATTCCGATTTATCAGTCCCTTCATGGGCTGTGCTCTGAGTGTGAATTCTGATTTATCAGTCCCTTCATGGGCTGTGCTCTGAGTGTGAATTCGATTTATCAGTCCTTCATGGGCTGTGCTCTGGGCTGTTTATCTCCCTGGGCTGTGCTCTGATTCTGATTATCAGTCCCTTCATGGGCTGTGCTCTGAGTGTGAATTCTGATTTATCAGTCCCTTCGTGGGCTGTGCTCTGAGTGTGAATTCCGATTTATCAGTCCCTTCATGGGCTGTGCTCTGAGTGTGGGTTCTGATTTATCAGTCCCTTCGTGGGCTGTGCTCTGAGTGTGGGTTCTGATTTATCAGTCCCTTCGATTTGCTCTGAGTGTCCCAGTCCCTTCGTGGGCTGTGCTCTGAGTGTGAATTCTGATTTATCAGTCCCTTCGTGGGCTGTGCTCTGAGTGTGAATTCGATTTATCAGTCCTTGCTCTGAGTGGGCTGTGCTCTGAGTGTGAATTCCGATTTATCAGTCCCTTCGTGGGCTGTGCTCTGAGTGTTTATCAGTCCCTTCATTCTGATTTATCAGTCCCTTCGTGGGCTGTGCTCTGAGTGTGGGTTCTGATTTATCAGTCCCTTCGTGGCTGTGCTCTGAGTGTGGGTTCTGATTTATCAGTCCCTTCGTGGGCTGTGCTCTGAGTGTGAATTCCGATTTATCAGTCCCTTCGTGGGCTGTGCTCTGAGTGTGGGTTCTGATTTATCAGTCCCTTCGTGGGCTGTGCTCTGAGTGTGGGTTCTGATTTATCAGTCCCTTTTATCAGTCCCTTCGTGGGCTGTGCGTGGCTGTGCTCTGAGTGTGAATTCTGATTTATCAGTCCCTTCGTGGGCTGTGCTCTGAGTGTGAATTCTGATTTATCAGTCCCTTCGTGGGCTGTGCTCTGAGTGTGAATTCTGATTTATCAGTCCCTTTATGGGCTGTGCTCTGAGTGTGAATTCTGATTTATCAGTCCCTTCGTGGCTGTGCTCTGAGTGTGAATTCCGATTTATCAGTCCCTTCATGGGCTGTGCTCTGAGTGTGAATTCCGATTTATCAGTCCCTTCGTGGCTGTGCTCTGAGTGTGAATTCCGATTTATCAGTCCCTTTCTGGGCTGTGCTCTGAGTGTGAATTCCGATTTATCAGTCCCTTCGTGGGCTGTGCTCTGAGTGTGAATTCCGATTTATCAGTCCCTTCGTGGGCTGTGCTCTGAGTGTGAATTCTGATTTATCAGTCCCTTCGTGGGCTGTGCTCTGAGTGTGAATTCTGATTTATCAGTCCCTTCGTGGGCTGTGCTCTGAGTGTGAATTCTGATTTATCAGTCCCTTCGTGGCTGTGCTCTGAGTGTGAATTCCGATTTATCAGTCCCTTCGTGGCTGTGCTCTGAGTGTGAATTCTGATTTATCAGTCCCTTCGTGGGCTGTGCTCTGAGTGTGAATTCTGATTTATCAGTCCCTTCGTGGGCTGTGCTCTGAGTGTGAATTCCGATTTATCAGTCCCTTCGTGGGCTGTGCTCTGAGTGTGAATTCCGATTTATCAGTCCCTTCGTGGGCTGTGCTCTGAGTGTGAATTCTGATTTATCAGTCCCTTCGTGGGCTGTGCTCTGAGTGTGAATTCGATTATCAGTCCTTCGTGGGCTGTGCTCTGAGTGTGAATTCCGATTTATCAGTCCCTTCGTGGGCTGTGCTCTGAGTTGAATTCGATTTATCAGTCCCTTCGTGGACTGTGCTCTGAGTGTGAATTCGATTTGTCAGTCCTTCGTGGCTGTGCTCTGAGTGTGAATTCTGATTTATCAGTCCCTTCGTGGGCTGTGCTCTGAGTGTGAATTCTGATTTATCAGTCCCTTCGTGGGCTGTGCTCTGAGTGTGGGTTCTGATTTATCAGTCCCTTCGTGGCTGTGCTCTGAGTGTGAATTCCGATTTATCAGTCCCTTCGTGGGCTGTGCTCTGAGTGTGAATTCTGATTTATCAGTCCCTTCGTGGGCTGTGCTCTGAGTGTGGGTTCTGATTTATCAGTCCCTTCGTGGGCTGTGCTCTGAGTGTGAATTCTGATTTATCAGTCCCTTCGTGGCTGTGCTCTGAGTGTGGGTTCTGATTTATCAGTCCCTTCGTGGCTGTGCTCTGAGTGTGAATTCCGATTTATCAGTCCCTTCGTGGCTGTGCTCTGAGTGTGAGTTCCGATTTATCAGTCCCTTCGTGGCTGTGCTCTGAGTGTGGGTTCCGATTTGTCAGTCCCTTCGTGGCTGTGCTCTGAGTGTGGGTTCTGATTTATCAGTCCCTTCGTGGCTGTGCTCTTAGTGTGGCGTCTCAGAGTCGTTTGCCATTAAATCCATCAACTCTTTCACGTGTGTTTCCTCCAGAATCTTTGTCGTTAGATTAGGTTTCACGTTTAGATCTATGAAATGCGTTGGCTTAAGTTTTCTATGTGAAACAAATACATACCGTGTATCCGGTATATTTTATGAGGTAACTCTCAAACTGTGTTTTTTGTTGTGTATAGCAAGTTTGGGTTTAAGCACCATTTGTTGAAAGACTATCATTACCCCTCTGAAATGCTGTTGCATCTTTGTCAAAAGTCAGTGCCCATATTTGTGTGTCTATTGCTTGAATCTCTACTTTGTTCCTTTAACCTATTTGTTCATTTTGAAAATTACAAAGAACAGTTTTGACTACTTTAGCCTATAAATCAAATAATTATCCTTCCAATGTGGTTGTTCTTTTTTAAGTCCTTTGCAAATCTATGTGAATTTAAACTGTTTGTCATGTTAAAAAAAAAAAAAAAAAAACTCTGATAGAGTTCTATGGGGATAGCACACTGGCTCTCGAAATCGTTCTAGGGGAAACTGACATAAAACTGTTGAGTCTTCAGACACATGAGCAAAACACGCATCTCCGTTCATTGGTCTTTCGTTTATCCTAGCAATATTGCATGGGTTTTAGTTTGCACACGTATTTTGATGGGTTTATCTATTTTCCGTAAGTTTAATGCTATTGTATACGGTACAGTTTGAACATTTAAATTTTGACTGTCCCTTGATAAAGACATAAGATTGATTTCTGAGGTGCTGGTGTTATGTCTACACTGCGACCTGCTCAAACTCACTTACTTGTCCGAGCAGCTTTTGTAGGCTTCATCGGATTTTTGTCATCAGTAATCATGTCATCTCAGAACAAAGAGAGTTTTCCTTCTTCCTTGCCAATCTGCGTTCTTTTTATTTCCTTTTCTGTTCTGAGTGCACTGGACGGAACCTTCGATGCCACATCGGCAGAAGCGATGAGGGGAGGCCCTCTCGTCTTGTTCCCGATCATAGGAAACCGTGCAGCATTGAATTTGGCATTAGCTGGAGTTTCCTCGTTGTTGCTTCTTTCAGGGTGAGGGAGTTCACATTTATTTCTTGTCTTCTGAGAGTTTTTAAGGGGAGCAGATGTTGGATTTTGTAAAATGTCCTTTCTGTTCAATTGAGATGAACAATCATAGAGTTTTTATTTTTCATTAAACTTTGGTAATATGGTGAATTTTACATGAATTGGTTTTCAAATGTTAAACACATGTTGCATTTCTGGATGAAGACTACTTGTACATGATATATTATTATTTTAAAATATTCATGGGCAATTTGCTAAAAGAAAATTTTGTTAGATTTTTTTCCACCTATGTTTAAGAGGAACGTTGGTCCCTACTCTAACTTTCTGATAATGTCTTTGCCTTATTTTGGAATCACAGTAATGCTGGCCTCAAAGAATGAATTGGAAAGTGTCTCTTCCTCTTCAGTTTTATGGATGTGTTTGTGCGGAGTCAATGTTTCTTCCTTAAGTGTTTGGTATATTTCACCAGTAAAGCCATCTACTTCTAGACATTTTTTTTTTTGGTGGGGGGTGTGCTGGGGATGGCTGCAGGGCAAAAATTTTTAACTGCAAATTCAACTTCTTTAACAGATATAAAGCTGTTAACATTGTCCATTTTTTGGTAGTTTGTATCTTCAAGAAATTTCTCATTTCCTCTGCATTTTTGAATGTCTAGGCTTAAAGTTGTTCTAATATTGAATCTATAGTGATGCCACTTCTCTTACTCCTAACATTGGTAATGTGTATCTTTGTTTCTTGATCACTGCTGTCAGTCATGCTGATCTTAAAGAAGGGGCTTTTGATTTCATTCATTCCTGTTTTCTTCATTAACTTCCATCTTGACCTTGTTGTTGTTGCTAACCGACTCTTTGTGACCCCATGGACTGCAGCACGCCAGACTTCCCTGTCCTCCACTATCTTCCAGAGCTCACTCATGTTCATATCCACTGAGTCACACCATATGGCCCTGGACAGGAACAGACTCTAAATATCCAGAGAGTTTTGCTCTCAAAAATAATGTTTCCCCTCCCATTTTAGAGTGTCCCTGGACTTTTGGACCAGTAATAAAATATTTCCAAGGCTCAGAAAAACAACAACAACAAACTATCAGCTATTTCCTTTACCCTGTCTATTTTACATTTAATTTGCTGTCCTTTTTCTAGTTTCTTTTAAACAGGAAGCTGAGGTTCTTGATTTGAGAACTTTCTTCTTCTCTAATGTTGGCATTGATGTAAGCATCCCTAATTAGCTGTATCGCACACATTCTGCCACGACATCTTTTAATTTTCATTCAGTTTGAAATACTTCCTAATTTCCCTTTTGGTTTCTTCTTTGACCCCTGGGTTATCTAGAAGCATGTCATTTTGTTTTCTAATATCTGGGTGTATTCCATACATCTTTATGTTATTAATTGGTAATTAAATTCCATTCTGGTCAGAACATGTGTGTTCATGACTTGAATCCTTTGAAATTTGTTTATACTCAATTTATTTCCAGATATTACGTGTCTTGGTTAACTTTAGGTGTGCCCTTGAGAAGAACGCACGTTCTGCTGCTGTGGGCGGGATTCCCTGTGAGCGTCAGTCATGGAGGGCTGTGTCCTTGCTGCTTTTCTTTCTGCTTCTTCAAGGTCCTGAAGGAAAAGTGCCTTTTTTTTTTTCTTTGTAGTTATGTCTGTTTTGCTTAATGGATTATGAAACTCTGTAATCAAGTTCATAGGGGTTTAGAATTGTTTGAGCTGCTTAATTGTTTAGAATTGTTGAGCTGCGTGTTCTTATGGAAATGTCTTTTCTAAATTTCTGCTACTAATCTTGACTCTGAAACCCTTCTGTCTGATCTAAGATTATCAGTCCTACATTCTCTCCACCAGAGTTAGCTGTGTATATTCTCCCTGTTGTTAGGGTCCACGAGGGGCTCATAGCAGATGATTTTAAAACGGCCCATTGTGGTTACCTGGCAAACACGGGATGGAGTCACAGTGGCCACATCGCCCTGCTGGCATCCTGTTTTTTCCCTTAAGGCGGGATCCTGTTTTTCGAGAAACTGGTGCCAGTTTCTCAAGACCATGTGACCACCCGACTGTGAGACCCCTCTGACTACATGATCACAAGACCCCAGTTCAGTTCAGTTCAGTTCAGTAGCTCAGTCATGTCCAACTCTTTGCGAGCCCATGAATCACAGCATACCAGGCCTCCCTGTCCATCACCATCTCCCGGAGTTCACTCAGACTCACGTCCATCGAGTCAGTGATGCCATCCAGCTATCTCATCCTCTGTCGTCCCCTTCTTCTCCTGCCCCCAATCCCTCCCAGCATCAGAGTCTTTTCCAATGAGTCAACTCTTCACATGAGGTGGCCAAAGTACTGGAGTTTCAGCTTTAGCATCATTCCTTCCAAAGAAATCCCAGGGCTGATCTCCTTCAGAATGGACTGGTTGGCTCTCCTTGCAGTCCAAGGGACTCTCAAGAGTCTTCTCCAACACCACAGTTCAAAAGCATCAATTCTTCAGCGCTCAGCCTTCTTCACAGTCCAACTCTCACATCCATACATGACCATAGGAAAAACCCTAGCCTTGACTAGACAGACCTTTGTTGGCAAAGTGATGTCTCTGCTTTTGAATATGCTATCTAGGTTGGTCATAACTTTCCTTCCAAGGAGTAAGCGTCTTTTCATTTCATGGCTGCAGTCACCATCTGCAGTGATTTTGGAGCCCCCAAAAATAAAGTCTGACACTGTTTTCCCATCTATTTCCCATGAAGTGATGGGACCGGATGCCATGATCTTCGTTTTCTGAGTGTTGAGCTTTAAGACAACTTTTTCACTCTCCTCTTTCAGGGGCAGGCTAAAGATGAACAAAGGCCCCCTCCCTTCGGGGCACAAGTTCCCTTCGATAGGGTGTAATAAGGGGTGGCTGTAAAGGGTGAGCACTGGTTTCTCTCTAAAGCCAGTCTCTTTCTTTCTCCCCTAATAAATCTTCCTCTGCCTGGGTGCCCTGCTCACTCTTTTTTCCTCCGCGCTTGCCTTACCCCTGTGTTTTTGCTTTCACTCACTTTTATGTTTCTATTTAAAGTTCACTTCTTATAAGAAGCAAAGGGTTGGGTCTTGGTTTTTTAGCCAGTCTGACAGTCTTTTCATTTTAATTGGAATCTTTGGTCAAATTAGGTTTACTGTGACTGTCAACTTGGTTGTGGTCAAGTCCATAAGCTTGCTGTTTGTTTTCTAGTTTTACCATCTTTTCCTTGCCCCCTTTCTTTCTTTTTCTGCTTTCTTTTCACTTAATGACATGCATTTTAGGATTCCACTTTATTGCCTTTGTTGGAAATTGTTGATTATAATGCTTTAAAAAAAAAATGGCAATGACTTCAGGGTCTATAGCACACATCTTGAGCTCACCACAGTCTATCTGGACGTGATGCTGTGCCATTTCATGTGACGGAAGAGCTTGACGATGGCAAGCTGCCATTTCCCTCCTACTGGCCTTTAAGCTTCCGTGATCATTTATTTTTCTTATATGTATGTTATAAACTTCCAATACATCATCATCATTTTGTTCAAATGATTATCTTTTAAAGAGATTTAAATAATAGGGAAAAGTCTTAATTATCTACCAAGTTAGCACCATTCCCAGGGCTCCTCCCTCCTTTCTGCAGGTTTTATTTCCATCCAGCATCATGTGTATTCTCTAAATTCACTCCAGCCTTCGTATGGTCAGGGGTTCAAGACTGGAGAAGGAGCCCGTCTGCACAGGAGGCGGCGGAAACCGGAAGTGGCTTGGTGGTGATAGTTGGGGAGGAACCGTGTGGGAGGAGGCTCCAGCGACTAGCCCTGCGTGGGGCAGGAGGGGACAGGGCAGGCTGCCCCCCGAGCCCTGGCCAGGTCTGTCCGAGGACTGTGCTTTATATGGAGTTTAGGAGAGAAATGTCACTTTGCTATCTCTCTGCCCAGATCTTTCTTTTTATTCATAGTTAATTGCTGCATTTCTTTAGCTTCCATAATGTCCCACTTAATCCTTAAGATGTTCTGCCTTGAATTCGAGTTTAATGAAGTTAAATCGCTCATGTGCTTCTCCTGCTGGCTTGTGATTGCCGAAGGAGACAAGGCTGAGCGTTGTTCTTTGTATTCCAACCGCTATTATGTCCCCAGAACAATGCCTCGCACACAATAAGAGATTAATAAATTTGGGTGACTCCCGTTAACAAAGGCGCTTACTTTCGTGTGACACAATCTATGTGTGATTTAATGCTCTTTCATCACGGACTACAGTGCTGAGTGTCCTCTGCTCTACTCTCGAGGACTTCGTAGGCATGCAGTCTCAATTTTGAGATCTAAATAGGTGTGTCAACAGTATGGGGGGTCACACAAGAAATTCTCAGCTTGGGTTTTTTTCACTGTCATAACATTTATGGTTCTGTTGAAGCACAAGCAATTTCCTCAATAAAGAAGGAAAGAAGGGAACAGCTGCCCGGGATGATAACTCGGCTGCCTGAGGGACACTGGCAGCCACAGTCTGGGCAGTTTGGATGCTAATAAGGGGCGGGGGGCAGGATGTGGCTGGCGATGGACCTTGTGGAAATATGTCTTCAACAGGCGAGGAGCCGGGAGCTGCTGCCCTGCAGAGGTTTGACTGAAAGCTGTCTGGAATCTCAATCTGGGAGCAGAGCTGGGAGGCAGTTTCTATTAACAGGGGATGTGCCTGCTGTTTATTGCTCCTGATAGAGCTGGCACCCAGCTAGACACCTGTTGATCGCGTGTCAGGACATCAGGGCAGAAATATCAGCTCCTGGAGGAAAGTCTTTCAGCAGATATATGAGAAACCCCAAAAAATCAATACCCCTAATACAAAGATGTTTCTGGAGGTGTTCCTTTTAGAATGAAGAGACACACCACGCTCTTGCCAATACTTTGGATCTTAGAAACAATATTTCTTTTTAAAGAAGAAGTGGATCTAAAGCACAGTGTGGCTTAAAAAAATACAAACAAAAGCTCTCACCTCTGGCTGAGGGAGCTCCAGGGTCATCCTAAGCCCCCGATGGGCCCTGTGGACAGAGGCTCCAAGAGCCTCCTTTCCCCTTCTCCCCGATGGTCACCTGCGTCGTCATGGTGATGGTCGTCATGGTGATGCTCTCAGGGTCCCAGCTTATCGATGCTTTTCCTAGTCCCCCAACCCCAGATGTGTCCAGTGAGTTCTGGAACGTCAACTGCCCCTATTTTTACTTTCCTACAAAGCCGGCTTAAACTCAATATTAAAAGAAAACTAAGATGGCATCTGGTCTCATCACTTCATGGCAAATGGAGGAGGAAAATGTGGAAGCAGTGACAGATTTCCTCTTCTTGGGCTCTGAGATCACTGCAGATGGTGACTGCAACCATGAAATCAGAAGACAACTGCTTCTTGGCAGGAAAGCTATGACAAACTGAGACGGTGTATTATAAAGCTGAGACATTGCTTTGACGACAAAGGTCTGTATAGTCACAGCTCTGGTCTTTCCAGTAGCCATGCACCATAAAATAGGCTGCGCACCAAAGAACTGGTGCTTTCGAACTGTGGTGTTGGAGAAGACCCTTGAGAGTCCCTTGGACTGAAAGGAGATCAAACCAGTCAACTTAACCAACAAAGGATATTAGATGTTTTGAGTCTTTGACAGGTGGGCCGGGAGTGTTACCTTGCTGAATTTCACGGAGATTTATTTACACGACAGTGGCGTGTTTCTGAGCATTTATGTTCCCTTTGTGTTCCTTCTTTCACTCGTTGTTCATGCTCACTTTTCTGTTTCTCCTCCCCGATTTTGGGGAATAGTTTATATTAAAGACCCGCCTGCCAAGCAGGAGACGTGGGTTCGATCCCTGGGTCAGGAAGATCTGCTGGAGAAGGGAATGGCAACTCACCCCAGCATTCTTGCCTGGAGAATCCCATGGACAGAGGAGCCTGGAGGGCTGCAGTTCACAGGGTCACAGATAGCCGGACATGATTGAGCGTCTATCAACAACAGCAGGATTAGATGTCATACTTCCTTGGCTTACTCTGCTGACGGCTTCTTTGAGATGGCTCCTGGGATAAGCCTTCCTTGATCATTGGAGGTCAGCTTTATGGTGATCTCCATGCTGAAAATTGGAAGGAATATGTCATTATAAGGTTGATTTTGTTTTATTCCATTATACTAAAACAAAAAACAAAGAAGGTAAGAAGTGAATATTCGAAAATTCTGAATGGCAGGCCATGGATATTTTTGTCAGATTGTTTTTCATAACCTTCATGCGTTTTTAAAGATTTCCAAATATTTACCCCCAAACGGCCCACGCCACAGTCACAGAGAACTACCTGGGCCTCTGGGTGAATAGCCTGTGCCTGCCCGAGGTCCGCTGTCCAGCCTGTGTTCTGATGGAGGGTCTGGGTTTCCAAACCATGGGCAATAACTGGCCAGCCTTTTCACGGGTGGTCAGGGCTGGACCCTGCCGTGCTGCTGAGGAAAGTCAGGGGAGTTTTAATTAAAAAAAAAAATCATTTGTTTGATTTTGGCTGTGCAGGGTCTTTGTCGCGCCAAGGCTTTTGTTTAGTTGTGATGAGTGGCAGCTACGGTCTGGCTCCCACGCGTGGGCTTCTCTTTGCGGTGGCTTTTCTTCCTGTGGAACGTGGCCTCTAGGGCTCCCGGGCTTCAGCAGTGGCAGCAGGTGGGCTCAGGAGTTGTGGTTCCCGGGCTCTAGAGTGCAGGCTTGGTATTTGTGGGGCACAGGCTTAACTGGTCTGTGTCACATGGAATCCTCCCGGACCAGGGATCAAATGTGTCTCCTGTATGGGCAGGCAGATTCTTACCACTGAGCCACCAGGGAAGCCCCAGGGAGTTCTTCTTGGCAGGAAAGAGCGCCTGAAGCCTCCCCAGCCCGACTCTTCCTGCCTCCTGGGTGGACGCACCACCTCCTTTGTCTTTATGGTCCTCTCAGGGCCATTGAGCAGACGTGGGCTGCTCAGTGCTCCTCCCCAGATGCCACCGGATGCTGAGAAATCCAGCTGAGTGGAGACGTTTGGCAGGGCCCAGCCTGCGGGCTCCCTCGTAGGGCTGGATGGCCAGGCGGGCGGGCCACCCTGAGACAGAGGACTCCTCTTCAGACTCTGCTTCCAGGGCCCCGTTATCACCCTGCGTCTGTCTGGGCCGCTTAAAACACCTTTGGAAGATCTTTGAGAAGCACCTACATGTTTCCCCTCTTCTTTTCTCGTATACCTTCGTTTATTTTTAATAACCTTAACTAAAGATTCAGCGTGTGAAGGATTCCAAGAGCCAGGCAGCGAAGTCTCCTCAACCCCTCTCCTCCAGCCAGTCTCCTTTGGTAAACCTTCTGAAGGTCTCCCAGCCAGTCTCCTTTGGTAAACCTTCTGAAGGTCTCCCAGAGCCACAAACAAGCTTGCCCTTGGCCCCTCGGGAAACAGGAGCTGGGGGACGTCTGCATCAGGGAGTAACGTTAAATGATATTTGGAAGTGAGAACTTATGAGGGGGGATTGGATGGAAAGAGGCAGGAAACAGTGAAAGCAGAGACTCATCTCGTGGTGTCATTCAGGAGGCTCCTGGCAGTGGAGACCCCAGAGGCAGAGGGGCTGCAGGAGAGACCGGGACAGTTTTAAGGCTTGCCGCCCTTCGTGGTCACGTGTTGGTGCCCGTGTGGCTGTTAACCTATTGACACAGCACATTATGTTGAATTTCAGACTTGCCTTTCACTTTTGTCATCATTTAAAGATATATGGAAAACTTCATTTCCCAGATTATTGTTGAGCTCTCTGACTTTCAGGAGGTGTTTTTAAGCCAATAAGATCTATGGTTCTTCTAGGAAAACCTAGTGTATAAATCACCAGTTTAAAACAGTGGAGTATAAATCCTATTGTGTAGGCAAAATACAGCATCATTAGAACTAACTGACAAGGCGTGTTCACCGTAATGAGGCTGTTTGCTGGATACTGTGAGGTAAAACGTCCTTCTTTTTAGCATTTTTAGAAACCGTAATTAAATGATCACATGTGTAGTGATTGATCTACTATCTGCCTCCTTGCTGGCTGCAAACTCTGTGAAATCGGGGACCCAAGTGTATCTTGTTCAACATTTCACTGCGTGATTCAGCACAGCACCCAAATGTAGGGGCATATTGAGAAATAATGATGGATACATTAACTGTAACGAATAGATGGATTGGAGGATGGAATGATGGATGAAAGGAAAGCATAATTGCTGGAAATGTGCCAGGAAAAGTACTAGAGATAGTAACTCTCTTAAATGTGTTTGAATCATGCAGAACATGATTATTCATATGAGGATTTCTAGATAGGATGAGAGAGTGTGTGTGTGTGTGTGTGTGTGTTGGGGCGGAGACCAGGAAACAGTCACGTCCAAAGTGTGAACCTCCTTCAGGGAAGCCGGAGCTCCCAACCAGCCCTTTAAAATAAGATACAAAATCCCCGTGAACATGTTTCACTGGACCGAGGAGAGCGGAGGGCTTATTTATCTCCCAGAATACACAGCCACGGTTGTGGATCTAAATTCTCATGGAAATACGATCCCAGGGGAGGGTGGCTCACTCTTCTCACATCCACTCTTGACAGAACAAAAAGGAACGGCTCTGGGCTGTTGTGAGAAAGCCTGTTTTAACTAGAGAGGCCCCGGAGCAGCCGCGGGGGCTTTCCACTCCAAGCAGGACCACAAAGGGGCGCCACAAGCCCCTCCTCAGGCAGCAGGCTCTTCTTTCTGTAACAGTCAAGCGCGACCGTCCCTGGAGACAGAGGGTGGAGGAGGCTAGCATCCTTCTAAAATGAAATCTACTTCCACGACTCCTGCGTTTTTACACACACTTGAGCCAAGTTGAGAAGAAATGACACTGGGGAGAATTTGGGGGATTCCATGGAGGGTGGGCCTGAGATGTGCTCAGGAAGACTGAGAGCCGGCCTGGCATGGCGGGTCAGCTGCGGAGGCTGCGGCCGGGGGAGCGGCTCTGGGCTGTGCCGGGGGTCATGGCATCCACCCTCCTGCCCCACCCCGACTTCTGGGGGTGGATTGTTACGCAGAGGAGGAGGGCCTTCCTCAAAAGGAAATCGGGTGTTTTAGGAATGTAGTGAGTCGTGGGTGCACCAGGCAAGGAGGGGGTCGTGGAGACTGCAGGGATGCAGAGCAGACTCTCACACGAGACTGGGGGACACGTGGACGAGATGGGACCCCGAGCCCATCCCCTGGAGGACTGGCTTGTTTCCCTATCCGTTACATGCCATGGGCAGAGCAGATGGGCAGGGGGCTCTGAGCTCCGTGTGCAGCCCCTCCCCAGTGAGGACTGGGGGGGCCCCCTGGGGACCCACCTGGAGCCCTGCCTGCTGTCTCTGGCCCCCCAACCATCCCAGGTTCTGACAGCAGGGCGTGAGCTGGAGGTGGCCATCCTGGTGGACGTTACTAGAGCCCCCTTGGCCCCCGCTGCCCTGTTTGATCACACTTCCTGCACCTCTCTCTTAAACTCATGACCCTGGAAAGGGAGCCACAGTCTTTCTTCTGTGGCTGCTGTCCTCTGGGCCCACGCATATGAGCTGGCACACGGCTTGGATAGAACCCATGATTTCCAATAGGGCAAAAGGTCCCGTCTGACTTAGAAGTGGTCGTGTCTGACTTGCCCTGAAGCTGTCAACCAGCGCAGGAAGAAGAGGGCACCTTATTACCTATGGCTCTGCCCCCAAGTTGGGTATGGAAGGGTATTTCCTCTGTGTTTGCCCCATAGACAGGCCTGAGTTCCCTCTCATTACTGGTGTATTAGGCCAGTGCCTTGTCCCCATGTCTCTGCAGAGAAGCACACACTGGAGATAGCTGCCCTCTGGGCTGGCATTCTGGGGGTACAGCTTTGCCGGGGCCTCAGCATTGGGGGTGACAGTGAGGCCTGGCAGGGATGAGGGGCACCCACCCCCTATGATGTCCTGCGGGGGCTGGAGCAGCTCTCTGCCCTGGCTGCTCCTTGAGTGGCTCTGTGAGGGTGGGGCCCAGCACCAGGCTCCTCTTTGCCAGGCTGAGCTCTGAAGTCGGGGTGGCAGTGAGCGGGGGCCTCACACAGGAAGCTCTTCCTGGCCGCTGGCTGGCTTTCCCGGCAGCTCTGAGAGCAGAACCTGTTCTCCGTCTTGGTCGTTTGCTGTGGGCTCCTCATTCACTCATCCGGATGTCTGTCCATCCATCCTTCTGTTTGCTCAACGCTGGGGTCCCAGTTAAGCTAGGCTCAGTCCCATCCCCCAGGAGGATGTGCATGGTCCCTGCTGCAGGTGGGCTACCCCATCCCATGTGGGGTGGTACCACGGTAGGTTCCACGCCTGCCGGCCGTGAGCCCCTCCACACGCCGTTCCTTCATTCGGCCGTCTCCTTTGCGCTCCTCGGCCTGGGTCTCGGGCGGCTGTCAGCGACCTGAGCTGAGCTGCGGGCGATGCCTCGTCCCCTCCCTGGGTCCTTTCCCTCTGACGCTCAGCCCTGGTGGCAGGCGCGGGGCACCGGTATCTGCCCAGCCCCTGTGTGTCCGCCGAGCTGAGCTGTGCGCCTGGGAACTTCACGCGGGTTTGCCGGCTGTAATTGCTTGTCACCCTGGTGGCCCAGGGCCCTCCTTTGTGATTTCCTTTGATTTTACTTTTTGAAGGCAGTGAAAACCTTGGGATACCTAAATAAAGAGGCAGCTCTTTTGAACGTTCCCATTTATTCACCATGGAAGAATTCCTAGGAGAAGGTGCAGAGATTTGAGGACCTACTTGTGGCTTCAGAGTCGCATCATCTCTGGATTCAGCTCACTTCAACATGGATGCCATTTTTCTTGTTTTACAAAAAGCTTTTTGTTTAGTAGTGTTGTGATGTCCTCTAATTTCTTTTGCTTTTGAAATCATGAGGATGATGGAAACCCAAGTTTTCCCTGCCTGCTTGCATATTTGAGTGCAGTGCAGCCTGGGCCCTTCATGGGCTCCTCACCCCGGGTATGAAACAGTAGCCTGTGGGCAGAGTTTTGGGAGGATGAGACACCTCTGAGAGACGAGAGCTGGGTCCTCTCTTCTCTCAGTCAAGGCGGTAAGCAGCCAAGGTCCCTGGGGTCTCCGGGCTGTTTATGCCCTTGTGGACGGGCCTGCTGTCTGTGTGGGAAACCCTGCCGGGGCTCTGAAACCATCACATGTATGTTGAAGCAAAGATGAATACAGCAAAACATAATAGATCCGTAATCGCAGCAGGACTGTGGACTTCTTTGTAAAAGTGTAATAAATGCTTATTGTTAAGTAAATGTCAAAAATGAGGGAAATAAAAGGACAATCGTAAAATTAACAATAATGGCACCATTCAGAGATAAAAACCGTTACTGTTTCAATGTTTTGCC
The DNA here is from genome assembly GCF_027580195.1 of Bos mutus. Taxonomy (NCBI): domain Eukaryota; kingdom Metazoa; phylum Chordata; class Mammalia; order Artiodactyla; family Bovidae; genus Bos; species Bos mutus. The sequence goes on along the minus strand of NC_091642.1, from coordinate 2,297,880 downwards.
TTCTTTCTCCGCTTGCATTTTTAGATGGTTGTGTCCTGATTGTTTCATAACGTACCAAAAGTATCACTGTGCGACTCTCACGCTTGTAAGACCTGCTCAGGGCTGGATCGGACTGTGTCCTCTGAGTGTTAGCTGATCAGTCGTGTCCTACTCTGTGCAACTCCACAGACTGCAGCCCCCTGGGCTCGTCTGTCCATGGTATCTTCCAGGCAAGAATACTGGGGTGAGTTGCCGCTTCTGACTCCAGGGGATCTTCCCGACCCAGGGATTGAACCGGAGTCTCTTGCGCCTCCTGCACGGTCAGGCAGATTCTTTACCACCGTTCACCTCCTAGGACGTGTTATATTTCACTTGACCCCTCCCCTAGCATTGAACACTGTGTCTCCTGGCTTTTCTGAGAATATGTGCTGTGCGCGAGCGTTTTCTGCATGTATACTTGCCTGTGCTCGGGGGTCCCTTTGGAGGAGATGTTGACACAGTATGTGCCCTAGGGTCTGGTTTGAGTTTAAGCCCAGCTCCCCACTTGCCAGCTGTGTGACTTGGTGAGGCTGCTAAGCCTCTCTGTGCGCTACGGTCCTCATCCATGGGGTGCCGTGTAAGGTGGCGGAGGCCCTTCCGGGGGCTGAGGCACGTGAGCAGCGAGCCTGGCCCACGGCAAGCTGGGCTGACGGCCACCTCTGCGGCTGCCCTGCTGTGTCCTCAGCGATACGGTGATGAGCTGGACTGAAGCCCAGAGCAGACTGACCAGCCCAGACAGAAGCGCTTCTGAAGGCTTTGGGTTTCTGTTCTCATTGTTTTCCCCAAGTCTTCTCAAAATGAAAGGTTGCTAACTTAATGTGTGGACAAATGAGTATGTTTCTACACTTCAGTGCCTTTTCTCTGTTTTTCTCCGCTTCCATCCTTCGCGCCGTCCCCTGTGCTGGTGGGAATCAAGGACAAAGCTGCCCGATCCCCGCCATTAGAGAGGTCCCTGCTAGTCTGTAAATCACACAAAGGACGCTTGTTGGGGCCACAGCGAGTGCAGTTCGCTTTGCCTGGGACCCTCTCGTTCCCGGATTACAGTCGAGTGCGGCGAGGCCAGCAGGGTCCTGTGGAGGCAGGTCTGCACGTCCACTTCAGCCTTTCTCAGCCCTTGGGCTTACGGGGTGCTGCCAGTCCTCACTTGGTGCAAGGACACGTCCAGACCAGCCCTGCTTGGAACTCAGATCAAGTGAGTTCTCTTGTCTTTTACTCCCTGGTTCAGAGTGCAAAGACCTCAGGCTATCAGCAAAGCACAATGAAGGCCAGTTCTTTCCCTTCCCATCCTGGGTTCCTGGTCCATGTAGAACGTTCTCTGTGTGGCTTGAATACTTGGTGACCTCTGCCTGCATCTTGTATGGAGTGCCCCTCTGCCCGTGGCTCATGCTGCCTTCTCATTATACGACCCTGATTATGTGGAGGGCCACTTGGCATCACTGTGTCAGATTATGGTCGGCCTGGGGTGGGGGTGCGATATGACAATTTTATCTTTGTCTTTTTTACAGTGTACTTTAGAATTACATAGGGCATTTTTTCTTATATAATTTTCTTTTTTGTTACTGTGTTTTTCTTCCAATCATTAGAATAACTTTAGGGCAAAAAAAAACAAAAAAAAAGAAATGTTGAGATTTTGCTTGAAGTTAGCATTGATGGAATTGACAGGGTAGCCGGTGGTGGCATCTGCCCGTTTGCCACTTACAGGATGCCAGCTTCAGCCCTCTGCGTGTCTGACCCTTCACTTTTAAATGAGGGAAAATGAAGGCACCTCCTTCATAGGTTTCGTTATGATCATGATAGATATGTCCTTTCTAAGACATCTTTGAGCACCACACGGTGACAAAGACGTTTGCCTGTGTTCCCGTCTGTAAGTTTTACAATGTAAGCTTTTATTTTTAGTTCCATGAGACCCTTCAAGCTAATTCTGATATAAGACGTAACTGTTTTTTTTTTTTTTTCTTTCCCCATACTGACATCCAATTGTTTCAGCACTGCTTGTTGAAAATATGCTCCTTCTCTGACTGAACTGTCTTGGCCCCTCGTGCCCGGGGCCACCTCTAGGCCTCCTTCTCTCTTCCACTGAATCCGCACACCTACCCTTCTGCCAGGACTGCGTGTCCCTGCTTGTAGCTTCACAGTAAGTCTCGACATCAGAGAGCGTATGTGCGGCAGCCATAGAGAAGTGCCCCGTGGTCGAGCGCCCAGCCCTGGCTCTGAAATCCACAGTGCTCTGTGTAGCAGGACACCCGGGCAGACCCTCTCTGGGGAGGCCTGGGCTTGTCCGACAGCCGCTCTGGCTCGAGGGCCCCCGCACCTTGCAGAGCCTCCTTGGTCCTCGTGGCCACCTGGGGTGTTCCCACCAGCCCCCCTCCCTCTCCCCTTTGCTGGAGTCGCTGGTGGGTCACAGTCTGACCTCCGTCCCCGTCTCCTCCAGCTCCTGTTTCCTTCCCTTCTGCGAGAACACGAGGTTTCACCTGTAAGATTCTTGCATTTGCTTCTCAGAGGATTTGGACAAACAGTACATTGTCAGATTGCTTTTCCTCTTTACAAAAGTTAATTTTATCCTTTGCATTTTCATATACACTTTTGAATCATCTTGCAAGTCTCTATGATAAAAACTTGCTGGAATTTTTATGGGTGTTTTGTTGAGCAAAGAACTCATTGAGGAGTTCTCTCTTCAGCATCTTTCCTACAGGGAGTCTTCCTGCTGGTTGATACATGATATCTCTCCATCACTTTAGCTTTCCACTGCTTTAAGGGGTGTTTTGTAATCTTTGGTGTATGGGTCTTTTACATAATTTGTTTGATTCATCCCTGCTGCTGCTGCTGCTGCTAAGTCATTTCAGTCGTGTCCGACTCTGTGCGACCCCATAGACGGCAGCCCACCAGGATCCCCCGTCCCTGGGATTCTCCAGGCAAGAACACTGGAGTGGGTTGCCATTTCCATCTCCAATGCATGAAAGTGAAAAGTGAAAAGTGAAAAGTGAAAGTGAAGTTGCTCAGTCGTGTCCGACTCTTCGTGACCCCGTGGACCACAGCCCACCAGGCTCCTCTGTCCATGGGAGTTTCCAGGCAAGAGTACTGGAGTGGGGTGCCATTGCCTTCTCTGTGATTCATCCCTAAGTATTTCATAATTGTGTATGCTATTGTAAACTAAATTTAAATTAAGTTTTTAACTTCATTTCCAACTCTTTGACAGAGATGCCGTTGGTTTTCCAATATCAACTTTGCCTTCAAGAGCATTTTTGCCTGAATTCACTTACTGGTTCCAGGAGCTTTTAGTTATATTCCTTAGTATCTTCCACTCACATGGCCAAGTCATCTGTGACAAAGACAGCTTTAATTCTCTTCCAGTGTGAGCTCCTTTTACTCTGTTCTCTTGTCTTATTGCATCAGTTAGACTTTCACTAAGACCTGGATAGAGGGCTGAGAACAGCCCTCTGCCTTATTTCATAGGATTCAGTCTCCTAAGTGTGACATTGGCTGTGGGGTTTGCATAGACGTCCTTAGCTTAATGAAGGGGGTTTCTTCTCCTGGCTTGCTCAGATTTTTTCTTTTCTTTTTTTCTTTTTTTGGTGAATGATTTGGATTTTGTCAGGTAGTTTTTCTGCACCAATTGTGATTATCATGTATTGTCTTCTCTTTCATTTAAAAATAATAGTACATTATATAATTTTTAAAACTGTTAATGACACGTTCCTGGGAAAAACTCTCATTGGTCACATGTTCTTTTCTTATAACTTGTTGTCTTTGGTTTGCTAATATTTTATTAAGGATTCTTGTATGTATGTTTATGAGGATTATTGTTTGGTTGGTGGTGTTTTCTTCATTTTGTGTTATCTGTAATTCTGGCATCAGAGTGATACTAAACTCACAAAATGGATTAAGTAGCATTTTGCCCTCCTATTTTCTGAAGGAGTTTGTGAACAAATTTGTTTAAAAAGCATTTAAACAAATTATGTATAAGACCTATGCACCAAAGATTACAAAACACCCCTTAAAGCAATGGAGCGCTAAGGTGATGGAGAGATATCATGTGTTAACGGACAGGGAGACTCACTGTGTTTAAGGAATTTCCCTAAACATTCTAGATTCCACCACTGATGCATTCTTGGTGTGGAGTTTTCTTTGTGGGAAGGTTTTACATTTTCTTGGGCTATGGGGATTTTCAGATTTCCAGTCTCTTCACTTGACTTTTGTGTGCTTTGGGCTGGTTTTGGTAACAGATATCTTGATTGATACAGCGTGAGTGTGTGTGCTCAGTCACTCGGTCGTGTCTGACTCTTTGCGACTCCATGGACTGCAGGCCACCAGGCTCCTCTGTCCATGGGATTCTCCAGGCAAGAATGCCAGAATGGGTTGCCATGTCCTTCTACAGGGGAACTTCCCAACCCAGGGATTGAACCCTGGTCCCTTACATCTCCTCCACTGGCAGGCAGGTTCCCTACCGCTAGCGCCACAGGGAAAGCATTGGTGCAGCATGGGTTTTATTTTTTCATTACTGGTATAGCATTTTCCCCTGGATGCAATGTCACTTTTTTCCCTGGCTTCTTTTACTGTCTTCTCTATTTAGCTTGATATAGACGAAAGGAGGCACACTAGTGTGTGCCTAGCAATGCTTTCCTGTTGTTCAGCTTGCTGAGTTCATGGCCATTCTGTTTCCCACCAACTTTGGGGTGCTTTTGTGTACTTAGAAATCTGATTTTTTTTCTGTCCAGTTTTATCTGTCTTTACCACATGGGACTGCAAGGGTGTGTGTTATGAATTTGATATTATGAACTTGATATTGTCTCTGAGGCGCTCTACTTTTTCTCACTGTTTTCAGACTTGTTACTGTCTATTTCTGTATACGACCTGTTTTTTTTTTTTTTTTCTCTTTTGTTTTATCACCAATTTGCTATTGAGCCCCTATAGGGAATTTTTAAAATTTCAGTAAGCATATGTTTCAGCTCTAGAATTTCCATTTTTACAGTTCAGTTCCTTGGTTGAGATTTCATATCTCTTCAGTTATGAAGACCATTTTTCCTTTTATCCTTTAATTCCACTTATAAGAGCGGCTACGAAATCTCAGCTTGCTAGATCCGATACCTAGGTCTCCTGTAGTCCGTCTCCACTGACTGCCTCTTATTCTTGTGTGTGGAACAGTTTTCCTTTTGTTTGCATGTCTAGTAACTTGGGTTTAAAAACTAGACCGTGTAGATGGTGCAGTATAACACAGCGATTCCAGAGTCCACTGTGCTTTGAGCATTTATTTCTCTTGTTCTAACATGCAGTTCGCTTGCCTGGCCTCAGATTACAAGCTTTGCCTGTTTATTTCATGCTGCTGCCGAAATCTCTGCTTTGTTTTCACGTATTCCAGCCTCTGCCAGGTAGCCTGCTTCTGTAAATTGAACTTGGAAACATTTGTGTGTCACTGTGCTGTTTTAAAGCCAGTTTTTCACAGCTCTTTGTGGATTTGGACAGCCGACCTGTGCCTGAATAACTCGGCAGTCCGTCAGGGATTCAGGCTGAGATTAGACTCAGGTTGGGGAGCTTGGCCGCTCTGCCCTCTGAGGGTTCCTTGCTCCTAAGGGCCCCCCTGGATTCCAACAGCTCTGCTAGTCCGCGGTTCTGTCCGCTGACACGTCAAGCCCAGGAGGTATCGGCTCCTTGCCCCCTGAACTGATGTTTAGGGGTGTGCTTGGTTGACAGAGGCTTCTTCCCCAGTGGCTCAGAGGTTAGAGTCTGCCTGCAATGTGGGAGACCTGGGTTCGATCCCTGGGTTGGGAAGATCCCCTGGAGAAGGAAATGGCAACCCACTCCAGTATTCTTGCCTGGAAAATTCCATGGACGGAGGAGCCTGGTGGGCTACAGTCCACGGGGTCGCAAAGAGTCGGACACGACTGAGCGACTTCACTTTCACTTTGGTTGACAGAGCGGCAGGCACGAGACCTCACTGTGTGGCTCGTGGTCAAGAAGCCAGGCCTCTCCGGGCTGGGCCCTGTGGTTTGCCCTCTGCGTCTCCTGCGGGGTGCCCACCTGAACATAGCTTGCTGTCAGCGGCGACTGGGGCGGGCTTCTGTTTACATGTTTAATCTCACTCTCGTTCGTGGAGTTTCCCGAGAAGTTTCTAGCTTCTTTCCCAGCCCCGACTTCCATCTCCTGCCCTGGGTGGTCATGCTGCCAGTTCTGGCTGCTGCCACAGTCGTGGGCACTGGAGAGCTCCCCGGGGCCCTCGATGCCACAGACTCCCAAGTCTTACTCCTTTCCGCTGTTTTTGTATTTTTTACGGGCGTAAATGCTTGCTCTGACCTTTGTCCATCGCTTCCTGCTTTCTAAATGTCTTTAAGTAGCTGTTTTAGACATGTTATCTAGGCTTTATGATTATACTTGTGGGAGAGTTTGCATGACCACTTCAAGTTCCTGCAACTGTCTCCCCTCTCTGTGATTTTAAAACATCTCCCTTTAAAGTTAATGCACTTTCTCCTCCTTTTTGTGATGGAGTGCCTTGGCCACACTTCTGAAGGAATTCAAGTAATCACAGTGAGAGTGGATTATTGGTTTTTCCTTATTTTTACTAGAATGTCCTTAGTCTTTCATTATTACTTATGATTCTGCATGTGTGGGAAGTATCTGAAGATGCTTAATTTTCAAAAGTTGGTTTTTTCTTTATTGTAACTCAGAAATGGGTGTCCGATTGTATCCAGTGCATCATAAGCATTGGTTTTTATTTTTATAGGGGATTTGATATTGTTTTTATTTTATTTTTTTAATAACACAACCACATTTATTTAAGAATGTATTCCAGCACAAAGGCAAATTTCAACAACACAAAAACCGCAATTACTTTTGCACTAACCTAATATTTCCTAATTATTTCTAATTATTATTAGATTTTAAAAATGTAAAACCAATCTGCTGTGTGACTTAATGCTTGACTTGTGTAGTTCACATTTTTTGACTGTTCTTGAGACTGAATGTTTTTATATGCTTACAAGCTACTCCTCTTTCGTGAATTGACTTTGCATGCATTTCTATTTCACAGTTTTCTTTTAAAATGGATTTGTTGTAACTTTTTATGTATCAGGGTTGTTAAACCATTGTCATATGTGCCAATGAAATTTTCCCAGGGTTTGTTTACTTTCTAATTGTGTTTGTGATGCTTGTAGATATAGAATTCTATATTTTTATATAGTTAAGTATAGCATTTTTTCTTTCATCTGGTATTATACTTGGAATATCTTTTCCTTCACATACTAAAGGCATCTGCATTTTCTTCCAATACAGTTATGGCTTACTTTACATGAAAATTTTTCTCCACAAAAGATGTATTTTGATACATGTTGGGAAAGAAGGATCTAAACAATGTTTCCATATGGTTTCCCATTTTTCTCTACATCGTTTATTGACTAAATCATCTTTTCCCCATTTCTTTGATATTCCAGTGTAATATTTGAAGTAGTTATAAGCACTTGTATTTCTTAACTTTTAAAAATTCCAGTGCTCTGACTTTGAGAGTATGTGTGTGTGCATTTAAAAAATACTTTACAGAACAAGTTCCTTTATTACTTTTTTTTTCTGTAGTATTCTTACACACATTCATTTCAAAATAACTTTAGAAATATTTTGTCAAGTCTATTTGTGATTTCTACTGAAATTGCATTAAATCTGTAGAATTAACTGGAAAAAATATCAGTCATGTCTGACTCTTTGTGACCCCCATGGACTGTATCCCACCAGGTTCCACTGCCCATGGAATTTTCCAGGCAAGAATACTGGAGTGAGTTGCCATTTCTTCCTCCAGGGGATCTTCAAGACCCAGGGATCGAACCTATGCCTTTTGCCTCTCCAGCACTAACAGGCAGATTCTTTACCACTGCACCATGTGGGAAGGGAAAATATGACATCCTTCGGATTTTGAAATATCTCCTCTGGAAACATGGCGCAACTTCATTTGTCCAAGTAACCTTTATGACTTTCATAGCTTGTGTGGTTTTCTTTAGGTGGATCTTGTACATTTCAGGATATTTTTGTTCCTGAGAAAACTGTATTTTTTTGCTGTCATAAGTGGGATCCATAACTTAAAACAGTCAGTTGTTTTTTTCAGCAAAATGGGTTTATTTGGGGATGGCCAAGAATCACGTTTGGGACGCAACCATGGTGAGCCACAAGGCAAGCCCGGTGAAGCCAGGGAGAGGGAGCTTTCCTAGCGGAGAAGCAGAAAGGTCATCGGTGGAAGCTGGGAGTTACAAGTATAGTGGTTTTTCATTGGCTGAGACGTGAGGTCTCTTATTGGCTGAGCTATTGCCAGGAGAGGGGAAAAATCTTTCTTTCTCCTGCTGCTGGTACTAAAGTAGTGTCAGCTCCTGCTGGAGCTGCAAGGGGTGTCTCTTAGTGATGGGTCTGTAATGATGCTCAGTGTATGAGAAATCCCCTTCTATCCTCCCAGCTCCATTTTCGTGAGGTTCCCCTTTATAAGTTTTGTGGGGTTTTTTGTATTTTTTATCTAATTTTGTATTTTTTTGTATTTTTATATAATACTTGGTTGTTATTGGACTATAATAAAGTTACTGGGTTTGGAGTCCACTAAAATTACAAACATTAAAGCAAATTGTTCTGATGCGTTTTTATTTGATTCTCTAAGACGAAAGTCATATCACCTATAAAAATTGCAGTATAAATTATTTATTTTATACTGTATCATATTTTAAAAATTTGCTTTGATTTCAGAAATAGGAGCAATCATGAGAATTTTGCTTTAACAGATAGAGCTAATAGTTTGAGATAAACCTTTTTTATCTTATTTTGAAATATATCTTAGAAATATTCTTCTGTCACTGTTTTACAAATAAAAATCAGTAATGAATGTTGGATTTGCCATATGACTTTTAGGCATTTAATACAATAATCATATAGACTGTTTCTCTTGGACCTACAATTCTAAGTTATATTAATAGATTTACTAACTTTTTTAAAGAATTAAACATTTTGGTCATTTTCTCTTAGTTTAGATACATTGATTGATTATGTTGACTTGTGCTCATCTGGAATTTTCAAATAGGTATTCACAGCTAAGATTATGAAATAGCTTTTTATTTGTGCCTTTAAAATTTTTCTGGTGTCAGGGTTATGTGCAGTGAACTGGGAAGTTTTCCAAATTTCTTTATGCTGAAATAATTTAAATAGCATAAGAATGATCTCTCTTTGAGTTTTGAAATAACCTGCTCATAAAAATGCCTGGACCTAGGATATTTTATGACGTTCATTCTTGGGCAGTTTTAAACATTTCATGTTTAAATTAATACCTAAGTGCAAGCCACATATAAATATACTTCTGCTATGCGAGTTTTAAAAGTGGAAAAAGCAAAAGTCTCTCTTAGTTTTATCCACGTTGCCTCAGCAGAAGCAAACACATAAAGTAGTACAGATTCTTTCCTGTTTTCCTCTGTGTATTTCCAAGCATGGAGAAGCATTATTGGCATATGAAATTTTCCTCTCTGCTCTATTTTTACCCAAATTTAATAAGTCTGGATACATGTTGTGAAACTTGCCTTTTTCTTTTAACATTGTAGAAATCTCACCATGTGAATGTGTGGCTCTATCTAATTCTGCATTTTACTGTTGAATAATGTGTGATGGAAGTCACCTTAGTTTAACAAGCCTTTGGTGACATTTCTTTGATGATTACTGGGGTATTCATGTTGCTGCTGTTCGGTCGCTCTGTTGCGTCCGACTCTTTGCCACCCCGAGGACTGTAGCACACCAGGCTTCCCTGTCCTTCATCATCTCCCAGAGCTCGCTCAAACTCATGTCTATTGAGTCTGTGATGCCATCCAACCATCTCGTCCTCTGTCATTCCCTCCTCCTCCTGCCTTCAATCTTTCCAGCTTCAGGGTCTTGTCCAGTGAGTCAGCTCCTCACATCAGGCGGCCGAAGGATTGGTGTATTTACATTTTCTAGTATTTCCTTTAACCTTTGGAAGTCACTCAGAAACATTTGCTTTGCTAAACAACTTTTAATTTCATCCAGATTTCGTCTCTTTTTTTTGCCCTTCCCCTCTCACTCATTCATTAGTTTTTCAAAAATATTTATTGAGCAGTTGCTATGTGTCAGGCACTTTTCTAGAGGCTCAGCAGATACCTCTGAATGACACAGACCAAAACCCCTGATCTCATTCTGCTGACATTCAAGCATATTTTAAAGTTACCAGTTTGGATTCACTAAAATCATGAATATTTAAAGAATTAGCCTGTATTGATAGTATTTTCTTACGATTATGCATAGTTCTGAAATTTACTCTCTGGACGTCTTTGTTTTCATTCCCAGTGTTTTGCTTTTTGTTGCCTTTTCTCTGCTTGCTTAGAAGACGTTTCTCTAATTCATTTATCTTTCTTTATTTTCATTTCATTGCTGTGATGAAAAACCCACAGACAAAATTAACGGGTTCTACTATTTTAAAGGGGTTTATTTCATCTCTCCTCTTAACGTATCGATTTTTCTTTTCTCTCTGGTTTTTACTGTTTTTTCTAAAGTCTCAAATCAGATGCCTCATTTCCTTGTTTCTTTAGTCTTTGTGCTTTGCATGTTCCCATGAAAGGCTTTGGCTTGTATCTTATGTTGGTCTATTGATCGTCTATGGCAAATCCATCCACTGACTTCCTGGGGTGATACACACTCACCGCTCTCTGTTATGCTCACATGAGATAATTCTGAATGCACGTTGTGAAACATGAATTTCCAAGAATTTGTGCAGACCACGGTAAGTGTTATTGGACCTCTGCTGTGGGTCAGGCAGCAAGGTCACAGCCCAAGGAGGTGGCTTGCCACAGCGCGTGGTGGGGGGTGGACCTGGGGCCTCGCTGCCCTCAGAGAGGGAGCTGGGGGAAAGGGGCAGCGAAGGTGTCCTCTTCCTGCTCAGAGAAGACTGGACTCCGCCAGCCCCCGAATTCCCACTCTCTGCTAGTTGAACTGCTTCGTCTGGTTAACCTTTTTGTCTTAAACTTTAGAAATTTTATGTTAGTGCCGATGTGCATCTCATTGTGTTTTCATGGAAACTGTTGACTTTTTTTGAGACTGAGGACTTGACTTATTATGCACTTACTTCTGAAATGCATGAGGTCTGCATGCCCTCCTCTGATCAAGCAAGTTGTTCATAACTTAATTGCGAAAATGGGCCGGTGAGGATGTGAACTTGCCTGAACTCAGAGCTCCGAAGTGCAAGGCGCTTTCACCACTTAGTCCTGGGAGCACACAGACATCTAGTTCATTAAAATTTTTTATTTCCATTGCTTTTATCAGCAGCTGAGGGAGAAATCATCCAGCTGGTCATTACGTTCACTGATGAGAATTTCTCTCCTTTCATCTGCACTTTTAAATCGAGCAATCATAGTTTTCAACTGGAAGCAATATTCCTGAAGGAAGAGTGACTGTCATCTGAAATTTTACCAAGAAAAGTAAACTAGGAAATTTAAACATTTCCTTTGAATGCCGCAGTACATTCTTCATACAAGGATTTTTCTGATGACAAATTATCGCTTTGCTTTTGGTGACTGAAACTTTGTGTGGACTCTCTGTGTTCATTCATTCCTTGTCAATCCAGCTGTGCGGAGAGCAGCTGTCCATGGGTCCCTGTTGTTGGATCTGAGATGGGTTCTTGCCCAGATTTTGTGGAGCTCAGATCTTTCAGAAGGAAGGAATGGTTGGCGTGGCTCTCATTTGATTTGACAATCAGTCTGTCGTGGGAGGGCAGGGCCATCATTCTAGTTGGAAGCAGTGGACGGGCAGGAACCTCGCTGTGGTGTGAATGTCTTCTGCTGGTTTGTTGCTTCTCCTTGTGGGTCTGGTTGTCTCGGCCATCAGTCTCTCTGAATACCAGGAATGTTGTTGCTGTTCAGTTGCTAACTGGTGTCCGACTCTTTGTGACCCCGTGAACTGTAGCACACCAGGCTTTGCTATCCTTCACTAACTCCTGGAGCTTGCTCAAATTCATATTCATTGAGTTGGTGATGCCTTTCAACCATCTCATCCTTTGCTGCCCCCTTCTCTTCCTGTCCTCAATCTTTCCCAGCATCAGGGTCCTTGCCAGTGAGTTTTCTCTTTGCATTGGGTGACCAAAGTATCAGAGCTTCAGCTTCAGCATCAGTCCTTCCAATGAATACTCAGGGTTGATCTCCTCTAGGATTAGCAGGTTTGATCTCTTTGCAGGCCAAGAGACTCTCAGGAGTCTTCTCCAGCACCACAGTTTGAAAACATCAATTCTTCAGCACTCAGCCTTCTTTATGGTTCAACTCTTATATCCATACATGATTATTGGAAAAAACCATAGCTTTGACTATACGGACCTTTGTCAGCAAAGTGGTGTCTGCTTTCTGATACACTGTCTAGGTTCATCATAGCTTTCCTTCCAAGGAGCAGGCATCTTTAATTTCATTCATAAATGAACCAGCAGGAGTAGCCGTGGTCTTCAGACCTGCTGAGGGTGATGTCTCCATGCCCACAGCTCTCACCTGACCACTGAGGTGGAGTCCTTGTTAATTTTTTTTTCCTAAGTGTTTCATGCTAATACTCAGAAAATTATGCTTTATGTGTCTACAGCCACCCACAGGTTGGCCTCACTCCACCTGGCTTGTGTGTCCGGGTTTACGGAGGCCCTAGAAGAGCCTGGGGAGCACTCAGAACAGTGCACGGCTCACCACACCCCTGCAGCCCCCAGAGGGAGACCAGGGCCCCCAGCCGTCCCCTCCTCCCTCCCCGTGACCCAATTTGATGTCCATCTGCCACGTGGATGAGAGCAGCGGTGCCCCCGAGACTGAGCAGGCTCTCCGCTGTTAAGCTTCCCCTCAAAGTGATTAAAGCCTATCTCCTTGTGCATGGCACCCCAGTCACGGAACTTCTGCTTCAGAAGCTGTTTTCATGGCCCCGCTCCCTCCAGCCAAGCCTCCAGGGAGCCTCATCCAGGGAGACTGTCCATATCTGCCCGTCGGTCCCAGCAAGGGCACCACAGTGAGAAGAAGAGATGAAAAATGATGACGATGTGAAAGAACTCCTCTTATCTGCCAATGACACAAAAAGTCCTAAGGAATCTTTAAAATTAACTCGAATTGTCAGACAAATTTCAAAATCACTATACTTGTTTGTTCAAGGAGATGAAAACAAAATTTAAAAAAGGTAGTGGGCGACTGGGAATGATAAAGGAAGCAACATATTTGAAAAAAAACTGACCAGAGAAACTAGAGATAAAAAAGCATAATAACTGAAATGTGAAATGCGATGGCTTAGCAACCGAGCAGGCACAGTGCAGAGGTAATCAGTAAATTGAAAGATATCAGAAAAAATCTCCTTATGGTGAATCATAATAAGCCGCAGGGACCAAATACATAGGATAGAAGGTAAGGTACTTTGAGGGAATGACAGATGCGTCTAACAGATTAAATTAAGACCCAGAAGAGAGAGGGGCTAGAACAGAGCAGAAGCAAAATTTGAGAAGACAGTGGCTGCAGATTTTCCCAAACTGGAGAACGGCGTTGGTGTGCAGACCTCAAACAGTACAGATTAAACGTGGCGTGTGTCGCCACTTGATCACGTCAATCACGTAGTTGTGTCCGACTCTGCAGTCCCGTAGACTGCAGCCCGCCAGGCTCCTCTGTGCCTGGAGAATTCCAGGCAAGAAGACTGGAGTGAGTAGCCATTCCCTTCTCCAGGGGATCTTCCCAACCCAAGGATCAAAGCCGGGTCTCCTGAATTGCAGGCAGATGCTTTTCCATCTGAGCCACCAGGGAAGGCCAAAGTTGCATTGAAAAGTGGGCACTCACTACAAAGTGAAGCAGGAGTGGAGTTTTCAAAACATTTGCCGCTGTGACCATACCCATTAAAACCACCGTGGGATACCAGTACCCACTGGCTAAAACTTAAAAATAGAAAATGCTTAGTGTTGAAAGGCTGCAAAGCAATGAGCACTCTAATATAGTCATGGCTATAAATGTAAATTTCTCCAACATTTTGGAAAACTGTTCAGCACAGGTTCACTCTAAGACCCAGGGATCCCACCTTTAGGCAAGTACCCAGTGGCCATGCCAGAAACTGTGCTTAAGCACGCTCAGCACTTTAATCACTCGCAAAAGCTGAAAACTGGAAACAACTCAGACATAGACATCGTGAGTAAATCAAGGGTCTGCAGCTGATCCATGCCAACGTGGATGGCGCTCACAGACGTCACGTGTTATGTGGAAGCAGCCAGGCATAAGGTCGTGTTCGCGGAAAGTGAAAAATCAACGCTAGATTAAACTGTAGTGTTTAGAGATGAAAACCCATGTGATATTGATCTAGAAGAAGCAAGGCACTCATCGCCACGAAAACCATGGCAGAGATTGCTGATGAAGGGGAAGGAGGGAGGAAAGGGGATTCAGGAAACCCCTGGGGCCCCGACTATATGCTGTGATGACTTGGTGCTTACGCACCCTTTGCTTTGTAATAATTCAGTAAGTCAATATTGATGTCTATTTGTGTGTGTTCAGTCGTGTCTGATTCTTTGTGACCCCAGGGACTGTAGCCTGCCAGGCTCCTCTGTCCATGGGATTTCCCAGGCAAGAATACTGGAGTGGGTTGTCATTTCCTTCTCCAGGGGATCGTCCTAATCCAGGGATAGAACCCGTGTCTCTTGCGTCTCCTGCATTGGCAGGTGGATTCTTTACCACTGCACCACTTGGGAAGCCCATTTTAAAAAAGCAATAAAATGGTTTAAAATAACAGTTTTTAGGCATTATGAATGGCCAGTCAGGGAATTTCACAAGGACTTCTTGTTGACACCCCATGATCAGGACATCAGGAATCATTGAGAGAAGCTGGGGGTCACAGAACAGAACAAGTGAGATTATTGTCCTGGAAATGGAAACCCCTATTGAGTGTAAAAAGGAAGGTGCAAAGAACAAACCATTCCAAGCTCCCGGTTGGCCCTCTCGTCGCTTTGTTAGGATGTTACTTAAGTCAGAGGCTGAGAAAGACCTAAGTAACCCCACCTCTAGTTCTGAAAGACGAGGAACTCAACCCCACGGCACTAGTGAAATGACACCTCTCTCTGTCCTAGAGATTCTGGCTGCCAGCCTCTCTATTATTTGCCATCTCTTTCTGTCCCTCTGGCAAGTTCTCCCCAACGCTGGGTTGTTAGTAAAAAAGAAGGATACACAATCGTTATGCAAGGACTGAATTATGTTAAACAAGCAGTGCTGGAACGTGAGAGATGGGACCTTCTCAGATGTAGAGGGCTCCACATGAGCTAAGAGCATCTCGCCACAAACTCTTTCTTCCTGGAAAAGACAATTTAGCAAATCTGAGAGGGACACATCATCATTCCTGGAGGAAGTGTAGTTTTTGTGGGTGATTTCATTTCAAGGAGGAAACATTTTTTTCGTGCAGAACCAAACGCAGAGGTGGTGGTAAGCTGGGGCTAATGACAAGCAGTGTGAACAAAATGTATAAATGTTTAATTTTGGCTCAGACACACCAGATGCAAATTTCCTGTTTCCTCAGGCAGTGCAAATGCTGATCGCTTATATAATTACTGTGAATGAGGGTCAACTTTTGGTTTAAGAAAACATAGCTAAAATATTAAATATTTATGGCACAGAGTCACTGCACAGGGGCCCAGGCTCCTTGCTGTGGGGCTAACGCTGAATCATGGCCCCTTCCCGTCCCACAAGCTGCTCCTGTATTTCTCTGCTGGCTGTTGGCGGGGCTGGGAGCAGGACGAGCTCATTTACTGTCTAGGGAAAACAAGCCAAATAGGGATTTCCCCTGACCCACTGAGGCTGCACAGGAGAATTTAGAAAGCTCAGCTTTGAGCAGTTGTGCACATTGCTTAGTTAGCTTGTGTGAACTGAAGCTGTGGGCCGTCGGTCCTTGGGCTGTGAAAGCTGAGGTGGCTGGGTTCTCTGCTACTGGTTTGCTCAGGAGAACACCACAAAGCTGGCGGAGGGAAGACCTCTCAACTCTGCACTGTGAGACTCCCACAAGAGGCCATCTCTGCCCCTTCCTGCAGGCTGGGAACCTGGGAGGCAGGCTGGCAGTTCTGCTGGGCTGGCAGGGAGATTTCATCTCTGCCTCCTGGTGAACTGGGGGAGGCGAACCATCCCATTGATTTAGAATGTGCACAAAGGCATCATGTGTGTATAAACACATAAATATACACACGTGTACATGCGTATGTGCTGTCACTTCAGTCGTGTCTGATCCTTCCTGACCCTATGGACTGTGGCCCACCACGCTCCTCTGTCCATGGGATTCTCCAGGCAAGAATACTAGAAGGGGTTCCCATGCCCTCCTCCAGGGGATCTTGCCAACCCAGGGGTCGAAGCCACACCTCTTACGTCACCTGCACTGGGAGGCAATTTCTTTACCACTAGTGCCACCTGGGAAGCGCCCCCCCACATATGTATCTTTTATATTTTATCTATATTCATGTAAGTATGTATTATAAACATTTGTATATGTATATTATATGCACATATAAGCTAGAGCTTCCCTTGTGGCTCAGCTGGTAAAGAATCTGCCTGCAATGCAGGATTCCTGGGTTCTATCCCTGGGTTGGGAAGATCCCCTGGAGAAGGGAAAGGCTACCCACTTCAGTATGCTGGCCTGGAGAACTCCATGGATTATACAGTCCATGCAGTCATAAAGAGTCAGACACGACTGAGCGACTTTGACATAAGCTTGTATTATTTATGCATATTTTAACATATATTTTTTATACACATATATATTTATACATATATATTACATATATTCACTCATATATGTGTATATATTTGTGCTGCTGCAGCTGCTGAGTCGCTTCAGTCATGTCTGACTCTGTGAGACCCCATAGACGGCAGCCCACCAGGTTCCACTGTCCCTGGGATTCTCCAGGCAAGAACACTGGAGTGGGTTGCCATTTCCTTCTCCAAGGCATGAAAGTGAAAAGTGAAAGTAAAGTCGCTCAGTCGTGTCTGACTCTTTGTGACCCCCGTGGACTGCAGCCTATCAGGCTCCGCCATCCATGGGATTTTCCAGGCAAGAGTACTGGAGTGGGTTGCCATTGCCTTCTCTGGTATATATTTGTACTTGGAGATATTGCTGTGTGTATACACACACACTTGCCCCATCGCACATACCTGTGATGGGGATGGTGTGAAAGATGGAGGGATGTGCCAGCCCCTGCCCCCGCCCCCGCTCTGGGCAGTGGTGCTCACGTGGCACTTGCTGTGGGTCCCCCAATTCTCATGGGAACTGTGAGATCCAAGCCCCACATGGGCCTGGCCCACGACCCGAGCTTCTCCCCACGGTGTTCTGAGTTTGATGAGAAAGTCTGGCCTCCCTGACATTTTTGGTGGTCACTAGCTTTCTTGCCGAGGTCAACAGTTCCAGCCAAGATTTTCGGAGGTCTCCATGAGGCTTCCTCTTCCTAAAGCAAGAGCGTATTCTTCCTGCCAGCCCTGGCAGAAGTCTCAGATTCAGGGTCAGGTTGGCAACCATAATGCAGCTCAGTCTGGGGGCTGGCTGGGTGGCGATGTGTGCTGGCCCCTCCCCCAGCAGTCTGGTAACCTGCTGCACTGACTAGAGCTCAGCCCAGCACAGTTGGGCTTTACTTTACGTCTAGTTCCCGGATGTCAGTGTCTCAGTCTGCAGACCGTTCTGCTCCTTGTCCCGGGTCAGGGAGCTGAGGGGCGCTGCCCTGGTCTGATGGTCACTCCTTCCCAGAAGAGACTCTGTCCCCGCGGGGCAGCAGACAGCATGCACAGGCTCCCATCTTCAGAACACACTGCAGCTCTCAACACAGCACTGATCTTCTCTTAAGAAATTCAACTGCTCCTTGATACTGTGTCCGCATTTAGCGTTTCAGAAATGTCTGCACAGGAAGAGACAGACACACAGGGAAACTTCAAGTTCCAAATATGTCCATAGGAGGAGGCTCAAAAAGCCCTTCATGGCTCAGCTGATTATAACACGGCGGCTGGCGTGCCCTGCGGCCGTCTGGGGGCTTTAGGATTTGGGAGGTGGAACCATTTTCTGAGACTACAGCTTTGGACCTCTTTCCTAAATGCTCCTGATTTTCTGCATCTTGGTTTGGCCTGTCCACCTGCTCTGCGCTTCTGGTTCTCATTGCAATCCTTGCCCTTCTCTGCTGGGTCCTCTGAAGCTCAAGGTTGGCCACTGCAGGCCTGTATCTGGCGGTCAGCTGAGGCTTAACTTTCAGAGTTCATGGGCGTTCATGGGTTTGGCTGGGTGGGTTTTGTGTTCTGGGAAGGGACCCCGCCCTCACGGCCACCTGCCTGTGCCCTCAGCCCGGGCAGCGTCTGGACACCTCCGTGTCCATCTCTTGGGTCCCCTCCATTGGATCCCAGGCACACAGTCCCAGAGCAGCCTCACCTCTGCGCCGGCAGACAGATGGGCGGGCAGCGAGGTGAACTCCAGGGTGGCCAGGTGTGCAGTTAGTGTCGAGACGAGGGAAAAGCCTGCCTTCTCGGTGGCTCAGCCGAGTCGCTGCTCTTCCAAACTGGCTCAAAGCAGCTGCTTAACTGGGGTGGCAGCTCTGCCCTGGGGCGTTGGACGTGAGTGGGGTGCTTTTGGCTGTCATGACTCGGGACTTTACCAGCAGTTAGAGCCTGGAGGCCAGGGACAGTCACTATCTTACGATGCAACAGGCGGGTCCCATAGGCAGAGCAGTTGGCCATCCCAGGGAGCCCCCTCCGCCCCGCGAGATCCCTTCTGACTCAGGCTTATTCTACTCTGGCTGCCTCTCCGCATCTCCCCAGTTCCGGGGTGCTTGAAGTTAGTTCCATAGCTGGGCGCCATTTAGTCCTGCGCTGGCAGTCCGTGGAGTTTGCGGAAATAGCAGGTTTCTCCAGACAACCGTGGCCTCATATGCGCCTCCCAGGGCTGGCTTTTCAAACATGGTCACCTGTCCTGATTTCCCATCCCTCTCCTCCGCCCCGAAGCCTGATCGTCCTCCTGGCCACAGGCAGATGGGACCCAAGGTGCTCGTTTCTTGCAGGTGTGAACATGCGCTTCCCGACTCAACTGGCTCTTCTGTAGACGAAATGCTCTCTGGGTTTTCGCAGGGGACACACAGTCAAGGCAGACGCCATCGCTTCTGCTGGCCATGGCTTCCTCCACAGTTTCCAGGTGCAGCTGGAGCTGGACTATCAAAGAGCTGGGTTTGTAAGAACTCCTCTGGCAACTGATGAAGACGGTCCTGCATTTGAACACTATCTGGTTTGAGGGGAAGTACGGTAGACGCGTTGCAAATAAAACACAGATTTGATAATGAAACCTCCAGAAACATGCTCCATCCCTTATCACAGTCAGTTTCAGAAGTCCTGGGCATGGCTCAGATGGACCGATCTCACGTGGCTTGCACATTTTAATTCTGCACTGAAGATGCTTATTATGTAAACTTTCAGTCACATCCCCCTTCTGAGACGTGGAGTCCTAGCTGTCAAGGCCCCAGCTGTTCCTGGTGATGTGTGGGTCAGGGCTGGCCCCTTCAGAAGGGAGGTTAGGACAAGTTAGCTCCAGATGAAAGGTTACCCTGGACTTTCTGCAAGAAAGCTTAGAAGTCCACCTCAAAATAATCACGCTGACTTTAGTACTGCACGTTGGACTAAAGTTCAGCATTCCTGTAGCAATATATCATCTGATGACATTAAAATCACAATGCCTGGCACTTAACCAAAATACCAGTTATGCAAAAAGCATGAAGATAAAACTCATAACCAGGAGAAAACTCCATTAATAGAAATATACCCAGAAATGACATTATGAAGTTAGTGGATAAGGACATTAAAACAGCACACCACACACACACACACACACACACACACACACACACACACGTGAACTTGAAGATATAATAATAGAAGCGAAACAAAGCACAAAAGCAGACAGAGAAAAAGGAACAGAACATTAGAACTTTTGACAGAATTTCAAGTGGTCTAAAACACGTGTAATTTGAGTCCTATACACAGAGAACAAAGAGGTAATGAATATTATTTGAAGAAATAACAGCTGAAAAAATGCTATTTGCTGAGAACGATAAACTCACAGATTCAAGAAGCTCAACAAACATCTAGCAGAAGAAGCAAAGAAAGCGCAGCAGCTCAGCTCACACACTGAACAGGCTGAAAAGAAAGAAAACCTTAAAAGCAGCTTATATAAGAGAAGCATAGATACATATTACGTAATTACATCAGACACACAAAACTAAGAATAACATACTTTACGTCAGGAATAACATAAGCAAGGAGAAACCGGCGAGACACTTCAAAACACTGAAAGGAAGTTACCCTTAACTGAAAGTTTGATACCTGGTGAAAACATCTTTCCTAAGTGAAGGTGGACTCTGGCTTCTCAGTAATAGCATCCGCCTTCAGGAAGCAACTATAGTCCACATGATACCACAAGGTTCAATGTGACTGCTCTGCAAAGTGAGCAGAAGTACACAGACTGGGGGAGAACCGCCAAAGGAGGAGAGATGGGGAGTCACCCAAGTTCACACCCATCTCTGCGGCTCGCCCTGTGCTAAGCGCAGCCACCACAGGCTCAGGGGCAGCACAAACTGCGTGGATGAGCCTGTCATCTCGCTTCCCTCGGGAACCAGTCAGGCCGAGGAATTACAGACTGCAGGGAGCAGGGGACTGTTGGAGGGCAGAGTGGAGGAGGACGCCCCCCGCATCTACTCCCATCTCTGAAGAACCCCGAGATACTCATGTGTGGAGCACACCTCATGTAGCTCAGCCTAAGGAAAACCTCGTGCACTGAACTGACCCCTGAGAGAGAGAGTTTGTGGTTCAAACCCAGCCAAGGAAATCGACCTGCTAATAAAAGGAAATGATGGTTTCCAGATAATAACACATTCTGGAGTCTCAACATCTGAACAGTCCCCAAAATACAATCCAAAGTTACATGACGTATGAAAAAACCAAGAAAATGGAATACATGCTCAAGAGATACGGAAGGACAAGTAATTTGATGAGAATCTGACATGAGCATGGTGTCAAACTATATTTGAAGAAGTTATCGTAATTGTCCTAAATAAAGTAAAATGAAAAATTTTATTTTTATTTATTCTTTCTCTAATGTTCTTTCTTTATGTAAGGCTTGAATATCTAGCCTGTATCATTTTTATTCTCTATGAAGAAGTTTTGATATTTTCTGCAAGGCAGCTCTCAGTTTAGTTCAGTTGCTCAGGCATGTCCAACTCTTTGCAACCCCATGGACTGCAGCACGCCAGGCCTCCCTGTCCATCACCAACTCCCGGAGCTTGCTCAAACTCATGTCAATTGAGTCAATGATGCCATCCAACCATCTCATCCTCTGTCCTCCCTTTCTCCTCCCACCTTCAATCTTTCCCAGCATCAGGGTCTTTTCCAAGGGGTCAGTTCTTCGCATCAGGTGGCCAAAGTATTGGAGTTTCAGCTTCAGCATCAGTCTTCCCAATGAATAGTCAGGATTGGTTTCCTTTAGGATGGACTGGTTGGATCTCCTTGCTGTCCAAGGGACTCTCAAGAGTCTTCTCCAGCACCACAGTTCAAAAACATCAATTCTTCAGTGCTCAGCTTTCTTTATAGTCCAACTCTCACATCCTTACATGACCACTGGAAAAGCCATATTTGCCCTGTTCAACAAACAAACAAAAACGTGTTTGCTTTTGTTTGCTTGTTTTCTGGCCAGGGCCAAAGACCTCTGCAAGTAGAGGTGTGTGTACAAAGGATCTGACAGGATGGGAGGGTGCAGGTCAATCCATGTGCCAAGAAATTCAGAGACTCTGTTGCCGCTGTGACACAGGCCTTCTTCAGAAGTGGCCCAGCTTTGATGATTCACTGGACAGGAGTCACCCCAGAAGTTTCCTTGCAGGGATCGAGTTGCAGGAGTCCTGGCAGGAAATACTCTCATTTTTTTTTTTTTTTTGTTTGTCTTAGAAGACTTTATTTCTCCTTCACTTATGAAGGAAATTTCACTGGATATGGAGTTCCAGGTTATTGGTTTTGTTTTTTTTCAACGTGAAATATTTCCCTCCACTCTCTTCTTGGTTTCTGAAGTAAAGTCCGATGTAACTATTATCCTTGTTCCTCTACAGGCAGGGTGTTCTTTCCCACCTGACCCCACCCTGACTCCTTAACCTTCTGAAGTTTGAATATAACATTCCACAGTGTATATAATATAATACTTCGGATTTTTATCATGGTTTGTGTCCTCAGAGATTCTTGAAACTGTGCCTCAGTGTCTGTCATTGATTTTGGAAAATTTCCAGCCATTCTTACTTCAAATATGTTTTCTTTCTTCCTTCTCATTCAGGTACCCTCATTATAAAATGTTATGCTTTTTGTAATTATCTCACAGTTACATTCTGTTTCACATTTTTCATTCTTATTTATATTTGTTTTACAGCTTTAGAAGTTTCTATTCACATATCTTCAAACTCACTGATATTTTTTACTTGGCTGTGCCAGTCTGATGAGTCCATCAAAGATAGTCTCCATTTCTATTTTATTATTTTTATTTGTAGCATTTCCTTTTGGTAATTTCTTAGAGTTTATGCCCTCCTGCTTACATTGCCACTCTGATCTGGTATGCTGTTCACTTTTTCTATTAGATGGAGAAGGCGATGGCACCCTACTCCAGTAATCTTGCCTGGAAAATCTCATGGACGGAGGAGCCTGGTGGGCTGCAGTCCACGGGGTCAATAAGAGTTGGACACGACTGAGCGACTTCACTTTCACTTTTCACTTTCATGCATTGGAGAGGGAACTGGCAACCCACTCCAGTGTTCTTGCCTGGAGAATCCCAGGGACAGAGGAGCCTGGTAGGAGGCCGTCTATGGGGTCGCACAGAGTCGGACATGACTGAAGCGACTTAGCAGCAGCAGGAGCAGCAGATGTTGTTTCTGGAAAGCCAGGCATGATGTCTTGGATGGAGGAAGTGGAGAGAGACATGCATTGGGGTGAGGTTTTGTGTTTGTCTGGCAAGGACTCAGACTGCATGTACCACTTTATGCAGCTGTGGTGTCAGAGCTTACATTCCCTCTGGAGCCTTCTTCTTGTCTCCCTTGCCATCTGAATTTCCCCAGAGAGTCCTTAAGTAGAGTCTGGGCCTTGTAGCTGCTTTAGATGTTGGCCTAGTTACTACTCAGGAGCCTTGCTGGTGGTGAGGTGCAAGGGAGGGGGTGGTCTGCCATTCTGTGCTTGGAGGCCCCATTTTTATCAAGCCTGAGTTGGATGTTTTCCTTTCCCCAGGTGGAATACCATTAGGTTAGAATCTGGCAAAGTAGTGTCCCTGGGGGGCAGGGATTGTTAAGGAGAACAGAACACTCAGGGCATATTTTAAAATGCAGTTTTCTCTCCACCATCCCCATGAGAAGCAGTAGGGGCTTTTTCTCTAATATTTACAGTGAGGCCTGGTAGAGTCTTGGAGGTAAAACTCATAAAAGCATAGCCTCCAAACAGTGGGCTCTTTTTAATAATATATCATTAAAGAAAATCTCTGCAGAGAACTATGAAGTCTCGAGTTAATGGAAGCATTTACGTGATGAGTGTAATGGCCAAATAGATTTGACAGAGGAAGGAGTAAGTGAACTTGAAGATATCAGTGGGAATTATCCAAGAGCAGAGCAGAGAAAACAGCTTTTTTTTTTTCCTCTTTAAAGAATAAAGCCTGAGTGGTTTGTTGGATTGTATCAAACAATTCAGCACACATGTAATTGGACTGTCAGGAGACAAAAGACAGAATGAGACAAAAATATTTGAAGACATAACCTCCAAAATATTCTGCATCTGATATAAAACAGAAAGATGCTAAATAAACCCCCAAGGAAAAAAATGCATAGGAACTGAAGCTTGTGATCATCAAAGTGTTGAAACTGAAAGAGCAAATCTTGGAAGAAACAAGAGAAAAGTTGCCTATTACTTACAAGGGGACCATGAGCAAGTAATGGCTGGATCCTCAACAGAAGTAACAGAGGACACAAGAAGATAAAACAGTGTCTATAAAGTGCTGAATGCAAAATATAAACCCTATTCAGAATTCCACATTCAGTGAGGACATTCCTCAAAATTAAGGAAAAATACAGGCATTTTCACATAAAGGAAAGTTTAAATAATTTGCTGCCATGAGATTTTGCTATAAGAAATGCTGACATAAGTTATTCAGTCTGAAGGAAAATGCCACCAGATAGAAAATTGGATCCTCAAAAAAAGGTGCAGAACTTTAGAAACTGCAAATATCCCAGGTATATTTCACAGCACACAGAACTGTGCCCATGCAGAGTGAACTGTGCTGTGTGCAAATTTAGAAAAATTAACCTGTAAATCAGGGTTCCCAGGGCAGAACGCGGACTGAGATGAATATATCCAGTTGCATCACTGTTGAGTGATGCATCCACAGTGAGGCTGGTGGGGAGGAAAGGAGCTAATCTCAGTAATTCTGGTGTCTTATCTGGACACTGTAGTCTTGAGATGGCAGGAGCCAGACGCCAGCCTGTACTCAGTGCAGATTTGTTTCCCACGTGGGTACAGTTTAGCAAAGCTATACTAGTTCCCATGCTACTAGGGTTGAGTAAACAAGTAAATGAGCTCTAATCATGGAAGCCAAGTTACTCTATTTGAGACAAGAAGTTACAAATGAGCAGAAGGAAAGACTAGAGTGAACCCTGGTAGTGCCAATGAGAGTCAGAGATATCCCAGGAAATCAGGCTCATTTTAATGTTTGTACAGATAAACACAGAACTAATCAAGGCTGGAGAAGACTCTTGAGAGTGCCTCGGACAGCAAGGAGATCAAACCAGTCCATCCTAAAGGAAATCAACTCTGAATATTGACTGGAAGGACTGAAGCTGAAGCTGCAGCTCCAATACTTTGGCCACCTGATGTGAAGGGCTGACTTATTGGAAAAGATCTTGATGCTGGGAAAGAATGAAGGCAGGAGGAGAAGGGGACAGCAGAGGATGAGACGGTTGGATGGCATCACTGATTGAGTTTGAGCAAACTCTGGGAGATGGTGAAAGACAGGGAAGCCCGGCATGCTGCAGTCCATGGCGTCACAAAGAGTGAAGTGACATGACTTAGCGACTGAACAATGACAACAATCAAGGACCACAGGCCCTTCAAGGAGAAAAATGCACGCTGACAGCGGCTTATCATCCGGCTCCCCAAAGCGCCGGTGGATGATACTGGCTAATTTCCATGGTGTAGATATTCCCACGATTTCAGGCTTCCAACATGACGTCATCTGGTGCTGTGCTGAGAAGAGACATGCACAGTAGGATCAATACACAACTGGAGATGAACCATCTGCTGGGCCACAGAAACCTTAATCAACTTAAGAAGATGGAAAAACAAAAGAGAGTGTTTTCTGAGTACAGGGAAATTGTATAGGAAATCAATAACTGAAGCATATCTGGAAAAATCCTGAATTATTAGAAATTAAACAGCATTCTATATGTGTGCTCACATGCATGCATGTACTTACCAAAAGAAACCATAAGAAAACTAAGAAAGAACGGTTAGAATACCTCCCAGCTCAGCTTTTGAAGCTGGTGTTACCCTGATACAAAAATCAGAATAATACATATTCTAAGGAATGTCGATTTGTCATTTAACTTTCTTCTAAGGAAGCATGACTTCTAAGAAAGTAAAACTGTAACACAATATTTCTCATGAACATCTATGCTAAAATCCTAAAAAAAACAATAGCCAGCTGAATCCGTAACTATATCAAAGGATATTTCAGTCTGATCAAGCAAAATGTATCCTACTAGTTTAAGGATGGTTTAACACTGAAAATTAATCAAGATAATTCACTCTGATACCAGAGTAAAAATGAAAACCATACAATCATCTTAATAGATGCAGGAATCACGTTTGACAAAATTTAGCACTCCAGTACTCTTGCCTGGAAAATCCCATGGATGGAGGAGCCTGGTAGGCTGCAGTCCATGGGGTCCCTCAGAGTCGGACACAACTGAAGCGACTTAGCAGCAGCAGCAACACTCTTTCGTGATGAAAACTCTTAGAAACATGGGAATAGAAGAGACCTTCTTTGTCCCAATTATGAGCATCTTGGAGCATCTAGAAAGATCTGGACCAATCCCATACTTAATAGTAAAAGACTGATTCTGCAAGCCCTCCCCATTGCTGGTACAAGGGAAGATAAAGAAATAAAATATAAAAGTAATTGGAAACCTATCTAGTATATTGGAACTCCAATGAATAAAACTCTCATTATTAACAGAGTATATGATTTTAAAAAATCCTAATGCTTCTACCAGAAAAGATACAAAATTTAACAAGATCACAGTATACCAGACCGATATACAAAAAAACCCCCCTATGTTTTGTTATATGTGTGTGTGTATACATTTAACTCTAGAGACACCATGGCTAGAGAATCAAAAAAATGAAATAAAGTGAATAAAAATATGTTTACATTAAGCACTTATATATATCCACCCCCAGTTCAGTTCAGTTCAGTCGCTCAGTCGTGTCCGACTCTTTGCGACCCCATGAATCGCAGCACGCCAGGCCTCCCTGTTCATCACCAACTCCTGGAGTTCACTCAGATTCACGTCCATCGAGTCAGTGATGCCATCCAGCCATCTCATCCTCTGTCGCCCCCTTCTCCTCCTGCCCCCAATCCCTCCCAGTATCAGAGTCTTTTCCAATGAGTCAACTCTTTGCATAAGGTGGCCAAAGTACTGGAGTTTCAGCTTTAGCATCATTCCTTCCAAAGAAATCCCAGGGCTGATCTCCTTCAGAATGGACTGGTTGGATCTCCTTGCAGTCCAAGGGACTCTCAAGAGTCTTCTCCAACACCACAGTTCAAAAGCATCAATTCTTCAGCGCTCAGCTTTCTTCACAGTCCAACTCTCACATCCATACATGACCAAGGAAAAACCATAGCCTTGACTAGACGGACGTTTGTTGGCAAACTAATGTCTCTGCTTTTGAATATGCTATCTAGGTTGGTCATAACTTTTCTTCCAAGGAGTAAGCCTCTTTTAATTTCATGGCTGCAGTCACCATCTGCAGTGATTTTGGAGCCCCTCAAAATAAAGTCTCTCACTGTTTCCACTGTTTCCCCATCTATTTGCCATGAAGTGATGGGACCAGATGCCATGATCTTTGTTTTCTGAATGTTGAGTTTTAAGCCAACTTTTTCACTGTCCTCTTTCACTTTCATCAAGAGGCCTTTTAGTTCCTCTTCACTTTCTTCCATAAGGGTGGTGTCATCTGCATATCTGAGGTTATTGATATTTCTCCCAGCAATCTGGATTCCAGCTTATGCTTCTTCCAGCCCAGCGTTTCTCATGATGTACTCTGCATATAAGTTAAATAAGCAGAGTGACAAATATCCACCCCCACACCCCCTCAAATATGAAATAGTTAATGGATTGAACAACATACATGCCTGATTTCTGGCTGAAAACTACAAAATATTCCTGAG
Source organism: Bos mutus (assembly GCF_027580195.1). NCBI lineage: Eukaryota > Metazoa > Chordata > Mammalia > Artiodactyla > Bovidae > Bos > Bos mutus. The sequence goes on along the minus strand of NC_091642.1, from coordinate 2,270,418 downwards.
AGAAATCAAAGAAGATCCAAGTAAGTGTAGAGTGGTTCCATGTTCATGGCACAGAAAGTTCAATATTGTTAAGATATTAAGATGTCTATTCTTCCCGAACTGGTCTTGAGGGTGACACAAGCCAATTGCAATCCCTACAGCCTCCAATTCCTGAGATTTATATGAAAATGTGGAGGGCATCCAGAAATTTAAGGAAAAGTGAAATGGAGTTAGAGAGGAATTATCCTACCTGACTTCAAGTTTCCTACATAAAGTGACAGAGGTTGGGATTATAGTACTGACGTTCAGACAGACACACAGACAGAATGTGTGTGTGAAAGTTGCTCAGTTGTGTCCGACTCTTTGTGACCCCATGGACTAGACAGTCCGTGGAATTCTCCAGGCCAGAATACTGGAGTGGTTAGCCTATCCCTTCTCCAGGGAATCTTCCCGACCTAGGAATTGAACCAGGGTTTCCAGCATTGCAGGTGGATTCTTTACCAACTGAACTATCAGGGAAGCTCTTGGTTACACATAAATGCACATATAAGCTTAACTGATTTTCAACAAATTTTCCTAGATAATTAAAAGGGGAGGGATGGACTTTTCAGCAAATGGTGCTGAAATTTCGATGTGTTTATCTACCTAATATTTGGGTGTGATGTAGAGGAAATATATGTTTGATATATAATATATATGCTATTTATTTATATAAAACAGACCTCCAAATAATTATTAAAAGTATAAAACTTCTTTAAAAAGCATTGGAGATAACTTTTGTGAACTTGGGAATCATAAACTTTCTTAGGATACAGAAAGGATAACCCATAAAAGAAAAAAATAGATTAATTTGACTTAATAAAAATTAAAAAAAATTGATTTCAAAAAACATGTCAAGAAAGTAAAATGGAAAGACACAGACAGAAGAAAATATTTGCAAAACTTATCTGATAAAAGAGGTGCATCATCAATGCACAAAGACGGATGGACCCAGAAATGATCATAGCAAGTGAAGTAAGCCCAACAAAGACAGAGACCACATGCTGTCCCTGCATGTGGGCTCCCCTCGTAGCTGAGTCGGTAAGAATCTGCCTGCAATGCAAGAGACCCGGGTTCGGTCCCTGGGTTGGGAAGATCCTCTGGAGGAGGAAATGGCAACCCACTCCAGTATTATCACTTATAAGTGGGCTCTAATAAAATGGTTCAAATGCACTTACTTACAAAACAGAAATAGGCTCACAGACATAGAAAATGAATTTATGGTTACCAATGGGAGAGGCTGCTGCTGCTGCTGCTAAGTGGCTTCAGTTGTGTCCGCCTCTGTGCGACCCCACAGACGGCAGCCCACCAGGCTCCCCCGTCCCTGGGATTCTCCAGGCAAGAACACTGGAGTGGGTTCCCATTTCCTTCTCCAGTGCATGAAAGTGAAAAGTGAAAGTGAGGTTGCTCAGTCATGTCTGACTCTTCGAGACCCCATGGACTGCAGCCTACCAGGCTCCGTCCATGGGATTCTCCAGGCGAGAGTACTGGAGTGGGGTGCCATTGCCTTCTCTGGGGGGGAGGGATAGATTAGGAGTTTGAGATGAATGGATACACCCCACTATATATAAAATAGATAAACAACAGGGACCTACTCTGTAGCACAGGGAGCTACATTCAGTATCTTGTAATAAACTGCAACGGGAGAGAAACTGAGTGCACATGTGTGTGTAAAACTGAATCATGCTGCTGTCCACCTGACACTAACACGACGTTCTAAGTCAACTGTCCTTCAAAGAAAAGACAAGATACAGCGACAGTGACAGGCAGACGGAGCTGAACGTCAGATTTAGTCATAATGACAAGATTCATTCCTTAAATGTTCAATTATACTTAAAATATTTTAAAAAATATTTAAGGAAATCTTACGGCTGAAAAAAAAACAAAGATAAAACCCACAATAAATAATGGAGAAAAATTTGAAGTACACTTTATGAAAGAAGATATGCAAATGGACAAAATGCTGGCATCAACATTTATTGAGGAAGGGGAAATTAAAACCACAACGAGATGCTTACTCTTTGGAATGCTTGCAGTTATAAAGACTGACAGCATCACATGCTGACAAGGTATGAAATAACAAATTTTGCACCTTGCTGTGCGGATGTAGTAGGTATCGTGCTTTGGAAAGGAGTTTGGCAGATTTTTTTAATACACACTTAGCATATTACCCAGCAACCCCAGTTCTCAGTATTGATACAAGATAAATGAAAATCTATGTCCACACAAAGACGTGTACACAAATGTCCATAGAAGCATTTTCTATAACAGCCCCATCCTGGGAAGAATCCAAGTGTCCGCCTGTTGGAGAACGGACCAACCACAGAATAGCTTCAGAATACGCTTCAGAATAAAGGGAGCAGCTAACCACACAGATGAATCCAGCGATGACGTCCGAGTCAGAAAGGAAACAGACTCAAACACTCCCTACCGAATTGTTCCAATTGCTCAGAGTTCTGGAAAAGGCAAAACTGCAGTGACGAGAAGCAGATCAGCGGTTCCCAAGGCGTGGGCTTAGGGGGGCGGGCTGACTGCAGGGGCGGGGAGGGCAGGAGGGAGCTTTGTGTGGGGTGGGGGTTACCGTGCTCTGTGATCGTGGTGGTCAAACTGCTGTGCGCACTGTCAAAGCTCGATGGACGGTGCGCTTTAAACTGGTGAATTTCATGGTATATAAATCATGCCTCAATCAAAGGGATTAAAAATAATAAGCAAAAAACCCCTGCAAACAAAAGCCCGGGGAGCAGGCACCTGGCCTCCCAGGGGGTAAGAGAGCAGGAGGCAGCCATGAGCCCTTGCCCGTGGTTGCTTGTCCTTCTTCTCTGGTCCAGGGCACAGGTGTCACACTCCTCCTCGGGCCAAGAAAGTGACGCCGTGTCAGCTGCTCAGGGTCCACCCCTGCTTCCGGGTTTGGCTGTCATGGGGACCCTGGCCGCTCCACCTGGTGGCCCAGGAGTCTCCCCAGGGACCACAGCTCTGCTTTCTCCCGTCGGTTCTTTGCATCAATGAGCCCTGCTCCACCATGGCCTGTGCCTGAGGCTGCCTCCCAGGGGACTGCGGATGGGGCTGGGAGCCGGTAGGGACCCTGGAGCACGGCACCACGCCCCTCTGCACGCCTGTCCACCACGTCTGCAGAGGTTCCACTGCTGCTTTCCTGTCCTTCTCCCTGAGCAGCGCCGGGCTCACTGCTGAGATTTCCCCTTGATCAGGATGACTGATCGAGTGAGTTATCAGTTCATTAGAAACCCAGTCCCCGGTGTGTTCAGACCCCAAGGTGGAGGCACTTCCAGCAGCTGCAGCGAGGTGAGCTGGGCTGGGCGGGGGGCCTGGCCCTCCAGCTGTCAGCTTCCCACTGTCCCTCACAGGTTCCCCGACAATAGGCCCCTCACCCCCCGACATCCCCGCGGCCCTACCTCTCCCCTCCATCGTCCTCTGCATGGGAGTCCTGTCCTCTGGCCCCTCCACCCGGGGCCCGCCCGCTGCCCCAATGGAGCTTCTGACTCTCTGCATCCGACTGAGGTCTGACCCTGCTTGCCGGTGTCCTGGCTTCCTGCCTCCTTTCTTCCCTGGAGGCCGGGTTTCATGAGGCCCGGGCTCTGCTCCTCACTCTCAGGAGCAGATTCTCACATTCCTGGTTGCAGTGCAGCAAAGTCAAGTAGCTTTGCCCTCATTTTCATTTTTTTTTTTTTTTAAAGAAGGCATGCAGAACAGCAGTCCTCGGGTGTAATCTCCCTGCGTCCTGAGGTCCCGACTCGGTGGGTGTGAGGCTTGGGGAGACTTGTTTGTACACAGGATTGCGGTGTTTCTGTTGTGCAGACCTGCTGCTTCTCCAGACGCTGGACCCTGCTGGGCAGCCCTCCTGGTAGGGTGGCCGTGACTTCAGGGCGAGGAGCGCCATCTGGGTTTCCTTCCGAGGAGCCCTTGATGGAGGCTTGTGGGGTCTTCCGATGGGTACAAAGCCCCCGTTTTGTTGGAGCAGACTGGGTGGTCCCACCTAGCATGCGCAGGGCTTAAAACCCAGGCCAGCCCAGGTTCTAAGACACACACAGCTGTGTTTCTAGTTCCTGTGGGGTGCCCAGTGCCCTGGGCTCATGAGGGCACGAGTGCAGCTGCCTTGGAGGCTGCCCTGTGACAGCCTCCAAGGATGCACACCCCCGAATGGGGAGATGCTGAGATGGGGAGACCCTGCCACCAGCGGCCTCGTTATGCCCTTAGTCTAAGGCAGAAGTCACCCAGCACTTTAGAGCTCGCTCCAGTCATGCCAAGGAAACTCTGTATTTGAGTTCCAGGGTCCACACCCATCTGACAAGGGGCATTTGATCCATGTGGGAGGTTTACCCTCCAGAAGGCAAGTTGGCCAGAACCCTAATTCTACGCACTCTGTGTATGAAGGGCACCTTTTCATGCAGGTGACCAGGGCTTCTGGGTACCGTGGGGCTCTCCAGGAGCCTTGTGACTTGGAGATGGTCCCCCAAGGGGGCAGTCTGGGAGGCTGGGTGATCTCACAGTTGCTATATCACCGACGATGATTTACAGGCACGAAACCGCAGTGAATCGGGAGATCTCAGTCACGGGCCTTCCCATCAGAACGTGTCTGGCACCTGTGGGTGACATTAGGATGTCACCATCCAGAGTCTGGGGAGAGGGCTCCTGCATCTGTCTGCAGAGGCCCCATCCCCATGTCAGGGAGACCCTCTGAATCGCCCCGTCCTCCTGTCATCCGTGCGCAGTCAGCCTGGGGCTGCTGGAGGAACAACGTGCCTACCAAGGATATTTCAGGATGTGAGGCATGCAGGAGGGCCAAGAGGGGGCTGGGGTGTCCACAGAGTCCTCAGGGTCTGAAGGAAGAGGACCTATGGTTGTGGTGATGGGCCCCACCAAGGTGCCTGGGAACAGGGCACCCAGACCCGCAGGGCACGGCCAGGGCTGCAGAGCCTGTGGCCAGGAGCCACAGAGGGTCCCTGTCTCCCTGACCAGAGGGGTAAGTGCCAGTGACTCAGACTGGGAACTGTGCCCTGAGGCCCAGATGGCAGGCAGGTCTTGCCCAGGGAGAAGGCTGGTCCTGACTCAGTTCTGCAGGAAGCCTGAAGACAGGGAAGGTTAAATGAAGAAGAGAAAGTTCACTTTGGCGAGATTCAGTCATCATCTAGGAGCTGAAGCCTCGGGACTGGAGGGCACTCAGGTGGCGAGAAGTACAATTATACTTTACAGGCGTTCCTCCTGTGGCTGTGAGGTGTTACAACCATCATAAGCACAGCATCTCAAGCTGCGGCTCTGATGCCTGCACCCCCCCACAGCCCCCCAAGTCTGCTGATTGAGAGATGCCCCGGCAGTCCATCTGAGCTGTGACTGTGAGACATCGGTGCCTCCTGCACGAAGACCTGACTTCCTAGTACGCGACGGGACAGAGGGTGACGGGGCTTCACTTCCCGAAGAGAATTCCACCCTCCTCCTCCGTCAGCTGGTTTAGGGCCTGTGCTGTGGACACCTAGGCCCTGGAGCTTGAGCTCCCAGGCCCGTTTTTTTCTAATCAAAAACTAGGCTGTTGACTCTCAGCTTTGGTTTGAGCCAGAGTTGCCGGCCCTTCCATGTATACGAGATGTGGGTTTGATTGAGCAGCTAAGCCCAGTGGGGAGCGATGGATTTTGTGTCATCCGGGGAGGCAGGGCAGGGACCCCGAAGGACATGGTGTCAGCCGTCAGCAGACTGCTCATCCCTGAACACGAGGAAGCGGGGAACCGAGGGCGCTTCTCGGCAGAGACACCCTGGTTCTTCTCTGGAGCAGCCTCGGCGTTCTCATGGACTGTCAAGCATTAGATTTCTTGAGTTCCTCCTGTGTGTCAGGGACAGTAGGGCTGTGTGTGTGTGTGTGTGTGTGTGTGTGTGTGTGTGTGTTGCACATGTGCATGCCCACATATATTGCTTCTGAATAACTATGTGGACAAACTGTCTCTTAGTGGAAAGCTCACCTTTTCCCAGGCAGGGCCGTGTATCCAGATGGCTGTGCATCAGCTTGGTGGCCTTGGGACTGACTGAGCAGGCTGGGTGGAGGCCTCTGGTTGGGCAGTGCCTTGGACTGGAGAGGCTGATGCAGAAGAACCACAGTGTGCCCGTATCAGCATTTCTCCCCACCAGACGGGTTGGGGGTACCTGCTAAGGGGGCGTGGGGACCACACATGAGCAGGGTATCTCCAGGAGCAGCCCCTCAAGATCTGTCTTCTTCCTTCCCCGGGGAAGCCCCCCTTCTCCTCTTACTCTTCTCAGGCGCTTCTGTCTCCCAGAGCACTACACAGGCCTCCTGGGGGAGGTTTAGGGTTTGGGGTTCATGGTGGGTGGGCACGATCCCTGCAGAATCTCCTCCCATGACTGTAGGGTGAAGACTGTCAGGGAGCAGAAGGGCCTCCAGAGACGGAGCCCAGGCCTGGACCCATGGGGATGTGAGAGAGTGTGGGGCGAGGACTGCGGTCAGCGTGTGTGTGTGCATTGAGGGGCAGGGGGAATTGTGAATCTGGGAGAGGATGAGTCAGAGAGAGTGTGGGGCTGGAGAGAGTGTGTCAGGCCCCTCAGGACTTGGTCAGGCTCCTTCAAACAGTGAGTCTGTCCAGGGGGAGGCGACATTCATTCACTGAAGAGGAATGAGCTTGAGGTCATTCTCAGCATCTCAGTGCAATGGTGTCGTCAGGACCTGGAGGTTTCAAAATCAGGGTGATGGAGCATGAGGGATGTCTTGCTGCAAATGACATTTCATTCTCTTTGCGGCTGAGTAGTACTCCTGCCAGGAAAATCCCATGGACGGAGGAGCCTGGAAGGCTGCAGTCCATGGGGTCGCTGAGGGTCAGACACGACTGAGCGACTTCACTTTCACTTTTCACTTTCATGCACTGGAGAAGGAAATGGCAGCCCACTCCAGTGTTCTTGCCTGGAGAATCCCAGGGACGGGGGAGCCTGGTGGGCTGCCGTCTGTGGGGTCGCACAGAGTCGGACGCGACTGAAGCGACGCAGCAGCAGCAGCAGGAGTGTTCCATTTGTACATACACCACATCTTCTTTATCCCTTCCTCTGTTGATGGGCACTTGGGTTGCTTTTGTATCTTCAGTTCAGTTCAGTCACTCAGCCATGTTTAACTCTTTGTGACCCCATGGACTACAGCACACCAGGCCTCCCTGTCTATCACCAGTTCCTGGAGTTTGCTCAAAGTCATGTCCACTGAGTCAGTGATGCCATCCAACCATCTCATCCTCTGCCGTCCCCTTCTCCTCCCACCTTCAATCTTTCCCAGCATCAGGGTCTTTTCAAATGAGTCAGTTCTTCTCATCAGGTGGCCAAAGTATGGGAGTTTCAGCTTCAGCATCAGTCCTTCCAATGAATATTCAGGACTGATTTCCTTTAGGATGGACTGGTTGGATCTCCTTGCAGTCCAAGGGACTCTCAAGAGTGTTCTCCAACACCACAGTTCAAAAGCACCAATTCTTTGGCACTCAGCTTTCTTTATAGTTCAACTCTCACATCCATACATGACTATTGGAAAAACCATAGCTTTGACTAGGCGGACCTTTGTTGGCAAATTAATCTCTCTGCTTTCTAATATGCTGTCTGGGTTGGTCATAGCATTTCTTCTAAGAAATAAGTGTCTTTTAATTTCATGGCTGTAGTCACCATCTGCAGTGATTTTGGAGCCCCCCAAAATAAAGTCTCTCACTGTTTCCACTGTGTCCCCATCTGTTTACCATGAAATGATGGGACCAGATGCCATGATCTTTGTTTTCCGAATGTTGAGTTTTAAGCCAACTTTTTCACTCTCCTCTTTCACTTTCATCAAGAGGCTCTTTAGTTCCTCTTCACTTTCTGCCATAAGGGTGGTGTCATCTGCATATCTGAGGTTATTGATATTTCTCCCAGCAATCTTGATTCCAGATTGTGCTTCATCCAGCCCAGTGTTTCTCATGATGTACTCTGCATATAAGTTAAATAAGCAGGGTGACAATATACAGCCTTTTGTATCTTGGCTATTGTAAGTGATGCTGCGATGAACATAGGGGTGCATGTATCTTTTCAAATTAGAGTTTTGGTTTTCTTTGGATAAACAACCAGGAGTGGAATTGCTGGATGTATGATAGCTCTATTTTTTGTATTAAGGAATCTTTATACTGTTCTCTATAGTGGTGACACCAATTTACATTTTCACCAATGTTGTAGGAGGTTTCCTTTTCCTCACATCCTCACCAACACTTGTTATTTGTTGTCTTTTTGGTAATAGCCATTCTTCCAGGTGTGAGGTGGTATCTCATTGTGGTTTTGATTTGCATTTCCTCGATGATTAGCGATAGGGGGGTCTTTTTGTATGCTTATTGACCATGTACATGTCTTTGGAAAAATTTATTTAGATCCTCTGCCCATTGTTTAATTGGGTTGTCTGGGTTTTTTTCACGTTGGAGTGTATGAGTCCTTTGTATATTTTGGGTATAAATCCCTTATCTACTTCCTACCAGGTTTATGAGTGATTGATCGACTAGCTTATAGTGTATTTGCCTTCACTATTGAGAGTTTTCCTTCAGTACTCGTCACGTTTCTAGCTGTGGTCTCTTCTCTCCTGTTTAGTGAAGCCCCGTTAGCACTTCCTGCAGCCCCGGGCTGGCAGGGCAGCCTCTGTTAGCTCCTCCTCGTTCAGTCACCAAGCTGTATCTCACTCTGCGACCCCGTGTGCACCAGGCCTCCCTGTCCCTCACCATCTTCCCGTGTTCTCCCAAGTTCATGTCCACTGAACCGGTGATGCCATCCAATCATTTCATGTTCTGTTGCCTCCTTCTCCTTCCGCTTTCAGTCCTTCCCAGCATCAGGGTGTTTTCCAATGAGTTGGCTCTTCGCATCAGATAGCCAAAATATTTGAGATTCAGGATCAGTTTTAGCTCCTTGTTTGTCCTTAAAATTTTTAATGTCTCCATCAAATCTGAATGATAATGTTGGTGGGTAGATTTTTTTGTTTGTTTGTAGGTTTTCCATTTCATCGCGTTAAATATATGGTACCACTCCCTCCTGGCCTGCAGAGTTTCTGCTGCAAAGTCAGCTGAGAGCCTTATAGGAATTCCCTCATATGTGACTAGTTGCTTTTCTCCTATTGCTTTTAATATTCTCTCTTTACCTTTAATTTTTTAATTTTGATTACAATGTGTCTTGGTGTGGTCCTCCTTGGGTTGATCTTATGTGGGACTCTCTGTGAATCTTGCTTATTTTCCCAGGTCAGGAAAGTTTTCAGTTCAGTTTTCATTATGTCTTCAAATACTGTTCTCTACCCCTTTCTCTCTTCACCGTCTGAAACTCCTATAATGGAAATGTTAATACACTCGATAGTGTCCAAGTGGTCTCTTACACTGCCCTCACTTTTGTTTACCTTTCTGTCCTCACCTTTAAAATTCTTTTCCATTCTGTTTGACTCCTCTCCCCCACTCTGCATTCCAGTCCACGGATCCATTCCGCTCCATCACTGAATCTCCTGTTGACTCCTGCCAGTGTACTTTTCCTTTCAGCTATTGTGTTCCTCATCTGTGTTTGGTTATTTATATTTCTAAACATAAACTTAAAAATCTTCTAACTTCTTGCTTTGTTCACCCATTCTTCTGAGTTCTTTGAGCATCTTTATGATCATTGCCTTGAACTCTTTATCTGATACATGGCTTGTCTCTACTTCTTCATTTAATTCTTCTTCTGAGGTTTTGTCTTGTTCCTTCCTTTGGAACCTATTTCTCTGTCACCTCATTTTGCTAATCTGCTGTTTTTATTCCTCTGTATTTGATGTGTTGGTTATGTTTCCCGATCTTGGAGAAGTGGTCTCATGTAGGAAACATCCTACGGGGCCTGGCAGTACACGTCCCCTTGGTCAACAGAGGCACATGTCGTGGGCGCTCTCTGCCTGGGCCTGTGTGTCTTTCTGTTGTGGTGAGCTGCTGCTGTGGGCAGTCTGGTTGGCATGGCTGGTCCCCAGTGCAGTGAGTTGCCAGATCCCGCCCCGTGTGGAGGCTGCTGGCTGCTGGCCAGTGGGACTGTGTCCTTCTCTGCTCTACCTGATGACCGCGGAGCAGAAAGCACCCTAAACACCATGGGACTGTGTCCTCCTCTGCCCTACCTGACGACTGCAGAGCAGAAAGCACCCTAAACACCATGGTCACCTTCCCACCATGTGTTATTCCATCAGAGAGACTCTGAGTCAGAAAAAAGTATTGTGCCTCCCAATGAGAAAGAGCTAATGATGAGACCAGAGCCTTTTCTGTTAAAATTGGCTTTGCTGAAATAGGACTGTATCAATTACTAGAGGAACTTAAAAAATAATCTGGAAAAAAAGCCAAGAAATAAACAACCCCAAACAACCTGTGCTGAGTTGGTGTGCACAGTGAGCACACCTTCTGGGTGACCACTCCCTCGTGGGCAGGAGGACCTTCCCGAGGGTACATGGAGGGCATCATGTAAATGTCAAGACAGCAGAAGCCACACCTTTCCTGTTCATGCTTGGTCCCCACCTGACACCAAGGAGACCCTCAAATATTCGAAGCGTTGAGAGGAACGGAAAAGTAAAAAGCAGAAGGCTTTCTTACCCAGGCCTATTGGGCCTGAGTCCCTCTTAAAGACCCAGGTTTTCCCTCATTCACTGCTTTTCCCAGAAAAGCAAGGTAAAGCAGATGGCACCACCATGATAACTAAAGTGTCTGCAGCCTCGGAGTGGTTGCACTTGGAGGCAAAAAGCAACAGTTCATTGCGAGGAGCAGCAAGCCCTTTTCCTCTTGGATGTGAGCTGCTTGGTTGACTTGAAAAGATCAATTGGGATTCAGATGTAGTTATTCACAATCTTTAATTTAAGAACATGTTGAGTTAATTTGCAACTCTGATGTCCTCTCATGTCAGAGACCCCCACACACGAAGAAGGAAGCTTTAAAAAATTCTGAAATAGCATTATTATTATTGAAAATAAAGCTGTGTCCTTTTGCTCAACATTGAGAAAAAAATAATTTTACAAGGTTGGCTAAGTAGTGCTGTGGTTTCCCCGGGGCCCAGGGATCATGGTCTCTTTTATAATCCTGTAATATTGATGAGACCATCTGGGATGAGTGAAGAACTGATGGGCAGAAGAAAACTTCCGTGTAAGCAAGAAATAGAGTCCGGGAGATTCAATCATCGTTGTGAAAAGGAAGGTGCGTTTACAGGGTTGTTACGAAGCCGTGATGAGACTGTCAGTGTGATTGGTTTCCTTCTGTGACACCAGGAGCTGACACAGAGGAGCATGTCCAGGGCCCTCGGCTCGGAGAAGGCGCTTTCCTGGGAGAGTGAATGGCTCTTCAGACAATGAGACAAATGCGTGTTTCCATCTGGGAGATGCTTTCCTGGACAGAAAATAAATGACACCCAAGACCAGTGAAGCAAATGAAGTGGCTCCGCCAGCACCAAGCTCCTCAGTCTTCTGGCATCATCCATCCCGCCGCACACCATCCACCCATGACGTGGCCAGGGCAGGTAGGAAGGGAGTTGCTCATTGGCATAAAGGGAAGGTGGGGGCGGGGGGCTCCTGCCAGCCTTAAAGGAACTCTGGGGAGCACGACCTTTCCTGGCAGGATGGAGACTGGTGGGTAATCTGGGGATCTAGGGCACTGAGTGGGTGGTATCGGTGCACAGTTGCCAGATAAAATGCAGGGCAATATCAATTAATGTAATCAATAAACAATCAATAATTAGAACAGTGTGTGTGTTCTCAGTCATGTTTGACTCTGCGATGCTATGGACTGTAGCCCTCCAGGCTCCTCTGTCCATGAAATTCTACAGACAAGAATGCTGGAGTGTGTTTCTATTTCCTCTTCCAGGGGATCTTCCCAACCCAGGGGTAAAACCTTCATCTCCTATGTCTCCTACATTGGTAGGTGGGTTCTTTACCACTGAGCCACCTGGGAAGCCCCCTAATGAGAGTAGAAAAGAGTTTTATTGGAGCCAAACTGAGGGCTAGCCCACTTCCCAGATAACTCTGGAGAAGCAGGGCTTTAGCACAGTGTTATATCTTGTTGGAATGAAGAACATTAAGCAAGTCAGGGATACATTTCTTCAAGTTTTCAAGGATAACCACCCCCCCCAACAACCTAGACCAGCATGTACACAGGGAGTCAGCACGGCCTCACAGCTGGGAAGGGAGTCTCATTATGGAAGGAGGGCCAGCACTGGCCTCCCAGGAAGAGGGATGTTTAATCTTTATGTCGAGTCTGGATTCAGATTTGTGGAAGACAGCTGTCAAAGGAGCTGGGGATTCCATCATCTTCTCTCAAATTCATGGGAAAGAAGGCTTCAACTTGGGAGGAATCATGGAAGCATATGGTGTCCCCCAAAGTCAGGGCAGCCCAGCCCCCAGCAGGAAGATGGACTGCTCTGAGCAGAGCGAGGAGGAAAAGGGGAGCTTTGGGGTTGAATTTCTGCTGACTGTAATCTACACAGGGAAAGAGATTTAACTTTCTAAATTTCATAATGAATGAGAACTTGCAAATTAATAATATGCTAATTGATACCATTTCTTTGTATTATTAATGCATGTTTTGGGGGCATTTTGTGTTGTCCCTGGGCCTCATTATCTGTCTGCTAAATAGCTAGGAGTTGGCAGTGCTGGGCATAATTTGAAGTGAGAGATGAGACAGGACGTGTGTGCCTGTTCTCAGGGTGAGCTATGAACTTGGCGCTCATTCACAGAGCAGCCTGTTCCCGTATCCAGAGGTTCCTGGAGGCAGAGGTGGACCCGTCCCCCACCAGGCAGTCCTCGGGACATGTGGCTGTGGGGTGGGTGGTCTTGGCATGCACTGCCGGCCACCCTCTGCTATGACCTGAATGTTTGTGTGTCCCCCACCTTGCCTGCAATGCAGGAAACCCAGGTTCGATCCCTGGGTTGGGAAGATCCCCTGGAGAAGAGAATGGCAAACCTCTCCAGTACTCTTGCCTGGAAAATCCCATGGACAGGGGAGTCTGGTGGGCTACAGTCCATGGGTCACAAAGAGTCGGACATAACTGGATTGAGTGACTAACACTTTCACTTTCCCTAATTTGCATCTTGAAGTCCTGCCCACAAAGTGATCAAATTAGGAGGCAGGGCCTCTGGAAGATAAAGTAGGTATTGATGAGTCATGAGGGTGGAGCCCCCTGGATAGTCCCCCTGTAAGAAGAGGAAGAGACTCCTGAATTTGCATCCTTTGTCACATGGAGACCCATTGAGAAGGTGGCTGTGTGCAAGCCAGTACAGGAGCCCCCACCGAGGACAGAATCTGCAGGGACCTTGCTTTTGAACTTCTTGGCCTCCAGAACTGTGAAAAAATATCTGAGTCTGTCACTGAAGTCCTCCAGGTCTATGATATTTTGTTCTGATGCCTGAGCTGACTGATACACCTTCTCCCCAGGAACAGCCACTGCCCAGCTGGCCGTCCTAGGGACTACAGCCAGTGGGTTATGAGAAGGAAGGCCTAGGCTCTGAGGTCAGCCCCTTGGTGCGGCACAGTTTTAGGAGTGAACTTGGATATCGCTCCTCAGAGGGAGCAGCGAGGGCCACCTCTCTCTCCTCCTCCTCAGCCTGCTCCTCCCCTAGAAGGAGACCTGGTTTTCTGATGAGTAGCTCGGAGAATCTGAGGTCTCCTGGTCCACGCGTGACCTCTGTCTCCCTCCCTTGTCATCTCACACATTGGCCGTGTGAACATCTCTGAAGGTCCTGACCTGAGAGCCTCTTCCTTCCAGTCCCCGCCATCCTGGTAGAAACCCACGCTGGGATCACCTGCGCTTCCTCTCACAGGTGTGACGCACACCTGCTCAGGGCGGTTGTCGTCCCAGGTGTGAATTCCTCACTTCACTTCACAAGGTGGATGTTTCCCCATGGTTGTCCACAGGCAACAACTGTCTTCTCTGGGGTCCAGACTCAGCATCTGTGCGTATATGACCCCCAACACCCCCAGGCATAGAGGCTGTTTTGTGGAAGGTGCAGAGATGTGAGCACAAGCTCATGGGGAAGGAAAATAGTCACCAAAGCAAAACAAAAATACTGCGACTATTTTCTTATTTACTGAGTTGAATTGCATTTCTAATACCAGCCACCAACACTTACAGAGTTTACCTGAAAAATATCAAGCAATAAATCTAAAAAAAGATGTATAAGGGAAAGTAATAAAAACTTATTTTAAAAGTTATTAAAGAAGACCTAAATAAATGGAGAAATATACCACAGGTGTGGCTAAGAAGACTCAATGTCATAACGATATGAATTCACCAAAAAAGTAATTTACAGACTCAGGCACTGTGAATTTTTCTTGTGTCAAGTGGTGTTCTCACATAATAGGATTTTGATGGTTTATAGAATTCTATTACGGAGACATACCAACATTTACTTAAGATATCTCTTATGGCTTGATATTCAGATCTTTTTATATTTTTCATTGATGCAAAATATATTGTGTTGAAAACCCTTGAATTCAAGTTATCAGATGTATTTCTAATTATTTACTTGTTACTAATTCTTAGCTGTAAAATTGCTAGACCAAAGCAGAAGCCATTTAAAATATTTTTCATTTGCTTATCAGTAATATTTTGCTCAAATTTTACTCTTCCTATCAAGTTTGCCTATGTCTTTTTTAAAAATTGGGGTACAGTTGCTGTACACTACTGCTAATTTCCGCTGTGCAGCAGAGTGACTCAGCTGTGTGTGCAAATAGTCGGGTTTCCTTCCCACTTAAGTCTCTGCGGAACACTGAATAGAAGGCCCTGTGCTGTGCAGCAGGTCTCATTAATCACCTGTGTTACACACACTAGTGAATGCCTGTCACCCCCCATCTCCCAGTTCATCCCGCCCCTTCTCTCCCCTTATCATCCATACGTTTGTTCCCTATATTGGCCATGAAATTAAAAGACGCTTACTCCTTGGAAGAAAAGTTATGACCAACCTAGATAGCATATTCAAAAGCAGAGACATTACTTTGTTAACAGAGGTTCGTCTAATCAAGGCTATGGTTTTTCCTGTGGTCATGTATGGATGTGAGAGTTGGACTGTGAAGAAGGCTGAGTGCCGAAGAATTGATGCTTTTGAACTGTGGTGTTGGAGAAGACTCTTGAGAGTCCCTTGGACTGCAAGGAGATCCAACCAGTCCATTCTGAAGGAGATCAGCCCTGGCATTTCTTTGGAAGGAATGATGCTAAAGCTGAAACTCCAGTACTTTGGCCACCTCATGAGAAGAGTTGACTCATTGGAGAAGATCTGATGCTGGGAGGGATTGGGGGCAGGAGGAGAAGGGGATGACAGAGGATGAGATGGCTGGATGGCATCACTGACTCAATGGACGTGAGTCTGAGTGAACTCCGGGAGTTGGTGATGGACAGGGAGGCCTGGCGTGCTGCGATTCATGGGGTCACAAAGAGTCAAACATGACTGAGCGACTGATCTGATCTGATCTGATTTCTGTTTTGTAGATAAGATCTTCTATACCGTTTTTCTAGATTCCACATACGTTCTTTAATATATGATATTTGTTTTTCTCTTTCTGACTCACTTCATTCTGTATGACAGTCTATAAAGCAGCTTGCGGATGTCCTCACGTTACCGCTCATCTTTGGTAACAGGACAGCAGAATGAATGCATCCATCCTCCCGTTGCTGACCTGTGCTCTGTGGAGCTGAAGAACATTCCAGCAAACATCAGGCGCATGCGTGGTGCATGAGAAATATTCTTTAATAACAGAATAAAAGGCACAACTGAGATTGAGGTGCGATTGTTGCCCACTTTCTGCTCTGTGCTGTGAAGGGAAGGGGAGCAGATACAGGAGCCAGCTTTCACCTGGGCCGGCCCTTCACACAGTAGGATGTATCAAAGCACCGTGTTCTTAATGAGACGCAGCCGAGCGGAGCGGAAAGGTCGTGAGACAGGACACCCCGGGACCCAGCAAGGTGCTGCTGAGATGCTCAAAGGAGAGGGGGTGGAAATAGGTGGCCTCTCAGGCTTGCCTTCCCTGTAAGCGTCCATGTTTCATCTCCCATGAGTACCTCATCTTCATACCACAATCTGAGGAAAACTGCATGAAATCAGAGAATAGTGATTCATAAAACGTTTAAAAACTTGGAGCCCCTGTAATTACCAGGCAGGTGCAAATGTGCAAAGCACACGTTGGACCTTCTATTAGATGCTAGAGAAGGGCCCGAGGCCCCGGACAGTCACTGCCCTCAACCCAGGCGGCGAGGCATTTACGACCTACGTGACCTTGGGGAGAAAAACCCAGTTTGTACCCAGAGGATTTTTGCTGTTTTGTAAAATCAGTCACTGCTGTTAGTGTTACATCCATGCTTTATGATGGCCAGTAAGGACCTGGGTCTAATTTTATGATCGTATCCACTGCTGTATATTCTGTTTACTGAAGGCGAAACATTTCCAATTTATAGTTGACATTTTCCCTGGCTTCCTTGGCATAAATTGCAGACACATTTATGTGTGTATAAACCATATGCATCTCAGTTTTAATACATTTTAAAAAGTTGGATCTTTTAAAAGACAAATGCCTGTTTTTCTTGATAACCCATTAATGTCTTCATTTTGGCGAAGTCTTGGGGCTTCCCTACTGGCTTAGAGGTAAAGAATCTCCCTGCAATGGGATCCAGGTTCAATCCCTGGGTCTGGAAGATCCCCTGGAGGAGGGCATGGCAACCCACTCCAGTATTCTTGCCTGGAGAATCCCATGGACAGAGCTACAGTCCATGGGGTCACAGAGAGTCGGGCATGACTGGAGTGACTGAGCACGCATGCACGCACCCTGGAGACCATGAGGAGGCTGTACTGACAAATGCTGAAAACTGGGAGGCCCCCACCTGGCAGGTTGGGTGGGAGCTGTCTGCCTTTGGACCCCAGGGTGGAAAGTCCTGATCAGCACAGTTGGGACATTCTTGCTCAAGTATTGTTCTGATGACAGTGCTAGTTAATTCTTAAAACCCAGGGCAGATTTTTAGGGACATTCTACAAATGTGAAAAAGTTTAATTTATATTTGTTACTTTAAGTATGTGAATGGGACTTCTGCCTTTAAACCAAGGAATAAATATATTATAGTCATTTTAGTACCAAAACCTTGTTTACAGTTGATTCTCCAAGCACAGCTGAACGCTGAACAGCATAAACCCAGAACCCCCACAGCCCAGCTGGACTCTGGCAGCGTCAGTGAGTGCTGGTCTGGCGTGGCCGCATCCCTGTCCATAAACCACAGCCCCCAGCCTTCTCTGTGTGTCGCTGGGATGGTCCATCATACACCGTGTGGCCTGTTCAGCTCATCAGGCAGAATTTACGGTTGAGTTGTTAACCAGACTGTCAAAGGGGGAATTCCATGATAGTCCAGTGGGAACGAAGATCCCACAAAAACAAAACAAACAAACAAACAAACAAACAAAAAAACACATGCCCCAAACGCTAACAGGACCAGGTGTGGGGTCCAGCTCAGACCCACCAGCAGTGCTGGGATGTCAGCTGGTCCTAGAGCGCTGGCCCTGGCGAGGGGGTGGACGCAGCCCTTACTGGTACTTCATGAAGGAAGTGTGCTTTGAGCCTCACAGTCCGGAGCCTTGCTGACGCGAGAGAGGCTAAGTTGCTGAAGTTCAAGAGAAGGTGTGCTGTTGACCCTAGAAGATGCCTGAAGCTGAAAAGCTGGATGCATCTGGAAATGGTCTGCGGAGGTTTCAGCTTTTAAAGATGGTGATGTAACCTTTAGATCAACCTTCTACAGACCAAATGGATGAAGCATCCTATCAATAGAAGCCCAGGTGAGCAGACCCTATAAAAATGTCTTGTTTGAGCCAAGAGAAGCTCCAGTCCAGAGCAAATTCTATTTCTGCTTTTATCACTTACAGCAGCATAAAAGACAGGAACTCTGAAAACTTGGGAAAGTGCTAGATAGAGGTGGTGGATTACTGATGACTGCGATACCATCACCGATCAATGCGGAAGTCGCAATTCAATGAAGAGATTGGAAACTTCTCCTGCTCAGAGAAATCCCCAGCGCGCTCCTTTCTTGGTTGTAGCTCATGTACTGCAGACGTCTTTCATTACCCCTCCCCAGGGGCCGCTGGCAGGGGGACACGTCCCCGCCGTGATCGGCTTGACGGGTCTGGAGGGGGTCCTGCCTGGACCAAACATCACAGCAGAGAACTTCATTATTCAGCGGACGCCATCTCAGGAGCCACACTCTGAAGCACTGTGTCCATTTAATCATTTTCCAATCTGCTCCTTTGTGAAATTCATTACTTTTCATGGAAACAAATATCTGTCAAAATATCAGATCAGGCTGGCACTTGAAGATTCTAATATCCTCAGCCTCAATGACTTCACATCCTTTGTTTTTTTTCCTTGAAAAGAGGCCTGGTGAGACGTCTCCGAGGACGTCTTCTTGATCTCTGGCCATTTTCATGGCATCAGGTGGTAAACCCTCTTAATTGGTTTAGCTTGCCCAGGGGCTGGGTTCCAGCTGCCCTCATACAACCAAGAGGCCATTGCAGAGGAGCCGGGACAAGCCTGCGTGCACTTTTCAGGGCAGATAAACTCTCCACGTGAGAGGCCAAATGCCATATTACCTCTCATAAAAAGCGCCAGGCCTCTAATAGAGGGCTGCACCGGCATGTCCAGTAGAGGCCTGGTCGAGACGGAGAGTGTGGCGTTTCCTGCTGCAGTCTGGTGTTTGTCTCAGGTTTTCATTAGCCAGAGAGCTCGAAGGAAATATAGGTCAGCGGGCAATCTGGAGACACTCTTCCCACCTCTGAACTGGCTTTGCTCTACGCATGCCCCGGTGGCAGATGGATACAGGGCCGTTCGAAGCTGGGGTCCCGCCAGCTCCTTCCTCCTCTTCCTCCTTCCTTCCGTGCTCCATCTCCACCCGAGTCCTCCCACCCTTTCTTCCCCAAGTGCTCCCTGCGGGGCAGCAGGTGTGGGGGAGAGGTGCCCACAGGACCGGCAGCCTGGCGTCCTGCTTGGTTCTCGCTGCAGCACCTGCTCCCGGAGGGAGCCTCAACTGTGGGAGGATGACTTCTGGCCGTTCACAAAGATGAACAGGAGACACCTCGACTCTCTGGAGCCTTCGTGATAAAAGCCCCGTGTCCCTGGGCTCAAAGCCGGCTTCCTGTGTCCGGACACCTTCCCTCGGCTACGATGACTGAATTCCTGGTTCCCCCCAGAGACACTCCCTGCTCCCCATTGCACCCCATGAAACCCACTCTCCCCTCCATCATTCACTTCCCTCTTCCCACCCCTAGATGCTGAATCACTTTCAAGAAAACTGCAGTGACTTGTTTTTCGAGTCAGCGGCTCCTATGAAAACAGTCGTGGACTTGATTTAACTAACCAGGATTTAGACTCAGCTACAGATTTACAGCCAAACTGTTTTCTCCCCTCATACACACATTCCAGTGGAAAAACATGATTTCCGACTCGAGGTGAAGCAGACCATCAGCTGCAGGTAAATAGAAATAGAGGGAAACAAAGCATGAACGCGCAGCAGCAACAGCAAGACGTCTGCATCCGTCTGGGTCCAGGGCGCAGAGTGCAGTGTGCGCTCCGTGAAGGCAGGCGCCCTGCACGGTCCCCCTGGAGCCCCGGGCCCGGGGGGCGGGGGGCGGGGTGGGGGGAGGAGGCGGGGGCTGGCTTCCCGGGAGGGGCCCCGACGGAGGCAGCCAGCTGCGGTCCTGCGGGGACAGTGCTTGGCACTCGGGTACCGGCGGAGCAGAGAGCAGCAGCTTCACGCAGGGACGCCGCCCCGCTGCCTTTCCAGCGCCCCTGGGGCGTCTGGTGGGAACCTGCTCCAGCAAGTTTAGGTTTGGGTGAAACGTTGAAAATGACTAGCGGATCATTTGTTTGCAAGGATTTGGGGACCAGGTATCATGGCAGACACTGAGATAAACCATGCGCATCAGACGTTGTGAGGAGTGCAGTGGGTGAAGGCGGTCGCCAATCAGATCGTCGCCCAAACAGCTGTGCTGAGGGCTGTGCTCCTCCCACCGAGAGGCTGTGCGGTCCAGGGGGTGATGTCTGCTTGGGAGCCAGGAGCGTGTGCGGCGTCTCACAGCAAAGCGAGGGACTGTGGTCTTCACCCTAAGAGCAACAGGAGGGCATCCTAAGGGCTCACAAAACGGGAACGATTTTAGTCAGGGAAGTGGTAGGATCAGTTTTGACTTTTTAAAAAAGATCTCTGCAGGAGGAAATCCAAAAGCGAAGGGACCCAGGACCCTGATCGCTTCCTTTCTTCTCTCTCTGAACTCCAAACGGGAAGGATGAGGTGGGGGTGCTGCTCTCCCGGGTTGGGAAGACAGTGCAGGTGCCCCTGAGGTCAGCCCTGGACTGTGACACAGGGACACCTGGCCCGGTTAACAAGTACAGCTCAGCCTCCTCGCCTCTTACTATGCTTGACTCACTGCAACTCTCCATGGACATTCTTCATGGCCAGCTCACGCAGAGCCTAAGTAGTTCCATGATGAACACGCTCTGCTCTGAAGTGCAACACCCCTCAGTCCTTGGCTCTGTGGCTCAAGGACAACCCCAGGAATGCACACGGTTTATGAAGGCCGTCACGATCTCATCCCTTCAGAGTTCCGAGACTCTGCGCTTAATGACACATCCCGTGGCTTGTCCCCCACATAACAGGCGGCGCCAGCTCTTGAACACATTCTGCAAGTTTACTTGGTGTGACGGGAGTGAATATAAAACTATTTGCAACTGATGCACAAGTAAAAATAAAATCTTTATCTCTATCCAGAAAGCTCTCAGCCATGGCACCAGCTGTCACATGGAGACAGAGTCCTCAACTTTGGGGTGCCTACAGCACCAGCGTCCCCAGGACAAGCGGATGCAGGCAGCCAGTGGCCAGGGGGCGGTCCCCACTGCTTCCGGGCCTCTCCCTGGCTCTCTACTTCTTCTCCCCTGTCAGATGAGGGTGTTTTGGCTCTACGATGCTCTTCCTGGAATGTAGAAACCCTCTTCTGAATGCAGGGGATGCCGCCAGTCCAAGAAGTGGCAGAAAACAAATGCTTTTTGGAAAAAAAAAACAATGCTTCTTTGAACCCACCAGCCTTTTCTCTTTTTTGTAGCTATAGGTCAGCATTGTGTTGTGTATATTGTGTTAGGTGAAGTCTCCCCTGGGTAATGAGATGTCATAGTAAATGAGGGGGCTCTCCTGAGATAGGGTACCGCTTTCTACATCACTAAGGCACTGATGCTCAGATGCATTCCTTGATTCACCCAACGCCTATCCATCTCATCTCTCTCTGACTCTTTTGGTCTCTGTCTCCCTTTCTCTCTCCTTCTCTCCATCTCCCTCCGTACATGCTTTGTCTCTTATACATGATAAACAAAGCAGAGGCATGGGGTGAGGGTGGCCCTGCGTAGCGGGTAGCTCTAAGGAGCTAGCTGGATGGAAGATCTATGAGTGGGATGGAGACCTTTTTTTTGAGGGGGAGGGGAGGTATATAAGTTTTGATGTACAACTTTTCTGGTTAGTTATCGGTGCAAAAAAAGAAAGCCAACAAAATTTAATGGTGCAAAGACCTTTTATTAGGCTTGCAATTCTGTGGTTCTAGAATTCAGAGAGACCAGAGCCAAAGTCTTGCTGAGGGGCTTTCAGGGCTGGGGCTGGCGGGGTCTGCTCCTCGGGGCTCCTAATCCTGTGGCTTTGCTTCTTCTCCATGTGGTGTGGCTGCAGTCGTAATGTCCCACATGGCCCTGGGCTGGGGGCTGGCTGAAAGGGCTCTCTCTGCACATGGCCTCTCTTAGGCTGACAGGGACTCCTCCCAGGGGTAGGCAGGTGTTTAAGGGCGCAGCTGCTTTTCTGCTGAAGGGGTATCCCAAGAAACAGCAAGTGGAAACCTCAGGTTTCTTAAGTCCCAGGCTTGTCCCTCCTATCGTATTCTGCTGGTCACTGCAATGGGGCATCTGACCTAGATTCAGGGGGTGGGGATCAAAGACCCGCTGGTGATGGAGTGAGCATAAAAGAAAACACACCTTTTTCATCTGCGTGACACCTCCTGCTGGGGACCACGTGACCCCCTGGCCTGCTCAGAGTTTGGGGAAATTGACTTGGGGGAAACTGAACAGGAAGGGGAGAGGGAGACGTGGCTGTGACCTGGCAGCTTCACTATTGGTGCAGAAAACCAAACCAACACCACCGGATGGGGTGAAGGGACAGCCCTTTCCTCAGGCGCACAATTCTGGGGCCTGGAATTCAGAGATACCGTGATCAGCTCCTCCCCAGTGGGCTTGCAGGGCTGGGCTGGGCTGGTCTCTGGGTTCCTGATTATCTGGGGCCTTGAGAAATCTGGCGGAATCTCCAGGAAAAACCACAGAGGGGTCAGAAGGAAGGGCACCTTGCTGACGTCAGGACGTCGTGTGGTAGCTGCCCAGACTTACACCCCACGCACCACATTTTCACCATTTCCTTTTTTCTTCAGTTCAGTTCAGTTCAGTCGCTCAGTCGTGTCCGACTCTTTTCGACCCCATGAATCGCAGCACGCCAGGCCTCCCTGTCCATCACCAATTCCCGGAGTTCACTGAGACTCTTGTGCATCGAGTCGGTGATGTCATCCAGCCATCTCATCCTCTGTCGTCCCCTTCTCCTCCTGCCCTCAATCCCTCCCAGCATCAGGGTCTTTTCCAATGAGTCAACTCTTCACATGAGGTGGCCAAAGTACTGGAGTTTCAGCTTTAGCATCATTCCTTCCAAAGAAATCCCAGGGCTGATCTCCTTCAGAATGGACTGGTTGGATCTCCTTGCAGTCCAAGGGACTTTCAAGAGTCTTCTCCAACACCACATCACTTCATGGGAAATAGATGGGGAAACAATGGAAACAGTGTCGTACTTTATTTTTCTGGGCTCCAAAATCACTGTAGATGGTGACTGCAGCCAAGAAATTAAAAGACACTTACTCCTTGGAAGAAAAGTTATGACCAAACTAGATAGCATATTCAAAAGCAGAGACATTACTTTGCCAACAAAGGTCGGTCTAGTCAAGGCTATGGTTTTTCCAGTGGTCATGTATGGATGTGAGAGTTGGACTGTGAAGAAAGCTGAGCACCAAAGAATTGATGCTTTTGAACTGTGGATTAAATATGGTCTTATAGACCAGTCTGGAGAGGGCAATGGCACCCCATTCCAATACTCTTGCCTGGAAAATCCCATGGACGGAGGAGCCTGGTAGGCTGCAGTCCATGGAGTCGCTAGGAGTTGGACACGACTGAGTGACTTCACTTTGACTTTTCACTTTTATGCACTGGAGAAGGAAATGGCAACCCACTCCAGTGTTCTTGCCTGGAGAATCCCATGGACAGATGAGCCTGGTGGGCTGCCATCTATGGGGTCGCACAGAATCGGACACGACTGAAGCGACTTAGCAGCAGCAGCAGCAGCAGCAGCATAGACCAGTCTATGCTGTGAGAGCTTGAAGAAGAGTCCCGTCTGAGTTCCCTGTGGGGAAGGTGCCCTCTCAGCGCCCTCTGTGACTTGTTTGTCTTCCTCAGGCCAAGAGCCGGACAGTCTGGCCTGTGTCCCTGCTCT
Source organism: Bos mutus (assembly GCF_027580195.1). Taxonomy (NCBI): domain Eukaryota; kingdom Metazoa; phylum Chordata; class Mammalia; order Artiodactyla; family Bovidae; genus Bos; species Bos mutus. The sequence goes on along the minus strand of NC_091642.1, from coordinate 2,246,850 downwards.
GGGCTGTCCAGAAGCTCATGGTCAGTGCTGGCCTGGCTGCAGCCTTGGGACACGGTCCTGGCTTCCCACCAGGCCTCTGGCTGCCCCACCCAAGGGCTCGTCTCTTTGCTTAAACACATTTTCATTTTATAGCATCTGTGTTTTCAGTGCTACTTTTGGAAGCTACCTAGGTATACATAAACAAGCTGATGCTCAGTTGCTCAGTCGTGTCTGACTCTTTGAGACCCTGTGGACTACGGCCCTCCAGGCTTCTCTGTGCATGGGATTCTCCAGGTAACAATACTGGAGTGGGTTACCATTTCCTTCTCCAGGGGATCTTCCCAACCAGATCGAACCCTCATCTCCTGCGTCTCCTGCATTGGCAGGTGGGTTCTTTACCACTGAGCCAGCAGGGAAGCCCTGCTAATAGTTCAAGTTTAAAAACTTCTTCGTGGAGGAAAAGTCTCTCAGACAAGGGCCACTTATGGATTCCAGCAGGTGCTGCATTAGGCTGAGATTGGTGGTAAGAAACCGTCCCCTGTGAGGCCTTGGGACTGAACCAGGGGCTTTCTCTCTGCCCTCCACTGGGAGGCATGCAGAACACATGAGGGGCAAGAGCTGATGAAGACGGCAGGCAGGCGCAAAACAGGACCATTTTGAAGGCAGACCCCGTGGGGAGCAGCTCCTGTGAACCTGTTCAGAGCCCGTCAGGACCACCTATCTAACCTACAAAGAGAATTTTATGGCTGTCGCCGCGGCAGCCGAAATGGGCCTACAAACCGTCACGTTCAATCTCCATCAGTGATTAAGTGGAGATCATAATCCAGAGGTTTTTCAAACACATTTCCTCAAATTTGCATCTAACTACTCTTAATTATGGATACTGTCACCATCCCATGCTTAATCAGATCAGAGAATTCCTCTCCGGGGAGAAATGATTCTTCCCTCAAAGCGGCGCGCCGGCCACGTGCGTATCAGATGAAGGCGTGCGATCATCAGAGGTGCTGCTCCTGAGGCAGGTGGGCATCTTCAGGGCCCCATGTGCAAGGTGCAGGCCGCGGGCTGGGGGCGGCTCTGGGAGGTGGGGGCAGGCCCTGCAGAGCGGCCCAGCGGCAGGAGGGGACCCCTAGACATCACCTCTCATTCTCTTTTCCCCAGTTCTTGCTCCAAGCCCTTGGAATATCTCAAAGCACAATAAGAAGCACAGGTATATTAAAAACCTCCTTCACAGACAGGGAGTCTTATATTCAAAAGAAATAATTTCGCCCTTCATGTTGCCAGGTGAACAGTTTCCAGCGCCCCAGGCCAGGGGCAGCTGGCACTTTGGCTTCCCCACCCCACCCTGTTTGCCCAGTGCTGGGGCTTTACTCATATCCTAGAGCAGGGCCCCTCTGCCCCCTGCCGAGGAGGGGGCTGCAGGGGTCGTGTCTGGAGGGGACCTGCACCCCATCCTTCTCTTCTGAGTTGCATCCTCCTCAACTTCAGACAAGCTTTGGTTTACTGTTGCTGTTGCTGAGTTGTGTTGCGTCTGACTCTTTGCGACCCCAGGGACTGCAGCACACCAGGCTTCGCTGTCCTCCACTGTCTCCCAGAGTTTCCTCAAATTCATGTCCATTGAATCAGTGATGCTATCTAACCATCTCATCCTCTGTCGACCCCTTCTTTTGCCGTAAATCTTTCCCAGCATCAGGATCTTTTCCAGTGAGTTGGCTCCTCACATCAAGTGGCCAAAGTACTGCAGCTTCCGCTTTAGTATCAGTCCTTCCAAGGAATATTCAGGGTTGATTTCCTTTAGGATTGACTGGTTTGATCTCTGCAGTCCAAGGGACTCCCCAGAGTCTTCATCATCTAGATTTAATATCTGATGAAATGGGAGAACTTGGAATCCCTAGTCTTTTTCATTTGGGATCCAACTGGTCCATCATCAATTCTGACCTTCTGAAATCTGAAACACCTTTTACAAACTTGCCTCCACCCACTTCTGTGCAGAGATGTTTCTTATCCCTCACCTGGACCACGTTCTCAGGACTAGTTTCTTTACCTCCCCTCTCCACCCCTCCCCCCACCCCCATGTCTGGTCTTCTTGACCTACTTCCTAATGACAACAAATATATATACATATATACATGTGCTGTGTCACATACATATGTAACTGGAATATATTCAGCTATACATCTTCAGCAAAGAGATACATGTATTCATCCAGGAGACAGAACCATGGGAGCGTCCAGACAAGGAGGGTGAGGCTCAGAGTGCGTGACAGGCCAGCTCGCCGCCGGGTCACCCCACGGTGGGTCTGTTCCCGGGGCCTCTTAGGGGCGAGCATCTCATCACCATGCACCTGCCGTTCAGGCTGTGGTGGGCAGCCGCTGGGATGGGCCCAGTGAGGCTGCTCTCCGGGGCTTCACTTCCTTGTAGAATCCCCTCTCCCGGGGTTTGGGCTGTGCCTGGTGAGCCACTTACAAAGCAGAAAATGGCAAAAGTGACTGCTCTGGGTCCCTTGGTACTGCTTCCTGGTGGCTTAGGTCAGGGGATCACTGGTAGAAAATGGGGGGGCAGCAAAGGGGAGAACGTGGAACATCCCCCCACTCTGGCCAGCACCACTGGGCATTCTACTTGCCACGTTCCCAGCTCCCACCAGGACCACCCACCCCAGGGGCTGGTTCCCTCCTGAGGGTCCTGGATGCTGGGCTCTGCAGGGCCGTTCAGCCCCTGGGAGGCGAGTGGCTCCTGCGGGGCTGTTTCCTGCTTTGCCTCATCGTCTTAGTCATGCCGTCATGCAGGCTCCAGGTCTCCCTGCTCAGAAGCCCAGAGTCTTCCCAGCTGCATCCCAACAACTAGATCCTCCACAAACACTCCAGCCTGCCCCTGGCCCCCGTGTGTCAGGATCCTTCCTGTGGCGGGGTAGGGTTGTGAAAGCTGTGGGGAAGGGAGAGGGTACTTGCTGCAAATAGCACTTGATTAAGAAATACACTGTTCTTTCCATCCCCGGGAGCATGGGCTTTCTGGCTTTTTAAATTTTTTTAGCTGTGCTGAGCAGCTTGAGGGATCTCAGTTCTCTGACTAGAGATTGAACCCTGGTCACAGCTGTGACAGTATGAAAACCCAGAATCTTAACCACTAGGCCACCAGGGAACTCCTTGGTTTCTTGAAAACAGCAAAATAGACCTGGAGGAGGTAACTAAATCTTTAGATGATAACTTCAGACTAATGCTGACTAAGGTCCGCACAGTCAAAGCTATGGTTTTACCAGTAGTCACGTATGGGTGTGAGAGTTGGATCATAAAGAAGGATGAGGGAACCGAAGAATTGATGCTTGTAAACTGTGGTGTTGAAGAAGACTCTTGAGGGTCCCTTGGACTGCAAGGAGATCCAACCAATCAATCCTAAAGGAAATCAACCCTGACTATTCATTGGAAGGAATGATGCTGACGCTCTGATACTTTGGCCACCTGATAGGAAAAGCCGACTCATTGGAAAAGACTCTGATGCTGGGACAGATCAAGGGCAGGAGGAGAAGGGGGTGACAGAGGATGAGATGGCTGGATGGCATCACAGACTCAATGGACATGAGTTTGAACACATTCCAGGAGATGGTGAAGGGCAGGGAAGCCTAGTGTGCTGCAATCCACGGAATTGCAAAAAGTCGGACATGACTGAGTGACTGAGCAAGAAAAACTAACAAAACTTATGTTGTAACAAGAATCAGGACCCGTCACCACTAAGCCCCTTGTGACCTTGAGCTCAGGGCTGCCCTGGGCTATGCTGCGCCCTGTCTCCCAGGATAACCTGGAAACTAGAATGACTTCCCAGACCACCTTGCTGGGTCGGGGAGGGGCTCGGGCTCAGGGCTGTGCAGGGGCTTGAAAAGGCAGGCGCGTCCACTTCCTAAACTTGACCTGGATCGGGGCTGCCCATCTCCATTCCAAGTGAAATAGGCTCTTCATTTTCCATGAGAAAAGCGAAGCCGGGCAAAACCTAACTTCTTCGGAGGAGGGCTTCTTTTCTGTGAAATACCCACTCAGCGTGCAGACTTGGTGGTGGAGACTGTTTGTGGAAGTTCCTAGCACTAATAAAATTTAATTTAAAACAGTGAGCCCGCTGCCTTCCTGTGACATGTATATGGGACTTACATAATTACGGAACAAATGGCTTTTCCAGGGAGGTCATGAAAGTCAGTGATTTAGCACAGACGAGGCTGAGAGGAGCCAGGCTTACTTTTCCTTATTAAAGTCTGGCAATCTGCACACAGCGTTCTGTGGTACAGGAAGCCACCCCTTCCATCCAATGCCTGTTATCAGAGCGGCCAGGAAAAGCCCTGGCCTCGTCTGCTTGACAGATAAGAGATGCTGTTGGACAGCTTTCCCTTGTGTTGGACAGAAGCAATATCTCGAGCTCCAGGAGGGCACTGTCATTTAAGGCTTTATAGATGCAGGGATCGGGAAGCCTTTGTGTCTCAGAAGATGTGAGATGAATATTTCCCCATCACCTGGAACCTTTACACCAGTTTTCAATAAGAGTCAAGTGGTGTTTTCAGACTTTTCAAGACCTTCTTCCTTTTCTGTTTTCCTGTCTTGGTTGTTTCATGAAGCCCATTCTTCATCAGAAAAATATCCATCCTACCCTCCCCACCCTCCACATGGGCTTTCGTGCTACGCACGAGTGGTCAGAGAAGGTGACCCTCAGGGTGTCAAGACCACAGAGCTCTGCTGCCTGTCTTGCCTGTCTTAGTAGGAAGTTCTCTTTGGATCATCTCAGGAAAAATATAATAGCCCAAGCCTGTGCTGAGGGTCAGTCCTTATCTGGGACCACCTCTGTGACATGCCCCAGAAGGTCCCACTGGCCCCTTTTGATATCCAGCTTTTACAGCTGTTCTCAGGGGAAGGGTTGGCATCAAAGGCCATGTCTACCATGACTGGATGTGGTTTCCATGTTGATTTTGGTTAGAATGAGCCATCCTCTTTCTGTTCTTTCATAGACGTACCTCGGCTGTATTGGGATATTTGTTTTTCACACTAATTATAAATCTATTAGATGAAATCTTTAAATATATTTGCAAAAATTACAGGCGTAACCTGCTGGCATGCAGACTAGTCTTGTCTGTTCTGTGTTCTTTTCTCTCCGATTTTGCATTTCATTTATTTGTGTTATGCATTGATGTCAGAGGCATGGTCCCCCACAGATCCCTAGATGCGCCTTACACAGAATTCTCAGGGAAGTCCTCTCGCTAACGTCATCCTGTAGGAGGAAGCTTTTCACACATGCACCATGTCCGAAGCTCCTCAAGGGCAGAGACGTGGCTCCAGGGATCTCTGTAGCATCATTCTCTCCCATCACATGACCTTCTTCCATCACATCCTCCTCCTACGTGCTTCATTATTTTCCATCACACCCACAGTACAGGTACTTTCCAGCTGTGCTGGAGCAACCTCTGACCAGCTCATGGGAGCTGATACCACATGTCTATGCCCAGCTCTGTGGCCAGGGATGTTGGGTTGGTAGACTGAAATAAATCATGTTGGAAATATTTGCACAACACAACACTTACAAACACAAAAAATACATCATTTTTTCCCTCCAGGAGATGGTATACCAGCACATCATGGCATTTTGTTGTTGTTCAGTCATTCAGTTGTGTCCAACCCTTTGCTACCCCATGAACTGCAGTACACCGGGTTTCCCTGTCCACCACTGACTCCTGGAGCTTGCTGAAATGCATGTCCATTGAGTTAGCGATGTCATCTAACCATCTCGTCCTCTGTTGTCCCCTTCTCCTCCCGCCTTCAATCTTTCCCAGCATCGGGACATTTTCCAGTGAGTCAGTTCTTGGCATCAGGTGGTCTAAGTATTGGAGCTTAAGCTTCAGCATCAGTCCTTCCAAAGAATATTCAGGATGGATTTCCTTTAGGATGGACTGGATGGATCTCCTTGCAGGCCGAGGGACTCTCAAGAATCTTTTCCAACTCCACAGTTCAAAAGCATCAGTTCTTCAGCACTCAGTCTTCTTTATGGCCCAACTCTCACACCCGTACATGACTACTGGACAAACCATAGCTTTGACTAGACAGATCTTTGTCAGCGAAGTAATGTCTCTGCTTTATAATTTGATGTCTAGGTTGGTCATAACTTTTCTTCCAAGGAGCAAAACTCTTGTAGTTTCATGGCTGCAATGATTTTGAAGCCCAAGAAAATAAAGTCTGTCACTGTTTCCATTGTTTCTCCATCTATTTGACATGAAGTGATGGGACTGGATGCCATGATCTTCATTTTCTGAATGTTGAGTTTTAAGCCAGCTTTTTCACTCTCCTCTTTCATCTTCATCAAGAGGCTCTTTAGTTCCTCTTCACTTTCTGCCATAAGAGTGGTGTCATCTGCATATCTGAGGTTATTGATATTTCTCCCAGCAATCTTGATTCTAGCTTGTGCTTCATCCAGTCCAGCATTTCTCATGATGTACTCTGCATACAAGTTAAATAAGCAGGGTGACAATATACAGCCTTGATGTGCTCCTTTGCCAGTTTGGGACTGGTCCATTCTCCATGTCCGGTTCTAACTGTTGCTTCCTGACCTGGATGCAGGTCTTGTGGCATGCGGGTAAGCTGGTCTGGTATTCCCATCTCTTTCAGAATTTCCCACAATTTGTTGTGATTCACGTTGTCAAAGACTTTAGCTTAGTCAATGAAACAGAAGTAGATGTGCTGTTGAATTCTCTTGCTTTTTCTATGATGCTACATATGTTGGCAATTTGATTTCTGGTTCCTCTACCTTTTCTAAATCCAGCTTGAACGTCTGGAAGTTCTTGGTTCACGTACTTTTGAAGCCTGGCTTCAAGATTTTGAGCATACTTCTGACAGGGTTAACAGGTAGGAAGGCCAGAGGTCCCCAAGCAGCAGGAGGAAATAAACTGCTGGTGGCAGATGTTTTTCTTCCGTTCTCTGTTGAGGACGCCTGATTTCACCTGAACTTAATTGTTCTCAAACCTTGAGCTAACCAACGCGCTTTTCTTAAGGAAATGTTTTGCTTAAGCTGTTAATGAAGCTGTGTGTTTGCTTTGGAATCCGCCTTTCTTCAAAGTGGTTCTGCCTAAGACTAACTTTGTTTTCTTTTCTCAAACTTCGGGCTTGTTGAAGGAAAGGGGACTCCTTTCAGGGCCTGAAACTGGGCTCTTGTCTAACACTCGGAAATGAGTTGTCCAAGGAGACACAGTGCTGGCAAAGCAAGAGATTTTATTGGGAAGGGCTCCCGGGCGGGGAGCAGTGGGGTGAGGGAACCCAGGGGAACTGCTCTGCCAGGTGGCTCGCAGTCTCGGGGTTTACGGTGATGGGATTAGTTTCCGGGTTGGCTTTAGCCAATCGTTCTGACCCAGAATCCTTCCTGGTGGTGTGTGCCTTGTTCAGCCAAGATGGGTGCCAGTGAAAAGGATTCTGGGAGGAGGCTGGACACGTGGTGTCAGTTTTTGACTTTCCCTGAACTCTCCCAGTTGGTGGTGGCTTATTAGTTCCGTGTTCCCTACCAGGACCTTCTGTCGTAAAACAACTCATGCAAATGGTCACAGAGGCGCCTGGCCAGGGTGGGCAGTTTCGGTCTGTGTGCTGCCCCTAACAGGCTGATAATGGCTCAACAAACCAGTGTTCATGTCCCTTGTTTTATGGCCGGGGGATGGCACACTCTGTGCCGTCCTATCTCCAAAAATGCATATTGTGGGCGAGGGGCCTGGTGAGACTCCCTCAGCTGTGAGGCGTTTCTCTTATCTGATTGGAAGCTCGCTAACAGACATAGAACGGCCTGCTAAAAACTAGCAAGGGGCATTCTCTCTGTTCCCTTCCGATGTCTATGTCAGAAGTGTTCCATATCTCTTTAATGCTTTAATAAAATTCTGTTACACAAAATGCTCCGAGTGGTTAAGCCGCATCTCTGGCCCCAGATCAAAATCCTCTTCTCCAGAGGTCATGAATCCCGGTGTAGAACATGGCTCACAGCGGCAACCTCTCATTCCTTTGCGTATTCATTGGCGTACTTCTTGTATATTTGTATGTGAACGTAGATGCACAGCTTTTATCTCAAGACATGGAGGTCCTTTTCTGAGCAGGGCTGTGTGAAGGAAGGCTTTCTCTGCAGGTGGAAGAGGGCACCTTATCTGACAGTCCAGGTGAAGACCACAGGTGCAGAGAGCTGTGCCCACCCCATGCTCAGACCTACAGGACTTGCCTTACCTGACACCTGGCTAGGTTGGCAGGCACACCTGTGAGTCATCTTCTAAAGCAGCGCGAGCCCCTAAGGACAGCCCTCCACGCTGAGCAAGCCTTGGCTTCCCATGTGGACCTTGAATGGAGTTGGAAAGTGCATGATTAGCTTTCCGCACTCTTGCACTAACTGGCAATGTTCACATTTGTTATTGTCACCAAACAAGTCTTGTGTTGAGTAAGTCTAAATTAAGATGTTAATTACTGCTCACATTAGGATCTTCTGGAAATTCCATCTTACACTGTTCAAAGCAGTGTTGATTAAAGGTCTATTAAGGTCACAGAGAGAGAAAAATAAAGGCAATTCTTGGGGACCAGCAATGTTAATGGATTGCTCTTCTCTTCATGCAATTTAACCCTGCCACTAATTTCATCGTAAGAAGAGGTATATTATTCTAGAACTACAGCCCATGTGTATGAGGTTGCTCAGGAAAGAGAGCTAATGAGCCTCCAGAAATCCCTACATCTCACTAGGATTTTCCCGATCAGAGAAAGAATTCAGGTCAACGTGTTGAAAGTAAAATCATGCTTTGTTGATGCCTCACAGATTTACTTTTTAAGAGCTGTTAGAGAACGGTGACCCCTGGGAAAGACTTTTTCTGGCTTGTGAAGTGTGAGCATTTTCTTGGTGCCATTAAAGGGCTAGAGAGAAAAATGCAGTACAGTGAGTGATTCCACAGTCATCTTGGTAAAAGGCAGCTAAAGGGATAAGACGTGAAACTGACAGCTTTGTCCACGTTATTAATATTCTGTGAACCTAGAAGGATGTAAAATTCCAACAGGTGGGAGCCAAATGCAGACAGAAATGGTTCTCAGATCAGCCTGAAGGGAAACATTGGCGATGAGGTGGGTTTAATGAGGTTGAAGCCCCAGGCTGAATTCTCAGTCCTGCGAACTAACTCCAAAATGATCGATATATTTTATTCAATCTCACGTGGCATCCAGTCTTGTCTGGAAGATGCAGGGTGGGTTAATTGCTGAACTGATCAGCTGTCTGGCTGTTTCCCCTGATTGTTTCATCAGGAAGCGAGCATGCTCTCTGCCTGCCCTCCTCCCCCACCTCACACTCCTACTCTCAGTGTGATGAGCTCTGACACCAGAGTCCAGACAGATGTTTTAGTCCAGAGCGCGTGCGACCACAGAGGAATCAGCTGTAGCCCTGGGGTGTCAGCTGCATGGGCGTTTCCAAGCCTCAGTCTTGCTGGACCCGCAGTGGTGAGTGATGTGGCCTGGACACCTTGGTGGAGACATGGCTGGGGGTCTCCTCAGCTGCTCCTTCATTTCTGATGATGTGGGGTCTGCTCCCTGAGCATGCAGGCTGGCGTGGCCGCGAGGCTTTCAGATACAGTCCCTCTCTGTCTCCTGGGGTCCCCGAGAACCCTCCCTTGGGCTTAGAAAAGATCTGAGGACTTGGCCGAGCTCCGAAAGGAGTGACAACTGAATCCGCCCAGCTTCCCAAGATTCTGCCAGGTTTGTGGGACTGGAGCCTAGCCACCACGAGCATCTCCCAGGGACCCAGCCTCCCAGATGGCTGAGGCAGGACCAGGATCCCGGGAAATCCGCTCTCTCATCAGCAGATGGTCAAAGTGGGAGGCCAGGGAGAGAAGAGGTTCGAATGTGTGCGTGAATATTTACTGACTTAATGCACCGTAGGAGAGCGTGGCCCCAGTGTGACCACCGCACTCAGCACTTTGTGAATAGGAATGCTTCTGATCCTCCTGACAAAGACATCATGAAGCTTCAGAGCTGTTATTATCCCATTTTGCAGGTGGGGAGGGCAGGGCTCCTGGTCCCTGCTCTGCCTGCCGTGATGGAGTCCCTGGGACCAACAGAGGGGTGGCTTCTGGGGAGGGGCCTGCAGGGCTGGGACTGCAGACAGAGGGGGCATTTTGCTGCATATATTTGTTTTGCTTTGGGTTCCCTGGAAGGAGACTCTGGGATTTGGATCCATGTGAAAGGGGGTGGGGTGTGGGAAGCAGGGGTCAATCAGGGGCTAGTGTCCAGCCAACCCCAGGGGAAGGACAGAAGGGGTGACCAGCGCTGCTGGGCACTGAGGTGGTGGCCCCCACCCCAGGCCTCAGACCTGCCGCTTGAGGGCGGGGCTCAGGTGATGATGCCCTGCGGCCCCCATCCTAGGACTCAGACCTGCCGCTTGAGGGCAGGGCTTAGAATGATGATGCCCTGCGGCCCCCATCCTAGGACTCAGACCCTGCCGCTTGAGGGCAGGGCTCAGAATGATGATGCCCTGTGGCCACTGGGGAGGAGGCACCCGGACCCTGGGAAGTGGGACACGTGGACACTGCAGATGTCCTCAGCCAGGCTTTGTGCCATTTGAGTTTATGCCATGCACGTGTTTTGCTCCTTCTAAAGCTGGAACCCCCCCTGTTATGAATAAAGCATTTGCTGACACTGAACGCTGCTGGGAACAGGTCTGGGGGACAAAGGGCCCCTGAGGGCATCGCCTGGAGATGGAGCCATGGACGGGATGGACCAGGGGGCTGGGGGTCCTGAGGACAAGCCTGTTGGCCACCCTGCTCACTCTCATCCGTGACTGAGACCCAGCAAGAGGAGGGTCTGGTGCAGCTTGTGGCCTCTGCTCCCCCAGCTTGGGAGGAGGAGGCGAGGGAGAGGCGGGCAGAGGAGCTGGAGACGGAATCAAGAATGAGGGGAGACCTGGTTCTGGGGAAGAAGGAATGAAAAGGGGGAAAATGAGACAGAGCTCCAGAAAGACCTTGGCAGTCTGGGCCCCACAGGCTGAGTCTGTGCCTGCGCAGCCCACTGTCCCTTTGGCCTGGGGAGGGCAGGGTCATGACTGGGGAGTGAAGGCAGAAGACTGCGGGGTGCTGGCCGTGTCCACTGGGTGCACAGGTGGGGCATCCTCTGGGCAGGTAGCTGCAGAGTCCCCATCACCAGGGCTCGCCTGGCACACGGACGCCTCTGGGCCTTCCTTGCGGGGTCTCACTCTAGGGGCTTGGGGGGGGGTCGAGTGCTGGGGGCCAGGCCCCAGCAGGTGGGCGGGTTTTATGAAGCAGAAGAGCCACAAAGCCCCAGAGGGGACAGACCCCACCTGGCCGAAGAGCTCACGAGGAGGACGGAACCAGTGATGACCGTGAGCAGAGGGCTTCCTGCTGGACATCCTCAGGCCCCGAGGCCCCAGAGGGTGCTGCTCACCCCCACACCTCCCTGCATCTCCGGGTGCCCCCCACCGTCCTCCCAGGCCGTCCCCAGTGCCTCCCAGCTGCCCGTTCTCTTCTGTGGTTTCTCAAGGCGACACCAAGGAAAACGAAAAGCCTTTCTGAAGAGAGAGCAAGCAGAGGGCGCTCAGAAGTGGGATGAAAGGACCGCGGGAAGGGGGTGTTTCTTTTGAAAGCAGATATGCAAGTGTCATTACCACACGAAGACTTTCAAAACGGACCAGATCAAACCAACACTTGTTTTCTCCAGAATCAAGGAATTCAGGGAGAGAAAGGCTGCGTGCGTCTCCCACTCAGGGCACCTCCCACTTCCCCGGACCTTCCGCCTGCACACTGCGGGGTTCCGTTTACCGACCGAAACGGTGCCTGCAAATCGGCCGAACGAATCGAGGATCATTTTCCTTTGTAAATAAATGATGGTGATGAATTATTCAGGAGCTGGACAGGGTCATTTGCATGATTCATCACGTGCAGAGATGTGGAATATGGTGTGTCTCTCTCAAGATGTTTGCTAAGATGTATGAAAACAATTCACACGATTAGATCACATTAGCTCTAGATTAGCACTTGACATTCCTCAGATGGGGCGTCCCTGGTGGCCCAGCTGGTAAAGAACCCGCCTGACAATGCAGGAGACGCAGTAGACGCGCATTCGATCCCCGGGTAGGGAAGATCCCCTGGAGGAGGGAATGGGAACCCACTCCAGTATTCTTGCCTGGAAAATCCCATGGACAGAGGAGCCTGGCGGGCTACAGTCCATGGGGTCACAGGGTCAGACATGACTGAGTGAATAAACAAGAATAACAGTCCCTTCTGCTCACCCCAGATCGAGTGGCAGAGCTCCAAGTGGGGCCTGTGCCGGTTTCAGGGAAACTTCAGGACTATATACACAAGGTCTGCAGGGTCACCGTATCTGGGACTGTTTTCAGAACAAACACCCACCTGGGTCGGGCTATGTCCCAGGCAGCCAAGCTGATGCGGGCAGGTGGTCCCATTTGAGCCTTTCCATCTCTGAATCGTGGTGGCGTCTGAAATGTCATCAGCAGAAATTAGCTGATTTCTAACCAGATAGGAGTTTCGGGTTAGCGTCCTGTTTCTAAGCATAGAGTTCCCGAGACCTGCTGGTTTCAGTGCAGACCTCCTCCATGCAGATACCACGCTCGGCGCAGGGCAGGCGCCCTCACTGAGGGAGCAGAGGGCTTATCACAGCAGGGTCTCTGCTACCCGAAGGGACTGAGGCCACGGGAGCCACCAGGTGACAGCGTCTGATGACTCGGGAAGAGGTCGGGGCTGGAAGACCCTGGGGAGTGTCTTGTTGAGACGGGACATGCGAGGCCCAGAAGGGTGTCCTGCAGAACAGGGCTGGCCCAGAGGCCGTGGCCCTCCAGGGAGCAGAGACTGCCCGGGGCAGAGGTCAGCTGGATGGCAAGGACCCAGAGCCTCTGCGTGGAAGTCAAGGTGGGGTGGGGGCACCTTATGTAAGTGAGGGGGTCACGGCGGTCCAGGGAGAATGAGGAGAAGTAGGATGGGGCACAGGCCCGGGGTAGACAGGGCTCTTGGGGACGGGATTGGGGGAGGTCAGACCCTTGCGGGTAGCTGGTGGTGGTTTAGTCGCTAAGTCGTGTCCAACTCATGCGATCCCCTGGACTATAAGCCGCCAGGCTCCTCTGTCCACGGGATTCTCCAGGCAATAATACTCGAGTGGGTTGCCATTTCCTTCTCTAGGAGATCTTCCTGACCCAGGAATTGAACCTGGGTCTCCTACATTGCAGACAGATTCTTTACCACTTGAGCTACAAGGGAAGTCAGAGTGAAACAAACTTTACAACAAGGCAGAGAAATAGGGGGAGGGGCAGGCAAATAGGAGAAGGGGGGTGGGCCTCTAGGAGGCCGGCTCTGAGACTGGGTCCGCGCAGGATGCTGACCGGGAGGGCCTTCAGTGGACCCGGGGCCCATCAGAGTTGTCCCTGGGCGGACACCAGTGACTGGGCCGTTTCTCACTTTGTCACGGGCGAGGCCACCGCTAAGGACATGGCCCAGTTGAGGGGGCTCCTGGCAGCGAGGCAGGCCTGCAGGTTGTCTCCTGACCCCTGCCCAGCCCCGGGCAGCAAGCCCTCCTGCAGAGGGACCCGGGGACATCACCAAGTCGGCCCCAAGGGGGTGTCGGCTTGTTCAGACACAGAAGGGCTGCCGTTGTTTGTCTGAGAGGCTCCTCACCCGCCCTTCTGCCGACTGTACGCCTGCAGGGATGGCGCCTCACCTGCGTGCTGCAGGTTCTCTGTGGGCAGAGCACACGCCTGCGCTCGTGACACGGGACCTCTGACGGCCCAGGGTGCCCACCGGGGGCCCGCCCGCGGGGACACTCAGCAGGCCTTCCCCGTGGGTGGGTTCCCAGGCTGCCCTGTCGGGTTCACGGTCTCAACTCAGCACTCGAATGCTGTCCTGACCTCGATGCGCAGATTCAGGAAAATCTGTTTTCAGATGCAGAACGTGGGCCTTCTGGCAGGTTCCCCCCAAAGGGAGGAGCCACTGAGGTCCAAAACGGAACATTTGTGCAAAATCAGAGCTAGAAGGACATGGAGCTGGCCTGGCCAGCTCTGCTCCGAATTACCCTTCTCAGCAGACCCTTTTCTAGGCACCAGCTGCTCGCCGTGGAGGCCGCTGGCCGGAGTCCCAGGGAAGGATCGGTGGAGACCCCGCCGCCTCTGAAGCACAGGTGCAGAGGGCCACACGTGCCGCTGACTCTGCAGAATCCATCGATCTCTCTCCAATAGGATAATGCCTCCCATGAAATATTTATTGGCTGTTAAGCGATGTGCCTCTCTTACAAAGCGGCAGCTCACCATCATCTGCGCTCCGGTTGTGCCTCGGTGTTCTTGGGCTTGGGCCATTTTTAAGTGCACCCAGGTCTCCGGCCTGGGTTTCCTCTCCCTGCAGGCTTCTCTGTTACAACCTTCCCGCATTAATCCGATTTTGAAAACTGTTAACAAAATTCACCTATTAGGGAAAAGTGGACTTCAGAGATCTGCTCACTGGAGGGTTTTGGAGCCCTCGGGCTCTCTGTGCTTCCCTCGTCCTTCCTGGTTAATCAGCCTCCAGGACCAAGGTCAAGCCTCGGAACCTCCATGGCGACTGGCTTTCCCCCTCGCCCTCGCCCTCGGGGAGGTTCCTCTACCTGCCATCCAGACAGTAGGGTCACCACCCTGCTCCTGCCTGACCACGCAGTCTCCTCCTTGCCTTCTCGGGGGACGCGTCCGGAGTCTCACTCCTCGGGACCTCCAGCTTCCGGTGTCCAGGTGATAATCGAGGGTGGACAGAAGGAGAAGCTGTTACTGCCTCACAGCAGCAAGCAGGGGTGTGCGCCGCTGGCCAGGGCAGAGGCAGGCGGGCGTCCCTGGGAGGGTCTGGTCGGTCTGTGGACCGCCCACTCTCATCTGGCAGGGGCTGCTTCTGGGGACTCGAGGCGGGGACCAGGGAGGCACCGTGGCTTTGGGTGAGATCCCGTGTGTCTCCTCCACCACGGGCTGTCCCATGGCTGTGCGACCCTCTCTGGACACAGACGCCTGGGGTGACGTGGTTCTGTTCTCCTGATCGGACCACACCAGCACAGGCGCTCACATGGGCAGGGAGAGTCCTGCTTCAAACGAGCCAGGACCTGCCCCAGATGTCCCTGGGACCGGAGGAAGAGGACTGTCAGGCTCTTGAAAGAGGAGGAAGCCGGGATGTCTCCCTGGAGAGGCTGCGTGGGCCAGAGCGTCCCCCTGGCCCCAGTGGCCATCGCCTTGAGGCAGAGTCAAGGTCACAGGACCCCGAGCCCCAGAGGGGCTCAGGTTTCCACTCGGCTTTGAAGGAGAATGGAATGAGAAGTCAAGTTAGCCCATCATCTGTGGACCTGGCCTGCCCCCCGGGGTCAGAATTCCGTTCTCTCTTAACATTTTTTCCCAGGAAGCATCGTAAGCTGCTACAAACCCTGCAGAGTAGTAGGCGTTTGTTTCACTTTTTTTTATAGCAGTGTAAAAAGCATCATGCTTTTTCTTAAGATAGAGAAAATGCAAGCAGAAGCCACCACAGGCCCTGGAGTGCCCTGGTGTGCCGAGCACGCTGGTGGTCACTTCCCCTGGCCTGTCCACCCCCTGCCCCCCAGCCTGTGTGAACTGCGTTATGAATTTTGACACTTTCACAGCTTCTTACCTGCGCCCAGTTGCTCGCTATTTAGGGCATGGTTGGTTGTGGTTTCCATCTTGGTAACTGAAAAACAACGTCAAAACAAGAGGCTCCGCTACTTTTTTCTTGTCAGTGTTGCAGCTCCTGATGCGGCTGGTTGATCGTGTAATTACTGCTCTGCAGATACTGCAGTCACTGGTACCCATCGCCTCGTTGTGTCGTTGTTACCTCGTTCACACTGAGATGTGGAGAATCCGACAACTCACTGATGTGACGGAGCTCCTGGAAGGCGGAGCTGACGTTCCTGAAAGTGGGGTCTGGCTGCTGGAAAGCAGACACTTGAGAGGCAAGACTGGTGAAAAGGAAAGTTTGCTTTATTCCAGAGGGGAGGGCAGACTCATGCCCAAAGGCCAACTCCCCGCCCCCTCTCCCCCTCCCTGGCCTGACAATCGGCGGGAAGAGCTTATATAGGCAGAGAGAGGGGCTACTTGAAGGAACAGCACAGACTCTGATGGTCATCTTGCAGCCGGTCATCAGGGGTCTGCCCGGGTCATCTTGATTGTCTGAAGCACAGAGAATCTTCAGTTCCAGGGTCAGTTTGTTTCCATTTCTTGAGGCCAGTTCTCAGAGTTCTGGCAGCTGCAATCTGGTGCTCATGTTGTTAACTTCTTCAGTCTCTATAAGGCAGGTCACAGCATATGGCTCAGAATATTATCCATCGCCCTTGAGGAGGGACTAAAGTCCTTGACTTTGCTTAACGACTAAGCTATGATTGTTTTGTCCTGGTTGACTGCTTTCCTTTGCTTCTGAATTTTCCCAGTCCTCTGATTAAGCTTATTCTTTGGCTTACGTTTTCCACAGTCAACAGGCCAGTGGAGGACCTGGGGGGCAGGGAGGACCACAGGGTCCCGGTTGCTTCACCCGCCACACGTCAGCCGCCCTGAGCCTCTGCTCCTCGCTGCAACCGCAGCATCCTCGGTCGCTTTTCCTGAGGTTAATCCCAGGCTCCATCTACAAGGCAAGAGCGATTGGAACAGTGGGCACGCCTTCTAAAGAGATAACGGTGGCTGTTTGCAGCTGGCAGAGCAACACTGAAAGGCATCGAGCTTGTGCTCACACATCTGGAAAAGATGATCTGCCCCGAAGAGACGATCTCTGCCCCAACAGCCCCCGATTGGCCCTCGGGGTCAGACCTGTTAGCAAGTGGGGCGTCTGCACTCGAGTTAATCTCAGACTCAGCTTGTCCCCACTTGGGCAGCTGCAGCTTGGCCCCACAGGGAGTTTCTGTTTCGCTTTCCAGCTGATGTGGCCACCGGGGGCCCCAGGGGAACAGAAAAGAACAATCATTCCAAACTGCCTGCAAGTCCAGGAGGGGCACCTGGCTGAGTGGGCAGCTCCCCTGCCCTGTGGATCCATCCCCGCCTTGGGTCCAGGCTGGCGTTTTAAAAAGTATTTGTTTTAATTTCTATTTTTATAAGTAAGACTTGTTTTAAGTACGGTCTTTGATTCACAGGTAAATGAGCAGGTAGTATTAATACATACAGCTCCATGTCCCTCCCCAAGAGCTTCACCTCTTGTTAACACCTTGCCCTAGTGTGGCCTGGTTGTGACACTGATAACGGATTCTGACAGGGTAGGTTCACTACAGCACATAGCTTGCATCAGGGGCTTCTCTGGTGGCTCTGGCAGCAAAGAAGCCGCCTGCAATGTGGGAGACCTGGGTTCGATCCCTGGGTCGGGAAGATGCTCTGGAGAAGGGAATGGCAACCCACTCCAGTGTTCTTGCCTGCACAGTCCATGGGGTCGCAGAGTCGGACACGACTGAGCAACTAACACTTTTGACTTAGGTAGTTCACATCAGGGTTCCCTCCTTGCGCTGTGTGGACTTGGAACCTTTGACGAGCGCACGATATCGTGTACTCACCATTCCGTGTGATACAGATTAGTACTGGTGCCCTGAAAATCCCGTGTCAGCAGCACTTTTTAAAACATTTCAGTAACATACTTTATTTCACCCAATATATCAAAATGATCATTTCAACATGCAAAAAAAAAGATTAAAATTAGTAATGAGATGGCTCTTATTCTTCTGTGTGCTGAGCTTCTGACATCTAAATTACATCTATAGAGCCACAGTTTATGTGCTCACAGCCACGTGGCTACGGAGCTGTCGCGTGGGGCAGTGCCAGAAAATTTATTCTGCTGCTCCGCCAACTACTGCTTAATTTCCCCTGCCTCCAACACTTTCTGTGTGTGTGTGTGAAAATTTTCAAACCTGTAGAAGAGGGTCACTATTAAGTAAAGTAAGAGTTAACATCACGAACTCAAGGGGCATGACTTTGAGCAAATGCTGGGAAATACTGGAGGACGGGGAAGCCTGGGGTGCTGCCGTCTGTGGGGTCGCAAAGAGTCAGGCAGGACTGAGTGACTGAACAACAGCAACGGGGGTCACTTGATGGACAGCACTGCCATCCCAGACGGCCAGGCTGATGACCCGGACAGGACACAGCTAGCCAGCCCAAGATCCCACCCTCTTAGAGCAGCATTCAATGTAAAACAGATGGATTGCTAATTTCTGGAACTTTCCATGTCATATTTTTGGACCCCTCATCTGATCACGTGTGACTGAAACCATGGAAAGCAATACTGCAGAGTCAACGGCACCTTTTGAGAGCTGGGTGCATGATGAGAGGCTGGCTGAGTCCACGCTGACCAAGCCACACACACAGTCTTAGAGAAGCCCAGTCACCTGTCACCCCAGAAAAAAGAGGGTGCATTAGTGCAGTGCCCCGTGCTGCCCAGATTTAAATATGCTGTGTGGATGGGGCCCCCTCTCGGCCCTGACCTCAGGAAGTGACATGCGTGTGGCAGGCATCTCTCCTTGGGGTGAGGGGGCTCCCCTCAGGAGGACCAGTCCCGAGGGGAGCACTGCGTGGTGGACCGGCCTGAATTTAAGGTCAAAGGCCGCATTGATTCCTAGGAAACCAGGATGCCTCGTTCTCTCCCTACAAGATGCAAGTTCAGCTCCAGTAACACGGGTGAGTATTTTAACCTGTAAAGCAGGCGTTTCCAACTGATCTAAAGTGACCCCACACAGGTACACATGGAAGCTCACTCCACAGGCTGAGACAGACAGGGGATGCTGTGGAGGAGCTCCAGCCGGGTCTGTGTGGACTGAAATCCCGGGGCAGTGCCACGGCCACGGTCAGTGGCAGGCGGCCTCTGGTTGGTTACGGACACTCTCTCTGGCTGTCTTCCTTCCTGAAAGGGGACCCTGCCTGTGAATGCCATATGGAACTGCTGTGGGGCTCGAGGAGGCTGGGGCAGAGCCCCGCACACCATGTGTCCCCCTCAGCTGTGGACGTGGAAGCCCTCCAGGGAGCTCTTGCTGCCGCCCCTTCTCTGGTTCTAGAATCTGGGAGCCCCGCTCAGGGCAGCCAACCCTCCTGACCATCAGAGCAAAGGGAGGGTTTTGCTTTTCCTTTCGAACATGATCATGAGCGTGCACTTGGTTTTCTCAATTTGTTGACATTGGAATTAGAATAAACACAGCAGAAAGTGGCATCAAGTACCAACCCAGTAGAGACCTCTTCTTCTTTTCCTTTTAAAAACATTAACAGATTTTACTTTCTTGACTCAATGAAACTATGAGCCATGCCCTGTAGGGCCCTCCAAGATGGACGGGTCATGGCAGAGAGCTCTGACAAAACATGGTCCACTGGAGAAGGGAACGGCAAACCACTTCAGCATTCTTGCCTGAGAACCCCATGAACCGTTTGTAAAGGCAAAAAGATATGATGGTTGGATGGCATCACCTGCTCGATGGACATGAGTTTGAGCAAGCTGCGGGAGTTGGGAGGCCTGGCGTGCTACAGCCCATGGGGTTGCATAAAGTCAGACATGACTGAGTGACTGACCTGACCGATTCATTGCTGGTGTCGTCAGCTCTACCCACACGGTTGTGGCCTCACTCTGGAGTTGGAATGTTCCTGGTGACTTTGCAGGAAGCCCATCGCAGAGCCAAACCTCAGACAGGGCACTGCACGGGCTCTTGGCATCTCCCTAATGTGTGGAAAGAAAATCCCTCTTTAAGGTGCAAACAATTATTTAAGCAGGAGGTACAAATGGAGGGGTATTACTACCTGCTGCCCTGCGAGCATCAATGCAATCGATTGCTAACTGCTGTCTTCTGCTGAGCTGACTCGAAAGAGGGGTTCACCCACAGCGGCTGCAACAAAAAAGGCGTTTCACCGGCAGGCCTTTGGATTTTTTTTCCAGCTAAATAACCATCTGAGGCTACCCATGAGGCTTTAAATAGACACTTGCAAACTTTATTCTCAGGGCAACTAACTTCACCATGGTTGTTTCTTCTTTTTTCCCCCCACTGATCATATTCTTTAAAAAAAGAAAAAGAGAGAGAGAGAAATTTACTTTTAAGTGATATTCTCTTGAAAGACATGAATCCAGCAGCATTTATGTTGTCGCTGCTTGGAGAAGCCAAACATCCCCACAGAGACATTGCCACAACCCAGACCGCACTTCAGGGTCGCAAGGTGTGATGGAGGAGCTTATGAAAGGTGGCTGTATTTTTATAGAGAATTTCGAATGCCCATCGCGGGACCCCCTCAGCCTGTGCTGGTTTCTCCCTTAAAAGAGGTAGGAAGTGAGCCCCTGGCTGTCCTGCCCTGCCTGCATCCCGGGACCTGAGTCCCTTCCTTTCAGGGGGAAGAGGTGCAGGGCAGAACGCCCCAGTGTGCCGTTGGTGTATGTGAACTGCAGGCAGCTTAACAGCAGCAGACACGTGGGGAGCTCTCTGCACCCCATCCCAAGGGCCTGGAGGAGAGCACATACACCCTTGTGACGGTGCCCCAGCCCGAGTGCTCCAGTACCAGGCAGCCCAGCGGCCCCAAGAGGGTCCACACAGACGCCCAGCCCTCCTCTACCCTTCATTCCCCATGCGTCTGACTGCCCAGGATGCCAGGTGCTTCCAAAAGCTTCAGGTCTTCTCCTCTGTTATGTTGCTTCTCTGCAATGCGCTGCTGTCCATGAAGATGCTGGGAAAGCCCGAGTCTCAGCCACTCTTTCCGTTACTCATCGCCTGCGCTCCCGAGTGTATGCGTGAGGCGCCTGCTAAAGGGCTTCTGTTTGTTGTCTCGGGTTGACCTGCCTTCTGTCAATCGAGTCTGCAAGACCTCGGCTGAGAATCTAGGAGGGGTGAAGAAAATATATTTTCTCCTCCCCTATGAGGGCTTGTGGGCTGACTTGACCTGCGGGTGAGGATCAAGGTTAGACCAAGAATCACTTACAGAAATCAGACAGAAAAGAAAGACAAACTGTACGGCCTCACTTACGTGTAGAATCTAAAAAAGCCAAATTCATAGAAGCAGAGAGCGGAGTGGTGGCGACTGGGCTGGGGTCGGGTGGGGGGGTGTCGGTCAGAGGGTACAGACTGACAGTGTCAGAGCCACGGGTTCTGGGAACCAGGGTAGAGCGGCAACTGTGGTTAATAACATTGTATTAGATACTTGAAAACTGTTGAGAGAGTGGATCTCAAATGTTTTCAGCACCAAAGGAAATGTTAGTTATGTGATGTGATTGGATGTCAGTGAAGGGCAGGGTGGAGGCCAGGGTAGAGGTCACGATGGAGGCCAGGGTGGAGGTCAAGGTAGAGGCCAGGGTGAAGGTCAGAGTGGAGGTCAGGGTGGAGGCCAGGGTGGAAGTCAGGGTGGAAGTCAAAGTGGAGGTCAGGGTGGAGGCCCAGGTGGAGGTCAGGGTGAAGGCCAGGGTGAAGGTCAGCGTGGAGGCCAGGGTGAAGGTCAGGGTAGAGGTCATGATGGAGGCCAGGGTGGAGGCCAGGGTGGAGGTCAAGGTAGAGGCCAGGGTGAAGTTCAGAGTGCAGGTCAAGGTGGAGGTCAGGGTGAAGGCCAGGGTGGAGGTCAGGGTGGAGGCCAGGGTGAAGGTCAGGGTGGAGGCCAGAGTGGAGGTCAGGGTGGAAGTCAGAGTGGAGGTCAGGGTGGAGGCCCAGGTCGAGATCAGGGTAGAAATTAGGGTGGAGGCCAGGGTGAAGGTCAGAGTAGAGGCCAGGGTGAAGGTCAGGGTGGAGGCCAGGGTGGAGGTCAGGGTGGAGGCCAGGGTGGAGGCCAGGGTGAAGGTCAGGGTGGAGGTCAGGGTGGAGGCCAGGGTGGAGGCCAGGGTGAAGGTCAGGGTGGAGGTCAGGGTGGAGGCCAGGGTGGAGGTCAGGGTGAAGGTCAGGGTGGAGGTCAGGGTGGAGGCCAGGGTGAAGGTCAGGGTGGAGGTCAGGGTGGAGGCCAGGGTGGTGGTCAGGGTGGAGGTCAGGGTGGAGGCCAGGGTGAAGGTCAGGGTGGAGGTCAGGGTGGAGGCCAGGGTGAAGGTCAGGGTGGAGGTCAGGGTGGACGTCAGGGTGAAGGTCAGGGTGGAGGCCAGGGTGGAGGTCAGGGTAGAGGTCAGGGTGGAGGTCAGGGTGAACTTCAGGGTGCAGGTCAGGGTGGAAGCCAGGGTGAAGGTCAGTGTGGAGGCCAGGGTGAAGGTCAGAGTGGAGGTCAGGGTGGAGATCATTTTGCAATATATGAATGTATCATTTGAACACCCTGCATACCTTAACCTCACACAAGTTCTATGTCAGTTATGTCCCCTCTTCTCATCAGAGATGGGGCTTTGGAGTAAGAGCTCGAAGCCCAGCTCTATTCGTCAGCAACTGTGACTCAGAGCCACTCAACCCCTTGGAGCCTCAGAATCTTGCTCTGTAAGCTGTAGGCACCTGTTGTCAGGTGCAGGAAGGGCGCAGATGAGGAGCCAGAGTGGCGTCCTGGGAACGAGGGCCCGGCTGCCCCCGGGGTGCATGGAAGGACTCGGTCCCATCGCCTCCCTGCAGGACCCCCGGGCTCGGGTGCTGCCCAGGCTCGGCGGCAGGTCTCTTTGAGGGGAGGGTGCAGAGGGCCTCACCCAGTCCTGGGGGCCCGAGCTGACCCAGGAGGCTCCCTGGGGGCTCGACCCAGCCTTCCTCACTTGCTGTCCCTATAGAAGGCGGTACAGGGGGGGCTTCTCCAGAGGGGAGGGGACCGGGCCGTGGTCTCCAGTGCTCTCCCACCGAGACCCGGGCCCAAGGGGTCCTTTGCTGCTGCTCCTGGGTGGCTGAGGTGCCCTGCCCTCTGCTGGGGGCAGGAGCAGGGATGGGCCTGGGGGTGCTGGTGAGCAGCTTCAGGATGCCAGCTCTCAGCCCCTCTCCCCCACTGGCTAGGGGTGTCTTCAAGCAGCAGAGGGGCCTGGGGGGAAATGACAAGACAGCCTGCCCTTAGGCTGTCACTGGGCTGGGCCATGAGAATGGCCATCGATGCTAACTGGGGAGTGCCAGAAGTCATCTCTCCGTTGATCCCCTCAGGGTCCACAGCTTCCTGACTGATTCTTCTTTAAAGTAATGGCAAGGTGTGAAATGAAGTCTCTTCCACAAGCCATGGTGCTCATTGCTGTTGCAAACAGCAAAGTCAGCTGGCCCTGGGGTGGGGAGGGCGGAGGTGTCTCGGGGAAGAGGACAGTGTCTGCCCTCACGGGTGGGTCTCAGGCATCTAAGGGCTGGTGTCCCCTGGTGGGAGAAGGTGCAGGGGCAGTCATGGGCACCTATGGGAGGGGGTTCTCTTTAGCCCAGGAGGCTATCGGGGGCAGTGGCGCTGGCCCAGGAGCCCAGCTGAGGTCAGCCTGTGATACCGCCCAGAGTACCCCCGCCCCACCCACCACACTCCTGGAGACCCACCCCTTCCGCTCACACCGTGGTGATCCTGGCTGTTCTGTCCTCTGAGTGGCCACTTGGCGGGCAGCTGGAGCCGGACCCCGGGCCCACCTGTCAGCCAGGCCCTTCTCAGCCTCCAGGGTGCGGGGTGAGGGGACATCTGAAGCTTTGGCTGGAGGGGCCCCAGGTGGGTCCGTCCAGGGTTCGGGGAAGCAGTTGCTGCCGCCCAGGGGTCAGGACATGCAGACAGAGGCAGGGAGAGCAGACGCTCTTGGGGGTCTACCTGGGAGACTTGGGGTCCAGTCATCCAGCGTGTGTGATCCCACTCTCGCCCTGCACTTCCTGAACATTCTATCCTCGAGGGCCTCCCCTTGGGGGTCCCTGCCCGAGCCTGGAGTGACCCCCGGAGACACCAAGATGGAGCCCTGGGCGGTCTTGGGTCCACTGACGAGGGGCTCAGAGCACCCGGTGTGGGGCCCAAGGTGTGCTGGCCTTGAGAGCTTTGGGGTGACTCTCGACGCCTCCCGCTTTTGATTCCATCAGGTTAGACAAACACTGAGCTTCGTGGGCGTGTTTAATTGTTGTAATTTGTCTGGGATTTACTGAGCATCTCCTGTGCTCCAGGATGCCTGCAGACACTGAAACAGCACAGCAGTGGGGCAACGTCTCTGCTTGTGGGGCTGACGGTCCAGACCTTCCGCCTGTGAGACGCGGAGCTCGGCTGAGGGCACCTGCTCCCGGCAACCCTGACGCTGGTCGCACGGTCAGTGTCAGAGCCGTGCAGGCCAGGGGTACAGGGCGTCCAGGGTATGGGCATTTTATCAGTCAAGGTCATCATCCATCCTCTGGTCACGCATCTGTGTTAGAGCCATTCACTTTATGTTCTAAACCTGACTTCATGCACACCTCCGTCTTTAGCCATGTCCCAGCGCCCAAGGGAGAAACTGAATGCTTAAGAAACAAGATCAACATCTGTGCCTTAAAAATGCCTCTGCAAAAACTCTCTGATGACTTTATCCACAGGAACGCAGGTCCTCAGCTGGTGTAGGTAATCCGCTCTTTTTTAAGAACAAAGTGAATCGGAGCCAGCACGCCAGTTTACCAAAACAAACAGACTGCAAAGTTGAAAGTGTTCGATTGTTTCTAAATAAATTCTAGATTGGGGAGAAGCCATCTGTCTCCACCTTCCCTGAAACTCACTGATAAACTGTAAATCCATTAGACCAGGCTCTCCTCTGCCATTTAGAACCGAAGAGAGGAAATATTTATATATAGGAAGCCTGATGGTTGGGGAGAGACGTTCCTGAGGACGTGATTCATGTGCCGTGTATCGTCAGAGGACAGCTGTCTTCAAGCTCCATTTTAATTTCCTTATGATCTTTGTAATATTTATTGTACAAACAGAAACCTGTGCATATTTATGGGAAATAGCAGAACTTTTCATAAGAGCAGGCTCATAAATCCACACACTTATGAAAGGATGGAGACAGGCGAGGTCCAGATAGGCAGGGATCTTCGACATAATTTTCAATTAAAATGGAGTTGAGCGGCACAGGATGACGATCATTCCTCATTTTTATACCGTCTCCCAGGTAGGTGGGGAGTTACAGCTCCACTTCGTCAGGCTGTTTTCTAAAGGGCTCAGCAGCAAGTCCGCTTGGGGAATTGAAGGGAAGCCTGTCTTTCCAGGTGCCTTTGTTTCCAGTGACTGTTTGACCCGGAAGGTGGCGTCACCTTTGGGCTCCCGTGGAGGTTTTGCTTCCGGGAGTTGATGCCCAGACTCTCTAAGAGCGCAAAGGAGGAACCGTGGAGAGTAACCAAGAGAACACTCTCCCGAGTAATAATGCAGGAAGTGAGGGTGACCCCCGACCCGATCCGGTGAGGGCTTGATTGTCCCCCTGAAGACAAGAGAACGCTCTGGTGGAAATGATTTTGCCTTTTCCAAAGCTTTCACCTGCAGCATTGCCCAGCTTTGAACCTGAAGAGGTGTGGCTTTGTGAACTCGAGGGCACGCTCTGAGCAGGGGCTGTGAATTTGCTCGTGGTCTCAGCGGAGAGGCAGGGGTGTTGGTGATGAGGGTCTCACCCCTCAGCGATGGGACGACTGTGGGAAAAGAGATTCGTCATCTGAGACTCAAGTGCCTCTGTCGTGAGGTGGAGGTGATACCACCCCCTTCAGGGATTCGGGAGGATAAACAGCCATCCACAAAGTGGATTGTGTTAGTGGTCGCTTCCACCTCCCATGACCTCCCTGCCTACGTCTGAGCCTCAGGAGGACGTGAGCTGGGCGGTCTGCTGCCCGCTGTGTTCCCGGGGCAGGCAGAGCAGTGGGGCTGAGTAGTGTGGACTGAAGTGGGTGCAATCACCCCAAGAGCTCAGGGGTCCCCGATGTTCAGGGGTGCTTGTATGGGGAGAAGGTCTGTGTCACTGAGGGGCTGGGGTGTGGGCAGGGTGGGAGAGCAAAGGCCTGGCCCTGCCCCAGTGTGGGGTCCCCAAATTCACACCACACACCCTGGCATGATGGTGTGAGGAGGTGAGAGTTCATGTGGGTGGAGCCCTGGAGAGGACAGCGGCCCAGAGAACAGGCTCAGCCCTTGAGCAAACTCTGGGAGATGCTGAAGGACAGGGAAGCCTGGTGTGCTGTAGTCCACGGGGTCACAATCGG
The DNA here is from genome assembly GCF_027580195.1 of Bos mutus. Lineage (NCBI taxonomy): Eukaryota > Metazoa > Chordata > Mammalia > Artiodactyla > Bovidae > Bos > Bos mutus. The sequence continues at coordinate 2,220,862 of NC_091642.1, read as the reverse complement.
ACGCGACTGAGCAGCCGAATGACATAGGTCACCCAGGCTGGGTTGTTTTGTTACAGTGGCCAGAATAGACTCAGATACCCCGTGATTTCCATAACTGCCCCCAGCCTCCTGGACTGGGGTGTTAGCACATGGGCTCTGCCGGCCTGCGGTCAGTGCGGGGGGTGGTGTTTTTTGGTCTCCTCCCTTCAGCATCCCTCTGCCCCTAAACTTCAACAGGCAGGAGGAGGCTGTGAGTGTCCTGGGGAGACCCATGTGATCTTCGGTGGGCCCACCTCCTGGCAGTAACTCAGGTCGGGAACACGGTGGGCACTTAGTGAAGTCGCCCGTGGGTCTCTGCATGCTGTGGGTGGCAAGGCCCTCAGGTGCCCCCGCCTCAACCAGTGCAGGGCCATCCCCATGGGCATGAGCTGATGGCCTGGAGACCAGGACCAGGCGGAGCTGCAGAGCAGAGTCTGCAGGGAGCAATCAAAGCGCCTTGGGAGACACAGCCAGTGATGCGTTGGAAGACCCGGGGTTTGCCTCTCTGAAGGCGGAGTGTGGAGCATCCTTCGGGTGCGGGGTGGGGGTTATCCCGGGGCAGGAGCAGCCCTAGCTCGCTCAGCTGTCAGTGATCAAGCCCCTGCCAGCACGGGGTAAATGCTGGGGGCTGTAACCACAGAGATGCTTCCTGCCCAGGGATTTCAACCAGGTGGCAGAGCAGGCTGGCTGCTGGAGGGGCTGAGCATCCTGCCTGACTCTTCCCAGGACCAGCCATCAACTCCCACTGCAGCCTGTCACCCCTGCAGAGCGTGCGGAGGTCTACACGCACACGGCGCTAAGGGCTAAGAGTTGCTCTTAGAATCCGGGAGGTCATCCAAGGTCAGAGCCCAGAGGAAAAGAGGAATCCCCGGTGCCTGAGCCATTCACTTACAGATCCAGGGGGACGGGACGTGGGCGGAAGTGATCCCATGAGGATCACTGACTTGGGGGGCGGCCCGAGCGGGTGCTTGTTCCATCATGTGTGGCTTGTGGTCCCCTTAACTCTCTCTCAGTGCTTTTCTCAGACAGAGGCAGATAACGAGACTGTGAGCTGCTCCCATCACAGCTCCACTGGGAGAACTTATGAAATTATATATATATATATATATATACATACATACATATATATACAACCTGAAGCATGCAGCCCCCAGTCCGTCCTGGATGCGAGGTGATTGGCGTCAGCAGCACGGTGGGGGCCGAGCAGGACGGCCTCTTGTCACCAGCATCTGCCAGGCCCTCGGCCGCTGACACGCTCCTGCAAGGCTGAGGCTGGTCCCCAGCATATGGAGGCATCCCTGGAGCCTTGTCAGACAGGCCCCGGGCAGATGGGGAAGGCAGCCGGGAGCTGATGGTTTCCTGGAAGCACAGGTGGTGGTGGGGGCCTCCGGGGGGTGCCCCCGGGAATGGTGGTCTGTCCAGGCCGAGGGAACGAGACCTGGCAGCTCCCACGGAAGCAGCCACAGTGTGAGCTCCTCCTGCCAGGAAAGTCTTCCCGGGCGGTCCGTGCTGGAGGAGGGCAAGTGGGGAGTCCGCAGCCTGCGGGTTTGTCGAAACCACCCTGGGGCTCGTGTCCTAGGCACCTGACCCTGGGCTCCCCTGTCCCTCCATTGCTCTGTTCGTGTGGGCTGGTGGAAATGCAGAGCTGGGAATAATGCCCTTCTGGGTCATCCCAGGGAAGACAGAGGGCCTGTCCAACTTCATCTTGGGGCCAGGAGCGCGTACTTGCCTCTTGACCCTACAGCTGGCCCAGCTCCCACCACGTTTCTCTGGGGGACGTTTCCTGCTGGGCGTCCTTGCACGGGGGCTGCACGGGGGCTGCACTTGGTGGGGGAGTGCCTCCCGGGGGCCACAGTCTCACCTCGGGCTGCTCCCACCTTCCACGTGGGCTCAGGAGAAGCAGGTCACCCACGTCCTCCCCCAGGTCATGCAGTCTGGGTCAGAAACACAACCGGGCTCCGGGCTTCCTGGGATGGAGTCCTGTCAACACAGCCCCCTGGAGACGGCGCCCTGGGGACCCTCACGGGAAGCCCGCTGCTTGGGCTCCAAGTGGTCAAGAAATGATGCTAAAAAACTTGGAAGCTTACCCCACAGCCCATGGCTGGAGCTGAGGGGAAAGAGCAACAAATTACTTGAGTCTTTAAATATTGCCATGAGATGGGTGAGACACCCCTCATGTCAGGAAAATTGAATAAAAAGAATATCAAAGTTTGACTCTAAGGAAAGAAAAAAACCCACTGTGGAATAAGTGAAATAAAGTGGTACTTTTAATAAATAGTATGCCTGATTCACAGTTATTTCTGAGTGAAGGAACAGTGAGGACGGTCACTGTTGGCAGAGAGCAATCAGCACTCACCTGGTCTGAAGCAGGAGGGTTTATCTGTTGAGGAAATAAGCCGCTGTGTTCAGAGGTAATTAACTTAGTAATTAGGAACAGAAATCACCCGCTCCTAGCAATCAAGGATGCCTGTGCCTTAAGAGCCAATTTTGCGTTCTTACAGAAATGTGTCCCCAAAAAATGGAAAGATATGAGGGCAATTTCCTTTATGGTTATAACCAGGAGATATCTTTAAACTCTGGCAATCATGTGTAGAGCATAATGCTCTTTCCGCCTGACTGGTTTATCTGACTTCCTCTGATAGGAAAAAGAAAAATTGGTTACAAGGGAATTTGCGTTGATTTGTCTTTTTGAAACTACTGACTAGCATCGTTACCGAACCTCATGCGTCCTGGTGGGGAAGGAGGAAATTTGTCAGAAAGAGGGGACGGTGAGGGTGGAGCCCGTGAGCGGAGAGCCATCTGTTCAGGATGGAGAGCCTGTCCATCCCCTCATCAGCCCACCTGGTTCCCTGTTCTTAGTACCCACAAACACACATTTGTCTGGGAAGGTCTTGCAGACACTGTCTCGGAGCCAAGTGTCAAACTCACGTGTCTACTGGCTCCTGATGAAATCCGTTGAGTGAGCCATTCTCAGGCTGCATCAAATCCTCACCTTGACACATCAAACGGGAGCGGCCACCAGACGGGTCCTTGTTTGCAGGTGACGGTGAGCCTCGTGCAGCCAACGGTTATCAAGCAGCCCTGAAAACCCAATAGAAGCACAGAGAAGAATGCGGACGCTTCCCTCCCTCAGCCTCAGCCTGCTCTGTCCACCTGGGTGATAGGCGTATTTGCTTTCGCATCAAAGATGTGCCAACGTCTGCGAAGTACCGAGAAGGGCTGGGTGGGGAATTCCTCGCATAATGTTGTGCTTTTTGACAGCAGGTTTTTTTTTTTTAAATGAAGTAAAGTCTACAATGCTTTGCAGGTTGTATTAAAACATTGAGCCACCACTGGTATCTGCAAGGCATTATTTGATTATGTGATAAAGCACAGAATGGCCTCTTACAGCTGTCGACACGACCATTCCTGGGGAAATAATTACATGGTACCTGGGGGTGTGGGTGACTGCTCAACACAATACTTTTTCTAGGTCGTAAGGAAGAGTGTGACATCGATTTACTGCTCTCCCCCTTCATAGCCAAATGGCATTAAAAAGAAGTTTAAAAAGCATTTTCAAACATGAATTTTTAGACAGGAAATGCCACTTTTATATTATAATATATATTTGCTTCTGTTTGATCAGTATAGTGGAAGGCCTAGTAACTAGGCTTAGAACCGTTTGGAGAAAAGGTGAAATTATTTTCCCATGGCGTGCTTTGTTCCATTACATTTTTGAGGCTGAGATCACTTTACCGTGCTCTGTTTTCCATGCTTCGGGAAGAAAAAGAAAATCAAAGTTATGCCCAAACACTCGGCGCTACCCTTTCTTATTCTCACGATGTTTATGGAGACAGCCTGCATCCTGGTGGCAGCGAGGGCTGGGCTCCTGCTCTGCTTGCGTGGCGGCCTGGCTCTGGGGCTGTGGGTGTGTCACACGACCACCCGCAGGTCACCTTCTCTCTTATCACATTGGAGTAATGAGGTGTTGCCTTGTAGAATGGTCGTGAGAATTAAGGGTTAATATGTGAGAAACACACACACGCAGAAAGCAACACTTCAAAGAAGGGCGGGAAGTATTCGCTGTCATTATCCACTGTGGCAGCAAGTCCTGACTGAAGGCCCGCTGGGCTGGGCATTGATCTAGGTTGGAGGGATGTCGTATTCAACCCGACAGCCTGGTAGCTGCTCTCGTGGACCTAACATCCAAGCAAGGACTCAAAAAAAAGAGTCAGGGAAAATAAACAAGGTATTTCAGATGGCGACTAGTGCTCTCAGGAAAAGGCAAGAGATGTAATGGATCCAATGGATGGTGATGGGTAGGGGTACCCACAGATGGGTGTGAAGGGAACCTCATGAAGTGGGGACGTTTAAGCCAAGACCTGAGTGAGGAGAGGGGAGGATGCAGGGGGCATGTGAGCGAGGGGCGTTCCAAACAGAGGGACACACAGATGCAGAGGGGCAGCCCTGGGGACAGGTTTGACTTGCTCTAGGAAAGGAGAGAAGGCTGGCAGAGGCCGGGGCGTCAGGTCTGGGGGTGCGCAGGACAGGGTGCGGCCGCAGAAGCAGGCAGAGGTCAGGCACATGGTGCACGGAGTTCAGTCCAGGTGTGGTGGGGAGGTGGCGTGGGGCTCTGACTCGTCTCCTGCTCATGTTAGTGCCGTCATTTTACAGCTCATGCCCATTCAGTCATCATTGTCCCGGGAAATCGGAACGCGAGGGGACCAGACGAGGCAGCGGGGAGGAGGCGGGTTTGGTTTGGGAGGTGGGTCCAGTGGAGGAGAGGAGGAGAGGGGGTAGGGTTTGTCACTGGGTGGGCAGAACCCACCTGAGCTGTTGGGGTGGAGCTGGTGCTGAGGAGGGAACCCAGCGTGACCCCTTGTTCGGCGTTTACGGACTTTCTGATGTTGGGGAGCATCTGCTGCTACTGGGGCTTGGCATTTCCCTCAGCTTCATCTGGATGTATGTAGCATCCGCAGAGAGATGGTGGCCAAGCTATCTTGAGCTGAGCTCAGAAGAAAAGAGGCACTGAGCTTCTTTTTTCTGAGCTTCGTGTTTCTGGAGAGGAGGCTGGACCTGGAGCTGCGGGAGGAGGTGCTGTGCTCTTGGTCTGCAGCGGGGGCGTCCCAGCCTGCTGGTGAGTCCCAGTCTGCTGGTGTGCTGGCGGTGGTCCAGGCAGAGGGCAGGTTTGATGGTGCTGGAGGGAGCGGGGAGAGTTGCTATAGTGATGTCCTTGAGTAGAAGAGAAGGGCAGGACCTCATGCAGGGGGAAGGGGTTGAGCTTTGTATCGGAACGGAAGGTAAAGTCCATGGTCACATGCTCAGATGGATAGGTGGTTGTGATGGGAGGTGACGCAATTCTGTTCTGATTATTTCTACTTGGTGAGATGGGAAGTGAGGTTAGCTGAGGGCACACGTGACAAAGGAGGTGTTGGATGTTTTAAGAGGCAGGAGGGGTTTTGGAGGCAGCATATGGGGGGAGGATAATACAGTATGAATAAATATTGAGGCTTTCTGGGCAGCCCCCTGGAGTTTGCAGGTCCAGTTAGCGTGGATGTGTGTTTTCTCCAGTCACGCAGGCAGTTGACATGAAATAGGTGGAGAACTGAATTTAACCTGAGTTGTAATTTAGCGCAGCAGAGACAGGCAGAGATGAGAGAGCCGAGAATATGCACAGAGTGATGGTAAAGATTAACCAGGAAGTGCAGTCCCTGTAAAGGGGGAAGTGGGGTGAGAGGTGGTGAGGCTGTGGCAAAGTCAGTGGCTGAAGACCCTGCAGCATGCGGGGTCCTCGGACCCTGGGTAATGCGGACAGCTGGGCACTGGGCAGAAACGCCTGAGCCTGAAGTTAGGGGGGACTGAAATGGTCAGCAATGACAGGCTGCAGGAGGGGACCGTGAGCATGAGCGTGAGGGCAGACAGTGCAGAGGACAAGATCTCTGGAGAGGAGATCCGGCAGACATGGGAGGTTCAGAATCCAATGGGAATATTGAAAAAGATATGACATCAGTCCACACTGGCAGCAATATCACAGAGCCCAGGGCCCCTGCAGAGTAGAAACAGGCTCATGTGCACGGGAAACGGAGACCCAGCGTGGTCCTGGGGTTGCTGCCTAAACAGTCCACTTTCCCCGCTCATCCCAGCTCTTTACTCCCAACAGTCCTGCATAATTTTTCCCGGCCCCACCACATGCCTGCACATCCCTCTGTGAACACAACCAGCCCAGTACTGTCTTCTTCCTTGGAGTGATGTCACTGCTATGAGCCCTGGGGCAGTTTAGGACCTCAGATCCTGGGGGAGGCTGAGGACAAGCCCTCTGGTCCTTGCTCTGATATCAGCTCCCATCCAGCTGCAGCTAATTCTCCGCAGTGCTCGCTTCTGCTTCACCACCAGCCCTCCAATGGCTTTTTATCTTGTGACAACCTGCACATCAGAGCTTAGTTATCTCTTAATCACACAGCATCGCAGTGTATTCTCAAATAGCACTGAGCATATTACCCCTGGAATGCATGCCACTGTCCATCATCCATAGCCCTTTTCACTCCTTAATGCCCCACTGTCGTGCTGAGGATGCTGAAGCCTGGCGAGACCTCCAGTGGCTTAACTTGGACAACACGGGCAGTCAGTGTCTGACTTCAGGCTACAGCGTCAGCCTCCCTCATTCACACCCTAACCCTCGCCCTCCTTGTGTACGCTGTGTGATCAGTGGCTCAGTCGTATCCGACTCTGTGTTACCCCATGGGCTGTAACCTGCCAGGCTCCTCCGTCCATGGGCTTTTCCAGGCAAGAATGCTGGAGTGGGTTGCCATTACCTTCTCCAGGGGATCTTCCCTACCCAGGGATTGAACCCAGGTCTCTTGCCTCTCCTGCATTGACAGGCACCACCTGGAGGCCTGACCCTCCTTGTCAGGTGGCAGATTGAACGTTCAGTTACTTAACTGATGATAAGCATGACTCCTGATGCCCCAGCAGCATTTTCCTACGACTTTTCCACAACGATTCAGAGTTTCTGTGAGCAGGGTCATGACTCTCAGTATCTCACGCTTAGAGTGAGAAAAATACAAGGGTATAATTTTTGCTAATGGATTATTACATTCCACTTACATACCTTTTTCTAATTATTTTATTCATAAAAAATATTGTTTTGACCAAATGGCATGCGGTTCTTTTCTGCGGAGGCTTGGGCAGCGTGTAGAACCATCTGGGCAATTGACTTAATTAGCACTACAGTTCTTAGGTTGATGGGGGCTGGAAGACCAAGCACTTGTCAAGTTGCTTCCGCGTTCCAGTGATCTTTGCAGAAGGAGGGTTTCTAGAAGGAGAGGGAGAGACTCTTTGGAGGCTGGTTTATCAGGGAAGTAGCCTGGCCACTCAGTGATGTACTTGGGTGCACTGAACAGTCAGGATGGGAGAAAATAGGAGGGGAGAGCTGTGGATGGGCACCCCTTCAAAATCCAGGATTAAGGTCTCAAGGAGCTGAGAGTCTGAGTTTACCTATGGAGGCAGCAGTGCCTAATGGGAAAGGCCCCAGCTTTTGAGTTAGATAAACTTAAATTCAAAACCTAGCAGGTAGAGAGTGGAGCAGAATCATAATACTTTGTGTAAACAGCATTTGGAAGCACAGGGATCAGTTTCAAAAAGACACATCCCTTGGACTTCTCCGGCAGTCCAGTGGTTAAGACTCTGTACTTCCAGTCCCGTGGGAACGGGTTTGATCCCTGGTCAGGGAACTAAAATCCTTTATGCTGCATAGTACAGCCAAAAAATTAAGATACATAAATAAATAAAGATGATGGACTTTGGCAGCAAGGATGAAGGGTATTAGAATTTATCAATCAGTCATGTCTGACTCTTTGCGACCCCATGGACTGTAGCCTACCAGGCTCCTCTGTCCATGGGATTTTCCAGGCAAGTGTACTGGAGTGGCTTGCCATTTCCTTCTCCGAAATAAATGAAACACCTATCCTGATCCCATGGGGGAAATGTGTTTCAGGACCATGGACAGAGGCCACAGCCTTCGGCCTTTCTCATAGCCCCATTCTACTATCCCTTGAAGCCAGTGTACTACTCTAGGGGGTCCAGGGACATCAATATTCTGGGAGCATCGTTTGTAGGATGGATGAATGAATGAGTTCAGTTCAGTTCAGTCTCTCAGTCGTGTCTGACTCTTTGCGGCCCCATGAATCGCAGCACGCCAGGCCTCCCTGTCCATCACCATCTCCCAGAGTTCACTCAAACTCAGGTCCATCGAGTCAGTGATGCCATCCAGCCATCTCATCCTCTGTCGTCCCCTTCTCCTCCTGCCCCCAATCCCTCCCAGCATCAGAGTCTTTTCCAATGAGTCAACTCTTCGCATGAGGTGGCCAAAGTACTGGAGTTTCAGCTTTAGCATCATTCCTTCTGAAGAAATCTCAGGGCTGATCTCCTTCAGAATGGACTGGTTGGATCTCCTTGCAGTCCAAGGGACTCTCAAGAGTCTTCTCTAACACCACAGTTCAAAAGCATCAATTCTTTGGCGCTCAGCTTTCTTCACAGTCCAACTCTCGCATCCATACATGACCACAGGAAAAACCATAGCTTTGACTAGACAGACCTTTGTAGGCAATGTAATGTCTCTGCTTTTGAATATGCTATCTAGGTTGGTCATAACATTTCTTCCAAGGAGTAAGCGTCTTTTAATTTCATGGCTGCGTCACCATCTGCAGTGATGAGTACATTGTATTAATAAAACATCTGTATCCAGCAAATTGTAACCTGAGAAATAGCTGTGCCTAAAATCTGCCCTTTATGATCGCAAACACCCATAGAAACTAGGTATATTTATTTGTTCATACACTCACTGTCCCAAGAAGTATGTCCTGCGTGTTTATTATATTAAATCTGTGCTCCACATGCTAAAAACATGGGTGAAACTGGAAGCCCAAGGCTCTGCTCCCAAGTGGCCCACGTGTTTATTGAGAGACAGACTAAATACACTGACGAAGTAATAAATATACAGTAGGCACTGCAAGCTGTTTAAAGGGACGATAAAGTGGGCTAGGCAGGTAGAGGAAGTGCTATTTTAAGTAGATGCTGTATCAGTCAGGGCCCCAGCAGGTCAGAGAGGGCAGCCTCAGAGGGTGGAAGTCAAGAGACCTAGTGAAGGAATTACTCACAGAGCCACATGAAGCCTTAAGGAAACCCAGAAACGGTGGTGGAGGCATCTAGTGGGGACAGCATCTCGCATTTGCATCTTTAAGCTCAAGGAGGTGAGAGAAAGAGTCGTGCTTCCAGAGCCTGCTGAGGGCTGTAGCCACGGAAGAAGGTCTGACTAAGGGAGCTGCAGCCACAGTCACTGCCAGAGCCGAGAGAGGAGCAAGGCCAGGGTCACAGAGGCCAGCGATCCCTCTCCTCCCTCCTCCAGCATCGCCTGGGTGCTTCCCACTGCTGAACCCAGCCAGAAGCCAGAGGGCTCGGGAGCCTGGAGGATAGAGTCTGGGCCTTCTGGGTTTGAGAAGGTGGAGAAGGGACACAGGGGCAAGCATGGGGCAGCCAGCATGGGGGTCAAGGAGGGCGAGTCTGATGAAGTCACAGGAGCAAGCCGCTGACTGACCCAGAGGCTGGGCCTCGTGGTTGTCACGGGAAAAGTACCCAGCAGGAGTAAGCGTTGTGCAAAGGGCCTGAGGCAGAAGTGCGCGAGGGAGAGCAGGGAGGCCAGAGCGCCAGGGGCAGTGTGAGCAGGACAGCAGGAGAGGCTGAGGCAGGGAGTCCAGGCGGCTGGGAAGGCCGGGCACGTGGGCACGCACAGGATGTCTGCGTCAGCCTGAGTGCGATGGGGAGGCACCAGAGGAGGACCCTGTGCAACTTCAAAAGCAGTCTCCCTGACGGTTCCAGGAAGAGCAGGTTAGAGAGGGACGGAGCCAGTTAGAAATCTGCACGTTTATTTGACAAATGCTTGTTTAGCACCTACTAATTCCCACACACTGCTCTAGTGCCTGGTGGCATAGCAGCAACAAACCAAAATAAAACCAAACAATAGCCCCTTTCTTTGTGAAAGTTTGTGTGATGATCCAGGCAAGAAATCAAAGTGGTTTCCACTAGGTCATCATGGAACAGACGGTATTAGGGATTGCATACACTTTTAACACAGAGTCATCACAATTTACTAATAGATTGGATGCCATGATATTCAGAAGAGAGAAGCCTTGAGTAGGACTCTGAGCCTTTTTACCTAAGTGAATGGAAGGATGGAGCTCCTATTTCTGGAGAGGGTTTTTTTTTTTTTTTTTCAGGAGAGGGATGAGGACAAATCAAATGGTGGTCTAGTGGTTAAGACTCTTCATGTCCACTGCCAAGGGCTTAGGTTTGATTCCAGGTTGGGGAATTAAATCCCATAAGCTGTGCTGCATTGCAAAAACAAATAAATAGTTATTTAAAAACATCTGGGCATGTTTACCTTAGGCTGTCTATTGGGCACACGGGGGAAGTGAGGAGGGGCCCTGGATTCGCGGGTGTAGTTTGAGAGGGGCAGAGGTGTTAGTACAGAGATGGTCCACAGAGTCGCGGCACCACCCCTGTGAAGTAACTTGGGGAGGGGGTTGGGTGGGGAAGGGAAGAGGCCCCAGGACAGAGCCCAGGTCCGGGCACAAGAGTGAGCGGCTGTGGTGCTGGAGAAGGTCCAAGAGAGGCCAGCACCTGGGAGCTGAGAGCAGAAGGGAGGAGCGGGCAGGAGGTGACCGAAGGCTGGGTGTGAGGGTAGCAGGCTGATGAGTCAGACGGGGGCTGAGGGGTGCCCGTGAATTCAGCAGCACTCACCTGAGGCTCTGACAGCAGCAGCTGGGCTGACGTTCCTCTGATGCCTACAATACCTGCATAAAAGAATACCCCCCTGAAGAGCATACTCCTGAGTCCAGAGTCTCTAGGGTGGGCTCCCTGGGCACCTTGTGGGCAGTACCCCTGCCATCCTGCAGGCCAAGCCCCGAGGAGCCCAGGCCACCTGGGAGGGGGACGCCCCAAATCCCCATTGAGGCCATGGCGGTGGAAGATTTAAGTGCAGATAATTTATAAGAGTGCCTAGTTGCTCCTCATGGAAGTTACTAGAACCTGCAGGCACAGAGACAAGAAGCTGCAGAATGTTCAGTGTGCCAAGCACTTCTATCTAAATTGCATTATCTCCTTTTACTAATCCATCTGCAAATACCTGCATGTCATACTCAGCTGGATACCAGGAGGTGGACGAGTGAGGGTCAAGGGAGGGGAGCCAGGGTCCCCAGGCAGGTTGTGAGGACCGGGGCAGCCCTCCTCCTAGACTTCTCTCCGGTCTGGCAGATGGTGGGCCAGGCCATTTCCTTCCTCAAGTCCGATCCCTCCCAAGTCTTAAATCCCAGTGCTAAAATATACAGCAGCTTTCCTCTCCTGCCTAATGAATGTGAAGCCATAACGTCGCCCAGGTAAAAGCCAGATGGCAAGTATTTCACCACCAGCCATTTCGTGGCCGATGATGGAGCAGAGCCAGCGGGGTGAGGGTCAGCTCTGAGAGGTGCAGCCCTCTGGAAGAGTCGGGGGAGAGCCAGCGTCTAGGCTGCCCCGGGGACAGCTACTCCCCTAGGGCCAGGTCATCCCTGGATGCAGGGGGGTGGATGCACCATGGCTGCCTGCGAAGGAGGCTGGATGAAGCGTGGGATGCGGCTCCATAGACGCTGGGTGCCGGTTCCCCAGCTGCAGCTGAGTCCTGACCACACACACGTTAAAGCTCTCCCGAGCTCCGCTTTCTGAGCCCCCAGAGCTGGCCGTTGCGGGTGGAGAGGCAGCCTGGTGTCTCTTGATCTGGAACCGAGAGAGGAACGGGGCCTTGAGGGTATTCTCATCTGTGCAGAATTCTAGAAGAACACGCAATAGTGTGTCCACTATTGAAGAAAGTAGTCTCTCTACTAGTTTCTGAAAAGTTCCCAAAGTCACCAGGCATAGCTGCATTTGGAGGTAAATACGGCCTCTGGCTGGCCTAGCCCACCCAGTCCACCCCAGTCACTGAGGACTGAGCCCCAACTGCCAGGGTAATGCCACGCTCTCTATTTGAAATCGTGTTCCCATGCAGAACTTCATAGAAAGAATTCCCCCAACTCACGGGTTTCTGAGGAGGACTGGGCCCCACCTCCCATCTCAGTTGGACACCATCCGACCCCTCGGCAGAGTTGGGGATGGAAGATCCTGCTCCCCTGTGCTGACGGCCAGCATAGAGGCGGGACTCGCTGGGGCTCAGGGCCAAGTCCGTGTCTTGCTCTGAAGACAGCTGTGCTCTGCCTGTGCTGGGTGCGGGGGGCTGGCCCTGGGGCCCTTGGTGCCAGTGTTAGCCACACCTCTTTACTTTACTTTTTCCATCTTCCTGGTTTTCCTCCAGTGCTACCTTCCTGTTACTTTGGAAGAGGCCACTCACTCTCTCCTGGCTCCTCCTGCAGAAAAGCCCCCAAAACCGAGGTCCAGGGCACAGGGTCGAGTGAGACACAGCAGGAGGTGAAACGCCAGGCCTTCACGGGTCCTTGAACCGCCCATATCGGTGAACTGCTCCACCTCCTGTCTGGTGAGGCTGGGACGAGAGCGTGAGAGTCCCTGGCATCAGCCTTCATCCCCCCGAGACCCACTGTGAATCTCCCAGATCCCAGATCAACTCTTGAGTGCTCAGTGGAGATACAAAGTACTTTGCATTTCTTTCCCGTAATCCAGCCTGTTTCTATCTTCTTCCCCTTGATATCTAGTCTAAAAGTACAATCAAAGCCCAAATGTTGGCGTATCATAAAGAGATGAACCACCCTCCCACAACTGGGCCCGGTGTAGGAGGGCTGCCAGGGACCCGCAGTCCCTGATCCGTATGCGACCGACAGGATCATAAACTGGCGTTCACTGTTGCCGTGATGACTCTCCAAGTGATGGGGCTCTTCCGCAGTTACAAATGACGTCGCTGTGCCTGGGTCCCAGGGCGGCGGGCTCCAACTCAGCGCCTGCAGTGCTTTCTCCTAAGAAGCTGTCGGCTACTATTTGGGAAGTTAAACCAACGATCACCGAATTGGTTAAAAGACACCCATCGGAGGACCCAGAAGCTTGTGGATGGGAAGCCCACGTGCATATATAAGGTGGCACCACAGATGTCCCACATGTGCCAGGAGTACGCTGGAACCGTGTGGAGAACAAGGTCACCCCACAAATCCCATTGTAAACACTCCCCATGACTGTCGGTCGGCAGTCTGCCTCTGTATCCTTCCCCACCTTCTCTGGCGCTCCATCTCCCGACGGAGCTGGGAGCCTGGCTATGTGGGGAGCGGGCGGCAACCCCCACGCCGGCGCTGAGGAGCGTCTGCTTTGACTGTGGATGCACTGCCCCCAGACTCCAGGGCCGAGTCTGCTTCCGCTGCTGTCTTCCTTTCCCGGGTCCCGTGTTCGCTTCCTGACTGCCTCATCCCCTGGGCACCAGCTGCCCAGTGCTCCAAGCACTGGTTCCCTAAAACCCCCATCGCTCTAGAGACTGTCCAAAGGCCCCTCCCCTCTTCTGAGAGTCCACCCCGAGAGTTCGCAGCCACACGGCTCAGGTGGCACAGAGCAGCCGGGACAACCTGGGAAACGAGCCTGGGAGGTGCTTAGCTGAGAGAAGCAGGTGAGGGCGCCCCCGATCCCAGGCAAGGGTAGGATTGGATGCTGTCGAGTCCCCTCTGCCTGCCCCTGTGGCCAGCCTCCTTCGGGGCCCTGCCGGGAGGGGACCACAGTGTCTCTGCTGAGATTTACCACCTCTATGTGCTGGGACGGACAAGAGTCACGTCGTCACATCCCTGCTGTGTGCAGAAGTCATCAGGGTGGTGGTGCCTCCGTGTTCAGGGCCAGCAAACCACAGCCCTTGGGCCACACTCACACTCGTCTTTGTGAACGAAGATCTCCTGGAGCTCAGTGCACCATCACTGACGCTCGCACGCCGTCTGTCTTAGCCGGCACACCGCAAGGGCAGAGCTGAGAGGTTGCAAGGCCACCTTCACAGCCCTCGAGGCCTAGAGTCCCTGCTATCTGACCCTTTACAGATAAAGGCGGCCGACACCTGCTTAGGGCAATGCTTCTGGGACTTCACTGTGTGTGTGTTAGCATCGGGGCGGGGGTGGGGGGAGGGTGCCGGTGGGGGGCGGGGGAGTCTCTTCACATCTTAGGTCTGGGGTGGAGCCTGGGATTCTGCATTTTAATAAGCCACTCTTGTTAGTAACAAGCCCCTAAAGCAGTGGTTGCAGGTCACAGCTTCATATCTAAATCACACGATCAAGCTTCAACAAACCCTGTGTCCAGACCCAACTCAAACCAGTAAGGTCGACAAGAACGGGGTGACACTTGAGCCTGGGTTCCTGCCCGTCAATTGCTGGGGCACAGCGGGGGCGGCAGAAGCCTCGGGCCCCTGGGGCCACTGCCCAGGGGGTTCTACCCTCCCCCTTGGCTCTCTGTCACCTTCTCTGCAGAGGACGGTGCCTGGACGTTCCAGGGAACCCTTTGGGAAGCTTTCTGAAGAGTGGGGCCACGTGTCTGACGTGACCTGGCTGTGCTGCTCCTGGGAGTGTGTATGTAAGACATCACTGGGGGGGCGGCATCGAGGGGCAGTGGGCAGCTGCTCCCTGCGCTTCTCTGCCCCCTGCTCTGGGTCCTCTGCTGCAGATCTGTGTCTGGCCGGGACCCCACCATCCTGAACCTGGGCACGTGTGGGTGAGTCATGTTATTCCAGACGCGGTCCTGCAGCTGGACGAGCGCTAGCCTCAGCCACACTGGCCCGGCTGCAGGGATCTGGGGTCGGTTATGAACACACTCAGGAGGAAGAAGTCCTGCCTTGTTTTGTTCCCATTTTCTTAAAATGAACGCTCATCAGATAAACTGATAAAGTTTGAGGACAATTTCTGTGAGAGGTTTTTCCCCAGTGCCATGATGCTGGGCCTTGGACCTGGCTTCCTGGAATGTAGTGGGTGTGCCCACCCTACACACGGGCAGGAAAAGGGGCATTGCCTGTAGACGGTTGAAAAGCCAAGCCAGTGATGAAATACCCGCAGTACCTGGCCCCATCTTGGAACGCACAGGGCCTCTGTTCGGTCAGCTGAGTGTAGGGGACCAGAAATGATTGCTAAAATGGCCAAGGTGACAGTGAGCATGCTGACCGATCAAACCACCCTGTCTTTTTTGGTTCTGGGGCAAGGCTGGCTGCCAAGACCCACCCTGATCATTTGACCTTGATGAGACTCACAGAAGACCCCTGGTTACTACTACAAGCCTAGAACCAGATCCCAAATCCCTCTTCTTTGCCTCACCACTGGTTCTCTGGGCTGTTTGTCTCCGCTGACCGATCTGGAGGGAAGGCCTGCTTGGCCAGGTGTTGGTCAGTTGTGGGAACCCACTGCCCAGGATTGATAAGAAACTTATTGTAAGCTGAAAACATTTGAGGATAATAGATGCAGAAAGAAGCCTCTTGGAACTTCTCTTTTTTGCTGAAAAACAGCAACTTCTGGGAAATGAGGCTGCCATCAGTTTCCTCCTTAGGGTGGGTCTGCTTCCAGGAGAATGGTCAAGAGTAAACCTACGAGAAGACCCCTCTCTGTGGAAAGTCATAGCCTTGAAGAAGGACCACTTAAACCTACACAAACGAGCATTATTGCCAACTTTCTTATTTCTCATTTGTTCTCCTAAAAACCCAGTTTTCTTTCCTAAAGAAATCTTTTTGTTCTTCCCCTAAAGCTTTTTCTCCCCCATCCTTCTAACCTATTAAATGAGGTCTATGAACCCCAAATTCTAGCCTCCCTATTGAGTTACTCATCCCTGAGTATTCCCATATTGTATACATAATTAATCTGTACCTGGGTTTAATTCACATGTCCCAGAACCTAAGAAGGTAGACGAAAGTTCTGTTTCTCCCCAACATAGGCTCCTCTCTTTCCTCCAGCCCCTGAACTTTGACCAGTCCTTGAATATGGGAATGTGAACTGCTTGTTCCCAAGAACACCCCCTGATTAACTGCCCCATCAAACCATGCCTCTATGCCCAGTTCTTTCTAGCCTTGATTATTCCCCTAATAAAAGAAAATCTCTTTCTTCCTGCCCTCAGAACTCCTGTGGATCTCAAGGTCTGAGATTCTCCCTCTGGAGTAATCCCCACTCCATGTAATAATCCTTCTGAAGAAAATCTCTCCTTCTCTAGGGTTTGTTTCTTGTTCCCACTGATTAGAGGCATGGTGGTGCCGTAGCCTGTCCTGACACCACACCAGTGACCCCTCCGAGGTGGCTGAGTGGCCATCTCATCTAGTCAAGATTGCTGAGATGTTACTGCGACCTCTGAAAGCAACTGAACGGCAGTAGCTTAATTGAATTGTGTTTAAAAGAAAGAGAAAGCCTTGAAACAGGCAAGCCTGAATCTCACAGGGTAAGCATCATGCTCAATTGTGTTCTGTCATATCATCTTGCAGAAACCGGCCCATTTTGCCTCTGATCTAGAAAACTCCCCCCACGATGCTTCATTAACATGACAGCCTCAACCACCTCAAGTCTGAGGAGGCAGGAAGACTCAGTGAGGCGCGTGCATCGTTGAGAACACGCGCGGTGGGGGCTGGCGTCTCTGAACGGCTCGCGCTGAACGAGTGCGAAAGACCCCTTAACCACTTTGGTTTCCGCCGACACACACGCCCTGTCATCTTGTTCCCAGTTTCTCCAGGGAAAGCAGCTTTGATTCTGTTTCTTCTCATTCTCTGGTACTTCTCACTTTACGTTAGAAAACTCTCAGGGTTTGAACAGAAGGCTATTTGAACAGGAGCAGAGCAGGGTTTTGTGAATGCGTTTTCCCAGTTTACATGTTCAAGTTGAAGAGGCCTTGAGGTCCCAGCCTCCCACGGGATCAAGGAACAGAGGGGACTCAGTGGGCATGGAGGGTGAGCTCCTTTTCTAGCCCCTGGGATGCAAATCAAGCCCCAGGAGTCCTCCGACCCCCCGGAGCCTGGACCACTCACCTCCTCAGGTGTATCTGCCTTCCCACACACCACACAGGGCACTGAGGGGACATTTCCGGTTTTCTGTGGGGCTGATGGGAACACGAGCCGGGAATGGGAGCGTCTGGCAGCCATGGCTCTCAGGCAGTCATCCTCACTGAGGACACGCCGTGGTGACTGCCCCTCCATCGTCTGCCTAAAGAAAGATGGCAGTGGCAATGCTGGGCCCCAGGAGGCGTGCAGCCCCATCCCTGTGAGCCAGCCCCACACCCATCACTTTTCACCTGGCTCCCATGCCCTCTGCTGCCCTTGAAGTACTGACAATGTGACACTGAAGACAGAGCCAATCAACCAAAGTGATGCAATCTGACCTTTGCAAGACTGTTGTTCTGGCCTTGATTTGCTTGGGAGGGGAGAGCTATTTCTTCTTCGTTAAACATTAAATAGCAGATAAATAGCATCTGATGTATTTGAAGTTTGAGAGGTTTCAACATATGGGACCCGTCACCCTCATATTTGAAAAGCAGTGTTTGTACACACTTGAAACATGCACACCAACACAAAATTCTTTGACTTAAGAGGGAATTAGGTCTTTGTTCATCTCCTCTGATCCTAGACAGTGAGTGTCGGGAGCCCTTTTAAGGAACAAAGATGTTAGCCCAGGGGCTAAGTGAACTTCCAGATGTTCAAGCTGGTTTTAGAAAAGGCAGAGGAACCAGAGATCAAAAAGCAAGAGAGTTCCTGAAAAATATCTATTTCTGCTTTATTGACTATGCCAAAGCCTTTGACTGTGTGGATCACAATAAACTGGAAAATTCTGAAAGAGATGGGAATACCAGACCACCTGATCTGCCTCTTGAGAAACCTGTATGCAGGTCAGGAAGCAACAGTTAGAACTGGACATGGAACAACAGACTGGTTCCAAATAGGAAAAGGAGTACGTCAAGGCTCTATATTGTCACCCTGCTTATTTAACTTATATGCAGAGTACATCATGAGAAACGCTGGACTGGAAGAAGCACAAGCTGGAATCAAGATTGCTGGGAGAAATATCAACAACCTCAGATATGCAGATGACACCGCCCTTATGGCAGAAAGTGAAGAGGAACTAAAAAGCCTCTTGATGAAAGTGAAAGAGGAGAGTGAAAAAGTTGGCTTAAAGCTCAACATTCAGAAAACGAAGATCATGGCATCCAGTCCCATCACTTCATGGGAAATAGATGGGGAAACAGTGGAAACAGTGTCAGACTTTATTTTGGGGGGCTCCAAAATCACTGCAGATGGTGACTGCAGCCATGAAATTAAAAGAGGCTTACTCCTTGGAAGGAAAGTTATGACCAACCTAGATAGCATATTCAAAAGCAGAGACATTACTTTGCCAACAAAGGTTCGTCTAGTCAAGGCTATGGTTTTTCCTGTGGTCATGTATGGATGTGAGAGTTGGACTGTGAAGAAGGCTGAGCAACGAAGAATTGTTGCTTTTGAAGTGTGGTGTTGGAGAAAACTCTTGAGAGTCCCTTGGACTGCAAGGAGATCCAACCAGTCCATTCTGAAGGAGATCAGCCCTGGGATTTCTTTGGAAGGAATGATGCTAAAGCTGAAACTCCAGTACTTTGGCCACCTCATGTGAAGAGTTGACTCATTGGAAAAGACTCTGATGCTGGGAGGAATTGGGGGCAGGAGGAGAAGGGGACGACAGAGGATGAGATGGCTGGATGGCATCACTGACTCGATGGGCCTGAGTTTGAGTGAACTCCAGGAGATGGTGATGGACAGGGAGGCCTGGCGTGCTGCGATTCATGGGGTCGCAAAGAGTCGGACATGACTGAGCGACTGAACTGAAGTGAACTGAAGAGGGCTTTCTCACTGGCTGGCTCCAGGGTCAAGTCCCTTCTAGCCAAGCCTTCTTGAGCAGCCCCACAGGCCTTTGATCTACAGTTACAGGAAATCTTAATATCTGTCCTATTAAAGGTCTTCCTTGGTTGCTCAGAAGCAAAGAATCTGCTTGCAGTGCTGGAGAACCAGGTTCAATCCCTGGGTCTGAAAGGCCCTCTGGAAAAGGGACTGCAACTCATTCCAGCATTCTTGCCTGGAGAATCCCATGGACAAAGGAGCCTGGCGGGCTACAGTTCATGGGGTTGCAAAGAGTTGGACACGTCTGAGCGACTAGCACTTTCACTTTCCAGAAAAAGGCTGCCTTCTGTCCGCAGAGTCCAAGTGTTTATTGTTTATGAAGCACGTTATTCTGTCTCCAAACCAAGACAACGTTGGGCAGACACTCCTTGTTCCAGACTCGGAGAGGAGGAGGCCGGGGCAGACGTGAGTCCCCAGCAGTAGCTCCCTGGACACACTGCGGCTGGGAGGAAGGCAGGGCCAGACCCTGGGGACGGGTGGCCAGAAGCAGGTCTGAGCCCATCTGGGCACCCACAGAGGGACCCACCACTGCTCAGGCCTGTGTCTCAGCAGCAGAAACTTTGAGAGGTCCTCCAGAGGAGAGCCGGCTGCTGTCCCTGAAAGCGAGGCGGAGGAGGACGGTGTCAGAGGAGGCCAGACAGGGAGCCGGGCCTTCACCCAGCAGGGTGCTAATAGAACCCACCTCATGCAGCGCTGTGTGGACCCTGGGGCCTGGGGGAACCAGCTATCGGGTGATACACACAGTATAAAGAGGACACACACAAGCCTGTCCTCACTGACATCCTTCTGATAGAAATAAGTGAAATGAATAAATAAACAGGGGTCATGGGATGGGGACAAAGCTTCCACACAGAAGAACCTCAAGCACAAGACGGAAACGTTCCCTCCCCCTGGAGGTGGGGCTGAACTCCCTCCCCCAGGACTGTGGGCGGGACTCACTGACTCCCTTCCCAAAAGACAGAAGGTGAGTAGGGGAAATGGTAACTTCCGGTGGAGACCCCAGCAGACCCCACCTGACCCTTGCCATCAGGGTTTGTGTCTCCTGGATAAGCCAGCTGTGTGAGTCACGTCCCCCCTGCTATGACATGTCAAGAGGGTTCCTCACCTCCCAGGACTCTTCCCCCAAACCCATGGGCCAGCGTCAGCATCAGATAGAAAACCAGACCAGCCCCAGGTGAGGGGCAAACGTCAGGAGGGTCTCTGCCAAATGCTGGAGTAAAAGACAAGCAGTGACTGATCGCAGGTCGCAGATGGGAGGAGCTTGAGGTCACACGACGACAAAGTGCTTGGGGGCAGAGAGAGGGTGCTGGTGGGGTCCTGGGACAGACAAAGGGCGTTAGTGGAAAAGCTGGTGAATCCAAAGAGAGCCTTCAGTTTCGTTAGCCGTGTTGAATCCGTGTGGATTTCTTAAAGCGTGAACCTCTAAGTGTAGTATCTTGTCACAAAGGGAACAGTGGGGAGTGACAGGCGCTTCCTGAACTGTCCTGGAAAATCTAAAATTATTCCATGAGAAAGACTTTCGTATTGCAAAATGTGATTAAATGAGTGAATGCCTCCACCAATGAATTTGATGAGGATTCATACATTAAGGGGCCTTAAAGAAATGGTACAATGAGCTTGTTTACAAAACAGAAATAGACTTACAGATGCAGAAAACAAATTTATGGTTATCAGAGGGGAGAGGGGAGGGGATAAACTAGGAGTTTGAGATTCAACATATAAGCGTGTATATATTATATATAAGTACATATTTTATTCATATATATATATATCTATATATCTAAATCACTTTGTTATACACCTGAAACTAACAACATTGAGCTCAGTTTTTCAGTCGTGTCTGACTCCTTGTGGCCCCATGGACTGTAGCCCACTAGGCTCCTCTGTCCATGGGATTTTCCAGGCAAGAATACTGGAGTAGGTTGCCATTTCCTTCTAAGGGACACAACATCGTAAATCAGCTATATTTCAATTGAAATAAAACTTTTAAGGAAAGAGGCTGTATTATGGGAGAGGAGGTGGATGGTGTGGAGCATATATGTGGAATTTGCTAAGCGTAACTTGTTCCTACTCACTAACCATGCCTACTTACCATCTCCAGTATCTACTGGTCATCAAGAAACTCTCTCTAAATATAATATTGAGTATAATCTTGCTGGCTGACCCTAGAAAACATTTGTGTGCTGGGTGATACAGATGGCTGCATCACTAACCAGTGTTCAGATGAACAGACTGACCTTAAACAGTCTCTTCTAGCCCAGTCAGAAGAAGCAGCAGCAGGCTGCCCACTGCGCACATGGCTGGTCTAGGAAGGCTATTTCTCTGTTCCGAACAGAAATGGGAATTCACAATTCTGGAAAGACTGGGTGTGATACTTCTCAGGATTTCATTCAGCATGTGCAGTGAAAATCCCTGTTCATCACACACTGAACATGCATAGGAAGACCCTGAAGACAGGGAGAAGAAGACAGGCCAGTCAGAGACACTCGAGACCCAAGGAATAGCTCGATGATGAGTTATCCTTCAGCCTCATGTGCCCCAGGCTGGACACAGGAGAAACCAGAAACCCCAAAATGCCAATAAGCACAGACTGAAAAAAAAAAAAAAAAACCTGACCAGAGCCTGCCCTTGAGCTAAAAGACCAGGAACTGGGTGGCCTTGAAGACAAAATTATGAGGCCAAGTGCTGGTGAGGATGTAGGGGCCGGGTCTCTCAAGTCCTGGGAATTACTTTGGCAGCTTCTTTAAAAGCTGACATATGACACCCTTACATATGACTGAGCCTTTTCTCCCAGGAAAATAAAAATTATGACCACACAAAATCCTGTACTCAATAGTTTAGAGTGGTTTGGTTTGTGATAAGCAGAAAACTGGAAACAGTCAAATGCCCCTCAGTAAGAAAATAATTATACCATATACTGCTTGGCCATAAAGGTGAATGAATCACTGATGGACATGCCGACTTGGGCGGGTCTCAAGGGCAACTTTATCCCAAGGAAGCAACCCTGAAAGGTCATGTGCTGCATGAGTCCACATAAGTAACACTCTCCAGACGACGGAACGTCAGGGAGGAGAAGACAGGAAGGACGCGGGCGTGATCGGAGGGGAGCACAGGGGGATCTGCGTGTTGGTGTGGTGCTCATGACCTTGATGGTGGCAGAGACGACGTGCGTTCACACACGTGATGCGATACGTTAGAGCCTCACCCTCGGGGCCCAGGCCAAGCTCCTGGGTTCGATGTTGTCCTGCCTTTGTGGAAGATGGAACTACTGCGGAAACTGCGTGAATAGTTCATGGGGCCTCTTAGTACTATCTCTGCAACTTCCGCCTTCAAACTAAAAGAAATGGGAGGAAATTACATTTCACCATCAGACAAACTGCAGTCACCTCACACAAAGGAACGTGTGAGTCGCTCAGTCATGTCCAACTCTTTGTGACCCCATGGACAATAGCCCTCCAGTCTCCTCCATTCATGGGATTCTCCAGGCAGGAATACTGGAGTGGGTAGCCATTCCCTTCTCCTGGGGATCTTCCCAACCCAGGGATTGAACCCAGATCTCTTGTGCCTCCTGCATTGCGGGTGGATTCTTTACCATCTGAGCCACTGGAGAAGTCTCAAACAAGGGAGGCATGTGGCAATTTGATTCGTGGGCTGCACAGTCCTGCTGCCTCTCAAGGTCACCTGAAGTCCATCTGCAGTTCACGGTCTCGTCCACAGCTCCTCAGGCCTGTTGCTGCTCAAGTAAGTGTTGCTTAGCACAAGGAAACAGCCCACATCTGTGCTGCCTGGAAGCAGAGTCCAGGGAGACTGTGGTCCTTTGTACAGAAAAACCGCAGAACAAGAAAGAAACACATCCCTTAGTTGTCTCAAATTCTGGACAAATGAATAGTACTGTGCCTAGAAATGCAGCCTCTTGGAAGGATTTCTGGGGATAAAAGCTGTGTTTATATAAAGCAGCTATAATTCAGGAGGAAGCCAGCAATCCTAGCAGACTTGTGTGTCCTTTCAGGCTTGAGAAACTTGTGATTAACATCTGGGCTGAGCCCACACCCCAGCACGTGCGTGCTTGGAATTCAGACACCGAGCCCGGGGTGCTGGGTGCAGGCTCCCCAGCAGCGATGGGAAGGGCGAGGTGGGGAGGACCCGAGTCGGCTCTCATGGTGTGGGCTCCCCAGGGCAGCTTTGCAGGGCGCCAGGACGCAGGCTGTGGCTTCGCGCCATGGCTCGCTGTTCTGGGGTCGGAGTCCACAGCGGACATACTGGCGCTGGGTCAGTGGGCTTCCACCTGGAGGCGCCAAAGGAGAGCCCGGCTCCTTGATTTTTAGCTCAGAGAGCTGCTGTGCTCCGTGGCTCGCGGGCCCTCCCTGCAGCGGTGGGTTGAGTCCTCACGCTGCCCTCTCTCTGGTTCCCCTTCTTCTGCCTCCTCCCCATTGATGATCCGGGACAATCCCCCCACTTGAGACCCGCTAATCAGCCACCTACGTCCACCAGCATCCGTCCTTTCGCTTCGCCAGGTAAGGCGGGTATTCGCAGGCTCCAGGGATCAGGGCAAGAACATCCTCGGGGTAGTCGCTCTGCTGACCACACTGGCCTCGCCAATTACAGCTGCCCTGCACGTCCAGCTCCACCGGTTCAGGGCCCACCGCCTGCAGCTTCTGCTCCGTCAGGGCGTGGCTGCTGTGGGTGGGTGGACTCGGGTTTCTGTTTATTTCTCTAAATCACACGGAGCGCTCAGCACACACCCAGTAAGGCCTCTTGTGCCTTCCTTGAATGTCCCTGTGAAGGCTGCAAACGTCACCCCCATTTTACAGATGAAGATGGTGAGGCTCAGAGAGGGTACCTGGCTTATTAACGTGGCTGAGCTGGGACTCATGGGTGGGCCGGGCCCACTTCTGGGCTTCTTCTCCTCGCCTGCAAACTCGCTGGAGACACGGATGGAGCTGTGAGTGTGTGTCTGCCCTGCGAGGAGCAGGCCCTGAGGTGCGTCAGGCTCAGATCCTGCTCAATAGTGGAAATCTGTCGGGAGGAGTCAGCCAGCCCCACCAAGAGGTGCCCGGGGGGAGGGGAGTGGGTAGCGCCAGCCGGGCCAGAAGGGCGGCTCACTTGCCTGGCTCCCTGTCACTGAGCTGCGGGCCTCATGTCCCATGTTGTGGGGGGCTGGAAAGTTGTATCACCTGCAGAAGGCTGTGCGTGGGGGGGCGCTGCCCGTGATCACTTGACCTCCGCAGGTGCCTCTGGGCCCTCTGCCCACATGGTTGATCTGGAGTTGGGGTCAGAGGTTGGGCCGGGAGGCAGGGTAGAGCGGATTTGGAGGGAGCGGGAGCTGGACTCTGAGTCGTGATGACTGAGGACAGTGAGTGGTGGTAACCGAGGACAGCGAGCGGATGTCCACCTCCTGAGACAGGTGTTCAGGGACCAGGGCATGGTCTCAAGGGCCCTTGTCTTGCTGGTCCCACAGCTCATCCAGGGCCTTGCTTAGGGGTTGGGGTTCCGTAGACACAGTGGTGGAAGTCTTTGGCTCTGGATGCTGAGAATGAAGAGGAGTCATGTGCTTTGCCTGGATTTGCAAGGGCTGTAAGCAGAGGGGCTGCTTTGCTGGCCTGAAGATAAGGTGGGGGGGTGGTCAGGGAACACCTGGAGGGGCTGGAAAGGGTGCTGGGAAAGGGGTTTGGGGGCCCGGGGACAGCTCTGAGTTGGGGATGTGAGGGCCAGGGGGAGGCCTACGGGAGGAAGCACTGGGGCTGGGCTGGGAGGAGGCTCCACTTTGGGTGGCCAGGATCTGAGACTCTGCTCCCCAGGGCTGACCCTGGGGGGCGGCTCCACTCTGTCTCACACCAGTGCCCACCCACATCGGGTGGGTCCTCCACGTGCGTGGGGGGTGGTGCAGAAGGGGCAGTGCTCCATCCAAGGCCACAGGGTCCCCACAGGGAGCAGGGTCCTCCCACTGGCTGGTCTGCTCTGGAGCTGGTCCCCCTTCCTCAGCCCCAGGCTGAGGGCCAGGACGCTTGGGAGAAACAGCATCCAGGTAGATGCTGTAGGCTGCCCTGCAGGACCCACAGGCCCACTGTGGAGAAAGCGCGGCCTCCCTGGAAGGCGCTGGGGCACCAAGGGGTGGTCACCCCATTCCTGCCAGCGAGGGGGCTCCGGGAACACCGCTCCCTGTGGAACGGAGCCAGACGTGCTCTTGTCTGGCTGCAGAGTCTTCCCACCCCGGACACCAGGGTGCGAGGAGTCCACAGCATCTTCTCGATGCTCACAGGGTAGGCCCTTCTTGCTGATTTGGGGGCCTTGCTACTGATTCGGGGGACCCTGGCACTGATCGGGGGACCCTGCCGCTGATTCAGGGGGGCTTGTCACTGATTCAGGGGCCCTGCTGCTGATTTTGGGGGCCCTGCTGCTGATTTGGGGGCCCTGCCCCTGATTTGAGGGCCCTGCTGCTGATTCGGGGGGCCATGCCATAGAAGCCCAGGGCACCCCACAGTGAAGACGCTGAAGGAGGCAGACGGTCTGCCCCAGGAGGACGCGCCCAGAGGTGAGTACTGAGTCTACACCGCATCCTCAAGGGCAATGCCGAGACCCAGCGGGAGACAGCCAGCCGCCTCGGGCTGACGTACAGCCCGCTCTGTCTCCTGGGCCATCAGCACCATCTTTGTGCGGACGTGGCCCTGACCTCAGCCTCATCTGTCCGGGGCTGGAGGAGTCTTCCCTCTGTTCCTGACAACAGTGCACACGGAGCAGGACTCGCGGCTGAGCTTGGCTCCGACCTCCTCTCCCCGGAGCCTGCGTGGAGACGTGGGCACTGCCTTCGGGACGTGCTGGTAGAATCCCCTCCACACCGGCTCTGGTTGTGGAACACACTGCCAGCACTCATGCTAACCGGTTCAGTCTCTTGGCTGTGTTGCCACCTTTCAGTAATATGCAAACCACAGGTTCACACGGATTGTTTGTGCTGCCGTGTGAAATATATTGTCAAGACAGGAAGATGGACTTCAGTTCAGTTCAGTTGCTCGGTCGTGTCCGACTCTGCGACCCCTGAACCACAGCACGCCAGGCCTCCCTGTCTATCACCAACTCCTGGAGTTCACCCAAACTCACGTCCATTGAGTCGGTGATGCCATCCAACCATGTCATCCTCTGTCATCCCCTTCTCCTCCTGCCCTCAATCTTTCCCAGCATCAGGGTTTTTTCAAATGAGTCAGTTCTTCGCATCAGGTGGCCAAAGTATTGGAGTTTCAGCTTCAACATCAGTGCTTCCAATGAACACCCAGGACTGATCTCCTTTAGGATGGACTGGTTGGATCTCCTTGCTGTTCAAGGGACTCTCAAGAGTCTTCTCCAACACCACAGTTCAAAAGCAAGTCTTTGGCGCTCAGCTCAGCTTTCTTTACAGTCCAACTCTCACATCTGTTCTTGACCACACAGTATACTTTGTTAGGTTCAGGTTTAACTTCCAAATGCTTAGAATATGGTTTGTGGCCTCTGTCTGTCCCAGCAGACTTGCCCTGTGGCCATCCTTGGGCTGATTATTGTCCTGGCCCTTTACCTCTCCCAGTAATCAGGAGGCTTGCAGGAGGGCAGCCATGAACTTGGATCCTAGCCATGTCGTCTGCCAGAGCACCCGGCCCAGAGCAGGGCCACCCACATGGGACAAGGCAGGGCGTCTGCGAGCCTCCTCTGCTTTGCGTCCTCCTCCCTGAGGAGATCTGGAAATGGTCACAGCAGCCAGACACACCCCGGGGGTGTGCGTGCACATGTCCCAACACGTCCCAGGAATTCACCGGCTCTGGAGCTGACAGAGTGTTTGGTCTAACTGGAGGCCTGCACGCTGAACCCCGACTTTCCAGGCAGGTGTTTCCTCCTCCAGCGATGCGGCCGGCACAGAAACGGTCCCGTGTGCATCCCCAAGCTGGGCTGGGCGGAGACAGGCCAGCCACCAGGAGGAGAAGCTGAGATGGAGAGACGGGCATTCCCAGGCTTCAGGATGGAGCTTCAGGACATCAGGCCTGTCTTTAGAGACTCGGTGCCCTTGGTCCAAATTAGAAGCGCCATCTGAGACAGTCGCAGTCCCTCGGAGCGTGCAGCCAGGCTGACTGCAGGGGCGGGTGGCGACCTTGCTGACTGGGTAACGGCAGTGTTGGGAGCACCTTGTCATCATTCCTGCTCCCAAGCCTTCCCTCCCGCCTCACTCCCCCTCCTTCCACAGTGGCTGCCGGGGGCCGGGAACACAGCCTTCCACGGGGGGCCGGAGCGGGGCAGGAGCCGCCTCAGCAACGCGCTGACACCGGAGCTAAGGTCGGGGGGAGGTGGTTCTGGGGACCCTGGTTCCCCGGCGGCATCTGCAGTCTCCAGGGCTGGGGGCCAGCGTCCGTGCTGGCCGGAGGGTCTCTGAATCCAGAGTACCAGAGCGGCCCCGTGGTCCCTGCTGCGGATGCAGATGGCCAGGCCAGGGATGCTCCGGACACTGCGGGACCACAAGCGCCTGATAGAGGGGCCTCTGCCGGCTACAGACGAGCAGCTTAGCCTGAGAATCCCGGGGGTCCGGGAGCTTAACGGCAGCTTCCTCTTCACTTGGGTTCCCCCGCCTTCACTCCTGCTCTGTGCCCAGGGGTCTGCTGCTGGGCCTCAGAGCCCTTTGCTCTCTGCCCTTCTCCCGGGGGGATGGGGGCAGAACAAGCAGGGGACGGTGTCATCCGGGATGACCTCTGGGATGACCTCTAGTGCAGCGGCAGGGTGCCGGGGGAGGGGGCAGGGTCCCAGGGGATGGGGGTCGGCCGGGCAGAAGGGTGCCCCCCTCCACCCTCCTCACCCTCCCCCAAGGCATCAATCAGGGCTCCGGCCCCCGCTCCGCCCGCAAGGGGCCCCGATGCCCGGGTCTGGCTCCCTGCTCCTATCTCCGCTTTCGTTCCGTTTGTTTGCACCATTTCTTGGGTAACTGAGTTTACCCGTGAATGTAACGATGGAATCTGTGTTTGTGCATTGTAAATATTGTAGCTTTAGAGCCGGCTGCATAAAATATGAGAAATGTGTTTATAAGGGAGCTTGCGTATTACCAGAAGAGTTTCATCGAGGGAAAAAGGTTTAAACATTATCATCATGGAAAAAAATGGATTTCATTTCTCCTTATTTTCAGTGCACAGTTCATTGGATTTTTTTTTTTTTTAAAGGAGAAATGAAAAGAGTCCCTGCTGAAAATTCAGAATGAATTCAGATCCACTTAGCTCTAGAGACGTACCTTGGACAAAAAGGAAAAACAAAGCGGGGGAATTTGGGGAAGACAGGTTGAGGAATCGCAGCGTCACTTAAGCCGGTGGGAAGTGAGTAAGGAACGGGACGTCCTCAAGTTTGTTTACAGCTCACGAGGTCAGTTCAGACCCTTAAAAACTGTTCTTAGGGATTTCACAGGACCGACTGGTAAAGTGCTCAGGGCAGGAACTGCTTTGCATGCAGCCGGCGCTCTGACCTCCCTGGTCTGGGCTCCACAGCGAGAGGCCTGGCCTGAGTGCGCCACGCACACCCGCCCCCACCCGGCCCCTGCCGCAGCCACGTCCTATCAAAGAGACGGGGACTCCGGCCAAAATGAGCGGGTGCTGAGCAGGGGGGAGACCGCGTTCCTGCCTGGCACGCCTGTCCCCTTACTCAGTCACCTCCTCTGACCTGGGGCCACAAGCCGGCAAAGGGTGATGAGAAAATAGCTCATGCAGAGCGATCCGGTGCAGGCTCCTTGCTTTCCCCATTTCCCCCAAAGCCTCCAGGCCTGTGGGCCCGCAAGGCTGAGCGTGTCAGCCTGCCTGCACCTGCCTAGCCTGCGTCTAGTGGTTCCCCTGGGCAGCAGAGGTCTCGTCGTGACATCGGCTTTTCCCCGGTGATGCCCAGCATCCTCCTAGAAGACACAGGTGTTGACAAGCACACATTGTCTTTTGAAATATTCTGGACTGCAGTCTGGTCTCTGCCCTCAGCTCACTCTCCTGCTCCATTTAGATCATCTTGATGCCGTTGTCGGACAAGACATGTTTAGCGGGAAGGTGATGTCATAACATCACTTTTATGTCCCTCTGTGTAACTCCTCTGGCGAGGGAAACAAGCCCCTTTCACTTTATTACACCTAAATGCATTTTCATAACAGCTTATTCTCTCGAGCATGTCAGTAATTCCTGCGATGGCTGCTTCCCTGATGAGGGTAGAAATTGCAGGAGGGGGTGCTCAGGCAGTGCCATCCTTCTTTTTTTCCTATTTTGGCTCATATTACAGAGTCCACAGTCCTGAAAGGACGACAGCAAACACTTTCCAGCTCGGAATCCATCAAAGCAATTGCAAACCTCAGTGGGGATCTGGCTCACTGGGGCTTTGTGAAGCCACACTGTGGAGGAGAGGGACAGGGGTCGTCTCCAACGAACAGGGCCTGTACATCCCTTAATCGCAGCATCTTTGCAGCTTGCTTTCTGCCCAAAGCTCAGTGTGATTTGGTGGGAGTGAGTGTGAGCCTTATTTAAGGGCAGAATCTCCTTAGGTTGTCAGAGCATGGCCCAGATGCTCACGAGGTGGTCTCGCCCAGAGGTCGACGCCCCCATGAAGTGGGGCTGGCCTGGGCTGTGCTGTGCTCAGGTGGATGTGTCTCTGCTGGTCAGCCCCCCGCCCAGGACACGGCCTGCCATCCACGCCACTCCAACCCTGACCAGCCCGCTACAAACTCTCGCTGGTGACCCCCCAGCCTGGGGCCACCAGTCAGAGGCCAAACCCAGCAGCTCTGGCTGAGGACTGCCCAGCAGACTTGGCACAGCGGGGCCGGGGGCACGGCCTGCCTCCCCTTTCCACAGCTCTCTGGGTGCCCAGTCACCCCAGCCCGCTGGCCCCTGGCTCTGAATTTCAGGGCAAGGCTGCTTCTACCTGGGACGTGCTGAGAAGTCAGGGTCCTTCCGGCCGTGCCGCCTACCTCCAGGCCTTTCAGCAGGCCCTGCCCTGGGCAATGGTGCATGCAGCGTCCGCCTTTCTGCCCATCTGGGGGCTCCTGCGCCCATGTCCAGTGCCAGATCCCTCAAAGGTCAGAGTCACCATGGCCGAGGACTCCCCAGGGCAGGGTGTCCACAGGAATACACTGTGGCATAATTGACTGCTTGATTTTTCAGGAAAAAAAAAAATATATGTATATGTATATATGTATATGTGAAGTAAAGTTGCTCAGTCATGTCCGACTCTTTGCAACCCTATGGACTGTAGGCTACCAGCCTTCTCTGTCTGTGGAATTTTCCAGGCAAGAATACTGGAGTGGGTTGCCATTTCCTTCTCTGAACGTCCCTTGGGGCAAGATCAGAGTCCTTGTCTTAGAGTTCAGTGGTTTTTTTCAAATTGCATTTAGGGCGGAGGCTGAGGGCTGTGAATGCTCTCAGGGCTGAGGGCTCCTCAGGGTCATCATCTGACCCCACACTTACCCCGTGTGGATTTGCACATTTCGGATTTGCTGTGCTGCCTAAGAGAAACCCCTGACATCATGGCCACTTAGGCCATCAGGCCACCATGGGGAGAGCGAGGTCATCAGTGAGTGCAAGACACAAACACCTGCTTCTGACCTGTGCTTGAAGCATCAAAGCGTAGCCAGGTCTCCAGCCAGGAGGCAGGCAGCTCTGATGAGAGGTCAGGGTTAGGGCAGTGTCTGGCACCTGGTCCTTGGATGTCCCGGTAGCCACTGTCCCATGGGCAAGAGTGGACACACAGGCTCTGCCCAGAAGCACAGGCTCATCACGGGAGTTTTCTTCCATGCTGTGACCATGGGGGGCTCCCGCTTCCCAATTTGCTGTTCAGTTGCTCAGTCATGTCCGACTCTTTGCAACCGAATGGACTGCAGCACACCAGGCTTCCCTGTCTTACTGTTTCCTGCAGTTTGCTCAAACTCATGTCCATTGAGTCGGTGATCCTATTCCAATCATCTCATCCTCTGTCGTCCCATTCTCCGACCACCTTCAATCCCTCCTAGCATCAGGGTCTTTTCCAATAAGTCAGTTCTTTGCATCAGGTGGCCAAAGTATTGGAGTTTCAGCTTCAGCATCAGTCCTTCCAATGAATATTCAGGACTGATTTTCTTTAGGATGGACTGGTTGGATCTCCTTGCAGTTCAAGGGACTGTCAAGAGTCTTCTCCAACACCACAGTTCAAAAGCATCAATTCTTTGGTGCTCAGCCTTCTTTATAGTCCAGCTCTCACATCCATACATGACCACTGGGAAAACCACAGCTTTGACTAGATGGAACTTTTGCATGATGTACTCTGCATAGAGTGTATAATTTACATCTGCCTGGTCCTTGGATGCTCCAGTATCCACCATCCCATGGGCGTGAGTGGACATACAGGCTCCACCTGGAAACTGTGGACACGGAAGGCTCATTGTGGGATTTTCCTTCCTGACTGTGACGTAGGGAGGGCTCCTGCCTCCCCAGATGCCCCGTAACTAACGTGACCTGCACCCCAACCCCTGGGTGGTGTCTGGACCGCAGCTTCCCCTGGCTGTCCTAACAGAGCAGCGGGTCCTCCTCTTGTAGCTCTGAGGCCAGAAGCCTGAAACCCATGTGTCTGCATGGAGCTGAGCTCTGTGGGGATCTCTGCAGCTCATCAGGCTCCTGCGATAGCTGGGATCCCGGATGTTCTTAGCTCGCAGCCCCACCCCTCTTGTTCCCACCTCCCTGCCACCCAGCCTTAACCTCTGCATGTGTCTGCTCCTTCAAGGACATCAGCCTTCGGCTAAGAGTCCCAGGCTAGCCCAGTGCGACCCCGTCTTAGCTGACTGCATCTGCAGGGCTCTGTCTCCAAGTGCCACACCCTTGGGGCTCAGGCAGACGTGGAGTGGGGGGTCACAGTCATCTCAGCGCCTGGGTGACGGGAGCAGGGCCGGGGGTTGGCCTGAAGCTGGCCGAGAGCTCTGTCTCCGCAGGAGGCTGCACACGCGGCTTTGTGCACTGTTCCCACACCGGTGACCATCTCCAAGCTCTCAGCCTCTGCTTTAGTGTCGTGTCGTGGCTGGAAGCAGAGAGGGGACACTGCTTGAGGAATGGGCAGCTCTGACAGGAGGTCCCGCTCGCTGGGGGCCGCGTCCCGGCACGAGCCGTCCTGTGTAAGGCTCTCTAGGAATGGGGGGCTCGGGTATGTCTCGGTCCCACTCGCAGCCCACTTTTAGGGGGGCCCCAGATCACCCAGAGCGTGTCTGCTGGACAGCGTTATGCCCGCCTGTCCCACTGGGGTTGTGTTTCAGCACCACGGCCGCGTCGGGGGCAGAGTCTACCCGGAATCTAGAGAGGGAACCAGGGCTGCGGCCACTGGGTCAGGACTGACTTGCACTGACTTGCGTCTTCTTTGCCTAAACACTGTCCCTCGGTGATGACAGCTTGGAGCAAACGGATCGTGGGTCTGCAGCCGTGGAGCCTGGTTGGCTCTGAGTCACGTTCTGTGAGTTCCTCTTGCCTCGTGGTTAAGCACGGTGCGGGGGTCCCTCTGAAATGCCAGCCCTGAGGGCTGACAGGAGGGTCCGCGGGGTCCCGAGCCTGTGTGGCAGCGGAATGGGAGACAGAGGCCGCCTTCCTGAGCCCTGCCCGGCTCTGTGCCTGTCACCTGGGGGCCAGGCCCGCGGGGCTCAAGGTTGTGTTTTCCGGGCACCACGCTCACTCTCTGGACAGAGCAGAAGCAAAGCTGGACCCAAACTCAGGTGTGCCCTGGACACGCCAGGTCAGAGCCCCGGAGAATGTGAAGGGACAGCCAGGGCTGGCGAGGAGTCCGCTCGGGTAGGAAGCAGGGACCCAGCGGGTAGGGGGAGGTGGGAGGGGCTGGATCATTGGCAGCCTTGACAGCCGGCAGGCCTCCCGTGCCGCCTCCGTGAGGTGTGTCTCGGACACAACACATAGGAGCGGGAAGCCCGCACCTCCCAGGGCTCAGGCCCAGCGCTGGGCGGGGACTCGCCTCCCTTTTGGGAGAGACCTCTCCAGGGTAGAGGTGATGGGAAGGCATCGGGGTGACCCTGGGACAGTGTCCAGGCCACGGGACGAGGCAGGGTGGAGCTGTCAGGGAGGCCATTGACCTTGTTAAGGCATCAGACCCGCTGGAGGAGGGGGACTCTGAGAGTGACGGCCGATCCTCAGAGGTGGGGGCCGAGTAGCCAGCGTGAGGCTGGCATCACCCTCAGATGGCAGGGTCTGTGCCTGGAGCGGTCCTCAGTCCACCCATTCAGTAGGACAGTCACAGAGACCTGACGTCCTGGGACCCTTGGCCAAAGCTCTGCAGGGCAGAAGGCAAGGGTGAGACCAGCCCAGCCTCCCCCAGGGCCTTGCATTCCCAGGGTCAAGGCACAGCCAGATAGAGAAATGCAGCTTCTGTCTGAGCAAGCTTCTATACCACGGCAGTGACTCACCTGATGGTGAGATGTCGATTCCCGGTCCTGCTGGGCTGGATCCAAACCTCTCAGAGGGCCTCTAAGCCTGCACTTGTGAGCAGCCCCTGGAGACTGGGGCTCAGAGCTGGGCTGATGGTGACCCCTGCCTTTGCGCTCAGGGGGCGTCCTCCTCGGGTCGAGCTGCAGGGCCCTCTTTGGTGCCCAGCTGTTACACTGATGCCGCAGTGGATGGCAGGCTGAGAAGGCTTTGCCCACTGTGATCCAGACCCCAGAACAGCACCAGACACATGAGTACGATTCAGAGAATATGTGCTGAGTGCTTGAGACCTGAGTCTTTAGGAACGTGCAGCCTTTATATCCTTAATTTGGGGGAGAGTTGCTTCTGCTTTGAAATCTTTGAGAAATAACAATTAGTCCCATTAGCTCTGGCACAAGGCTGCCCTTCCCTGGCTGCGAGCCCCACCTGGGGTCTTTAGTCTTCTTCCCATGGCTCCCGGGGACTTGGACCACCCCCTTCTCCCTCTAAAGTCTCCATAACTCAGTGATGTCGAACATGGCCCTGAGCGGGTTGGGTGTGTGGATTCTAGAGCAGAAACAGAAACCCATTCCCCAGAGGGTGGACGTGACGAGCAGCGTGTTGTGGACCAGGACGGCTGGCAAGTGCTTTCCTAACTGTTAGGCTTCTGCAAAGATCCACAAGGTCATGCTGCCACTGACATTAAAAGGAAGATCACCAAGGATGCCTGGGAGGCACGCAGGGCAGGCATGCAGGACACAGACAGCCCCCAGTTAGCTGAAGGGTCCAAGGAAGGGCAGAGAAGAGATGCTGGGAAAAGGGGAGCCGCAGAGAAAGCGGGGCTCAGGGGCTCTGACAGAGAGGCTGTCCCGCTCAAGCTCAGGCTGGAGGAAGGCGCTGGGAGCAGGATCCCGGTGCCCGCTTGAGCTCAGGCTGGAGGAAGGCTCTGGGAGCAGCACCCTGGTGCCTGCTCGAGCTCAGGCTGGGGGAAGGCCCTGGGAGCAGCACCCTGATGCCCCCACCTCACACCCCCTGCTGTCCCCGTCCCTTTGGCAGAACCCCGACTGGGATCAGAGGCCATCTACGGGAACAAGGCAGGGTGGCTGGAGTGGGTAAACAGAAAACAAACCTCACGAGTGTTTCATTTTATGCATCTCGTTTGGTTCCACACCTTCAGAAGACCGAGTCTTTCCTATCATTTTCCGGGTGTGTACCAAAACTGTCCAGGTGATCTTTCTGGAACGGATTTGAAAATGTCTATTGTTCCTACTGAAACCTGTTCCTTTTAGATTCAGCATCTCCATCCCAGGGGCATCGATTCCTTTCAAAGCCACGCAAGCAGGGCTTGGGGACCTTAGGCCATTGATGAGTGGGCCTGCAGAGGTTTCTTTCCCCCAGACAATAAGTTGCACAGTAAACTTCTATGATGAGATGTCTTCAAGCACAGCCCAGCTCGCTCTGAATGCAGCGGTGCTCTGGCCTCAGCTCCATCCCATTTTCTACTGTGGCGCCACACGTCGCAGGCTGAGCAGATCGCTCGTGTTACTAATGTTAAATTGCAGCTACAGGTAGAAAAAGACTCATCTGTCCGCTTTCTCTTGCCTGGAGATAGAGAGACGGGGAGAAGGGGAGCGGGGTGGAGAGAGCCGTAAAGTTCTGCCCCCAGGGGCTGCCGAACGCGGCTCCAGGTCCTTGCACAGATTAAAAATCTCTGTTCCAGTGACTCTCGGCTGCGAGCATTCACAGTGGATTTTTCCAGCAGAAATATACGACACAAATATCCTGATGCAGATGTCCTCCTGAGGAGGCTTGGGCTTAGCTGCCTTGGAAATTAGGACTTCCAGGAACCCACTGTCTTTAGCCCGGAAAGTCATTCATGGATCGGCCGATGGACCAGGAATGGGGATGTCTGCTGTAGCACGCTGGCGAGGGGATGAGGGGTCTTTCTGTATTCACTGCACATGCCCCAGACTTGACATTAGAGATGAGCCAGGACGAGGACCCCTGAGGTCCCTGTGGGTCCCAGCACTGAAGGACGGGGTTGTTGCTTGTAAGCCAGAGTCTCTGCACGATGGCGGTTCTTTTTACAGAAGAAGGTGTTTCTGGCCTCGAATGAGGTCTCTGTTCAGAGTTCAACAGCAGGATAGTGGGTGCCTGTAAAATATTATTATCTTTGATTGGGGTGGGGGCTTCCCAGGTGGCTCAGTGGTACAGAACCCACCTGCCAGTGCAGGAGATGCAGGAGACGCAGGTTCGATCCCTGGCTCAGGATTCCCCAGAGAAGAAAATGGCAGCTCATGCCAGTGTTCTTGCCTGGGAAATCCCATGGACAGAAGAGCCCGACGGGCTACAGTTCATGGGGTCGCAGAGTCGGACACAACCGAGCAGGCATGCATGGGGGCATGCAGACTGCTCTTCCCCCGTCTGCAATCAAGGACGGTGTATCAAGGACAGAGCATCAGTCTCTCACGCTGCCGGAACAGAGCACCACAAACTGGGTTAGTCCTTTCAGGGTCCTGGAGGCCTGCACCCTGCAGTCAAGGTGTCGGCAGCCTGGCTCCTCCTGGAGGCTCAGAGGCAGAAGAATCGGTTCCGTGTTCCTCTCCCAGGTTCTGCTGGTTTCTGGCGATCCTTCACGACCCTTAGCTTGTAGTCACTCCAGTCTGCGCCTCCATCGACACGTAACCTCTTGTCTGTGTCCGGATCCTCCTCATGCTACTGGGATAGCCCTAAGCCAGGCTACCTGACTCATCACATCCGCAGAGACCCTCTCACCAAATGAGGTTCCTGTTCACAGGCTCAGGGGCTTAGGCCTTGAACATACTTTGGGGCGACATTATCCTACCCAGCGCAGAAGTTTAGACTCAGATCCTGGACTCTGCGATACAGGCCAGGCTTGTGGCCTGTTACATGCCCAGTTATTAACTGGAGGAAGCTGTGAAGCTGACGGGCCCTCTCAGCTGGCGTCCACACCACATTTCCTTTAGCTCTGTTCCCTCCTCGAGCCTAGAAGGCTGACAGGGGAGTGTGCGTTCGTCAGAGAAGCCTGGGTGTGTGGGCACTCTCAGACAGAACCATGGCGTACAGACAGCAGGAGGTCCTTCTAAAGGGACGGCACCCATGACAGCAGAGGTGGGCCCGTCTGAAAGCGGCACAAAGGCTGGAAATTCAGGCAGGATTTGATGCTGCACTTCTGAAGATGTGTTCTCCTTCAGGAGATCTCAGTTTTTATTGTTAAGGCTTTCCTGGGTGGGATGAAGCCCAGCCCCATTGTCAAGGTTAACCACCTTTCCTTGGAGTCAATGACTGTCGTCTTAACCTTCTGCAAAATCCTCCGAATAGCACTTAGGTTTGTGTGTGGTGACCTGATTGGGTACCTTAGCTATACTCACATAAAGCCGACCATCACAGGGGTGGACCTGGGTTAACCAGGTTGGTGAGCACAGTGCACACAGTCAGGGCAGGAGAAGAAGCAGGAAGTGCCTGGGGCTGCAGACCAGAGACCCTGCCCAGGCTCCAAGCCTGCTCCCAGACCCCAAAGCACAGCTGCATGCACGGCCCCCTTGGTGAGGACGGCCCTTTGGAACTGTCCTTGGGCACAGCTGGGGGACCTGGGTGAGGGCCAGTGGGAGCCTGGGCCCCCGCTGGGGCCTGTGGGCATCTCCAGGCATCTTCCCAGCATCACGGTGGCACAGTCCTAGGAAGGGGGCAGAGCAGCCTCTGGCTGGAGACGAGCACGTTGCCCAGAAGGACCTGCCAAGTCCTTGCATCTTCTTTTGCCAGGCCTTCCCTGGGACTTGGCCCAGGGTACTCTTTCCGTCTGTGAGATGGGACTATCTCAACAACCCCTGAAGAGGCTCCTGTGCATGAAGATGAGTACGGCTGGGTTTTTGCCCTGAGGAACATTGCAAAGGAGGCAGGGGCTAACTGACAGGCCAGCCCGGCTCATCCTCGGGGCAGGAAGGATGGAGCCCGCCACTGGCTGCCTGCACGAGGCTCTGTCCCTGGGAGGGGCTCTCAGGGGCCTGTCTGCCTGTGAGAAAGAGACTGGGAGCCCTGAGCGCACGTGTGCATCTCACAGTGTTGGGCAACGGGAGACCAGGGTGCAGTTTGTGCTGTTTTTCACGCGGGTGAGAGGGCGAAACAAGACCACCGTGACCCAAGACTGTGGTCAGCTACCAGGTGAGCAGAGAGGTGGAGTGGGCCTCCTGGGGGGCGGGTGCCGCCCAGGTGACACCCTTCCCCAGAGACCCCTGGCTCCTCCCAGGCCTCAGCCACTTCCCATATGTCTTGACACACGGCCCAAACCACCCTCTCTGGTCTGGACACCTGCCTCGTCCCACCTGGCCCCACGGCCTGCCCCTCTCGCTCATCCTCCACACTGACCCGGGTCTCCCTTGGACTTGCTCAGGGAACCCCCCGCCTCCAGCTTGGAGCCCTGCAACGGCTTTCCACCACCCTGAAGACGGAGAGAGGCCCCACAGAGCCCCCTGCCCACCCTGCTCACCAGGCAGCGGGCCCTTTGACATCCGTCGGTCACTTCCTGTCCAGGGCACCTGTCCGCTGCTTCCCACTCAGCCCTTCCCGAATAGTGTTCCCACCTCCTGGAGCTCACGTCCACCTTGCTTTCCTCTAAGCAGTGACCCATGCCCTTTGGAGTGGGCTCCAGCTCACTCTCCTCTCCTGGTTTCTTTGTTGGGTGTCCTTGAGCTGGTGGCCTGGCTGCGGTCCACGCAGAGCCTTCTTGTACCTTGGTCAGCTCCCGCCTGCCTCCCCTGACCCTGCAGTCAGGGGTCTCTCCTGCCTCTGGCTGGCATGGCACCCGCTCCTCCCTGTGGCTCCCTGCTGGAAGGGGCATGTGTTCTCGGTGCCCAGGGCAGCTCGGGCCTCTGCACAGCTGCCCAAGGAGACAGTGGGGCAGACAACACTGCTGGAGAGCCTTGGTCCCAGAGCAGTGACTAACGATGAAAGATCCCTAGTCACGGCAGAAGTATCGGGAGGGCCCACAAAATCGGTTAGAATTATGATTTAATGTATCGATGTTTCTGAATAAACGGGTTGTTGGGAAATGTCGAGCACACATCGCGAGCACAGGGAAAATCCAGTCTGTTGCTATTTGGGCGTGTGGACACAAGAGGGTTGGAGCATCCGACGTCAGGTTCCCTATGCAAGGCCAAAGGCAGCAGGGAGTGTGGGGAGGCCTTGGACATGCTGTGGCCTGGGCACTGCTGTCCCCCGCCCTGCCCGGGATCCTGGCTGCACGTGCGCTGGCGGCCCAGCATCTTCTGTGGCCGCCCCAGGACTCACCACACCAACACAAACCACACTGCTATGACCCGAAAGACACTCAAGAGGGATATTTCCATTTTGACAACCATCTTAAAAAAAAAGGCATGCCATTACCAGCATTGAGCTACAACGAAAGAAATCTTTCTAAGCATCAGTGATGATAATGTGAACGTTTCACTGAGCTGTGCTAGAATCAAGACCATCATCTCCCTAGGAAACGAGCCCACGGAGTTGCCACTCAAAAAGCGATCGGAGAGCGCTGCCAGGAGAAGCAGGTTACAGGGGGCTGTTAATTAATAAGAAAAAGTTGTGCTTTTCCTTGAATTTTGTCATATCGGTGGTCTTCCCAGCACTTGGAAATTTAAAATGTTCTGTGATTTCTATTTCCTTGACTGCCCTGTTTTGTATCTTTTCTTTCTTAAAGGGCCTGCTCAGCTCCAGGCCCAAGTCCTCTGTGTGTCCCTGTCTGCTTCTTCCCCAGGGTGAGCGAGCCTTCTGTGTGCAGAAGGCTCCCTGTCCAGACACCCATCACTGACAGTCAGGGCTCACCTTCTCTGGTTGAACCAGTCCAGCATTTCATGATCCCTCAAATCCCACAGGGCCCCGGGACCCCATTCCTCTGAGAGCCCTGTGCTCTCAGGCTCTGCAGGAGGCCTGGGAGGCTCTGAGGTGGGCTGGGACCTGCCTCTCACCCACATACCCACTCCCACCTACC
This sequence comes from Bos mutus, assembly GCF_027580195.1. Lineage (NCBI taxonomy): Eukaryota > Metazoa > Chordata > Mammalia > Artiodactyla > Bovidae > Bos > Bos mutus. The sequence goes on along the minus strand of NC_091642.1, from coordinate 2,181,603 downwards.
TGGGAAAGGCTGGCATGCGGGCGGTTTGAGTCATCTGGTCAACCACCCCGACTCACCGCCCACCCCCGCCCCCTGCCCCACTTCTCTGCTGGCACCTGGGAGTGTCTGGCTCTCAGCCAGGAGTGGAAGATGGGCCTCGGGCTCGGGGCCTCCTCTCTCGGAGAAGTCTGCTCATCCCAGTGCCTTCTGCCTCGTGACCTCCCACCTCATGGTCTTCATTTCCTTGTGGATCAGCTCCACACTCCCAGACCCCCTGAACGATGCACAGAACCGCTGGACCCCGGAGGAGCCGTCTGCAGACACTCCCTGCTCAGGACACGCCCGGGCACCCCCTCCCCGTCCTGGGAGCCTGCGGCCCCTCTGGGCCCTTAGCAGAGAGTGTGGGGGCAGCACTGACGTCGGGAGGCCACTTTCAGGCTGAAATTTTGCCCTCTGCCGCTGGAAGGGCCAGATTCCCCAGCCTGGCGAATCTCTCTCTCCCTTGAAGTGAAGTCACTCAGTCATGTCTGACTCTTTGCAATCCTGTGGACTGTAGCCTGCCAGGCTCCTCCATCCATGGAATTTTCCAAGCAGGAGTACTGGACTGGGTTGCCATTTCCTTAAACACAGAGATAAAAACGCTTCCTCGTGGAGTGCTGTAACAACATAGGAGGTGAGGCGGGGAAGCGCGAGGCCCAGGGCCTGCTGGTGCCCGTTCAGCCTTTGGAGCATCCAGTTCTGGCCCCGGGAGGTGCCCGGGCATGTCCACACCCGCTCTGACTGGCTAGGATGGGATTAGTGGGATTGGGCGGGGTGAGGTCAGGAATCTCGGGTCCAGGCTTCACTTCAGCAGTCGCTGAGTTCAGGGAAATTAAAGCTCATGTAGGTGGAGGTGTTTCAGGCAGACCCACCGGAGGCCTGCAGCGGCACCCACGACCCCTCGGTGAGCTTTCAAGGGCGGAGGGTGGCCCTGGGGTGCAGGCAGGGGTGGAAGGAGGGGGCCCTGCTGAGAGCTGCAGCCTCTGGGCGTGGGGACCCCAGCGGCTGGGGTGCGGGGTGCTTGACATCCGCGGCCACAGGCTGCCAGGTCCTTGGGCAGAGGACAGAAGGCGGGCCTGCCTAGGGTGAGCTGGAGCCTGCTCACACGTCCTGACTCTGCACTCACGGCCAGCCGGTTGTAACAGGAAGTCGGCCTTGCAGGGAGTATTGACACCATAGCCGTTGGCAAACCCTGAAAGTCTGCTTCCCCGACTCCCACCCCGGCTCCTGGGAGACACTGACTGGCACGATGCTGGGCAGCACCCACCCCACCCAGCCCTTCCTGGCGAGGCTGACCACCCTTTCCTCATAGAAAACAGGGGCCTGACGCCCTCACGGTCCTGCCGGCCCCTGCTTGTTCTACCTCCGCTCTGTGCATCCCACCTGAGGCCTCTTCTCCCCCCAGAAGGGGAGCAGGAAGGTGCACACACTCAGACTGGCCCTCCACTCGCGGGGTCGGCATGCTCCGAGGGGTGGGCTGCCTGAGCTGAGCCCCGGGCCGGCCCGCCGGCGGCCCCTCTGTCCTGTGGACGGAGCGGGGACACAGCCGCACGTGTGGAAAGGCTGCTGGTGGTCACAGCAGGGGGGCGATTTCTTTCTGCTCTGACTGGGGTTTCTTTGTCTTCAAATCTGTGGGCTCCCTGGCCCCAGAATGGGGTATCCCCGCCTCTAGTCCTCAGCCTCCATCTCCCAAGAGCTTGGGGTGCGGCTTGTAAGCCTGACCTGTCCCCCTCCTGGGTCTGATCCTGCCCCGAGGTTGTGGGCTCCCTCCTGAGTAGTTCAGGTCTGAGCTCTTGGAGTCAGACGCCCTGCTCCTCTCTGCTGGGACCCCCGCTATGGGCCTCCGTGTGGGGCTTTTGCAGACGTGAACGGGTGCAGCGGTGAGCTCCTGCCTCCTCTTCTGCCCCACCCCTGGAGTCACGTCTCTCCTGAGAGGAGAAGGTGGCCTAGGCCCGCCAGCTGGTGTGCAGGGGGGCCTGGCCAACTCAGCCCCTCCCTGGAACCCACCCTGCCCACCGTTCCCTCTCATCTCCGTGGAGCTCCCGAGGAGTCCGGAACCTGGGGGCGGTGAGGGTGGACAGGCAGGCCCAGATCGCCGTTGGTCAGGGCCAGGGCTTGGGCTGGCACTTGAGGAAGGCGAGGAGGGCGTGTGAGTCCGCCCCACTCGCTGGCTTAAGCCTGAGCTGGGTGTGTGCTGCTGGGCACTGGGGAGAAGTCAGGGGTGGGGGAAAAGGATGGCTGTGAGTGAGGGCTTGACTCAGGGCCCAGGGGAGGCGACAGGTGGAGAGGGCACGCCTGGGACATTTCCTGCCACATGCGGGGGCTCTAACAGCAAAGGGGAGCCAGTGGGACCCCTGTTCCGACTGCTGGAGCAGTCAGGCCTTTGCTCCTGGAGGAATCGGGGAGGAGGGAAGGAGGCCGGCTTTCCTTGCCCGGCAGGCACGTGTTTAGAGTGTCAGGACGAGGTGATGGGCGGCATAAATCACCACCGTTCCCCAGCCTCCTCTCAGCCCTGGAAGTGGTTTAAGGAGCCACTCTGTGGACCTGAGAGCTGAGCGTGGGTCCACCGTGCGCCCCAGGCCTCTGGCACGCAGTGGTGACACACAGGTGTCCTGAGTTCAAATCCTGGATCTACCATCGTCCGGCTTTTACATCCCCAGCAAGGTGACCACACTGCCTCACTCTGTCTACCTGCAGATAGGAGACGGTGATGACGGCTGCTGGGCTCTCGAGGCTGGCAGGTGAGCTACTGCCTGTGGCGCCAGCATATGCGTGTGGCCCTAGTTCTGGCTTTGCCCCTCTCAGCGTGGCCTGGCCGTCCAGGCACCTGGTGCCTGTGGCAGCTCCTGCCCGCCCGAGGACGGTGAGTGTGGAGGCTCAGCCCCGGGGGGTGCTCACCCACGGGCCTCACATCTCAGAGGAGGCTGGCTGGAAGACAGCCACCTTCCAGGTGCTGTAATTCCATTTTTTTCACAGGGAGCAATCAAGGTATTAATTTACAAGCTCATCCAAACTTGGCTGCCACTGCTTTCTGAAAGGATTCACACCCTAGGCTTTTTCTCCTCCTCCCCCTTCACCTTTTAAATATTTAATCTGCGGAGTGTTGGCCTTGGAGGGTTTGTGGAGGGCTCGTCCAGAATCCAGGTGATGGCTTTCCCTGGGGAGCTGCGGACCTGTGGCCCAGAAACACCTACCGCGCAAGGGCCGCCACCCGGGCTCCGCATCCGCGCCTCCCAGACCACTGTCCACTCGGCATTCCCTCTAACTCAGCTCTCTCTGAAATTAGGTGTAATATTTAAACAATAACAAATATGTGTATCAATGCCTGATACAGAGGGAGATCCCTGGTGGTCGAGTGGCTGACTCCAGGCTCCCAGTGCAATGGGCCTGGGCTCGATCCCGGGCCATGGAATTAAAGCCACACGCTGTAGCTAAGTGCCCACGTGCAAAACAGTGAAGGTCCCACGTGCGGCAACTAAGACCTGGCAGTCCAATAAACGAATATTTTTAAAAAATATCTTATATAGAAAGCCATTCTCTCTTGGCAAGTGTAAGACTATATAAAATTCACTTATTCAATAATATACATAGGAATGGATGAATGAACTGTATATGTAATCTTAAATGGATGTGTGTGTGTTAGTCACTCAGTCATGTCTGACTCTTGCGACCCTGTGGACTGTAGCCTGCCAGGCTCTGCTGTCCATGGGATTTCCCAGACAAGAATACTGGAGTGGGTTGCCATGCCCTCCTCCAGGGGATCTTCCCAATCCAGGCATCAAACCCAGGTCTCCTGCATTGCAAGCGGATTCTTTACCAGCTGAGCTACCAGGGAAACCCATACATCCACATATGCTGAAAGACATGAGTAGATGTATGCACGTAGAATTTTATATTATACATTGCTTGTATGTTACACATTAAAACATGTGAATATGTTAAGGTAAGGCCGAGCACGGAAGAACTAATGCTTTCAAATTGTGGTGTTGGAGACTCTTGAGAGTCCCTTGGACTGCAAGGAGATCAAACCAGTCAATCCTAAAGGAAATCAATCCTGAATATTCATTGGAAGGACTGATGCTGAAGCTAAAGCTCCAATACTTTGGCCACCTGATGCAAAGAACTGACTCATTGGAAAAGACCTTAAAGCTGGGGAAGATCGAGGGCAAGAGGAGAAGGGAGCAACAGAGGATCAGATGATCGGATGGCATCATCAACTCAATGGGCATGTGTGAACAAACTACCGGAGATAGTGGAGGACAGAGGAGCCTGGCGTGCTGCAGTCCATGGGGCCACAAAGAGCTGGACATGACTTAGCAACTGAACAATAGCAACAAAAATGTGAAGATTACTAAGACCTACAACCTTTCTCTGTATTCTGTTTAGCTGCATGTATGAGCACAGTGCTCTTGTCTGCCCCGTTCTGGGAATAAGATGGAGAGGTGGCGTTGGGTTCGCCCACGTGGGGTTTGCGTGCCAGTGGGAAGATAACTGTAAATAAATGAGTATATTCATGGTGATAGAAAAAGGCCGTCTGAAATTATCGGAGGCTAGAGGCAAGGAAACCGGGCAATAATGATGGGCTCTTTAGGAAACAGGATTTAGGGTAAGGCTGTGATGGGAAGCTGAGTAATTCCAGCCCCAAAGACATGGAGTAGCCTTTGAAAGGCTGGACAATTGGCAAGACACCTGCTTGTCAACTGTCAAGACAAACGCTGGTCCAGCCTTCCTCGTCCTGCACTCCCAGTTGCCGGTCTGTGCTCTGCTTGCCAGCAGGCCCGTTTATCCTCCAGGCCCAGTGTAGGGTGTGGAGACGCGCACTGACTTCTCCCAGCTGCTCTGTTCTTGGGCGGGTGGGGAACTTTGCTGCTGTTTGGAGACAGCAGCCCTGTGTCTCCGGCTGTGAAATAAGCTGTTACCCAGGGATGGAGAGACAGGCAGTTTTCTTAGATCTGGTGGTAAAGACCAGGAAGAATGGACTCCTTTCATTCTTCACATGTTAATTGAGTTTTCAGCTAATTCTCAATGGAGGTAAAAAGGAAAAGCACCCCATGGTTGTACTCTGAATAAGATTTCATAGTTGGCCTTCAGACTGCAGACTTCAGACTGCAGTGAATCACCAGGAGCCTTGCAAACAGCTGAGGCTCTAGCTTTAAAGGGATCCCTCCAGGCAGGGATGGTGTGTCTGGGGGGCTGGGCGAGCCTGGGGAATGGGCGAGCCTGGGGGTGGGCAGATTCTGGGCACCCTGGGCTGGTGGCTCTGAGTTCTCTGAGAACAGTCACCCTGCCCACCATGGATGGGAAACCCTGGGCTGCTGGTGGAGGAAGGGCAGGCGGGGTCCCGCCGGCCATAAGGGGAATCCTGGTCTGTGATGCGACTGTCTGCCCTGTGACTGGGGGGCAGAGTGGACCTCCCAAACCCATTTCTATTGGGCAGGGTGGCACCTGATCTGGGGGCTGCTACTTCCACTTGGGCACTGGAAGAAGAGAGGCATCTTACCAGGGGAAAAATGTTCTCGAACATACTAGTTTAAAAGACAAACAGCTGGAAAAGATGAGTAAAAACTAAACTAAAATGCAGCATCATCTCCCAACGGAACTGTGTGTTAAGTCCTCGGGACAGTGTGCAGAGAGGGTGATTAGGCAAGCACCGATGGAGAGAGGGAAGGGGGACACATGCAGGGAGCCCCCCAGCGCTGCGTCATATGCAGAGCTGGCCTCGAGGCTCCCTCCCAAGTGGAGCTGGGCCAGGCCTGCCCGGGCGTGTATCTGGGGGTGCTGGGGGGCTGGAGAACGAGGGTCCTGGTCCAGAGCCACAGGCAGCTGGGGGCCCAGCCCCACCTGGGGTGCTCCTCCAAGGCTCAGACCCCCAGAATTCTCCTGGTCCCCCTCTCTCCCCGCTGCTGCATGGTGACAGGTGGCCAGAGAGGGTCAGGGCGGAGAAAGGCTGTGAGGACGCGGTGCAGGCAGAGTTCTCAGGAAAGGCCTGGGCGCCGTGGAACCTTAATATTGAAGTGAATGAGTCTTCGGCTCTTGAAAGAGCAGAATCTAATTACCTTCTTGTCAGTTTCAGCAGCGGCTGAGGAAGAGAGAGAAGCGAAGCTGATGAGGCACCGGCCGTGGGTGCGTTTGTGGAAAGCTCAATTTTCTGGTTCTTCCTGGGGGTCATATTTCTTTCTTCTCCAGAGTATTTTCACTTACTTCATTTATAATAAATAACCTCTAAGTATGTCCTGTATATTTGCTCACAAGACAGAGTCAGAAATCATAGGAAAATAGCACAGAGAAAAATTTTGTCTCCATGAGGAAAAGTATACTTTTTTTTCCCCAGAAGCACATTGGTGCTCTCATTACCAATTCTGGAATCATCTAAACTTCCTGCAGGCGTTTGCCTAGAGACCCCTGATTCCACCTGCTGGTCCTACACACACACACACACACACATATGCACACACCACGCATATGCACCCCCCCCAGCACACACACACCACACCATCAAAGGTAGAGTTATTTTACAATAAGGAAGATCTTTTTGGTTGTAAGATTCCTTTAGTACACTGCTTCAGGAAACTTTCCCATCACTTTATCTTGGCTTCATCAATGTCCAGATCTGTGGACATCATGGGTGTTGGAAGCCGAGACATTCAGACCAAATCTAGTTTGCCCCTTGGGTGTTAACTTCAAGACAGGATGCTCTCTGCACTGGAGACCGTGAATCCAAGAGTCAGGCACACGTGCTCCAGCAGGCTAGATGTTTTAATACCGTCCCTCGGGTTTCCTTCCAATATCCATGGGTTCAGAGACAGAAAATGTGGAAATAGACTAAGAAAAAGAAGCTCCAGACCAGAAGAGCTAATTGATTTCGACTCACATGCCAGCTTCATGAAAGTGAAGCCTGGAGTCATGTGTTGGGAAGGATTATGAAGGTGGAAAGTCCATCTTGGTAGTTGTGTGCATGGGGGGTGGGGTGGGGGATTTGGGCTTATGCGCATGGGTGGTGGTGGGGGGACTGTGTGCAGGGGTGGGGGTCGGGGGCGGGCTGTGTGCAGGGGTGTTGAGGGGGGACTCTGTTCAGGGGTGGGGGTGGGGGATGCGTTCGTGTGCCGGGGTAGGGGTCGGGGGCGGGCTGTGTGCAGGGATGGTGGGGGGGTGCCTGGGGCCACTGTTTTCCCTCCTGATGTGCCATGCTGGATGAAAAGGAGAGAAAGCTGTGTCTTTGGAGACATGGTGGCTGCAGGGTTTCTTCTCCCGTCAGGAACACGGTGCTCGCCTCGTCTCTGGATGGGCGACAGGCCCGTGTTGGAGCTGCTGGGGCCTGCTGCCTCCTCTCCATTCTGTAATGAATCACATTTAACCCACTTAGCGCTGGGAGTGAACAGGTTAAATCATAAATCCCAACCAGAGGTCCACACACATTAGGGGTGTGGAGTAACAGAATTATCGACAATATGATGACCATGGTCCGAGAACTGTGTTTTAATTCCTTTGAAAGTGAAAGTGTGAAAGTGTCTGTCTCTCAGTTGTATCTGACTCTTTGCAACCCCATGGACTCTGAGCCACCAAGCTCCTCTGTCCATGGAATTCTCTAGGGGATCTTCCAGACCCAGGAATTGAACAGAGGTCTTGCACACTGCAGGCAGATTCTTCACTGCCTGAGCCACGAGGGAAGCCCTTAATTCCTTCAACTCTCTCAAAAACGACACAAGAAATGGGCCGTTATCCCATTTTCCAGGTGAGAAAACGGAGGCATGTGGAGACGGTGTGCCCGAGGCCACAGCTGCTTGGCGGCGAGGTGCAGAGGTGCAGGTCGGATGCAGGCGGCCTTGCCCCAGAGCCTGCCCTCGCGGCCCTTCCTGGGTGGCTCCTCGTGGGCTGGAGAGAGATGTGCCCAGGTAAATGCCCAGGTGTCCTGTTCTCCTGCCCCTGAAAGGACCTGGAAGATGAATGAGAAGATCTCCTCCAGACAGCTGACAAGAGTTCAGGAACGGGAGGAAGCTTTTAGAAACGCTCCTGGCAGTGAGGAGGACCAGCTTACCACTCAGCCCCTGAAACTACTCACTTATCAACACTGGCGCCTCCCAGGAAGCAGGGGTAAAGTGTTTCTTCTCTGTGAGGTTGGAGAGCCTGCACGGACCCCAGGGGTGCCATGATGTCAAAAGAGAACAGAACGGGAATCAGATTAAATGAGAGTGAGACTGAGTCCCCAAGGTGCAGACATCTACATCCTCAGGCAAGTGAATAAACGTCTCTGCCCCCTGGTTTGTGCCGTCTCTGCTGGGAGCCCCCTGTGGTGGAGCGAAAACATCTCTGTGGTGTCTGAGACTAGAATGTGCTCAGCCACGGATGGGACAGAGGACCCGAGGGTGTGCTCAGCCACAGATGGGGACAGAGGACTCAGAGACCTAGAGTGTGCTCAGCCACGGATGGGGGCACAGAACCGGGAGACCTAGAACATTCTCAGCTATGGATGGGGGCAGAGGACCCAGAGGCCTAGAACATTCTCAGCCACGGATGGGGACAGAGGACCCAGAAGACCTAGAGTGTGCTCAGTCACAGAGAGTGAGAGAGGCCCCAGAGACCTAGAGTGTGCTCAGCCATGGACGGGACAGAGGACCCGAGGGTGTGCTCAGCCATGGATGGGGGCAGAGAACCAGGAGACCTGGAACATTCTCAGCCACGGATGGGGACAGAGGCCCTGGCTTTGCTGGCTGGGCTACGGGGGGCACCGACAGGTGATGACCTAGTGGCTCCAGGGCCACACCTCCAGATGGGCAGCATATCCACTTGGGGATATCGCTCTCTCCGGGCCCTCCTCCATGGCCACATCTGCTCTGTGACTCTGGGTCATGGCAATACTGGTCTGTTAGTGGGACCCTCAAATCCACTCCCCCAGTGTCCACTGAGCCTCTTCCACCCTCAGTGGCTGGAGGGCCCCCATGCCTGATAGTTGTCCAGTGACCCCTCCCCCAGGCCTTCACTCTAGTTCCTGCCCTGAACCCCCACGCCTGGAAGGACAGGGGTCTGCTTACTCACGGGGGTGCCTGATTCGTAGTCACAGTAGGTCCCTTTCTTTGGCCACAGTTCGTGGCTGACTATCAGATGGTGTAGAATCTCAGAAACCAGCTGGGGACTCCCTGGACCAGACATCTCCAGCACCTGCTGAGTCTGATGTGTGCAACAGTTTCATCTTTTCTCGCTGGAAGTCTTCATTTACTCAGACATCGACAGGATTTCTTCCAATCAATAGCATCTCTGAGTGCTTCTCAAACTCCTCTGAGGATAAGAATTTTCTGAGCAACCTGTTCAGTATAAGGACTTCTGGGCCCCACCCAGACAGCAGATCGGCTGGGTACACGCAACTCAGGCCCCAGGGGACCAGCTGGAGGACACCCTGTGAGCAGGGGAGGCCCCACCCTTCCACCCTGCCTCTCCCTGCTGTGGAAACAAGCCCACAGACTTAGAACTTACGGAAATACTGCATTTGCTGTTACACCGTGATGAACAGTGTCTCCCTAAATTCACCTCAGAACGTGACCTTCTTTGGAAACAGATGTAATTAGGATGCGGGCCCACGGGAGCAGGGTCCTGTAACTCACTGTGACTGGTATCCCTGGAAGAAGAGAGCAGAGACACACGCGGGAAGGAGCAGCCCAGGTGGCAGTGCAGCAGACATGGGAGCAATGCCCCGTAAGCCAAGGACTGCCGGCCGCCCCTGGGGTGAGGAGGGGCCTGGGGGCTCTGTCAGCCGCTCCAGGAGAAGCCCCGTAAGCCAAGGACTGCCGGCCGCCCCTGGGGCGAGGAGGGGCCTGGGGGGCTCTGTCAGCCGCTCCAGGAGAAGCCAGCCCAGATGGGAGCGATGCCCCGTAAGCCAAGGACTGCCGGCCGCCCCTGGGGTGAGGAGGGGCCTGGGGACTCTGTCAGCCGCTCCAGGAGAAGCCAGCCCCGCCCACACCCGGACTCCAGCCCGGTGACCTCCTGACTGTGACAGAACACATTTCTATCAAGACTCCCAAGCTGAGATCATTTGTTACAACAATCCTGGGGCACTAACACAGCCGTCTACTGAAATTCCACCTTCAGAGGGAATAAGGGTTATTGGGCAGAAAACTGCTCAAACTTGTCTCTTAACAGATTACTTTTCATGAGGACAGCGAGGGCCGCCAACCCCGCACACTCGCCCCCCCACCGCCAGAACCTCCCAGGAATTGTTTCACGGCCCACAAGAAGGGGGACCCTGGTGTTCACAAGCAAACATCCGTGGAGCTCAGCTGGAAAGCAGTTCACACAGACATTTTGAGAACAGCAGCGTCTTAGTACACCGTCATCATGGTAAATGCACACTTGAAAAGAGATTCACGTGTCCCTTTGGAGAACAAGAGGGCCTGCAAACAAGGAAAGCGTTCATCGAAAGGACTTGCAGATCGCTTGAAGATGGAGGGTGTTGGCGTTCACTCAGGTCTGAACCTTTTATTTCTAGACTGTGGGGCATGAGGGCCCTCTGAAGGGGCTGGATCCCCCTCCACCCCACCCCCTGCTTGCTCCCCTTCCTCAGAGAGAACCGACTGCAGGGACGCTCTTCTCCCAGACACCACAACTTCACTCATTACTTGGAAAGAAAGTAAAACATGCCCCTAACAGTCTGCCCTTCCTTTCTGATTGCTTTAAGGGTGGGAGACCTGCCCCCAGCAAGCTGGAGCAGCGAGGATGTGCAGGTCCCCCAGAGACCCGGGCCCTTCCCAACAACCCTGTACTCAGCTTGGAGGGACGTGGGCCTGAGATTCTGTCCACCCCACCTGGGACTTCCATGTTGCATCAAAGTACTTGTTATTCACATCGGAAATGCAGCACAGAGACCTCCTTCTTCTCCTTCTTGGTGTCTAGGATATTTTCAAAAGCGTTTCTGTTAAATATTAATAACAGCCTCACTAGGGTTTTTGCCTCGTGCTGGAGCTGCAATTTCTCTGCTATTTAGGCTAATTAACGTACTATGCTTCAGTCCGTAAACCAAAAACTGTGCTTTCATGATTCTCCTGAGCCTGCTATGAATGTCTTTATAGACGGAAATACTCCTCTCCTGGGGCTTCTCTCTTGGCTCAGATGGTAAAGAATCTGCCTGCAATGCAGGAGACCTAGGTTCAATCCCTGGATCAGGAAGATTCCCTGGAGAAGTGAATGGCTACACACTCCAGTATTCTTGCCTGGAGAATTCCATGGACAGAGGAACTTTGTGAGCTACAGTCGATGGGGTTGCTCAGAGTCAGACGCGACTGAGTAACTAACAACACAGACTTCTCCCGTGGGAGTGGAGGGTGGCAAATCAACTCTGCACATGGTAATTTGCCTCCCACACCCCACGGCGTACAATCTGGGTCCTGACCCAGCCGCAGAGAAGCTAGGACCCTGTGAGCCCACAGGGTGTCCCTTCTCACAGAGGCAGTGCTAGGCACCCACTCTAATCAGGACACCTTTTCTGAATTACCCCTTTCTGGCCACAGCTCTGATGTTGATCCCAGAATCATGGGCTTCTCTGCCCGCCCGTGGAGTCATTCAAACAAGACCATCACATCTTCCCTGAGAGCCAAGGGGAACCCACCCTCTTGTTAGGATGGATGCAGCCCCGGGGGTCCGGGCTCTGGCAGGTGGTGCCTCCTGCCTGGGCTGTGAGTCTTGGTGACAGACAAGCACAAAAGCAGTGGGAGCTGTCCCCATAACCCGGGCCAGCAACCCCTCCTTGGACCCTTGTCAGCAGCAGAAGAGGAGGCCAGCTAAGCAACGCTGCCTGCTTCTGGCCGAGGGGAGTCAGACTCCAGCTCAAGGTGCCCGGATGACAGTGCCCTGCAGAGGGGCCCTTCACCTTGTCCGGCGCCGGCCAGCTGCGTGACATCCTTCCCCGGTCCTCGTCCAAACCAGGACGAGGTTCACTGGACTCAGAGGGGCCCTTCTCCTTTGTATGAGCACACATTCCGGGGAGGGGCACCCCGCTTGCCTGCTGGGTGGCCACGCTCCCTCTCCACTTCTGGAGCGCAGTCTCTCAGCAGGAATCATACGTGTTGTTGTTTCTTTATGTTCCCCTCTGGGCTTTGCCCTCAGCTTGCCCTGCTGCCCACCGCCTTGGTCCTCCTCTTCCTGGGCACCTGCTTTCAGACTTGGAGGATGGCAGGCAGAATCTGCCCCTGAGCAGGCCTGCACGTCCACCCTCACGTGCGCTGAGCCCCAGCATCCCCACCGCTCCTTGGGGCCCTTGGTGCGCCCGTGGGGGACTCAGCCACTGTCCCTGCGTCTCAGGAGCAGCCGTGGCTCCCCGGCCCTGAGGCCACCTCCCTCAGCATGTGGAACCTTCTCTCCACACAGGGGAGGGGCCGTCACCCCTGTGTGGGGTGGGCTGGGCTCCTCCCGGGAGGTGGGGGGTCCCCTGACCCTGAGCAGATTCTCCTCCGCGGGCGTCTTGACCAGCTCTGCCTCCCTGGTCTCCGTGCTCCGGGCTGCTCGTCTGCGTCTGGCTCACCTGAGTGCTCTGCTTGTTTGTGGGGTGAGTGCCTAAGGCGGCAGATTCTGGTTTTGAAGTTTGACTACAGCCTTGTCTCCCGTCACGTGTGCACTTCTGTCCGGGGCCTTGCCAGCCCATCAGTCAGGAGCCGATGACCCTGAGGCTCCCCTGGAATCTGGGTGTGTTCATCTATTTATCTGCTCATGTTGTACCAACAACAGGGTGCCTGCTCCCATGAAAGAAATGCAGCATCTCAGGCAACTGGACAGTGAAAAGTGCAAACCCCACACGGGGTCCTGCTCTAATGATGAAAGCCCACGTCCGGAGAGACAGAGAGAAAGAGACAGACAGACAGTCAGTGTCAGAGAGAGACAGAGTCGCAGACAGGGGCACTGCTCAGACCCCAGCCGACACCCTTTCCAGCAGAGAAAACACACACAGCCAAGTCCACCCCACATTCTTGACTCATAAAACTGGTAAAAAAAAAATGCAGTGGTTGTTTTAAATCCCTAAGTTTTAAGATGGTTTCTCATGAAGCAATAAATAATTAAAATACATATACTCACAATGGCCATAGACATTTGACATTTGAAAATAATTATCAGCGTTTCCCCGGCTTTATCCGTTTATCCAGGGGAATATTTTTCCAATTCTAAGCAGTAACTATTTCAGAAAGAAACACTTGAGAGGCAAGTGTTCAGTTCCTTAGAGGGAGATAAACACACGATAAATGCAAAGCGCTGCCTGTCAGAACCATCACTTCCTGGAGCTGAGAAACCATCAGAGGTCATCTGACAGTTATCAGATTGGGTCTTGTGGGACTCCCAAGTTGACCAGAAGTGTGGGGGCGACCTCTCCCCCTACCCTCCACACCGACCCTGACTTCTGTGGAGCTGGGTCCCACCTCCATTCCTCTCATCCGCTATGGTCCACGAGAGGCTTTGTGTTTAAGTAGTTCTAGGTGAAACTTTGAAAACCGCTAACCTTGGTGTCCACACTTCCGGGTTAAGCTTGTTATACTCTAGATGGAAAACAAGACTCACCCTAGTGTGAAAACTCCAACGGGACAGCATAACTCGCAGCGTGGAGGCTGGCCACAATCCCGCGACCGTCCTGCAGGTCTCGTGGCTCTTCCCTGTGACCACTGTGACCGCTGTGACCACCGGTGGGCGGGTACAGCCCTGGGGACGCGAGGCCAGGCTCTCACACAGCCAGCTGCTCCCGGCCAGCTCACGGGACTCACTTCGTCTTGTCTTGTGGAAACTGTCCAGACACAGGGTAAAGCGCGTTCAGAGATGCCCGTGACCATGGATCCAGAACTGTGGTTTGGCTAATTTGAACTCACGTGATGCTCTGCAAGAGCGCCTGGCTGAGTGGCCTGCATCCGTGTCCCTTTAAAGGAGACAGGTCTAGCAGAGGGTCCATGAGTTAAGGAACGGGAGAGGTTAGCTGCTGTGTGCAGGAAAATGCTGTGCAGACATAGGCGTTTCACTAATGAGTCCTCAGGAACGCCCTCCATGCATCAGGAATGCTGAGACAGGGGCCTCCCAGTGGAGCCGGGAGCTTCATCTGAGGCCAGAGCTGACAACAACTGCGACTTTATTCTCCAATGCCTGCCCACGGTCCCCGAACCAAAGTCACTCAGCTGTTCTCTCTTGGGGGACCAGGGGAAGCCCATCACGTGGTCCCTTCCAGACTCTAGGACCCAGACCCTTCTCATGGTGGGTCTGACATCCTGACATGAACTTGCATCTGAGCGCCTCCCGCTAAATGCCTGAAGGGAGGGTCCTGGGACTCCGGCAATTTGTCCAAGGAAAGAAAGTTTCCTGAAGAGAATAGCGGGCCATGAAGACAAGCCAGCGCATGAAAAGGAACTTAAACGCAGTAAGTGCAAGTGCCTGAGCACACGCTATGATTCGACTTCTAGAGACTGGGCTCTGCGTCATGGTAGTGGTGATCTCTTCTCAAAAAGAGGCAGGAGAAACACACTGGCGACTCAGCCGATCTCCAGACCAAGTGAAGGGACAGGTTCATGCCTTCCTGCCTCAGCATTTTCTGGGACCACAAGTGTTCTGACCAGTGCACAAAAGCTGACTTTCACTTAAATAAGTCTGTGAATAGTTTCCGTGCTTCGTAGTTTTATGCTGACATTAGTACACTGCATTATCAGTAAAATAATAAATAAAGGGATTTCAGAAATTGCTGAAGTTATGAAATTTAGTCCGAGTCCTTAGGGAAATAAATTGGGTTGCATCCAGCAATTTAAAGATGATCGATAGTTAATTTCAAGGGCATATTTAATCAATTTCACTCAAGTGGGCTCTGATAAAATATGCAATATTATTCAGTGTTTCCCAACTTTTGCATAAACTCTGTTTATGTTTAAGTCTTCAATAGCTACATTTGTCTTAATTACTTCTCATAAATGATAATTAGTTATATTTTAATATTTATCTTTACATTTGAAATGTCTCATCTCAATTGCCGGTAGGTAGAAAACAACCTCCCTTTACTTTTCTTTTTAAGCCCATGTTTTCTAAGAAATCAACTGAAGTAACTTGAGTCATCAGTCTCAATTTACTCGAAAAAACTTTAAATAGCAAAAGTGAAAAGTTCTAGACACTGTTTTTCACATTAATTTGCATGTAAATGATACCATCAGTTCATTGCTTATTGTTTAGAGAAGGGGAAGGTTATAAAAGCAAAAGGAAGTGTGAATCAAAGTCAGTAAGCTCCTCGTCTGAAGTCTTCCAGCATTTATCATCAAAACCCCTCCCTGGAGCTTGATCAGAGCACCTGCTCTTGCAGGTCCGCCTGCTTCCCAGGGCCCCTCCAGAGCTTTCCTCGCACCTGGAGCACCTCTGTCCCTGCAGAGCTTTCCTCGCACCTGGAGCACCTCTGTCCCTCCAGAGCTTTCCTCGCACCTGGAGCACCTCCGTCCTTTGTTTTGGAGACTGGCTTCTTAGTCACCTGGGCGGTTTCTGGAGGCAGTTGGAGTGCTGCCGCAGCGTGTCACCTCTGGGACCACAAACTACATCTTGGAGCCCAGGAAGTTCTTGTTGGAGCCCGTGGAGCTGGTGGTCCGTGGATGGAGGGGTCAGGAGCCCTGCTGGAGGCTAACCTGACCTCCTTGCTCAAGTCTGAGGATGCACAGGCGTCAGAATGTTGCTGACCCGGTAGCAATGGCTTGAGGTTACTGAGCGCTCCCTTCGCATCATCGCTCAGCATCTAGCCATCATCCCCCTCAGTGCAGTGGCGGGGAGGGTAGGAGCCCCTCCTGGGAGGAAGGGTGTTGTGAGCGCACAGGGCCTGCATGCCTAGAGGCAAGCTGTGGCTCCCAGAAGCTCCCTGGTGAATAGAAGCCTGCGTTGCAGGTGAGCCACTGAGGGGTGGGGCAGCTGGGAGCCCTGAAGCTCAGTGCTAACAGGGGCAGGTGTGACCCCATGTTTCTCATGAGTGATGCTCACACAAGCATCAGGATGGAAATCAGCTGTCTATGCCATTGAGACTTTCCACCCTGGAACCTGCAGAGCCCGCGGCTGACCCCTGACTGTGCTGGTGTGGAAGACCCTGCCTCTCCTGAGCCCCCCACGGAGGCACCTGAGGTGAACCAGGCCCCCCAGCCAGGCCCAGGGCACAGCCAGGCCCTGAAATGGCCCTCCTGCTGTGATCACACTTGACCGGAGCCAGACACCACTCACCCGGGCACTTTGCACAGCAGTGGGTCCACGGGCAGCCCTCCTGAGACCCAGTTCTGGGAGCCAGGAGGGTGATCATCCCAGGAGGCATCAGCATTTCTGAGCAAGGGCCATGCCAGCCCCTGTGCAGGAGTGGGATAGACTGATGGGAGGCTGGCAGCGAGTGCCCAGTATGGAGAGCAGCCGCCATAGATCAGACGTGTCTGCTCACCTGAGGCGGGGGCGAGGGGCGGAGGGGAGGAATGATGGAGGCTGGGGACAGGGCTGGTGGCAGGAGAGCCACCGCCAAGGGGAGAGCGCGATTCTGGGCTTGTTCCCGCAAACATGGCTGGCATGGGTGCCAGACCTACTCTTGGTAACGCCTAGCCTCCCCCTGGTTGGCTGCCTCCAGGATCACACAGATCTGTCCACTCAGGGGACTGGCTGGTAGAACCTGTGGGTCAGAGCCCCACCCTGGCTGAGTGGGAGGTGGGGGTGCAGAGGATGCTCAGGGGTGGGGAGGCGGGTTTCAGAAGTTTCACCTGGTGGTGAAATTGCATCATTGTTTGAAAACCCCATTTTTATTATATTCCTAATTCATGTGCTGTTTCTGGGCACCCAACATGCTTCCCAGATGAGCAAATGTTTTTGCGAGCAGTCTCCAACTGAGCTGAGTTCTGCGTGGCCCCCGGGGAGTTATTCCTCATAAGGCGGGACAGCTGGGGCCAAGGAGTCCGCACACTCCTGGCCCCCGTGAGGAATCCTCAGAGAGGAGGGGCCAGCTGTGGGGTCTCCAGCTCAGGCCTCCTGCCCCCAGCAGGGTGAAGAGGCCCCTCAGATCCCGAGTGGGACTGACCCTAAGTACTGACCCCTCACTCGGCAAAGAACCCTAAGCTCTTCATCCCAATAGTCTTCTGGCTCCAAGGCTGGCAAGCTCGCCTTCCTGCCACCCTCAGGAGGCCCCGCCACACCCCGATTCTCTTTATACTGGAGCTGTGCCTGCCTGAGTGTGTGTGTCTGGAGTGTGCATGCGTGATGTGGGTGACCTGAGCGTGTAAACATGAGAGCACACACGTGTGCGTGTATTTGTGTGTGGGTTGTGTGTGCGTGTGTGTCTGTGTGTCTCCTCACCAGAAGGGAAGTTCTAAGATGGACAACAAGACTTCCATTAAAGCATCGCCAGTCTTGCTCAGCACGACTCTGCAGATAGAAGGCATTCATTATTTAAAACATAATGCCTTCTGCAGAAAGAGTCTCGATTACTTTCACTACGTCTGGATTTATGTTTAGAAAACATGAAAATTGTTGGTTGCCAAGGAAACTACTTCTTGAAAATCATCAATAAAAGCTAATAACCAAAGATGATAGTCTTTGGATGGAAAATTACCCCCTTCCCCAAACTGGGGGAAACACACACACCTATGTGTATGCATACACAAGTATACACACACACACACTCATACACCACAGACAGGGTTGCGTACGTGTACAAAGTTACCAATGAAATCGCTTGTCTTTTTTCAAACTGTATTCAAATACGCCGTAAGCCAGGAGGTATTAAAGAAAATGGCACAGAATAGGAGTGAGGGGTCTGGCCCTGAATTGCTCCTCGAGTGAAAAGTGTGAGTCGCTCAGTCGTGTCCGACTCTTTGTGACCCCATGGCCTGTAACCCACCAGGCTCCTCTGTCCATGTGAGTTCCCGGGCAAGAGTACTGGAGTGGGTGCTGTGTCTTTCTCCAGCGGATCTTCCTGACCCAGGAGTCGAGCCCGGGTCTCTGGAGTTGCCGGTGGACTCTTTACCATCTGAGCCACCAGAAAAGCTCTGCACGCTGCCTCTTTGCCATTTGAGCCCCCAGACTTCACATAACCAGACACACAGCACAGTCCAACTAAAAATGCGGCTCGCTGCAAACACCAGCAGGGCCTTTTTGTGTGAATTAACTATTTGATTCTAAAGTTGACATGGAAATGCAAGGAGTTACGGATGGGCTGTGAGGAAAGTAAATGCGGTTTAAAGATCTGAGGCATTTGCATTGCCGAATGCTGTGTGTGTTTAGCTGTGTCTGAGTCTTTGGGACCCAAGGGCTGCAGCCTGCCAGGCTTCTCTGTCCATAGACTTTTCCAGGCAAGAATACTGGAGTGTGGTGGCATTTCCTTCTCCAGGGGATCTTCCTGAGCCAGGGATCAAGCCCATGTCTCCTGTGTCTCCTGCATTGGCGGGCAGGTTCTTTACCAATAGAGTCATCCGGATATTAAGGTCTATCACAAAGCGAGAGTTATGAAGACTGTGTGGTGTAGACACGTGGTCAGACATTTCTGCAGACAGAAATGCTGACAGGACCCAGATACAGATGTCAGCTTACTCACTAAGTTGACTTATAACAAAGGTGAAACTGCAGAGAAGACCGAAAAAGGGCTGGTCATTTTCAATAGTAACGGTGGATCCAAGAATATCTCCAATTCCCCTACTTCATACCATCCTCAGAAAAACAATCATAGGCCCCAAGTAGACCTGAAATCTAACTGTGAAAGATAAGACAGTAAAGCTTTTGGAAGATAACATTGGGAAAATCTTCAAGGGTATTTAGTAGGCAAAGATTTCTTAAAATGAAACAATAGACATTTCCTCTCAAGGAGAACCCTGATACATTTAGACTACACTGAAATAAAACTTTTCACTGTCAAAAACCTCCACTAAGAAAATGGAAAATCTTGTAAAGTAATTAGCCTCCAATTAAAATAAATTAATTAAAAGAAACTGGAAGATCAGGCTGTAGTGTAGTGGGAGATGGTTACGTTCACATGATATGAAAAGCACCTCATGGTTACAATGAAGCAACGGCTCCTACAAGTCAGGAAGAAAAATATGGGTCGAGCAATTAAAAACTGGGCCAGGTACATTACAAAATCTGATTATCCAAATTGACACTGATAAAACAAAACTGGCATTGAGCGTGAAAAACTGTTCAAAGCTTATACTCATCAGGAGATGCAAATTAGAACCGCACTGGGACAGCAAGCACCCCGGGAGGAGGCTGCGGGTAAGGAGTCAGGGGGTCTCTGAGCCTCTGGGGGTCTCATCAAGTCCGGGCCACTGTCTCAGCTTTGCACAGCAGTCTGGTGTTGCCTACGCCAGGGGCACCCTGCGAGTCTCCTCTTAGGTATTCAGGGGACAGAGTTGTGTGTATTTGTTCCCCCAAGACATGCGTGGTCACACAGCCCTCCCCACACACCCTCAGACCAGAAACACCCCAAACATCAGCTGGCAGAAGGGCTGAAAAACTGCGCTGCAGACAGGTAACGGGAGACCCGACATCTAGAGAGGGTGACAAGTGCCCTCCCAGCCTGGGATCTGCCTGCAACGCAGGAGACCCGGGCTCGATCCCTGGGTCGGGCAGATCCCCTGGAGGAGGGCATGGCCACCCACTCCAGTATTCTTGCCTGGAGAATCCCACGGACAGAGGAGCCTGGCGGGCTGCAGTCCGTGGGGCTGTAAAGAGCAGAACTCGAATGAGCGACTAACTCTCTCAGTTTCACCCCACTTTGATGGACAGACCCGCACACATAGTGTCCAACGAAGGAAGCCAGATTTAAAGCAGACAGGCTGTGAGTGGTGGCCACGCAGTCCCTGACACTCACCCAGCAGCAGGCGGGGGGTCACTGCCCCTCCCGCAGAGTCCCCGTGAACTGCTGACTGCTTCCCCCAAAAGTGGAATCTGCAGCGGTGACTTCCGGGGCCAGCCCAGACGGACTGGCAGCTTCCGCCTTCCCCTTTGGAGCCCTGCCCTCGGTGCCCTGCTGCTGCCTAACAAAACCCAGCAAACTTAGCAGGCAAAACAGCAGCCACTGCACATGCTCACAAATCAGCGGGTCGGGATTCAAGACAAGCAGAGTGACAATGGCTTGTCTCCCCGGGAAGGTATCTAAGGCTGCTGCGGGTTGAATGGCTGAGGCCGGAGCAGCTGGGGCAGGCGACCAGTTACGACACAGCTTCTCTGCCCACGTGCCTGGGCTGAGATGTTGGGAAGCTGGGGTCAGTGGCCCTGGCATGAGAGAACCTAGGCTTGACCTGCCAGCACGGCTGTCTCAGGTGGTCACCCTTGCTGTAGCAGCAAGAGAGCAGGACGGCCTGTGATCCCTTTTGCATAAAACCTGACATCGTGTAAAATGAATTGTGATGACCTGGATGGTGGTTACTGGGGACGAGGGGACGACTGGAGTGACCAGAACGGGTGTGACCAGGTCTTCTGGACATGGGCAAGGTTTAATCTTGTGATCTGGATGCTATAAGTATAACCTACTTTTGAAAAGTCTTCATGCTTCATGCCTAAGCTTTCTGCATTCCTCTGATCCATGGTATACTTTTATAAACATCCCAGCAATAAACAGTGCTACTTATTTAGTACTTGGTGTGCACTTGACTCTGTGGTGGTGCTTCTCCGTGTTACCACGTTTCATCTGACGTGATTCCATCAGAGACCAAGACTGCAGACAGCAGGGTCTTGCCCAACTTGTCTCAGCTCTTAGTGCCACTGAGATCCTGGCCAGTTCTGTTGATCCTGAGCCCTGACCCTTAAGCATGGCTTACACTGTCTTGAGGCTTCCCAAGTGGTAAAGAACCTGCCTGCCAATGCAGAAGATGCAAGAGATGCAGGTTTGATCCTTGGGTTGGGAAGATCCCCTGGAGCAGGGGATGGAAACCCACCCCAGTCTTCTTGCTTAGAGAATCTCATGGACAGAGGAGCCTGGCAGGCTACAGTCCATGGGGTTGCAAAGAGTTGGACACAACTGAAGTGACTTAGCACGCACATATTGTTTTTAAAATGAGTCATTGCTCTAAGTTGCTAAAATTGCTCTAAGTCATTACATAAGGAAATCAAAAAAATCTAATAAAATGAAAATGTATACCATCAAGTCTCAGCCTCATCAAAAATCAAAGAAATAAAAATTCAAACCACGAGGAAATGGTTTTCTTATCAAATTGGCAATAATTACGAACATGATATTGTTTGTATTTGGAAGGTTTATGCGGAAATTCTTACACCTTGCTAGCAGCTATGTAAATTGTTTCAAATGTCTTGTGAATATTTGACAAATGGGTATTACATATTTAAATGTCCACAGCCTTTAACCCAACAATTCTAATTCTACTGATCTCGCCTAAGAATAATAGGGCAATTGCACAAAATAGAGGCTGCAAGATCATTCATCATGACGCATTATAGCAGACACAGAAAGAAAAAAGAAAAATAGGAAACGTGAAAGAAAGAGAAATACAGAAATGCAAAAAATCGAAACCTCTTGTGAATGGGACACTTGAGCCATTTGTACAAAGTTGGGGTTCATGGGTGCGGCCTGTTTCCTTTCATGAGGATTCCCTCTGGTCCCACATGCGGTCCCAGATGCAGTCCCACCGAAGCGAAGGGTCTCCCCAGCAGGACTGCAGGGAGCAGAGCTGGGCTCTGAAGTGGGCCGGGGGGGACCCTGCTGGGTGCTGTCCCCAGCCCTGACCGCCCCCACGCTGTGTACCTGGCCTGCAGCCACTCCGCTCCCCCAGCCCCCTCCCCTCAGACCCCGGCCTCCAGGTCACCAGTCCTCCCGGCGGCTGCTCCAGCTCATCTGCGCCCTCAGGCCCGTGTCGATTCCAAAGGGGAGTCTGGCTTCCATGGCTCTTTCCCTCCCTGCTCACACTTCGTACAAGCGTGCCCCACGACGCAGCTGTGTGCACACTCACACACCTTCCCCACACACCTTCCCCACACACCTTCACATACACCAGTCACACACACACCCCTCCACGCGCACAGGCACCTCACACTGCACACCCACACACGCTCATGACCCAGGCTCCCTGCGGCCCCTGCTCGACACCTGTGCAGGCGGCACTGTCGCCTTGGAGTTTATTTTCAAGGGATGCATTACTTGGCCTCTGTCTTGCTGACTGCACCACACACTCAGGTTTGTTTTGGAGCAACCGCACTTCTGAAGTCGTCAGAGCACCAGGTGCCCGTGAGATCCTCAGAGACGAGATGCTCGCAGACGCGTGGGTGACTGGCTGGCTGTGCGGTCAGACCACGGGCGGGCCTGCTGGCATCAGGCCCCCATCATGGAGTCCCGGGGGGCCGGAGAAGGACCGGTAGGCCCCCTGCAAGCCCCCAAGGAATGGGACAGTCGCCCAGCCGGGATTCAGCTGCGACCCTTGCCGTCGCCCCGGCCCCCAACCCAGGAGAACTGGCATGTGTTTAACGCTCTGCTGCCTGGAGTTGAACATGGGCATGGCCCTAGAGCAGTGCCTCAGTCTCACGGGGCTCCTGGCTCGGCTGTGCCAGGCCGACCTGCCTGGTTCTGATCTGCCTCTGGAGCCTGAGGGTGGACTAGCTGCCCTAGGATCGAGAAAGCCGCCTCCTACTCTGAAGTGTCTGTCCCCCGCTGCGGAATGTCCCTTCGGTCTTCAGTGGAGCTGCACTACCCAGTGAAGCCGTGGCCCCCTCTCCTCCTGCAACCGCAACAAACCAGCCCTGAGCCCCCATCCACCCAGACGGCCTGTGGGACTTTGTGCCCCTTGAGAAAGCCCCAGAGAGAAAGCAGAGCATGGTGGGGGGCCTCCCTACCCCTGAGAGTACTCCATGCTGCTCTGAGGCCGCAGTGACCTGGGCGCGGAAGCCGGCCAAGTGCTCGACCACGGATGTTCCCAGCTGCCCCTGGAGCCTGGCGGAGAAGCTGGGGTGCAGCGGTGCTGTGCCCGGGGGTGGCGGCCCGAGGGGACCAGGTGTGCTGTGGTCATCGGCACCCAGGTGAGTAAACCGACCAGAGCATTTGACTCGCCACTGTGGCGTCAGCACTGCAGGCCTCTCCCAAGAAAGCCAGGCTTCTCCACGGGGAGGAAGGATCCCAGGACAGAGAACGTGCTGGCAGCTCGAAGGAGTGCCTTCCCCGACTGATGTGGTTCTGCTTATGATGCCTCTTTCCCGAGAAACACCCAACCACGTGGTCCGCACTGGTACACTGGAGTTCCTGGAGGTGGAATCTTGGGATTCTCTGGTGGTCCAGTGGCCAGGACGCCACGATTCTACTGCAGGGAGCACGGGCCCAATCCCTAGTCAGGGAACTGAGACCCCACACGCGTGGCACAGCCGTAAAAAGAAAATAACAATAAGACGCCATGCTCCTGCCGCACAGGTGTTGGCTGAGTCTTTGGGCGTCACCGTGGTTTGGTCCCTGGGTTCTCAGGGTTTCCTTTTGTTTTAGTAATTGTCTCTTAATTATCTTCCAGTTGCTAAAGAACACAGCTTATCAAATAAAAGTTTCTAAAGAACCTCCTAACGGAGAAGGGAAGGGCAACCCACTCCAGTGTTCTTGCCTGGAGAATCCCAGGGACAGAGCAGCCTGGTGGGCTGCCGTCTGTGGGGTCGCACGGAGTCGGACACGACTGGAGCGACTTGGCAGCGGCAGCAGCAGAGAGCCTCCTGAAGCTACTGTCAGCATTTGGTTCTGATTGCCGTCACCCACCAGCAGCAAGGCATCAAGCCCAGTGAAAGACGCCAGGTCTGGTAGACACGTCTTCAGTGACTCCGAGCAGGCAGCAGCCAGGCCCGGAGGCGGGAGGCGCCCCCTGCCCTCCAAGCCCAGTGACGGGGCGGCTCTTCAGTGACTCAAGCAGGCAGCAGCCAGGCCCGGAGGCGGGGGCTGCAGAGCCCAGCGATGAGGCCTGCAGCACTGCTGTCTAGCACTGCTGTCTAAGCTTGGGCTTGTTAGGCGTGTGGCCCTCACTCTGCCCTGAGAACAAGAGGAGGGGACAAAGGGAACATCGATGACTTTTTTGGCGCCTTTGGGAACTGTGGTTGCAGGCCAACCTCCACCCTGGGACTTGGGGCAATGAGCGAATCCAGGGGATCAGGGAACGCCATGAAGGTCAACATGCCACGGGCCACACTGCATTTGAAACAGCAGCTGTTAACTACAACACTCATCAAGTACCCAAGACTCCATCAGACACAGGTAGATGCTTGAATGAATGAATAAGCTGGGAGGAGACCATTGCCCCATGCAGAACAGCTCCAGACAACTCAGGCAGCGCAGTTACCCACTGGTGCGTGAGCTGCTCGGCTGACCTCATAACGTGGACAGTGCGGAATGGTGGGGAAAGCACAATCCCCTCCCCCATTTGACCCTCCCTGTGTTCAAAGATTCTACTCCTTGTCCAAACTGAGCACATGCAACCCACTGAACCTGGGAGTAACACTCATGCGGGACAGCGTGTGTGTGTGGTGTGTGCTCCGTCACTTTAGTCCTGTCTGTCTCTTTGCGGTCCCATGGACTATAGCCCTCCAGGCTCCTCTGTCCATGGGATTCTCCAGGCGAGAACACTGGAGTGGGTTGCCATGTCTTCCTCCAAGGGATCTTCTGACCCAGGGATCCGGGTCTTCTGCATCTCCTGCACTGCAGGCAGCTTCTTTACCTCTGAACCACTGGGGAGCCCCAGGTAGGACAGACTTGTCACCTCTTAGAGGTAAGGTGGTTCCTAGTTTAGGCATCCTGACACTAAAAGACGGAGAAGGCGATGGCACCCACTCCAGTACTCTTGCCTGGAAAATCCCATGGTTGGAGGAGCCTGGTAGGCTGCAGTCCATGGGGTCACTAAGAGTAGGACACGACTGAGCGACCTCACTTTCACTTTTCACTTTCATGCATTGGAGAAGGAAATGGCAACCCACTCCAGTGTTCTTGCCTGGAGAATCTCAAGGACGGGGGAGCCTGGTGGGCTGCCGTCTATGGGGTCGCACAGAGTCGGACACGACTGAAGTGACTTAGCAGCAGCAGCAGCAACACTAAAAGAAAACCTTGTTCTGATCAGGTTCTAGGCATTCCTAGTAGAGGACAGTGTAATATAACCCTGCAGACCAACCAGAGTGGCCCCTAAGCAAATGCACGTGTGCGCACGCAAACACACAC
Source organism: Bos mutus (assembly GCF_027580195.1). Taxonomy (NCBI): domain Eukaryota; kingdom Metazoa; phylum Chordata; class Mammalia; order Artiodactyla; family Bovidae; genus Bos; species Bos mutus. The sequence continues at coordinate 2,156,468 of NC_091642.1, read as the reverse complement.
ACCCACACCCACACACACTCACTTCCTTTTCCCCCGACTGCCCTAGGTGACAGAGTGGTCTGGGTGCAGGACAAAGAATACGGCTTCTTTTTCAAATTAAGCAGGGTGTTCTTCATGAACGTGACAAGGATACGGATCCCTTTGACTGTATTTGGAAGCTAATCTTTCAGCATTTATCTCCTAATGGGAGATGAGGAAGCAGGACTTGACTAACAGGCGGCTCTTCTAAGGATGGACACAGCAGCATCAAAGGAGCCCGAACGGAGGAGACGGAACCCCTGGTTTGAGGTCTTGACCTTGGTGCCGATTGCACGCTGCTTCCAGACAGCTGTTCCCTGACAGCTGTGGGATCTTCTGCAGAGCTCTGCTTAGCTCCCCAGGGTCTGCACTCCATAGGCTGATCTGAAGCTTCAGAGAAACCCACCTCTGTGCAGAACAAGTCAAGAGCAAAGTTTAGAAGCAGAGGGTCCCCAGTTACATGTGAAACGTGGAATAATGATTAGCTGAGAAAAAAATCAAGACACGCTGATCCTTCGACATGGATACCTCCAAGTCTAGAAGCACAGTCTTCAGAGGATTTGAAAGAAAAGCCAACAATCCTTTGAAATGAACATAAAAAGGACCCCTTTCTCCCGTCCCCTCCCTTGAGCTGACCAGAAGCCATGAGCCCACATGCACGGCCCTGCCTGCCTGTATCTGAGCCCCAGGCTGGCATCCCACTGGGGCTGGGGACCACCCGGGGACAGCCATCCACACAGGATGACCCCTAGAGACTCTGGGTGTGCGGAGTGCAGCAACTCCACTCCTTCAGAATGTAGGGATTCTCGGCCTGGCATTCTAAGATTGTTCTCCCCTATCCAATTGTTGCTTTTATAACCAAAAGTAAACTCTCGTCGTGTTGTGACTTTGGCTTTTGAGCCGTGCTGGCCTCAGTCTGCTGGCCCTGGAGGGGTCGCTATGGAAACAGCATCCTGTGCCGGCCCCCTGGACACCAGCATTCTGGCTCCTGCTGCACCTGAACAGATGGAAAATTCAAATTTCACCCATGGAAAGGCTGCTTTAACAACGGCTTTGCAAATGGCCCTGCAAAAGGATTGGATTTGCGCGGCAAGGAAATTGGTAATCCCGTAAACCCCGGGCTCCCCGTCTCGAGGCTGTATGGTCAGTTTTGTCTGCATCAGGCACACAGCTGAACTCCCTCCTCACTGGGGGGGCGGCCCTTCAGGGCTCCTGGGTCACGGGATGGAGTCTGAGCTGCAGCTGCTCACGCTCTCACCTGGATGCAGGTCAGGCCGAGGCCAACCTGTGCTCACACCCACGGGGAAGACGGCCGCCTGCTGCCTGGGGCATTCCTGGGGACCCAGGTCCTGGACACACAGACGACAGCAGAGGTTCTGTGTCCTCGGGGCACTTTAAAGGCACACCCAGTGAGGGAGGGTGACGCACACTCCGAGCTCGTGGAAGCCCTCTGTATCCGTGACTTTTGCTCAGAGGTAACAGAATATGTGTGGTGAGGGGTCACCACTAGCGTCCCTCTGGGAGAAGCAGGGACAGGGCCAGGCATGGCCAGCTTGGACTGTGGGCACAGATGGGCCCGCGGGGCCCCCGCACTCTGACCACACCCCAGACGTGGCGCCTCACTGCTTCCCGCCTGAGCCTGGTCCCCAGAAACCCCCTGGGACTCAAGGTGCCCTGGGCTGTGGCCCGCCCAAGGCCTCCTCTTCACTCTCCACTCCAGCGGCCCTCCGGACAGCCCACCCACTCATGCGCGCACTGCCCCTGCCTGGAGGCCACTCCTTAGGGCCCCCAGCACCAGCTTTCCCCTGTGAGGACCTGTGACATCTTCACTCTTCAGGGTCCACCCTCCAGTTCCCAGGAAGTGGCCCCAGGGCAGGTGTACATGGCTGCAGGTACACGGGGAGGGGTCCTGGGGGGGAGGGGAAGGTAGATGGGGAGGAATCCCAGGGAGGGAGACAGGAGAACAGAGCAGGCACAGCGGGGGCAGGTACTATAGGAGCACGCCTGCTGAACCCCAGAAGTTGTGGTTCATAGTTCATGGGTCAGAGGTCAGAGCCTGGGAACATTTCCTGTGAGTGGCCAGAGCATGCTCACTTTCGGCTGGCGGGCTGCAGGGTGTTGCTGGTGACCCCTCAGCTCCCTTCTAGCGTGCAAGCAGCCACGCCTGAAGGAAGGGCGTGACTGTGCCAGTGAAACTCTATTTAAAACAGGCCGGATGGGCTCCGAGGGCCGCAGAGAGCCCCCCCTGCTGGAGAATATGCCTCCGTTTTCTCTCCGAGGGACAAGAGGCTGAGAGGCTCATCCATGATGCCCCTTGGCTCCCACATGGACTTCCGCAGCGTCATGGGAGGTCCACCCCCAAATCCTCCCCGCTGTCCATCTGTGACCGTGACCTGGAGCTTGGGTGCCTCCCTCCAGCGGCCCCGGAGGGTGGGCCAGTGCTGCTCTTTCAAGCTGGCAGGCACCCCCGGGAGCACGGTCACCACAGTCTTTAAGTGTGGGATCCTGGCGCAGTCCCATGAACGGTGGCCCCCAAAGACGAGCCCACATTCTAATGCCCAGAAACTGTGAAAGTGACCGTATTCAGAGAAAGGGTCTTTGAAGACAAAAGTAGCTATGAATCTCCAGAGGAGATCATACTCCTTGAAGGTGGCCCTAAGGCCGGTGAGAAAGGTCATGGTTTTTCCAGTAGTCATGTATGGATGTGAGAGTTGGACCATAAAGAAAGCTGAGCGCTGAAGAATTAATACTTTTGAACTGTGGTGTTGGAGAAAACTCTTGAGAGTCCCTTGAACTGCAAGGAGATCCAACCAGTCCATCCTAAAGGAGATCAGTCCTGAATATTCATTGGAAAGACTAATGTTGAAGCTGAAACTCCAATCCTTTGGCCACCTGATGTGAAGAGCTGACTCACTGGAAAAGACCCTGATGCTGGGAAAGATTGAGGGCAGGAGGAGAAGGGGACAACAGAGGATGAGATGGTTGGATGGCATCACTGAGTCAATGGACACGAATCTGAGTAAGCTACAGGAGATGGTAAAGGACAGGGAGGCCTGGTGTGCTGCCGTCCGTAGGGTCACCAAGAGTCAGGCACAGTTTAACGACTAAACAGCAACGCAGGCCAGTGACAGCATCTACGTGAGAGACACAGAGGCGGAGGAGGAGGCCCTGTGAAGATGCAGGTGGAGATCAGGTGATATGGTCACAGCCAGGACACATCTGGGCCCCCCTGGAGCCAGAAAGGGAGGAAGGACCCCCTCTGGAGACCCCAGGGGAGAGCGCAGCCCCACCACCACCGCGAGGTCAGAGGCCAGGCCTCCAGCCTGCGAGAGAAGAGGTTCGGTTTGCGGTGATCTGTCAGGACGCCCCCCTGGACATGAGCATGGGTGTCTGGAGGCAGCTGGGTCTGCCAGTCTTGTCTGCTGCTCTTCTCAGAACCTCCCGGCCCGGGGACAGGACCGCTTTTCCACCAAAAGCTGAGACTGAGGCCCTGGGTGCCCCAGTGTGGCAGACATGCCCTGGGGTGTGACTCCATCCCCAAACCCGCCTGGCAGGCAAGCAGAATTCCCTGGGAGGGAGACTCTTTGCCTCAGCCTGGAGATGGGGAGTGTTTTAATGCTTTCCTCTCACTTCCTTTTTTTCTGAGTGTTTCACCTATGACCTTTGCAAATAAATTTGCAAAACTTTGTTACTTTAGGCTTTTATTAAACAGTATATTTAAGACTCTCTGGGCAAGATAAATCCACGCACAGGTGGACACCTTATCTTTGACAAAGGAGGCAAGAATATACAATGGATTAAAGACAATCTCTTTAACAAGTGGTGCTGGGAAATCTGGTCAACCACTTGTAAAAGAATGAAACTAGACCACTTTCTAACACCATACACAAAAATAAACTCAAAATGGATTAAAGATCTAAACGTAAGACCAGAAACTATAAAACTCCTAGAGGAGAACATAGGCAAAACACTCTCTGACATACATCACAGCAGGATCCTCTATGACCCACCTCCCAGGATATTGGAAATAAAAGCAAAAATAAACAAATGGGACCTAATTAACCTTAAAAGCTTCTGCACATCAAAGGAAACTATTAGCAAGGTGAAAAGACAGCCTTCAGAATGGGAGAAAATAATAGCAAATGAAGCAACTGACAAACAACTAATCTCAAAAATATACAAGCAACTCCTACAGCTCAACTCCAGAAAAATAAACGACCCAATCAAAAAATGGGCCAAAGAACTAAATAGACATTTCTCCAAAGAAGACATACAGATGGCTAACAAACACATGAAAAGATGCTCAACATCACTCATTATCAGAGAAATGCAAATCAAAACCACTATGAGGTACCATTTCACACCAGTCAGAATGGCTGCGATCCAAAAGTCTACAAATAATAAATGCTGGAGAGGGTGTGGAGAAAAGGGAACCCTCTTACACTGTTGGTAGGAATGCAAACTAGTACAGCCACTATGGAGAACAGTGTGGAGATTCCTTAAAAAACTGGAAATAGAACTGCCTTATGATCCAGCAATCCCACTGCTGGGCATACACACTGAGGAAACCAGAAGGGAAAGAGACACGTGTACCCCAATGTTCATCGCAGCACTGTTTATAATAGCCAGGACATGGAAGCAACCTAAATGTCCATCAGCAGATGAATGGATAAGAAAGCTATGGTACATATACACAATGGAGTATTACTCAGCCATTAAAAAGAATACATTTGAATCAGTTCTAATGAGGTGGATGAAACTGGAGCCTATTATACAGAGTGAAGTAAGCCAGAAGGAAAAACATAAATACAGTATACTAACGCGTATATATGGAATTTAGAAAGATGGTAACAATAACCTAGTATACGAGACAGCAAAAGAGACACTGATGTATAGAACAGTCTTATGGACTCTGTGGGAGAGGGAGAGGGTGGGAAGATTTGGGAGAGTGACATTGAAACATGTAGAATATCATGTAAGAAATGAGTTGCCAGTCCAGGTTCGATGCACGATACTGGATGCTTGGGGCTGGTGCACTGGGACGACTCAGAGGGATGGTGTGGGGAAGGAGGAGGGAGGAGGGTTCAGGATGGGGAACACATGTATGCCTGTGGCGGATTCATTTTGATATTTGGCAAAACTAATACAATTATGTAAAGTTTAAAAACAAAATAAAATTTAAAAGTAAAAAAAAAAAAAAGACTCTCTGGGCAAAAATTTGGAGGAAAATATTACACTAGAAGGATTCTAGTTATGAACTTGAAATAACCTTCTGATCCTGAGATGTGGTGACAGAATTGGAAGGGAAGAGAGTCCACTGGACCAAATATTTTGGAGGAAAAAATGAAGCTTCCATGTCAATTTCCAGTCCGTCCTTAAACGGCATGAAGCTATTTCTGAGATGATGGATGGCAGTAGATCAGATCGCGGCTGCCTGTAAATACCGCTGAAATTACTTCCCCGAATCCTGTGTTTCCAACAGGCAGGCAGAACTCCATTTCTTGGCAGGTCAGTGATGACCAGGCAAGGATGCTGGGCACAGGCTGACTGCTCCCCTCGCTCGGACTCTTTCTGGAGCCCCGATTGCTAATGACCTTCATTTCCTAGGTCCACTCAGGGAGCACACTCTGGTTTTGGATTCTTTAGCAGAAAGACAAACAAGATCGTATCTTCACTTATTCACAATAATTGCCAATTGCAATGGCAACCCACTCCAATATCCTTGCCTGGAAAATCTCATGGACAGAAGAGCCTGGTGGGCTGCAGTCCATGGCATCACAAAGAGTCGGGCACAACTAGGCGACTAACACTTACTTACTTTGGGGATATTTCGAGACTCTGGCAACTCTCAGCAATCAGACACACGCTGGGCATTTCTCTGGTGACCCCTGGGAAGTGGATTTGCTTCTGTGGTGCCCGCCTTCTTCGGTGCCCGCCTTCCGTTGCCCTGGAGTCTTGTCCGTGTCTGTGCCGTGGCTTCCTCAGAGCTCTGAGGCCTCTGGGCGAGGACTAGCCATTCCCTTAATAATTCCATTTCCCACATCTAGAAGGCAGCACACGTTCATTTCATTCAACAGGTTTTCCTGAGTGTCTAAGATTTGTTTATCCCTTCAACAAACGTTTATCACCACCTGCACTGTGTCAGGCGCTGTTTAAGGCTCCAGGGTTGTAACTGTGTGTGAGAAAGACCACCCCTGACATTCCTGGAACACCCCAACCCGAGGGCCTTCGCATCAACTCCCTGGAGGTACATGGCTTACTGTCTACTCCCCACAGTTCAGTTCAGTTCAGTCGCTCAGTCGTGTCCGACTCTTTGCAACCCCATGAACTGCAGCACACCAGGCCTCCTTGTCCATCACCAACTCCCCGAGTTTACCCAAACTCATGTCCATTGAGTCGGTGATGCCATCCAACTACTTCATCCTCTGTCGTCCCCTTCTCCTCCCACCTTTAGTCTTTCCCAGCATCAGGGTCTTTTCTAATGAGCCACCTCTTCGCATCAGGTGGCCCTGTCCTCTTTAGAACTGCTCCGTTTTCTTTGGTAACACACTCTCTGAGGAAGTATGAACCGGATAGAGAGAGGGCAAAAACAGGGAGTGTGACCCAGGTGACTCCAGACTGTAAGAGCAGGTCCCGGCTGGCCCAGCAGGAGGACAGCGAGGCTTCCTGTGATCGGCAGTGACCACTTAACGTGCGGAAACTGGGAAAGTTCATCGTGTGTAAGGACCCTTGTGACTACCTGGGGGTTCATCTGGATAATCCGGGATAATCTGCCTTTTTGAAGATTCTTAATCCCACTTGCGAAGCCCCTTTGCTGTATGTGGTGCAGCCACAGGTTTGGGGGAGTAGGAAGGGACATTCTGGGGGACCCGCTCCTCTGCCCACTGCACCATCCTCGTTCTCCCCACCCTCATGCCCTGGAAGGCTTCCCTCTCCCGGGGCTGGGACAGGTGCCCTTCCACCCGTGCCCTTCCCACTCTGGGGTGAAATCTCCAGGATGCCCCTTTCCATGCCTGACTCCTTATGCGTCAGACCAGCCTAGTTCTGGGTGACTCAGCCCCAGGAATTCCTAGAAAGCCTCCTCTGTCAATAAAGCAAGTGTGGCTTCTGAAAACCAAAAGTGAAGGTGGATACACGCTGTCACACATTTGTGCAAACGCAGAGTGCACACCACCAAGAGCGAAGCCTGTGTGGACTGCAGGCCTGGGGCACCAGGACGTGTCTGTCCGAGCGGGTTTCTTAGTGAACCTGCCGTTACGGTGGGCTGGTACTCCTAGGGGTGCCTGTGCCTGTGTGAGTCAGCGGGTAGGGGACTCAGCCTTCCACTCTATTTCACTGTGAATCTAAAATTCTTCTAAAAAGAAAGTTGATTAATTAAAAAATCAAAAATACTTGTGTGGGGGGCTTTGTTGCAGCCTTGATTTAAAAAAAAAATGCTTTTAACCCTGAGGAACAGCTATTTGGTTCTGCACGGTGGCTATCCTGCCCTGAACCAGTGAGTTCATTTGCATGAGTAAACCAGGAATGCTGGGAAGTTACTGGCGTAAAGACAGCTTAATTAACTTCGAAGACATGTTATTGCCATAGTCACCCCACAAGAACCTCCTGAGAGACCACAGCCTCCTGCAGGCACGGCTGGTCCCTGGCATCTCCGAGTCTCCAGGCCCCAGTGAGGAACTTCTCTGCAGCTGCGTGACTGTGCCCAACCACCCACGTCCTGTCTTTAATGAGTCATGCTTGCTCTCTAGTAAGAGTTCTCGTTTGGGACGTGTTCATTTCTCGCCCCTGCCCTCGCAAATAAAGTAGAACAACTGCCGCTGGCCACTAGTGAGCCTCGGGAAACAGATCCTTGCTAAACGGCCTCTGAAGTGGATCAGCAGAGCTTCTGAGGTGGAGGTGCAATCCGGTCCAGACTTGGTTTCCAGATGACGTTCAGCTGAACCGGAGGAGAAGGCGGCTTTGCACGTGGTGTCTGCGCTGAGTTCAGCTCGCCCACTGCCCTTCAACCTCCACCGAAGTCTGAGTGAACAGGAGCGCACCCGCTCCAAGAGAGGACGCCCGCGGCAAGTGTGTGTGTGCCAAGACTCACACTGTCTGTCCCTGGACGTGGCCACAGGCTGAGGCTTGGGCACAGCCAGGCGGGGGAGGGGACAGATGACTCAGGACCCCTGTTCCTCACTCTAGGCTGTGCCCGCCACATGGGGATGTGCGCTCTGCGGCTCCCACCTGCCCTCCTCCTCTCTCTCCATCTCCGAGAGGCAGCATCAGTGCCCGTGGAGCCCATCCGTATCACGGGGATGCTCCCTGGAGAGGTCAGACCTGACATCCAGTCATTTCTGGACTTCACCTGTGCCTCCACCCCTGGCATCCCTGCACGACACTGGAGTGGTCACAAATGACTAGGACTGAAATTCCCAGGCCAGACAAGGAGGCTCCAGGCCCAGACTGGCTCCCAGGGCATGGCCACGTGCCAGGCTAGATGCCAGGCAGGTCAGGGTTTGCACAGCAAGGCTGCAGGGTGACCAGCGAACCTTGACCCGGAAATCATAGAACTGCCTTTAATAGAGCATTGCCAGTGTAGCATGCAGATGAGAAGCCCTGAATTCCCTCTCAGACAAGGAAACAATTTCAGAATTGTCTTTGACACTAACTAGAATGTTATAACATTCTCAGTTTCTGACATTTAAGTTGAAAAACATCTAAAATATCCTTTTATACATTGCATGAATTTCCAAATAAATTTGTATGTTGCATGCACCTCCAAAATAGCTTGAATACTGCATTCTTATACCAATGTCATACTTCTTGTAAGACAATTAATAGGTTCTTCTTTGCTAATCAGCAATCACTTGCTTACTCTTTAAAATGCCAATCCTTTTAACAGAAATGAGTTCAATACGGGACCCTGACAGACCAGCCATGGCCGAAGTGTCAGGGGTCCGCCAGGTCCAGCTGCGCGTCCTCCAGCATGAGGGCCGCATGGCCAGAATTCACAGCCTCAGCCAGAGCCTGCCTCGGGCTCCGGGGCGCTCGGGCCTGCTTGGTGGTTTGCTGGCGCTCTGCTGTCTTGGTATTTGTCTGTTTTCATTCATCAAGCCGGCAGCCCTTCTTGTCATAGATTAGATCAAAGCATCTTTCAGAAGATGCTGAAACTGGCGAGGGCTGACAGGCCTCTTGGGAGTTGCCGGACTCCCTTTCCTTAGCATCCAGAGCTGGGAGTCGGTCTGAGACTTGTGCGCAGAAACATCCCCTGGGAGAGCTGCTCGTGGATGGCTCTCCTCACTGTCACTTGCAGTTTATAGATTTTGAAGTAGAGGATGCTTTAACACAGATTATCATTTTCAGACATACTTAGACTCACGGGATAGAACTTCAAGTCTCCTGGGCTCAGACTAGCTTTAGTTGACTATGCAGGATACATACCAAACTTCCCTCAAAACATTTTTATGTTTTAATTTTTTAAAAGAAATCTCCAAGTCAAAAATTCATGCAGTTTACCAACACTAGAGAAATACTAGTAATGAAAGCCGCTGCTCATCACTCCATTCTAAGGAGAAGGAGGTGGGGCTGGTGGTAAAGAGCCTGCCTGCCAATGCAGGAGATGCAAGAGACACAGGTTCAATCCCTGGGTCGGGAGGAACCCCCTGGAGGAGGGCATGGTAACCTGCTGCAGTGTTCTTGCCTGGAGAATCCCCTGGACAGAGGAGCCTGGTGGGCTACAGTTCATAGGACTGCAAAGAGCTGGACATGACTGAAGCAACTTAGCACACACACAAGGCAGATGAGAACCTTATTTCAGTGATAAACTTCTATGAGACTCTAGTGTCCAAGAAACTTACATACCATTTCTTTAATTTTTTTTAATTGAAGTATAGTTGATACATAATATTATAATAGTTTCAGGTGTGCAACATGGTGATTCAGCATTTTATATATTATATTCCATTTAACATTATTACAAAGCAACGGCTGTATTGCTGTGTGTACATTCTAAGTTGCTTTAGTCATCTCCAACTCTTTGAGACCCTGTGGACTGTAGCCTGGCTGCTTAGCTAGCTTGTACATAGACTTACATACTGTACATTAGCGTCTCCAAAGGGAAGCAGAGAGAGAATAAGATGGGGGCAATATTTAGAATTCTGGCTGTTTGTTTCCCAAAACTGATGCTGTATTCGTCAGCCCAGGCTGCCATGACAAATTATCAGATTGCATGACTTAAACAACAGAGTTGCCTTCTCACGGCTCTGGAGGTTGCAAGTCCACGGTTGAGGCTCCAGCTGGGCTGGCTCTCCTGGGCTTGCACACCACACCTTCTGTGTCCTCACGTGGCTTCTCCTCTGTGCACTTGGGAAGAAAGAGATCTTTAGTGTCTCTTCCTTTTCTTAAAAGGGCACCAGTCCTATAGGATCAGGGCTCCACATTTATGATCCCATTTAAGCATAGATTTACCTCCTTAAGGGCTGTTTCCCACACATTTGGGGTAAGACTTCGACATAAGAATTTGGGGGAACACAGTTCACTCTGTAACAGAGGCCCAAACCTAATTAAAAGTGTCATGTCGTGGATTTAAGGCATGCTCCACGTCCAGAGCAGGACAGACACAAAGAAAACCCTCCTCAGGCAAACCATCCTCATGCTCCCGAAAAGCAGAGACCGGAAGACCCAGAGAGCAAAATAAGGAAAATAATAAAAGGGGAGAAGACAGGGAGATGGGAGGGAGCTTCACAAGGGAGGGGACATATGTATACCCGAAAGTTATGACCAACCTAGATAGCATATTCAAAAGCAGAGACTGAAAGACCCAGAGAGCAAAATAAGGAAAATAGTAAAAGGGGGAGAAGAGAGGGAGATGGGAGGGAGTTTCTCAAGAGAGGGGACATATGTATACCTATGGCTGATTCAGGTTGAGGCTTGACAGAAAGCGACAAAATTCTGTAAAGCAATTATCCTTCAATTGAAAATAAATAAATTAGAAAAATCAAATTACAAGTACACGAAAAAAGAGGGAGAAGAACCCCTACCTTCACAGGAACAGTAAGGCTGAAAGCTGAGTTTCAGAAGTGAGATCCGGAAGGCTATGACATAACACCATGTAGGGAACATGATTTCAGAAACAGAAAATGCGGAAGAACCGTAAGTTAGCCCTATCTACATTTTACCCCAACTCACTAACTATTTCCTTTTCTCCATCATTTGTGCACCTTCTCTCTCCATGATCGTGTATGACTCAAACCTCTCTCACACTCACACATACATATTTTCAGACATGGTGTTCCTGTGTTCCTAAACACTTTAGCGTCCGTTCCCTTAGAACAAGTTCATTCTGTTATATAACCACAGTAAAATTTTCAGTTAGGAAATTTTGCATCAATCTGATGTTACTATCTAATCCAAAATCCTTATTCAATGTTCTCCCGTTGTTCCCACAATGCCGTTCACACTTGTTTCACTTTGTGCAGCCTGAGAGCCGAGATCCAGCTGTCTGGTTCCCCCTCATCTAGGTCAGAGCCTCTCACTTTTACGATTCACTGCTCTGACATCCTTCAAGAGGATGGGAACTTATTTTATAAAATGCTCAATGCGGGTTTGTCTGATGCTTTCCCACAATTACACTCACATTCTGCATTTCTTGGTAAGAATAGTGTGAGGATGGTTCTGTGCTCTGGCAAGTGGACCCTAACACGTGTGGATATTCACACCTCACCTCGAGCTCAGAGGCAAAACGGGGACCATAGCTCCTGCTCCCACATTTGTAATTCCCCTCCACCACCCGAGAAGCTTGAGCGTATCCCCTCAAGGTGTTCTCCCGTTCACACAGTCCTATCTTTTTAGAAATGCATTTCAGAAGCGCCAACCACACCACTAAGAGATGAACTCACCAGCCAGAGGTCAACATCTGTCCACAGGCTCTTCTTTCCGGCCTTTATAGTCAGGCTACGCAGCCGAGTCATCTTGTTCAAATGTTCTCGGGTGAGTTTTCCCCTCTTCAGTGAGCCTGAGTGAATTAATTGAAACACAGTTGTGTTAATTAGTTTCCTTATTTGATTTTATGCCCTGATGACAGTGTGCGGAGTACCAGCAGCCAGACACACAAGGGTGACCTCCTTTATGTGAAGGCTTAGAGCTGACCAAACCAGTCTGGGGAGGCAGATCAGGGTTTTCCCAGGGCTGGGTGTGCTGTGGTCCAGAAACCAAACTCAGGGGCGTGGGAGACTTTGGGGGGTCGTTTATCCTGGGTGTGGGAGTGGCTACACGAGAGTCAACTCTCTCAACTGTTCACTTAATTCAAGTGCCTTTTATTACATGCATTTATACCTTGAAGTTGAATTTTTTTTAAGGAAGAGATGCTTTCAGGAAAACAAAAGCCAGGAGAACATATTTCTATGAGAACTGCCCCTCCAAGACACCCAAGGAAGGGCGGTTCTTGAGATTCAGGGAGATGGTCTCAGAGGGGAGCCTGCAGGTGCTAGGAGGAATGAAGAGCCTGGTTCCCGGCCTTGGTCCCCTGGGTCCACCCCTTAGGGAGGCTTTCGGAACGCACACCCTCCATCAGGGCAAGTCCTGGGAAGGGACCCTGCGGGGGGCACCTCGTCCTGGAGCCGCAGACATGGAGCTGGGCGCCTGCACTGCCTGTTCTTACGGCCCAACCCAAGGAAAGTGAAAGTGAAGTCACTCAGTCATGTCCGACTCTTTGTGACCCCATGGACTGTAGCCCACCAGGCTCCTCTGTCCATGGGGTTTTCCAGGCAATAGTCCTGGAGTGGGTTGCCATTTCCTTCTCAAGATGATCTTCCCCATCCAGGGATCGAACCTGGGTCTCCTGCATTGTAAGCAGATGCTTTACCATCTGAGCCAGCAGGGAAGGAAGGTTTCATTGTAATAGCGTGAGGCTGCTGGACAGAGGGCTCTGCAAGGGGACCCATGCTGAGCTCGTGAGACATTTTAGTGGTCACTTTAAGGAGATGCTGATGAGTGCAGGAGGCGCTCCCGAGTCCAGCACAGACGTGGGCCACCGTGACGACCCCAGTGCCAGGGACTAGCCGCTGCATCTCCCGGCTCAGAGTTTCCTCGGCTATACTGTAACCGTTCATCCTCCGGAAATGTCTGTTTGACACGGATTTGAGAACAGAGATGAATAAAACATAGGGCTCTCGGGGATGGAAAACCTGTGGTACAAGGACTTTGGGGGTGCACTGATAATAAACACCTGTGAGAACTGCAGTTATGGAATGGGATGTTTTCCAAACCCTGACAATAGCGATCAAAATAATAACACCCGCGCTGACAAGCACAGAAAGGGGTGAGCGTGGAGAAAACCCTGGGCCTTTTAAATCTCCCAGCGAAGGGAGTCAGTTGTTAGTGAGTAAATGGAAACTCTATCTAAATAAAGGGCTAGACCCTAGATATTTTTCATAATGTTTTTATTTTTAAAATCGCAGGGGGATCTTGTAGGAAGTAAAATATAGAGATATTTATCTAAAAACCAGAAATTTCCTCGACTTCGCCTCTGTTCTTTTTGGTTTAATCCTAGTAAAATCAAACTTAATGTCCTCATAAAACAGTACTGTATATTATGACTCTGCTGAGGCAGAATGTTATTCTCCCATATGCATGCTTTCTATTCTATCTGTATATAAGTCAGAAAGTCTACCTTGATGTTCATATGATACTAATAGTGTTTATTACTAGGAGGTAAGATTTGGGGGTTATTTTTGGAAGAGTTCAGTTCAGTTCAGTCGCTCAGTCGTGTCCTCTTTGTGACCCCATGGTCTGCAGCACGCCAGGCCTCCCTGTCCATCACCAACTCCCGGCGTTCACCCAAACCCATGTCTACTGAGTCGGTGATGCCATCCAACCCTCTCATCCTGTGTCGTCCCCCTCTCCTCCCGCCTTCAATCTTTCTGAGCATCAGGGCCTTTTCCAATGAGTCAGTTCTTCACATCAGGTGGCCAAAGTATTGGAGTTTCAGCTTCAACACGTCCTTCCAATGAATATTCAGGACTGATCTCCTTAGGATGGACTGGTTGGATCTTCTTGCAGTCCATGGACTCTCAAGAGTCCCTTGAGAGACTCTTGGAAGAGTACCCTCCAGCATTTTTATTATTATTTTTATTACTCTCCCATAGCAATAGTAATAGTAGTGAGCCGACTGAGTGACTAAGCACTGTTTATTTAAAAGTTTAAATGCTTATTTAGCGGTCTTTGTGTTCCTTGGTCCTCTGTATATTTTAACTGCCTTAATCCCCGGAACAAGCCTATGAAGTAGACCCCAACTTCATGGACTAGAACATCAGGGAACAGAGAGTTTATGTCACACTTCCAGGGGCACTGCCAGGGCCAGGGGCTAAGCCTGAGGGGCCTGGCTCTGAGCCGTGTCCTTCTCTGCTGGACTCCACCCCTCTTAGCAGGAGGAATTTTTATCAAACTGGACACTAGTTGGTGACTGATCAGGAAGCAAAAACTGTACCGGCTGCTAAGCAGGAATAATTTAATATAAAGTTGTTAACCAGGTGACTGGTAAACAGACAATGCTGAAGTGTCACGGAGGCTGTGACGCCGAAACCACTGCCGAGGACGGCAAGGGGGTGCTGAGGCGCTTCAGAGGCTGTGACGCCGAAACCACTGCCCAGGATGGCAAGGGAGGGCTGAGGCGCTTCAGAGGCTGTGACGCCGAAACCACTGGCAGAGGGTGGCAAGGGAGGGCTGAGGTGATTCAGACTTTGAGCCAAGAGGGCACTTCCCTCAGAGCTGAGCACCAGACCTCAGAGCTGGGTGCTGGCTGGCTGGAGAAGAGTTATGGGGGGGTGCTGAGACCCAGGGCTGTGAGGGGGTGCGTGGAGTGTACCAGGCTGATCCTGCTGGCTTGGGAAAGGCTGCAGGCTGTTTTCATCTACAGGAAACTTCTGGGAAGTCCACTGGGAAGACTTCTTGCTGGGATGACATTCGTTGTAACCACCCCAGACTACTAATGGTAAGAAAGCAGGAAGCACACTGGACCGTGATCCCCTTCCTCCTGTTCCACACCGACAGTCTCTCCTCTTGGCAAAACCTAATACTGAGCCGCCTGGAGAAGCAGAAATGAGGTTGGAAGAGTGTGGCCGCAGCATCACAGAGCAGAGGACAGGAGAGTGGGCTTGCAGCTGGGAGACAGCCGTGTGATTGCCGGCACAGTGCAGCCGTTTAGCTGCTGTGAGTCCACATGCGCTTGTCATCGGGCACTTCCGTACAGTGCAGACACAGTCTGTTTCCACTTAACGAGATCCAGCGGTCCTTCACACAGAGGTACTCTCCCGCTCCCCACCTCGAGGAGACCCATGCCCACCAGTCAGACTGCTCATCTCTGGGAGACAAGCATGCTGTCCATCTGGGCTGATGTTCAACACCCCTGAGGACCCGGTCACCTAAAAACTCTGGTGTAAAGAGCATCTCCTAGGAAGCGTGCATAAAACAACAAGGGTCAGAAGAAGAGAAGAAGACAGGTTATACCTGCAAAGGCAGTCCTGAGCAGGGGACTCCACATGACACTTATCGCATCATCATCGAGAATCAGAGAGAAGGCTGGCAGGGAAGTCAGGATTGGGGGAGGTTAAACCAGTGACTTCAGGAAAAAGGGGAGACAACACCTACAGGCAGAATTCCCCCCTCCCCCACCTAGGTGAGTCTTCTATAAAGATGCGTGCTAAGTGCTAAGTCACTTCAGTCGTATCTGACTCTTTGCAACCCCATGGACCATAGCCCGCCAGGCTCCTCTGTCCGTGGGATTCTCCAGGTAAGAAGACTGGAGTGGGGTGCCGTTTCCTCCTCTGAGGGATCTTCCCAACCCAGGGATGGAACCTGCATCTCTCATGTCTCCTGCTTTGGCAGGCAGGTTCTTTACCACTGGGGCCACCTGGGAAGGAGGTGGACCTCTGATCTCTGGCTTTACCTGCAAGACAAGGTGCTGGGGGTCCTGTGAAGAGGAGGAGCAGTTCTGGGAGGAAGGGAGGCAGTCCTGGGGTATCTCTGCGTGTGGAGACAGAAGTGCAGTTCTGATGACAGTGATGGCTGTAGAGGGTCAGGTCCAACTCCACAGCCAGCTGAGCGAGGGCCTGAGTCAGAGCCAGCTGGGTTTGGGGCCAAGCTCCAGATCTTGGTAGCTGGCTGCTACACATGCTGCTCTGAGCTCGGGACCCTGAACTGCAGGACGTGTGACAGGAGCAAAACGGGAACTGGGCTCAAGGCTGCCTGGAACCAGCCAGTGCTCCACCACCTTCAGCCTCCTGGACTTTCCTTCTCCCAACCTCACTACTCACTGAGGGAGGGGAGGTAGGGAGACTTCACAGAACAGAGCGCAGCCTCAACTCAGATACTTGTCGTTCAGTTGCTAAATTGTGTCCGACTCTTTGCAGCCCCATGGACTGCAGCACACCAGGCTTCCCTGACCTTCACTATCTCCTAGAGTTTGAGCAAACTCGTGTCTGTTGAGTCGCTGAGGCCATTCAACCACCTCATTCTCTGTCACCTCCTTCTCCTCCTGCCTTCAATCTTTCCCAGCATCAGGGTCTTTTCTAATGAATCAGTTCTTTGCATCAGGTGGCCAAAGTATTGGATTTTTAGCTTCAGCATCAGTCCTTCCGATGAGTATTCAGGGTTGATTTCCTTTAGGACTGACCAGTTTGAACTCGTTGCATTCCAAGGGACTCTCAAGAATCTTCTCCAACACCACAGTTCGAAAACATCACTTCTTCAGTGCTCAGCCTTCTTTATGGTCCAGCTCTCACATCCATACATGATTACTGGAAAAAGCATAGCTTTGACTATCTGGACCTTTGTCAGCTAATCAGATAGGCTTGCTTTCAAATCCCAGCTCGGGCACCCAGCTGTGTGACCCAGGACAGTCATTTCAATCCTCCGAGCCCTGGTTTCTCTCATCCAGTCTCAGCGAGTTGAAAGTGGTGGAAGTGGAAGGCGCTCAGTCGTGTCCGACTCTTTGTGACCCCGTGGACTATACAGTCCCTGGACTTCTCCAGGCCAGAGCACTGGAGTGGGCAGCCTTTTCCTTCTCCAGGGGATCTTCCCAACCCAGGGATCGAACCCAGGTCTCCTGCATTGCAGGCGGATTCTTTACCAACTGAGCCACCAGGAAAGCCCTAGTAAGTTGGGGCTGTTATAATCAAAGTGCCATGGAATTTACTTCTCAGTTCTGGAGACTGGATATCTGAGATCCGGGGGCCAGCATGGCAGGGTTCTGGTGAGAAGCCCCTTCTAGGTTGTAGCTGATGGGTTTCTCCTGTGTCCTCAAGTGGATGGAGAGAGGGCCAGAGGGCTCTGGGAGTCTCTTATAAGGGCATGAATCCCATCACAGGGGCCCAACCCTCATGACCTTTCATCTCCCAAAAGTCCCCCTTCCTAAAACTATCACTAGGGTTAGGATTTTAGCATAGGAATCTGAGAGGAGCACAAACATTCAGTCCTCAACAAATGCCCAGCATTTGGGATTCTTTTCTTGATCAGCATGGCTATGCCCTGGCCTGGTGCCTGGCTCCAGGGGATGGGCAATCAGTTTTGCGACTGGCAGTCCCAACAGTAACATGCCTTTGGGAATCACCAATACTTCTGTTCATTAACCTGGAGTCAATCAGACTGCTTTCAGGAAGGGGTCCCCAGGAATCAGCATGGTTACAACTGCAGAGAACACTCCATCAAACCCAGCACTTCTTCCTTCCTTTGCAAAGGACTGATTGGGTTTGGAGTGTATCCTGATGACTGGCACATGCGTATGTGCTGTCTCTTCAGTTGTGTCTGACTCTTTGTGACCCCATGGACTATACCCACCAGGCTTCTCTGTCCATAGGATTTCCCAGGCAAGAATACTGGAGTGGGTTGCCATCTCCTCCTTCGGGGAATCTTTCCAGTCCAGGGACCCAACCCGTCTCCCTCACGTCTCCTGCACTGGCAGGCAAGTTCTTTATTGCTACTGCCACCAGGGAAGCCGACGGCACAACCTCTTCTATTTTATAAGCCAGGACCCTGTCTCTTCAAACCACTGACCTGCTCCAGGGGCTGCCAAATCACTGCTAGGACCATCCTGACCAATACATTCCTCCTCCTGAGAAAAGGTGTGGGTTGTACACCAGGATACAGCGGTGATGGGGATCTGAAGTTGTGACATTTGGGATCCAGTCTGTAATTACAGAGACTTGCACTTTCTCATCTGTTAAGAAAAAGTAAGGGAAAGTAATGATGTGATTCACAGAGGTAATAACATTCAGAAGAAACAAAGTGATACCCGTTTTTTAAAGGTTTGGGTGAAAAGAAATGTGCTTGTTTCTTTTTTCACTGTGAATGGAAATTAGATGGCAAGACAAGAAGGTTTACATGGAGGAGTAAACAGATTCCTACTGAGACACAGTGATCATCACAGTTGTAGTTATATGAAGGAGAAAGAAGCTTTCTTCCGAGTGAGATGGGAAAGCCTTCTTGTTTACATAAGAACAGAGACTAGAGGGGCTGGGAGCAGGGGAATCGCTGCTCACCATCAAATGAGATAGACAACGTGAGGATGGGACCTTTGTCAAGGGCCTGAGTGAATGATTCTGGGTCCTGGAGGCCTGGGGAGCCAGGGTCACTGGTGGCGTGGGCTGGCCTGGGTGGCAGGAGAAAGCAGAGGTTTCAATGTGCAGGAGGAGGGGCCAATAAGGGCCAGGATTAGAAATCCTGGAGGCGTCCCTTGGGATGGACTGTTTGCTTCCAGCTGTCGGGTCCTGGAGAAGTGACAGGTAAGAAGGAACTGGATGGAGGGCAGGGACTCAGACCCATGAACTCGGGGTGGAGACCCAGTCCCTGGAGTCCGGATTCCTGGGGGTGGCCATGCCAGGAGACCAAGGCAAGGCCAGTGCCTGGACCCAGGTTAGGGGACCGTCCCTTGGCTGGGTTCTCCTAGGGGATCTACCTCAGCACCTGGGGTGACAGGGAACCCCCAGGAAGCCATGGGCAGCAAGAAGGCTGGTGAGGAGGAGCTGTTGTGTTCTTCTCAATAGGGGCGGGCATTTCTCAGCCCCGTGTCCCTCATTTGCAAAAGGCAGGAGCTGTAGGGTTGTTGCAGCAACTGAACGTCACAGTGCATCTTTCTCCACAACTACTGGCCATAATCACTCAGTCTTCCTCATGCTCTTACTCTGGCCCTTGCCCCCAAAACTGAAGCCAAGAGTTATGACAGAAGGTGCTGGAAACTCTCTGTCAAAACAGGCAATTCTCAAGCATGTCTAGAAGAAGCTTTGATCATGCTCGGTCTCTCTGTAGCACATTTTTGAGTTTTCTTGTAACACGGACATTCTGCCCTCCCTGCCCCACGCCAGCTGTACAGTCAGACCCTAAAAGCAGTGAAGCCTGGAAGGCAGGTGTTCTGGGCTCAAACCCGGTCGGCCTCTCGAGCTGTGTGAATTTGCAGGTCACCTCACACCCTACGCCTCGTTGTCCTTGTCTGGGGCTTCCCTGATAGCTCAGTGGTAAAGAATCCACCTGCAAGCAGGAGACCTCAGTCTGATTCCTGGGTCAGGAAGATTTGCTGGAGAAGGGATAGGCTACTAACTTCAGTATTCTTGGGCTTCCCTTGTGGCTCAGACAGTAAAGAATCTGCCTGCAATGCGGGAGACCTGGGTTCAGTCCCTGGGTTGGAAAGATCCCCTGGAGAAGGGAACGGATACCCATTCCAGTACTCTGGCCTGGAGAATTCCATGGACTGACTGGGGTCGCAAAGGGTCGGACACGACTGAGTGACTTTCAGTTTACAATGGGGCTAAATGACCCCCTTCCCCGGGCCCCACAGGTTCAGTGCAGCCAGAGACTCAGGCTGAGGGCCCCAGAGGGTCCTGTGTTCCTTTTCACCCCCAACTTTCCATAAAGGAAAGTTCTTTTGTGTAAAATAAAGAGCTGTCCCAGTTTTCTATTGTTCTAACTTAAGAGGGGACAGAAGAGACAGAGGAGCGACAAGCAGGCGCCGCTTCGTGGGCCCCTCGGTCACGGAGACGCAGACCCTCTCCTCTCTGCCTGTCACCTCCCGCCCCTTGGCTTTTTCCAACCGTAAAAAAGCGCAGCTCGTGAGGGTGCCCCCCGGCCAGAGGGGTGAGAAGTGAGTCGCTACACTGGATGGTTCATGCTAAAACCCAAAACACAGCAAGTGTCTAATAAATTATTATTATTGTTCCTAGCATCACCCTGATTCCCAGCACCATTTTCCAAGAAGAAACACCAACGTTTCTAAAGCAGCAATTAGACCGATGAGTGCTCAGCAGCCGGCTTGTTGTGGGGACTCTTCTAAACGGCCAGGCCCCCTGATTGATGGCCATCTGTGTGCTGGCTCAAGAGAGGCCTTCAAATGACTCAGCTTGGTTTCAGGAACCCGAAGGTGGTAATAAGCACGTGTCAGTTCTGCCAGCCCCGTGTTTGACACTCCAGCAAGATAAGTGATCAAAACGCTATTTTAAAATTAGCCAGCTCATGACCTTTCTGTTGCTCCGTGTGCTGGAAATGTCAGGATTAAGGAAATCATGGGGACTCGCTGTGAGGCTCGCTGTCAGGAATGCAAATCCAGGGGGAGCAGAGACGAGAGGAGCCGTGCATCCTTGGTCGCCAGCGCCTGGGCGCCCGGCTGTTTCCTTGGAGAACTGGGTGCAGGTGTGCGCTGGCGTGAAGGTGATCTGACCCCGGGGAGCCCCAGGCGCCTGGCACCATCATGCAGAGGCTCATCGCCGGGAGAAGCCAAGCAGGAGAGGCGCCAGGAACATTGCAGAGGGTTACGCACGTGCCTTGAACAGAGGGTACGACAGCCCCTCTGAACGCGATCGCAAAGCTCTACTTGATGACAGTGATTGTAACACAGCTGTATTCCAGTTATTCCAAATCCTGTCTTTAGCTAATGTGAGCTGCCAGTAAACACAGGAGAGCGACAGCAGGGAACAGAAATGCTGTGCAAAGCGGGGCGTTTCCCTTGCTTCAGATCCGGGATCCTCACCCATATTTTCAGTTTTCATTGCTCACAATAAGGATTTAGGAAAGAACTTTCGAACACAGCATGTTTCTTGAACACCGACTCCACGGATGTGAGCTTGAGCAAACTCTGGGAGATGGTGCTGGACAGGGAAGCCTGGGATGCTGCAGTCCATGGTGTGGGAAAGAATGAGATACAACTGATCCACTGAATAATGATGGCAATGTTTCTTAGGCTCCGGGGCAGGGAGATGGGACCTTCCCGGGTGTCTGCCAGCAAGAAAGGGAGGCCAGCTCCCACGGTCCACGCTAGTCCCCATCTGGGGTCCTGGGCAGTCCAGCCTCAGGGCATAGAATGTGGATTCAGGCCAGATGGAGCAACACTGGGCTGCCCGTATCAGCATCCAGGGTTGGTAAGGCGCCAGCAAACGCCTTCTGACATGTGTTTCTTTTCATGCATTGAACATATTTTGAAGCAAACACCAAGGTGATTTTACACAGCTTGATGAAAGACATTGGTCAATTCTTTTCACGAGGACTGTGTGGGACACATTCTGCCTTACAGGGTCTCCCCGGAAATGGGGGTCAACCTGTCCTCACCTCTCCACCACCAACAACCTCTCCCCAGGCCTACGGTTCCAGGGTCATCCAGCAGCTCCCACCCAGCCCACTGTCCAGAGGTACCAGCCCCTGCTGGCCCTGTAGGGCTGAGCTCCCCTCCGTGGGGCAGCTCAGGGGTCCCAGCAGTCAGGAGACGCAGCCTCACCAGCCCTCTCTGTCTACAGCCGGGTTATCTGTGTTGGCGCTGATGACACGGGTTGCACCAATGACCTGAAGGGTGACCCCCTCCCACCCTGGTGTGCCTGGAAACCATCCACCACCTCTGGATCCACCTTGATCCAGCTCTACAGCTCAGGGTCCCCTCAGCCCTTCCCCAGGGCCTGGCTCCAGGCAGCAGGCTCGGGTGGTGAGGAGTTGAGTTCATTCATCTTTGATGGGGGGCCCATCACCCCAGTCCCCTCCTGTACCACTGGGGACCCCACAGGGGCCAGTCTAGCAACTCACCTGCCTTGATGCGTGAATCCTTATCCTCTAAGCAAACTCAGCCCATCACCACACTGATTCTGGGGGTGCACGCTGGCAGTTCTAGGCAGAGTTTCCCACTCAGGAAGGCCTGCGTGGGAAGGTGGTGAGGCCTTGCTGTGGACCACGAGACCATGAACCACGAGAGTTGGGGGCCCAGGTGCAAAGTGGTAGCTTCGTCTTAAGTGATTACTTGGGCTTCGTTTGTAGTAGGGACAATCAGAAGCAACAGAAACGTCCAGCAAGTGACAGTCAAGGATGTGATAGTAAAGGGACTTCCTTAGCAGGTCAGTGGTCAAGACCCCGTGCTTCCAATGCAGGGGGCGCAGATTCTATCCTTGGTCAGGGAAATAATATCCCACATGCCACGTGGTGCAGTCAAAAATAAAGAAAAACCGAATACGATGGTCTAGTCAGGGGACGATGCTGGATGGAGTCACACAAGACGAAGCTCTCGGAGGCCGGAGGGGACCAGAGCATCCTTGATGAGACGCATTAAGTGGCCAGCGTGCCCAGAGCATGCTTCGCTTCCACAGGTGCAAGTCTGTGTCATAAAATCCTAACAAAGGACACGCTGTGGGGAATGGTCAATAATTACGACGTAGAAAAGAATGAGAGGATGATGCCAGAAGGGTGACCTTTTTGACTGATGACGTGTGGGGTAGACTGTGCTACTTTATAAAAAAATTATTTAATTTTCATGCTGTGGCTGCACAGGGTCTTCGTTGCTGGGTTCGGGCTTTCTCCAGCTCTGGCGAGCGGGAGCCACTCTCTAGTTGCGGGGCGTGGGCTTTGCATCGCGGGGGGCTTTGCAGTGCGGTGGCCGCTCGCCGTGCGGCGGGCTTTTCAGCGCAGTGGGCTTTTCAGTGCAGCGGGCTTTTCAGTGCGGCGGCCGCTCGCCTGCGGCTAGCAGGCTTCCGTAGATGCAGCTCGTGAGCTCTAGCGCGCAGGCTCAGGAGTCGTGGCCCACGGGCTCAGTCAATCTAAGGCATGTGGGATCTTCCTGGACCTGGGGTCAAGTCCACGTCCCCTGCATTGGCAGGCAGATTCTTAACCACTGGGCCACTAGGGAAGCCTGCTGTCACCTTTTTATGGATTGGTTAGATGATTTTCTAAAGAGTAAATTATTAATTTCAAAAAAATTAAAAATAGGACCAAAAATCTCATTAAAAAATGGGCAAAGGATCTTAGACATCTTCCCAAAGATATGCAGATGGCCAAAAGACACACAGAAAAGTGCTCAGCGTCACTAAGTATCAGGGAAATGCCAATCAAAACCCCGATGAGATAGCGTCTGACACCTGTCCAAACGCCTATCATCAGAGAGACAACAGATAACTCCTGTTGGTGAGGATGTGGGGACATTGATACAGCCAGTGTGGGAAAGAGCACGAAGACTCCTCAAAAAATTTAAAAACTAGAACTACCACATGACCTGGCAGTTCCGCTTCTGGGTGTTTATCTGAAGAAAGTGGAAATGCTCACTCCCAAAGATATATTCACCCCCATGTTGACATCAGCATTATCTACAATAACCAAGATAGAGCAGCCATCTAAGTGTCCGCTGATGGATGAATGGATAAAAAAGATGTGGCACATAAACGCAGCAGAATATTACTGAGCCATAAAAAAAAAAAAAGGAAATCTTGTCATTTACAGATACATGAATGGACGCTGAGGGCATTCTGCCAGGTGAAACAAGTTGGACATAGGAAGACAAATGTCGCTTACATATGGAATCTAAAAAAAAAAAACAAAAACTCAAGCTCGGGCTTCCCTGGTGGGCCCGTGGATAAGAATCCTCCTGCCAATGCGGGGGATACAGGTTCAATCCCAGATATGGGATGATCAACCCACCACAGGTCAACAAAGCCCACACGCCACAGCTCCTGAGCCTGCCCTCGAGAGCCCGAGCTCCTCAACAAGAGAAGCCACAGCAGCGAAGCCAGAGGGGGGCCCTCGCCTGCCGCGGCTGGAGGGAGCCCCTGTGCAGCACTGAAGACCCAGCAAGCCAAAAGAGGGACTATGGGCTCTTGTCTCACAGTGGGTTTTTTAAAAAACAAAACAAACAAATAACCTCGAGCTCATAGACGCAGAGAACAGACAGGTGGCTGCCAGAAGCAGCGGTGGCCGGTGGAGGAACTGAGTAGGGGGCAAAAGGCACAGACCCCAGTGATAAACGGAATGAGCCGCAGGACAGAAGGCCCCGCCTGCCAGCTGCAGTCGACAATATTGCGTTGCGTATTTGAAAGTTGCCAAGAGGGCAAGTCTTTAAAGTTCTCATCACAAGAAGAAAAAAAAAAATCCATAAGTATGTCTAGGGATGAACGGTAACTAGATTTCATAGAGTGGTCAGTTTCCAGCATACACACACATCAAATCATGTTGTCCACCTGAAGCTAATATGGTGGTGGTGATTTAGTCACTAAGTCGTGTCTGACTCTTGCAGACCCATGGACTGTAGCCCACCAGGCTCCTCTGTCCATGCAATTCTCCAGGCAAGACTACTGGAAAGGGTAGCCATTTTCTTCTCCAGGGGATCTTCCTGATCCAGGAATTGAACCCAGGTCTCCTGCATTGCAGGCAGATTCTTTACCAACTGAGGTATAAGGGAAGCTCTAAACTAAAATAACTAATGTCAGTTATACCTCAGTAAAAAAGACAATCTGAACATGCTGCTTGGCAGAAGGTGACATCAATTGCTCCTTCATAAGGGTACCCACGGTAGCAGGAGAAATGACTCCTCAGTTCAATTCAGTTCAGTCACTCAGTCGTATCTGACTCTGTGCAACCCCATGGACTGCAGCACGCCAGGCCTCCCTGTCCGTCACCAGCTCCTGGAGTTTACTAAAACTCATGTCCATCGAGTCGGTGATGCCATCCAACTGTCTCATCTTCTGTTGTCCCCTTCTCCCACCTTCAATCTATCCCAGCATTGTGGTCTTTTCAAATGTCAGTTCATCACACCAGGTAGCCAAAGTATTGGAGTTTCAGATTCAGCATCAGTCCTTCCAATGAATATTCAGGACTGATTTCCTTTAGAATGGACTGGTTGGATCTCCTTGCAGTCCAAGGGACTCTTAAGAGTCTTCTCCAGCACATCACCTGAAAAGCATCAATTCTTCAGTGCTCAGCTTTCTTCATAGCCCAACTCTCACATCCGTACATGACCATTGGAAAAACCATAGCTTTGACTAGATGGACCTTTGTTAGCAAAGTAAGATCTCTGCTTTTTAATATGCTGTCTAGGTTGGTCATAATGTTCCTTCCAAGGAGTGCCTTTTAATTTCATGGCTGCAATCACCATCTGCAGTGATTTTGGAGCCCCCAAAATAAAGTCTGTCACTGGTTCCATTGTTTTCCTATCTATTTGCCAGGAAGTGATAGGATCAGATACCATGATCTTAGTTTTCTGAATGTTGAGCTTTAAGCCAACTTTTTCACTCTCCTCTTTCACTTTCATCAAGAGGCTTTTTAGTTCTTCTTCACTTTCTGCCATAAGGGTGGTCATCTGCATATCTGAGGTTATTGATATTGTATCAATCTTGATTCCAGCTTGTGCTTCTTCCAGCCCAACATTTCTCATGATGTACTCTGCAGATAAGTTACATAAGTAGGGTTACAATATACAGCCTTGACGTACTCCTTTTCCTATTTGGAACCAGTCTGTTGTTCCATGTCCAGTTCTAACTGTTACTGCTTGACCTGCATACAGATTTCTCAGCAGGCAGGTCAGGTGGTCTGGTATTCCATCTCTTGAAGAATTTTCCACAACTTGTTGTGATCCACACAGTCAAAGGCTTTGGCATAGTCAATAAAGCAGAAATAGATGTTTTTCTGGAACTCTCTTGCTTTTTCAATGATCTAACAGATGTTGGCAATTTGATCTCTGGTTCCTCTGCCTTTTCTAAATCCATCTTGAACATCTGGAAGTTCACGGTTCATGCACTGTTGAAGCCTGGCTTGGAGAATTTTGAGAATTACTTTACTAGCATGTGAGATGAGTGCAATTGTGCCGTAGTTTAAGCATTCTTTGGCATTGTCTTTCTTAGGATTGGAATGAAAACTGACCTTTTCCAGTCCTGTGGACACTGCTGAGTTTTCCAAATTTGCTGGCATATTGAGAGCAGCACTTTCACAGCATCATCTTTCAGGATTTGAAATAGCTCCACTGGAATTCCATCACCTCCACTAGCTTTGTTTGTAGTTATGTTTCCTAAGGACCACATGACTCCAGGATGTCTGGCTCTAGATGAGTGATCACACCATTGTGATTATCTGGGTCATGAAGATCATTTTTGTATAGTTCTTCTGTGTATTCTTGCCACCTCTTCTTAACATCTGCTTCTGTTAGGTCCATACCATTTCTGTCCTTTATTGAGCCCATCTTTGCATGAAATGTTCCCTTGGTATCTCTAATTTTCCTGAAGAGATCTCTAGCCTTTCCCATTCTGTTGTTTTCCTCTATTTCTTTTCATTGATCACTGAGGAATGCTTTCTCATCTCTCCTTGCTATTCTTTGGAACTCTGCATTCAAATGGGTATATCTTTCCTTTTCTCCTTTGCTTTTCACTTCTCTTCTTTTCACAGCTATTTGTAAGGCCTCCTCAGACAGCCATTTTGCTTTTTTGCATTTCTTTTTCTTGGGGATAGTCTTGATCACTGCCTCCTGTACAATGTCATGAACCTCCATCCACAGTTCTTCAGGTACTCTATCAGATATAATCCCTTGAATCTATTTGTTACTTCCAATGTATAGTTGTAAAGGATATGATTTAGGTCATACCTGAATGGTCTAGTGGTTTTCCCTACTTTCTTCAATTTAAGTCTTAATTTGGCAATAAGGAGTTCGTGATCTGAGCCACAGCCAGCTCCCAGTCTTGTTTTTGGTGACTGTATAGAGCTTCTCCATCTTTGGCTGCAAAGAGTATAATCAATCTTATTTCTGTATTGACCACCTGGTGATGTCCATGTGTAGAGTCTTCTCTTATGTTGTTGGAAGAGGGTGTTTGCTATGACCAGTGCATTCTCCTGTCAAAACTGTATTAGCCTTTGCCCTCCTTCATTCTGTACTCCAAGACCAAATTTGCCTCTTACTCCAGGTGTTTCTTGACTTCCTACTTTTTCATTCCAGTCCGCTATAATGAAAAGATCATCTTTTTTGGTTCTAGAAGGTCTTGTAGGTCTTTATAGAACCGTTTAACTTCAGCTTCTTCAGTGTTACTGGTTGGGGTATAGATTCAGATTACTGTGATATTGAATGGTTTGCCTTGGAAACGAACAGAGACCATTCTGTCGTTTTTGAGATTGTATCCAAGTACTGCATTTTGGACTCTTTTGTTGACTATGATGGCTACTCCATTTCTTCTAAGGGATTCCTGCCCACAGCAGTAGATATAATGGTCATCTGAGTTAAATTCATCCATTCCAGTCCATTTTAGTTCGCTGATTCCTAAAATGTCAGTGTTCACTCTTGCCATCTCCTGTGTGACCACTTCCAGTTTGCTTTGATTCATGGATCTGACATTCCAGGCTCCTGTGCAATATTGCTCTTTACAGCATCGGACTTTACCTCCATCACCAGTCACATCCACAACTGGGTGTTGTTTTTGCTTTGGCTCTGTCTCTTCATTCTTTCTGGGGTTAGTTCTCCACTGATCTCCAGTAGCATACTGGGCACCTACCGACCTGGGGAGTTCCTCTTTCAGTGTCCTATCTTTTTGCCTTTTCATACTGTTCATGGGGTTCTCAAGGCAAGAATACTGAAATGGTTTGCCATTCCCTTCTCCAGTGGACAATGTTTTGTCAGAACTCTCCACCATGACCCATCCATCGTGGGTAGCCCTACATGGCTCATAGTTTCATTGAGGTAGACAAGGCTGTGGTCCATGTGATCAGATTGGTTAGTTTTCTGTGATTGTGGTTTTCAGTCTGTCAGACCTCTGATGGAGAAGGATAAGAGGCTTATGGAAGCTTCCTGGTTGGAGAGAATGACAGAGGGGAAAACTGGGTCTTGTTCTGATGGGTAGGGCCATGCTCAGTAAATCTTTAATCCAATTTTCTGTTGATGGGTGGGGCTGTGTTCCCTCCTTGTTGTTTGACCTGAGGCCAAACTATGGTGGAGGTAATGAAGACAATGGAGACTTCCTTGAAAGGTCCCATGATACACTGCTGCACTCAGTGCCCCGACCCCGCAGCAGGTCACCACCAACCCACGCCCCCACCGGAGACTCCTGGACACTCATGGGCAAGTCTGGGCCAGTCTCTTGTGGGGTCACTGCTCCTTTCTCCTGGGCCCTGGGCAAACAAGGTTATGTTTGTGCTTTACAAGAGTCTGTTTCCCCAGTCCTGTGTAAGTTCTGGCAGTTCTATGGTGGGGTTAATGGGGACCTCCTCCAAGAGGGCTTATGCCATACCCGTGTCTGCTGAATCCAGAGCCCCTGCCCCCACAAAAGCCCACTGCCTACTCATACCTCCACAGGAGACACCCAAACACAGCTCTGTCTCAGTCTCTGTGGGGTCTCTGGGTCCTGGTGCACACAAGATATGTTTGAGCCTTCTAAGCATCTCTGGAGAGTATGTGGTTTGATTCTAAACACGATTTTTCCCTGCTTACCATCTTGCTGGGGCTTCTCCTTTGCCCTTGAACATGGGGTATCTCCTCACAGTTGCTCCAGCACTACGCAGCTGCCACAAACCACAAATTCTTTTCTCTTCAAGCTTTAGTAAAATAATCCAACATAAGGCTTAATTCATATAACTGGTAAGCACTCCAAAAAGCCAGCTTAGCCTTTGAGGAAGGTCCACACCGAAGTGTCATGGTGAGCTTGCCACCATCCAGAACATTCTAGGCCGTTGGCCAGTCCAGGCTGGTTTCCGTGGTTCAGTGTTGACATACTTGGACCCAGGCAGAACATTTTTCTTTTTGTTTTCTGGGGTTTTTTGCTCACCTAAAACTTTTGTGCATGTTTTGTTTCAGCTTCTGAAGGAGAGAGAGAGAGCTAGGAGCTTTTCTCTGATCATCTCCTGGTTTAAAGTGTCCGTCATGGGCGCCCTGGTGTCAAAGGCAGTTGCCGGGGTCCAGCTCCGGTGGATCCAGGGAATTCGAAAGGGAGACGGCTTTGGCGATCAAGATACAATAGAATTAAAGATATAAAGAGTGATCAAATGAGGATGGCTCAGTGAGGAAATTCAGTGGAGAAAAGAGACTGAATAACTTGGTTTATGTGGAAAGCTAAAAAAATTCCAAGACAAGGAATTTGTGTCGCCTACGTAGGCCGCAGGCGTCCTCCCGTCCTCCCGAAGGAGAGGAGACACTAAGGCCTCCCCGGTCAGATCTTAGAAGCCCAGGCATAATTAGTAGGCTTGATGAGCCTCCACGCTCCAGATGGGAATTCAGCCAGAAGGTGAGAGAAAGAACGACATGGGGAGACCAAGCTTCGGTGAACAAGGCCAGCACTTTATTTTCCAAAGGAGTTTTTATACCTTAAGTTATGCATAGAGGATAATGGGGGAAGGGGTAGGGTCAGCAGTAAGCCAGGCTTTCTTCCTGCAAACTTATCATATACAAAAGTTTAAGTGAATTACATCATCTTCTGGCCAAGAGGCCTGTTAACATTTTATGACCCTTTCTTCAGAAAACTTATTTTTCTCTAAAGGTGATTATTTAAAGTCAGGCGCCACCCTCCGAAAGCATTAGATAAAGTTGCATTCCTATAGGGCAAAAGTGTGGTGGGCTATAACAAGAAGAGAATTAACTCAACGGTCCAAGGTTATAAACACTAAAGCTACTACTTACATTCCTATACACCAATTATATTAATCAATACACTGCCAGGGACACAGTAGGTAAGGGATATGGAAACTTAGCAGCAAACATTGGCCCAACAAGTGAAAAACCCTTCACCAATACAATTTCTCATCAATCTTTTACCTGCTCAAAGGAATCTGTATTTAGACAGTTTAGGACATCTCATGCCTCTCACGGTTGGGAGGCTCTGAACAATCACATGTGGCCAGAAGAACCTATTCAGGCAGGCTAGAGGACTTCCAAAGGAGTTTGTAGGTTGAAACACTTGTTACGCCCAGGAACTTTATTAACTGGAGCTGTAAGTTAACTCTCTTTCAGAGAGAGGTGGTGGGGGACAGCCCCCCGTAAAGTCAGAGGTGTAGGTGAGAGCACAAAGCAGAAAGTAGGCAGACTCTGGTTTTGGGGGTAGGTGCTCGAGAATTCCCAGGGGGACTCCTGACGCCCGATTCCGCCTTTGCGTATGCTGAGCCTCCTTCCTCATGACCTTTGCCATGGGTGGAGTTCCTCACGCTGGCTCCCGGCAGGCAGTGATGGGCTGGGGCCTTCTCCCATTCACTCTCACTTCTGCTCCTGTTCCCTTTGCTGGGAATTCTTTTCCTAAGTTAAAGGCAATATCCCCTGCAGCCACTAATGAGAAACCCTGTAGCAGTCTTCTGTCTTCCTCTTTCTCAGTTTTCACATTCGATCAACAACCTCTTCTCGCCAATTTTACCCTCAAATGCACCCAAACCTCCACCTCTCCCAGTGCCTCTGCCCCCTGCCTGCTGGGCCCACCACGCCTCAGCTGACCTTGACGCCCTTGTTTATTGCAATGGCCTCTGATTGGTCTCCCCACCTTCAGCCTCTCTGGTTCCAATCCATTTTCTGTGCTTTACTCGGTATGTCTTAAAGAAAGACTGTTCCACTCCCCAGTTTGCAAGTGGACAGTTTCTCTTCAGCCACAGGACAAAGGTCAGTCTTCTCAGAAGACACACAAGGTCCTTTTGCACTGACTCCAGCTTGCTCTCCCGCTTTCGCCGCTTGCTTCCAGGACACACCTGCCCTACAGTCACACGAGTCTCCCGCCTCTTCTGCAGGGACTCAGCCCTCTGTCCTTCAAAGCACAAAGTGCACAGGCACCCTTGACGGTGGCTCCCTCTGCCCGGAGTCTTGTGAACCTGCCTCAGGCCTGGAAACTCTCGGTTCATCCATCAAGACTCAGCTCGGCAGGCGCTTCTTCCAGGAAGCCTTCCTGGAAATCCCCAGAAGAACCTGGTTGGATCATCCTTGAATGAGCATCTTTCCCACCTGGCTCCGAGCTCCCCAGGGATGGCCTCTCCTTCCTCACCCTTCCTCCCATTTCTGCAACTGAGCCTGGCACACAGTACCAGCCACTGGGTCATGTCACCTTAACTAAATGTGAACAAACACATTCTCCGTTCAGAGAAATCAGGAGTCAGCACCACGAACACCTGTTTCTCAATGATTGGTCTCCTCTATAACTTCTTGAAAGACCTTGGAGTTCAGTGTGAGCGAAGGGGTTATTCAAATGTCTCATTGGGAAGATGTGACTTACAAGTTTGGGCTGAAATAAAATCAAATTGAAAAAAAAGTAGTCATCCAGGACTTAGTTTTTGTCTAAAAATATAAACCATGACATGGATACAAATGTATTCATTTTTCTTAAATAGTTCTTATCACTTAAGAGATGAGGCCTGTTAAAGCACTCAGGCTATGCCAACATGGCACTGATTACAGAATTTATAATTGGTATAGATGTAGTATAGAAGAAGGGACAGACCCTGCTGGCATTAAGCGTTTCTGTCAAGACATTTCTGAGAATATGGAGAAGCAAAATGTGATAAGAAACCCAGGCAGTCTTTCTATTTTCCAAGTTATTTACAAGATCAGCAAATAGCGATGTTTATTCAGCATATACTATGCATGAGGCAAGTTTCTTGGGGCTGGAAGTGAGGAGAAAGACAAAGAGAAAACAGACACATCTCTGTTTTTAAGGAGAGTGTGTGAACTCTATAGCTATTTCCCTCTCCAGGGGATCTTCCCAACCCACGGATGGAACTCAGGTCTCCCGCATCGCAGGCAGATTCTTTACCAGCTGAGCCACCAGGGAAGGCCGACAGACGTTTAGTGCGGTGAAATATAAATTTTCAAATATTTGGATATTGCACAGTCTATTCAAAAACTATTTCCGTTCAGCTTGTCCAAAAGCCACTTTTTAATTTCAATCCCAGTTTCTGTTTCTCCTAAAAAGTAAGATTGGTGGACGTGATATAATATATGCAGAGTCACCCAGAATGAGTCGCCATGACAGAGGCTTCCAGCGGCATTTATTCAGGACTGAATTGAGCCCGTTGTTACTGCCTGGGATCCGCAGACAAGAGACACGGGAGCTTATGACAAGAGACATGAAACTGAAGAATGCCCAGGGCTCTGCCAGACAGATTCTGATAATGTGAGAACAGAAGGTGATGTCAGCTGGGATTTTCTTACATGTCAAACTCGTGCCAAAACCCGGAAAGTCACCTTGACTTCTCCCACTTGCCCTGGCAACTTGCTGCTTGGTTCTGAAGAACCGTCCACCGATACCCTGCAACCATGTCTGAGACCCATTCTCTGGGCCTCCATCCTTAACACTCCTAGCCTGAAAAATAAAATAGTCTTATTTTCTGTCCAGACTGTTTCAACCATTTCCCAGTGGGCTGCATTATCGCCAGAGTTGTCTTTTAAAAATGAGAAGCTAGTCCTTTGTTCTTCTGCTTAAACCCAAGCAATGATTCTCCTTTGTCTATAGGATAAATTCACATCCGGAACGTGACAGCAGATGCTTCATGGCACCTTCCGGGATTATCTTCTCCAAATCCCTCCCCCCAGCCTCCTCCCTTATCTTTTGCTGTTGCTGTGATCAGTGGCTCAGTCAGGTCTGACTCTTTGCGACCCCATGGACTGTAGCCCGTCAGACTCCTCTGTTCGTGGGATTCTCCAGGCACGAATACTGGAGTGGGTAGCCGTTTTCTTCTCCAAGGGATCTTCCCAACCCAGGGCTTGAACACACATCTCCCACATCTCCTGCATTTACTGAACCACCTGGGAGATCCCCAGGCTTGAATGGTTCAGAGCATAGCAGTGTTTTAGGAGGCTGGCTCTGGTGCAAGCTGATCTACCAGAGACGAAGGTACCTGGGTGTCTGTGACCAAGAGGGTGTTCTCTGGAGCCTCTGCCGTGCACAGGTTGGAGGTCAGAGCCTGGCCCCTTGGGCAGCGCTGTCCATTTTAACCTGTGTCAGGATCTCCCCGGGGGAGAGATCTTGTTCACAGACTCCTGGGCTGCACCCTTGAGCTTCTGATTCAGGTGGAGGGATGTGGACCCTACAGGGCCATCATCAAGCCGGCCACACCTACCCTGAGCTGTCAAAGCAGGCTGCTATTGAACAAGGACCCACTGGCATCATCTCCCGTGGGGATGGTGGTGTGTCACGCTCACAACCCCAGGACCAGTCAGGCCTCTGGGGCTGTTTTCAGAAGCAAAGGAAAGTAAGTTATTTCATGGAGTTTATCCAGGATTCATGGAGAAGGCAATGGCACCCCACTCCAGTACTCTTGCCTGGAAAATCCCATGGACGGAGGAGCCTGGTAGGCTGCAGACCATGGGGTTGCGAAGAGTCGGACACGACAGAGTGACTTCACTTTCACTTTTCCCTTTCATGCATTGGAGAAGGAAATGGCAACCCACTCCAGTGTTCTTGCCTGGAGAATCCCAGGGATGGGGGAGCCTGGTGGGCTGCCGTCTATGGGGTCGCATAGAGTCAGACATGACTGAAGAGACTTAGCAGCAGCAGCATCCAGGATTCAACTCTCACCATTTAATAAAGCCAGACAAGGTCTATTAGATCTACAGCAGTTGAGACTTGAGGAGTGTCACTGTGCCTATCAGAGGGACCAATGGCTGATCACTTTCAGGAAATCTTGGGTGTTTTTGAAAGAGTACCCCTAGAAAGAAGGACTCACGAGGGCTGGTGACACAAATTGTCCCCCGCATTCGGAGCCTTCGCAGGTGCCTAAGGGTTCTGTAAACTGCAGGGGAGAGAAAAGTTGCCTGAGTTTGCAAGAAATGAACTTTAGATACTGCCATGTTGTATATAACCTATCCCACTGGCCTCCTTCAGTTAGAGGCTAAACCCAAGAATCCTTCAAGTACGTGTTTAGTCTCAAGCCATGACTAGATTATTTGACCATTTAAGCACCACCTGAAATGTAACGCTGCAGACGCGTCTCTTGAGAAATCATCATTTCTAGTCCTGTACGTGTGATATGGGACTTCCCTGGTGGCATGGTGGTAAAGAATCCCCTACCAGTGCAGGAGACGCAGGGACTCGGGTTGATCCCTGGGCCGGAAGATCCCATAGAGGAGGAAATGGCAACTCACTCCAGTATTCTAGCCTGGAAAACCCTGTGGACAGAGGAGCCTCACAGGCCGCAGTCCATGGGGTCGCAGAGTCAGACACAAAGGCGTGCGTGCACACACACACACACAAGCATGACACGAGGCCCAGCCTCCATCGGCGTGGGTCCCATTCTCTTTTTCACTTGCTGCTGCACTGCAGTCGTCCTTGCTCAGCCCTGGGCACACACAGCCCGATGTATCTGGAGTACAGTCCCGGGGGAGGGGTGCAGTCCCGGGGGAGGGGTGCAGTCCCGGGGCAGGGGTGCAGTCCCGGGGGAGGGGTGCAGTCCCGGGGCAGGGGTGCAGTCCCGGGGCAGGGGTGCAGTCCCAGGGGAGGGGTGCAGTCCCGGGGCAGGGGTGCAGTCCCGGGGCAGGGGTGCAGTCCCAGGGGAGGGGTGCAGTCCCAGGGGAGGGGTGCAGTCCCGGGGGAGGGGTGCAGTCCCGGGGCAGGGGTGCAGTCCCGGGGGAAGGCTGGGGGAGGACCACTGCTGCATCAGTGGCAGGCTCGTGTCCTTTGAACCCGGTAGTGAGGTTTCACATGCTGCTGATCTCCCTGGATAAACACACATCTATTGCAGATCAGCCTCTCTTCTCAGATGGATGACGTTTTGCCTTTATCTAAACAGTCTCTATTTATAAATCTCCTTTATTCATTTCAATAAGCCACAGAGTGTAACTCCCAGGTGGGGACGCAAAGCAAAGCCTTAAATGGAAGGGCAGAGATGGTCACCAGGATGCAGAGCACACGAGGTGATAACCTCGGAGGGAGAGGGAACGTTTCACAGAGGCACCAGCACTGGGAAGAGCATATACATTAGAATGCTAACGAATCCCTCCTTCAGGCTAAGAAGGTAGGCTGAATTTCAATATGCACTCTGCACTTAGCCTATTCCGAGAACTAACATTCCTACTGAGTATCTGTTGAACCTGCCGTTGGATTTCAGGAGCGTCAAACAGCTTTGTTCCTGGTGTCCCCAGACGGGGCTCACCTTTCCGTCAACATCCTGACCATACCTACATGCGTGGCCTACGCTGGTGAAAAGGGTAGAGAGATTTGTAAGGATAGTTATTTACTTATTCATCTTTACAGCTGTTTTTTCTTTTAAATGAGCACATTTTCCGGGTAATGCTGTCTTCATGTTTTCCTTTACTGTGTTTGAGGCTGTTGCCTTGGCTACGGGAAACACTGATGCTGATAAATTGCATTTCACATCTAAGACAATCGAAGTTTCTGGCAGGGTGGACATTTATATAATGTTCTTTGCCACAGGCAAACCTTTTTTTCTGAGGGGTTTGAAGATTCTTTTCTTCTCTCTACGAAGAAGGAAATCTTGATACATCTCCAATTACCCTCAGCTGAGACGTTTGATCTCATGATTATTCAAGAAGCCCAGTGGCGTGGTTCTCTCGCAGACTTAATGCCTCACTGCCATCTCCCCACTTGTCTCGTCCCTTTGGGTTCAAGGGAGAAGGTTCTCCATTTTGACAGGGAACCTTGGTGCTCCGATGGAGCAGAGCTGGGCAGAGGACCGCACAGCATCAGATCTAATCAGAGGAGCGCACAGCATCAGATCTTCTGGCGACGCATCAGATCTAATTCTGCCCTCTCTTTCCACTTTGCCTTTGCTCAAACAATGCTGCATGCCTCAGGATTCCACAGAGAACACGTCTCTAAGTGTCAGTGATGTGAGGAGTGCTCACAGATACATCTGCCTTCCTGCCCTCACAAGCGAGCCCGCAGCAATGTCGGTTGTGCATCCACATGCTCCTGGGCAGGGGCGCCCAGAGTCCAAGCTGGGTCGTGGTTCAAGGTCCGTGCTGTGGGAGGACCGGGGCCTCGGGTCCTGCAGTCACAGGGCTCATTTCCACCATGAGAGCAGGGCTCCCCACAGATCCCCGGGGGAGCACATCTAGACCGCGCTCGTGGGAGCTGGTGGCTGGACCGAGGAGGGACGGCAGGGCCATCCAGGGCAGAGCAAGATTGGAGGTCCCGAGAGAGGGCGAGTCTTACGTCTCCTCCCCCGGACTCTCAGCTGCCTGGGAGGCTCCGTCCACCGCAGCCTCCTCACTTCGGGCAAGACGATCCCCCTCTCGTTCACCCAGTGCCGGTGCCTCAGCTCTGTCGTAGTTAATAGTCTCTCCAGTTGTTTGAAAAATTATATTTAATCACGATCTGGTACCTCACTGATGTGCTACATGGCCCAGGGAAATGTGTTTGTTTGTTTTTTTCTCCTAGGACTGCTCTTTCCCAAGTGGCCCTCTGTGTATCTATTTATTCTTAAAGCTTCTATTTCTTCCTCAGAGAACTGCAAAAGGGATCCAATTTCATTGTGAAATCTAGTGGGAGGGATAAACAAACTTCAGATTTCACTTACTGAACTCGGCGATGAGCATTTGTGACAAACATCTCCACTCATAAATGGGTACTTTTCTGCGCTTTCCTATAATCAAATAGTAAGCAATTTTGAAACCCCTAGCAGGTCATCAGCAACGGTATTTTGGTGCAAAGAGTGAGCAGAGGCGTCTGCCTGCTGGCTGGCACCCCGCACATCAGAAGACATTGTGTCCAAGAGCGTCAGCCCACAGTTAGAGGGCCTCCTCGGGTCACAGGGATGATGATGGGTGGCGGGGGGACCTGTGTGATAAACACGCTGCTCTGCTGTCTGATGATGCTGTTTCAGCTCTAAGAAACAGCATTGCAGATAGGAGTGAAAAGCGCCGAGTAGAAATTCAAGTCAGTGGGCGCCCTGGCCGAGGAGGACTCTCAAAGTCACAGAACATGAGGGCTGGGCGGGACCCCATGTCTGAACCTGGAGGGGTATGTCTGCGAGTGGGGACCTGGGACCCGGGTGGGAGAGGCGGCCTGACCAGGGCCCCAGCTCATCAGGAGTGGCGCAGGGACCAGGGCCTGACCCCCAGCCCCAGTCTCTCTCCTGCCCTTCCCTCCCTGGTGCGCACCCAGTGTCCCTGCGCCTGGCTGGTCCCCCTCCAGGGGAATGGCCGTCTGGAAAAGGCCCACCGCGACCTTCTCCATTTCCAAGCCAGCGGGAGCCAGCAGGGGTGAGGCGAATGCTGGGGACCCCAGGCCTGTAAGCAGGACGTTGGCCCCGTGTCTGCACTCAGGGCTCACGCCCCAGGGAAAGACCCCGCTGTGGGCCCCACTGCCCCACCTGTGAGAGCCTGGGCTCAGCGGGCCTGCCTCGGCCTCCCAGCCCCTCACTGTTGTGGACCAAGCCGGCCGGCGGCGAACATGGCTGGGTTTTGGGAGGTGGCGATTGTGGCTGTGTGCTGGGGTTGAGGGGCACAGCTCTGCCTCCAGATCTCCAGGGCCTGCTGGGCACTTCAGAGTCGAACCATGTGGGCAAACGGCTCAAGCCCCACGGCCTCATTCCTCGCGTGTGCGGTGCTCAGCCTGGGGCCCGGCCAGCCGGCCCTCAGACAGTAACAGTGACCATGATGACCCTGTGTACTGCGGCCCGCGGCTCTGGGCGCCTCCAGGCAAGGATACTGGGGTGGGCTGCCGAATGATGCTTATCCTAGGGGCTTGTCCAGTGCTTTTGGAGTGTTTTGGTTTTAGGAAGCTTTGATTCAGAAGAAGGGAGGGGGAGAGAACAGAGACCCCAGGGCAGAGGCTGGAAGAGGCCAGGGTCACTCAGCTCCTCTCTAGGCGGCCCTGGGTGGGGGACACTTAGCTCGAGTAACTCTTAGGCTGAGAGGGCCCATCAGACGTGTATGTGTGACTCTCAGCTACCCCCGCCCCCCCCACACACACACACTGCTTGTGTAGCCTCACATCCACCAATTCCAGCTGGCTGGGAAAAGTGTCGGCACAAGACTGCAGGCCGAAGCAGAGACCCGGGCGCGGCGCGGCCGCGTGGCTTCAGTTGTCAGGACTGATTCTTTTCGTTACTCGATGCTTCTATTAATCAACATTAGTTGTTTCCTGTGTTTGACATAACTTAATGAGCATGGGTAACAGGCAGGGGCCCATCAGGACTGAGGCCTGGGGTAAGCGATGCTGACTCGGCGTCAGAGACGTAAAACGCAGATCGGGAGCTGTGTGTGCGTGTGTGTGGGGTGGTATGTGGGTGGTGTGTGTGTGGATAGTGTGTGTGCGTGTGTGGGGGGTGGTATGTGGGTGGTGTGTGTGTGGATGGTGTGTGTGGTGTGTATGTTGGGGGTGGGTGGTGTGTGTGGGTAGTGTGTGTTATGTGTGGGGTGTGTGTGTGGGGGGGGTGGTATGTGGTGTGTGTGTTGGGGATGGGTGGTGTGTGTGTGTTATGTGTGTTATGTGTGGGGGGTGTGTGGGTAGTGTGTGTGTGTGTGTGTGTGTGTGTGTGTGGAGTCTCTACAGGAAGTGCTATGGCTACAGGCAGAGCAGCAAAGGAAAGAAGCCGGGGCACCTGGGAATCCGGGGGCTTGGGGGTGACCCTGCAGAGCTGTCTCAGGCCTAGGGGTGCCCACTGGTCTCTGGGCTCTGAGGGGCATTGGCTACCCATGGGGGCATCTAAAGGGACCCAGGGGGCTGCTCCATGGTGCAGAAAGCCTGCCAGGTGGGCACGGGTGCTCCTGGGACAGACAGCCCTGGGCGGGACAGATAGCACTCTGCGGGGAGAAGCCTTCCTGCCTGGTTGCCGAGGAGCAGGGAAGAGCAGGGGGACGTCCAGAGCCCAGGGAGGGGTGCGGCTGGGGGCGGCTGGCCTTGGGGAGCGTGGGGTGTAGGGGTTGCCCCACTGTGGAGGGCAGAGCAGGGCTGCGGGCTGGGGGTCTGAAGCAGAATCTGGCCTCCGTTCCCAACGCCAAGTTACATCTCGGAGACTGAGTACTGGGTGAGGTGGAAGAGAATAGCTTTGCTGGGTGGCCAGGCAAAGGGTGGTTCAAAGCCCGGTGGGTTCATGTCCTCACAGACGCGGGTCCCGCCTGGACAGGGCAGTGAGAAGTTTGTCCATTACAGTTCAGAGAGGATGTGATCAGCGCGTGGGCTTTACTCTGACTGGTTGGTGGGGAGGTAAGTGGGAGTCAGCATCACCAACCTTCAGATTCCACCTGGTCTGGGGCCCACGTGCTGGCGGGCAGCAGACAGCTTACCTCTCCCACCTCGTGGGGGCGTCAGTTCATCTGGAAAACAAAGATACTGTGCTGTGCACCCCTGAAGGCCAGGACCCGCCCCCCGAGGCTGGCTGTTGCTCCTTCACGGCTCCTCCCGTATCTCTGCGTCCCCTTGCTGCCCTGATGAGCAACTGTTTGAATGTGACTGATGGAGGTCAGGGACGATCAAGGAGACCGAATGAAGCCTGTTTCCTGTAATGGAGAAATGGCGGACGCAGAAAGGCTTTGCACCGAGAGCCCCACGGGGCCCTGCTTGGTTTGAGGTCCAGCGGGTAACCAGCAAGGTGCTCCTGTGAGCTCACCTCCCTGAACCACGGGGTCCTTGCTAACAAGGGAGCAACCCGCGCCCCACCCCGCGCCTGTCACCTCCACTCTAAGTAAACTCCGTCTGCCGCCGTGTTGCCATTTCTCTGCTTTTCGTGTCTGTGTGGGTGCCTAAAGCATATTTTAAAATTTTTAGTTTTTATCTTTACCAAAAAAAGAGGTAGAAATGTTGAAAACAATTGAATCCATTCTTTTAATTTAGAATTATATGTCTGTGACTGCGGTGTGTCTACATTCTTTGCCTGGATACCCCAGTTCTCTCCTCCACTGGGATCCTTTGGGTCTTGTTCATCATCTGTGAGGCTCTGAAAGCCCGTTTTGACCAAGTCTCCCCAGATAGTCAAGAATTCCGTGGGGCTTATATGCCTAGAAATAGAGCTGCAGTGGGGCAAGGCATGCATCTCCTATTTCAGGAGAAAATTCCCAACTATTTTCCAAAGCAGTTGCAGCCACTTTCCCTCCTCCAGGGACATATGGAGGAGCCAGTGGACTGCACTGGTCTGACGCGGGTGTGGCCAGGTGTCCTTGTCTACTGCGGGCTGGGGGCAGTGGGCCCCCTGTGGCCGTGGTCAGCCGGCCCTGGCCCCCAAGGGTCAGGCCTTGTTCCCACAGCATTTCCTCCTCTGCTCACCGGCTGGGTCACTTTCTGCTGGGCGCCGCTTTCCGGGATGATCTGCGTGCGCTCCTTGTTCATCCCGACACCAGCCCCCTGTCAGTGCCAGGAATAGCTTCCTCCAGGCTGAAACCTGCCTTTGCATTTTCTTGTCTCAGAAACTGGGGCATGAGCTCCCGCGTGCGGTGATGATCTGAGCTCATTCCCCTGATCCCATTCCTGGAGGGGAGGCGCCCTGGGAGGCAGGGACAGCCCCGTCTCCATCGCTGCTACCAGCCCTGAGGGACAAAGACCAGTGCTGTCCCAGTCTTGAGAGAACGTGGAGGTTAGAGTTAGGATCTGGAACTGGTTGGAACCATTCGACTGGAGTCCTGGTCCTCCTGATTTCGGCATTTCTTCACTGTCTCCCAGCTGCATATTTCTCCATGGGAAACAGGGAAGATGAAATTTCAAATGAAATGACATAAAGCAATACTGGCTTAGCGACAGGGAAAGAGGAGTAAACGCAGGCCAAAGGTGGCTCGTTGGAGACAGTGAGAAAGACGGCTCACATGTGCTCTGGGCACTGCCCACCTGCCAGGCAAAAAGGACTTACACCTTCTCACAAACTGTACGGTCAGCACCCATGGGACACGTGAGGAACCCTCTTTCTAGACCCTGAAGGTATTAAGAGCTGCAGACCTAGCTGTTATCTGTCCTAGCTCATAAAAATCATGGGCTTCCCAAGTGGTGCCGGTGGTAAAGAACCCTCTTGTCAACGCAGGAGACGTAGGAGATGCAGGTTCAATCTCTGGGTGGGGAGGATCTCTGGAGAAGGGTGTGGCAACCCACTCCAGTGTTCTTGCCTGGAGAATCGCATGGACAGAGGAGGCTGATGGGCTACAGTCCATGGGGCCACAAAGAGTCAGACATGACTGAGCACGCACACACACACAAACATAAAATATCACATGTTTCCAAATCGTGGGAATGGAGACAGCATCTGCTTGTGTCATCCTTGAGTGAGATCATAAAGAAACATTCCAAAGATCAAGACTCTAGAAGCTTCCCAAAATCTCAGTTACCTTCAGTTTGACAGCAAGAAATCAGAGGAATCGGGTTTTAAAATTGCTTCTGATACACAAATGGTCCAGTTGAACCTCTGGAGCCAGAGAACCAGAGCTTAAGACACATAATCCTCTCTGGTTTCAACAGCCCCATTCATCAGCCCTAAAGAACCTGAGCAAGAAGCTCCAATGAGCCTGGAAGGTACGACTCCTCCCCTTTGGTAGTCTGGGGGAGCCTGGGTGCAGCACCGCCTAATCCATCAACCAGCAAAGTAGGCTGTGAGCCTCTTGGGCAGTCTCTGCCTCCATGAGTATGTGTGTTTCAGCAAATGAATGTGCAGATGGATGGAGGGAAGTGAGCAGGGGTGGATGGATAGATGGATGAAGGATGTATGGGTGAGTGGATGGATAGATGGACAGATATGTGCATAGGTAGGTGGTGTGATTTGTGTGTGAGTGCACACAAGAGGGGATTGGTGGATGGATGAATAGATGGTCAGATAGATGGATGGACCGATGGATGGATGAAGGGACAGATGGATACAGAGATGGATGGATTTGTGAGTGGTAGATAAATGGATGGATGGATATAATGGATGGATAGATGAATAGATGGCTAGATAGATGGCTGGCTGGCTGGATGAATAGATGGATAGATGAAGGGACAGATGGATGCAGAGATGGATGGATTTGTGAGTGGTAGATAGATGGATGGCTATAGATGGATGCGTATAGACGGATGGTTGGCTGTATGCATGCACACACGGGTGGGTGGATGGATGAATAGGTGGAGAGAGGGAAGGGTGAGGGAGGGCCAGGGTTTTTCCCAGGCACTCTATGGGCCCCTCTCACCTCAAAGAGGCTTGTCTGGGCTGTCTCCCTCCTCTCCACACCTGGGAAATGATCCTTTAAGAACTTCAACACTTGTGATCTTGCCCTACTTTCTACTTCTTCAAACAGAGCATCGGAGTGTCAGGGGGAATAGAGGCAGCTGACCTCCACTCAGAGGGAAATCTGCCTGGATTGAGAAGTCAAGCCATGGTCTGGGGCCAGGAATTCTGTGAAACACACCCTTGCTTTCTGATCTATCTCCGCGTGAGCCCGCCTACTGCTTCTCCCAAAGAAAAGGTAATGTGAATGAAATCTCAGTCCTCAAATGGAGTGGATTCAGGAGACTCCTACGGGGTTCTCTCTGTGAGAGAGCAGTCAGGTTGCCGCTATACAGGCAGGTGGAACCCAAGGACACACACTTTGCAATTAAGGGACCTCTGGCCACCACGGCCAGGGGGCAGTGCCGAAGGCCAGCTGTCCTCCTGGGCCCTCCAGAGGGGACTCGCTCTCTCCACTTGAGGATGGATCAAGGTTGTATCACCCAGGGGTAGCGGAACAAGACCAGTATTTGGATCAAGCACATGGACCTCAGACCTTAGACCATTCTCTCCTCAAGCTCACAGTCCAGTCAATGATCTGAGCTGGTCACCGAGGGCCCAGGGACCAGGGGACGTGGCCCAGTGGCGGTGACTCCCGAAGGCCATCATCACCCACTTCCTGAGCAGAAGCAGAGCTCCGGCATCAGCAAGAACGCAGACCCAGGGGCGACACCCTGAGTCTGGTGACTCTGCGGTCCTGGTGACCCCGACACTGCATGCGTTACCACCTGCTGCTGGCTTTCTGTGGGACAGCAAGCTCCTCTGTTGGAAGGACACGGGCCTCTCATCGTGCCGAGCCCAGCAGAGTCTGGCCTTGTGGAGAGGCACCATCTGAAGCACCAGCCCCGAGGAGCACACAGGCTCACCAGCCCTGGAGAGGCTGGGGGAGTCCCCTGGCTGATGTGGGGGGCCTGGAACACGCCTGCCCTGCCCAGTTGGGTCACTGTCTGAGGCCAGCATCCCACAGGCAGCTCTGCCCAGGGAGGAACAAGGGAGGAAAGGGACTCAGGTTGTGGAAGCCCGTGCCTGGTTCTTGGAGGGATTCTGAGGTCTCATAATGGAAACATAAGCCAGCATTTAACTTCAACATCTGTCTAAATAACGGACTAAAAATGAGGCTAAGGAAGATGAACCAGAATGATTCCTCAGCCATTATAACTCAAGTAATAACCGTGCATCACGTGTTGATGGGAATAACACCGTCCCGCACCCGGTGGCTAGCACCGCGGTCCGTCTTCCAGGGCTATTTTCTTCTTGCACAGATAATTCCTCCTGTGTCTGCTGCCCCTGTGCCCCTCCTGCCCCCCCGCAGGAGGCTGGGGGGACTCCTCGGGCTCCCTGGCCTGACATGACAGCACCGATTGCCCTCAGTCTGGCATCTCTTTACCAAGCCT
Source organism: Bos mutus (assembly GCF_027580195.1). NCBI lineage: Eukaryota > Metazoa > Chordata > Mammalia > Artiodactyla > Bovidae > Bos > Bos mutus. The sequence goes on along the minus strand of NC_091642.1, from coordinate 2,112,735 downwards.
GCAGACCTCGCACTGAGCCAAAGATGATAAAGGGTCCCAGAGGACGTGGTTGCTTTTTCATACAATCCCTCTTGCTCTGGGCAGGTGAGAGAAAGTATAAAACATCAAAACACACTAGGTCACCGTGTAGCCAAAACCAGGGGAAGGAGAGAATGCAGATGTGGTGTGAAAGAGGAGGGCGAAGAAGGGGCATTGATGGGGGCGGGGACCCTGAGTTGCCACCAGTCCACATGAAGGGGAATGCGTTTTCCAAGGGCCAGCCTGGGGTCCCCGCTCTGACAGCCCCGTCTTCTTGGCAGGGGTGAGCAGCTCAGTGTCTAAAAAGGAAAAATGATGTGAAGTCGCTCAGTCATGTCCGACTCTTTGTGATCCCATGGACTGTAGCCTGCCAGGCTCCTCCATCCAGGGGATTCTCCAGGCAAGGATATTGGAGTGGGTGGCCATTTCCTTCTCCAGGGTATCTTCCCCACCCAGGGATCGAAGCTGGGTCTCCCACATTGCAGGCAGACTCCTTGCCCTCTGAGCCACCAGGAAAGTCCTAGAAAGGAAAATATGCTCTAAAATGTGTCCCACTCGACCTAATTGTGAGTGGAGGGTCCCAACCACAGCCCTGGGTCCTGTGTGTCTGGCACATCCCTGGTGGGCACACCCCCGGTGGGCAGGGGTCTGCCTTGTGGTCACTTCCAGCCCAGGCTCACCACCCCTCCTGGGTGGATGCTGGGCCTGTTGGTGCTTCTGCAGCCCCATATTCCCCACCCCGGGGTCCCAGGCCCTCTCCCCTGAGCATCCTTGACTGGCTGTCTCCTCCCTTTATAGTATGAGCTCCGAGGCCAAGGCCCTGCCACAAGGATTTGGGCTGTCCTCGCTCCAGAACCCTGCCCGGCGCACAGTAGGCACAACAAAAGCTCTTTGGTGAGGGGGCTGTGGGGACAAGCGCGGGTCATCGGACTTGCGCTCTTACCCACGTGCTTCTGGGCGAGCAGAGGACGTGGTCAGGCTGGTGGTGGGGCGGGTGTGGCTCCCAGGCTCTCTCAGCCTCATGAGCTAGTAGCTTCGTTGAGCTGAGTGGCCGAGTCAAAATTGAGCTCAGCAACTTCCCTGGCGCTCCGGGGGTCAGGACTCCACCTCCACATGCAGGGGCTGTGGCTTCAGTCCCTGATCGGGGAGCCAACACTCCTCTAGGCTGAGAAAACCAAAACCAAAAAAATGGAAGCGATATTATATTAATAACAAATTCAATAAAAACTTTAAAAATGGTCCACATCAAAAAGCAGAATCATTAAAAAATGCCCCAGTAACTTTTGAGAAAAAGTTGAGCTCAAGACACAAATTCCTCCAGGAATGACGGCTCTAGCCTGTGCTCTACTTTCTAATCAAAGTAGGGAGCTGAAGGCTCACAGCATGGCTTTGTATTAATAGTTTGGTACTTCTAAAACATTTTTATGTTCTTCCTCTGCTTCTTAAAAAATTTATCTTCTATTGGAGTATAGTCATTTACAATGTGCTAGTTTTCGGTATACAACAGAGGATTTCAGTTATACACGCACACACGTGGACACCGTCATGCTGTTCATGGGGTTCTCAGGGGCTCATGGGGCTCCAATACTTGGGCCACCTGATGTGAAGAGCCAATTCATTGGAAAAGCCCCTGATTCTTGGAAAGATTGAGGGCAGGAGGAAAAGGGGCAGTAGAGGATGAGATGGTTGGATGGCATCGCCTACTCAAAGGACACGAACTTGGGCAAACTCTGGGAGATAGTGAGGGATAGAGAGGCCTGGCATGCTGCAGTCCACGGGGTCACAAAGAATCAGACATGACTGAGCGACCTAAGAACAACAATACATGTATCTGGGTTTCCCAGGCGGTGCTAGTGGTAAAGAATCATCTGCCAATGCAAGAGACATGAGATGTGGTTCGATCCCTGGGTGGGAAAGATCCCCTGGAGGAGGGCACAGGAACCCACTCCAGGATTCTTGCATGGAGAATCCCAAGGACAGAGGAGCCTGGCGGGCTACAGTCCAGGGGGTCGCAGAGTCAGACACGACTGAAGGGACTTAGCATGCATACACGCATACACACGTATCTATTCTTTGATTCTTTTCCCATGTGAGTTTTTACAGAACACTGGGTACAGCTCCCTGTGCTGCGCAGTAGGCAGAACCCTACTGTTGGTTATCATACGCAGGAGTGTGTACATGGTAATTCCAAACCCCTAATTTAGCCCTTCCCACTTCTAGTTTGGTACTGAAAGCACTTCCTCAGGCCTAGGTGTGGAAGATTGGGGGAATCTTTGGGCAGGCCTGACCCTTCATAGACACATGCACACACACACAGGCACACACAGCTGCACACGCATGTCTTTCCATCTTGGTTCTCCAGCTGCCAGCTGGTGGGAATGTCCTGGAGACAGGTCACTGACATGAAGAAGCTGTGTCTGCTGGGTCCATGATAAACGTACTCTGGTTCCCCACGACCCTATGCATTTTTGCTAAAGTCATCTTATTTCAGGGGCCACAGGGAAAATGGCCTGCAGTTAACACTCTCACCTGAGGAAGTGAGGAAAGGTTATCTCTATGGCAGAGGCTGCCGTGGGCTGTGCAAGTTAGGAGGGCAGATCGTGTCCACTCAGAACAGCCCACACGGGTTTCAGGTAAGCCTCCACTTGTTTTTGCTTGGTCACTAAGTCATGTCTGACCCTTTGTGACCCCAAGGACCATAGCCCACCAGATTCCTCTGGCCATGAGATTTCCCAAGCAAGAATACTAGAGTGGGTTGCCATTTTCTTCTCCAGGGGATCTTTTCAACCCAGGAATCGAACTTGCATCTCTTGTGTCTCCTGCATTGGAAGGCACGTACTTTATCTGCTGAGCCGTTGGGGAAGCACAGTCAGTTCAGTTCAGTTCAGTCGCTCAGTCGTGTCTGACTCTTTGCACAAGCCATCACTATTTTTGCTGAAGCCGAAGGAGCAACTCTATGCAATAAAAAGAAGCACCGGTCTGTTCAAGCTTAGGGTCTACTTACGAGTATTCTAGCCTGGAAATATAACTTCTTACACTCTCACTGATTAAATAAAGGGTCTGAGGGTTTTTTCCCTTAGCATTTCAGATTTTTCTTTTAAAACTGTTTCCTAGCTAAAGAATGGTTGTGTTCACATAAACTGACAGGTTTGCAGGTTGGTTCTGAAACGACAGATGTCTGGGAGTATTGAGAACCAAATAAATATTTGCATGTTCTGGTTTCTGTAGAAATAGCCTGGACTGAATGAAAAACTGGGTCTCACAGACCCCTCCAAAGAGACTCAAACAAATCCACTTCTCAGTCCTCTCGTTATGTGCCTTCCCCTCTGCCATCAGTCAGTCTGGGCTCTTTCTGGAAAGAGCAAAAAGCAGAATGGAGCAGAAATCATTTTCTCCACCAAGAAGCGCCGATGGCCAGCTGTCTCTTTGCTTCCTCCTTGATGTTGACGGCCAGGTTTTAGATCATAGACTTGTTTCAGATGCTGGAAAAGACTGTTTTTAACTTCAGGAGTCAATGCACGTGTAGGCAGCACCCTGTCAGGGGTTGGTGGAATTGTCTTGGCAACGAAAATGCATTTGCTTTCTGCTGACAAAGTGAGGTTACAGGGACAGGGACAAGTCACCTCCATTAAATCCGGGCAGATGGAGGAAAGAAGGGAGCAAACTGGTAGGAAGGGGCCACAGGGCATCGCCAGGCCGGGGCCAGGAACACCCCCTCTGCTGGGACTCTGCGGCCTCCTGGTCGAGAGCAGTCTGCAGAGATACTAATGGCTTCCAAAGGGGAATAGTAAGATGGAGTTAAACTGGGCAGGGCCGTTTTCTTCGCTGGGACCAACACTTGCCATACCTCCTACTTCTACACGACACGGCCCCCCTCCCTCTTCTCTCCCCTGTTGGGACCACAGACCTTGGCCCCATTTCTCTGCAGCTACTGTGGCTTCCACTCAGCAGGTGGCTCAGTGGTGAAAATCCTCCTGCCAGGGCAGAAGGCGCAAGGGATGTGGGTCCCTGGGCCAGGAAGATCCCCTGAAGGAGGAAACGGCAACCCACTCCAGTATTTCTTTCTGGGAAATTCCATGGACAGAGGCGCCTGGCGGGCACGGTCCATGCAGTCGCAAAGAGTAGGACACGACTGAGCGATGGAGCACGCACGAACTGTGGCTGCCAGACCAGGGGTCAGGCCCCTCGGGCTGCTGATACAGGAGCCTGAGACACTCAGGGCTGTCTGTCTGGCACGACTGGCTCATCGCTGTCCAGGCTGTGGACTCACAGGCCCGGGACCCCTGGAGCTGCATCCTGAGGCCACTATGGGTTCGTGAGTGAGACGGGTGAGGGTAGTGGGAGCTCTTTCCTCTTGGCATCACAAGTGATAAAAACAGCTCATCTTCCCTGGGTCTCCAGACTGTGATGGGCACCTACAAAGACACAAAGGAGGGAGAAGGAGGCCCAATTTCCTGTCTGCAATTCCCAAATCCAAAAAGCTCACACTGCTTTTTGTTCTTCATTATGACCAGAAACTCATTTGGCAGCAAAGCCTGATCTGAGCTGATGCAAAGTCATCTATAATCTTTATTCATGCTTCTCAGTGTGAATATTCATGCATTTCTATGCAGAAATACTAATGCGTCTGACTGTAAGATGCTGCCCGGATTCTCCTTGAGGTGTAATGTGACAGACAGAACACGCAGCGTTCTATGTCTCCAGCGTCTCATGCCCATGCTGACCCATCCACCGCCCAAGGGGCAAACCTTCCACAGAGGCCAGGCAGGTGATTGCTTTTCTTTTTGATGTAAGATGTGCATACACAAGGGAAGAATTTGCTCTTTATTTTCTGGTAAGAGGATAGTTTGGAAAAGTAAACGAAAGATAAACATTGTCCAATATACACCTTGGCAGGACTGGAAATATGACCGCATTTTAGAGAAAAAGGACGATCTTTGCAAGATTGAATTGTTGCTCGATGGATTTTGAAAACCACTGCAAAGCTCTCTGCTGGCTCAGGGATGTCAATCATTTGCATATCCCTCGCCTTGTGGGGGAAGCACTGGGACCTCAGTGATGAGGAGTCAACTGTAGATAATTAATTGGGGGCTGCTGGAGGAGCAAAAGGATCAGGCAGCAGAGAAAGAGTGTCAAGGGAAAGTGATTGATACTGTGTTTTCAGTAGATCAACGTCAAGAACCAATTTGCTAGGGAAAAAATAGTGGATTATGTAGAGAGAACCAAGCTACAACTCAGCGCTTGTTTACAAGACTTTCTTTTCCATCAACGCTGGCCAAAGTTGCCATAGATTCTGGAAAAGACTGACTTGACTTACAGGTTTCAGCTTGATTCAAGTTTCTCATCGGCCTTTTATGGGGGGGAAACCCTCAGCCCTGAACACCCCCAAAGGAAGTTGAGAGGATCAGAGGGAACCCTCGTTACTGATGGAATTTGAGAAGCCCTTTGGTGCTCTACATGGAAGCTGGAGGCAAGGACCAGAGCTGCCGAATCAAAGTACCTGGTGATGAAACTCACCACCTGTGTGTGATGAAAAGATGAATTCTGTTTTCAGAAAATCGAGTTCACCGCCTGCAGAACTGTGACAGCTCAGGCAGGTTGTGGACACCTGGCTCGAGGTGAAGTGCAAAGGCCAATCCTATTGACCGGGGAGAGAAGTATGTTCTGAGAGCGAGATGGGGACGAGGGCGGGACTCTGGGAGGCCGAAGAGGAAGCTGTCCTCCCCTGCTTCTTCCGCTCCTGCCCGCTTCCCTCTCCAGCTGGTACCTGTGGATTTTATCCTGTGGATTTGATCAACTTCAGGCTTGCGCGGCACAAGCCCACAAATCACCCAACAAATGGAGTTGACAAATATTTGCTGAGCACAATGCGGGGAGACTCTGTTCACATCTCCATGGCAACGTCGGTTTAGGGGATCATTTTAGTGAAATCATTTTGCAGATGGATTAAGCCCTAAACCCAGCCAGCCAGCTCCCCACTTCCTGAGGCTCTGTCCACAGAGACCCCCACCCCAGCCTCTCACTCCATCCACCTGGCTGCCTCCTGCAGGACCACCTAGCATCTTAGGTGGCATCTTTTCTGAGAGGATGGCACTGGATTCTGGCTATGGGTGGCAAGGGTACACTCACAGGGATGTGAGTGTGTGGGGTCTGCTCTGCACAGTGAGGGGTCTGCTGGAGCCCAGGCTTGTGACAGGGCGGGGGAGGAGCACTCGGAGTAGGTGATGAAGCCATCGTCTGGAGGGCAGCAGGGGTGCTCTGTTCCCATGGCAGTTGGGAGCCATGGGAGGCTCTAGAGCAAGGGTCGGGCGGGGGGGGGATCCAGGTGTGCTGGGCGCTCTTAACCTGCCTTCTTGGGACAGGGTGCAGACCCGTCATCTGCCTGGGAGGCTCAGACTGCCTAGGGCCCGGTCTGTGGTCAGAGCCAAGTGTGTGCTAGGAATTTCTGCTGACGTCAGTGCCACCTTTGCCCCTGGCTGGTCCAAAACAGGGATCTTCACCACTGAATTAGGTGGCCCCCAAGGCCCCGGGGGCTTCCCTGGTGGCACGGTAGTAAAAGAATCCACCTGCAATGAAGGAGGCGCAGGAGACGCAAGAGCCGCGGGTTCTATCCCTGGGTTGGGAAGATCCCCTGGAGGAAGAATTGGCAACCCACTCCAGTATTCTTGCCTGAAGCATCCCATGGACAGAGGACCGTGGCGGGCTACAGTCCACAGGGTCACAAAGAGTCGGACACGACTGAGCAGCTGAGCACGCATGCAAGATTCCAGAGAAGATGAAGGCACAGCCCAGGCTGGACTGAAGTCAGAAGATTGTGTCTGTGAGTCAAAGTCATCCAGCGAGACCTGGGGCCGAGGGGGTTGGGGGGCGGCAAGAGCACAGGAAGGAGTGGCCGAGACGCCCCCAACCTCAACAAGATTCCTGCCCTACAGGTCAGGGCCCCTGCCAGAACTGTGTGGGTGGGCGCAGGGGCATTCCAATGGTACTTGGCTGCATTGGTGACCAATGGCTGGGGAAGGGGGTGCTCCCCACAGCCCTGGGGCCAGTATCTTCTGGCCCTGCACCCCATAGAACCCCCAGGAATGGCTGAGATTGGGCTCCTTGTTAACCGGCTAGGTGGAAATTTAGAGAGAAAGAGTAAGTCCAAGACGGGAAAGGATGATGTTTCTGCATGGGGCACCACTGCCCCCAGAAACACCGAGTGGACCTGCCGGGGTGCCGTGCCCGTGCTGGGCAGCATCCTGGGCACCCTCGGCTTCGGATATCAGCAGTCTACTGGAGTCTGCGGAGTTCTGAGTTTTCAGGCACTGCTGATTTAGCTCCTAAGATCATTACAGGACGGCTACAGGAAATAAAGGAGCACAAAAGCTTTCCACAGGAACAACGTGCAAATTGGCACCTCCGGCACTTGCCCTGGTTAAATCCCATTGTTTCAGAAAGTCTTATTTCAAGCTATCTGGGGTCGTTCAGCCCTCCTTGTTAGATCTTCTCTGGTCCTCGGGCAAAATCACACCAGGACATCTCAAAGCCTCACACGCTTGTCTCTCAGACCTGGAAGGACTCAGCACGAGAGGATCTTCCTCACAACAGCCTTGCTCATCTCAAGACTTGGGGATCTGAAAGATACACAGGTTCTCATTTGTTTCCACACTTCAGAAGAAGATGCTGCATCTGCCACTGGGTTCAATGAACACATCCATTATCTGTTAAACAAATAAACAGAACCCAATTGCTCTCAGCTTACCCAGACTCAGAGTTATTCCTCGTGCATGCTCCAGTGTAAAAGATTTTGCACTTAAAAGTTATTTTTATTCAGTCTCTGCCAATGAACCATAAAAGGCCTTCAGCCCTCAGCTCCTCCAGCTCAAATGTGATCTTTCTTCATTTTTATGTGCTGTAACAATTGCTAAAAGTATGACTTGAGTTATCAAAATGAAGATGTATGCCATTAATTGTGATTGCTTATAATGGAAAGAAGATCAAACCAGTCAGCCCTAAAGGAATTCAAGCCTGAATATTCATTGGAAGGACTGATGCTGAAGCTGAAGCTCCAATACTTTGGCTGCCTGAAACAAAGAGTAGACTTATCGGAAAAGATTCTGATGCCGGGAAAGATTGGGGCAGGAGGAGAAGGGGATGACAGAGGATGAGATGGCTGGATGGCATCACTGACTCAGTGGACATGAGTCTGAGCAAACTCCGGGAGACAATGAAGGACAGGGAAGCCTGGCATGCTACAGTCCATGGGGTCTCAAAGAATCAGATTAGACTCAGTGACGAACAACAACAGCAACATAATGGAAAATCAGATCTTACGCCTGTGCGAGACGAGGGTTGCAGAGTCCCGGCTTTGAGAAAGGCACAACTTTTCTTGGGTGTTTTTTGGTCATCGTCAGGGGCTTGGTGAGGCTCTCCCACCTCCTATGCACCCCCTACCCCCAAGCTCTGGGGGTGGTGGTCCTTTCTGGGCTGGGGAGGGAAACTGGACTGGCTCTGGGGGGACACAGCCTGGAGTCCCACCAGGGTCAGAGCTGGGGATGGGAGATCCTCAAGCTGGCCGCTGACCCCCAGATGGGGATGGAAGGGCCCTGGTGCATGAGCCAGTGTGAAGAGGCTGGCAGGGAGATGCAGGCAAGCTGGGGTTCACGGGTCCTCGAGGTTAGCCCGCCCACCCTGCAGGTGAGAAGGATCCAGAGAAGTCATAGTGCTCAGCTGGGCTCCCTGGGGGCCGTATCAAAGCAGCAGACAGGCCCCGTAGCCAGCTCCAGACGGGGCTCCTTTCTCACTCACCCTCCTGGAGACCCGAGACCCTGGCACAGGTGGGGCAGAGCCCAGCCTATTTCGGACATGCCTGGGCCAACAGCTGGTGGAGAGGAGGCGCTGGAGAGAGGCATGTGCACCCCTGCTCTCTGTTCTCTTTGGGGTACTGACCAGTCAGCAAGGGGGTCCCAAACAGTGAGGCGTTCCTGATCAGTGACAGTCCAATCCAGTGAGAAGTTCAGGTCAGCCAGGGGGTCCCAGCCAGTCGTGGGGCTGGCGGGAGGGCGTCCCTGTCAGCAGGGGTCCTGGCTGGCAGGGACCCGGCCAGCGAGGGTGGGCAAACGTGTATCAGGCACTCGCAGGGGTCTCCCTTACTCCAGCCTAGCAGAGCCTTGCCCCAGCGCCTCCAGGCACAGCCTGCTCAGCCCTGTGCTCACTGCACTTCCTTCGGTGGTGAGCCTCCCGTTCATGGCCGATTGCCTGGGGCTTCCCTGAGCCGGACCGGTCCCTTCTGGTCCCCTGCTGCCCCAAAGGAGATGGCGTGTGTTCAGGGGCCACTGCCCCCAGGACCAGAATGATGCCAGCACAGGGCCGGCGAGCCTTTCCCTGGTCCCCCACCCACCCGCGGGGATTCTTGGGGGCCTCCCTGACTGTTGGTGGGTGCAGCTAGCCCTGTCTCTAATCTACTCGTTCCTGAGAGTCTCTCTAAATCAGTGGGTTTTCATTCCCTTTAAATACTAGACCCTGGACTTCCCTGCTGGCCCAGCCATTAAGGATCTGCCTGCCAATGCAGGGACACAGGTTCGATCCCTGGTTTGGGAGGCTTCCGCAGGCTGCGGGGCAACTAAGCCGGTGTGCCCGGACCGCTGAGCCCGGACCCTAAAGCTCGTGCTCTTTAAGAGAAGGCCGAGCACCACAGCTGGAGAGCAGCCCGCGCCCTCTGCATCTAGAAAAAACCCACAGCAGCAGCCAGTGTAGCCAAAAATAAGCAAATAAATTAAAATATATATAAATAAGGAGATAATACATCCTTGGATTCTCCCACGGCACCAACAGGTTCCTTGTACTGAGTAAAAGGCAGACCCGTGAACAAAGACGTTTCTCTGATCGAACGTCAGGCTTCTAAAGTAACACTCAGCACAACGGTAGTCAGGAGTGAGGCTTCTCAAAGGACTTCCGAATTCCAGAGAACTCCAGTTCCCATCAAAATGCAAGCCCGCCTGGGAGCCCCAGGACACAGAGGTTTGCTGGAAAGGAGAGGAACAGGACCGCAGGGTAGGACTTGAGCTGGTTCTCAACTCAGGCTGCACATCAAAAGTCTACCAAGCTTTAAAAATACCCCGCCGGCCCTCCTCTGGGTCAATTAAATCCATCTCCTGGGTGAGGCCAGGGGGCCTGGTTGTTTAAAAAGCTCTTCGGCTAATTCTAATGCACAACCAGGATTTACGGCCCCGGCATGGAGAATAAGCTCCTTCTTTCCCACAAGCAGCAGAGCCTGGCGGAGCGGGAGGAAGGTGAGTGGGAGGCTGGACGCCAGCGCAGGGCTCCTCCTCCAGCTCAGGTTCCCGAGGCGGGGGACGCTGGGGGCTGGCATAGCCTGCTGGGTCTGGAGGCCGGCGCCTCCCTTCTCAGGGCTGGCCTGGGACACCAGGAGCCCTTCGGAGAAGCCCAGGGACCGGCAAGGCGTGGCAGAGGCCAGTTTAGAAACAGCTGAGTACTATTCCCAGGCCACAGGACCCAGTGCCTATTTCCCATGCCCAGACTGACACCCCCACCATGACCCCATGCCTGAGAGTGACAGCCCCACTGTGACCCCGTGCCCGGAGTGACAGCCCTACCGTGACCCCATGCCTGGGAGTGACAGCCCCACCGTGACCCCATGCCTGGGAGTGACACCCACCGTGACCCCATGCCTGAGAGTGACAGCCCCACTGTGACCCCATGCCTGGGAGTGACACCCCCACCGTGACCCCATGCCTGGGAGTGACACCCCACCGTGACCCCATGCCTGGGAGTGACACCCCCACTGTGACCCTGTGCCCTGGAGTGACAGCCCCACCGTGACCCCATGCCTGGGAGTGACACCCCCACCGTGACCCCATGCCTGGGAGTGACACCCCCACCGTGACCCCATGCCTGAGAGTGACAGCCCCACCGTGACCCCATGCCTGGGAGTGACACCCCCACCGTGACCCCATGCCTGGGAGTGACACCCCCACTGTGACCCTGTGCCCTGGAGTGACAGCCCCACCGTGACCCCATGCCTGGGAGTGACACCCCCACCGTGACCCCATGCCTGGGAGTGACACCCCCACTGTGACCCTGTGCCCTGGAGTGACACCCCCACCGTGACCCCATGCCTGGGAGTGACACCCCCACTGTGACCCCATGCCCGGAGTGAGAGCCCCACTGTGACCCTGCACCCAGACTGACACCCCCACCATGACCCCGTGCCTGGAAGTGACAGCCCCACCGTGACCCTGTGCCCAGATTGACACCCCCACCATGAACCTGTGCCCTGGAGTGACACCCCCACCATGACCCTGTGCCCTGGAGTGACAGCCCCACCGTGACCCTGTGCCCGAGGCAGCTCTGAATGGAGGCATTAGCTTTAAATCCCAGACACACTCTTTACTATTGGAAGCATCACAATGGATGACGGATGTTTCTGCTCCTTCCTCCCATTGGCTGCACTGGCTCTGGGTGAGCTGAGGGTGATCAAAGGGGACTAAGACTGATGGTCTCCCCTCGAGTGACAAAGTCTTCCCTCGAAATAGATGGTGTTTCCCAAAGTGTGTGATGGTCTCCCTTCGAGTGACAAAGTCTTCCCTCGAAATAGATGGTGTTTCCCAAAGTGTGTGATGGTCTCCCTTTGAGTGACAAAGTCTTCCCTCGAAATAGATGGTGTTTCCCAAAGTGTGTGATGGTCTCCCCTCGAGTGACAAAGTCTTCCCTCGAAATAGATGGTGTTTCCCAAAGTGTGTGATGGTCTCCCCTCGAGTGACAAAGTCTTCCCTCGAAATAGATGGTGTTTCCCAAAGTGTGTGATGGTCTCCCTTCGAGTGACAAAGTCTTCCCTCGAAATAGATGGTGTTTCCCAAAGTGTGTGATGGTCTCCCCTTCGAGTGACAAAGTCTTCCCTCGCAATAGATGGTGTTTCCCAAAGTGTGCTCTGAGCACCACTGACCACCCACAGCAGCATTAGTGAGTGGGCAGGGTTAAAAACCAGATTCTCCATCCCAGCCTAGGCCAGAATTGATGCTTTTGAACTGTGGTGCTGGAGAAGACTCTCGAGAGTCCCTTGGACAGCAAAGGAAATCAACCTTGAATATTCATTAGAAAGACTGATGATGAAGCTGAAGCTCCAGTGCTTTGACCACCTGATGTGAAGAGCTGACTCGTTGGAAAAGACCCCGATGCTGGGAAAGATTGAGGGCAGGAGGAGAAGGGGACGACAGAGGATGAGATGGTTGGATGATATCACTGACTCAGTGGACATGAGTTTGAGAAGCTCCAGGAGACAGTGAAGGACAGGGAGGCCTGGCGTGCTACAGTCCGTGGGGTCGCAAAGAGTTGATAGGACTTAGAAACTGAACAGCAACAATGGGCTTTTAAAATCCTGAGCACACCACGAGCCCAAACCAGCTCGTCTATAATAGGATTTCAGAGATTTGTGAACAGAGGAGTCAGCTATTTATACACAAGTCCCCAGGTACAACCAGCCGGAAAGCATAAAGTTTGCTGAGTTTCGTCTTAGTGCTCAAATGACTGTTTTTCTAACATTACATCGATGCCATTCCTTTACAAATCAGCTTCATATCACGGTTGGCTAAGACAAACCTTTCTCTTATCTCTCAAGTAGCCAAGTGGAGGAAGGGGGGAGATATTTGTATATAGAAGACGTTTAAAGCAACATTTCACAAAACACAATGACTTGATAGAATTGTTCACTGTCTTAGGTAAGTAACAGTCATTCCCATTTTATTATCCTCCATTAGCTGATTCTGCTGGGCTCATGAAGGCAAGCCCCTGCTGCATGGCGGAGCTGAGAGGGTCTCGGATACGGAGACTGGCCTCCATGGAACTCATGTTTAAAGTGCAGGAAGACCCCCTGGACCCCAGGCCCCAGTGGACGTGCCTCCGAGCAGAGGGACCCCAGAGACCTCAAAGAAATCCTGAGACATCACAGGCAGTCTGGTCATGGCGCTGAGCCCCCGCGGCCCCAGCTCCAGGATAGGGGTCCAGCTTCGGAGCCTTTGAGATGAGAAGTCAGCTCTGTGCCTGCAGACGGGTCATTTCAGGTCAATAGCTCTGCCCCAGCTTTCCACAGCCCTTTAAATCAGGCTTAGGCTCATATTTCTTGCTCTGATGTTGCTAATTCCTTCCAGACTACTCCTAGTATTCAACCTGAAGCTGGAGGAATTTTATTAGCCCTTTTCTGAGTCTCAAAGTAAGACGTTAAAATTGAGGCCAGAAGGCTGTGCCGGGGCAGGCCTGGCCCTTGCGCTGTCTTGGCTCCAGGCCCAGAGCCGGTGTCCAGCCCTTGGACCTTAGGCTCCCCAACATTAGCGGCTGCTTCCAGGCCATGCTTCTCCATTCTGGCTGCCCTGGGCTGCAGCTCCTGGGCCCACAGTCTGGGGGACCCCTTTGCTCCCTGGAATGTTGCCCCAAGCCTGTTGCATCGCCAGGACAGCAGTCTCCCACACACTTCCTTGTCTGCAGAGGCCAAGCCCAGTACAGTCTGTCTGCCTGCGCATGTCTCGTGAGGATGGAGCTGCAGGGAGGATGGGGGTGGGCTGGGTAGTCAGCAAGAGGGTCCCCTCTCGGTTCCCTGATCCAGCAGTGCCTGCTTCCCAGCTGGAGACTCTTCTGTTGCACACCACCGACCCCTGCTGGGGCACCCTGGCTGCAGACTCACCCCAGAAGCCATCTCCTGCCCCCATCATGGTGCCTGTCTGCCTGTCACTCTCCACCAAGGGTCCTGACCCTGAGGGTCCCCCTACACAGGACACTGAGGGTCAGGGTAAGATACGACTGGGAGGGTAAATAACAGCCCTGGGACGGTGATGACCAGCCATATGCTCTAATCCTCCTGCCCTTATGGTCCAGAGGGATGCCGGGCCTACTCGCCTGGCTTCTGCAGGACAGACCAGTGCGGGCACCTGGCCATCACAGCTTACTCATTGCCCAGACAGTGACATCAGGGCCTGCATCTCTGGATGTGAGCAGGAATCGCAGGCAGGGGCTGGACGGCCCAGGGCCCAGAGAGTGGTGCTGGCTGTGGTCCCGTGCGGGTTTGTTCCTCTTCCTGGGCAGGAGCTGAGCCCGTCCCTTGGATGAAAGGGTGCCCGTGGATCTGTTCCTCTCTGAGCCATTCCCTGAGCACCCTCGCCTCTCAGAACTGCCCTGACCCCTGCTCCAAGGCAGCTCCAACACCCCAGAGCCGCAGGAGGTGAGGCACTGACTGACCCAGGAGAACTCTGCTGGGCTCTAGAGAGGCACACGACCCTCCGATGTGGCGGGCAGCCTTGCTTTCCCATCGGCCAGCTCCTCGTGCTTAGCGGGCGGCCCCATCTCCAGCCCCGTGCCCGTTTGGAACAGGAAGGGGCACGCTGGGAGCGGCGGGGCTCCTGTTAGTTTCTGGCACGAGGCTGAGGCCTCCGCGCGCCTCCTCCTGGGATCCTCAGCGCCACCACACAGCCAGCAGGGCCCTGGGGCAATTTCAACGGGGGCTCTCTCGGCAAGCTCAGCAGGGCTCACCCTGCACCCCTGTCTCACCCTGAGCCCCGAAGCATGGATGGCTGAGCCCTCTTCTGAAATGCGTTTCATTCACTCCCTGTGACAGAGGAGAACCAGCCTCTCCCAGGGTTGTGGCCATGACTCAGGGTGACAGGTGAGCTTATGCAGGGCAAGGCCTCAGCCTCAGAAGACAGAAGAGGTGTGGGTTCCACCCCTGGATCGGGAAGATCCCCTGGAGGAGGAAATGGCAAGCCACTCCAGTATCTTGCCTGGGAAGTCCCATGGACAGAGGAGCCTGGCGGGCTGTAGTTTGTGGGTCACAAAGAGTCGGACAAGACTGAGCGCCTGAGCACGCAGAGCACGGAGCGATGACAGCCGTGTGACTGTCCTCACCAGCGTTTTGGTGAAATAATATTCACAAAGCTGCCAGCACAGTGGCCGGGGCGGATCGGAACCAAGATCAGTCCCATCCTCCCCAGCAAATAGAGGTGTCCCGGGAGGTGCCGGGCTCTGAGGACCAGCCCTGCGGGTGCCCCTGCAGCCCGGGATCCAGCCCCTGGCGATGTGTCGGGAGTGTGCAGCGGTGCATTTTAAAGGGGGAAGATCTTTCCAGGTTTGCTTTTCAGGACAAAGGTGCCCTGCGGGCTTGTGCAGCCCAGTCCGTGGCCTTTCTTTGCAGTCTGTCCAGGCTCCTTAACCCTCTGTGGACTGGGGGGCCCTCGTGGTTCAGCCCCTGACAGCTCCTCCTTAATATTTCAGGAAATGTGTTCTCCAGAAAGTCTAACCTAAGAAAGGCAGCCAGCGCCCTGCTACTTCCACGGCAACTTTTCTTTTTTGCTTGTTTTCCTTCCATGGTAAGTCTTTTTAAATTCTGCCGATCTGGTAGATGACGGACTGTAATTCTATGGGTTGTGTTGGATTTCTTTTCTTGTCGTTTAGTTAGGTTTATTGAAGTGGGTTCTACCGACAGTAAAATTCACTCCTTAGCCAACAGCTCTGTGAGATTTACACATGCAGATTCATAACTGCCTCTGTAGTTGAAAAGATCCATTCCCCCCCAAAAGCCCCTGCACCTCCCACTCGTGGTCAGCTCCTCTCTCTGCCATGACCCTGGAAATGCCTGATTTCTTTTCTGTGCTCCTTTTCACGCTCCCCAGAAAGTCATATACGTGGAATTATGCTGTCTGTAACCATTGAATCTGGCTTCTCTCACTTAGCAAAATGTGTTTGAGAGTCATCATTGTCATTGTATGTATCAAAAGCTCATTTCTTTTTATTGATATGTCGTATTCCTGGTAAGGATGAGTCCCAGCGTGAGTATTCACTCCTCCGCTGAAGAACATCGGTTGTTTCCATTTTTGGTGGATGATACATGTTCAGTTCAGTTCAGTCGCTCAGTCGTGTCCGACTCTCTGCAACCCCATGCACTGCAGCACGCCAGGCCTCCCTGTCCATCACCAACTCCTGGAGCTTACTCAAACTCATGTCCATTGAGTTGGTGATGACATCCAACCATCTCTTCCTCTGCCATCCCCTTCTCTTCCCATCTTCAGTCTTTCCCAGCATCAGGGTATTTTCCAGTGAGTCACTTCTTCGCATCAGGTGGCCAAAGGATTGGAGCTTCAGCTTTAGCATCAGTCCTTCCAATGAACACCCAGGACTGATCTCCTTTAGGATTGACTGGTTGGATATATGAAGCCACTCTAAATATTCATATGTGAAGTTTGTGTGATCGTGAGTTTCTATTTCTCTTGAGTAAATACGTGTAAGTTGGAATTTCTGGGTCACGTGAAACGTTATACCTAACTTAATAGGAAACTGTATCAGCTTTTTTTGCGTATTCTTACCGCAGGATACTGAATATAGATCCCTGAGCTCTGCAGCAAGACCTTGTTGCTTACCCATCCTACGTGGGTTTTGCCTCTGCTAACCCCAAATCCCCAGTTCTTCTCCCGCTCCCCTCCCCTTGGCAACCACTGGTCTGATCTCTCTGTGCTTGTGAGTCTGTCTCTGCTTTATAGACAGGTTCATCATCAAACCGTCTTCAATGTCCCCTCCCTTCCTTAGATGGGCAGGAGGCCTGTGAAGCCAGGCAATTAAGGAGGGCGATCCTCCCTGAGCTTGGGTTTGCTTTACTCCTAACCCCAGGGTCTCAGGATGCTGACCAAGAGAGAAGCTTTAGCAAAACAAGACCAGGGTGCTACCCCTCGGGTCTGTAAAACAGGTAGTTCTGGAGGATGAAAAGTCCACCCAAGGCTCAGTATCTCTGCTGGACCGGGGTCCATGTGGAGGAGAATGTGACCCTACAACTGGGATGTGAGCGCTGAGCTGCCCACAGACAGGCCATGCCGAGGGGCAGGCCCAGCGCTGCTCTGCGGCTTACTCCTGGGAGAGCCACCAGCCCGGGGAGGTTCCCAGGCATCCTCACCTCAAATGCCTTGGACCAGGAGCCTCAGGAGCTGGCCACGCCAGGCGCCACCAGCGTCACCACGGATCCTCGACAGACCTGAGAAAAGTAAGCAAGCCCATCAGGAACTTTCTCGATCCTCTTCCCCAGTAGGGCGTGTGAGCCGAGAGACACAGCTGACCTGACTTATGGTCCTGATCAAATATGGACCTGAAAGCTTTCCATGTAGAAAGGGCTTTTTTGATCAATTGCAATGTTCCTAGAGCTCCATAAAAATACTGTATCTCTCCACCTTGGGGGCATTCCATCGAAACCTCATGATCTATTTCAGTTTTCTTGTCCATGGAAGCTCCACCTCTGCCTCCCTGAATCCCAGGCATATTCAACATCATTTTTTTCATGTTTCATTGTTGAGATGGCAGCTCCTTTGGCACAAGCTGAGGGAAATGCTATTTGAATCCAACCTTTGTCTTTGATGCCCTAGGGAAATTCACCCTCCGCAGACATGCTGCTTCTACTGGGGCCCCATACTTACTTTATTTAACCCAAAATACACGGGTATTTATATGTCTATGACCCTGAAATGACCCCTTGCCCCTTCTGATCACTCAGTCACCCTCCTCCCACCCCCCACAAGTCCAGGACCTGACAGTCTTGGGCTGTCAATAAATGACTCATGAA
The DNA here is from genome assembly GCF_027580195.1 of Bos mutus. NCBI lineage: Eukaryota > Metazoa > Chordata > Mammalia > Artiodactyla > Bovidae > Bos > Bos mutus. Next base: position 2,095,130 of record NC_091642.1, on the reverse strand, counting down.
TGGTTGAAAGAGTCAGAGATCAAATTAGTAATTAACTAAGATGTCCTTGACAGAGGATAGGGGTGCCTTTTATAAGGATGACCTGATTCAGCAGGGGCTTCCCTGAAAGGGGCGAGAGAGAGGTGAAGTCTGCAGGGGACGCAGGGCAGAGTGAGGGGCCTGGTAGGAAGCCCTTGGCAGGGTTGGGTGGGGCGCTACAAAACCATCTCGAAAGACAAGAGAGACCCCTTGCCACGCTGCCTATTTGAGGGGAAGTCTCTGAACCTGAGTGACGACAGTGAAGAGAAACTAAAAAACAGTCATGTTCCAGTGGAAGAAAGAATGCCCAGAACTCTGAGCCCAAAATGGCACAGACGACTCTCCCACATACCCAGCGCCCCGGAATTCACACGGAGAAGTCACTGTCTTCCTTAAGGAGGTCCTCAGTCGTCTCCCTGAGCAACATGAAGAGAACAGTGAGTCAGCCCAGGGCCCAGCCAGCCCCCTCCTGCTCCCCAGATCAGCACGCAGCATGCCAGCATCCTGGGACACAGACATCCTTGTCCTCAGAAGTTACCCAAACCGTCTGCTCCTGGTAAATACCCAAAAGATGCATTGATTCTGGGGGCCAGAGTGCAGCACCAAGCTATATCCACGCTTCCTGTTCTTTTTAATGCAAAAAGAGCAAGACTTGCTTGCTTTTTTGACTTGGTTGCTCAGTCATGTCCGACTCTGTGATCCTTAGGACTGTAGCCGGCCAGGCTCCTCTGTCCATGGGATTTATCAGACAAGAATACTGGAGTGGGTTGCCATTTTCCCCCTCCAGGGGATCCTCCTGACCCAGGGATCAAACCTGCATCTCCTGCATTTCAGGAGGATTCTTTACCGGCAGAGTCAGCGGGGAAGCCCAAGAACAAAATTACTTAAGATGTATTGAAGGTTTAATACATACGGAGATATATATAATATGCCTATGCACAAGCTGTATATAAGGTTTGATGTACACCCACGTTGTGCTAAGTTCTAGCATACTGTCTACCAGCATCTGCGCTTCCCTGGTGGCTCAGTGGTAAAGAATCCGTCTGCAATACAGGAGCCGCAGGAGACTCAGGTTCGATCCCTGGGTCGGGAAGTTCCCCTGGAGTAGGAAATGGCACTCTACTCCAATATTCTTGCCTGGGAAATCCCACAGAGACAGGAGCCTGGCAGGCTATAGTCCATGGGGTTGCAGAGTAGGATGGAACTTAAGTGACTTAGCACGCAGCACTAGCTTTTGCAAATGTATCTGTAAACTCTATATGTGATCACCTGGGGTCTGAGACTCTAATCTATCACTTCACAGATCACACTAGCCTCCCTCCTTGCTTATCTAGAAATTCCCCAGCAGAGAAGAGCCAGGCTCCCCACGTTCCTCACTCACTCACTGAACTGCTCAGCCCCACTGCACATGAGCAGCAATGCCTGCACCTCCTTGCGGGTACAACCTTACCACCCAGAGTACAGAACCCCTGAATATGAATATACCTGCTCACGTGCAGCTCCTTTGCCTCTCGCCTTACAGACTTCACTCATTTCTGAAGCTACTTTGGCCATCACGTCCCCGTCCTCAGCGAGACTTTCTCCTGTGTATATAAGTAGAGTCTCTTGTTCTGGCTTGTACTCCTTTCTGGCATCCCTAAATCACATTCTTAATTTGCATGCATTCAGGGCCACTCGTCATGTTATAAAGTTCTATGTGTTTTGACAAATGCCTAATGGCAAGTATCTCTATTATACTGTCATATGGAATTCTTTGATCACCCTAAAAATCCTGTGTTTCTTCTATTTAATCTTTTCCCCTTCCCAATAATCTAGAAACCAGTTATTTTTTTTTGTTTCCTTTTCCAGAATGTCAAATAATTGGAAATATACAGCATGTAACCTTTTCATACTGACTTCTCTCACTTAGCAATATGCATTTACAAGCCTTTTTGTAGCTTGTTAGCTCATCGGTTTTCATCTCTGCAGTCTCTGGCTGTGCCACAGTTCATGTATCCATTAATCCATTGAAGTACCTCTTGATGGCTTCCAGTTTTGGCAATTATGAATTAAACTGTTATAAATATTCATATTCAGGTTTTTTGTACATAAGCTTTCAAATCAATTGGATAAATGCCTAGAAGTATGACTGTGTAGTGAGACTGTGTTCAGCATTGTGCACGCGTGCTCAGTCGCTTCAGTCGTGTCTGTCTGGCTCTTTGTGACCCTATGGACTGTAGCCTGCTAGGTTCCTATGTCCATGGGATTCTCCAGGTGAGAATACTGGCGTGGGTTGCCGTGCCCTCCTCCAGGGGATCTTCCCGACCCAGGGATCAAACCTGGGTCTCGTGCAGCTCTGGCATTGCAGGCGGACTCCTTACCCCTGACCCACCAGGGAAGCCCATTTAGCATTGCAAGAAACTCTTCAACTGTCTTTCAAAGTGGCTGTTCCTTTCACATTCCCACCAGCAACGGATGAGCTCCTGTGGTTCCGCATCCTCATCGGCACTTGACACCGTCAGTCTGGGGTCTTAGCCGCTCTGATGCGAGTGATGGCACCTCACTGTTGCTATAGTCTGCAATTCACTGATGGAAAGGATGCTAGGCATCCTCGCCCGTGCTGATTTGCATCTTTCTTGGCTCTGGCGAGGTGTCTGTTTAGATCTTTTGCCCATATTTGGGTTGTTTTCTATTGTCTAGGTTTCAGGCTTCTTTCTGTATCTTGGATACCATCTTTTATCAGACCTGTGTTTCAAATACTTTCTCCCTGTCTGTGGCTTGTTTCTTCTTTATCTTAACGGTGTCTTTTAAAGAACAGAATTTTTAAATTTTAATAAAGTCTTGCTTGTCAATTTTTTACTTTTATAGATCCTGTGTTTGTATTTTCTGCAGACGCGTAGCTACACCCAAGGTCACGTGGATTTTCTTCAACGTTTTATTCTGTATTTTATAGTATCACCCTTCATATTTAGGTTTATCATACATTTGAGTTAGTTTTTTGAGAAAGTCATAATGAATGAAATGGATCTAGTCAATGTCTAGACGCATGTTTTGCTGTCCAGTTGTTCCAGCATCTTTCATTGAGAAGACTATGCTTTCGGTTTTGAATTGCCTTCACGCCTTGGTCAAAGCTCAGCTGACCGTGCTTGTCATCCATGTGGGTCTATCTGGGGGCTCTCTATTCCGTTTCATTGACCCTTCTCGGCTCTTGTACCCACTGTGCTGTCTGGATAGCTCTCTTGTCAGACGCTGCCCAGTTTTGCTCTTCTTCAGTGTTGCATTGACTAGTCTTGGTCTTTTAACTTATCATATGAACTTTAGAGCAGGTTGTGCTTCATCTATAGATCCATCTGGGAAGAATCATCATCTTGACAATACTTAGTCTTCTAGTCCATAAACAATGCATATATATCCATTTATTTAGATTTCCTTCATCAGGATTTTGTAGCTGTCTACATATAGATTGTGTACAGATTTCAATAATTGGATTAATTTTAGTGAGGGATTTGCTTAGCACCCTTGCTTAGGAGGACTCTCAGACTAATACCTTACTCTTCTTCCTGTTTCACCCTGGCTTAGGTACCTCACCTTTGCAGACCTGCCCTCACCTATAGGACATTTCTTGTTCCTTTAGCATCTGGCTTAAACCTCATGCACGGTGTAAATCGTGTTATAATGCATTTACTTTTCTTTATTTGTTTGTCTAAATGTTAGCCTTGAGCTTTCTGAGAAGAGTGCCTTTCTCAAGTTCATTTCCATGTCCCCAGAGACACACGGGTCTTCCCAGCTGGTGCAGTGGTAAAGAATCCACCTGCCAATTCAGGGGATGCAAGAGACACAGGTTCGATCCCTACGTCGGGAAGATCCCCTGGAGGAAGAAATGGCAACCCACTGCCTGAAGAATCCCATGGACAGAGGAGCCTGGTGGGCTACAGTTCATAGGGTTGCAAAGAGTCAGACATGACTGAAGCAACTTAGCACGTGTATGCAATAGGCAGATTCTGTGTAAAAATTTCTAAATTCTTAGACGTGGAATTTTCAGCAAAAGCAATGGTTTTTCTCCTGCTCCCTTTAGAGAGTGCTATCGTTTTCATAAAGAAGGAAAAACAACCTTAATCATCACTCACAGGAGGAACAGGATAGTAGGATGGTACAAGAGCAGAGAAGGGTCAGTGAAACGGGATAGAGAGCCCCCAGATAGACCCACACGGATGACAAGCACGGTCAGCTGAGCTTTGACCAAGGAGCAAAGGCAATTCAAAACAGAAAGCACAGTCTTCTCAATGAAAGATGTTGGAACAACTGGATCCTGCAGGGCTGTGAACTGTGGGAGGGAAAATAGAAACTCAGATTCTTCCTGAAGTCACTAGAACATAATCAGTTAATTTCTTTCTGGAGGCTGGTCAGGGATGCGCGTGCACAGCTGTTTGTTCTTTTAAAATACAGACCTTAAATATATGAGTCGTATTTTCTATAGTTAGTCTGTAACTAAGGTTTCCTAAGCATAAAAATAACGTTTCTCCCAGCACTACAATTTAATTTTACTTATGGCCCATTCATAATTCCTGGGCATCTTTATGGTGTTACATTTACAAGTTTGCATTCATTTTTACAGCTCCGTGTGTGAAACTGTTTTGAAGATGAAAAGTTCCATATATGATCCAAATACCATTATTTTCTTCTTTTGGAAAAGGAGCCCCTACCCGCTCACTTGGTGTGCCTGGACTCCAGAAGGGCCTGTGGGAGGAGGCTCGGCTGGGGTTGAAGGCTCCACCTGAGGGGCAAGAGAAGGGCCAGTGGCACCCGGACTGGCTCAGACGGCTCCTGTCTGAGTTCTGGGTGCCTGCCTGGGTTTCCGTGGGGGCTTCAACCTTGTCCCTGGCCCTCCTGCTCTTAAGATACTCGCGGCTCATAGGCTGTCAGCAGACACTACTGAAGCCCAAAGGAGGACATCGTCGTCTCAGCTTTGGAGCCGCTGGCAGAGGCAATGCCATCACCGATGAGCAGAGCTCCTGACGTGGAGCTCTTCCGCACGCCGACAAGTGCTTATGAGCAAAATGGATTATGTTTGCTCTGCAGAGAGCGGCGCCTCCAGGGAACACAGCTTCTCCTTGCCGCACCTCATTTGTAATGTGATTGAAATATGAAAATAATTTTCTCTGCCTACATCGCTTCAATCCATTGATATTAACTATAAAAACAAATGTCTGGCAAAGGCCAAACAAGCAGATGGCTTGTCAGCATTTAGGAATGGGAAAGAGGTCGCGGAGCGTGTGATCGCTCAGATCAGCACGGGCCCCGGCCGGCCGTGAGGAGCAGCCAGCGTGCCTCTGTGCTCGCCCTGTCCCCTGCCCGTGTGGGGCCCCGGTCTCACCCGGACGTCACCTGGGCAGCAGAGGGCTTGCTGCCCTGTGCCTTGCTACCCTGCTCTGTGTTTCTGATTCAGCCCCTCTGTGTTGGGGCCCCAAAGTTTGCTTTGCTGACAACGTCCCAGGTAAAGCTGCTGAGTTGGGGGGCCACACTTTGAGAAGCACCCACTCAGGGCACCCAGCTTCCTTCACCTAACTTGGCCAAAGGACAAGCTGAAGGACAAATGGAACATCACAGATGAGCCTGCCCACAGTGGGACAGCCGAGCCCGACACTCACGATTCCTCCTTGTTACTGATCTAGTAAGCTTTCTTCTCTGCCTGCACCCCAGGGGACATAAGGGGCCACACTAACGAGCAAAATGTACAATCAGGACGTTTTCATGGCAGTGCTCTTTGCTGTTGAAAATCTGATGAAAGCTGGGGAGAATTCCCCACACAGAAGTCGCACATACACACAGGCTGAATTATACATTTACTTTCACGGGTTCATGAATTTCGTGAATCCCAAGGTAAGAAGCCTTAATACTCTGAAAAGTAAACAGAAAGGGAAGATGTAAACAGGTTTCTGAGATAAAAATAGAAAAATAATTTGTAAGGGAATTTATCCTGAAGCTCCTTGGCGTGCAAGGTAAATTCAAAGATGAGAGTGTTGGGCTGACACACGAGAGTGTTTGCTGTGGATGACGTCTCCTGGGCACGGGGTCTGCGGGCCTGGCCGGGGGCTTGAGGATGGAGGGGAGCCGGTGGTCAGAGAACGACAGTCCAGAGGCGGGTCTGAGCGTCCGTCTGCAGACAGGGCACTACCGTGACCTTGAAGATGGCTTTCCGCAGAGGCTGCCGCATGAAGCTTCTCCTGGTTCTTCCCCTTGGGATCCGCTGATGCCCTGTGAGGCCAGGGCTGCCCTCCTGCCCTGAGACCTGCCCCTGCCCTGAGACCTCCCTGGGGCTGAACGTAGAGGTGAATGTTGCCCATTCAGGGCTCCGCCTGTGCAAGGCGCACATCCAGGGGCCTTTGCCGTCCTCAGAGAAACCCTTGCGAGTGTCCCACTGTGCAGGCAAGGAGGCAGGCTCCCCAGGAGGCCGTGTGACTTGTCCAAGCCACCCAGGGTGCAGGAGAGCCAGCACCCAAACACAGTGAGCTTCGTCCCAGCCGCCACTGCCGACTCACCCAAGCTGGATGGGCTGCCATGCCCAGGAGCCCGCAGCCCTTTCCCCAGCCCCTGCCTGGGACAAGACCTACCCTCTCCCTGGAGGAGAGACTGTCCCTGCTCCTTTCCCAGCTGGAGACCTCTTCCCGGTTCTCTCCTCCTCTAGCCATTGTAACCAGCTTCCCCAAGGGGACCGTAAACACAGATGCCGTCCCCGAATGCACCTCCACCCGCCGAGAGCAGCCTCATATGTCTGTGCATAAGTAAAATCGACAGTCGCTGTATCGTTCAACAGCTCTGAGATGGAATCCCGGCTCTGCAGATCACAAACCGTGCGGATTCAGACGAGCTCTCCCTGTGTGTTCCTGGGTGGAAGCAGGGGTGGCACGCTCTCAGCACTCTTGTGAGCACACCCCAGAATGGAATACGGATCATTCCACTCGGAGACTGGCTCGCAGTACGCGCGTCATGCACGCTTGCTTTGCTTTCCACGTCTGGAGTGAAGGCGAAAGCTTCGTCTTCGCCCTCAGCATATGGAAGCTCCGAGACCCATCGTGAAACTGTCAGCTGGGATGCGCACTCTAGCTCAAATTAAAATATTTCTGTGCACTGGTGTTCTTTGTGCTGGAGGCAAACTCCGCTGACATATGTCTGCAGTACCGCATTTGCAAGTAGAATGACACTTTAAAGAACTTTGCAATAAATATTTTGTTTTCCACTTACTGCATAGCACACGTTATCTCCAGTCTTTGCGGTCTGTGTTCCAGCAGTTACCATTAGGACGGAGCAGGCTAAGTGGTTCATTACTCTCCCCAAAGCCTCTGGTCCTGATGGATGTTTCCCTGCTCATTTCGAAGCAGGTGAAGAAGATCCCATGGGTCTCAGACTAACTTTAGGGGGAGGAGGGGGAAGTTGAGGCAGAGAGTCTAGTAGCCAACAGATGTATATTTAGCGGCTGCTGTGTATTAGACAGAGAAGCCCAGCATGCTGCGGTCCGTGGGGTTGCAGAGTTGGTCACCATTAGTGACCGAACAACGATGACAAAGTATATTAGGCACCGTGTGGAGACTGAGGAGGGGACGGAGGCTGCGGAGACACAAAACCCGCCTCCCTGATGCTCAGGAAATGGAAAGGTCACGCTCAGGGGCGGGTGAAGAGCATTGCCTGTAGGATGTTCTGACTGGAGCCCTGCGCATCCCTTTGTCCCCAGGACCACAGTTACCTGTGGCCTCTTGCAGCCCCACAGCGGTGCCTCACACACACTCGTGATGTTCGAGTCCCTCCAGACACCCACCCTTAATTAAGGAGGGTAGGCGGTACAGTCGACGTTTGGTCCAGAAAGCAGAACCACTGGGAGGGATAGGCCCAGGTTCATTACCAGGATCAGACGGTCCACAGCGGAGCCTGCAGGCGGAGGAGGTGACCCAGAGCTGTTGCTTCTGTGTCCGGTTTGGAGCCTGAGTCAGGTGGGATCCTCAGGCCGGCAGTCAGGAAGTAAAGCTGGCCCCAAATGGGAGCGAGCGAGGATGAGCCAGGATCCATCGGGCCAAGGGTGCCTGTGGTTTCTTCCGACCACCCCCACCCTCAGGTCTGTGGGAGGAGCCAGGGCCTCTGAGACGCAGTGGCGCTCCCACGGCCCAGGGCTCAGGGAGGCTGACCGGGAACTTTCCTTTGGGGCTAAAATACCTGCCAGCCTGGGGGCTTCCTGTGCTCAAGGGGCCCCTCATCAGCCTGGGGAACAGTGGGGTGCCGCTGCTTCACCCCACCTCAGGGCCAACCCAACGCCGCCTAGTCCCGAAGGCCACTCTGGGTGTGTGCAAACCCAACAGCGGACGCAGCCTAGCGGGTGTGCGCTGGCCCAAATACCGCTGACGGGCGTCCAGACAGATGGGGGGTTCACCCTGATGTGAGAGTTTAGAGAAAGGTTTGAAAACTCTGCGTTGGTTTGGTTTAATTGCTAAGTCATGTCTGACTCTTACAATTTCATGGACCATAGCCCACCAGGCTCCTCCATCCATGGCATTTTCTAGGCAAGAGTATTGGAGTGGTTTGCCATTTCCTTCTCCAGGAGATCTTCCTGATCCAAGGATTGAACCCAGGACTCCTGCACTGCAAGCAGATTCTTTACCCTGAGTTACCAGGGAAGCCCTGAAAACTGTAGAGAGAACCTAAAGACATTTTATGTTACTTTACCAGTTCACTGACTATTGGAAATCTAAGCTAAGGAAATAACTCTAAATGAAGAAAAGAAAAACATAAGAATTGGACCATAAAGAAGGCTCAGCACTGAAGACTGATGCTTTTGAACTGTGGTGCTGGAGAAGACTCTTGAGAGTCCCTTGGACTGCAAGGAAATCCAACCAGTCCATCTTAAAGGAGATCAGTCCTGAATATTCATTGGAAGGACTGAAGCTGAAGCTGAAGCTCCAATACTCTGGCCACCTGATGCGAAGACCTAACTCATTGGAAAAGACTCTGATACTGGGAAAGATTGAGGGCAAAAGGGAAAGAGAGAAGCTTAAGATGAAATGGTTGGATGACATCACTGACGCAACGGACATGAGTTTGGAAAACTCTGGGAGATGGTGGAGAACAGGGCAGCCTAGCATACTCTAGTCCATGGGGTCGCAAAGAGTCAGACACGACTTAGCGACTGAACAACAATGGGAGAGCAACTAGGTAAGTGAGTAATTCAATCCATTGAATGAAATCATTACAAATCCATGGGAGGCATTTTTGCAGGGTGCAGTGATGAGAGAAAATGCCTATGACTGGGGAGTGACCCACCAGGGTCACATGCAGCGTGATCGCAGCTCTGCAGAAAAGCAGCTTTGCATAAACAGAGAAAGAGTTCGACTCCAAAGAATAGTAGCAGATGCTTGAGTCCGGGTCTCTGCACATCCAGACCCACCAGAGGCCAGCAGGCGAGAGAGGAGTTCCTCAAAGCCCCGCCCCCCAGCCCAGCAGGGCAGAGCAACAGTGAGTAGGAAACGAACACCCACGTCCGCAGTTCCCAGGGCGCCTCACCCCCGGGGTAGACTCTGCATCGGGAAGGGAGAGAGGAGCCATGGAGAGAGAGGCCCCGCCTGAGAGGGAGTCCTGAGAACAGAGGATCTGCAGGCTCAGAGCCCCGGGCCCTGGAGAAGTCAAACAAAGTGGATAAGCAACGTGTGGACGGAGTGCCAAGTCACAGATTCTCCAGAGTGGGGCTGACTTGGGGGACGACATCGGGACAAGAGGGGATGAGGTTAGAGAAGCAGCCAGGCAACGAGGCTGCTGTGGAGGCAAACCAAGCAAGTGACAGAAGCTTTTTTAAAAACTGGGAGATACACCAAACCTACCCATGCACCCCCTCTAACGTGGATTAGAGAGAACACCCCTCACCAAATATGGAGAAGCAGGTGCTCTTGGACAGAGAAACCCAGAGAGGCCCCACACCCTTCCTCCCTGCCTCCTGTGACTCCCAGGCACCTGGGCCAGGATAAGAAGATGCTCCAAACTGAATACAAGGAGTGGAACAGATACTACAGTGAAATTCTCTCCAAACTGAAACACGTACGGCAGAATAAAACTATAGCACAAGAGTCAGTCCGAGTGAATCATTCTTCAACAAGTGTTTCACGGGGTGAAAACACATATGAAATCTGAATTTCGAAATCTCAGAGCAGGAATATATAAAACCCTGAAAACATGAAATGAGAATGCACTCAACATGTGGATGAAATTGAAGCCAAGCAGACCCACCCCCCCACAGACAGAGAAAGGCTTCCGGGGCCTGGAGCCGACTCACAGGAAGTGGGGAGGGCAGCTTGGGCATAGACAAGAAAGTGAATGAGAATAAAGAAAGAGGGGGAAGGACCAATGAAAAAGCGATGGAAGCAAGAAATGAGCAAAAAAAAATGTACCCAAGATGCACCCGATGTCTGATTGGGTCCCTAAGATGATGAACAATCCACGCCAGGGGTGGATGTTGTTGTTCAGTCGCTCAGTCGTGTCCAACTCTTTGCGACCCCATGGACTGCAGCACGCCAGGCCTCCCTGTCCATCACCAACTCCCGGAGTTCACCCAAACTCATGTCCATCAAGTTAGTGATGCCACCCAACCATCTCATCCTCTGTCGTCCCCTTCTCCTCCTGCCCCCAATCCCTCCCAGCATCAAGGTCTTTTCCAATGAGCTGGTTCTTTGCATCAGGTGGCCAGAGTGTTGGAGCTTCAGCCTCAATCATTTCAATGAGTATTTGGGGTTGATTTCCTTTAGGATTGACTGCTTTGATCTCCTTGCAGTCCAGAGGATTCTCAAGAGTCTTCTACAGCCCCACAATTTGAAAGCATCAATTCTTCAGCACTCAGCCTTCTTTATGGTCCAACTCTCACATCCATACATGACTACTGGAAAAACCACAGATTTGACGATAGGCAGTCAATATTTAAGCTAAAATCCAGCGACAGCTTACTGACCTCTGGAAAGACCTTGTTGAGAGACTGCCGGGAACCCGAGGAATCTGGGCTGGGAGGCCAAGCCCCAGGGCACGTCACAGTGCAGCTCTTAAATTTTAAGGGTGAAACAAGCCCAATCTGGAATGGGAAACATCTCAGCAGAACCTCCAGGTGAGAGGACTGTGGGTCTTAAAAGTAAAAGTAAGCAGGCCAGCATCTGAGGTCTCGACAGCAAGACCACAGTGGGAACTCATTCCCAATGACCAGTGCGAAGGCCTTGTGAGCTCCTGAGGGGGTTAGATGCAGCCAAGCCACAGAAGCACAGTCACCAGCGAAGGAGAACTTGGGGACCACAGGGCTCCCCATCCTTTGGTGGAGTCTATCAGGTGAGGGGCTCTGCTGGCCAAGGAATAACTGGGGAACTTCAACCAAAGGGCCGGTGGTGAGCCTTGAGTGTGTATGTCCACACATCTAAAACTCAAACGGGACGATGGTAAATGGTTGTGTGTGGATGTTATATATTCCAGGAGAAAAAAAAGATACAAATAAACGATACAAGGGAGGAAGAAAAGGGGCCCGTGAGGTAGGTTCACTGGTCATTGCATCAATAGGAATTGTGAGCCAGAGGTACCCTTTCAAGGCTGACCCACCAGAGGAAGCCTGTGAAGGCAGAGGGGACTCTGGGCTTTAAGGAGAAGATTAACCTAAGGATTATCGCAGAGCAAAAAGATGGAATGTCGTCTATACTAGAGGACGCCTATTTTACATGAAAAAGAAAACCGTGTATAGAAAGAGACCCAGAAAATACATCCTCTGATGCTGTTCATATTTCAGAGACACAATCAAGCATGTTGATCATTTCAACAAATGCAAGCAGGATTATTTCAACTTATAAAAGATTTCAAATCCGCCCCTAGAAACGGTACACAAGAAACACACACAAGGCGATTCAGAAAGGCTGAAATAATAATCATGCAGTTAGACAAAGGTCGGGCAAATACAGTAAGCCTCCTACTTGTGAACCTTCGAGATGCCAACTTTCAAAGACGCAAACATGCGTTCCATCAACGCCGGGTGTGAAATTGCAGCTGGTGCCCCGTCTCCAGGTGCTCAGGACCCTTCAGCTCCACCACCTCCCACCTCTTCTCTCTCCTCCAGTCAATAAGTCTTCTCGACTGCTCACTCAGTGCCAGCCCCTGCGTGCCAGCTGCTGAACTGAACTGCTATCTTTTTCAAGGTACTCTACTGTAAGCTGAAAAATGTTTTCTTGATCTTTTGTGTTTGCTTGTTTTATCTATTTTTTGTGTGAAAGTATTATACACCCATCACAGCACAGTACTGTACAGCCAGCCCTGTGAGTTGGGTAACTAGGCTAATTTTTTGGACGCACAAACAAATGGAACACACGAACAGGCTCTCAGAATAGAATTCGTTATTATACAGGGGACACGCTGAAGGAAGGAACAGAGAAGCAAGCTTGTGATCTGGATATTTTACAAGGTAGAACTCGTCGCCCCTCCCCCCCCCCCAGTAAATGTTGCAAAGAGGAACGTTCTGTAATATGAAAGCTACTATTGAAAATGCGACGGATGTGAATACACATACCCCAGAGCCTAGCAACCGCCAGCTAGAAAGAAAAACTGCAGAAGATGTGAAGACAGCAGGAGTAATTCACGCTAGGAGAATTTAATGCATCATTTCAGTCTAAGGCCGGTCAAGTGGATTTTCTTTTTTTAAAAAGTAAAAATATAAAACCAATGAACTATGGAAGGTAGAGTCCATGAATATATATATATACACACACACACACATATATATTTACAATTTAATAACAGCACAGCATCTTCTTAGTCACTCATGGAACATTTATAAAAATAGACCAAATGTTAGGTCACAAAGGAAGTGCCAAAGAGTTCCTTAAAGTAAAAATAGTGTAAACATCATTTACTGATCACAAAGCAATAAAACTAGTAATTAACGACTCACTTGTTAAACGGATCCTTCTGGAGATTTAAAACCTGTCAAGAGAAATGCAATCCAAAATTGCAGAACTTCTAAAGGACAAAGATAAGGAAAACACAACATTCCAGAATCTATGGAATACAGCAAAAATGGTGATCAGATAAAATCCCATCTTAGATGTGAATAAAAAGAGTCAAAATAAATTAAAATGTTAGAAATAGAATAATAAACTTTATGAAAAGAAGGAAATAATAAAGATAAAAGTACAAATCAATGAAAACAAAAAGTGAAGAGTTCATAAATAAGTAAAATTGCTAAAAAGAGTAGTAGATAGCCAGCTAGAATAAACTAGTTTTAAAAAGTGAGAAAGTGAAAACCTGCAAAGGCAGGAGGGAGGAGCTGAGAGCCTGAGCCCGTGAAGAGCAGGCGCGACCCCAGCCAGGGCCTGGGTGATTGGCCTCAGCTTCGCAGACCCACGGAGCCCAGCCTGGCTGCCCCTTCCTCCTCTGTGGGCCTTGTTGCAGAAACACCATAAGGGACTTTCAGCCACTTGAGATAAGCTGCTGTTTGGATTTTCTGCTGCCAACCCCCAGCCCCAAGACCACACCGGACAGTTGAGGAGACTCCCACCGTCCCCTGCGCTGCTCTGCCTGGACGCCTGCTCCTCCTCTGAGCTGCGGGCTCAGTGTGAGGCTCCCAGCCTTCATTGTTCCAGGCTGTTACCCCACATCCCACCCACTCCACACTCACTCACACATTTCCACAAGCCCCACCACGCCTTGCCACACTCCTGTACTCTAGAATAAACAATAAATATGGCTTTTGGACTTTGATGACGGATTGGGCCAAGAGCACATTCTGTATTCCATCATTCCCTTTTCAAAGCTGACCCTCCATTTGGGACATTCATCAAATATGGCAATGATATGTGTACCAAGCATGGGCTTACGTTCAAGAAGCCTGCTTAGTAAACTACCTTTCAATGCTTCGTTGGAGGACAAAATGAAGCAGGGCAAAGGCTAATAGAGTTTTGCCAAGAGAATGCACTGGTCATAGCAAACACCCTTTTCCAACAACACAAGAGAAGACTCTACACATGGACATCACCAGATGGTCAACACTGAAATCAGATTGGTTACATTACAGCCAAAGATGCAGAAGCTCTATACAGTCAGCAAAAACAAGACTGGGAGCTGACCGTGACTCAGATCATGAACTCCTTATTGCCAAATTCAGACTTAAATTTAAGAAAGTAGGGAAAACCACTAGACCATTCAGGTATGACCTAAATCAAATCCCTTATGATTATACAGTGGAAGTGACATATAGATTCAAGGGATTAGATCTGATAGACAGAGTGCCTGAAGAACTATGGGTGGAGGTTTGTGACATTGAATAGGAGGCAGTGATTAAGACCATCCCCAAGAAAAAGAAACACAAAAAGGCAAAATGATTGTCTGAAAAGGCCTTACAAATATGAGAAGAGAAGCTAAAGGCAAAGGAGAAAATGAAAGATACACCCATTTGAATGCAGAGTTCCAAAGAATAGCGAGGAGAGATAAGCCTTCCTCAGTGATGAATGCAAAGAAATAGAGGAAAACAATAGATTGGGAAAGACCAGAGATCTCTTCAAGAAAACTTGAGATACCAAGGGAACATTTCATGCAAAAATGGGCTCGATAAAGGACAGAAATGGTATGGACCTAACAGAAGCAGATGTTAAGAAGAGGTGGCAAGAATACACAGCAGAACTATACAAAAAAAAGATCTTAAAGACCCAGATAACCACAATGGTGTGATCACTCACCTAGAGCCAGACATCCTGGAATGTAAGTCAAGCGGGCCTTAGGAAACATCACTACGAACAAAGCTAGTGGAGGTGATGGAATTCCAGTTGAGTTATTTCAAATCCTAAAAGATGATGCTGTGAAAGTGTTGAACTCAAAATGCCAGCAAATTCGGAAAACTCAGCAGTGGCCACAGGACTGGAAAAGGTCAATTTTCAGTCCAATCTCAAAGAAAGGCAATGCCAAAGAATGCTCAAACTACCACACAATTGCACTCATCTCACACACTAGCAAAGTAATGCTCAAAATTATCCAAGCCAGGCTTCAACAGTATGTGAATGGATAAAATTCCAGATGTTCAAGCTGGTTTTAGAAAAGGTAGAGGAACCAGAGATCAAATTGCCAACATCCACTGGATCATTGAAAAAGAAAGAGAGTTCCAGAAAAACATCTACTTCTGCTTTATTGACTATGCTAAAGCCTTTGTCTGTGTGGGTCACAACAATTTGTGGGAAATTCTTCAAGGGATAGGAATACCAGACCACCTTACCTGCCTCCTGAGAAATCTGTATGCACGTCAAGAAGCAACAGTTTGAACCGGACATGGAACATCAGACTTGTTCCAAATTGGGAGAGGAGTATGTCAAGGCTGTATATTGTCACTCTACTTATTTAACTTTTATGCAGAATACATCATGCGAAATGCTGGGCTGGATGAAGCACAAGCTGGAATCAGGATTGCCGGAAGAAATATTAATCACCTCAGATACCCAGATGATACCATCCTTAGGCAGAAAGTGAAGAACTAAAGAGCCTCTTGATAAAAGTGAAAAGAGGAGATTGAAAAAGTTGGCTTAAAACTCAACATTCAGAAAACTAAGATCATGGCATCTGGTCCCATCACTTCATGGCAAATTGATGGGGAAACAAAGGAAACAATGAGAGACTATATTTTCTTTTTTTTTGAAAGACTACATTTTGTTGGGCTCCAAAATCACTGCAGATGGTGATTGCAGCCATGAAATTAAAAACACTTGCTCCTTGGAAGAAAAGGTATGACCAACCAAGACAGCATTTTAAAAAGTAGAGATATTACTTTGCCAAAAAGGTCCATCTAGTCAAAGCTATGGTTTTTCCAGTAGTCATGTATGGATGTGAGAGTTGGATCATAAAGAAACTGAGCGCCGAAGAATTGATGCTTTTGAACTGTGGTGTTGGAGAAGACTCTTGAGAGTCCCTTGGACTGCAAGGTGATCCAATCAGTCCATCCTAAAACAGATCAGTCCTGGGTGTTCATTGGAAGGACTGATGCTAAAGCTGAAACTGCAATAGTTTGGCTACCTGATGTGAAGAAGTGACTCATCTGAAAAGATCCTGATGCTGGGAAAGATTGAGGGCAAGAGGAGAAGGGGACGGCAGAGGATGAGATGGTCGGATGGCATCACTGACTCAATGGGCATGAGTTTGAGCAAACTCTGGGAGTTGGTGATGGACAGGAAGGCCTGGTGTGCTGCTGTCCACGGGGTCGCAAAGAGCTGGACACGACTGAGCGACTGAACTGAACTGAATGTTTCACTGAATTTAATGGAACCATAGAAAGAGGTGGTACAGCAGCTGTAACTGGTTGCCAGGTAACCCGCTGAAAACCGTCTTTGTGTGGGAAAGCCATGAACCGCTCTAATGAGCCCACGGCCTGGGGTGTGCTGCTTCCTGTCCAAGTTTCTGGTCACAAGCAGGCTCAGGGCAGTGAGGGATGTCGCCTTGGGGACACATGGACGGGCGGCAAACCGAGGGTCAGGGACTAAGTTCCACCCCAGGCCCACCTGCGACTGACCAGGATAGGCTGTAACTAATTGGTCTCAACTCTGGACTTCAGTTCTCTGATGCGAAAAGGAAGGTCGAGCTAGGCTTTCCCTGTGATTAAAGCTCTGATGTTCCATGCTTCTTCAAAACTCACAGCTGGGAAAGATGAGAGTAAAATCTGCTGACTGACTGAAAGAAAAATTCTGTTTTTCGGTTCCAAGCCCTGAGCAGGCAGGCTGGCCCAGCCCCAAGCTTCAGGTGGGGGGCATGGTGGCACGCAGAGGGGGCCCAGGACTCCCCGATTCGGCTTCAGAGACTGAGGTCCTTGGGTGCCAGTTCCTCAGCGTTGCTCGGACCTTGCCCGATTTTAGGGTTGACAGTCCTGGGCTCAGCAGGATGGCCGTCCCGAGAGCCACTGGGGAACGTGAGCGTGGCTGGTTCGCATGCTCTTGTTGGGACTTTGTGGAGCAGACCTATGTGGTCACAGCCCTGGGGGCTTCCAGCCTGGGGCAGTCTTCACACCCCCACTCTCTGAAGCCCCGCTGGTGACCTCATCCCATTCTCTTCTGGCGTCTGTTCTGTAAGCGTTGGCCTCATTGCTCACATTCGGGAAAACCATTAACGCGTTGCCGTAGCGGGCCTTGTGCTTCTGTTCCCTCGTAGGTGTGCACGCCGGGCCTCTCCTGTTCTACTCACATGTCTCCCCGGGGACGGCCCGTGCGTCCCAGCTGAAGTCTGCTCTCCACGCCCCTCCACCCCTGCCCCGTATGTCTGGGCTTCACCACGAGCTGACCCAGTCTGTGTACATCACAAATATATCCAGATTCTGTTTTGGGTTTGCTCTCCAAACACTAGAATACAAGACAGACTGCAGAGGCGTCCTCTGTCTGTTTCAGCATCACACTCACAGCGACTTCCTCCATGCCAGGCTGCGGGAGGCCTTCTATAAATATTAGCTGAATGAATGAGTTTGCTTAGTCACTTCTCCAATTTGAAGATTTCTTTACAAAGCCTGTTAAACCAATCATGATGCCTCTGTCAGGCACATCCGATGCCAAGGATGGACTCGTGCGAATCACCCGGTGATGGAGTCCAATCTAGGGGACCCTGCGTGTCACGGACGCCTTGCCCATTTACTCTACACACATTTCTGCGGAAATAAGGCTTTGTAAGTAAAGGTATTAGTTGAGAAGAGCTCCCAAACCACTGGGGTTGCTCAGTAATCAGAGCCACACTGAACACTCATGGTACCAGCCATGGCTTACAAAACTCTTTAGAAAACTTATGCAACTCTCAGACAAAATGCTCATTTACAAGTGAAGTAAAATGAGTCACAATAGCTGGGACCTGACGCTGCAGGGTCTCAGAGCAGAGCATCCAACTTCAGGCTCTGGACATTCAGGCCCCAACTCAGGGTGAATTGTATCCCCTGCTGGGAGTGCATCTGAGGTCACACATCAGTTATAGCCACCTCCCCTCCCCACCCTACACTGGCCACCAAAACTGAACTCTCTGGACATGTCTTATCTTCACACTGTGGCCATCGTGTCCTTAGACTTCGTATGTTGGATCTTCCAAATTTGCTTTCAGTTGCTTTCTGCCAACACTTTCATATTTTCGTTTCTTTCTTCTTTGCATTGTGGCTGACTCTCCCAAGACTGTCTTCTACAATCGCACCTACCTCCGCTCTGCCGGCCACTGATTTTGTTTCGGTTTCCGATTGCGCAGTTATGAGTTTTAACGTCTACGCTCTTCTTCTTCTTGCAGTAGGACCTCTTCATGGTTGCTTGCAGTAGCTTCCTCTCCGTGGTTGCTTGCTTCATTTCTGTAGATGGTTCAGACGGCTAACCTCTTACTGAGATGCACACCATAAACATTGTAACACACTTTGTTTCTTGCAGTGAATGCACTTTAGAGAAAAGGTTTCCTGGTTTTTCAGGGCTTGCCTCCCCGTGAATTGCAGCATCACTGGCCTGCTCTGGTGGTTTTCTGTTTTCCTCTTTGGTGCACTCACACCAACAATGATGTGGCCCATACACGGGAGTCTGCCGTGACCGTGACTGCCCTCCCTGGGGCCTGGTGACTGCAGCCCCCTCAGAGTCTGTTACGAGTCCCCACAGTCCCCCTGGAGTTGCCCACTGCCCTTCTTGCTCCTTCCACTCCGGCTGGAATCCTGGGGGATCTCCCATGGAGGATGAGGCTCTTCCACCTGGTGCCCTCACACCAGACTCCCCAGATGTGTTCACGCTGTGGGCCACGCACAGGAGAACCCGTGTCTGGGGCGGGAGGTCTCTAAAGATCATCCTTGGATCACTGTCTTGCTCAGGAGTCTAACGCTTTTTCCACTCTCTGAACGCACCCTTCTAAGATAGCTGGAGATGACCTTGGATATCCGCAGGGAAGGTGAGTCCTGGTCACTGCACATCTGTGGGGTGAGACTAGAGCCTAGGCAAGTGACAGAGGAGTGAGGTCGCTCCCTCCCTGGGGCAGCCTTCTTTGGCCTTAGGAAGGAGACAGTCCTGTTCTTGACTCTCTGGACCATTCTCAGGTCACGGTGGCTGGATTCCGCATGTTTACAGAATTCTCAAGTCCTGCCGCTGCTGTTGCTCACTCACTAACTCGTGTCCATCTCTTTGTGACCGCGTGAACTGCAGCTTACCAGGCTTCCCTCTCCTTTTCCATCTCTTAACGTTTTCTCCAATTCATGTCTGTTGAGTTGCTGATGCCATCCCACCATCTCATCCTTTGCTGCCCCTTCTCCTTTTTCCTTCCATCTGTCCCAGCCTCAGGGTCTTTTCCAATGAGTCGGCTCTTTGCATCAGGCGGCCAAAGAATTGGACTTCAGCATCAGTCCTTCCAGTGAGTTTCATTCAGGGTTGATTTCCTTTAGGATTGACTGGTTTGATCTCCTTGCTGTCCAAGGGACTCTTAAGAGTCTTCTCCAGTACCCCAGTTCAAAACATCAGTTCTTCGGTGCTCAGCCTTCTTTATGGTCCGACTCTCACATCTGGACGTGACCACTGGAAAAACCATAGCTTCGACTGTAGGGACCTGTCTCTGCTTTTAATACGCAGTCTAGGTTTGTCATAGCTTTCCTTCCAAGGAGCAGCGTCTTTTAAGATCACCTACCATGTCCTAAATCCTGGCCCTTTCTTTTGCACATTGATAAATCCATTTTTCCGTGTTCATCTGTACACTCACCTCCCCCCTCCACTGTTCATCTAACAGATTCTGACGCCTGCCACACTCACTATTTCACTCCCTTGTCCTCACTCTTTGCTTTCGGTCGTCTGTAAGCTCCCCAAGGGCAGCGTCTCTGTTGCTCTGTCAGTTGCGATCTCTCCCGGGCTGAGGGCAGGACATAGAACACAGTAGGTGCTCAATAAATAAACAGTTGAATAATGAATACATTGAGAGGCAAGGCACGTAGAAGAACTGGGTGTGACATGCTGCCAGTCACACAGGTAGAGGACGACATTTAATATTAGCTTTTAAATGTGCAGCTTTTCTGGACGCCTCCTGGAAGGTCAGTGGCACTTTGGGAAGAGGGTCTGAGTGTAGGACCCTGTTATCCGAGTCAAAGCTGGGAGGGACATTTCTCTATGTACATCCTTCTGAGTTTTGAGTTTGGGGCCATATGAGTCTATTACCTAAAAAAAAAAAAAAAATCAAATATATTTTTTAAAGGAAGAATATGTCCGTTTGGGTAGGAATAAGTGGTCACTGATTATTAGATGCTCGGTTGACTGAATCCAGGGCATTCTGCAGGGATACTGACATTGACCATTATCCTTAATGGCCTTGCTTCTGTCAACAAACAGCCTGTTGACTTTTTGAGGACATGATCCAGCCCAGAATCAATTTCCCACAGGGCCAAGCATCAAGCCCAGACTGCTGAAACATTTGTGCTGGTAGTGATTGTGAGGGCACAGGACCAATTTGTGTGAAAAACTCTAAGGCGTTGCTTGAGAAGGACACTCGTGGGTCTAGAGCCACACGATGGTGCTTTGACAGCACGGCAGCCGCTCCAGGCTGAGGCCACCAGACAAAGCGAGCCCGCGGTGCTGAAGCTCCCAGCCCAGGGGCATCGCGTTGCCGGCCTGGGCCCGGTGCAACTGGACGTAAACCAAGGGACCGCAGAGTCCATGGCAGCCTCATTCCAGGCACTTAAAGGTGCTGTCGGTTATAACCTCCAGATAAAACCCAAACTGGATCAAAATTTATTTAGTGTCAATGTTTTATCATAGTTATAAACCCTATCAGGGCTTGAAACCAGCCTGCCATCGCATTTATCCACACTGCAGACGGGACGCCAGGGAGCAGATGAGTCACGTGTTCTGGCTTTGCTTTATCACCAGGACACGAAGACATGAAATAGTCTGCACTTCCCAAGTGTGTCAGAACACGTGTTTAATTCTGCCCTCTCACTTGGGCCTATGAGTGTGCGGAAATAAAATATTTTTTTCCAGAGTACTTTGAGTCACCCGTTAACTGTCTAAACTTTTCTTGATTTGGGTATTATCTTTTGACCTACATCAGAATTGTTGTTTAGTTGTTAAGTCATGTCTCACTCTTTTGAGACCCCATGGACTGTAGACCACCCGGCTCCTCTGTCCATGGGATTTCCTAGGCAAGAAGACTGGAGTGGGTTGCTGCATCTTGAATGGAAGAGGGGAGAGCTAAGAGTCAGAGGTTGAAAAACAATATCCTAGTGATGGCTATGCCCCGAATCGCGCCAGATCAAAGGGCAGCCCCTCCCACGGCTTCATGGCACATAGTGGACTTCTCTTGAGCCCATGTTAAGGAAATTACACCTCAGAAGGCTTCGGCCAATAACAATTACAGTGTATGTAGCAACTCAGTGGTGTTGACAAGGGCTGTATTTGGGAAGCCAGTTAAACAGCTTTTGCAAGGGTGAGACTGCCTGAGTACCGTTATACAGAGGAAAACGATGTTTTCCAGCCTTATCGTGCCTGGCCATCTATGTAATCTTCATCAAGTATTTGAGAAATCAGAGAGTCTTGATTACATAATCCTGAGAACTTTTCAGCAAAATGGAGAGGCAATAAAAATCAGAACCAAAAAACATTTCCGCCTCCTTCCCTACGGCAGCATGCGTGAGAGACCTCAACTTCTGGATTGAAGCCGGCCCTGATGGTGGGGTTGGGGAAGAGAGGAGGAAACCCAAGCAAAGAAGCCAGAAACTACAACCCTCGCCAGAGTCCCCAGCACTGGTCATCAGCCACTGGAATCACTTGGACGGTGCCCCTGCCCCAAGTGTTAACCTCCAGGGGCTGCGTAAGACAGGCAGCCTTGCAGGACAAGTGAAAAATCACAAAATAACCTCAGTGTAAGTTGTGAAGACAGACACAGAGATGTCCAAGATAACTTGAAAAGAGTGCTGCTCTTCCAGCTCAGCATCACAAAAACAAACAACCCAACCAAAATAGACATTTCTCCCAAGAACAAAGAAAACTTACAGAGGGCCAACAGACACCGTCAGGGTGGCCATCATCAAAAAATCCACAGACAATGAATGTCGGGGAGGGTGTGGAGGAAAGAGAGCCTTCCTGCACTGCTGATGGGAAGGTAGATTGGTGCAGCCTCTACAAAGAGCAGCATGGAGGTTCCTTAAAAACTAAACATAAAGTTACCATGTGACCCAGCAGTCCCACTGTGGCGCGTGTGTCCTCACAAAACCGTAATTAGAAAAGATACATGCACCCCGATGTTCATAGCAGCACAATTTACAATGGACGGGCCCAGAAGGCGGCCTAGGCGTCCACTGACAGGTGAGTAGACAAAGGGAGCGGTGCGTGTGTACAGTGGAATATTGCTCCAGCCATGAAAGGGAAATTTTGCTGTTTCGATGGAGGGGACCTAGAGATTATCATACTGAGTGAAGCAAGTCAGACAGAAAAAGACAATATCATATGATATCCTTTATAGGTGGAATCTAAAAAAAATATTACTTAAGAATTGTTTATTAGTACAAAACAGAAACAGGCTCACAGACATAGAAAAATCTTATGGTTACCAAAAAGGAAAGGGCGGAAGAGGGATAAAATAGGACTATGAAATTGATAGATATACTAGATACACACTATATGAAATAAACAGTAAGGGTTTACTGCACAACACGGGGAACTATATTCAGTACCTTGTAATAAGCTACGGTGGAAAAGAATCTGAAAGGACTACATGTATACCTGACACATATACACTGATACATACATATAAAAATACGTGTATCCCTGAAATGAGCACAGTATTGTGAATCATCTGTACTTTACTAAAAAGGCACCAAACATTAGAAGAGCTCATTTTTAATGAAAAAGTTTATCTTATTTAAATTTAAGTGATTAGTAGCAATAAAAATAAAATTTGATGTCACCCTGAAATGTTTATGCCTGCCTCACCAAAATGACCACCCGAAAGCACATCTTCTCATCTCTGTCTTCTCACAGAAGCCCTGATGGGCAGCAGCTGGTGTCTCCTCTGTTTCTGCAAGCCCAGGCCTGCCCGTGACCTGGGATGAGGTCTGAAACAGGTGCCTGCCTCTTCCAGGATAGGGGGAAAGGTTTAGAGGGCGCTGGTGTGGAGGAGTCACGCGGGGTGTCAAGGCTTCTTCCAGGCATGGAGGAGGGTAAATTCATTTCTAATAGGAAAGACCAGCAATTTGGGACTCTCACTGTGAGAAGGAATTCAGAACAGTGTCAGCTCATGGTAGGTTGTCAGTCAATGCTTGGGAAAAAATAAAGGAGTCAGTATCATTTTCTGGAAAATAATTAGAAATGTGACACATGAACTTTTAATCAAAGAAATCTATCCAAACAGAAGGGAAATTCTCCCAAGAGAAACTATTTTATTCATCAAGATGTTGATCAGAGTCTTATTTATAAAGCTGAAATTAAGAATAAATATCTGACAATATGCCATGGAAAGCACGTTCATTGGAAAAGTATGTGATCTTTAATAATGTAGCCTGGACAATGTCCTCATTTTCTGTTGATGGGACTACAAACTGTGAAAAACAATTCAGGAGGTAATTTGATGACAAGCCTCAAAGAGCTTAAAATATATTCAAAAATATTTCACTCTTAAGAATGGATCCTAAATTTATAATCAGACAAGGACTTAAGGCAACATGTGCAAGTCTGTGGACTTAGGATCCTTTATAATCGCCATGTTTGGGAGATGTTGGTGTGAGGGGTGGACGATGCTGACATCAGGGCCCAGGAGGTGGACAGCCCACTGACTATTGTGTGACCTGGTCACGGAATATAAGTGGCTCTGTGTTTCCTTTTCCTCATCTGAATAGTGGAGTTAATAACAATACACACTTTGCATATTGTTATTTCATTTAATGAGGTTGTGCATTGAAAGTGCTTATCATAAACCTGCCCTGGGCCTGGGGTGGCATCTGATATGCTCCTCATCTGTACTGTGGGAAGGAAGGTGACATGGTCACTGTTCATTTTAAAGGAGAAAGCACCTTGTTAAGAGAATCCAGAGAAAAAAGCAGAGACATTACTTTGCCAACAAAGGTCCATCTAGTCAAAGCTATGGTTTTTCCAGTGGTCATGTATGGATGTGAGAGTTGGACCATAAAGAAAGCTGAGCGCTGAAGAATTGGTGCTTTTGAACTGTGGTGTTGGAGAAGACTCTTGAGAGTCCCTTGGACTGCAAGGAGATCCAACCAGTCCATCCTAAAGGAGACCAGTCCTGAGTGTTCATTGGAAGGACTGATGTTGAAGCTGGAACTCCAATACTTTGGCCACCTGATGCGAAGAGCTGACTCATTTGAAAAGACCCTGATGCTGGGAAAGATTGAGGGCAGGAGAAGGGGATGACAGAGGATGAGATGGTTGGATGGCATCACCGACTCAATGGAGATGGGTTTGAGCAGACTCTGGGAGTTGGTGATGGACAGGGAGGCCTGGTGGGCTGCTGTCCATGGGGTCGCAAAGAGCTGGACACAACTGAGCGACTGAACTGAACTGAAGAGAATCCGGACGGCCACAGGACAGGTGAATCAGCTTTTTCTCCCCTTGCTCTGTGGCAGACACCAGGCTTACACTTTGCAAACTGTACTTCAGTTAATCCTCAGGATGGTTCCTTCATATACGACTCCATTTCTTAATGAAGACTGAGATCAAGAGAGGTTAAATAGCTCACTCAAGTTCACATACAAGGTCATGATCAGAGCTGGGGTCTGAGTCCAGTTCAGGCTGCATCCATTCAACAAGTACTTATTGAAAATCTACTTTGTGCCGGAGGATGCTGTAAGTAGTTGAGAAGCATCAGTGCACCTTATTTCTTTTGTTTTTCCCTCAGAGGGCTTACTTTCATCAGGGGACAGGCAGTGAGACATAAATATATTAAACGTGTAAATTGTAAAGTGTGTGAGACGGTGAGAAAGCCTGTGAGAGGGCTGGTGGCTCCGTGGTAAAGAGTCTGCCACCAATGCAGGAGATGCAGGGACCCGAGTTCCATCCCTGGGTTGGGAAGATCCCCTGGAGGAGGAAATGGCAACCCACTCCAGTATCCTTCCTGGGAAATTCCATGGACAGAGGAGGCTGGCGGGCTACAGTCCACGGGTCACAAAGAGTTGGACACGACTGAGCATGCACACACATACAAGCCAAGCCTATAAAGGCGGAAAAAAGGAGAACAGAGCAGCAGCCAGGTTAAGAAGGGGCAGGAGGGTAGACCTCACTGAGAAGCTGACATTGGAACAGTACTTGAGGGTGCTGATGAGGTCAGCCAAGCAAACCCAAAGAGGAAGGGCACCCCAGGCAGAGTGGACACCAAGAGCCAAGGCCAGAGAGCGAGGGAGCCTGGTGAGTCTGAAGAGGCAGGAGGTCTGTGCGGCCAGAGCTGGGTGAGAGAGGCCAGCATGCAGCTGGCACAGCAGTGCCGGCCGGGCCACGGAAGACCTCCTGAGTCTCTGGGGACTTCGAATTTCGAGTAAAGTGAGGAGCGCTTAAAGGATTTCAAATCTCTCTGTGACATGATTTGACTTTTATAAAAAAGCATTCTGGCTCCTGCATAGAGAACATGTCATGGAGCACTGAGGGGAGACGCAGGAGGTAGCAGTAGAAATAGAAAGAAGGGAGAGCGTTCTGCCGCACTTTGAGGTACAGCGAGTATAATCTGACGGTGGGTGAGACGTGAGCGTGGGGGAAAGTGAAGAATAAAGGATTCTTGCTAGGTTTTGTCCAAAGCGAGTGGAAGGATGGATGGGAGGCCACCCAGACCGCCGGGGAGGGGGTGGGGGCCGGGCGCTAGTCTCGGTGAGCGGAGCCTGTGATGTCTTGAGACACCCCGGTGGAAACGTCACACAGACCGCTGAGTGTATGAGTGGCAGGGAGTGTAGACGGGAGGGGTGCCTGTCCGTGTCCTGACGCACTCTGACCTCAGGAAGTCAGCGAGAAGAGCAGGAACCAACAGAGGATGCTGGGAGCAAGGAGCCATGAGGCATAAAGTCCAAGCTGAAAGAAAAGGCAGAGTTAGATCTGATGCAGAACCAGAAGGCTTCTCTCTGGTGCTGTGCGGGCCTCTGCCCAGCTCTGCTCCACCGGAGCGCCGAGGTCCCCTGTCCCACTGGAGAATCTTCTCCCTTGAACCCAAAGGGACGAGACAACGTGGGGAGATGGCAGTGAGACATGAAGTCTGCTGGAATAATACAACATGAGGCTTCTTGAATAATTGTGAGATCAAACATCTCAGTTGAGGATAATTTAAGATGTATCAAGATTTCCTTCTTTGAAAGGAAAAGAAAAGAATCTTCAAATTGTTTAGAAAAATGTTTTGCCTGTGGCAAAGAACATTATATAAATGTCCACCCTGCCAGAAACTTTGATTGTTTTAGATGTGAAATGCAATTTATCAGCTTCAGTGTAATATCCAAGACAATAGTTTCAAAGACAGTAAAGGAAAACATAAGGACAGCATTACCAAGAAAATGTGTTCATTTAAATACAGTAAAAATGAATAAATAAATATCATTAGCTACAATATCTCTACCCTTATCTTCAGCATAGTAAATATACCTAGTTATTGTAAGAAAGCTAAGCCAAAAATCAAAACAAACAAAGACAGCTTGTCAATGGTCATAAAATACCCATTATGCTTCTTTTTTTTTTTTTTTTTTTTTTTACTGGCTGCCTTAGAGTTTGCAATATACATTTATAACTAATCCAAGTCCACTTTCAAATGACATTCTATACTTCAAGGGCAGTGTGAGTGCCCCTAGTAACAAACTAATCCTGACCCCTTCTTCCTTTATCTTTGCTGCCATTTATTTTACTCACATGTAAGCTTCCCTGGTGGCTTTGTGGTAAAGAGTCCACCTGCCAGGGCAGAAGACCCAGGTTTGATCCCTGGGTTGGGAAGATCCCCTGGAGGAGAGCACGGCAACCCACTCCAGTATTCTTGCCTGGAGAATCCCATGGACAGAGGAGCCTGGTGGGCTACAGTCCATGTGGTCACAAAGAGTCAGGGGTAACTAAGAGTACACACAGACACACACAAACATATGTAAACATACACACACACGTACATGTATATAATATACAAAATTGTGTGTGCTTCATGCTAAGTGGTTCAGTCATGTCTGACTCTTTGTGACCTTATGAACTGTAACCCGCCAGGCTCCTCTGTCCATGGGATTCTCCAGGCAGGAATGCTGGAGTGGGCCGCCACGCCCTCCTCCAGGGGCTCTTCCCCACCCAGGGATTAAAGCTGCGTCTCTTATACCCACCTGCACTGTCAGGCGGGTTCTTTAACACTAGTGCCGTAATTACACCTAATCAAATCATCACTGATATTGTTACTTTGAACAAACTGTTGTCTGTTAGATCAATTAAGAAAAATAAAAATGAAAGTTTATTTCACCTTTGCCTATTTCTTCTGTGATCTTCCTTTCTTTATGTAGACTCGAGTTTTCTACCTGAATTATTTTATTTCTTCCTGAGAATACCTTTCGAGGGCTTCCCTGGTGGCTCAGATGATAAAGAATCTGCTTGCAATGCAGGAGACCCAGGTTTGATCCCCTGGGGAAGGAAATGGCAACCTGCTCCAGTATTCTTGCCTGGAGAATCCCATGGACAGAGGAGCCTGGTGGGCTACAGTCCACGGGGTCACAAAGAGTCAGACACGACTGAGCGACTAACACACACACACCCCAGAACACCTTTTAACATTTCTTATAAGGCAGATCTACTGACAACAAATTCCTCAATTTTTATTTCTCTGCGAAAAATCTTTTTTTTTTTTTCATTTTTGAAGGATACTTTTTCAAGATATAGAAGTCTAGTTTGTTGTTTTTTTCCTCTCAAAACTAAGTATTTCATTTTACTCATTTCTTGCTTATGTGACTTCTTAGGTAAAGTTAGATGTGCATATCTTTGTTATCTATGTTAACATACTTTTATCCTCTGGCTTCCTTCAGGACTTTAAATGCACCATATAGATATCATAAAACAGTGTCACATGGTGCAGTTTCACATATTTTTAAAAACAATTTTGTTAGTTTCAGGATTTATTTTGGACAGTACATCCAGAAGCTCAAATTTCTAATTTTTCTGATGGTCTGATAATTAATGTTAAAATTCCAGTATCAAGTTAGTTTTTTTTTTACATAAATGAAACATCCGTAATCTCATAAACTCTTTTTCACTCACTTTGAAGAGCATTGATGATCAAGAGATGCTTAGAAACCATAGCACCCTAGTCTCAGGTATAAAGTATAAGTAGATTCTACACCCTCTAATGCCCTTGCCCCTTAGGCAGGGCTGAGATCAAGGCAAAATTTCATCAGCAGGTAGAGGATCCCACTAGTGAATGTTCTAGAAAGGAGGCGTGGGACCACACCTCCTAGATTGCGCCTCTCACTGAGGGTTGATCAGCCTTCTACATAAAGCTCCCAGGTTCATCTGGGCTAACACAGGCCAGAGAAACTACAGGGCCACCTGTGTGCTTCCTCTCTCTGAGCCCCTCAATTCATGTGGGTTTCTTTTATAGTTTTTCAACACACTGATCCTATATAAACCCACTGTTGTTCCCCAGCTGGACGTGAACTCCTGGAACCTGTGTGTGCATCTCAGCACCCACAACAGGCGTGTTCGTGACATAGTTGTTCAGCAGATGCCTGTGGAGTGAATCCTACAGATGAGGAAATAGTGGGCAGCACCAGCCACTGAGCAGACAACTTGAAGGGACATTCACTCAGGGCCTGGTATCAGTACCCTGTTTGGTGTCAGAATATAAAGGAATAAGGCAGACAGTTTTCTTAAGAATGATCTATAAACCCTCCCCAGGGACATGGAAGTGGAAAGCCAGAGACCAGTCAGGTAAGGGAGAAGCTCAGAGATACCCACCCAGGCCGCTGGGGGCTATAATCCTGATTGCTCGCCCTAGTTCTCAGGGCAGCTCCTCACCCCAGAAGCAAGCTCTTAGTTCAGTTCAGTTCAGTCGCTCAGTCGTGTCTGACTCTTTGTGACCCCATGGACTGCAGCACACCAGGCCTCCCTGTCCATCACCAGCTCCCGGAGCTTGCTCAAACTCATGTCCGTTGAGTTGGTGATGCCATCCAACCATCTCATCCTCTGTCACACATGTTCTCCTCCCACCTTCAATCTTTCCCAGCATCAGGGTCTTTTCCAGAGTCAGTTCTTTGCACCACGTGGCCAAAGTACTGGACTTTCGGCTTCAGCAACCTCTTAGCACTGCACTATTCATGGTGAAGAGTCTCTACAGGCTGAGACTCTGTAGTGTCAGAAGTTCAGTTTCATGGAGCTACATTCATGCTCTGCAAGCATTCTTCCCTGATTTCTGCAGCTCCCATCAAGCACAAAGAAAAGAAAAAATACTCCCTTATAAATAAAACAGTCAAAAGAATTGCAAAAGCTGTTTTGCATTCAAAGTCTCCTGCAGCTTTTAAAAATAGACTGTTTTCTGTTGTACAAGCCATGACTGTTTTACAGAAGGTTAGCAACCCCAAGCCCATAAATCCAGGGTCAGCTAAATGTAGCACGGGAAGGCTCCCCTCTCATTCAAGCCTCCCACCTCTCCATTAAGCTGCTAACGAGGTCATTAACCAGGGACCTGAAGCCGCCCATCAGCCCAGTCCTGCCTGCTCACAGATGGGTCTGGAAGCTGAGAGCTCGGAATGATGGATAGCGGCCCTGCCAAGGGCTTGTCTCCGTCCCCAGGGCGCCTTCTGGGGAGGGAGTCTTGTGGGCCTGTCTGGGCTCACAGTAAATAAGCACTTGGTAATTTTCTTTTGAAAGATGGATGCAGTAGATGCCCTTACAGCCACTGGGGCTTCACAGTGAGCAGGGCTGCTCGAACCAGTCACTCTGGGGGACAAGAACAAAGGACAGTGATGGTAGCTGATATCCGACTCAGAGAGGGAAGTGCCATCGCCCTAATGGTTACTGAGTGTCATTTGACGTGTCCGTGTAACGTATGCACATTCACATTAATGTGGGCATGTGTGGAACACACACACATGCTCTTGTGGCTCCCCCACTGCTCCTGCTTTCCTGAGAGTGTATCTCACACACACACATACACACACACACACACATACATACATGTTCTTATGGTTCCCACCACTGCTTCTGCTTTCCTGAGATTATATCACACACACACACACACCGCACATACATACACGTACACACACACATACACACTGTTCTTATGGCTCCCATCACTGCTCCCACTTTCCTAAGATGGTATCACACACATCACACACACAGAGACACACACACACCACACACACACACACAGACACACACACACATACCACACACAAAGATACACACTATACACACAAAGACACACACTACACACACACACACATGCTCTCATGTCTCCCCGCACTGCACCTGCTTTCCTGGGAGTGTATCTCACACACACACTCACACACACACACACACACTCTTTTCTGATTGTGTCAGTTTCGCAGGTCAGGTGCCTAAGGATCAGGGAAAGTCTACGGAGCCTGCTCTGTCTGATTCTGAGGCCGTTCTCTACACTAAGGAGCCACCCCTTCACCTGCCTGCTGGTTCCAGGTTTCTCACCCCTTGCCACGTGCCACCTCATGCCCATGTCACAGCCAGTGCCCACAGCTGCTGCGGGAGCTTCAGTCTCGGAAGGCCTACACAACCGCCTTCATTTGTGTGGAAGACTTGTAATCTATCCATTCGCTCTCAGCTCAGCCATCACTTCCTCCAGGAAGCCTTCCTTGACCTCCCTGAGTAATTCAGTAGCACGGCCTGGAACTTGCTACCATAGAACCGGTCACCACATCGAAGGAACCTGTTGATTTTTATAAAAATCTTTTATAAATCCATGGAGGCTTTCTACAGGCAAAGGGCATCTCTTGTGCATTCCATTTTGGTAGAACTCAGAGCACAGTAGATGCTTTAATGAATTGAAGAATGATGACAAAAACTGGGGGGGCCTCAAGGAAATGGCAACCCACTCCAGTGTTCTTGCCTGGAGAATCCTAGGGATGGGGGAGCCTGATGGGCTGCCGTCTATGGGGTCGCACAGAGTTGGACACAACTGAAGCGACTTAGCAGCAGCAGCAGCAGCAAGTAAATGTGTTATGAAAAATCAAGCATGTGTCAGATTGGGGTGGTTGGAGAGGGGTGTTCTTAACAGATGGGCAAATCCAGGCCCATCCCTGGATTCTAGAAGCACCTTGTTTGCATGAATATGGAGCTGCACCGACTGTGCAGGGGTCTCAGATAAACCCCTCCATCAGGAGTGGGTGGGCTGGGTCATCTGTACTAGTGAACGCAGCACCTCTCACCTGCAAGAGATCCCGAGGAGGCGGTCGGGCAGGTGTAATGTGCACATGGCCTTTGGGTGGGAGCTAGACTTGGACTGATGGTGTGCAGACCACTTTGATGGCGCTTTGCCTGTGGCTGCGCATGCCTCGTGCTGCAGCTCTTTGCTTAGGTTCTGCCCCACCGTCTAGGGCTCTGTGTTGGGGTGGGGGTGAGGCAGGGGGGGGATTCACCATCTCTGCAGCTGCCCCACCGTCTAGGGCTTTGTGTTGGGGTGGGGGTGAGGCAGGGGGGATTCACCATCTCTGCAGCTTTGTAGGGAAGCTCGCTTATCTTGACTCACTGGGTGATGCTTACCAAGTGATCCTGGTGATCCTGATTTCAGGGACAGTCGAGTCTGATTCTAAGCTTCTGCCAGGATCTTACCTTCACCTGTAGCCACCCTGCCCCCCCCCCCCACCACTTCTCCAGGATGAGGCCCTACGTGGCCCGTGTCTCTCAGAGATGTTCACAGGCAGCATGGCCTGGTCACCAAACTATCAAAGAGAAGAGCCTGCTGCGGCTGCAGCCTGCCATTTGTAGGAAGTGCGCGGCAAAGTTAACGAGCAGTTTGTTAATATTCATAAAGTCGAGATGCACTTCAAACTCTCCGTAGGCCTGGGCAGGTACGGGCACTTGCTATGAGAACAAGCTCTGCTCCCCGTCACTCAGCAGATGTGACATCAGCTTGCTTTTGGTCTGCTCTGCTTCTCTCCATGGAGGTGGCTGACGTTAGGTAACCAGACCAGGTCTCTGTGTTTGGATCCCCTGGTGCCTCAGAAGGTAAGGAATCCATCTGCAGTGCAGGAGACGTGAGTTCAGTCCCTGGGTCGGGAAGATCCCCTGGAAAAGGAAATGGCAATCCACTCCAGTACTCTTGCCTGGGAAATCCCATGGATGGAGGAGCTTGGGGGGTTACAGTCTGTAGGGTTGCAAAGAGTCGGACACGGCTGAGCCATTTCACTTTCTTTCTCCATCTTTACCCTGATTTTTTCCTGAAACCACTCAGTTCCACGTGAACAAACAGGAGTTGAGATCTGGGCGAGTTTCTGCTCTGGTGGCCTCAGGCCAGTTATCTGTTTTGCCCCTCCCCTAGGCTGAAACCCATGGGCAAGGCAGCCGCAGACCCCAGGGCAGTCCTCTGAGGAGGTGGTGGGTGGGGGCTGTTAGCTGCAGTCCCAGCAGCAGCTGGTGAAGGGCCCCCCGGGGGCCCGGGGAGGCCACCAGCAGTGTCTGCCCAGGGGTGAAGTCAAGGCGAGGACCAGAGTGGTCGTGGTCTCCATCCCCTGATCTGGCAGGGAAGCAGCCATGGTCAGGTGGGGCTGGGGAGTGTGAAGGTTGTGATCCATTTCACATCTGGACAGATCAAGGCCAGAAGAGAAAAGATCCCCAATCAGCAGGAAAGGCAAGTTGAAAAGTAAGGCAATGAATGTGCCTGAAGATGAAGCTTTGGAGGGTAGGGCAGGGGTCACATAGACCATGACAGAGGTGAGACCAGAGCAGCAAATGACTAGAAAAGTGATGCTGAGACGGCACAGGGATGGGGCAAGAGAGAAAGGAGAACAGCAGAGCCCAGGGCGTCTGCAAAGGGCACGTCCCGGCCCCCCAGGAGGGAGCCACTCCCCATAACGTGTCCAATGCTGGGGGAAGGTGGGGAGGAGGCTGGCGGGGAGAGGACCCACCACGTGCAGGAGGGACTCTCTGGAGGTGGCCCTGCACCTCTCTAGAGCCGTGAAGCAGCGAGGTTCGCCAGGTTGTCCGCACGCAGGTGTGCAGCAAAGGTGAGGTTGGAGGTTGCTGACAGGCAGTGTGGGCCTCAGAGGTTCTTCCAGGGCCGGGAGAAGCTGGGGGCCTTGCTCTCATTGGTGTGTCTGACTCATTGAAGGAGGCCTCTCTGAAAAGTCCTCAAAGCTCTCCTTGTTACAGAGGTAGGGGGCAGGCAGAGCGAGCAGGGCAGGAAGAGACTCACCTGGGTGGGGAGGAGGGAAGGCTCCAGAAAACAGCAGCAACGTCTAACTCCTAAGGACTGATGCTTCTGAATCTCCCCCTGCTGGTTTATGGCCAGGAGAAGAGAAGCTAGGGGCGGGGGGAAGGAAAGACGGAGGGCTAGACGGCTACACGCCGGCTCCATCACCATCCATCTGTCCTTCTCTGGCTGGTGCTCGCCCCAGGGAGACCTCAGGAAGCACTAGCCTGCGAGGATGAAAGGAGAAGCCATATTCACTCGCACTTTGGGAGCAAAACTGCTCCATAAATACAAAGAGTGAGCCGGATCTCCAGGCAGAATTTATTTCAGAAATGCAGCCCGATGCTCCGGGAGGCTGGAAATGCCAGTGTTACCACGTCTTTGTGATCCGTTTGTCATCTGGATGGTACATGCCTGCTTCCTCCATGCTGGCCAGCCCCAGAAGGAGACACGAATAAATCAGCGGGAGATTGTGTGTTTTCTACAACGTCAAACAATGTTTCCCATGTTGGGGTGGGGAGAGAATGAACTCACCTCGTTTGCCAACCAGCATCAGCACAAATGCATCTCACGGGGTCTCGGGCAGGGAGGGGGCAGTGCCGGGGAGGCTGCTGTGGAGAAAGGTCGCGGCTGGCTCTGGTCTCTGGCCACAGATGCTCCAGCCCCCAGACAACCGGCTGCAGCCAGCTGCCTGCCCGGCCTCAGGCAGCCCGGCACGCTGCCTCCATGCTCCCGCTCTACAAACCAAGCTTCCGGGCCCCTGGTCTTGTCTTCATCCACCCCACTCACTTACTCGAGGCAAGTCTTCCTCTGCAAGTTGCTGTAGAAATGCACTGAGCTGTGCCACTTTGGAGAGGGGCCCGACGTCCTTGTAGGATGCAGCAGACATGCTGGCAGAAAGACACCGACCGAGGAGACCAGGAAGCCACTGCCTCGCCAAGTCCCCGCTCAGCGACTTCCTAGTAAAGCTTTGCTGCTGTTCAGCTGCTGAGTCCTGTCTGACTCTTGGTGACATCATGAACTGCAGCAAGCCAGGCTTTCTGGTCTCCCACTGTTTTACAGAGGTTGCTCATACTCTGTCTATTAGATTGGTGATGTCATCCAACCATCTCATCCTCTGCTGCCCCCTTCTCCTCCTGCCCTCAATCTTTCCTGGCATCAGGATCCTTTCTAGTGAGTGAGCTGTTCGAATCAGGTGGCCAAAGGATTGGAGCTTCAGCTTCAGCATCAGTCCTTCCAGTGAACACCCAGGACTGATCTCCTTTAGGATGGACTGGTTGGATCTCCTTGCAGTCCAAGGGACTCTCAAGAGTCTTCTCCAACACCACAGTTCAAAAGCATCAATTCTTCGGTGCTCAGCTTTCCTTATGGTCCAACTCTCACATTAGTACATGACTTCTGGAAAAACCATACCTTTGATTATATGGACCTTTGTTGGTAAAGTGATGTTTCTGCTTTTCAATACATTATCTAGGCTTGTCATAGCAGTTGGAAGCACTCACCCTGCTTGCTTGCCTTCAGATGGAGTCAAGTGGTTGAGTTTAATTAAATCCTCTCACACTGGGAGGTTAGCATTTGTATTTATTGTACTGAAATATCTTCTATATAACATTATACTCCTCAGCTAATATCTTGCCCTCATCCTTGAATTAAAACCGATTTACACCTGTAAAAAAGTGACTCGAATCATCTGCATTAGTGAGCCCTGCCTCTCGTCTGTTTTCAAACTGAGGTTTCTGGGTTTACTGTTCAAATATTGTTGCCGTCAGTTTGGAATTTCAAAGGGCTCTGTGGCCCATTGACGTCTATCATGAAGCGTCTTTCTGAAAAAAAAACACCCAAACCTAACTGAATCACTATATAACCTGAGACTAACAGCACTGTGGGTCATCTACACTTCAATTTAAAAAATATATTAATTAAACAAAACACAAAACAGAAAAGTAACCTGAGACATCTTTGTGAACCATCAAAGTCATGGCCATTCACCCTCCTCTATTGAAGCACGTTTATTGTTTATTTAGGGCTGCACTGGGTCTTCTTTGCAGCAAGTCTCAATGGTTGCAGCGTATTATTTGCTCCCACAGCACATGGGGTCTTACTTCCCCTACCAGGGATGGAACACATGTCCCCTGCATTGGAAGGCAGATTCTTAACCTCTGGACCAGGGAAGTCCCCTCTTTGTGCATCAGTAAATTAGCTCTCTCTTGCCTGGAGAATCCCAGGGATGGGGGATCCTGGTGGGCTGCCGTCTCTGGGGTCGCACAGAGTCGGACACGACTGAAGTGACTTAGCAGTAGCAGCAAATCAGCTCATTTCCCACTTGCTGTCTGGGATAATCAAGTGACAGCCACTAACTGACTGGCTAGAGCCACGAGGTCCCCAAAGGAGCTTTATGTCCCCTCCAGCCCTGTCCCCAGCAGCGTTCATCGGTGAAACCTGGACATGCCACCTGGGAGAGGCTCTGCTTGCCTTTATCTTTTCCAGAAGGAAGAACTCAACTTCTAGAAAAACAGAACTGGCAGAATCAGTGTCTACAAAACTCTGGCCAGACGTACGGCTGATGAGAGAGGTTGGCTTGCCTTATACAAATAATATTCAAAATTATTTTTGAATTAGTTTATTTCAGAAATAAGACAACAGCTATATAGACGATGATGCTAAGTACTTCATTCCTCTGTACACAAGTTCTCTCTGAAGGCTTGGAAGCATAGAAATCTCCAAACCACCAAAGGCTTGCTCCAAGAGTTTTGTTTCTTTCTTGTTGTTATTCAGTGGCCCAGTCGCGTCTGACTCTTCGCATCCCCGTGGACCGCAGCACGCCGGGCCTCCCTGTCCCTCACCATCTCCTGAAGTTTGAAGTTCACGTCCATTGCATTGGTGATGCCATCCGGCCATCTCATCCTCTGATGCCCTCTTCTCCTTCTGCCCTCAATCTTTCCCAGCATCAGGGACTTTTCCAATGAGTCAGCTGTTCACATCAGATAATCAGAACACTGGAGTTTCAGCTTCAGCATCTGTCCTTGCAATAAGTATTCAGAGTTGATTTCCCTTATGATTCCTTACTTTCTCTTTTTCTGCTGTAGAAAATGGAAGCAGATCCAAAACACATATCAGTGTAGGAGAGTGGGTTGGCAAATTTCCTTTAAAACTGTTGTTTTGAATTATTTTACATGTTCAAGAAAATCTGTCTAAAATATCTAAGACATTAAGAGCAATAAAATGAACAGCAAGGTGCCCATCGCCTTGCTTCCAAACTGGAAGTTCAGGTGAAGTTCCTGAAGTTCCCTTGTCGCATCTTCCCTGCCCCCTATCTCCGTGGAATTTTGTATTTATCATTCTTCCAGTGACTTTATACATTTCCATAAATAAGATATTACTGGTAAGTTGCTCATTTCGAATTAGAAACTTGAGTAGAAGAGCAGTTCTCTCTGACGGCTGAGAGCCGATTTAACTGTGTCCTGATGAGCAGGACCAGTTACTCAGGACCAGTGTGCGAGACTGCCCTTCTCCTCCCTGTCAGTTCGGTGCCGCCCAGCTGCTCTGTGCGGTGTCCCTGAACTCCTGGCTCTGCTTCCGGCTGTTTCCTCCTGTCCGCCCGCGCCCTTTCT
This sequence comes from Bos mutus, assembly GCF_027580195.1. Classification (NCBI taxonomy): domain Eukaryota; kingdom Metazoa; phylum Chordata; class Mammalia; order Artiodactyla; family Bovidae; genus Bos; species Bos mutus. The sequence continues at coordinate 2,058,204 of NC_091642.1, read as the reverse complement.
TGTCCCAACTCCTCACCGTCCAGCTATTACAACTCCAGAGCGCGAAATTCCAGCTACACCGCCGGTGTGCTTAGGTGCGTAAGCCTTCTCCACGTCTCAGCTGTTCCGTGTTTCCCACATACATCTTAGATTCAGCTTATAAAGTTCCTGGCACCATCCTGCTGAGATTCTGACTAGAATCACACTGGAAACACAGGTCAATCTGGGGAGACTCCTTTGATTTTGCAGTGTTGGGTTTTGTCGTCGGGGCCTGGGGTCCCCTCCACTCTCATGCAGCGCTCGGCGCCTTACGAGGGGGCCTGTGACACGCGGGCGCCAACAGCAGGCTGGCTTCACATTGCCCTGTGTGGCCGCCTCTGCCCACACGCTGAGGGTCACAGCTGGTACCTCTGAGGGCCGAGGAGGCAGGGCCAGGTCTTGCATGAGTAGTGGAGGCATCAGTCTGGGGCCCGCACAGTCCCAGCTGACGTTTGTCTCCTGAGCATAACGTTCGATAGGTCCCTCTCTGCTGTCAAATACCTGGTGAATGATGAATTATGCGGTCACCGTCACTGAGGGTCTTTCTGAGGAGACGGGAGGTATAAGCTTCCATGCTCCTGTAAATGAGCGCTCCGGCTGGCTGGACCGCCCTGCGGGCCCCAGGAGAACAGGCTGAGTCCCTGCTCTGTGCTCAAAGGCCTCGGACTGCTGCAAAGCTAAGCAAGCGGCTGTGGACCCCTGACTGCCGGGGCCAGAGAAGACGTCTCGCCCACTGCCCGCGGCTGCGTCTGGCCGGGGCCCGGGCAGCACTGCCTGTGGGGTGTCCGCCTGGCTGCCCGGCCCTCTGCTCCAGTGGACGCTGCAGGCGCTTCCCGGAGGTGACCTCACCAGGACGGAGCGGGCAAGGACCCAGCTCAGGGCTGTCCAGGCTCCCGTGTCCCGTGCCTGCCCTTGTGCGAGTTCAGATGGTCACCGAAGTAGCTCAGAACCCATCTTGAGCCGTCACCCTTCACAGAGCAGACGTATTAAATCGTGGTCCAGTCAAGCGCCTTAAACCAATACTGTGGGGCAAAGCAGATGGTCGTCTGCAGGCAGTGGGGCGGGCGTGATGGACGCTCCAGCTGCAGCTGGGACACGTGGAAGTGACAGCACGGGCGGAACAAAGAAGCCACACTACAGATGTGAGTTACTGAGCCACGTGCGTGCAGCTGCCCGGAGATAGCACACCAGGAGGTCCATCGCAGGCTTCTCTCCCAAATGCTGATGAAACAGAGATGAAATTCACCCATAAAATTAGTTCTTTACATGACAAAGTATCCATTCTCCAACCACCCAGGCTCTGGGCATGTGTTTTAGGAAGACATGGATTCTGTGTTTTTTTGTTTTTTGTTTTTTAATGAGAAATGAGACATGAAACACATTGCCGGTCTGTATGGGAGAGCTGTGCTTCTCAAACCAGATGCGGGAACAGATGGTCACATTCTGTGTCCAAATGTGACACGCTCATGTCCAGTGTGAGGAGAGGGGGTCCTGGCTCAGGGACTGTGTGTACGGGCCAGCCCGAGAAAGAAGAGGAAACGTTACACGTCGTTCAGCCATTCCGAACGTCTATTCCAATCAGCATTTTATTTTGTGTTCACCCATGTTGACACATGCAACTTGTTCATTTAAATCCAGCATAGTTCTCTAACACATGAAAATATACATTTTTGGACTTCCCTAGCAGTCCAACGGTTAAGACTCTGCACTTTCAATGCAGGGGCATGATTTTGATTCCTGGTTGGGGAATTAGATCCCATGTGCTGCACTGGTCTGGGCAAAAAACAAAAGAAAGAAAACGCACTTTTTACCTTACTGATGCTTAGGCACCTCAGTCGTGTCTGACTCTTTGTGACCCTATGTGAGCTATGGTCTGTAGCACACCAGGCTCCTCTGTCCATGGAATTCTCCAGGCAAGAACACTGGAGTGGGTTGCCACTTCCTTCTCCAACCTTACGGATAAAGTAGGTAAATTGTCTCCATTTTTCTATCTATGTGCAGTGATGTTGTAAGTGTTCTCATGTATGAAGATGTGGCATGTGTCTGAGTGTTTTAAAATGTAGACTTCAGATTGAAACTGCAGGATGGAGGGAATTTGAGTCTCTAACTTTATTAAATATTGCCCAGCTGGTTATACCAGTTTAAGCTACAATCACCATCATTACTTTCCAGTTTTATTAACACCTGATACAGCCAGACCTTAGGGTTTGTCAGGAGAGGCTGGCCTATTTTTTTGTTTTGTTTTATTAAACACTTTTCTCTGATTCCTAATACGATTGTGAATCATTTCATGTTTCTGGGTCTTCAGATTCTTTATCACATTAATTTCTGTACATATTATTTGCCCATTTTTCTGCTGGGTTGGCTTTCTTTTTAAAAATATATTAATTTGTAGAAGTTACTTATTCAGAATTCAGCGGTTGTTGTTCAGCAACCCAGTTGTGTCTGACTTTGTGACCCCGTTGCCTGCAGCACCAGGCTTCCCTGTCCCTCACCACCTCCGGGAGTTTGCCCAAGTTCACGTCCATTGAAACAGTGGTGCCATCCAGCCGTCTCACCCGCTGTCACCCGCTTCTTTCCCTGCCGTCTATCTCTCCTGTGTTATAAATATTTTTCCTCAGTCTGTGACATGTCTCTTTATTTTATATATCATTTCTTCCAAAACACCATTTTAATTCTCTCTTTTCCAAATCATAATCGAATTCTATATTTTTCTAGAAAAAGCTCTGAGGTTTTACTTTTACAGTCCTTAATTGCCTAGAATTTATTTTACCAATTACCTGTCCTCCATAAACTGAACAGTTAATTATTTCTTAAAGAATTTGTATTAAAGTATAATTGACTTCCAGTGTTACAATTTACTTACAAAGTACATCAAAGTGACTCAGTTATACACCGACATACGTAGCTATTCTTCTGCAGTTTCTTTTCCATTATAGGTTATTGCGAGTCACTGAGTGAAGCTCCCTGCGCTACACAGGCAGGTCCTTGCTGTTTATCTATTTTATATGGAACAGTGTGTATTGAGTGGTGCATCTGTTCCCCATTAATTTGCAAAGCCTTCTTGGTAAGAGATGAAGGAATCTGTTTCTGGACCTCACAGATGTCTCTGTGGTCTATTTTTTATTGCCTGTAACAATATCACATGATTTTAAGTACCGTAATTTTATAATAAGTCTTGATATCTTCTAGAGTGATATTCTAGCTCTCCCTTTATTATTTTACATTGTTTAGGAATGTTTCCACTTCGTATCTGCATATGAATTTTTACTGTTAGTTTGTCTAGATCTGTATCTCTGATTATTTAAGCTGACTTTTATCTTATTTAAAAAGAACTTTAACTTTTTTTCATTAAATTGTTTTTTGGTAAGTTTATCATTAGTTCAAATGGGTATATCTTTCCTTTTCTCCTTTGCCTTTCGCTTCTCTTCTTTTCACAGCTATTTGTAAGCCCTCCTCAGACAACAATTTTGCCTTTTTGCATTTCCTTTTCATGGGGATGGTCTTGATCACTGCCTCCTATACAATGTCACGAACCTCCGTCCATAGTTCTTCAGGCACTCTATCAGATCTAATCCCTTGCATCTATTTGTCACTTCCACTGTATAATTGTAAGGGATTTGATTTAGGTCATACCTGAATGGTCTAGTGGTTTTCCCTACTTTCTTCAATTTAAGTCTGAATTTGGCAATACGGAGTTCATGATCTGAGCCACAGTCAGCTCCCGGTCTGGTTTTTGCTGACTGTATAGAGCTTCTCCATCTTTGGCTACAAAGAATATAATCAATCTGATTTTGTTATTGACCATCTGGTGATGTCCATGTGTAGAGACTTCTCTTGTATTGCTGGAAGAGAGCCTTCCTCAGTGATCACTGCAAAGAAATAGAGGAAAACAACAGAATTGGAAAGACTAGAGATCTCGTCAAGAAAATTAGAGATATCAAGGGAACATTTCATGCAAAGATGGGCACAATAAAGGAGAGAAAGGGTATGGACATAGCAGAAGCAGAAGATATTAAGAGGTGGCAAGAATACACAGAAGAACTATACAAAAAAGATCTTCATGACCCAGATAATAACGATAGTGAGATCACTCACCTAGAGCCAGACATACTGAAATGCAAAGTCAACTGGGCCTTAGGAAGCATCACTGTGAACAAAGAGAGTGGAGGTGATGGAATTCCAGTTGAGCTGTTCCAAACCCTGAAAGATGATGCTGTGGAAGTGCTGTGCTCAGTATGCCAGCAAATTTGGAAAACTCTGCAGGGGCCACAGAACTGGAAAATGTCAGTTTTCATTTCAACCCCAAGAAAGGCAATGCCAAAGGATGCTCAAATTACCACACAACTTCACTCACCTCTGTTCAGTTCAGTCCCTCAGTCGTGTCCTACTCTTTGCAACCCCATGAACCACAGCACGCCAGGCCTCCCTGTCCATCACCAACTTCCGGAGTCCACCCAAACCCATGTCCATTGAATCGGTGATGCCATCCAACCATCTCATCCTCTGTCGTCCCCTTCTCCTCTTGCCCTCAATCTTTCCCAGCATCACGGTCTTTTCAAATGAGTCAGCTCTCCACATCAGGTGGCCAAAGTATTGGAGTTTCAACTTCAGCATCAGTCCTTCCAATGAACACTCAGGACTGATCTCCTTTAGGATGGACTGGTTGGATCTCCTTGCAGTCCAAGGGACTCTCAAGAGTCTTCTCCAACACCACAGTTCAAAAACATCAATTCTTCCACACTCAGCTTTCTTCACAGTCCAACTCTCATATCCATACATGACCACTGGAAAAACCATAGCCTTGACTAGATGGACCTTTGTTGACAAACTAATGTCTCTGCTCTTTAACATGCTATCTAGGTTGGTCATAACTTTCCTTCCAAGGAGTAAGCGTCTTTTAATTTCATGGCTGCAGTCACCATCTGCAGTGATTTTGGAGCCCAGAAAAATAAAGTCAGCCACTGTTTTCCCATTTATTTGCCATGAAGTGGTGGGACCAGATGCCATGATCTTCGTTTTATGAATGTTGAGCTTTAAGCCAACTTTTTCACTCTCCACTTTCACTTTCATCGAGAGGCTCTTTAGTTTCTCTTCACTTTCTGCCATAAGGGTGGTGTCATCTGCATATCTGAGTTATTGATATTTCTCCCGGCAATCTTGATTCCAGCTTGTGCTTCTTCCAGCCCAGCGTTTCTCATGAGGTACTCTGCACATAAGTTAAATAAGCAGAGTGACAATATACAGCCTTGACGTACTCCTTTTCCTATTTGGAACCAGTCTGTTGTTCCATGTCCAGTTCTAACTGTTGCTTCCTGACCTGCATACAGGTTTCTCAAGACACTAGCAAAGCAATGCTCAAAAGTCTCCAAGTCAGACTTCAACAGTGGGTGAACCGTGACCTTCCAGATGTTCAAGCTGGTTTTAGAAAAGGCAGAGGAAGCAGAGATAAACTGTCAACATCTATTGTATCATAGAAAAAGCAAGAGAGTTCCAGAATAACATCTACTTCTGCTTTATCAACTATGCCAAAGTGTTTGACTATTTGGATCACAACAAACTGAGGAAAATTCTGAAAGAGATGGGAATACCAGACCACCTGATCTGCCTCATGAAAAATCTGTATGCAGGTCAGGAAGCAACAGTTAGAACTGGACATGGAACAACAGACTGAGTCCAATCAGGAAAAGAGTAAGTCAAGGGTGTGTATTGTCACCCTGCTTCTTTAACTGATATGCAGAGTACATCATGAGAAACGCTGGGCTGGAGGAAACACAAGCTGGAATCAAGATTGCCGATAGATATATCAATCACCTCAGATATGGAAGTGACACCACCCTTATGGCAGAAAGTGAAGAAGAACTAAAGAGCCTCTTGATGAAAGTGAAAGAGGAGAGTGAAAAAGTTGGCTTAATGAATGGATAAGAAAGCTGTGGTACATATACACAATGGAGTATTACTCAGCCATTAAAAAGAATACATTTGAATCAGTTCTAATGAGGTGGATGAAACTGGAGCCTATTATACAGAGTGAAGTAAGCCAGAAGGAAAAACATAAATACAGTATACTAACGCACATATATGGAATTTAGAAAGATGGTAACAATAACCCGGTGTACGAGACAGCAAAAGAGACACTGATGTATAGAACAGTCTTATGGACTCTGTGGGAGAGGGAGAGGGTGGGAAGATTTGGGAGAATGGCAATGAAACATGTAAAATATCATGTAGGAAACGAGTTGCCAGTCCAGGTTCGATGCATGATGCTGGATGCTTGGGGCTGGTGCACTGGGACGGCCCAGAGGGATGGTATGGGGAGGGAGGAGGGAGGAGGGTTCGGGATGGGGAACACATGTATACCTGTGGCGGATTCATTTTGATATTTGGCAAAACTAATACAATTATGTAAAGTTTAAAAATAAAATAAAATTGGAAGAATAAAAAAAAATAAATAAATAAAATAAATTCCAAATCCTATGGGTGTAAAAAAAAAAAAAAAAAGTTGGCTTAAAGCTCAACATTCATAAAACAAAGATCATGGCATCTGGTCCCGCCACTTCATGGCAAATAAATGGGAAAACAGTGGCTGACTTTATTTTTCTGGGCTCCAAAATCACTGCAGATGGTGACTGCAGCCATGAAATTAAAAGACGCTTACTCCTTGGAAGGAAAGTTATGACCAACCTAGATAGCATATTCAAAAGCAGAGACATTAGTTTGCCAACAAAGGCCCATCTAGTCAAGGCTATGGTTTTTCCAGTAGTCATGCATGGATTTGAGAATTGGACCATAAAGAAAGCCGAGTGTGGAAGAATTGATGCTTTTGAACTGTGGTGTTGGAGAAGACTCTTGAGAGTCCCTTGGACTGCAAGGAGATCCAACCAGTCCATCCTAAAGATCAGTCCTGAGTGTTCACTGGAAGGACTGATGCTGAAGCTGAAACTTCAATACTTTGGCCACCTGCTGTGAAGAACTGACTCATTGGAAAAGACCCTGATGCTGGGAAAGACTGAAGGTGGGAGGAGAAGGGGATGACAGAGGATGAGATGGTAGAAAGGCATCACTGACTCAATGGACATGAGTTTGACTAAACTCTGGGAGCTGGTGATGGACAGGGAGGCCTGGTGTGCTGCAGTCTGTGAGGTGGCAAAGAGTTGGACGCGACTGAGCGACTGAACTGAAGTAAACTGATTATTAGTTACTTCATTATCTGTGTTGTTATAGGGTAGAATTTTCTTTAAAACTACACTTTTTAATGAATGCTACTGTGTCTAGGAGAACCTTTGATCTCTACATTTTCTCTACATTCTCTCTCATATCTAGCAGCTTTGGTGAACCCTCTTGTTCATTTGAAAACTGCAAAGTCTCTTATATCTGCTATGTTGACAAATGTACTCTATCCTTTTGATGCCTTACCAGTTATTTTTCCTGCTGCACTTTTCACTCTAGAAGCTCTAATATCATGTTGTATAGCACTGAGAGATGACAACTTCTCTTATTCCCGACTACAAAAAGGGATTCTCTTAATCTGTGAACATCATATTTGAATATTGTGGTTGATGATGTGTATCACGCAGAGGGTCACGGCTTGGGGGTCTTGGGAAGAAGATGCTAAGCCAGAGATTTGGGGAAGGATGTCTCTGATGGATGGCAACCTGTATAGGGGCAGGAGATTGATCGGGCAGATGGAGAACTGTAACTGTGACCGGGCGAAGCTTGGCCAGCCTGCTGGGAGAATAGGGTGAGACTTGGCAACCAGAGCTGCTCCAAGTGGGGCCACAGTGGCCAGGACTTCAGCTCCTCCCAGCTCAGCCTTCAGATAGATCTGTCCCAGAGCGACATCACCCAGGGCGGTCACCGATAATGCTGAGCCTACACCCAAAGGGGCAGAGCGCCAGAGACTCACCATGACTCTACTCCATGTGGCTGGACACAAGCCCTTCCCTAGCAGGAGAGGGAAAAAGACACCTCTGTGTCCACCATGACTAGGGTGAGTCCTCCTCTAATTTCCTGAGTTTTTTTTTTTTTAATGAATATAAAATTTTATTAATTACTGCCTTTGGTGATGCTGGTGGAAAAGAATCTGCCTGTGAACACAGGCAATCCAAGAGACACGGGTTCCATCCTTGGGTCAGAAAGGTCCCCTGGAGGAGGAAATGGCAACCCACTCCAGTATTCTTGCCTGGAGAATCCCATGGACAGAGGAGCCTGGCGGGCTACAGTCCGCAGGGTCACAAAGAGTCAGACACGACTGAGCAACTGAGCACGCATTGTCACAAATGAAACTGGATCACATGTTCTTTTTTTTTCTTGTCTTGCTCCAATTTTGATATATTGGCTCTGTTGGTGTAAAAAAAGGACTAAGCACGCTCCCTGTCTTATGTACTTATTTTGCAGTCTATGAGGCTATTTGTGTAAGAAGTACGTTATTTCTAAAGCTTGGGTAGAAATCTGTGTGACACTACATGGATGTGGCCACATTTCCTCTGGTGGCAAAGTGACGCTGGAGAAGAGCAGGGGCCTCTGCTGGGTTTTGGACTAAAGATTCTTCAGTGATTTTACGTCTGACTCAGGGAGTCACCAACCCTGGCTCACGCCCCATCCCCTCATCTATTTATCACTCTCCTAAAGCTTAATCTATTTGTTTGATTGTTATCTGTCTTCCCGACTAGAATGTAAGTTAATTAGGGACTTTGCCCGTTTACTACTCTATTTCTAGATAATGGGAAAGTCCCGCCGCATCAAAGCACTTAATAAAATTTGAAAGATTGCATGACATTATGTATTTAGAATATTGAGCTTCTCCTAAGAAAGCTGGAATTAGTCAATATTCTCCTTTACTGCATCACATTGCTACATCAATAGGAAACATAAGTTCATCCCAATAGAGAACAAAATATATTTAGGTATCAATAATAAATATATTTTCTAATGAGTCTAAAGATTTTATAAAGGTACCTACAGACCATAAAGAGGGCTGAGCAATGAAGAATTGATGCTTTCGAACTGTGGTGTTGGAGAAGACTCTTGAGAGTCCCTGGGACTGCAAGGAGATCAAACCAGTCAATCCTAAAGGAAATTGACCTTCAATATTCATTGGAAGGACTGATGCTGAAGCTGAAGTTGCAACACTTTGGCCACCTGATGCAAAGAGCTGACTCATTGGAAAAGACCTTAATGCTGGGAAAGATTGAGGGCAGGAGGAGAAGGTGTTGACAGAGAATGAGATGGTTGGATGGTATCACTGACTCAAAGGACATGAGTTTGAGCAAACCCTGGGACATAGTGGGGTAGGGGGACAGGAAAGCCTGGCGTGCTGCAGTCCTTGGGGTCATGAAGAGTCGGACACGACCGAGTGACTGAACAGCAACCATTAACAGTAACGCGGTGTTGCGAGTGCAGGCGAGGTATGTTTCTCTGGGTCCATAAATGCTCTTCAGCTGTGAACTGCGCTCCACTTCCCAAGCTAGAGCCAGGATCGAGATACAGTGCCTCCGCTGGGTGGACTTTACTGAGCCCCATGAGGCGACAGAACCCAGATCGTGCACATGGGCGCAACCTGTTCTCTAAGTGAGACAGACCCGGGGGCTGGGGGGCTTCCTCGTTAGGGGTCCGCTGTGGGCGGGCCTCAGTCTGTCGGTAACTGACCTGTGGCTGGGCCCGCCCTTGTGGTTCTTATTATGACTGCAAGATGCCCTTTAGCAACGACCATTAGGAAACTTTGAAAACAGAGGTTTATTACTTACAGGGCCTGCAAATTACACAGCACACCTGGGGCCACACAGAGAGGCCATGGGTGGGGAGAGGGCGAGCAGGGCCCGGGGGTGGCTTTTACTGGGGTCAAGAGCAGGATCAAGGGCAGGGCCCAGGGGCTTGTGGGCTTCATTGGAGAATTTAAAACACAAGAGCAGGGATTTAAGGCACTGGAAGAGGAAAAAGCAAGTGGCTGAAAGGGTCAGATATCAGAATCAACCAAGTTCTCTGAAACAGAAGAGTTTCCGTGAAAGAAGCAGCTTGGACTAACTGGTCCTGAGGCTGCAAGGTGCTACTCCAAGAAGGCCGTCTCAGAGGTGGGTGCCTCCTCCGTTACCAAAGCTCATTCCAGGCGCTTGTGCTTCAAAGCAAGTAAACAAACGGCCCGGGAGCCCTGCAAGGCTCCTCTGTCTGTGCAATTCTCCAGGCAAGAATGCTGGAGTGGGTAGCCTCCCTTCTCCAGGGGATCTTCCCATCCCAGGGGCTGAGCTGTGGTCTCCTGTGTTACAGGCAGATTCTTTACCATTCGAGCCACTGGGGAAGCCCTGGTTTACACTACAGTGTCTTAGTTCTTAATTAAAATGCTTAGCAAATAGTAAATGAAGTATGCTCTAAGATGCTAATTTTCCTACACTGTAGAATTTCACAGAGCTACTCAGCACCCAAAGATTGAAGAAAAGTGTATAGAATGTATTTCCCCCAGTTTATTTGGTTGTGTGACTCTTTTTTATGCAGGATACCCAGAGAAAGTATATTTCCAAAATGAAGAAGAAATAAACAGTCTTTCATACATACAAAGGCTGAAATAATTCAGAACCACAGAGCAGAACTAACAACATAAATGCCATGTATTACTCCCTTCTTTTGAAGTCTTTAGTTATTTCTTGCGGCACTAAAAAATAATAATCCTTATTAGATAGGTATAGATAGATATAGATTATAGGTAAGTGAGTAAACCCAATATGTGATAGATATTGATAGATAGATAGGTTGATAGACATAGTGTGTGTATTCAGTCGCTCAGTTGTGTCTGACTTTTTGCGACCCCATGGACTGTAGCCCGCCAGGCTCCTCTGTTCGTGGAGTTTCCCAGGCAAGAATACCGAAGTGGGTTGCCATGCCCTCTTCCAGGGGATCTTCCCCACTAAGGGACTGAACTCGTGTCTCCTGCATTGGCAGGTGGGTTCTTCACCACTGCGCCACCTGGGAAGCCCAGATAGACAGACTGACGGGTAAACCAGTAAACCCAGTGGGTTTGCAGTGTCTCTGTGGGAACCTGTGGCGTCTGGGCACAGAGTCCTGGGCTGAGCCCAACCCAGCCCAGACCTTGAGAGCTGATACCGCCTGTCTTCCAGCTCACACTGCTTCCAACAAGACAGCTCTCATTACTGCAGTCTTCTGAGGAGGTATGTCTTTTAGAATCTCCCCTTGACAGCTGATCCTGGGTGATCTGATTATACTGTGTTTGGGTGTAGGACCCAAGGCGCTGGCTCCCACACCCCCTCCCTGCCCTGCAGACCACTTACAGAGGGTCTGTCCATCCCGGGGAGAATGTCCACGCTGCAGCCTCACTAGGGGAACGCCAGTTACCCGCCACTCCTGGACAGGAATTCGATACTCGTCTCATTCCATTCCCATTACTCCTGAAGCTTTTAATTGCACGTCAAGTGTCTGGGCCTGGTGTTTGATAAATATGTCTTGAAGAATCTTAGAGAAGCCAGAGAGAATAAAACTGCTGGAGCACACGGGGTGTTAGGGTGTTTCCCCAGCTTTCCTCCAGGCAACTTGGAGCTCTTGCCCATTCTTGCAGACTGGACAGGCTCAGGGAGCACTTCAGAGCACCCTCCCACCCGCATCCCACCAAGACACCCGCTCTTCAGGCACTTTGCAATCACACTGAGCACAGAGCCCCTGCAGGCTTCCGTTTTCCTTCAGAGCTCCTAGAAATCTGAGTCTGCTTTGTCCCCTCCATGTTGGTCTACACCACACCAAGCTGTCTACACCACACCAAGCTGTCTACACCACACCAAGGTGTCCATCCCACACCAAGGTGTCCAGGTTGACCATGGAAACAGCGATCTCCTGCCTCATTGTGTCTCTCCCATGAAATGAAGGCTCTTAGCCTTCCTGGATGAATGCTCTCATCTTGGAGGGTCTTCCAGCTGTTCTGGTGCTGTGGGCCCACAGACTGGGGCACAGGGTGCCAGGAAAGGGGCTTAGAGTGCTGTTCCTGCCTTTATCCCAGGGACAGATGGGCTGTGTGAGCAGTCCACTGGGGAAAGGGGTGACCATATTTTGTCTTTTACAGGACACATGGAGAAAATATAATGCCCAGTGGTATGGAATCAAGCCAGATAAAAAAATCAATTTATTATTCCAGCCACTCCTGAACAACACCTCTTTGGCGTCCCCAGGCCTGGGATGTGACGAGAAGCAGCACCACACTCCATAAACCATCTGGCAGCAAAGTGATTCGCGAAGCGAGCCCTCCCCTCCCTCCCCTGGCAAACGACTAGGCAGAGGGGCGGGGCGGGGCGGCGAGTGTGGGGCATGCAGTGAACCTCTAGCCTGGCTGCTCTTTCTGTGCATATTTCATCTTTGTGTGTGTCAGTCTCTCAGTCATGTCCGACTCTATGACCCCATGGGCTGGGGTGCATCAGGCTGCTCTGTCCATGGAACTCTTCAGGCAAGAATACTGGAGTGGGTAGCCATTCCCTTCTCCAGGGGATCTTCCCAACTCAGGGATCGAATCTGGGTCTCCTGCATTGCAGGCGGATTCTTTACCATCTGAGCCGCCGGGAAAGCCCTGTGTGCGTGCCAGCTTTTTAATGTTTGTAACAAACCTGTCACCCTCATGGGGGTGGGGATGTCTGAGCCATCAGGACGCGTCAGGTGCTAAGAGGCCCGCAGCCTGGCTCAGCGTGGCCAGGAGGACACAGCAGTGGCAGATCCTTTGTATCTGGAGCTCAGGCTCAGCCTTCAGGAGGCTCCTGGCTGGACCACGGAAGCTGAGAGCAGTACTTGCCTCTCTAGTAAGGTCCATCTCTTCTCGGAATTGGCAGGGTCCCCTTCAAGCCCTCGTGAAGGTAAAACACGTCCCTCCCTCCACCAAGGATAAGGCAGACCAGCTTCTGAATCCAGGACAAGAGTACCAACCACCCAAACCTTGAGGTCTGGAAGGATCCCAGGACACCCCCCCGCCCCCATTGAAGAAAGCCCTTCCCAGTGTTCACTGACGCCCCATCTTCATCCCCCCAGGATCTGCTCTTTGACGTAACTCAGCACTGCCTTTGTGTCCTTTAGAATCAAGAAAGCACTTGATGACTCTCGGCTGGTTCCGTCTTCACGGAGAAAATGAAGGACAGACCCCAACCCCAGGGCGGCCGAGGAGGCCCAGGTGGTTGGAGCCAGGCGTGAGCATACTTGCAAAGGACGTCAGCAGTGAGAGCTGAGGGTGCCACACCCCAGGGTGCTTGGTGGGGTCGCCCAGGGTGCTCGGTGGGGTCACCCAGGGTGCTTGGTGGAGTCGCCCAGGGCCCAGGTGCCCCAGAAGGCCAGCCTCGCTCCTCTGAGCCGCTTGTCTCTAGTCTGCCCCGCCACACCCCAGGGTGCTCAGTGGGGTCACCCAGGGTGCTCGGTGGGGTGGCCCAGGGCCCAGGCACCCCAGAAGGCCAGCCTCGCTCCTCTGAGCTGTTTGTCTCTGGTCTGCCCCGCCACACCCCAGGGCGCTCGGTGGGGTCAGCCCAGGGTGCTCAGTGGGGTCGCCCAGGGCCCAGGTGCCCCAGAAGGCCAGCCCCGCTCCTCTGAGCTGCTTGTCTCTGGTCTTCCCCGCCTCCCCCATTTCACCCGGAAGTGAGCCCCATCACTTCCTGCCCTTCTCTCCCGCTCCATGGACTCATGGTCAGTGTGGGGGCATTGCTGAGCCTTCCCTTCCAAGCAGCTGCACAGTAGAGAGGTCCTCGGCGCCTCCCCCTGGGTCTCCTGAGATGCAGGTAGGAAACCGGATGGCAGGTTCCCGATACTTGGGCGCCTCCCGGGGCCACAGCCGGGGCCGCAGTGAGGCCAGGAACCTAACATCCAGCTGGGCGCATCCGGGCTGAGCAGGAGTGAGCACTGCCCTTTTGTGCCTCCTGTGCATCTTTCTGGCTTTCCCGCCTTCTACTCTGAAGTCCTCCAGTTGCTATGGAAACGAAGGGCTTCTTGGGGCTGCCTGAAGGTGACCCACGAGGGGCACTGATCTCCATCAGGGCTGATGGCATAACCCAGCACAGGTAGGGCAAAGTACCACGGACACCACCTCCACTCTTCTGCATGGTAGGGATCCGGCTGCTGCAAGCCGTGAACCTAGGTGTGGGCACCACACTTTGCCCTAACTCACCAGTGCGGTTTGAAATCACGAACTCGGCCTCATGATGATGCAGCTACGGAGAAACACCCATTTCCACATGCATCTTCTCACGTTCCTCAGGGCCCTCAGGGCTTCTCCGTTGAGACTCCACCAGACCCACCTCTGTGGCCTTACACGCAATCTTCCTCCTGGGCTCTGCCCCGCAGGGACACGCCTCTGCTCCCCATCCTCTGCTCTTGGGGGACCCAGGCCCCTTACATCCCTGTCCTGAGACCTCAGGGCGGGCTGAATAACCCCAGAATGGCTTCTGAGGGCTGGTCCAGGCTGGACTCACCTTCCATGAGATCAAGTGCCAGGAGCCAGGACCGCCCTGGGTTCTTGCCGCGCGCCAGGGCTAGGCAAGTTGGCGTTTGTCTCCCAAACAGGCTCCTGGGGGCAGAGAACATGTGCTTCCCTGGCACGTGAGCAGCCCAGCCTCCCCGGGGCCCTGGCTTCTTTTCCCGCCCAGCCCCAGGGTTCTTCCAGCCCCTTTCTGCAGAGACCCTGGGCTCTGGGTGTCAAGGGCTCTCAGGGCTCCTGAGCCAGGGCGGGCCCTTCAGACACCCCACGGAGCTGCACACCCACTCAGGCACGGCGAGGTGCGGGCCTCCTACCTGAACCTCCAGCAATATTAATAACCAGGCGCATCCACTTCCGTGGCCTGTACCTCCCAGTGGGGAAGGCCCCTCCCTCTCAGAGCAGGGCGCACACTGGACACGGCCAGCAAAGCCCCCCGGCCGGCTCTCCGGGCTGTCACCCTGCCCATGGGGAGCAGGGAGCTCTTCCCAGAAGGATACAAGCCCGTCGTGTGTGGTCTTTTATGATGACGTACAGAGCAAACACTGGGGCACTAGACATAGATGGGAGGTGTGTGTGTGTGTGTGTGTGTGTGTGTGTGTACACATGTGTACGTGTGCCTGTAGAGAGAACGAGACAGCATGTGCATCAAAAACTGACCCTTGGGGGAGGGTTCCTCATCTTTTATAGTCTTCTGTATACTTCTTTAAGACTGATGCTTATGTAAGATGCATAAATTGTTTTTGAAATCAGAAAAAAAAACAGCCAGTGTACCCACGACATGAAGCAGCCTGAGGTGGCCAGGCTGGGGTGGCCTGGAGACGCTCCTCGCTGCCCCGTCTCTGTGTCCCTCTGAAAGGCCACATCTGTCCACTCACGTCCACTCCCAAAGGCCACTGTGGAGAAAGGACACTGATTTGCCGTCTCTGCTGAACCCTGGCCATTTCCCAGATCATCCGGGAGCTTAAGGGGCAGAGGATGCTGCCAACTGTGGGAAGAGAGGGACACTCAGCCCACCTTGTCCAAGATGGAGGTCTGGACGCGTCCCTGGTGGTGTGCTAACGAGCGTGCTCCAGCAGCGTAAGGGTGGGCTGTCCAGAGCCCCGGGGGCTTGCTGAGTAACCGGAAAGGCAGGATGAGCCCCGGAAGGAGAGCTCACCGCTCAGCCTGCTGGTGCCGCCGCTCTGCTGCCCCTCAGCCACCTGAGCCTGTGCCCTGCAGGGTCCTCGTCCTCCCCCTCCCTTTAGGCCAGAGCTGAAATCCAGCCTACCTGGGAGCACAGGTCTGTGGACCCACGAGCTGCATCTGAAGACAAACAAGGGGTGTTTAAATTACCCACTAACCCCTGCATTCATGCGGAGAATGGACAATTGACCAAATGCTGAACCAATAAGGATTAGGAGGCTGGCAGACGAAGGGCTCACCTGGGCGAGGCTCCATCCAGGAGAAGGATGGACTGATTCCAGGGCAGGCACTGGGATCACTTCGTCCACAGCCCTGGCTACACAAAGAGCAGTGAACTCAGGGTCTTGATCCAGACTATGCACTTTGGGGCCCGCATCTGCTGATGCTTCTGCAGGCCCCCTCTGTCTGGAGATGCCCCCTTGCAGGTAGGGCTCTGGACCAGCCACACCCGGAGCAAGCTGCTTACCAGCAGAGAATCTGGTAAACAACCTCCCTCTGGCTGACGCGTATGTAGGAGAGTCATTTGTATGAGGTTGGGGATTTGGATAAATACAAAGGCTGCCACGTTGCCAAAGCGTGTGACTGTACTTGTGTGGTCTCTGGAGGGACGCTGGCCCCCCGTGAGCTGGGACAGGACTCGAGAGCTCAGAGCAGACCTGCTGACCTTCCAGAAGTGGCCTGCTGGGCCCGGGACCCCACCGTCCCCCTTACATTTTCTCTCTCCCTGCCTCCTTCCCTCCTGCTCTCCTCCCAGGACATATCTCACCAGTAGCACTGCTGACCCCTCAGACATTGGGGGGTGCCCTTTAAAATGGCAAACTGCATCCAAACGCCTGCTTCCCAGCCTCTCTCAGATTTAATTACAACCGTTTGTAAACAAGCTGCCGACTGTCACAAAAGTCGCATCCGCGAAACAACGAGAGCACAGCAATCCGCTCAACATGTAACTGAGAGAGTGTTTTCTGAACTTTCCAGATAGGATTGGGATGTGGGGTTTAACAGAAGATTACGAGCTGCATTAGCCAGTGAACATGCAAATATTTGCCTTCTGTATTCAGAAGGCATGGTACGGAGTCATTTTTCAGTGTTGTGTCTTTCGGCATCTAGTCAGGAGCTGGTGCCAACAGATACAAAAGCGAATTAATTCTGGACACATTCAAACAACAAATTCCAGCCGACCACCTGTTTTTGGGTGACAGCTTTATGCCATTTCACTGGTTTATAAACAGGCCGGCAAATCAACTCCTCGTTTCTGAGCCACACGGAGCGAGGCCAGCTCGTTATCCTGCTCGGCCAGCTTGGTACCCTCACTCAGGCCTGTTGACATTAAGCAACGGTCAGCTTTAAGGGCTTTGCCAATTGTGAGAAGCTTCCAGAGTCACTTCCTTTCAGTGAACAGGGGGAAATTTGCAGCAAAAAAAAAAAAATCAAAAACTCTTTAAGGAGGAAAAAAAAATCTCAATACACTGGGAACCCACACCAGAAGTGAGAGTGATGCTGGAGGGCAGGTCTTTGGATGCAGCCCTTGATTAAGGCTGTCCACTCAAGTGAAAGCGAAATCGCTCAGTTGTGTCCGACTCTTTGTGACCCCATGGACTCTACAGTCCATGGAATTCTCCAGGCCAGAATAGCCTTTCCCTTCTCCAGGGGATCTTCCCAACCCAGGGATCAGGCCCAAATCTCCCACATTGCATATGGATTCTTTACCAGCTGAGCCACAAGGGAAGCCCAAGAATACTTGAGTGGGTAGTCTATCCCTTCTCCAGTGGATCTTCCTGACCCAGGAATCGGACTGGGGTCTCCTGCATTGCAGGTGGATTCTTTACCAACTGAGCCACCAGGGAAGCAGACAGCAGATCTTCCCCTCCAAGGTTTAGCAGACGGGGAAGATCTCTGTCCCTAGACACAGAGGAGAACTGGGGGCTTCCGGAGGCATTGTTGCCAGGTCAGTTTCAACTGTAAAAGGCGAAGGGTGTGACCTGGTGCCCATCAAAGCCGCCTTGTGGGCTGGCAAAGTTGGTCTGAAAAGATCTGAGACTGGATAAAAGGGCGATTCTCTTGAGATCTACAGAGAAGAGGCTAAATCCCAGGACTTGCAAGTACTTGGGGAAACGGCAGCAGGGCCGTGAACACCAAATGCTTCTCTTCTCCAGGCTCCTGTAGCCCAGTGTGCCTTGGGCAGGGAGGACTGCGCTCTGGCAGGTGGGGAGGCCGGGTGGGAGGCAGGGGATTGCCCCTGTGGGATGGATCCAGCTGTGCAAGTTAGAACTGCTTCAAGCACTTTTCAGCAAATGTCCTTTCCCTTGATGTATAAACATACATCAAGATGAACTCTTGTACCAACTCCATCAACATGAATTTGAGCAAACTCCGGGAG
Source organism: Bos mutus (assembly GCF_027580195.1). Lineage (NCBI taxonomy): Eukaryota > Metazoa > Chordata > Mammalia > Artiodactyla > Bovidae > Bos > Bos mutus. The sequence goes on along the minus strand of NC_091642.1, from coordinate 2,040,187 downwards.
ATGGTGAAGGACAGGAAGCCTGGTGTGCCGCAGTTTCTGGGGTCGCCAAGAGTCAGACACGACTTAGTGACTGAACAACAGCGAATCGTGTAATGGTGTGCTTTGTATGTAATCATGCACCATTGTAGACGTGTGCAGTGTAGATACGTGTGCTGTATGCACACACATGTCCATGCAGGCACACCTTGCTTTATTGTGCTTAAGATAACTATGTTTTGTTTTTTTTAATAAAAGGAAAGATTGCGACAGCCCCGTGTTCAGAGAGAGAGTCGGCACCATTTTCCCAACAGCGTTGCTCGCTTCCTGTCTGCATCACGTCTTGGTAATTCTCACATTACTTCAAGCTCTTCGTTATTATCGTACATGTGTTGGAGATCTGTGGTCAGTGATCTTTGAGGTAACTACTGCCACTCAGATGCGGAAAGCTTGGGTGACGGTTAGCGCTTTTTAGTAATAAAGTAGATTTAGTTCAGGTGTGAACATTTTTAGACATAATGCTATTGCATACTTCATAGGCTCCAGTATAGGAGCAAAAAAATGCTTTTATACCCCCTGGGAAACCAAAAAATGTATGTGTGAGACTTGATTTATTGTGACATTAACTTTACCGGAAGCAAACCCACAATACCTCTGAGGCTTGCCAAGGCAGCATGTATAGTTCTTGGGTTGGCCAAAAAGTTCATTTGGGTTTTTCCATAATATTAACGGAAAAACTTGAACAAACTTTGCAACGCAATATACATGCATAGCTGTGTATGTAATAAGCATTGGCTTTTTCTGATGCATAGAGAGACCAGCAATATGGCAACTGTCTCTCTCACACGCGCACGTCTGCCAGCGGGGGAGGCTGGAGAGAATCCTCAGCACCGTTCAGCCTTGACCTTCAGCTCACAGGGGCCCATCTGCTCATCTTGGTTGATGAGTTAACTGGGCCGTGTGTCCACATAGCACCATGAGACACACGGGAGGGTCAGGGGAAGGTAACCTGAGGAGCCACCATCACAGATCTCCCCCTCAGCTGTCGGCAGACACGTGGAAGCCACAACAGGCAGGGCCTGTGTCCCCTTCCTTGGACCCTACGCTATCTTTCTGTTTAAAATGATGATTATATTCGTTTTCTCTGGCTTGCTGTGGCTGTGCTGGGCCCTCGCTGCGCACACTGGCTCTTCATTGCTGCGTGTGGGCTCACTAGTTGTGTGCAGCTTAGTCACTCCACTGCACGTGGGATCAGGGATCGAACCTGCGTGCCCTGCAATGGCAAGTGGGTTCTTAACCACTGGACCCCCGGGAAGTCCCTGCATCATGATTCTTTTAAACGAAAGTGATGGCTCTTGGGGAGAAGGGCACTTTGTGCTTAAACAGTCAGCCTGAGCTGTCCTGTATTTAGTATTTCCATTGGTCAAAATAAATAAATAAAAGCACCTTCCCAGCCCCCACCCTGGATCTGCCCATCTCAGTGACGTGATCCTGCAACAGTCCAGCTGCTGGTTTCAAAGACTGATGTTTGTTCAAATGATCCAAGTCGACAGCTTTATAATTGTGTCCGCTCTATTCCTGGATTTAATGGCTTTGTAAATAGGGGGCATTCACCAAATTATTCCCCAGGGTCAGGGAGGGTCTTTCCTATTACGGACAACTGAGTTAGAAACTCACTTCAGAAGGTGTTTCTTGTTCCAATTTGTTAGTACTAAAATTACATTTTATTCCTTCTAAATGCAAATTAATCAAGGCTGTGACTTAAACTTAAAGGCTGTTCCAGCTCACCGGAAATTAATCTGATACTCCGCACCAGCGTGGCTAGCCTGGGCAGCAGGTCCTGTCTGCGCCGCCCTGCAGGACAGAACCACGTCCAGGACCACCTGCTGCTGCCCCCGGGAGGCCCCGCCGGTGGGAGAGGGCCTCTGCAGTCCTGTTCTGCATGTGTCCGGGAGGCCCCGCCGGTGGGAGAGGGCCTCTGCAGTCTTGCTCTGCACGTGTCCGGGAGGCCCCGTCGGTGGGAGAGGGCCTCTGCAGTCTTGCTCTGCACGTGTCCGTGATGACCAGATGCGGCTTCTGCCCGGCCGTCTTTCTTAGAGACTCAGGCTTCAAGAGGCTGGAGCATCCTGTTTCCAGATTATTCAAAAGGAACGAGGGGACAGGACAGGTTGGCCCTGGACTCTGGACCTTTCCACCCAGAGAGACAGGTGTCACTTCTCCCACCACCTTGGTCAAAGCAAGCTCAAGGTCATGCTTCATGTCCTCAAGGGCAGAGGCTCTTGAGTCTTCTTTGGGCATGGAAGGAACCACATTGGAGATATCTGTAGGTAACTATCAAACCCATTCAAAGCACCTCCAGAAAGCTGGTGATGCTGAAGGTTAAAATAGACAGTCGTGGGTGCATCAGGGTCACTCACTCTGCTTCATCAAGGTGGATGCCTCACGCAGATGGAAACTGAAATGGGTCCAACTTTATTCTAGAAACATGACTCCCACCCCCAACATTCCCGTCACTGCTGGAGATGGAACTGGGCACAGCAGGTCACAGCCCACAACACAGACATGCTCTCTTCTTGGGACCCACTGAAATGCCCGCAGTCAATTGACCACTACCCCAGTCCACCACCGGGCACAGGCTACCGGCCATGAACCCCTTCGTCAGACGCACGGAGTCCACCACCCGGCACAGGCTACCGGCCATGAACCCCTTCGTCAGACGCACGGGGCCAGCGTCACCTCCCCTGCAGGAGGGGGGCCTGAGGTGGGCTGTCTCTGGTCTTGGCGCCCCTCAGGGCTGGCCTGGTCTTGGGAATGATGCTGCTGTCGGTGCAATGCCAGTGGGAGCCGCAGAGTGGTACCTGCTCCCCAGTGGGCTCTTCAGGTCGCAGGTCATGCAGCATCTGTGTCATCCCACTCCCAGCTCCCCTCTGCCCCCAGCCCCAAGGCACAGCCCTTTACGTAGGAGCACAGGGCTGGAAAGACAGCTCGTGCTGTGTCAACTCTTTCTGGTCACTTGATTGACTGTCGAAGGGCTTCACACAGCCCTGAATCCCAGGGCGCCCCTGGGGTGTGGAGGAAGGGCCAGGGCACTCAGTTCAGAGCTGGGGGAGCCCCACCTCTTCCCCCGAGCCCAAGGAGACCAAGGTCCTGCACCTTCTCAGCAGCGGGGCTAGAACCCGGGCCCCGGACGCCCAGGCCAGCCGTCACCAGTTGCGGCCAGCACCTCCCTCCTCCTGACTCAGCGCTAGGTGGTCTCCGGTCAAGGTGTCTACAGAAGCCCCTGGTAGAGGCCATAGGTTTCGGCCACACCAGGCCCTGCATTCTGCTCTCCAGCAGGGCGGCCAGGCTGAGCATCAGCCCCGGGGCAGGACGCAGGACACAGAGGGCCCCCTGGCCCTTGGCTTCCTGTTGGCTTGAGGCCCTGAGTATTCATTTGACAGAGAACTGAGCAGAGGGTCTGGAGTGGAGAGGGGGCAGAGGGGAGAAGGCAGGTCCTGCCCGCGGGGGGCAGATGCTGACCAGGGAGAGGGGAGAGGGGAGGGGGCGGGCCCTGCCTGCAGGGGGCGGGTGCTGACCAGAGATCGGAGCCTCGTCCTCAGGACAGCCGTGGCCCCTGTGCCGCTCTCCCGGGATCCACGGCAAAGCACAACATACTGGGGCTGAAAGCATCCGAAACCCAGCCTCTCAGCGTTCCGGAGACCAGGTCTGAAAGGCAGGTGCCAGCAGGCTGGCTCTTCTGGAGGCTCCGAGCAGACTCGTCATGCCGCCCCTCCCCTCTCTTCCGGCAGCACCACCACCTTGGTGCCCCCCAGGGCTGCAGACGTGCCCCCCGTTCGTCACCTCCATCCCCCCACCATGGCACGCAGCTCCCTTCCACACCTCCCCATCCCAGACACCAGCTTGGATTTGGGGTCCACTCTGAATCCAGGGCCTTAATTGAATCACACATGCAAGAACCCCAGTTCCAAATAAAGCCACATTCACAGGTGGGGTTGGATGAAGATACGCCTTTGAGGGGACACTGCTCGGTCCACCCCAGTACCCACACGCTCCGGTTTCCAGAGAAGGCTGAGGGCGGGCAGGGCATAGGGGGAGGGCAGCTGGGGGTCTGAGCCCACAGGGAGGGGAGCCAGAGAGTGAAACTGGAGAGAGACTGTGGGCCACTTAGAGACGGGAACTTTTAAATCTTGCTGAGGCTACGATGAGCCACTCGGCCAGCAGAGTAAAGTGCGGGTGGGGTGGGGCCGTGGGAAGGAGGGGGCTCCTCTGAGGGCCCCAGAGACCTGGTCTTCAGGAAGGTGCCTCCAGCGGACCTCGCATGTGAGGAATCCACTACCCAAAGCTAAATTATCAGCATTCTGCCCGAAATTGCAAGGCCAGTGACGCCGTCCTAAGGAATGAATGAATAAGTAAATGAGTCAAGTCAATAATTTATACTCCGAGGGTTTCAGTATTAACACAATCACTGCTCCGTTTGTTAAATTTTAAAAATGAGAACAAAACACTAGAAATTAGACGATTTCCCCATTCTAATCAGAAATTCTCATTCAAATGTATCACCTCATATCACAATGTAGAACATGTTATTATACTGAATAATCAGATAATGCCGTTCAGGTTATAAGGCTCAGAACTAAGCCTCAAGGAAAGACAATAAGCCTGGAATATTAAACATGGAGTGTAGAGGCCTAGGCGTTGGGAGGATGCATGGTTTCCGGGTGGGAATCTTCCACGGCCTGGGGAGTGACTGCGGGAACCTGGAGCATTCTGGCCCAGTTCCCTGTGGACGAGCTTTACCAGCACCTCATCTGGACCCAGGCCCAGGGGACCAGGGGCTTCAGAGACAGCACGTACAGAAGCTCACGATAGATTTCGCGTTCAGTCGAAAATAGGTGCTGTAAGAAGCTGCTCACACGTGTCAAGTTCTTAGAGGCACAAAGACAGGCTTTGGTGCCGAAACTGGAGGCCTCCTGCGTTCAGTCAGCACAGCTTCCACTGCCCAGCCTTTCTTTTCAGGAAAGAAGGAAAATTCTCCCCTTTTCAGCCATCCTTTCATTTCAATTCTATGAAAGTGCATGTAACTTTATAAATCTTTTTAAAAGATACAGTTTTGTAAATAATATTCCGCTAGTTTGATTTTGACTATAAATATCAGGTATGCTATTTGGGGGTTTTAAGTTTTATTGAATTTTATTAAAAAGGAAAAGTCGTACATTTCTAGAATTTTTTTATGAGTAAATGTAATGTACTGAAAAAAAATTAAATGTGTGTTTCTAGTGAGCAGCGTGAGAACTAGAGTGGATCTCAGTGTAGAGCCGCGTCATCACTGTGGCGGATGCTGTGCTCTGCATTTGAACCCCTGAAGCTGCTCTCACGTTTGTCTCCAGCTGATGACACGTGACTGAGTGCCTGCTTCTCTCTTTAGCTCTCTTGCTTTTTGCTGCATATGTTCTGAAGCTCCAGAATTAGGCACACACGTTTATAATTGTGAGGTCTTGGCAGATATATTGTTCTTTTCATCATGAAAAGTTATTTGACTTTTAGGTGCATTTTTTTGTTCTATTTTGCATGATATTAACAATATGTGCTCGGAGAAGGCAATGGCACCCCACTCCAGTACTCTTGCCTGGAAAATCCCATGGACGGAGGAGCCTGGTGGGCTGCAGTCCATGCGGTCGCTAGGGGTCGGACACGACTGAGCAACTTCACTTTCACTTTTCACTTTCATGCATTGGAGAGGGAAATGGCAACCCACTCCAGTGTTCTTGCCTGGAGAATCCTGGGGACGGGGAAGCCTGATGGGCTGCCGTCTATGGAGTCGCACAGAGTCAGACACGACTGAAGCGATTTAGCAGCAGCAGCAGCAACAATATGTGTTAATGTGCTTGATATTTTCATGCACGACTTTCCTTCATTTTATTCTTCAAATCGATCCTTTCTGTTGGACCAATTGAGTGGTTTTTCCATCTTCAAGAAAAAGCAAAAGCTCTATCTGCTTTTTTTCTTTTTCTCAGATCTCGTGTTATGACTTCCTAGTAAGTTTTTCACTTAATTTTTGACTTTCTTGAGCTGTCGATTTTCCGTTTGGTTCTTTTTTAACTGTCTCTGTATAGATGAGAATCTCTGTTCTGACAGTGTATGTTGATTTTTTTTCAACACATTAAGAGGAGCTCCTCAGAGTCGTTGCCGATCGCAGCACTGGGGGTGTCTCCGTGTCAGTTACTGTTGAGCCTCTTTTCACTCTTAGTTCAGGTCACATTTCACTCTTTATACTTATTATTATTATTATTGGACAGTGGGCGTTATGAGTGATGTGCCGTGGAGACTCTGGCTATTCCTCTGTTACTCTAAAGACTGAATTCTGTCTTAGAAGGCAATTAACTACTTGGAATCATCTGTTTCCTCTGTAGGAAGAAACAGCTAAAATCTCAACTCAGTTATTTCAATTTTCAATCCTTATTCTCTACCTGCCCCTCCGTGGACCCTGCCCCTCCACGTGGAAGGCGACTTCAACCATGAAATTAAAAGACGCCTGCTCCTTGGAAGGAAAGCTATGACAAACCTAGATAGCATATTAAAAAGCAGAGACATTGCTTTGCCAACAAACGTCCATCTAGTCAAAACTATGGTTTTTCCAGTAGTCATGGATGAGAGTTGGACTATAAAGAAAGCTGAGCACTGAAAAATGGATGGTTTTGAACTGTGGTGCTAGAGAAGACTCTTGAGAGTCCCTTGGACTGCAAAGAGATCCAACCAGTCCATTCTGAAGGAGATCAGCCCTGGCATTTCTTTGGAAGGAATGATGCTAAAGCTGAAACTCCAGTCCTTTGGCCACCTCATGCAAAGAGTTGGCTCATTGGAAAAGACTCTGATGCTGGGAGGGATTGGGGGCAGGAGGAGAAGGGGACGACAGAGGATGAGATGGCTGGATGGCATCACTGACTTGACGGACATGAGTTTGAATGAACTCCGGGAGTTGGTGATGGACAGGGAGGCCTGGCGTGCTGTGATTCATGGGGTCGCAAAGAGTTGGACATGACTGAGCGACTGAACTGAACTGAAAAAAGACACAGAACACGAGAGCTGTGATTTAAGTTTTACTTGGGGTAAAAGAAGGCTGCAGCCGGGAGACTGCACCTCAGATATTAGCTGGGAAACCGCTCTAAAGATGCAGTGGGGGAAGGTCAGTATATAAGGTTTTGGTGAAGCGGGAGTTCAGTGCAAGGAAGCACTTATCTTACAAGAGGTTTTCTGCTAGTCAGGAGGAGTTGATGTCAGCATGAAGGGATTTAGGGCTTTTCTAGATATGAGGAGATACAAGGATTAGGATCGTGAAATCAGGTCCTGAAAATATCTATCAAAAGGCGTATTCCATTAGTTTTCCTGGAGCACAAAGCGCCTCCTTGTCTTCCCTGAACTCCCTTCAGGACCTGCTGAAGGTCAACAGCCACAGCAGCACAGGGTTCCATCCCCACAGAGGCAGATGGCAAATGCCCTTGGCAGGCGCCAGTTTGCAGCTGACACTGGCAAAACTCACCCACCCACTCGATGTTCAACACAGCTTCCCTCCAGGTTCCTTTGCTTTGGGTCTCCCTCAGTGCCTGCCCAGAGCTGCTGCTGCTAAGTCGCTTCAGTCGTGTCCGACTCTGTGCAACCCCATAGACGGCAGCCCACCAGGCTCCCCCATCCCTGGGATTCTCCAGGCAAGAACGCTGGAGTGGGTTTCCATTTCCTTCTCCAATGCATGAAAGTGACACGTGAAAGTGAAGTCGCTCAGTCGTGTCCGACTCTTAGCAACCCCATGGACTGCAGCCTACCAGGCTCCTCTGTCCATGGGGTTTTCCAGGCAAGAGTACTGGAGTGGGGTGCCATTGCCTTCTCTGTGCCCAAAGCTACATTCTTTAAGAATAGTTTTAGTCCAAAGTACGATTATTATCTGTGAGCAGGTTAGTTTGCTAAGCTACTGTCATTAACCTCTAATGGAATCTTGCTAATGATCTGGTTAAGTAACACTGATTCTGGATTCTTGAGGAAGAATGTTTAAAAGGCTGTATTTCAGATCTAGGCAAAAGCCAGAAACTCAGCATGATGGTGACAGTGGCCTTAATCATTTGTCTCCACTTGTCAGCTTACCAAAAAAAAATCATTCTGTGATTAAATTATAAAGTGCTAAAATCAGAGTATGATTATTGAGCCCGAAAAGACTGCTGCTCAGATTTCTGTACAGTTCCCTAGGGTTTCCAATCAAACAGTGTCAGGGACCATTTGATTGATTATTTTGGTGCTGGTGTCCTTGATGTATGGTACCTAACAAGTTAGCCGATTGCCCGAAGTGTTCCAGGTTTTTCCTTCCTGAATCACAGGGTGATCCCACAATGTGAAAGACTGCATAGTCACCCTCCTGAGAGCAGAGCGCTCTGAACACAGGTGGCTTCCCTTCATGGACACCAGGGGCCAGAGGGGCAGCTCTCTGGCATTAGAGCCAGGTCAGATGCCCATCTGGGCAGGTCCACGCCTGGCTGCGGAGGCCGGACTTCACCCCGACAGCCATGAGAAAACGCTTCAAGCAGCATCAAGGAGTGGATGGTGGAAAGGGACTTTTTTCCTAGCTTGTTTATTTACTTAATGTGTTTGTCATTTCAAAGTTGTGAAAAATACTCATTTATAAACTGAGGCTGACATAGTCAAAGCTATGGTGTTTCCAGTAGTCATGTACAAATGTGAGAGTTGGACCATAAAGAAGGCTGAGCACCAAAGAATTAATTGATGCTTTCGAACTGTGGTGTTGGAAAAGACTCTTGAGAGTCCCTTGGACTGCAAGGAGATCAAACCAGTTCATTCTAAAGGAAATCAACCCTCAGTATTCATTGGAAGGACTGATGCTAAAGCTCCAATACTTTGGCCACCTGATGCGAAGAGCCAACTCATTGCAAAAGATCCTGAAGCCAGGAAAGATTGAAGGCAGGAAGAGAAGGGGGCAGCAGAGGATGAGATAGTATTCAACTATCACCGACTCAATGGACATGAGCTTGCGCAAGCCCCGGGGGATGGCGAAGGACAGAGGAACCCGGAGTGCTGCAGTCCACGGGGTCACAGGGGTTGGACGTGACTTAGCAACCCAGCAACAAGGAGCAGGAGGTAAGAAGAGGCCCGGTGACACAGGAGGAGAAGGCACAAGTGTCGAGGCAGGCTCTGCAGGGGGTCTCGGGGGTGGGACTCAGGCTTGGATGGAGGGACGAGCTTGAGTGGAATGAGGGGCTTTCTTCCATTTCGACAGATGGAGAGATGGGTGCAGATGCAGATGTTTGCAGCTGAGAATGAACCCTGCCTAGTGTGTGAGGAGCAGCACCGGCACTTGGTACTGGGCCCTCCGCAGGTGAAGACACCTCCCTGCTTTCCTTGTTACTCGGACAACACAGACAGATGGGCCCCTGACGTTTTCACCTTCTCATCGGAGAGCAGGGTGCGGGGATCACCCTGCCAGCTTACAAGAAAAGGAGAGGCATCTCTGCAGAATTAAAGATCGACAAGCCGTCCTTTATTTGGGGGACGAGGAGCAGAGGTTGAGACAAGACCTGGGAAAGGTCCCGGGTAAGCCCCCCAGCCTCCCTGCCCCCACTTGCTCTGAGCACACAGAGCCACCAGCAGAATCAGGCTCACTACAGAGCCCCTGAGAGGAACAACCTGGCATTTCCTGTTTAAAGAATAGAAGGCAAGCCAGTACCAGCCATCTTCTCCTGGCAGAGGTGCAGTTCCGTGTGGGCAGTGAGGGCCCTGGAAGTGTGTCCACTGGGGCCTCTCTGTCCTGGCCCCGCTGTCCGGGCCTGGGAGGGGCATATGGTGAGGTGCCCTCCAGGGATCCAAGGTGCAAGGTCAACAGATCCAGAGGGCAGAGACAGCCAGGCCCCCACACTAGGCTTGTCTCACCTTCCGCGAGCGTGTCGTGTCCAGATGGGGGTGGCTGAGGCAGAGTCTGACTGCGGCTGCTGTCTGGACCGCTGGGCACAGTGCAGACTCCTGGGGGTCTCAGGCCCCACTCCATCCGGCCGAAGCGGCTCACCAGTCCCTGCACTTCGGGCTCCAGGCTCAGGGACACCAGACACCGAGGTTCTGCTGGCTCTGCCCATCTTGGCTCACCACCCTACCCTGACTGGAAGTCACCTGCCCTGCAAGGACCACCAGCAGGCTCAGCTGAGGGCTGCCCAGGCTCTGCGGCTTGTTATCAAAGGAACCTGTCGTCTTGACTCCCTCGCAGGCTGCAAGGGGTCCAGCTTCACTTCTGCTTCCCCCCAGTCCCAGGAAGCCTGCTGGTTTTGTATCCCTCCCCGCGGCCCACACTTCTGGTGACCACCCTTCTACTCTGCTTGCATGAGGTCAACTTATTTTTTGGAGTCTGCACGGATCACACCGTGTTCATTTCTTCCTGTCTGGCTGATGTCACCTAGCGTAGCATCCTCTAGGTCCATGGTGCTGTTGAGATGGCAGGCATCCTCCTTTCCCGGGGCTGAGGGCTGTTCCACGAGTGAGTCCCACGGTGTCCTCATCTGTCACCCGCTGGCGCGCACCCAGGCTGCCCCTGACCTGGCCTGTGAGCGGGGCTGCAGGGACCCTGGGCAGGCGGGCGTCTCTTCCAGACACTGGTTATGCTTCCTCTGGACGCATAACCCACAAGCGGGATTACTGGAGGATATGGTAGCTCTATTTTTACTTTTCTGAGGAACTTCCATTCTGATTTCCTTACAGCCTTTCCAGAATATCTGCTTCTTGAGGCCGCTTGTCCTCGCCACGACTTGAGTGGCCTTTCCAAGCTGCTGGCTGACGGCTGAACACGCGGACTTGGCACCTGACCTCGTGTCTCTCGTCACCCGGGCACTTCGTGAAACTGACACCTGGGACCCACCCCAGAGTCTCCGACGTAAATGGTTTGGGGAACAGCGTCTGGGGTTTGGCATTATTAAGGCTTCCCCGGTGATTGGAAGTTCAGGCAGAGATGGGCCCTGTTACCCTGCCTCCCGCGCAGGACATCGGGAGGTACGCCTGGACCCCTGGTCCTCAGAGCCGCTGGGTCCATCGGCGGGGAGCCGTGAGCTGCTGTCTTTTTGTCTTCAGGGGAGACACCACCTCCTGGATTCCATATACAGCGGGCGAGGGCTCTTCTTCTCAGACACTCACCTTCCCTGAAGAACCATCCCACGGCGAGCCTCCCTGCTGAGGACCGGCTTCCTGCCCCTGAAATGCTGAACTGAAGGAGCCTTTAAAGCTGCTGATTCCCGGTGGCCTGCTGCGGGCCCTCTGCTGGACTCCTCGCCATCACTCCCAGGCTTTTGCCCTGGAGACTCGGGCCTGCCTGCAGACGCTGTGGGGGCTGGGGGTGGGGCTGTCTCTTCCTTCCTCTGCTGCAGGCTCTGAGCACAGAGCAGCTAGAAGCCTCCAGCTCACAGGACGCCCTGGTGGGATCTGGGGGCCTCCACGCCTTGGGGAGAGGCCCTGTGATCCTGGGAGGGCTCTGGTCCATGTGGTCCTGGGGGCTCCCACACCCGCAGAGGCCGCTGCTCAGGATTCAGGATGCGAGCTCCTCCTGCACTGGCTCAGTCAGAAGCAGGAAGACCAGACACAGGCAGGGACTGGACTCTGGCTCAGTATTTGGTGGGAATACGATTCCACCTGTTGAGCTACCTGAGGCTGAGAGATCTATGTCCATGGCTCCTCTCACGCCTCACAAAAGCCTCCGACAGCCCCGGGGCCGGCCTGGCCATGCCACAGCCCTTTGTGTCCTGGATTTGCCCACAAGTGTGATCTGGTCTCACAGTCAGGGTGGGAGGCAGCATAGGGGACTGAGATCTTTGCGAGAGTCCAGCCTGCACCTTCTCATCCTGGCTGAGCGGGCTGTGGCACGGTGACACGGAAGGCTTAGACTCTCCTCCTAGAGCAGCTAGGTCTGTCCTGGCCCGAAGTGCTGCTGAAGATGGAGAGAGGTCCCCGCGGGGACAGGGAGAGGTTCCTGTGGGGATGGGGGGATGGGGAGAGGTCCACATGGGGATGGGGAGAGGGCCCTATGGGGATGGGGGGATGAGGAAAGGTCCCCGTGGGGATGGGGAGAGGTCCCTGTGCAGAATGGGGGATGGGAGAGGTCCCCATGGGGATGGGGGATGGGGAGAGGTCCCCATGCAGAATGGGGGATGGGGAGAAGTCCCCGTGCAGAATGGGAGATGGGGAGAGGTCCCCATGCAGAATGGGGGATGGGGAGAGGGCCCCGTGGGGAGGGAGGGATGGGGAGAGGTCCCCTGGGGATGGAGAGAGGTCCCCATGGGGATGGGGAGAGGTCCACGTGGGGATGGAGGGATGGGGAGAGGGCCCCATGCAGAATGGGGGATGATAGAGGGCCCCTGGGGATGGGGAGAGGCCACACACCAGCCTGCAATCAACATCCCTGACTCTCGCCTGCTTGTCTGGCCACAGAAACGATGAGGGTGTGAATTCCAGTTGATGCCACCCAACAAGTCACTTAACAGAGCTTTCTCAGGGCCAGCACCTCGTTTCTTGGAACAGTTTTCTGTCTTGTGTGACAACAGGGTTCTGGTTTTAATAACGAGAAGCCCCTAGCCCTCCATTCCGAGAATGCCCCTGGGTGCGGCCGGAGTGTCCAGGGCTTGCTGCTGGGATTCTGTGTGCCCTTCCTTCCTCAGGAAGCTCGGTGGGGAAGGACCAGCTTGTTAACATGCTTCCCCGCTCCTCCTGCTAGCCCCATTCTCTGCCAGTCTAAGAGGATGGGTCATCCATACCGATGAAATAAGAACCTGTTGAGAGAAAGATTGTTTCCTTTGCATTAATCGATATGTTATTTAGTTAGGAAGTTAAATTACCTGCACAGTGACCTTGAAGTGCTAAAATACGGATGGTTTTTATAAGCTGGGAATGAAACCCAGGAACACGTCTAAATCAAAAGTTTTGTGATAAATGAAGAGAGCAGAATTAATCCGATATTTATGGCCGTTTGAGTCTGTTTTGTGCTGCCAACCATGTGGAAAGAAATCAGATTTCTGCTCCAGAGCAGAAGAGCCGAGGCCCCTTGGAGCGCTTGGAGCCACTGAGGTCTGCGCTCACTGAATCCGGAGCTGCACCGGTGCTTGAAACAGCACCTTTCCTGCGAGTCCAGGAGCTTCCTCTCCCCTAGTACGTGGGGCGGGGGGTCCCTGCCTCCCAGGAGCTTCCTCTCCCCTAGTACATGGGGCGGGGGCTCCGGACAAGGGGCAGCTGCAGCATCACCTGGCCTGGTCCCCCGTCTGTTGATCCAAACCCGTGTTCACAAGATGCTCTGTAAGTCTTACCAAATAACTGCACCCTGCAAGCCATTCGGTTCCAGTTGACAGCCAAAAGTGCTGTGTAGGAGGTGGGCGTTACAGCCTGGAAAGCACCTTGCTCTCCCCATCCGGTTCTCTCACTGGATACAGCATGTTCACTGGGGGACGGGGAATGAGGCTGGGGTGCTCACAGGGGCCACCGAGGCTGGGATGCCCGCAGAGCGATGGCGCCAGAACCTGCCCCTCGTCCACGCCAGCTCCGGGTCGTGCAGACCACTCCCGCGGGCTCTTATTAGGTCCCGGAAACAACTTCAGTGTTTAAGACACACGGGGAGAATCCGAACTGGACCAGGATGCTCCACGGGTGTTCTGTTTCTGTTTGAAGGCTAGACCCTGACCCAGGGATTAGCTCAAAATTCCGTGAAAATATCCATCCTGTGCATCACTCAGACCAGTTGAAAGTCTCTTGTTTGCATCGTGTGTGGTGTCTTTTGGTGCATCGGATGTCATCAAGCTGTGTTGCCTCCAGAGAGACAGAGAGAGAGTCTGGTCCCTCCAGGAAAGGAATCCTGCCTGCCTTCTTTACGAGAAGGGCTCCCTGGCTGATAAACACTTGAGATGGTGCTCATCACCTGGGAAACCAGTGCAGGTGTGGAGAGTGGGGTCCACAGGATTTCCTGTCCATTGCCGGGGCGTGGGGGGTATTAATTAGTGTAATTACTTGGGGACACAGTTTGACATTCTCTCCTCAAGTCCTCCTCCACAGACACTTCATTCCTAGAGGAATACCCACAGGGGGACTGCTTGCCCGTGGACACCTGGAGACAGGCATTAGTATGTTCTCAGCAGCACCACTGACAACAGCAAAGCCCTGGGAATAAGCCAGCTGCCAATCAGCGCAAACGGACGAATGAAAACCGGGGCAGGCACTCGGCAACGTATGTTCTAGCATCCAATTGAATAAGCGCAATAATGCAACCCAATATGGCTTAATCTTAGCAGTATAACGTTAAGTGAACAATTAAAGCCTGAAGGTTACAGGCAAGAGAATGCATCTCTATAAAGTTAACTGTAATGAAAATAAAGCATGTAATTTAAAGAAAAATATAGAAATTGGAAAACAAAGGAATGACGAGTTTGGGATTGAGGAAATTTGCTTTGGGTGGAAGGAGGCGAGGGAAGGGGTGATCCAGCACAGGTTAGAAGTGGTTTCCTTTTCTCTTTTTGATCCTGACTTTCATTTTTGACCGTGGATTTGCAGACACTTATAATATAATAAAAATAACTAAATAAAAGTATAACCAAAGGGAAGAGCTGCATATTATGAATAAAGTTTATAGTCAGAGAACTCTACTATGCAAGGACTAATTTAAAAAATAATATATTTAATACCACAACTTTCTTCTAAGGTAAATATAATTTAAAAGATACTAAATTTCAAACCAGGAAACAAAGGCAGTTTCTAAACCCAGGCTGCCTAGAACACAGTCCAAAGCCCATTTAAAAATTGTAGGCACAGCTCATTCAAGGTTTTGAAGAACCGAATTGAAATAAAAAGTGTTTTCAGGAAAATGTGACTGTGTGCCTGCTAAGTCACTTCAGTCATGTCCAACTCTGCAATCCTATAGAGGTAGCCCGCCAGGCTCCTCTGTCCATGGGATTCTCCAGGCAAGAGTACTGGAGTGGGTTGCCATGCCCTCCTCAAGGGGATCTTCCCAACCTGGGGATTGAACCCAAGGCTCTTAGGTCCTGCATTGCAGGCAGGTTCTTGACCACTCACGCCGTAAAACCAGCAAATTAACTGCCTTCAGACCCTGCTCGAGGGAACTCTAAGAGATGCACTTCTGGGGAACGACAGGGCCCTCAGGAGGAAGATCTGAGGGGCAGCGAGACAGCTGAATGAGGTGAAGACTAAATAAAAGCAGACTGTGTAAAATCACAGACACGGGCTCTCTGGTGGTGAAGCAGCATGGACGGTAAGGAGCCCAGCAGAAGATGGGGAGCTGGGTCGGAGCCCAAGTGCTTGGGAGACTCCACCAGTCGGGAAGAAGAGGAGGCTATTGATTATCCAGTCTTTCAGCCTGCCATGGAAATTTCCAGCATAACCATGAAAGGACAGCACTCGGGCACTGGCGGGGGCTGTGGGGTGAGTGCTTGGGGGAGTGGGATGCGGGGGGTGGGTGAGCTTCAGGAAGGATGGCTGGGCAGACAGAGAGACCCCAGACAAGACGGGCCCCTCTGTCTGTAAGCCGCAGGTGGAGAGCCACGGCAGAGACCTTGCAGGGGGTCTGCCTGCAGGGTCTCTGGGTGGGATCAGGGCTGCACGTGTCCCTGGGGGAGCCTGGGCCCTGCACACAGCGGGCCCTTGCACAGGGAGCTCATGGCAGTCCAGGCACACTCTCAGCACCTCTAAGGGCCTTGGGCCTTAAAAATGCAGGTGGGTTTCCTTTTCTAATAAACAGTAAGGGTTGCAGGATGTTTCGAGCACACACACCGGTCCCTAAGCTGTTTGACGAAGCTGGTATGAAGAGCTGCTCTCCCACCAGCATGTATCCACACCAAAGCTGCTCTCACTTGTGCGCAGCTCGCTAACGTTGCAGGAAGTGGAGCAGGTTTCAGCAGCTTTCTCTGGTGGCTCGGTGGTAAAAAATCTGTCTCCAATCTGGGGGACTTTAGCTTGATTCCTGGTCTGGAAAGATCCCACGTGCCATGGAGCAACTAAGCCCAAAGTAGGAGTGTCAGTCTCTCATCTGTGTCCAACTCTTAGTGACCCCGTGGACTGTAGCCCACCAGGCTCCTCTGTCCATGGGATTCTCCCGACAAGAACACTGGAGTGGGTAGCCATTTCCTTCCCTGGGTCTTCTAACTCCGACCCAGAGTTAGCATCCAGGTCTCCTACATACGGGCAGGTTCTTTACCGTTTGAGCCACTGGTGAAAGTAAAGTGAAAGCCGCTCAGTCATATACAACTTTTTGCAACCCCATGGCTACACAGTCCGTGGAATTCTCCAGGCCAGAGTACTGGAGTTGGTAGCCTATGCCTTCTCCAGGGGATCTTCCCTACCCAGGAATCGAACTAGGCTCTCCTGCATTGCAGGCAGATTCTTACCAACTGAGCCACCAGGGAAGACCCTAACTAAACCCAAGGGCCAACCACTACTGAGCCTGTGCTCTAGAGCCCAGGAGCCTCAATTATGAGCCCACGTGTTGCAGTTCCTGAAGGCCACGTGCCCTAGAGCCTGTGCTCTGCAACGAGAGAAGCCACTGCAACGAGACGCCTGCTCTCCGCACCTGGAGAGTGACCTCCGCTCGGCACAACTAGGGAAAGCCCGTGAGCAGCGACGAAGACCCAGCACAGCGAGAGTGGTGAATAAGCAATGGCTGAAAATGGAGCAGGCTTCATATTCTGAGAGTGTGCAAACTTCAAAGGCAAAGTCTTTCTTTTCTTACAACTTGTGGCAGTAAATAAAGAAAGAGAGAGATTTGACAGCACAGCCATCTCTCGAGCACCATCACTAGCGCCTCTGAAAAGGACTCTTGCTTTGTTTTCTTATTCCTACAACGAGAGCTACTCTTCTCTGGCTTTTTGGGTCCTGAAGTATGTCAAACCCTCAGTTGACATCGTTCTAGGGCAAGTCAACCTCTTTGGTACTCAACCAAGGGTTAATCATCTTTTCTTGTTTTCAAAATTAGTTTTCCCCTTGAAATAGTATTTTTCTCTTCATATATCAAGATGTCAGTATAAGCACTTTGGAAACTGGAACATTCAAGGAGTCTTAACTTGGCAGAAAGAGAAAGGGAGTCATGTGAAAAGAGAGTGGATGTTGCGTCTGAGTCAGTAAGACGTGCTGAGAGAGGATGGGTTTCTGAGAAGTGTTTCCTTTGGTCAGAAGAGGTGCTTTGATCTCCGACCAGGATGATGTATTAATATCTAGAGCAATTCTGTATAGTTGAGAAGGAACTCTTTTTGATAAAATGAGAATAACACTAGTAATATATTAGAGGCTTGTTACTGAGATCAAATAGGCTCATGTGAAGGGAAAAGTGGATAAATTTTAATTCTAAGTGTCTGGTTTAATCTGTGGTAAAAATTCTGACAGGGTCCGTGCCTGCAACCCCCAGAGGGGGCCTGAGAAAGGGGACAGAGCTGAGCCAGGCTTGGGAGGAGTGAGGGGCCCAGGGTGCTCAGGGTCAGAGACAGAGATCTGCGTCTCCCAGGCCCTGGGTGCCTGCAGGACGGAACCCGCCTCCCGACGCCCCGCAGAGGCCAGGCGTCCGAGGGCCCCGCAGGCCCCACAGGGACCGAACCACCTCCCAGGCTCACCCTTGTTTAAGGTGGATCGGAAATCAGGAGTCGGTGAACACGTGTGTGCTGGTTTCTGTTTGCGAATTTCTTCCATCATGTTCCAGGGCAGAGCTTAGGGCCGGGCCCACCTCATCACGCAGGACGCTCACCACAAGCCCAGTGGTGGCGGGGCGGGGGCGCCACGAGCAGAAGAGTCAGAGCTGAATGAAGAGCCGAGAGGTGACGAAACACCTGCCGAAGCCTCCAGACCCCCCGCAGGGCCTGGAGGAGCCTGTCCCCCGTCCAGAGACCCCAACCTTCCGCCCGACCCCCAACCCTGCTGCGCTGTGTCCAGCCACTGAGAACATGCACCGTCCCCGTCTCCTCCACGCCCTGCTTTTCTCCAGACCGCCCCCCATTCCCCTATAATTTCCACCCACCACAGGCCGGGTTTCTGGATTCTCCTCAGCTGTTGCTCCGTAAGCTTGGCACCAAGAGCCTGAGGTGGTGCCTGTGTGTGGTCGTCCCTGCAGGGAGGAAAGCCCGTGTCTACACCAGCCTGAATGTGGGTCCGCTCTCCTCACAGGGTCCTGTGCCTGTGCCGGGGGCAGGGGGACAGGGCTGAGCAATCAGTGGGGGGAGTCCTGTGGGGTGCAGCACCCCGAGTCCAGCCCTTTTCTGGGGCAGGGGGGTGGGGTTCAGGAGCCCACCCTTCTCCTGGGACGAGCAGGGGTGGTGGGATTAGGACCGGAGAAGCTGGGGCCTGTCCTTCCTCAGGGCTGGTCCTCTGTCTGCATTAACCAGCCCACAGCTGCAGCACTTACCACATGCGTTCCCCCGATGCCTTAGCCTCTGAACTGAGCCAGCCCCGCTGAGCCCAGACCTGCCCCAGGCTGCCATCTGGCTGTCTGTCTGTCTGTCTGGGTGATGCCTGCCTGCTCCCGGAGTCCCAGCTGTCACACCTCCCTGCTGTGGTCCGAGGGTTCATGTCCCTCCCAAAATCATGTTGGGACTCTAACCCTCAGAAGGGATGGTGTGAGTAGGTGGGCCTTGGGGAGGTGCTGAGATCCTGAGCGTGGCGCTGCTATCCCTGGGATCAGGGTCCTTCTAAACGAGGCTGCGGAGAGCTCCCGCACCCCGTCCACCCCGCCAGAACCCAGTGAGAAGGCTCCAGCCTCGAGCCAGGCAGAGGGCCCTCGGCTGACCACGCTGAGGCCTTAGATCTTGGTCTCTCCTGCTTCTGGAACCGCAAGAAGTAAATCCAGGGTACGTTTAATCCACTCAGCCCGCGGCGTTTTATCACTGCAGCCCAAGAGGGCTGGGACCACCCCCCCCGCCGAGGTCAGAGCTTCCTCAGACTCTTCGCTGCCCTCCATGGGCTCTGACGGGCCGTCTGCCGCCCCAGCCCCTGGAATCCCTGCCTCCTGCACCGGGATCACCTCCTCTGTGTTGGCGACGCCTGCCCACTTCTGAGCCTGGGGCTGCGCAGTGGGCTTGCTCCAATCACCAGGGTTTGTGCTGCCCGCTGGCCCCCTGCCTCCCCTCCTGCATCTCGCACCCCTGTGATTCAGGACAAGACGCACCCAGAGCCTCGGAGCCACAGCGGCTCTCAGAGTCCTGGTGGGAGGAGTGGCTGTTGCTAAGTGACTCCATGGGGCCAGTGGCTGCCCTCAGTTCGTCAGAGAGTCAGTATTCCAATCCATTTTATTGCAAAAGCAAATGTTACAATTCAGATTTCTTTTCATATGCAAAAATAATTTTATATCTTTAAATCACATAATCACTGTTAATTGATTCTATTTTATAAATGGAGCAATTACTTTGTACAAAAAAGTCAGGAAATATTCTAAAATGATATCAATTTGAATATTACTCATAAATGGTACAAATTAAATCGTTAAAGTTCATATTTTACAATGTTAAGTGACATGGCCTGTGAACAGTTTTTTTTTTTTAATCTTAAGGTTTTTACTGTCTAAAACTTTTTTTTTTTAATGAGTATATAAAAAGGGACTTGTTTGGCCTTGGTTCAAAATAACACAGATGGTGAAGAAAGCCTGTTGGTGGGTGAGTTTCTTTTGATTGAAAGCAGCGAAAACTTTCTATGATCTCTGAAGAATGAAGGACGTGTCGGGAAGGATTCTGTGGCTCACTGCCCTGGGGATGGCTGGACCCTTGGGCCCAGGAAGGAAGGGCAGTAGGGCTGAGACCCCCTGCCGCCCTTTCCGGGATGCCGACCCCTGGCTCTAAGAGCCACTGTCTCCTGTCAACAGACTCAGCAAGATCTCAGAGCATGTGTGGCTCAGGTCCCGAGAGGAAAAGGAGACGCTACACCCAGAAGGCGAAGGGCAGGCATCCCGGGCAGCAAAGCCAACGTCTGACTGCGGCAGATATTTCAGTGATGGGGCAAAAGCAGCCCAGCTCCAGGCATGCGGACCCAGACACATCATCAATTTCAGATAAGCGATCAATAACAGGTTAGGACTTAGTGGATGAAGTGTTCTTCTGCAGATTTATAACATAATGTATTATGTTTGAAATATTTGAATTCTAAAACTCAGCCTAAGCATAACTATAAAAACCATTTGAGGTGGTGCATTTTTCCTAGCTTTTTGATAATTTTCTGAGATTGGAGTCACATATCCTTAAATTATTACCAAGATAATCTAGCATTTTGTAAGAGTAGAGGAAAAATTACCAAAAATAAAATTCACACTTTGTAAAAGAAAAATTACCAAAAAAAAAAAAATTCATCACGATGTTTACAAGCTGGGAGATAAATTTTGTGGAAATGTACCTAAAAAGATTCTCTGAGTACATTTTTCTTACATTTGAATATTCATTGTGTTCAATCGATGGGAACTTGCCTCCCACATGGATTTGATTAAGGGGAATTTTTTATGTATTCATATCTGTTTCTATGTCTGTCTGTTGGTCTACCTATCCATCTCCCCACCATCTACCTACCAGCCTCTCTGACTTCCAGGCTGGCTGCCTTTTGGACCTGAGACATCTACAGACACCTGACATGTATCTTCCCACTATGGAGTCAGTTCTGATCCAGGTGTGTATGAGAAGGTCCTTAATGCAGGGGATCAAGGGGGCTCTGTGGACGCTGGCAGGAAGCTTGTGGCTGGAGCCCAGGTAGGGGACACCCGGGCCATGACGGATGAGGAGGACTTAGTCACACAAAGCAGAGAAGAGCAAGTGTGATGTGGGCACAGCACAAGCTGAGACTCTGGGGTGTGCAGAGATGGCAAGGAGCAGGTCTGGCTGAAGCCCGGGCTATATCTGGGGGTCTGTGGGGATAAGACAGTTTTCAAAGACAAGACCCTCTCATTTCCCTCAAAAGCCCCAATTGCTCTGATGGGCAGGTCCCAATGAGCACGGAAACTTGCCAAGCAGAAGGATCTCCAGAAACCTTTATTTTTAAAGAGTCGGAGCATGGAACCCAGAGGCAGGAGGGGGTGGAGGGGAAGATGAATGCAGGGGACGGTGAGGGCCTCGCTGCAGAAGGAGGGATGCTCAGCCTGTCCTGGTCCCTGTCCTGCGCCTCCCCTGGAAGAGTCTAACACGGTGACTTGGTCGAGCAAAGTGCTGGAACAAACCAGGGGCACACGGCAGCCTTCAGACTGCACCTCTGCGTCCCTCACCGGGTGCAGCTTGAACTCGTGCCTTTGTAACTCATTCCAGCTCTTTGTGGATGTGGGATTGTATATAGATCTGCTTTCTTCAGTTAAAAATCAATTTTACATGATACTTTTATTCTCAGAAGTCTTTTTTATAAGTGCAGAACTGCTCATCCTAACAAAAAAAAAAGAGCATCTTGGCTTTTCATTTGTGGTTTTAATCAGAAAAACGGTATCAAGATTCCCATTACTGGTCCAGCCTGCTGTTCTCATGAACAACAAAAGCATCATGGCCATTTCACTCCAGACTCTATACACACAGGTTCTTTTGCTTTGAGGATTTTTCTGCAGTGGTCTAATTTTAGTGAAAGTCGCTCAGTCGCATCTGACTCTTTGTGACCCCATGCACTGTACTTTATGTGGAATTCTCCAGACCAGAATACTGGAGTGGAGCCTTTCCCTCCTCCAGGGGATCTTAGTGGATTCTTTACCAGCTGAGCTACCAGGGAAGCCCATTTTAAACAAGGTCTGATTTTAAACAAGGAGCAAAGTGAAGTTTTTGTTTGCCACACTGCTGACGGCCATTGCTGTTGAGTTAGGGTGGCCGAGGAGAGAAACCTCAAAGACAGAAAAGACCAACTGAAACACATCACAAAAAAGTGTAGCCTAGGAAAGTCCAAAAGGGAGAAGAGCAAGGTGCCAGAAACTGGAAAGAATTTACCTTAGTGAAGTCAGCTATAGACATTAAAAATGCTTTACCCTCTGCCTTGATATAAAATGGTGCCCAGGAATTGATAACTCAGTAATAACTCACGTGGATGCCGCATCGCAATAGATACCTACACAGATGGATATCTTCAGCAAAGAGGAAGAATTGAACAAATAGGAAGTAATAGGCACTCTGTAAATTCAGCCTAGGGTGAGGACTCTGAAGCTGCGAATGTTCATAGAAGGAGTTCCTCCAGTAGGAGTTCCCGCTCAGACTGACAGTAAGCGTAGCTTCCATTGCTAATAAATAGGTAACAAAGCTCTTCTTTCATTTTAATTCTGCTGCTTCCAACCACAGAACAATACTGTTGTTTCATTCGATGCTGAATCTCTAACCCTGTGAGGCTCAGGTTGGCCTCAGCTCATGGGGTCAGCAGTGCCCACACCACACCCAGGGAGGCTCAGCAAGGAGTCTTACTTCCAGCGCAGAGCTGAGCTCTGACACCTTGGAGCAAAGGGAAATTTCCAGCAGGGAGTGAGGGAGCCACAGCACCTACCCTGGACTGGGGAGCCGGGCCTGGGGATCCCAGGTGGTCGGGCAGGCATCTGCGGGCCAGGTGAGGGATGCAGCCACGCTCTGCCCCCTCCTGATGACCATCCGCCATCCCGATGTTCTGGAATGCTCTTCTTACCCCTGTGCATGCAGAGCCAATTGCATCCATGGTGCCAGCGCCCTGGACAGGGAGATACCCCCCTGTCTGCAGTGACCTGGGAGCTAGGGGCTTACCAAACGGAGGGTCCCCACAGGCTGCGCTTCATGGTGGGGGCCCAGGCTGTGTCCCCTCACAGGGCTGGTGTGGAGCTGCCTCTCCAGGCAAGGGCGGCTCTGTCCTGAGTTGTGAGGAGCTTCCCTCCACCCAGAGCACAGGAGGTCTGACTGTGCTTCCCTCCAGCGCAGGGAGCCCAGGCTGGGAGAGACGCTGGCCGGCCCGCTGCATGCGTGGAATCCTGTGTGCGCGTCATCTCCGCCTGGGGGCTGGGGGCGGACAGTGGGTGTTGTCTGCACAGTGAGCTGGCAGTGAGGCTGGGGGTCATCTCCACCCAAGTGTAGCATCCTGGGGTCCCCCATCCCAAACTCTCCTCAGGGCCCTGGCAGATTCCATAGCCTGTGAGCCTGTGCTGGGGCCTCATACCTGCCTTGGTTGGCTGGACAGGCAAACCCATCACAGTTGGAATGTTTTCCCCAAAGAGGCACATCGTTGAAACTGATCTGAGAATGAAGGGCAACAAGTTTGAGAGCCTGCTTGGGTAAGGAGGGCAGATTGGAGGTATCAGTGGGTTTCTCCTTTCGCATTTTAAGGATAATAAGCTGTAAAATGGTGATTTCCGTGAGAGTGTTTCAGAGAGGCATCCTGGCAGGGGTCCCAGAATGTGCCCCCCGCCCACACTGCCCTGCAGGACACAGGGGTTTCTGTGCTGGCCAGGCAAAGGCCCAGCCCTGGGCCATCATTGGGGCCAGCCTGGTGTCCGCAGTCCTGTGGGGTTTCTGCACAGGCCTGTTTATGGGGAGCTGGGGCTGGAGGCAGCCGGGACGCCAACTCCAGCATCTCCTCTGCTCACCTCCTGCGGGCCCCCTGCCTGGTTCCAGGAGCCATTCAAGGCCCTAGGCGGCAGGAAGCACACATCTGGGACTGCCCCTCTCCAGCTCCCGAGCTCAGGGGTCAGAAGCTTGGACTGGGGCTTTATAATAGGGGCCCCACGTGTCTTGCTTCCAGGACACTATGCCCTACATCCACGGCCTCTATGCAACAACCCCCAGCCCTTGTTCTCATTCTGAAGTGTCCTGGTCTGAACGTCAAGGGATAGACCACCCCTCAAATGACAAACAATTCTGCAGGTGAGTCTGTACTGGTCAGAAATCAGCATTTCGAGACTCAAGGGGAGACCCTGCTGGCTTGCCTCCCTTTGGGGTTCTGCTCCCTGAAGACCTAGAATTGCAGAGACCACACGTGCTCCTCAACCGTGGTCCTCAGCTTGTGTTTTCAGCCCCTGCATGCTTTTAGATGGGGGTCATATCAGGTTTGTGGGAGGGCGCCGGCCAGGATCGAGTGGGGCTGCAGGGCGCCTGTGTCTGAGCCCCGCCCCATGGGTCCCTCGGGGCCAGCCCCCCAGGGCTGCCCTGGGAGGAGTGGCTTCTTCCGGGCTTCCCCCAAGGAGGTGCACCGACACGTGGCCCGTGGCAAGTGCCCTGTGATCTCTGTGTAAATCCACCAACAGTTTGCACCTCCTGTGATTGTATGTAAACATTATGCTGTCCTCTCTGCCACTGGCTTTGTTTTGGAGATTTAGCCGTCTCGATGACATCTGTGGCTCCGGGTTGCTTATTTAAATGCCATGTTGTCGTGCATTTTATAAGTCGTGCATTTTATAAGTGGACTTATCCGCATATTTTCTTATTCATGAAAATTCAACGACTCTCAGTATTTCACATCACAGCATGCATTCTTGTCCCTGTGTGCGTATGTGGGAGAGTTTCTTTCTAGGGGATCTGTTTAGAAATGCGACCCGGGGGTGGGGGCGGGGGAGGCGGGCCTCGGTTTTGTTCAGTTTCTCTACGACACGCCGCACTGTGCTCTCCTCCCACAGCTGCCTCATCTGGCGGCCGAGTCTGATGGCTTCTCACTTCACGGCAGGTTTCCCCAGTCACCTGGGCCTCAGAAACGCTCGGCATGTTTCTGGCTATGCCTGATTCCTCGTCTGTAAGTTGCCTGTTTGTCTATTGGGTTCTGCTTTTTATCTTATTGATTTGTTGACCTTTCACTCATTTATCTTAGACATTGATTATATGCATCACAATGCCTTCTCTGTCTGCATCTCGGGTTTCCATGTTTACAGCATCCGCTTTTGTTGGAATTATAAAACTTTAATGTTACCGTATTTATCAGTCTTTTCTTCTGTGGTTTTTGTTTTGTGCATCTCATTTAAGAAATTTTTGCCTACCCCAGAGTCAAAGAGGCGCTCCTAAAAGTTCTTCTAAAACCTTAAAACACACACACACAAACCTGTTTGTACATCTCTTTCTGTTCTATTTCTGATACTTAGAAGTGTATTAGATTCTATTTCTGATACTTAGAAGTGTATTAGAATCGTTTTTAAGCCTTGCTGCCTCTTTTCCTGAGATGGGTCTGAGATGGTGTATGTCCAGGTCGGGCAAATAAGAAGCAGAAATCTCGATCAGTATCTTTTAACATATAGACTTAAGTTTTGAAATCCCTTAACACTGACAAGATGCAGCCAGCCCACAGGGAGTTACCGAACCCCCTTCCCAGCCTCCTCCAGTGGTGGTGTCTCGCATAATCAAGGGTTTTTTCAAAAGCGGGAGATTGGCATCATTACCATTCAGGTGACTCTAATACAGTCCTTGTTTGGACTTGTCAGATTTTTGTGGGCTGTCTCTTGTTTGGTGTATAGTCCTGTGGAAACTTACCATAGACACGGATTCAAGTTGCCATCAGCACCACGAGGGTGCCAGACTGATCCAGCACCACTCAGGGCTCCCTCCTGCCCCCTCAACAGTCAGGGGTCATGAATTTCTTCATGCTAACCCCTGAAACTTTGCCATATCTAGAATTTCATAAAAATGGAGTCAAACAGTGTGGAACATTTGAGCCTTGATCCTGGTGGCTCAGCTGGTAAAGAATCCACCTGCAATGCCAAAGACCTGGGTTTGGTCCCTGGGTTGAGAAGATCCCCTGGAGAAGGGAAAGGCTGCCCACGCTAGTATTCCAGCCTGGAGAGTTCCATGGACTGTACTCAATGGGGTCACAAAGAGTCGGACACCCTGGAGTAACTTTCACTCTCTCTTCGTTGCTCAGCGTGATGCCCTTGAGCTCCATCCAGCCCGTGTGCCTGTCGCTGGGGGGCAATATTTCGCCCTGTGAACCGACCACAGTTGACTTGTTCATTCACTTCTTGAAGAACATTTGGGCTTGTTCCAATGTAGGGAAATTACAAGTTAAATTAACTACTAATGAACATTTGCAAACACGTGTTTGTAGTAACATACATTTTTCATTTCTCCATAAATACCTGGGGGTGTGCTTGCTGGGTCATAAAGTAGTATCTGTCTAACGTCATAGGTGCATGCTGCCACTTTTCCGAAGGGATGCGCCGTTTTGTGTCCCCCCAGCAACGTACGAGGCTCTTGTTGTTCTGTGTCCTCGTCTTCCCGTGCTACTGTCAACACTTTTCCTTTATCCATCTGAATAAGTGTGCGTAATTTTTCAGCCCAGAGCTAATTTGAATAGTACTCATGATTAATGATAGTAAATATATTTGTGTGTGCTTATTGTGATCCAGTTCTCTAAAGAAAAGACAGCTGTGAATCTTTGCTCGAGTGTCTGTTCAAATATTTTGCCAGCTTTCCAATTAGATGTTTCATTTCTTATCACTCCGTATAGAGAATTCCTAATATGTTCCAGATACAAGTCTTTTTAGATATGTGGTTGGAAAATATTTTCTCTTGGTCTGTGACTTATTTTTTCATTCTTTTAGCATGATTTTCATAGAGCAAACATTTTTAATTTTGATGAAGATCAATTTATCATGTTTTTTATTGGGTTATGTCTTTGGTGCCATACCTAGTAAGTCCTTGCCTCAGAACCAGTCAAGAAGACAGTCTCTTATACTTTCTTCTAAAATTTTTGGAATTTTCTATTTTCTATTCAGATCTGCCATCCATTTTAGTTTATATTTGTAAAAGGGACAAGGTACTGACTGCTTGTCGGGAAGATGTTCATCACTGCTATATTATTGGACTGTTACTGGATGGCCCTTTGTCGCCTCCGTTTCTTTGCTAGTTTGGGGTATTATTTTGAAGGCGTGATGGCAGGAGCTGTGGCAGCTGCTTGGGTGTCATGAAGTTAAATGATTTAAGATGAGCAATAGCATGATAAGAGTGGTGGAGTATTGCAGCAGAAAAAGTCAGCAAGCCAAACCTGGGGCCTGACACCTCCAGACTGCTTTTCAATAGATGGCCTTGTAATTTGAGACATTGGTTGGGCTTTCTTTAATTAGTTTAGTGTGCCCTAACAGACGCGCCATTCTGGTCAATGAGGTGCTTGGTATAGATGGATTATTCATCCCCTTTCTGTCAGAAGTCCATATCCATAAGCCCAACAGAGAATGGAGGAAGCCTCTCTTAAAGCCATCCCAACAAAGCCCGGCTGAGAGGGTGATCAGCCGGCCTGGGCTGTGGAAGCACGAGGTGGTCTCGCTCGGCCTGGTCGAGGGTGAACTCAGGAAGAATGGGGTTTCCACCCAACACAGGATGGAGACGTGACACAGAGGGCTCTGTGCTGACCCAGAGGGGACAGTGTCGCTGCCGGACGACGGTGACTGACCTGACGATCCAGAAAGGACAGCTATGAATCCTTGCTCAAGTGTCTGCTCAAATATTTTGCCGACTTTCTCATGAGATGGTTTGATTTGTTACCACGTAGTTTAGAGAATTCTTAATATAGTCCAGATATAATTCTTTTTAGATAGGTAGTTTGAACCCATGGCTGATTCATGTCAATGTCTGGCAAAAACCACTACAATATTATAAAGTACTTAGCCTCCAATTAAAATAAATAAATTAATTTAAAAAAAAAAAATATTTTCTCTAGGCACAGCTGAATTGCACTGTGTCCAGCTGGGCTCTGTAGTCAGGTTCCAGCTTTGATTTCCTCACCCACCCTTCTGGGAACCAGGACTGCAGCCAACCCTGGGTCACTTTGCTGCCCCACCAGCTACAGAATCCATCAAACAGTGAAGGCTTCCCAGAGACGCTCCTGCAGGAATCCCCACCTACATCTTTTATGAGCACATTTATCACGGCTTTTGAAAGCATCCAATGTTAGGGCTGTCTGTGAACCAGGCTGCAGCTCCAGAGTTCATGGCGTGGTTAATTGTGGCTAACAGGAAAATGGGGGACATATGCCAATATTTATGCAAATAGCAAGGCTGCCCAGGGCGTGTGCCCTGGGGACATCCGCTCAGTGTGGCGTCTTCCAGAGACTCAGGCCCTGCTTTCACAGGGCAATTTAGATTACTTTGCAGATTGGATGGAAATAAATTTTGAATATTAATGCTAATGGTGTCAAAGGTTCATAATCAGACTCCGCGGGCCTAATTTTAGACCCAGCAGTGTGTCTGTGGGAGAGCAGGCTGAGAGTCTCCACGGCCATTGCGATGGTGGGAGAGCGGCTGAAACTCAGCTGCTCACCATTCCGGCATCAGGAGAACTTAGTATGAGCACTGAGAAGTGAGTATCTCAGAAGCTTAAGTGCAGGCTAAGAAATCCCCCAAACATCCAGACTTTATAAAACCCGCACAGCTACTGGCCCAGGTCTGGTCCCCTAGAAGCAGTGCTGGAGATGAGGGTGTGTGTTCCACTGACGAGTTATGGGCATGGCCCTGGGGATGGGGGTGAGGGAGGAGTGTGGGGCTGGGGAAGCCAAGCGAGGGTGGGTCTGGGCTGCAGACGGGCTTCATTCTGAACTGTGGAATCTCTCAGAAGAGCACGGAAACTCATTGCCATCTTCCCATTCAGGGCCCTGGCGTCCTCTTTCAAATCAGGAAAGAGATGGAAAGAAACTGTCTTGCTACTCCTGCCATCATCCAGCTCTTCATCCTCCTGATGGTGATTTCATGCAGAGGTCCTGGGTGACACGTACCGCCCTGTGAAGGGGCCTCCGCCTCTGCCCTTGAGGAAGCTTGGAGGACACGCGGGCTCTGGACCGACAGCAGCGGAACAGGGAGCAGGGGGTGTGGGGGGACTTGGGGTCTAAGCCACGGTAGCAGCACCGCACATGCCCTGAGGGGGCCCAGCCTCGGGGTTTAGACCAGAGTCTGGAGACCGCCGAGGCTCCCTCCTGGTGGGCCTGCTGCTCCCATTCCAGGAAAGCCTCACTTGTGGACCAGGCGGCATTTCCAGACCCCTGGAGCCCAGGTGGGTCTCTCAAAACTTCCCAGAGTGGCGCCCCAGGAAGCCATCATGGGTCAGCCTGGGCGGGTGGGTGACTCGGACTGTATTTGCCTCAGCTAATCTAACCCACGGGGAGCTACTGAGGAGTTCTGATTAGGGGAGTAATCTGAGCGGTGCTTTAGTGAGGCCAACTGAGCAGGAGAGATGGAGGTGCCTGGAGGCCAGACCATAGTCCCGGCTGTCGGCTTTGACGGTCATCCTGGTAACGGCGAGGACCACTGGGCAGTGGGGGGGTCGGGTGCGGAGCAGTGCATGGGTGGTGGAGGGTGGGGAGGGGGATGAGTCTTGCCTTGATGGGGCAGGAGGCATCCACAGGGTCCTGGACTCACAGCCCGCCCTGGAGCGCAGGACCAGAGGTTCAGAAGCAAAGATGTTGGCTGGGGGCAGGCACACAAGTCCAGGCTCCCGCAGCACCGCCTCTCGCCCTTCGTGATGGATTTGGGCGGGAGGGGAGGTGGGCTGGGTCCCACTGTGACGGACTTGGCCCGGGGATTCTCAGGAGGGTCCAGGCCCCTGCCCAGCCCCTGTGCCCGCTCTGCTGTGAGTCTCAGAGCTGACTGAGTGGAGGAATGGCCTCTCCTCCCTGAGAAAGGGCTCCTGGTGTTTCAAACAACCATCACTCTGCGTTTCTGCTTTCTGGGAGCTGGGGCGGCAGCACTCACTGCGCGCGTCCTGTCCCCAGTCCTCTGTGCCGCCCCAGGAACCACGGGGAGCAAGGCCAGGCAGCCGCGGGGCCCTGAGGTCTGCAGGGGGGCTGTCGTAGGCTGGTCTCGGTGTCCAGGGTCATCTGTCGGGCATGCTTGCCTTAGTCCCGGCAGGTGGTCAGGAGCCCTGCTGGACACCCGCTTGCCTTCCCCGGGACCTGGGCCCCCGGGGTCACACTCCAGTAGGAAGAGGCTGATGCTCCAGGCACTCGAGGGTCCTCCTGTTATTGGATGACCAGGCAGCTGCTCCCAGGGTTGAGTGCTCGTCCTGCGTGTCCCCAGGGGTTTGTGAGCGCGGGTCAGGGACAGGCCAGGGTGACCAGCACGTGTGCCTGCCTGGTCATCCCCAGGGAGCTGCCCCAGGTTCCCCGGGACAGTGAGGCACAGCGGGGAGCTCAGGCCTCCCCATCTCTGTCTCCCCACACCCCCCATCTCTCCCCCCACCCCCTCCCTCTCTCTGCTCCTCTCTTGCCATCACCATGGCAACACGACAGCTGTGTTCATCCCTCCCTATCACTCTGCCAGAGCACTTAGGTGGGTGCAGCTCAACTTTTGATCTCTGGTCTCAAATACTGCACTAATTACAGCCACAGGAAGAGGCCGCAGGTCAGGAGAAGGGAAGCCCACGTGTGCGCAGCCCACCGTGAGCCAGGCCTGCTGCTGGCGCCCTGACCCACGATGCCCGTGGATCCACACCAGGAACCAGGTTCCAGAAAGGCTTCTTGTGCAGACCCCCAACACCCTGGATGCTGCATCTGCCCCTCCCCCAGGTGAGTGAGGACTTCCACAGAGCCAAGGGGGAACTGGTCTGAATCCAGATCAGGCCGGGGCACTGGAGTGCGGAAGGCAGGCGAATTGTCCTGCTGCCTGGTGAGGGCTGAGGCTCCTCCCAGCCCAGAGCATGCGCTTGGCCTACGTGGACCTCCATGCCAGGGGAGGGACCCCCCTCATCATTCCTTTAGCTTCTCCTTAGAGGGATGATGGAGGAGGAGGGGGGGAGGTAGAGGAGGGGGAGAAGGAGGAGGGGGAGGAGAGGGAGGAGGTGGGGGGGAGGAGGGGGAGGAGAGGGAGGAGGTGGTGGGGAGGAGAGGGAGGTGAGGTGGGGGGAAGGGGAATGGGCGGAGGGGGCAGGGGAGGAGAAGAGAGCAAGGGGGAAGTTCTTGTTTGAATTTTCCACCTTTAAGCATCTTGGTCTTGTGTCCTGGGGGTACAGCTTGTAAATGAGAACTTTCTCCACTAGAAAAATACTACAAAACAACTATTAAATTAAGGAGCAGGTGCCACTCAGCCCTCAATGTGTGACTAGAAAAATAGAGCAGCTTTCTGTGTTGTGAAACGGGCACATCTTTGGAGCCTGCTCTGGGCTCTGAGTGTGCAGGTTCGCTCTGGAGGGAAACAGTGATGGAAAAGGTGGGGCTCCTGGCGCCTCCCCCTCCTTCATGGCATCTAAATCCTGGCACCGGGATGGGATTTATTCACGAAATACACATTAAACAAAACAGTGACCTGAGAACACCGCGCAGAGGAACATGGGTTTGCTGCGACATTTTCTGCCTATTCACTTTTTTCATACAAAGCACCCCAGAACAAAGATTAGTTCCATGGTGACTAGAACCCAAATAAACCTGTGGTTTTTCCCCTCCTTCCGTTAAGGCCCATCTCAGCCTGGTTACATGTATGGAAGAGATACGTGTGGCTCTAGAAGCCTCCAGGCGTACATCAATATTCGGGGAAGGCTTTTTCCAGGGGGCCGTGCAGAGAAACTGCATCCTGTAACACACAGCACAGCTTCTGCCCGATTCCCCCGTCACTCTCCCCGTGGCGCCCCCAAAGCCCTTTCACATGACACCTGCCTCTAAGTCATCCCTCCCCTCCCTTGTTTCACCCCTGGCTACCCCCTTCCCGGCCACCCTCACGGATACTTAAGACAAGAGTTTGGCCCCCGTCACAGCCGAGTAGATCTTCTGGGTCTGAGAATCTCACTGGGGGAGAGACAGAGTTTAGGAGCTCAGAGACCACTCGGCCGGCCGTTGCAGCTGGAGAGAGCAGCGTTGGCAAGGTGGGCTTCCAGGGTGTCCCTGTGGATGGAGACTGTATACCCGGTCCCCTGAGGCTTCATCACCCCAGTCAGGGGCAGAGGGCCACACCGAGGGTGCTGTCACTGAGTCCTGGATGCTAGGACTGAGCGTTCCCAGGTCCGCTGGCCTTTCCATATGGAGCGCCCAGGTTTTCGGATGAGCTGGGGGCCAAGGGCAGCCCTGGGGAGTGGTACCCGGGGAGATTGGCTGCTGGCCAGCAGTGTGGTGAGGGGAGGGGAGAATGCAGGATCGTGGAGGGAAGCAGGTGTGGGAACAAGGGTGGGCGGGAAGTGGCCGTGTGGGGGTCCACCGTGGTCAGGGAGGGGTGGCGATGCTGGGACGCCGTCTGAAAGGGGCAGGGCAGGTCCCTCTGCGGGCGACCGGCCCCACGTCCTTGGCATGCGGCC
Source organism: Bos mutus (assembly GCF_027580195.1). Lineage (NCBI taxonomy): Eukaryota > Metazoa > Chordata > Mammalia > Artiodactyla > Bovidae > Bos > Bos mutus. The sequence goes on along the minus strand of NC_091642.1, from coordinate 2,008,070 downwards.
TGTGGATGGTGGTGCTGGCCTTGCCCTTGAAAGGAGCAGAGAGAGGAGGAGAGTCTGTATCAGTTCAACAACCAGGATGTTTCATCAACGCCCCGCAGCAGACGGGCGTGAGGTCTACACCTTATGGTGTGTCCGGCACCTCACCCTGAGGCTTAGCCCCGTGAACTCCAAAGGGGAAGCCCTGCTGGGCGTGGGGCCACGAGGGCTTGGGGAGGACAGGGCTGGCTGAGTGCCTGTCCTGAGGCAGGGGGTCTGCACACTGATGCACCTTTGTCTCAGCAGAGTCTCCTTCATCCCACAGTCGGTCCTGAGATCCCACTACAGGACGAATACTCCCGTAGGTGCTGGGACGAGGTCATGGAGAAAGCTGATCACATCCTTGACACAGTTACATGGTTCCACTTCAGTGGCAGGAAGAGACCATTGGGAGGGCTCCCCAGTAACAGTGCTTTGGGTTTCACAGACCTGGAACCACTCATCTGACGGGTAATAAGTAGCTCAGCTGGGGTGGGGGACGGGGTGGGCGCAGGCACAGGATGGAGCTCCTGGCAATGAGACCAGTGAGAACGGGCGACTTGCCCAGAGACTCCACGGCCACGTGGTGAGGAGGCCGGCCAGTGCTGGGAAAGGCCTGCCTCCTGCCTCCTCTGTGTCTGTCTTCCTCTCTGGGGGGTGCCATCCCGGGAAGGTGCCCCCACGGCATCTGAGACCCAGAGGAGACCCAAGGGCAGTACGTTCCTAAAAGGGGCTTGGAGGGGAGGTGACAGACAGGAGAGCATCTGCCCTGAGCAGCAGGATGTAGCGCCCAGTGGAGGGCCACCCACTCGTCAGGAACGGAGCCCACAGCTCGCCCAGCGCAGCAATCACACCGCACCGACGGGCGAGGTGGTGAAGGGCGGGTGTGGGCGCACGGCTCCTGAAACATGCGTGCGCAGTCTTTTCATTCATGTCCAACTCTTTGCAACGCCGTGGACTGTAGCCCGCCAGGCTGCTCTGCCCATGGGATTTCCCAGGCGAGAATGCTGGCGTGGGTTGCTATTTCCTTCTCTGGGGGGTCTTTCTGACCCAAGGATTAAACCTGCATTTCTTACGTCTTCTACATTGGCAGATGGGCTCTTTATCACCAGCGCCACTTTAAAAACAAAGTCTATTAATTTAAAAAACCTTGAACAAATGAAAAACTGACCGAATGTATTTAAGAACATTTAGAGTCTGTTTCTGATCCAAGAAGAAAAGAAGGAAGGAAGGAAGGAAGGAAAGAAAGTTCATACTCAGTAAGAGCGCAGGAAGGGACTTGTATTCTAGAGGGATGGTACCCTCGCAGTACAGATAGAGGTTGATAGCACAGATGTAAATATAATATATAGATACACATATATTATGTACATCTAAAATTTATTTTGATATGGGTTATAAAAGGGACCATAAGTAGAGAAAGGCTATGAATTTCAATGAATAAACCAAACAAAAAATAAATGGAGTAAGGAAAAATGTACTATAAAACCTAAGTTATATGATTTTGGTAGATAAACAGTATTTTTTCCTGGGTGCTAAAATAGAACTCCGGGAGTTGGTGATGGACAGGGAGGCCTGGCGTGCTGCGATTCATGGGGTCGCAAAGAGTCGGACACGACTGAGCGACTGAACTGACTAACTGCTAAAATACTTCATAGACTTTGACCGTGTAGTCTCACTTCTAGGACAACATTTAATCCAGATTATTTAAAAGTGAAAATGAAAGTTTTCCCAAATGTCCAGCCAAAAAGAAAACAGTTCAGTAAATTATTCTACTTTGTTGGAAAGGAAAATTATGGTCGTTGAAATTATGCTTTACAGGTTTTGATAACAAGCTTATTATTATAGTAAGAGAAAAATATATTTTAAAGCAAGGTCTTTCAATGTGACCTCAAATCTATGGAAAACTAAACAAATGGAGACCCAGGGTCAGAGGAGCCTGCAGGTTTGAGGTCACGACAGAAACGGGCTCTGGGAGCCCCACAGAACCTCCCGAGCCCCTTCCCAGCTTGCTCGTCTTGTCCCAAAGCCCGGGGAGGGACCCTGCCAGGTGGTCGCATGTTCACGCGTTTGTAAGGAAGGCTGTGAGTCTCTGCCAGTCTTCCCCTCGTGTGTGTTGCCAGGATCCAGGTGTGGAAGAGCTAAGTTTAATGAGACATATCTGCTGGGCTGTAGTCAGCTTCTCGGAGAGGGCAATGGCAGCCCACTCCAGTACTCTCGCCTGGAAAATCCCATGGACGGGGGAACCTGGTGGGCTGCCGTCTATGGGGTCACACAGAGTCGGACACGACTGGAGTGACTTAGCAGCAGCAGCAGTCAGCTTCTGTCCGGGCGTAGCGGTGGCTTCAAGGCAGCCCATCCTGCTCACCATGCTGACTCCTCAGGTGTGGGGACGTCAAGATAAAGGGTTAGTCTTCTAGGCTTTGTGAACAAGTGCATGGGCCCCACGCTGGAAGGATGCAGTTAGCAAAGGAGGAAAAAGGGTGGAAATCTGTTGAGCCAGAAGCTGGTCTGGGGGACGTTTCCCCAACCATCACATGGGTAAACTCTAAGAGGAGAACCAAGTCCTCTTAAAAGGAAAGTTTGCCTTCTCGGGTTAAACTCAGTGGCTGAGCACATGTAATTAAAAACATGCCATGGGAGCTTCCTTGCACTGGTGCAGTGGTTAAGAATCTACCTTGCAATACAGGGGACTTGGGTTCAATCCCTGGTCCTGGAAGATCCCACGTGCTGCTGGGCAACTAAGCCGGTGCCCTGGAGCTGTGAGCCCAAGCTCTGCAGAGCCCGCACCGGGCCACTGGAGAGTCTCTGCGGTGCAGCAGAAGTCCCAAGCGCTGCAACCAAGACACGGCCAAATAAACAAATAAAGCAATTAAGTTTTAAAAATCACATATACAAATGTGTCATATATCTTCTCTCTGGATGGATAGATGGAGGGATAGACTGAATTCTGTCTGGATACATATTCTATGTCAAATAGTTTCAATATAAACAATTACGTGTATAGTAGATAGATGTGTATATGTATATACTGGAGGAGGAAATGGCAACCCACTCCAGTATTCTTGCCTGGAAAATTCCATGGACAGAGGAGCCCAGAGGGCTCCTGTCCATGGGTGGCAAAGAGTCAGACACAGCTGAGCGACTGAGCGCATATGTAGGAAAGTATGTATAATTACTCTGACTGAAATTCCATGGAATATAACTTAGCCAGACTCCTACTCTACATGGCACACAATCAGCAGCGCTCCCTAAACCCCCGTTACCATCCCCGTGTACTGCTCTCACAGGCTCACATAAACCCACCAGGAAACACTTGCATTCTCTGCTCAAACAACAGGAGAGGTTTACATCAGAGAAGATGCAACTTATACCGCATGAATCAATCAACGACAAGCTGGTGAACAAGCACTGACAACTCAGGGACTGCGTGAGATGAGTGGCTGCCCCGGACATTCAAATGCCCTGAATTATTGGGGTTTATACATGAGAGAAATCTAATGAGATTTCCCCAAATTTGACCACAGTCTTAAATGTACAGGACATTTCCAGGAAGTTGGGAAGCTGAAAGAAATTGTCTAAACTATCAATTGAAAAGAAAAGAGAGGGAAAAAAAAAAAGTTTGATCTACCATGCTAAAGGAAAGTGACTCATTTGTCTATTCTATGTAGAAAATATTTTGCAAGATCATTTAAATTAAGAATCATTGAAGAGTCCATAGATTCATTTTGATATTTGGCAAAACTAATACAATTATGTAAAGTTTAAAAATAAAAAAAAATTTTTTAAAAATCAAAAGGATTATATGAATGTCAGGCAGCTAATACATGATTTGGGTGGAGGGAGATTTGTGAGGCTTCTGGCCTTGATCATTATTTGCAGATTTTGTAATTGGTGTTATATCTTGTCATTACACATATGTATTTTGTATCTAACTTACCTTTGTCATTTCATTGTCTTCCTCAAAGATTTTTCTTTCCCCTCGCATCAGCAGTGCCTAGTAGGTGATGAAACAGTCAGGAAAAGACGCCTCTCCTCCTAGGGAGTTAAACGAGAGGACACGTGACTTGGATAAAGTGAGCTGTTGTTGGTCCAGACCAGGTGGACAGACGTGACGGTGAGCAGGAAGTGTTGGAAGAGAAAGAAGAAGGAGCCGGAACCGCTTGCCCAGATGAGGTCCAAGAGGGGAGCTGGGATCCGGACGTGTGATCAGAATGACGTGCACCAGGGCAGAGGTTAGGGCCGGGTCTCAGTGATGCCAGGCTCCATGGTGACTCTGGACGTCGGGGGGCTCGTGTGTAGAGGCGATGGTATTGGAGATAGGACCGGGGTTAGGATGGCTTGTGCACAGGGACCTACGCCGCCTTGGATGCAGGTCGGAATTATGGCCAAGAAGGACATCATTGTCCAAAAGCCAAGGTATCTGGGAGGCCAGGAGGAAGTCACATGGCAGAAAAGGAAGAGGAAAACTTTTCTCAAGGGAACAGAAGACTTGAAAGAAAAACAGTGTTTTGATGCTCTTGTTTTATGAAGAAAAATGGCACATTGCCTGGAGGTGAAATGAACACTCTCTCCTCCTCTGAACCTACAGCAGCAGGAAGGATCCCAGGAGAAGCTTGGTGTTCAAGTCACATCCTCCCCACCCTGTTCCAGTCTCAGCCATAGCAGCAATGGACAGTGGGCACCATGTGAACAGCTGGAAGGCTGACTGCTCAGACCGCCCCCTGAGCTCCGTGAGCACTGGGGGGCCTAGAGTCAGGGCTGCAGAGGATGGAGGCCCCCTCGGAACAGCTCATCCTGAAAGTGAAAGCCCAGCAGATTGGCTGTTTACACACACACACAGGGCCCAGCTCTTCTAGACCTGACCCTTTCTTCAGGAAAGATCAAAATCCAAATATCCTCCCCTTACTGTGGCCACGGCGATGATGCCGTCAACATATAACGAAGCCTGCATAGCCATTCTCAGGGCTCCCTGCCTTCATCTGCTCAAAAGAAAAGACACATCACCTCTTAACGGGGAGGTAGGAAGTCTCCACACTAAAGGGTAAACTCCCTTCTCTGAGACTTCACTTTGTATCTGCTCTACTGGAAAGAACTGCCTCTTTGCTCAGTGAATGGATGAAGGGTTTCCATCTGTCCGCCCCCACGGTGCAGGGGGTACGAAACCCCTGTAGCGTCACAAATGGGCTAATGAGCCCGCTCTGCCTCCAGGCTGCACCCCACAGAGTTAATGCTGTCAGAGGCGGGGCACCCTTCAGCGGCTCCGCGGGTGCAGGGGGACGATGACTGGCGACAAGGACAGTATTTTTCAATTACTCATCCCCTGTGTGTGCTTCCCTGCGCTGTCTGGGTGCCTGGTCCCCCTCTCCACACCCTTCCACTGTTTCTTCCTCTAAAGTCTCTCTTGGTCTGATTCTCCAAAGAAACATAAAAACACTACAATACAATACAGTAAAGTTCTGTGCAATGAGGCAAGCTACGAATACACTTTTTAACATTTTTCTGACAGCCACATTAAAAAAAATGAAACAGGCAAAACGGATTCCAATAGTATTTTATTTAACTCAGCATATCAAAAATACTACTGTTAAAACATGTTGTTGCTGTTCAGTTGCTAAGTCGTGTCCAGCTCTTTGTGACCCTGTGGACTGCAGCACGCAGGGCTTCCCTGTCCTCCACTATTACTCGAGCTTGCTTAAACTCATGTCCATTGACTCAGTGATGCCATCCATCCATCTCATCCTCTGTCGTCCCCTTCTCCTCCTACCCTCAATCTTTCCCAGCATCAGGATCTTTTCCAATGAGTCAGTTCTTCACATCGGTGACCCAAGTATTGGAGCTTCAGCTTCAGCATCAGTCCTTTCAATGAATATTCAGGATTGATTTCCTTTAGGATTGACAAGTTTGGTCTCTTTACAGTCCAAGAGATTCTCAAAAGTCTTCTCCAGCCCCACAGTTCAAAAGCATCAATTCTTCAGTGCTCAGCCTTCTTTATGGTCCAACTTTCATTCCGTGCGTGACTTCTGGGGAAACCATAGCTGTGACTATGGGCCTTTGTCAGCAAAGTGATGTCTCTCCTTTTAAACACGCTGCTTTTAATTTCCTGCCTGCTGTTACACTCCACAGTGATTTTGGAACCCAAGAAAATAAAATCTGTCACTGCTTCCAATTTTCCTCCTTCTATTTGCCATGAAGTGATGGGACCAGATGCCATGATCAAAGAACATGCAATCAATATAATAATTATTAATGAAACACTTCTTATTTTTTTTCATATGAAGTCTTTGAACTCCAGCACACGTTTCAAACCTGCAGCACGTCTCAGTCTTGCTCAGCCCTAGTTCAAGGGCTTGGCAGCCTCACAGGCCTCAGGCATACTCATCACAGCCCTCTGCTCAAGAACTTCCCCAACTTGCTGTGTCCTCTGTGGCTTGTAGAGTCGATCACTCGGGTTAAATCCTGCCACAGCTCCTCTTGGCTACCTTGGGAAAGCTGCTTCTCATCTCTGAGGACGGTTTCCTTATCTGTAAAAATACCATGACACCAGTATGCAGCCTGTGGTCCTCATGTGGCATGGTCCTCATCTCGTAGGAGGCGCTGAGTCTGGGCTCCCCAAGCCCGTTGTGGGACTGCGGGGCTGCTCCAACCACAGCTGCGGGTTTGAAAGCAGCTCTTCTGCACTTTTCTTGTTTGCCCATTCCTGTTCCCAGCTAACCTTAAAAGAATCTAGTTACAGGAATGAGATCATGGGGCCACTTAACCTAACTCCTGACGGATGCGCCACTGGACACACACCATGCCCTGCTTAACCTGTTGATTCTTTTCCTAGATTGAAAGAAGTAAGAATGAAGAATTAATAAAGCTTTTGTCAGCAATGACCTTTAAGTGCTTATTAATAAAATAGTAAGTACTGATTTTCTATTTTTCAAGAATGAGTTGCCATCCTCCATGGGGGCTATACTGATATCATTGACCACATAAAAAGCTGAAGACAGGAATCTCTGAAAAGCATCAGCTACTACCTCAAAATTTATTTTCAGAATACTGCCCCCAAATAAGGATTTAACACTTTCAGCTGCACATTGTATTTTTATACGACTCTGTGTGGTACGACTTTTTATCTAAATCAAATAGCTGTTCTTCTCAGTTAATTTCACTTATTTTATATTACACAAGGACTTCCCTTGTGGGTCAGTTGGTAAAGAATCTGCTTGCAATGCAGGAGACCTGGGTTCGATTCCTGGGTAGGGAAGATCCCCTGGAGAAGGAAATGGCAACCCACTCCAGTGTTCTTGCCTGGAGAATCCCATGGACAGAGGAGCCTGGAGGACTGCACAGTCCAGGAGGTGGAAAAGAGTCAGACACGACTGAGTGACTAACACACACACGTTATACATGATTCTGGGCATATACCAAAAACAAAGAGAAGCGTATACCAAAAATAAGGAGAAGGCTCTATGGATTGACTCTGTAAACAAGCAAAAAATGAGCAGAGAATTAAGTAAAGAAAGACTAGCTGTCCACCCAGCAGTCCCCTTAGCAATCCTGTAGGCAGACCATGTGGGCAAGACAACCTCTGAAGACAGACCGTGAGAGGCCAGCAAGTCTGTGTGGAAATGATGCGGAATCCTCCTTCCTGATGATTTTCTGAGGTTCTTTCTCCTCCTTTGCTTTAAAAGCCGTCCTCATGGCCAAGCAGGATCTTGGGCGCTGGTTTGGGACACAAGCCTGCCTTCTCCCCAGGCTTGCCGGCTCCCTGAATGAAGCTACCTTTCCCTTCCACCAACCTTGCCTCTTGAGTTTTGGCTTTCTGAGCAGGGTTGACAAAAAACAGTCACAACTTAAAAGCTGAATGTTGTTTTATTCAGTGGTGATTTTTAGGACATTGAGCTTGGGAAACAGCTCTCCCCTGAAAGAGCTGTTCTGAGGAAGTGAGGGGAGGAGCCAGGTTATGTAGAAGTTTTCAGCAAAGGGCAGGTAATCTTAACATCAAAAGATGATTGTGAATTTAAGAAAAACTGATACCCCAAGTTAAGGAATTTAGTGTGTTTCTTTGCCTGGGAACGTCCGAGGATCTGGGTTCTCTGAAGTCACTCCTTTCACAGGCATCTCCGCTCTGCGGGGCCAGCATCCTGCGTCTGTCACCTCCTGAGTTCCTCAGTGCTCACAGTGGGGAGTGGCTGCAGCCTAAAGTTGCCTGATCGCAGGCGCAGGCACCCCTCTCCTCTCTCAGTTCCCTTAGGGCTCGCGGGTTCACATGGAGAGCCTGAGCCCCTGATGACTGTGCCACACTTGCTCACGATGTGGCAGGAACAGCCTCTCTCTAAGCAACTAGCAGCCCAACCTGAACCTGAGTTTGGCAGCAGTTTGTGGGTGTGTCTGGGGGTCGAGACTCCAGGACAGACCTCATCCGTCCACCCCAGGCCACTGAACACCATCACACCCCCCATGACTGACCCCCTGGCACCCCTCCCCCGTCCGCTCTCACGCCCCATCAAGCCGGTCCTCTCCCCTCCTGCCACAGCCCTCTCTCCTGACCTTCTCAGCCTAGTGAATTCCCACAATTTCTCTTCTCATTGAGGATTTCACTGAACCCTCCTAAAACCAAGTTCCCTTGCTGAGCGTCTGATTAACCTCTCTATCGAAAACTATGCCCTTTCCTGTCCTGCTCCTGTTCTCCTACAGATTGAGGAGTACAAAGGAAACGGGATGAAACCAGGCAGGTCCCTGTGGGCTTCCTGGGCACAAAGCCCCTCCTTGTCCCTGCTTCCTGTCTGTAGAAAAGGCTATAGTCCCCCAGGCTTTCCCTGGGTAACAAAGGGCAGACTAGAGCACTCACAAAACCGGAAGTGTGAGGGCGCAGGCGCAAAGGAGAAGCAGTCACGCCGCAACAGCAAGGACAGCAGCTCAGCAGTAGCAGCCCCAGTGCTTCCTGGAGGGGTTCCCGCGACAACCCGACACGTGTCTTTTGAGCAGTGGCTGCCCGCCCTCCTTGCTTGACACCTGCCGTAAAGGCTAACTTCCCGTCCCACAACCCCACGTCAGGTTTGGGAAGGATTGCCAAGTTCTATTAACATATGTTTCAGAGTCTGGCGGATTCCATGTTACAAATTAAGAATGACTGAATGAGTGATGTGCATAGGACTTGGAATACTCGTGCTTGCATTTATCATTTAGGAAGAATGATCTTGACTCAGCCTCTCAGTCGTCACGAAGCACAGGAATCCAAGCAGCTGCGACGCTGGAGACAGAGCGGTCGCTGGTGCAACACAGCTGTGCAGCTCTGGTGTGTGCAGGTCAGTGCAGACCCCGCAGGGCACAGCCCCTGGCAAGACTGCCTTCACCCCGACGCCAGCTGCTAGCCCACCAGGTCTCCTGCGCTGCCAGCCAACTGGCTACACACCTGAGGTTTCATGATCCTCTCACTTTCAATAATTCACTAGAATGACTCAGAAAACTCCAGAAAGCCGTACACTTATGATTCAGTTTTATTATAGAGGAAACAAATCAGAACCAGCCACGTGAAGAGACTGCAGGAGAGGGACACGATTTTCCTCTACCCTTCCAGGTCCTGGCTGGTCTAGTGATTAAACTGGCATGAGACAGGTTAACAGGAGAAAAATCAAGCAAAAGTTTAACAGCATTTAACATGGGAGAGACCCAGGAAGACCAGGTAAGGCCTCAAAATGGACAAAGCCCTCACATTAAACACCATCTTCAGACAAAACAAAAGGGGACTCTGAGGGCAGTGTTTGGGACTTCAAAGAGGGGACGAAGGCAATTGATGTGGAGACAAAAAAAAAAAAGAAAGGTTTCTGTGTCCCATTGTCTCTCCAAGGCCCAGTAAATATTTGTTTATCAGACTTTTGCTTTTCTAGGAGTTATCTAGTTAGCATAAGCTCAGATGTGGTCTCTGTACCCACCATGAATAACAAAGACATCTACTCCTATCAGTCAGGAAACCCAAAGGGTTTAGAAGCTCCCTCCCAGCACCTGGGGACAAAGGCTAGATGCATTATTTATTATGCATGTCAGTTATTCAAAATGCATTGGAAATGGAGTTCTTGTTCACTGCTATTTCTAGTAAATCAAGAATTATTACCATCTCAGTTCTCTCTAAAATTATGAAATAAACGTTTTTCAAGGGCGCACACATTTCGCATGCATTCAGAGAACGTTCCCCAAGTGTCCTGGAGGACAGAGCTCCCATAAGGTGAGAGAGGGCGAGAATGTCCCATAAGGTGAAAGAGGGCGAGAATGTTGCATCAGTTCAGTAGATGGAGATAAGGAGGGCGGGGATTCACACATGCAGTTGTTGAAAACACAAAACAATCATTACGGTATAAAAATTTTGGCAATGGAAAGAGAATTTTGAGCCTAAGGATAATTTTTCAAGTTGTCTACATTGATACCCAGTGACTAAGCGTCGCTTCACAGGTAACAAAGTGGCATTTCCCATAAATTAGTAAGATGACGAGCCCTGCGGTCCCTGCTACTATTTTGTTTCACTGTGACCATATCACAAGAAAGGCAAAGCAAGAAGACTTTGTGCCGGAAACCTGCAGTTTTCCCCCAGAATTACTGCAGTTTAGAGTCTTGATTTTCTGTTAAAGTGGAAAGTTGCATTTAAAAAAAAAACAAAAAACCCTCCATTACTTAGAGGCTTCCTGGCAAGGGAGGAAATTTCAGACTTATGACCTTGATGATTTAATTAACCTGTGAAATGTCTAAGTGCCTCCAGGACCTCCTTTATTTTTATCCTAAGGCCTCTATCAAACCACTTTCGGCATGAAACTCTAGTTTCTGTGGCACAACCCTTCCCGATTTATAACTTTGGCTTTTGAGAGAAAATAAGTAAAGCACTTTCCTGAAGTTCTTCTGGACTTGAGTTCCACTTTAAAGGAAGCTTTCTCGCTGCGTGAATATCCTTCAGAAGAAGAAACAAGTTCTGCACCTAAGGTGTGCTGGGGTGCATACACCTTATGTGGAATTTTTATAAACTGCAATGTCAAGTAATCTCATCAAATAATCTCACATGTGGCTTCATTTCTAAGCATGGGATGTATCTGGGCAGAGTGGTTGCAGGAAGGGGGACCCCTTCCAGGGCCCGAGAGAGTGCGCCTGTCCCACACTCAGAAAGGAATTGTCCAAGGAGACACGCGAGCTGACAAAGCATGAGACTTTGTAGGGAAGGGCGCCCGGGCGGAGAGCAGGAGGCCAGGGGAGTCCAGGAGGTTTGCTCTCCACGTGGCACGCTGTCCTGAGTTTTGTGGTGATGGGGTTAGTTTCTGGGTTGTCTCTGGTCAGTCCTCTTACTTGGCCCATAGTTGGTCTGGATTCCAGCGTGAAGGACTCTGGGAGGTTGGCAGGAGGTGTCTCCTCCCCTCTTGGCCCCTCCCAAATTCTCCCAATTGTTGGTGGCAGCACCGTGTTCCTTATCTGGACCTCCTGTCGTGTGACAGCTTGGCAAGTGGTCATCGCTGGGCATGGCCCGGGCAGGGGGTTCCGGTCAGCAGTTCCCTAACAGAATCAGGTAAAATACCAGTGATCACCACCGTGTTACGGCCTCTCTTCATCTTTACCTCCAGCCACGAGAATTCAAACAAAAACAAAACTTTTTGCTATTATTGATGGTTTTCTTCAACATTTCTTTTGAAATAACTGAGATCAGGAAAGACAGACAGGCACAGCAAAGAGGAGGTGAGCGTGGGATTTACTTTTGTCTCTGAGCGGAGCGGAGGTGGAAGGGCACGGAGCTTCTCACCTGCGTCGAGCGGGAGCCAAAGGGCTCAGAGCTGCTCGTTGCGTGTGTCAGTAGCTGAGTCGTGTCTGATTCTTTGCTGCTTCATGAACTGTAATCCACCAGGCTCCACGGAGTTCTCGGGGCAAGAATACAGGAGTGGGTTGCCATTCCCTTCTGCAGGGGATCTTCCTGACCCACGGATTGAACCTGGGTCTCCTGAACTGCAGGCAGCTTCTTTACTGTCTGAGCCTCCAGGGAAGCCGGCTGACACATCGAGCGGTGGTTTGTTTCCGCACATCTCAGAAGGACGTCCAAGAAGATGGGCCATTTCAGAGGAGCACTGCTCTCTTGTGAAAATCTTGTAATTTAAGCAAAGCTCAAATCAGGCCCAAAACAGAAAACTTGCCTTGAAACTTGCCTTGAAACACCCTGCAAGGCTGCTCATCTTCTGACAAGTGGGAGAAGCCACAGAGGAGCGGGGAGCCGTGCAAAACCCGGTCCTGGGAGAAGCCCGGCTTGTGGCTTCGAGCGGGCAGGGGAAGAGAGGCAGCTTCTCTGAGTGGTGCCGCCCTTTGCCCGGCGGCTGGGGTTTCATGTGACGCCCCCAGGCAGGTGTGCCATCCTGAGACGCCCAGGTGACTCCACTGGCTTTCCACTGTGCCCACTTGTTACCAAACACAAGTTCACGTGCCAAGAAGCACGGTGAGGCCAAACTGAAATGGCAGAGTCTGGAGCAAAGTTTTACTGCAGGGCCAGGCAAGGGCCGTGGGCGACTCATGCTTCAGAAACCCTCATTCCCTGATGGCTCGGGAGTGGGGGAAGCGTTCACAGACAAAATCTGGGGTGAGGGCTGGAAGCCTGTGTAACTTTCCTGATCCTTCAGTGGTAAAGCCACAGGGCCATTGTACGGGGATCTTGTCCTCAGCTGGACTTACCTTCCAGGTGGGAGGCCTCAGTTCCTGCAGAAGAACTCAAAGATACCCTTACATACATCCCTTGACGAAGAACCAGGACCCTGCGTTAATCACTGCACGACTGTTTCCTGACTATTCCTCCTTGTCTCTGTACCCCCTCCCTTCCCTGATTAGCAGCTGTTTGAAGCTGCCCTTTGGAACTCAGGGAAGGCCTGGGAGGCTGCATGAAGCCTGTTTCCTACAAACAAGAAATGAGGGACGCGGAAAGGATTTGTACCCGGAGGGCGCTGCCGGCTTCACTCTCTGCTGTCACAGGATCCGTGTGCAGGCTGTCCTTGTCTTCCAGCCCCTGATTCTTTTTAAAACTTCAAAGGGTGAACCATATCTTTGAAATTGTGGGAAGTTTTCCTTCCTGGAGTAAGTCTGACTGTAATACAAGTCTTAGTATTCAGTACACAGGGAGGACGCCTCCCGCGTCTGGCAACCCATCTGGCTGGGCTGCTTTCGTGTCAGAAGAAGCTCCACACGCCCTCCTGCCTCCTCGCCTTCCCAATCAGGCTGCTCTCAAACACCATCAATAATCTGGAAAGTGTCTCGTCTACGACCACGGGATTTATCAAATTCATAAGAGACAGGCTTGAATTACTGCCTTTCAAGAGATTTTTGTCAAGAAGTGGAAGTAGGTTGTAAGATTTCTCTGCACAGAAATCCTTGTGCCGTTCAGAGTCTGCTCTCAAGCGCTCACTTGAACTTCGCACACACACTTGGCCTTGCAGGAGACGGAGAAGGGCTGGTCTGGGGACAGTTGGCAGGGGAGGTGTAATTCACTGCTCGGCCCGCTCAGCGAGTTCTGCTGACATACGGGCAGGTAAGCAATGTGATTAAAAGCTGTCAGCATCTTGAGTGCGGCTGTGAAGACTTCTGTGGAACAGAGGCTTATCCTGCTTCAGGAACATCAGGGCTGCCCCTCCCGGATCTCTGCAGACAAAAGTCCGGAAGAAAAGAGTGAAAGTGTCTTCCCATTTCTCTTTGAAAAGGAATCTGGGGCTTCTCCCGGCAAGATGGAGAGGATGAACGTTTCCGTGTGCATCTCGCTGAGTCTGCTGCGACCCAGCTGCGTGCATGCTGCTGATGCAGGTAGATTGCGCCCATGCAGGGCGCGTGGATGGTGAGCCTGCGCCTCGGGGCCTGCAGAACAGCCAGTGCTGCAGGCGTCCAGGTCACCTCTGCCTCGTGCATCCAGGCTTGGGACGGAAGAAGCTGGCGGGGGAGCCTAGATGTGCCCCCACATGGCTGCAATGAGCCCCTGGCACCCCACCAGGGTGGTCTCAGAGCCAAGCAGGAAGGCAGCTCTTCCTCTCACGGGGCTGTACCAGGAACTGCCCTCTCCCCTCTCCGGCGCGTTGTCAGTGGAGATGCGGTGCTTTGAGTTTAGAGCAAGTTCACGCCCCAAGGCGCAGGAGTCTTGATTAAAAGTGTCACTCAGCCCCCGCTGCTCCGTGCCCCCATCGCCTTGCCTAGTGAGGTTGCTCAACTCCCCGAGACATTGATTGACATCAGTCCTGCTTTGAAAATGACCAGCTGTGAAATATCAAAGCTAGAGAGCTTCCCTCTGGGTGACAGTGTTCCAGCCAGGGCCTCTCCTGCGAGGGAGGCGTCTCTCCAAGTTTTGCACAGGGGCCTCCAGACCCAAAGACCACCACCCACCCCACCCCACCGCCCTCCATCTGGCAGAGCTCTGATAGCTCCCTGTGCTGCCTGTGGGCGTGAACAGGCAGCTTCGGTTCCGGTCTTGGGACGAAGTTCCAGGAGGCCTCGTTTGTTTTCTGGGCTCCCAAGACCAGCGTCAGCAGTCCTGGCAGGGGCATTTCAGGTTACAAAACACTCTCCCACACGCCCCCTGAATTCGTCTTGCTGGGACTCCATCCACTCTGCACTGGCAGAGACCCGTGTTCTTGCCCCCTGGCCCCACGGCTGGCCACCCCTCCCCTGATCCGTCCCATCCTTTGGGGGTCGCCGCAGGCAGCCTCCCTCTTCCCAGGGGCTGGGGTGGGTGTCCTCAGGGAAGCAGGGCCTCTCCTCCTCCTCTGAAGGCGCCCCGCCCCTGGGGAGAGCCCAAGGCAAATCCAGCAGAGGGCCAGAGTGTGGGTACCCGGGGGGTGGGGCGCGGATCGGGGCCCCCCTTCCCTCCTGACCTGTCCTCAGAAGATTCCAGGAGCCCCCTCTGCCCCCGGCAGACAATGCTTCATTCCTAAGGAGAAGAATAACGAAACCAAAATTGTGTTTCGATCATAAACATAAAATAAAATGAATAACAATAAACCACAAAAGGAAAAAAAGCAGACTGGAAAATTAAGATCTATAAATGCACAATGATGTACGATGAGAAGCTCTTTAGTCAATAGAGAGTAGAACAGACTGCTGGGACTTTGCAGGAGGCTGAGCCCAGAGGAGAGGCTTTCCGTGGTAACTCTGCGGTTTGGAAACTCAAGCTGCCTAGCTCAGCTGTTAGTGGCAGATTCAGCTCTTTATGGAAAGGACTCTGGTTTTGTCATTACTGTCATTTTTAGCAAGTGATGCACACATGTAAGAAAGTATAAAGAAAAGGCATATTTTAAAGAAATATATTTTAAAGACCTGTAATGCCGTAACCCAAGGGTAAGCACTGTTAAATTCATCTGCATGTTCTGCTGGGCTTATGCACATAGATTTACATAATTGAAATTATACTGCATGTGCAATTTTATATCCTGATTTTTTTCGACTTCATATTGTGCAGTAAAATTTTTTACATGTCGTTGACAATTTTCAAGAAGCATTTTCATGATAGTACATTTATCTGTTGTGTGATCTCAGTTCAGTTCAGTCGCTCAGTTGTGTCTGACTCTTTGCTACCCCATGGACTGCAGCACGCCAGGTTTCTCTGACCATCACCAACTCCCAGAGCTTACTCAAACTCATGTCCATTGAGTTGATGATGCCATCCAACCATCTCATCCTCTGTTGACCCCTTCTCCTCCAGCCTTCAGTCTTTCCCAGCATCAGGGTCTTTTCCAATGAGTCAGTTCTTGACATCAGGTGGCCAAAGTATTGGAGTTTAAGCTTCAATATCAGTCCTTCCAATGAATATTCAGGACTGATTTCCTTTAGGATGGACTGGTTGGATCTCCTTGCAGTCCAAGGGACTCTCAAGAGTCTTCTCCAATACCACAGTTCAAAAGCATCAATTCTTTGGTGATCAGCTTTCTTTATAGTCCAACTCTCACATCCATACATGACCACTGGAAAAACCATAGCCTTGACTAGATGGACCTTTGTTGGTAAAGTAATGTCTCTGCTTTTGAATATGTTGTCTAGGTTGGTCATAACTTTTCTTCCAAGGAGTAAGCGTCTTTTAATTTCATGGCTGCAGTCACTATCTGCAGTGATTTTGAAGCCCAAAAAAATAAAGTCTGACACTGTTCCCATTGTTTCCCCATATATTTGCCATGAATTGATGGAACCAGATGGCATGGTCTTAGTTTTTTGAATGTTGAACTTTAAGCCAGCTTTTTCACTCTCCTCTTTTTCTTTCATCAAGAGGCTTTTTAGTTCCTCTTCACTTTCTGCCATGAGGGTGGTATCATCTGCATATCTGAGGTTATTGATATTTCTCCCAGCAATCTTGATTCCAGCTTGTGCTTCCTCCAGCCCAGCGTTTCTCATGATGTACTCTGCACATAAGTTAAATAAGTAGGGTGACAATATACAGCTTTGACTTACTCCTTTCCTGATTTGGAACCAGTCTGTTGTTCCATGTCCAGTTCTAACTGTTGCTTCCTGACCTGCACACAGATTTCTCAGGAGGCAGGTCAGGTGGTTGGGTATTCCCATCCCTAGTGCAATATAATTATTCCCTATGGCTGGACATAAGATTTTTGCATTTTTTCACTATTATAGATAATATTAATTTGAGCAGCTTTATGAAAAAGCCTTTGGTGGTCAATTTGGTGACTATTTCTTGGAAACAAATGCTAAGGAAAGGAATTACCGAGTCAAATTATGTGAGTCAAAAAAGAATATGCCAGTTAGTTCTTACGTGACAGAAGCAAGCTGACGGTATTCTTCCCTGATAGGCAATAACTATTGTCACTATTTTTAAACTTTTCTAATTTAGTGAGTAACAAATATCTCACCACTGTGATAAATTGTCTGTCCCTAATCACCAGCAAATTTGAATAATTTTTAAGTCGCCTTATCAATAATCTCCTTGTAAATAATCTGCTCATTTCCTTCAACCACTTTTCAATTAAGGAAAACAAAAGAAAGACTATTAATTTCTCTAGAGTTTTTGTCACTTAGGAAGTTAACTCTTTGTTTGGCATATTTGTAGCCATCCTCTTCCCTAACTCCTGCCCCTCAGTTATAAACCCACTCTATGCTTTTCAAATAATGTTTTGAGTATTTGTTTAGCCATATCCAGAAGAAAATCATCTTCTTATGATTTCTCTTAACGTTTACAAGCTTCGAAGAAAAAAAGAAACATCAAACAAGAAATTCCACTCCTTCAGATATCAGGTAATAGTTTCCTCCATTTGCCCCCTTCTCTGCACTGCATTCTTGAATTTATTTTTGGTGTAATCATGAACGGTAAGCACCCAGAGCCCCCTCCCTCGCCCTTTATTTTTCAGAATAAGAACTGCCTTGGTAGATCGCATGGACCAGCTGTCTCTCCCTGCCTGATCAGCAGTGGCTCCCTGATTAAACAGGAATTCAAAGCCAGTCGGGTCCGGGTCCATCTGTGAAAAGCCCTTCCTGTTTCTCTGATCTCTGCCTTCTTCCAAACACATCCTGCTATTTCAGTTTCTACAGGATTACAGCATCTGAATGCTCCAAAATGGCCCCAGCTGTTCTCACCTGCTCATTACTCAAATGCATTTCTCTGAATAACAGAGTGTAAGCCACTGTGAGGTGGGCCGGCAGCTGAGAAACCAGAGTGCTGCCCCTCCCCTTCACAGGATTTGCATTTTTACAATCCCCTGCAATCCCATGGGGTGGAATACCGGAGCAAAGAGGCCTGGGGCCACCTAGCCCAGGTCCTAAAGTATTCCCCACTCCAGGGAGGATTCTGGCACTCCGCCTGCCCCCTGCCCTGGCCCCCGAGGGTCCCCGTCCTTGGGGATTCTCATGTGACTCTCAAGGACTTCCCCCCAAAAGACCTGAGTCCTCCAGGGCCACAGGGAGCAAGTCACAGGGAGCAAGCCTGCATGAGCAGAGTCCTGAGTCTATGGACCAAGTGTGAAAACAGCCTCCAGGGCAGGGCCTCTCAGGATGCAGGCGCTCTCGGGCCACTTTTTCTCCTTGGATCTATCTCCTAAGGATGATGTGTCCTAAAGTGACGCCTTCTAAGGACCAGACCATAGCTTTAGCATCTTTCTTTATTCAGACCGTGCATTGTATATGTCCCGATAAGGAAGCTGGGCTGGGGAAATTTCATTTCTGATACAGAAGGTGACAGGAATTGACTGTAAGCAGGTGAAGACATTTGAGGAAATAACAACCTCTAAGGATCCTGGAAGTGTGCATTTTCATCAGGGAACCCTGTGGGTACTCCCTTAAAAAGTCAGAGTGAAAAGCACACTTCATCTGTGTGCGTCTTCCAGTAATAACATGATAAAGTCTGTGACTATTGGAAAGACAGACAAAGCTGTTAAAAAAAAAAGGAAAAGAGACTATATCCTGCATACATTTTAAAATAAATTCATAAAATGAAGATTCAGGATTGACCAGTGATTATTCCACGAACAATTTTTCTTGAAAGTTTTAAAAGCTGACATTCTGAGAGGAACACAGAAATCAGAGGGCTTCTTTGCCATCGTGTGTAAGCAACTGAAAACAACACAGCACTCGACTTTCAACTCCACAGGACAAGGGCTGCGACTCCCCTCCAGCCTGCTGTCCCTGGTTCCAGACGCTGACTTTGCTGTTGTTCAATTGCTAGGTCATGTCTGACTCTCTCTGACCCCGTGGACTGCAGGACTCCAAGCTCCTGTGTCATCCACCGTCTCCTGAAGTTTGCTCATACTCACGTCCATAGAGTCAGTGATGCCGTCTCACCCTCTGTCATCCCCTTCTCCTCCTGTCTTCCGTCTTTCCCAGCATCAGGGTCTTTTCCAGTGAGTTGGCTCTTGGCATCAGGCGACCAAAGTATTGGAGCTTCAGGTTCAGCTAGTCAGGCACAGACCACGTGCTTGATAAACATCGCTGAATGGGTAGGAAGCAGCATCCTGGCAGCCTTCAGCTTGCCGTTGACAGGACTCTCCAATCTGCGACTTGGCGTCTCCAGCAGGGGAAAGGGAGCGGAGTGCTCGCTGTTTCAGTCTGATGATGCCGGAGCTCATCCCAGCCCCACGTCGACCTCCAGCCCCAGGAACACTTGGGGTGGCAGGCCCGGCTCTCCGGGCCCCTCCCTACAGACAAGGCACAGAGGAGTGTGGGAAGAGCGCTTTGCTGGGACATGCGGTCAGTGGGAGACTGGGGTGACAGCTGGCTTCGTGGAGTGGTGGCCCCTACAGGGTCTGGAGTTCTAGCTTGGAATCTGTGGCGCCTCCGAGCCACCCCTGGGACTCCAGCAAGGCGAGCCCCTGACAGGTGGCCGCTGTGGGTCCTGCCCCTTTCCCGCTCGGACCCCAAGTGCCGGGGGCTGTGCTTCAGCTGCAGGGCCAAGGTCTGCTCTGAGGAGGAGCTCCCCGCCAGGTTTTTGCTGGATGGTAATGGTGGTCAGACGTAGGGTGGTGCTTCCTGAAAGTTCTCCTAGAAGCTTGGCCCCCAGGGCAGCAGCACGGGGTGAGTGCCCTGGGGACCAGCTCTCGGGAACCTCCCACTCAAATACCAGCACTGCTTCCAGAACACTGGCTCCAGAAGGGGGTGCCAGCCACGAAATAAAAACCAGCATATTCACCAAACCGAGAAATTAGTATAGCGTTTTTCCCATTGAACTTATATATACATGCACATTTTTAAAATTAACGTATACTTGGTGTATGATATTATTGAAGTTTCAGATGCACAGTGGAATTTTTAAAGGTTATATTCCATTTACAGGTATTATAAAATGTTAACTATATTACCTGTGAGGTACAATTCATCCTTGTTGCTTATTTATTTCTTCTGTATTTATTTTTTTATTGAAGCATAGTTGATTTACAATGTTATGCTAGTGTTAGGTATACAACAAAATGAATTAGCCGTATGTGTGTGTGTGCGTGTGTGTCTGCGTGCGTGTGTGTCTGCGTGCGTGTGTGTATGTGCGCGCGCGTGCACGCACATGTGTGTGTGCGCGTGTGTGTGCATGTGTGTGTGTGTGTGTGTGTGTGTGTGTGTGTGTATCCTTTTTCAGACTCTTTTCCCACACAGGTTATTACAAAGTACCGAGTACAGTCTCTTGTGCTCTTCGGTAGGTCCTGTGGTTGATCTGTTTATTACACAGCTTTTAAAAGAACTTGGCCCTGAGCCATCAGTGCAATCAGCTGGTGCTCAAACTCGCTGGGCACAATAGGTGCTCATCTAGTGCCTGATTTGCTTAGTGTTGAGGGGCTCAGCATACATGGCTGCTTCCTCTCACAAAAAGTTCTCACAGCAACTGGGCCTCTCCCACTGTAACGAGCCTGGCTGCCACGGACAAGGGCCACTCTGCACGTATGGTCTCTGCTCCTGCAATTCCCTTCTTCCTCTCTGCCGGTCAGCCCAAGTCCTGAATGCTCAGCTCCACTATAGGCCCACGTCTCAGAGGCTGCAGAGAAGGTGAAGCAGATACAGTGATCCTCCCTGGATTTCACCCTGTGTTTCCAAGGACACACCGTTTGGAGACAGCCTTGCGTGAACCTTCATATTTGATGTGTGACTTCTACAAACCCGAAGGCCAGTTCCTGATTAAAGCAGCAGCAGCAAAGATGCTCAGGTAGGCAGGAATCAATGCTAACATCCTTGTGATAAAATGTCTCTCAGTCTCAAAGCCAAGCTGGTTCCTGAAAAGAAACACCGTGAGGCTCCAGGCTCACCATCTCTGTGTCTCTTGGCAGCAGGAGCCACAGCAACCAGGCAGGAGAAAGCAAGGCAGGGACAAGGGAGCCTTCCTGTCTGTGGCTAAGTGCCTCCATAGCGAATCCAGGAGACCGAGGACAAAGCCAGAGGCACTAAAGCAAACCTACATGCACAAGCAAGGCAAATTCACTATCAGGTATAAAATTAGCATAATAACAAGCAGCTTTTGTGTGTGCAAACAATGACCACATACAGGGGATGGTGGATTAGAGAACACCATTTAAACAGAATAAAAAGACAAGATTAGGAAGAATAAACTTAACAAAACTGTGGACTCATATGAAGAAATCTTTCAAATACCCTTCAGAAATAAAACTAGACTTGCCTCAATAGAAAGTCATGCTCTCTTTTCAGTTCTGTTCATTCAGTCATTCATTCACGTCCGACTCTTTGCAAGCCCATGGACTGCAGCACGCCAGGCCTCCCTGTCCATCACCAACTCCTGGAGCTTACTCATACTCATGTCCATTGAGTCAGTGATGCCATCCAACCAACTCATCCTCTGTTGTCCCCTTCTCTTCCCACCTTCCATCTTTCCCAGCATCAGGGTCTTTTCCAATGAGTCAGTTCTTCGCAACAGGTGACCAAAGTGTTGGAGTTTCAGCTTCAGCATCAGTCCTTCCAGTGAATATTCAAGACTGATTTCCTTTAGGATGGACTGGTTGGATCTCCTTGCAGTCCAAGGGACTCTCAAGAGTTCTCCAACACCACAGTTCTAAAGCATCAATTCTTTGGCACTCAGCTTTCTTCACAGTCCAACTCTCACATCCATACATGACCACTGGGAAAACCATAGCCTTGACTACACGGACTTTGTTGGCAAAGTAATGTCTCTGCTCTTTAATATGCTATCTAGGTTGGTCATAGCTTTTCTTCTAAGGAGCAAGCGTCTTTTAATTTCATGGCTGCAGTCACCATCTGCAGTGATTTTGGAGCCCCCCAAAATAAAGTCTCTCCCTGTTTCCATTGTTTCACCATCTATTTTCCATGAAGTGATGGGACCGGATGCCATAATCTTAGTTTTCTGAATGTTGAACTTTAAGCCAGCTTTTTCACTCTCCTCTTTTTCTTTCATCAAGAGGCTCTTTAGTTCTTCATCTCTTTCTGCCATAAGGATGGTGTCATCTGCATATCTAAGGTTATTGATATTTCTCCCGGCAATCTGGATTCCAGCTTGTACTTCATCTAGTCCCACATTTCACATGATGTACTCTGCATATAAGTTAAATAAGCAGGGTGACAATATACAGTTTTGACGTACTCCTTTCCCGATTTGGAACAAGTCTGTTGTTGTTCCATTAGAACTGTTCCAGTTCTAACTGTTGCTTCCTGACTTGCATACAGATTTCTCAGGAGGCAGATCAGGTGGTCTGGTATCCTCACCTCTTGAAGAACTTTCCACAATTTGTTGTGATGCACACAATCAAAGGCTTTGACATAGTCAATAAAGCAGAAGTAGATGTTTTTCTGGAACTCTGTTTTTCCGATGAGCCAGTGGATGCTGGCAATTTGCTCTCTGATTCCTCTGCCTTTTCTAAATCCAGCTTGACCATCTGCAAGTTCACAGTTCACCAACTGTTGTCGCCTTGGTTGGAGAATTCTGAGCATTACTTTGCTAGTGTGTGAGTTGATTACAATTGTGTGGTAGTTTGAACATTCTTTGGCGTTGCCTTTCTTTGGGATTGGAATGGAAATTGACCTTTTCCAGTCCTGCAGCCACTGCTGAGCTTTCCAAATTTGCTGGCATATTGAGTACAGCACTTTCACAACATCATCTTTTAGGATTTGAAATAGCTCGACTGGAATTCAATCACCTCGTCTAGCTTTGTTCGTAGCGATGCTTTCTAAGGCCCACGTGACTTCGTTCCAGGATGTCTGGTTCTAGGTGAATGATCATGATTATCTGGGTCATTAAGATCTTTTCTGTATAGTTCTTCTGTGTATTCTTGCTACCTCTTCTTAGTATCTTCTGCGTCTGTTAGGTCCATACCATTTCTGTCCTTTATCGAGCCCATCTTTGCATGAAATGCTCCCCTGGTATCTCTGATTTTCTTGAAGAGATCTCTGGTCTTTCCCATTCTGTTGTTTTCCTCTACTTCTTGGCACTGATCACTGAGGGAGGCTTCTGATCTCTCCTTGCTGTTCTGTGGAACTCTGCATCAGATGGGTAAATCTTTCCTTTTCTCTCTGGCCTTTAGCTTCTCTTCTTTTCTCAGCTATTTTTAAGGCCTCCTCTGACAGCCATTTTGCATTTCTTTTTCTTAGGGATGTTCTTGATCGCTGCCTCCTGTACAATGTCACGAACCTCTGTCCATAGTTCATCAGGCACTCTGTCTATCAGATCTAGTCCCTTGAATCTACTTGTCACTTCTACTGTATAATTATAAGGGATTTGATTTAGGTCATACCTGAATGGCCTAGGGGTTTTCCCTACTTTCTTCAATTTAAGTCTGAATTTGGCAATAAGGAGTTCATGATCTGAGCCACAGTCAGCACCCGGTCTTGTTTTTATTGAATGTATAGAGCGACTCCATCTTTGGCTGCAAAGAATATAATCAGTCTGATTTCGGTGTTGACCATCTGGTGATGTCCACGTGTAGAGTCTTCTCTTGTGTTGTTGGAAGAAGGTGTTTGCTATGACCAGTGCGTTCTCTTGGCAAAATTCTGTTAGCCTTTTCCCTGCTTCATCTGTACTCCAAGACCAAATTAGCCTTTCCTCCAGGTATTTCTTGACTTCCTACTTTTGCATTCGAGTCCCTTATAATGCAAAAGACGTCTTTTGGGGATGTTAGTTCTAGAAGGTCTTGTAGGTCATCATAGAACCGTAAGCTTCAGCTACTTCAGCATTACTGGTCGGGGCATAGACTTGGATTACTGTGATATTGAATGGTTTCCCTTGGAAACGAACAGATCATTCTGTCTTTTTTGAGACTGCATCCAAGTATTGCATTTTGGACTCTTCTGTTAACTATGATGGCTACTCCTTTTCTTCTAAAGGGATTCTTGCCCACAGTAGTAGATAAAATGGTCATATGAGTTAAATTCACCTTCCAATCAATTTTAGTTTGCTGATTCCTAAAATGTCGGTGTTCACTCTTGCCATCTCCTGTTTGACCACTTCCGATTTGCCCTGACTCGTGGACCTAACATTCCAGATTCCTATAGTATTTCTCTTTACAGCATCAGAACTTACTTCCATTACCAGTCACATCCACAACTGGGTGTTGTTTTTGCTTTAGCTCCATCCTTTCATTCTTTCTGGAGTTATTTCTCCACTGATCTCCAGTAGCATATTGGGCACCTACTGACCATTGGGCACCTACTGACCTGGGGTTTATCTTTCAGTGTCCTATCTTTTTGCCTTTCATACTGTTCATGGGATTCTCCAGGCAGGATTACTGAAGTGGTTTGCCATTCCCTTCTCTAGGGGATCACTTTTTGTCAGAACTCTCCACCATGACCTGTCTTGGGTGGCCCTACAAGGCATGGCTCATAGTTTCATTGAGTCAGACAAGGCTGTGGTCCATGTGATCAGTTTGGTTAGTTTCCTGTGACTGTGGCTTTCAGTCTGCCTGCCCTCTGATGGAGAAGGATAAGCAGCTTATGGAAGCTTCCTGATGGGAAAGACTGACTGAGAGGGAAACTGGGTCTTGTTCTGATGGGCGGGGCCATGCTCAGTAAATTTTTAATCCAGTTTTCTGTTGAAGGGTGGGGCTGTGTTCCCTCCCTGTATTTGACCTGAGGCCAGACTCTGGTGGAGGTAATGGGGACCTCCTTCCAAAGGCCCCATGATGCACTGCTGCACTCAGTGCCCCGACCCTGCATCAGGCCACCGCTGACCACGCCTCCACCAGAGGCTCCTGGACACTCATGGGCAGGTCTGGGTCAGTCTCCTGTGGGGTCACTGCTCCTTTATCCCGGGTCCTGGTGCACACGAGATTCTGTTTGTGCCCTCCAGAGTCAGTTTCCCTGGCCCTGTGGAAGTTCTGGCAGCTCTGGGAGGCCAGGCCTCTCAGGTTAATGTATACATTTCCTGAGATGCCAGTGAAAATGCTAGTAAGTTTACTTTGCTGAAACCAAACACATAGATTCCAAATTTCATATGGAAGCGAATGCAAAAGACTTTATAAAAAATTAAAAGAAAAACAATGAAGGGAGACGTATTAGATATTAAAAATATGATAATGTCTCTGACTAAAATAGTATAATATTGGGAAATGAATCAACAGACCACAGAAGAAAATAGAAACCCATAAATAAACCCAATTATATGTGGGAATTGAGCATGTTTTAAAGAGACTATCTGTCAAATCTTTAGGAAGAAGATACATGTTGCTTAGTGGTATTATGGACTTGACTGCCACTGGGAGAATTAGGCCATCAGTGTTCATCATAACACAGCTCAGATAGCTCTGAAGATAAAAATAGATATATGCAAATATTAGGAGAGAGCAGGGCTGAACTTCTTTTTAACCCAGAGGTGAGAAAAAGGTTTTCAATTTGGAACTCAAAATTTAAAGCAACACGACGAAAGACTGACGAGTGCGATGGCGTGCTTTTTAAGTCTCACGGTACAAGTCCTCCCCAGTGAGTTCAAGACGAACAGCGAGCTGTGAGAACGTATGTGCTCGTGAAGAAGGGTCATACGTTAAAGCTATGCGTTGATGCCTTTCCTCGCCTCTCCAAGTAGCACAAATCCAGGAACTTGAAGACTCCCGTTGGCAGGTAGGGAGAGGAAGACCCCTTCCCCACTGCTAGTCCAAGTACCAAAGGCTACTTCCCTGTGGAGGAGAGCTAAACTAATTGTCTAAGAAAATGTGTAACCATACACTCTGGCCTCAAGGTGCACTTCAAGGAGTGCCCTCAAAGATGAACTCCCCTTTGCCCACATTTACTGGGCAGCATTGGGCCCTCTGTGGACCACAGTGCTCCTGCTGGTGGGTGGTCGGGAAACAGGAGAAATGACCGGGGGCCTCTCTATCATAGGGGACAGGACCTGTTTCACTTACACCTCCTTCAAACTGAAGTACAGCTGATTAGGTAGTGCTAGTGGTAAAGACCCTGCCCGACGATGCAGGAGACTTAGAGTCTTGGGTTCAGGCCCTGGGTCAGGAAGATCCCCTGGAGGAGGAAATGGCAACCCTCTCCAGTATCCTTGCCTCGGAAATCCCATGGATAGAGACTCGTGGGCCACAGTCCATGGGTCATAAAGAGCTGGATGCGACTGAGTGGGTGCCCAACCTATAGCTGATTCACACTGAGTGTCAGCCCAGGTGTATAGAACAGTGAGTCAGATATATATGGATGCATACATGCACACATAGATTATATATTCTTTTCCAGATTCTTTTCTGTTATCAGTTCAGTTCAGTTCAGTCGCTCAGTCGTGTCTGACTCTTTGCGACCCCATGAATCGCAGCATGCCAGGCCTCCCTGTCCATCACCAACTCCCGGAGTTCACTCAGACTCACATCCATCCAGTCAGTGATGCCATCCAGCCATCTCATCCTCTGTCGTCCCCTTCTCCTCCTGCCCACAATCCCTCCCAGCATCAGAGTCTTTTCCAATGAGCCAACTCTTCGCATGAGGTGGCCAAAGTACTGGAGTTTCAGCTTTAGCATCATTCCTTCCAAAGAAATCCCAGGGCTGATCTCCTTCAGAATGGACTGGTTGGATCTCCTTGCAGTCCAAGGGACTCTCAAGAGTCTTCTCCAACACCACAGTTCAAAAGCATCAATTCTTTGGCGCTCAGCCTTCTTCACAGTCCAACTCTCACATCCATACATGACCACTGGGAAAACCATAGCCTTGACTACATGGACCTTTGTTGGCAAAGTGATGTCTCTGCTTTTCAATATGCTATCTAGGTTGGTTATAACTTTTCTTCCAAGGAGCAAGCGTCTTTTAATTTCATGCTGCAGTCACCATCTGCAGTGATTTTGGAGCCCCCCAAAATAAAGTCTGACATTGTTTCCACTGTTTCCCCATCTATTTCCCATGAAGTGATGGGACCAGATGCCATGATCTTCGTTTTCTGAATGTTGAGCTTTAAGCCAACTTTTTCACTCTCCTCTTTCACCTTCATCGAGAGGCTTTTTAGTTCCTCTTCACTTTCTGCCATAAGGGTGGTGTCATCTGCATATCTGAGGTTATTGATATTTCTCCCAGCAATCTTGATTCCAGCTTGTGCTTCTTCCAGCCCAGCGTTTCTCATGATGTACTCTGCATAGAAGTTAAATAAGCAGGGTGACAATATACAGCCTTGACGTACTCCTTTTCCTATTTGGAACCAGTCTGTTGTTCCATGTCCAGTTCTAACTGTTGCTTCCTGACCTGTATACAAATTTCTCAAGAGGCAGGTCAGGTCGACTGGTATTCCCATCTCTTTCAGAATTTTCCACAGTTTATTGTGATCCACACAGTCAAAGGCTTTGGCATAGTCAATAAAGCAGAAATAGATGTTTTTCTGGAACTCTCTTGCTTTTTCCATGATCCAGCGGATGTTGGCAATTTGATCTCTGGTTCCTCTGCCTTTTCTAAAACCAGCTTGAACATCTGGAAGTTCACGGTTCATGTACTGCTGAAGCCTGGCTTGGAGAATTTTGAGCATTACTTTGCTAGCATGTGAGATGCGTGCAATTGTGCAGTAGTTTGAGCATTCTTTGGCATTGCCTTTCTTTGGGATTGGAATTAAAACTGACCTTTTCCAGTCCTGTGGCCACTGCTGAGTTTTCCAAATTTGCTGGCATATTGAGTGCAGCACTTTATCTAAATACTGAGTATATTTCTCTGTGGTTACAGTAGGTCCTCATTGGTTATTTTATATATTGCTGTTGTTTTTTAGTTGCTAATTTACGTCTGACTCTTTGCAGCCCCATAGACTGTAGCCCGCCAGACTCCTCTGTCCATGGGATTTCCAAGAATATTCCAAGAATACTGGAATGAGTTGCCATTTCCTTCTCCAGGGGATCAATCTTCCCAACCCAGGGGTCAAATCTGCATCTCCTGCATTGGCAGGCAGGTTCTTTGCACTGAGCCACCAGGGATCTATTATATATAGTAGCAGTGTAAGCTCCTACTTTACTCCTCCCCCTACCATCCCTTTCCTCTCCGGTAACCATGTTGTTTTCTGGGACTGTAAGTAAAAAAGAAGTGCGAAAAGTAGTGTACAATCACTTATTTTGTTACAGAAAGAAGCCCAGGAAGATGAACTGTATGGTGTGGATGGAAATACGGTGAAGGGGCAGAACTGAGCCTGAGGGTCCTCTAATTAATGTTTTATGATTTTAATTTTGAGCCATGTAAATATTTTCCATATTAAAAAATGAAATTAATTAAGAAAGGGGAAGTAATAGTGAATTCAAACAGAACAATATGGTCCCAAGCACGCATCAAATTTATAACAAACAGCTCCCAGAAAAATAATTCAAAGATCTTTTAAATAGAGCACCCCGTCTACTCTTTGTGGGATATATTTTGAGAACAATAAAAAAATGTTATGAATTTTAGTTAGGCTTATCGTTGACCATGGCAATGAGGTAGTAATCACTAAATGACATGTGTGTTGGAGGAGAAAGTGGATGAGTAAGTATTTGGTTGAGGACGCTGGGAAGGCGAGTTCTCACCACTGGAGAAGGGAAGGAAAATGGAAGTGGCAGAGGGTGCAGGAGAAAACTGCGATGCTGGTTTTGAAAGAGTCATGTCAGCATAAACCTTTGATCTTAAAGATATACATTCTTTTTAAAATCTAAAAATAAAATTTCATGCACCTGTAATGTAATTGTGTGCATATGTGTGTGATGTGTGTGCAGATATGTGCATGTATATGTCGTTTTCTGTATCCACTCAGTAAAAGAATCCGCATCTTTGGAGTCTGGTGGAAGCAGAGTGGTTCATGAACCTAGGACATCTCAATGTCGCGAAAATAAAGCAGAACACAAAGGCGAAGGACTGCACAGCAGAAGGACTCGGACGCCCACCTCCAGGGCCTCCCGCTGGCCACAGGCGAGCCATCTGAGCGTCCCATACTGGAGACAGTGGGTGATAAGTCATTGAAAAACCTACCTGTACAGATGAATGTGAGAGAGAAAGGAGCAGAAAGGAACGTTTTTCTTTACCGATAGTAGCACATACGTTCCATTATTTTGCCACCTGTGGCGTGATGGTTCCCTAAGTGAAGAGTCGTGACCATGGAGGGTGGAGCCAGGTGTCCACACAGACTCAGCACCACCGAGTACATTCCCACAGACACTTCACACCCAGGGGCCAGTAAGGGAGCAAGGGCCGCCGTGTGCCTGCTGCCAGGAAGCAGTGGGAAGACACCTCCGCAGAGTCCTGGGCAGAAATGCCATCCCATGGTTAGCCACATGGCACAGTCCTATAACCCCAAGGGCCGGCGCTGGCCTGCCAATGAACCACAGTCTTGGAAAACAAAGACAGCGCAGGGAAGTGGACGGAGGGCAGCTCTGGATTTCTAAATGTCCAGAGGGACGTGACTGAACCAGTGAGTGACACAGACTGCACCCTGGGGGAGAAAACATGTAACACATTTTTATAAATAGAGGAGACTCAGATATGGACGTGAGCTGACCACTGTGAGCTAGTGCTGAGTTAATGCCAAAGCACTTTAGGTGCGACAGCGGTGTTCTGGTTGGGTGGGCAGGAGTCCTCACTCTTTGGAGACTCATGCTGAAGACTTTACGGGTAAAATGCTAGGATGTCTCAGACTCACTGTTACATAATTTATGAATAGAAAAAAAAGTGTGTGTGTATAGCTGTGTGCGTGACTGTAGGTGTACACACGCAGAGAGAGAGCACAGATATGACAAGCCGCTAAAATGTATGAATTTGAAAAATGTAGGAGTGTTTGTTTTACAAATTTTAAACTTTTTTTTTGAAGGTTTCAAAATTTAAAACTAGAAGCTGGGTAACAGAATAATTCTACGTGCTCAAAGCTAGCTGATTTCTTTAGTGACTAATATGAAAGGTGAGTCAGAACTGATTCTGGTTGGAAAAGAAAGACTCTCTCAGAAAAGCAAGTGTCTCAGCCCACGACTGGACAGGGACTGGAACTGCTCCCGGGCCCCTGGGGACCTGAAGTCGGAGGGCTCCGGGCACGGGGTGGTGGCCATGTCCCCCTCCAGTCCTGGGCAGACCTTCCAGGGACTGGAACTGCTCCTGGGCCCCTGGGGACCTGAAATCGGAGGGGCTCTGGGCATGGGGTGGCGGCCGTGCCCTCCTCCAGTCCTGGGCAGACCTTCCTGGGCCCTGCCCGCCCCGTCCTGCCTGCCTGATTTGTCTTCCATGTCCAGTGATTCATCAAAAACAACACCCTTCCCTAAGCTGTATCCTCAAATCAGGCTTGTAAAATTGTTCAGCTCGAAATCTGCAAGCCCACGATTGCATTTATACAACAGCTACACAATGTCCGATGTTTATGTGCTCATTACAAAATGTTTTTATAGCAAAATAAAATTCATATATTGAAAGGAATCAATGTCTTTAATAATTTCTGTGCCCAAATCATCTCACACTTGCATCTCCCAGTGGACACAAGGTGCGCTGGGTCTCGAGCTGCGTGAACCCTCATCCTCCGTCCTCCCCCACCCCATGGTCCGCAGAGCACCGGCATTGCCCTGGGGCCGACTGCCGTTCCATCCCGCATTCCGGGGGTGGACGGAAGGCCCACCGCGTGGTGCTCCTCTGCTCCCCTTTCCACGCACACACATGTGCGCACAAGTGAGTCCTTGCCCCAGAGTGCTCTTGCTCGTAAGTTGCATGCTTAGCCCACGTAGCTCAGACCATGCAGCATCCCTGCCCCGTCCATGCTTCTAGGGCATGAGACCTCAGCACACCCCAGCCCCACAGTCCCAGGGACAGTGGTCCCCTCGGCCGGCAGGGGCCCACACAGCTCTCGCTGCCCCTTCCCTAAGCACCCCTCCGCCCACCCTGGCCTGGTCTTCATGGCTGCCCTCCTCTTGAAGCCACACCCAGGAAACTGCAGTCCAGGTAACTGAGAGAAGCGGAGTAAAATCACTGGTGGGGCTTGTGGCCACAGGCACGAGTGCCTGAGTGTGACAAGCCAGCCATGCCGGGAATGGGCCTGGCCCTCAGGAGAGACCCCATGCGTGACATTCCAGGGAAGGGCCTTAGGCCCTGCTGGACATACGCTTGGCCCTGGTCTCAGCCCCCAGGGACCCTGGTGGCGGGCAGGCGTGGCAGGTGTCCCTATAAAAGGGGCTGCTGTGACCCCTCCAGGGAAGGCTCCAGGTCATCAACACAGGAGGGGAGAGCCCAGAGACACAGACGTTTCCAACCAGAACCCAGGCGGCTCTGCAGGGTCGGGGCCCGAGCTCACTCCTGCACAGGAGCCCCGCCTTCAGGTCACTCCCCTGCCCACCCGGGCGTCACTGCCTGCTCAAGCAGACCCCCAGCTCCCCTCCTCAGGTTTCCGCAGCCCACGTCAGTCCCACTGACCCTGGGATACCTGAGCACTTCCTCACTGCGTCCCTCATCACAGAGAGGGAGCCCTCAAGTCACCTCCACGAAGGGCCCTGGAGCCAGAGCCGCATACCCCCGGCAGCCCCTCCAGCCCCGGGGCTGGACCCAGGGATGGGGGGATGTGCTGTGCTCAGAGCAGGGCTGGGTCCCTCTGGGGGAGCCGGCAAGCACCGGCTGCAGAGGGCCTGCCCTCCCCCGCCCCTCAGAACACAGGCTCTAGGTCCTGGTTTGGGGCCATGTGCTTGTCCTGGATTTCTGTGTTGAGTCTGAACAGGGAAGTTCTAAATGCTTCTCATAAAAAAAAACCCCGTCTTCCAGTTAATCAATGTTTTGTCCAACAGCTCTGCTGAGACCATCAATAAACTTCTGAAGATGTAAATTGTGTCCTGATCTCATTATTGGGCCTTCATCACAAGGTATACGGTGAGCAACTGATTCTGAGCTCAAGAAACAGCAGGACGGTTGGCTGACCTTGCGTGGTGGTGGGGGGCTAGGCCCTTGAAGACCGAGGGGACCCGGCTGGACCCAGGAGGCTGGACGCACATGGATACAAGCAGTTTCTGTCCCTTCTGAAGTGTGTCGTCCCAGAGACAAGCACTAGGTGGAACCAGGCTGGGGCCACACCCAGCTGTCACCTCCATGGTGACACAGCGCCAGGCAGCCCAAGCAACAGAGGCACAGTAAAATGAAAAGGAGCATGGAACCAGCCAGAGGGCGCAGCGGCCGAGCTGCTGGCTTCCCACCGGCCTGCAGAGGAGAGGAGCGTGGGTCGAGGCGGCCTGGGGCTGGCCACTGCTCGGCTGCAGGAGGCCAGGGCGGGGCCTTGTGGGCATCCTGTCTTACGTCACAGTCACAGGGCGGGGCCTCCCTGCTCTGGGCCAGGCTGGGCAGGAGCCGGGGCCCAGCTAGTGCCGGAGCCCCTGGGTCACCGCCTGACCCCTGGTGCTGACCCATGGGCAGCCTGAAGTCTGGTCTGGACGGGGAGGGGCACCTAGGGGACCCACGGTGGCGTCTAGGGCCCCCAGCACGAGGCCTGGGTGCTTGGGGGCCGTTCTTCTGCCCCACTCTTCCACATGCTTGAAAGTGTGCATCTTTACGTGTTTAAAGACCTTGATTCATTCCAGGGCACCATCTCGCGGAAGCTCATCTGCGTTTTGTTGCTCAGCAACAAGGAAGGGCAAAAGTGAGGACGTGTACGGGCTTCACCTTTGCTTCTTCTGCTGGGGAGTCCGTCCTCATCCCCTCCCGGGACCTGAGGCTCCCCAGCCGGGTCCCCAGCCGTCCCTCCATCTAGTTCAGCCCATCCCTGCTGCCAGGAGGCTACGTGCTACTCACCATGTGGCCACAGCCTGGCTCCTTCCCTGGCTCCATCAGCTCCTGGGCTGGGCAACCAAGATGAGGCCAGAGCCCATGGTAAACGCGGTTCAGTCCAGGCCCCAGCCCGTGGTCACCAGCATGACCCGATCTGGCCATGACCCCTGCCCTGCCACCTTTGCTCCCAAACAGCAGCTCTCTGTTAAGCGCCAGGACTGCTGAGAAGGTGAGTGATCCTTGAAATATGCATCAAGGTGCCAAGAGGCTACGCCAGGCTCAGAGCATTCAGCACGGCCTCCGCAGCCACTGCATTCACACCCTGGTCATTCTGCCAGAGGCTGGGAACAGCAGGGCCCCTGGAGAAGGAGGCGAGGAAATGACGGAATCCTAACCCTCACCCCCGGGTGGAGAATCGGATACCACAGAGGAGGCGAGACTGACCGGCTGCTGCCGCCTGCCGCTGCCTGCCAGGCTGAGCCGGGCGCAGAAGGTGGTGCTGCAGGGTGTGCGGGGCAGGGGATGGCAGGGACACCCACCTCCCTGCTGCCACCGACCCCACATGCTCAGAGACCCTTTAAAAAGCCCCCCTGCACCTGGCTGGTTATCTCAGCCTGTGACCGAAAGGTACATTTAAATCCCAAATATTTTCATGTGAATTTGTCTTTAGACTTAATACTAAAAACTCAAATGATCATGGAAATGAACACATAGCTGAGAGGCTGTTTTTTTTTTTTTCTGGAGATATTTTCATTATTTGATAAGGATTTAAATGGATCTTAACTACCTCCCCAGACAGTTCTTTTTAAATGTTTTAATTTTAAGACCTTCCTGGCTTCATACATTATATGGTGCATAATCAGGTTATATATTCTCTAGCCTAACTTTGCCTGAATAATAAGAAAATGGGATTATAATAATACCTCTGCAGGGGCGGTTAAACGCAGCGAACGTGATGCATTGCTCATGTCCACCACCTGCAGAGGCCCCGGGTCCCGGCCAGGCCCAGTGCAGCCCAGACTCCAGAGTCCATGCCCCGTGAGAAGGACTTCTTGGGGGCACAAGACCCCGTGCCTGTGGCATCGGCCTGCTGTCTGCACGTGTGACCCCCCACCTGGCAGCCCCCCGGGAGATGGGAACTGAGGTGAGGTGGCAGAAGAATTGAATCTGGCCTCCCAAGAGTATGGGGCCAGCCCCAGCTCACTGATTGCCCGCCAGCCATCTCTGGCCTCCAGCTCTGTTTCAAACAAGTGTGAGCATCAGTGAAGTCTGGGGGGCCCGTGAGGTTGGGTGTGGCCTGGGTCTGCTGCCCTGGGCAAGTGCCTTCTCTCTGAGCCCCAGAAGGCATAAGAGCAGGATTCTGAGAGCCTTGTGGGCTGCTCAGTGGGGAAGGAGGGTGGAGGAGGGGGTATAGAGAAGGAGGTTCAGGGGAAGGGGCTGAGATACAGGAGCGCCAGGCTCCGGGCCCGGCGTGGTCACAGGAAGCTCTCTCTCCCTGGCAGCCACTCCCATCCTGACCGTGGGGGCCATGTGGAAACATGGCTGAATGCCCAGGTCCTCCAGGCAGAGGCTATGCTCCAGTCCCCGCCCCAGCGCCCTCTCTCTGACTCAGTCTGTCCGTCTATAAAATGGGACGATAACCTTGACCGGCTCCTGGTGCATGTGAGGCTCACAGGAGTGCCCCGCGTGAAGCAGAGAGACGCCTGGGGCAGGGGTCCTGACAGGACACCCAGGGTCATTGCTGCCTCCGGCTCCTTGACCCTCTGGACCCTGCCGCGCTCTATCAGCCGGGCCCCTGTCTCACTCCTGCCTTCCGGCCAATCCGGGTTCTGGAAGCAGGGCTGGCCCTGCCCCTTCATCCCCAGAATGTAACAGGCCCTGGCACTTGGTGGGGACGCAGCATCTTCTTTGACAAATTATGTGTGGGACCCAGTTTTCCACCGTCCACAGCTAGAGATGATGGAGGTGGCAGATCTGGGCAGCCAGAGACCCCTGGACAAGGCTCTCCCAAGCCGGTGACCCCAGAATTGCTGTCCTGACCTCTCAAGAGCTGCCTCAGCTGCCAGAGCTCAAGGTCTCAGGAATCAGCACCAGGAAGGCTTCACCGTGAGCAGCCCAGGTCCCTCTGCCTCCTGGGCCCCCGGCAATGCGGATGCAATCACAGAGGCCTCGCAGGCCCCTGTATGGGCCATTCTCATTTCTAAACTAGGGTGTAAGTTGCCAAGTGATGATGCATGTGGCAAGAAATATTTATTATGTGCAGGACCGTCGTAAATATTCCTTTTATATCCTAAATAAAACCTAAAAATCCTGAGCGTTTTGTGGGCCTCTTTTGTGTCTTCCCATTACAGCCCTGGTCCTGTGATTTAGCCAAAATTTAGTGGCCGTGAACATGAGCTACTGTGGGGCTCCCTCTGACCAGGGCAGCTGGTACCCAGAGCCATTCCACCACCTTTGTCCTGCTGGGGCCGGCGTCTGCTTGGCCCCCAACAGTTGCGCAGGGCTCTCTGACCTGAGCTTCCAGAACTCCCAGAGGACTGACGATGTACCCATGCAGAGTCCTCCAAAGGCTGCCCAGGGCGGGGCGAGACGGGCGGAGGACCAGCCTGCAAGGCGGGCACACACCTTGCCGACGACTTCAGTGAGGGCAGCACCGCTGGCGTGAGGCCCTCCCACCGTGGGCAGTGTTCCTGAGCACTTGGAGGACGGAGTTTGGAACAAGGGGATGGCAGCCCTCATGAAAATTCTTCACAAGCAGTGGCAGGAACTCGGCCAGAAGGCCGCTGGGGTAGCCAGAAGAGTGGTCCCTACTGGGGCTAACCTGTGTATGAGACTCTCTGCCGTCCTTGGGGCGACGAGGATTTCCCAGATCACACCAGCCTGGAGGAAATCCAGGATCCTAAGGCAAAATGGAAAAATAAAGCCCCTCTGGGTTAGACTCATCTGCTAACACAGGTGTCCCTACATCATCCCCTCATCCCCACTCCCTCCGATGATTTGGGCCATTTCTAAAAGCATGGCTCTGGTTTTTGAGCGGGTCCTGGGAAGGTTGCTCACCCCTGGTGTTCGGGCTGCGTCCTGAAGCCCTAGGCATGATGGAGAAGGAGCCCTAATTCCCAGAGGGCTCCGTTTCTGCACGTGCCCAGCTTTTGGGCTATCCTCTCTGTGCCCAAAGCAAAGTGTCTATGCTGGGGTTGAAGAGCAGGAGTTGTAAAGTCATCTGATTGCAAACTTGTCTGTGTTGCAGAAGATGTCTCAGAGCAGAGGAGCAGCTGTCTTCATCTGCCGTTTGCAGGCTGAGGTGCCCAGGTTGAGATCATCTGGGCGAGGTGCCTGGGCTGGAAGGAATCGGTCATCTCTGGACTGCCCATCCAGCGCTGCAAATTCACACCTAGCTGACACAAACTGCATCCGAAAACCCAGAGCCTGTGTGCTGAGCAAACAGGGAAACATGCACAGCTAATCAGCTTCCCAGTTCCTGAATGATCCACAGGGAGGTGGAGGGGACTGAGGAGCTGCCAGCTGGTGTCTCCCAGGCCAGGGACTCAGTCTGTTTCAAATCGCACCTTCCCTGTCCTGGGGTAAGAAGTCACTCACATCCCAGCCATCCGGACCTGAGCCTCGGGATAGGAGGCAGGGTCCAGCCCTGATGAGAATGTCCCCGTGGCTGGACCCATGTCAGACGTGAGCTGGACTCAGTGTAACACCTCAGAGATGAGATGGGAGCCAGGACCGATTAGATCTGATTCCAACCAGATGGAGGGCTTCGTGCTCCTAAACAGGGGGTGTGAGGATGGGAGAAAATGGGGCGCATGCGACGGTGCCGAGTCAGCTGCCGTCCAGGGTGGAGGCTGGGCCAGATGACCTTGATGTCCAGGGCGCCTGGGGGAGGCTGCCCCTCACAGGGTAAACGTGCAGCTCTCCCCCTGTGGCTGCCCTACAGAGGTGCCCTCTGCTCCCCACTCCTGCCTCATCCCCACAGGAACCTCGACCCTGCAGGTCCCCCACCTCCAGCCACTCTGGGGTGCTGGTTCCACTGAGCCCGTGCTCCTGGACATGCCCGCCCTGTGCCCGCCCGGCCCCACCGCCCCCTGCTCTCACCGGTGCACCCTCCTGGGCCTCCGTCCCAGCCCTGCCCGCTCGTGACCCCACACACTGACCGGGTCATTCCTTGTCCCTTTCGGGGCCTCTGCCTTCTCTGCTCCAGCATGAAGTTACCAGAAGGCAGGGCCACGTCCCTCCGTTTCCTGCCTGGAAACTCAAATGAATGAATGAGACCATCTGACAACACGACCTGACTCTCCAGGGACCCACACGAAACAGACTCTGGAGAAACCTCCTGGGTCCACCCACTGATTCAGGCTCTCAGTGTGCTTGTGCCCCAGGTATCCGAGCTGAGGCCCGGTTCTGATACATCAGACACACCCTCGAGGACCACTGATGCTGGGGCGGGACGCTGCGGGCAGTTCCCCAGGCCAACCTCGCTCCCCATCCCTGCCCTCTGAGCCACTGCTGAGCTGGCCCCTCCTCCCCGCCCCTCCCTTCCCCACTCCCTCCTCCCCTCCTCTCCCCCTCCTCCCCAACCCTCTCCCTCCTCCCCAACCCTCTCCCTCCTCCCCCACCCCCCCTCGCCCTCTCCTGCAGCTCCTGGCTCTGCATTAACTGCTCCATCGTGGGCTGACCCTCCTACCGACCTGAGAGCTTCTGCTGGAGTTTCCTTCCCGCAGGGCCTGGTCTGAAGACACAGAGAAGACGGCGAAAGCCCACGAGTGAAGGAAGGCTGACTGCTTTCAGCCGTGGCAGCCAGATTCTATGTGCCCTGAGGGGTGGGGGCCAGGGAGGGAGTGGTTTGGAGCAAGTTTCCGGAGTCAGATGGACATCTGGGCAAGTCCCGCCTGCGTCAGTCTGGGCGCCTTTGGGCAGGTTGCTCACCCCTCCAGAGCTGAGGTTCCCAGTGAACAGAGGATGGTAGCAGAACCCAGCCCAGAGGGTGCCGAGAGGTCCCATGAGGCCCCCCGCTGGCAGCCGGCAGGGAGCGGCGTCTGTGACGTCATCCACCAGGGTCAGCGTGTCCCATCATGTGCCCTGGTCACTTGGACTGAGAAGCATGTCCTGGGTACCGAGTCACCCTGAGCTGCGGTGGCTCAGAACAAGGGCACTTCCTGCTCTGCTCATAGCCTGCGACGTGGGTGGGCTGGGGTCTGCTTTCCTTGGGGGTCGCTGCTGCCTCCATAAGGTTGGGAGCCAGAAGCACGGCCCCCAGGTGGGGCCCACGACTGGGACGCCTGCACCCGGCTTTTCCACGTTGACAGGGCTTCCAAACAGCCCGGTGGCTCCCAGGGAGGGCTTCCAAACCTGGAGGAGTCACGAGAGGCCCCATCCCGTCCCGTCCTGGCCTGGCCAGTCACAGCACGAAGTCCGTCACACTCTGATGCTGGAGGCGGGCGCAGACCCCTACCCAAACCCCACCCGCTGCAGAGTGTCAGTAAGGTGAGCACGAGGGCTGTGTGTGTGTGTGTGTGTGTGTGTGTCGGGGGAGGGAAGGGCCATTTTTGGGACACAACTTGCCACAGAACCACACTGGAGTAAAGACAGGGCTCTAAAGCTGCCGCGTGCCGGACCAGGGAACAAAGGACGGTGTAGCCACGCGGTGCCGCCACCCGGACGGGGAGCCCGGCGGGAACGCAGGACAGAAGCAGGGTGCCTGCGTCCAGCCATCGGCCCCTGCAGCCACCCACCCACCTCCACCCCCAGGCACCCTGAGGACACTCAGGGCAGGAAACACAGGATGCCAGCCCCAGAGAGCCCAGGCGGGGTCAGAGGAATGAGTTCAGTGAGCCCCGACCCTCGCGTCTTCCCATACGCATCTCTGAATCAGCAGCAGTCTTTCCAAGTTCCGACCACCCAGTCATCTGTTGTAAGAACTCCTACGTGCGTGCGTGCGTGCTAAATCACTTCAGTCGTGCCCCCATGGACTGTAGCCCACCAGGTTGCTCTGTCCATGGGGTTTCCCTGGCAAGAATGCTGCACTGGGTTGCCATTTCCTTCTCCAGGGGATCTTCCCAATCCAGGGATCAAACCTGTGTCTCCTGCATTGCAGGCGGATTCTTTACCGTCTGAACCACCAGGGAAGCCCTTCACAGAAATGACCCCCTTCGAAATCGTTACTTCATTATCTTGGCAGACATTTCATGAATCATCAGGAGACTTTAACCTGGTTGACACTTCAAAAACTTTATCAGGAAAATATAAACAAAGTTCACAAATTTGGCAAAAAAAAAAGACACATGAACAATTTTCTCTCACTATTGTTGATGAACTGTTTGAAGCAGATCATCCAAATGAAGCATCAGTGAAGACAAAAACATTTAGTAACAAAGTGAGTACTCAGCAGATCCGGGGTGAGAAATCTGCCATCACTTACATATAAGAGCAACCAGGAGCAAAGCCGCTCAGGCTTGTCATTCTGGCTCCTGTCGGCAGGCGGTCCAAAGCTCCACGCTGTCTCACTGCTCTGGGGTCCAGGCCCCCCGCCTGTCTTCTGAGGACCCTCCTGCAGAGCCGGGGGCCCCAAGGTGGGAGATCAAAAGGGCAGAGTTCTCCCGGGGACGTCTGCCCTGGGCGAGAGGTTCCAAGAGGCTGAGGAAATGGGGCCCATGGCATTACCAAGAAGGACTTGAAGACCACCAGGTAGAGAGGAAGAAGGGTCACTGATGGCCCAGGGGTCACAGGCAGCACCCACCTGTAGGTGCCGTGTAGCAGGGTAGCAGGGGAAGAGGGGTCCGGAGGACGGGTTCTCATCTGGGTGACACATTGGGGCAAAAGCAAGGGGAGGTGTGGGGTGATGGGGACCAGGACCAGAGCCCTGAAGCTCAGGGACACGAGGAGGGGTTCAGTCAAAGGATCGGGGACAGAAAGAGCCCCCCTTTCTTCCAGCTCCTGTCTGTCCTGTGACTGAGAGACGCGCTCACAGCCTCCAGGTGAGCTTTGTAAGAGCAGGTGCAGGCGAGGTTCGCTCTTTGTCCTCTACGCCTCACCCGTTCTCCCACCTGCACCCCTGCCTCTGGCGACCGCCATTCGGTGGTTAGCTTCCTGCTAATGTTTCGCAGCTTAGAAGTCCCACTGAGTTAACCTCAGCGATGCTAGTGGCATTTAAATGAATGTGAAATGCACAAAAATTAAAGGAAGCTATCGTTTAAAAGAAATCTTCGTCTATTATATTTTTACAGCATCCATATATGCAGACATCTAAAAAATATTGATGGTTTCTGCAGCCCGGAAAAGGAGCAAGCGTTTGAAATGCAGTCCATGTACAAAGATAAACCAGCTTTTCTCAAACTTGTGTTTCTCCTGAGGCCTTGTCTGGTTAGACCCTGGGTGCCTTGCCCCTCCTGTGACAAACTGATTGATAAGTGACAGATGTGAATCTAGATGTAGATATAATCAGAAATTATCTATCCATCTTCAACTGTAAATCATTTAATTTTTTTAGATTCAACATCACGACTACATGAACTAAAAGGTAAGTTCCCCAATGCTTGGGTGAAAAGCAAAAATGTCTAGATTTTTCTGCAGGGTGTTGGGGAACCTGTGTCTTTCTAAGCACTAAGTTATGTATAATTTAAACTTTTAGTCAATATCCCTTTAGTGATTAATTTGTAACAAAGTCAATAGAATATGCAAAAAAGCAGAACCAAAATGCTGGATTCTGCCCCTGGGGACCAGACTGTCCAGACTCAGAAGCTGGGAGGTGGGAGTAAGGATTCCCTGGGTGGGTCACTGAGCTTAGTAATGAGGGGGCCCCCTCACCTCCCCTTCGTGGTGATGGGGAGAGTCAGCCTAAGAAGACAACCCCACAGCCCAGCCTCTCAGGACTCTGTCCCTCTGGTGGCACCGTGTCAGAGCTGACCAGTGCTTCATCAAGCCAGCTGCTCCCAGGGTATGAGGCTCCTGGTCGCTCCAGGGAATCTGGTGGGTGTGAACCCATTGCTGCAACTACTCTCCCAGCAAAAGTGTTCCTTGGTCAAGAGAACTTTCTATGGGAAGCCAGGACGACAAGTCCTTCTGCGAGAGCATGGACTGTGATGATGGTGGAGTCGCTTTGGGCAGGCAGGGGGATTGATATCTGAGGGACTCATTTATTCAAGAGGAGAAAGTGCTGCCCCAGTAACGGAGTGCTGATCCCCGTGATCAGCCTGGAAAGGCACCGCAGTGAGGACAGAGCCACCTCTCACGGCAGCAGCTACTCCATGCTGACCCGCAGGTTGCTGAACGTACAGGAGTCCCACCCCGGCATCATGGTCTCTCTGCAGGCGGGACCACTGAGCGAGGATCTGGGGAAGGAGAGGGCTGACTGCCGCAGGGCCGCCCGCCTGGCCCTCCTGGGGTTGGAAGCTCTTTGTAAAGCTCACGGGGCATCAGTGCCTGCAGGCTCTTCAGTGACCTCTCCATCACCTGTCACGCCCGCCGCTGACACCGCATCAACCCCAGCCTGCAGAGCGGCGTGGTTCCTGCCTTGGGCTGGAAAGACAGGTTCTAGAACTGTTGTTCTGAGCAGTCTCAAGCTCCCCCACAGAGAGACCCTCCTCCTCTGGGGCTTTCGGGGGTCTCTCCTGACCCTGGCTATGATGGGCCAGGGGCTGCTCACGTCTGGAGCCAGCAGCTGCACCTTCTAGGTGGTGAGCAGGGTGGTGAGAGGCAGACCGCGGGCGGAGAGCATCCAGAAGGGGCGTGGGTTCCCTCCCACCTCCAGACCGGCTCAGGCCCCGGCTTGGCTGCAGTCATCCATTTTAAATGAAACACTGCCAGGCACATCCAGTGTCGCGCTGGGGGATCAGACGACAGTTTACAGAGGGCAATCAGGCTGCAGACGTTTGTGTGAAGAACGTGGAAATAGCAGGAGTAGGGAGCAGCCATCCCCCACACCCCACACCCCAGGCTCAGAGAAGCATCTCTGGAACGTGCCTCTCATGAGTGCAGAGATGCAGACCCTGACGGACAGGGCACAGCTGGCTGAGCAAACGCCAGAGAAGCCAATGGGAGCAGCTGGACAGCCACCCCCTAGGGTGCCGGGCCGTCCCTGTGGCCATGTCTCCTGAGACGCACTCCGCTCAAACCCAACCAGAGATGGCACGTTGGGGACGCTCTGGCTGCCCAGCTCTCAGGGGCTGGTGCTCAGGTGGTTGCCCCCAGCCCCTCATCAGAGCCAGAAGCAAGCAGCTGGCTTGGCAGATGGATCCTTGCTGCTGATGGCAGGAGAGGGCTCCAGCTTCCTAGAAATCCCAGGGGTTCCCCGGGAGCTCCTACATTTCCCAGTTCCCTCCTAATACATTCAGCAAAGTGTTCTTTCTCAGGAATTGTCTGACGAGAAAGAAGTTACGTGGGAGACATTGCCAGGGTTGTGCTGGGGACAAAGACAGGCTATCTGAATAGACACTTCATAAACCTGAAATCAATAAACAGATGCTCAATAATTCACAGAATGCGATTAATTAGGAGGTTTTATCAAATATGATTCCACCTGGGACTGGTAGCTTGAAAAGCAAGACTTCCTTTTGAGTAGTCCTTTCACAGCCCTTACAGGCAATCACAGATGCTTTTATGAATCTTTTGAAATAGAGTATCTTTAAGTAAAAGTGTTAGTCGCTCAGTTGTGTCTGACTCTTTGTGACCCCATGGACTATAGCCCACCAGGCTCCTCTATCCATGGGATTCTCCAGGCAAGAATACTGGAGTGGGTTGCCATTTCCTTCTCCAGGAGATCTTCCTGAGCCAGGGGTCGAACCTGGGTGTCCTGCACTACAGGCGGGTTTTCTACCATCTGAGCCACCAGGGAAGCCATAATTTTTGTTGCTTAAGATTGGAAGTCTAAGCCACAAGATACACTGGTTTAAAATATTTATTAATTCAAAAAAATTTAAAATTTTTTTATACAAAGATGGTGAGAAAAATCTCATGCAAACTCTGGGCATACAAGAAAAATAACTCAAATATTCATAAGATGATTTTGTACAAAATAATTCTTTTTTAAGGAGGACCTCCCACAGACAGTGCAGCCCCCTTCTCCAGGCCCTACACTCCCCGGGGAGAGGGTGGGCGATCACCCTTCGACCTGCAGGCGGTCCGTGGTCCATGTGTCTGATGGTCACAGGTGTCACTGCGATGATGAACAGCCTATGCTACTACTCAGAAAACTAGACTGAGACCCGGGACCCGAGTCGGGGAGTCCCAACACCATGGAACTCCTGAGGGATGGAAGGAACTCACAAAGGTTTCCAGAAAAGTTTCGGATAATTGGCTCGACTGATGAAAACACCTTGAGGGGGTTAGAGTCGGTGCCTCTTTCCGCTGAGGTGCAAACCTGCGGCAGACTTAGAGTCTGTCTGTATTACAAGTAATCTGCATAAGTAAAACACTTCAGGGAGCGACATATCATGGCAATAAGAAATGCGTCAAACTCAGAAGGCTGTACCAAAGGGAGCTTCAATATGAAACAGTAATCCTGGGAGAATGAAGCCCACGGCCCCGCGGGCTCCCGCCCCCACGCCTCCTCCACCTCCGCCCTGACGCTCGGACGCTCAGCCTGATCGCGTCCTCACACTCTCATCTCATCTTCCGGAGCCTGAGTCTGTTTTCCTTGTCCCGCTTCTTGAGAATAAGGATGAACTGGTTGAAAAAATGCTCCTGGTCCTTCCGCTTTTGGACGAGTCGAAACCTCTGATCCCGGCCGTACTTCTCAGCAAACTCCTTAAATGTGGTCCTGGAAGACAAAAGGCATCCTGAGGGCTTTCCTGGAGGAGAGCGGCTCCTGGGGCTCTGAGCACCTCCTTCCTGAGCCCAGGGTCCCAGGAGCAGGACGCTCGGCAGGTGGATGGGCAGAGGGAACGGCCACTGGGCCTCCGACACCACCTGTCTGCTCCCCATACTGGGCATCACTTCCCACAGGCCCGGCCGAAGCCCGAGCCACGTTAACTCACACAGGTGCCCGTCTCTGCACCCGGCCGCCCTCTGGGCCCGAGCCTGGCTTCTCGTCCCTCCTGGGCCCCGTCACTCCGAGCCCCCGGCGCCCACCGGCACTTCTCCGGCCACACAGGTCTTCTTGCTCCCTGTGCTCTCAGCACACTCCTGCTTGCCTTGGGCTTCGCATATGCTGTTCCATCCCCTGGCACACCCTTCCCTCCTTTCCCCACTCATCCTTCAGAGCTCTCTCCTCACTAGAAGTGAGCAGCAGGACATTTCCTGCCACATCAGTAAACAAAGGATGTCACAGGCACCAGCGATTGCAGCCCCCACGGACAGTGCACTCAGGAAGGAAAGAACCCCTGCCAGCTGGCAGCCACCAGACAGCAGCCACTCCCCACGGCGAGTCCCGAGAAGCTCGGGATGTGGAAACACAGGACCCTGGCCCCAGACAGCCAAGGTGCAGATCAAAGGATCGGCTTCCGGGAACCCAGGCTCTAGCACCTTCCCATGCACAGAGAGGCTCCCTCTCAAGGCCCTC
The DNA here is from genome assembly GCF_027580195.1 of Bos mutus. Taxonomy (NCBI): domain Eukaryota; kingdom Metazoa; phylum Chordata; class Mammalia; order Artiodactyla; family Bovidae; genus Bos; species Bos mutus. The sequence continues at coordinate 1,964,005 of NC_091642.1, read as the reverse complement.
ACCACAGATGTCATCTTGAAGAGCCTCAGTCGTGCGACTCAACTGGCCTCTCCCTGCGAGTGGAAGTGCGTTACCTGCTTTGTTTCTATGGAGCCTCTTGACGGTCTAAGCCCAGTGGCATGTGCTTAGCACCCGAATACTGACTCACTGAACCTGTGATCGCCAGGTCAGGGAGGCACCTGTAAGGAGCTCAGAGATCCCAGCCAGGCCAGGCCTGAGGGGCCAGGGAAGCTCACAGGGCGGGAGTGGATGCAGCCTTGCAGGGACAAGTGGAACCTCGGCCAGGACCTGGTCCCTAGAGCTGCCTCTCCTCCCAGCTGTGAGCTTGAAGCCAAGGGTTTTGACAGCTCCAGGGGGCAGCGGCCCTGGGTAGCTGGGTGCCTGGACATTGGCTATCTGCCTCCTGCCTGGGGCTCCTGCAAGAGCTATACCTGGAGCTGCAGGAAGGGCCCAGAGTGTGTGAGAGACTCATGCACCCTGTGCCGGGGGAGACCTCTTCCTCCAGTTTCTCTTTGCGGACAATTTCATTTTTTATTGCAGAGATTTCATTGTTGCATTGAATTCTTATAACTTAACGTGCTATGCTCAGTCTATCAGTCGTGTCCGACTCTTAGCGACTCCCTGGACTGTGTAGCCCACCAGGCTCCTCTGTTCATGGGGGTTCTCTAGGCAAGAATACTGGAATGGGTTGCCAAGTCCTCCGCCAAGTGATCTTCCCAACTCAGGAATCGAACCCAGGTCTCCCACATTGCAGGCAGATTCTTTACCTTTAATACATGAATAACAAGATTATATTGACACGGCTATTAAGAGACAAGACCAATAATTAGTAGACCCTTGTTGGCTTCCCCAGTAAAGAATCTGCCTGCAATGCAGGAGACACAGGAGGTGCAGGTCAGGAAGATCCCCTGGAGAAGGAAATGGCAACCCGTCCAGTATTCTTGCCTGGGAAGTCCCGTGGGCAGAGATGGGCTGCATTGCACGGGGTGGGAAAGTCAGACGTGACTAAGCTGCGACAACTGTGACTGTGTCTCACTAACAAGGTGTCTCACACCTTCCTCGAGCACTCGGGTTCTCCGGGAATGTTCCAGAACCCCGCTTGCTCCCAGGCTTCCTAGACAGAAAGCACTTCTCTCTGGTTGCCAGCATTCTCCCTTCTTGCTTTCCCTCCCTCCCTTCCTCCCTCCATTCCTTCCATGATTTCACAATTGCCTGGTCCTGGACTAACACACTTATTTGTACTTCCATCACCCATCTGCATGAGGAAAGTGAGGCGCTGAGTCACGGGGTGCTTGTCATCTTGGGGTGTCTAGAGGGAGCCTGAGCATTTTCAATAGGGGGCTGGGTAGAGACCCTTCTAGAGAAATCCTATTTCGGGCACCTCTGAAAAGAAGCATCCCTGAAAAGAAAAACGAATCAAAACTCTGTGAGCTGTTAGCCATCTCGAGGGGGCAGCCTGCCTTACTGTTGACCCTGGTGGACAGTCCAGTGAGCCTGAGGAAGTTCTCTGAGCAACTAGCACTGCGGCTTCCTTTCCCTGGCAGGGACTTGGCTGTCCACAGAAGGAGGAGGCTGATCCAGCCAGAGTGCTGGTCCCACAGCCCACAGGGATGTTCCCCCGAGGCTCCTCTCCCTGCCCCCAGACCCTGAGAGCTGGGCAGGGCTGGAAGCGGGCCCTGGACTATCCCTGTGGTCAGGATGGGAGCCAGGATGATGGAAGGTGTCACCAAGGGTCCTCGGGACGCCTGCGCTGGGCCAGAGGGCAGCAGCAAGAACGGCCTGCTGCCGCTAGGACACCTGTGAACGGCAGGAAGAGAACGTGAAGAGGATCTGGAAAGGGTTTGAAACATCCCGGAATTGGCTGCCTGTGAAACGCAAGCCAGCTTTGTAATTACAAAAGTATTGTATGCCCAGTGTACACTTCTAAAAAGTGGCAGGAATTAGATCTAATTTCAACAAAGAGTATATCCATTTATAGCACTGATTTTCCTTCTCTCTGTGTGTGTGATCTTCCTAATTGTCAAATACAGCCTGAATGTTTCTCCTTTGCATTCATGATATGTTCACGGTACGGGGAGACACACTGGCTTATGGTTAGCATCTCGGCAGTGGATGGACAGACACCATGAGCTAACTGTCCTTGAGGCCGGCGCAGTGGCAAGGACGAGAGTCTGAAGGACCTGCCGGGCACTGCGCGTCTTGCCTGGTCTGCCCCACACGCCGTCCTCCTAGAGGCCAGTGAAGCAGGGCAACTCATCCCCTCAGATGGAGACACGTGAGCTGTGAAGGTCCAGGGCCTGACCCAGGGCCAGGACCAAGGATGGGCAAGGCCGCTCTGCACTGATGCAGGAGCTCCAGAACCAACCCCCGACCCGGGGTCACTGACTAGGATGGTGGGGCAAATCCATGGCCTGAACCCAGCGTTCCCGTAGAAAACCGCAATTTACAAATCATTAGACCCACATTTACTTTTCAAGGTTAGCATTTGGCGATGGGGCTAATTCATTCAGGAAGTACCCACCCTCTAAACAGCTGAGAAGTTTTCTGAGGACCCATAGTGAAGTGAAAATGTTAGTCACTCAGTCGTGTCTGACTCTTTGTGACCCCATGGACTGTAGCCCACCAGGTTCCTCTGTCCATGGAATTCGCCAGGCAAGAATACTGGAGTGGGTAGCCCTTTCCTTCTCTAGGGGATCTTTCTGACCCAGGGATCGAACCCGGGTATCCTGCACTGCAGGCAGATTCTTTACCATCTGAGGCACCAGGGGAGGGCTATATAACCAATACAAAATCACATTATCCAATTATTGACCAAGTGAGTTAGCCAGTTACTGGTCAAAATGTAGATGCCAACATCTGCACAGAAAGCAAATGTCAATTAATGCCCAATTAAATATGAGCTGCTGCTGCTACTGCTGCTAAGTCGCTTCAGTCGTGTCCGACTCTGTGCGACCCCATAGGCGGCAGCCCACCAGCTCCCCAGTCCCTGGGATTCTCCAGGCAAGAACACTGGAGTGGGTTGCCATTTCCTTCTCCAATGCATGAAAGTGACACGTGAAAGTGAAGTTGCTCAGTCGTGTCCGACTCCTAGTGACCCCATGGACTGCAGCCCACCAGGCTCCTCCATCCATGGGATTTTCCAGGCAAGAGCACTGGAGTGGGTGCCATTGCCTTCTCCTTAAGCACTATTAAAAATGTACACTATCAGCGTTATTATTAAAAATAAAAATGCACAAATGTCCACTAAAAAATAATGTCCTAATTGAAAATTAGGACAAATCAAAATTAATCATTTTTCACTCATAAAATTTATAGTTTTATAATTAAAAGTAGTATATACACGTTAATTTTTAAATGTCAGTCAATTAAAGTTAATTTCTAGAAGAGTTAAGTTTATGCATTATTTTATTTCTAACATCATTTTCATATCAGCTTGTTTTATTTCTCAGACATAATGCCTGATTATCTTAGGTGAATTTGATGGCCAAGTTCACTCCTCCCTTTGGCCCGTGTAGGACCATCTTCATATTACACTCTGGACAGCTGCCCAGGAGTGTGGAACCCAGGCTGGTGGAGTTTATTTTGCTGTTGTATGTTATTTTGGATTTTCACTCTCATATCATTTGATCAGGACTTAGACCAATCTAATGAGGGCTGACCTATTGATGAGTTATTTTGGCCTTGGAGTCTGGGCTGCTGACAGGTTGAAAACCATCATGCAGGATGGACAAAATGGCCAGGGTGCCCTTGGTCAGCAGACAGCACCCCCATTGCCGGGTGCTGCGAGGTAGGAAGCACCCTCGAAGCAGGGCTGCGAGGTCCATTCATGAACAGCACAGGGAGAAGTCCTTCCTTCTCCAAAATTACATGCTCGACGGAACACAGGTCACCGGATGTAACCCACACTGATTTTAAAAAATCCTCTCACAAAATGCGGTAAATTTCCAGCCCCAGAAATTGCCTGATGTTAACTCTCTCTCCATACCTGGGTGACAGTTTGGATTCCTCTAGAAGCTTTTTGAATTCTTCTTTGGCTAGCAGCAATTTGCTTTTCTTTTCCTTGTATTCTTCTTTTATTCTTGTCTTGACGAACTGCTCAAATATCTTAAGACACACACAAAAGAGAAGTATTACAAGACTGCACATCAGAAGTGAAATCTCGGGCTTCGCACCCAACAGGAAAACAGCGAGGATCTGAGCTAAGCCTGTCTTCTTCACGGCTGCTGGAGCTACAAGCCAGAGCCTTCCATCACGGTCTCTCTGTGACACCGAGTGTCTCCACAGTCACACCTGCTCTCCCAGAGACCAGTGCGCTCCGTCTGCAGGTGCAATCTGCAGTCAAACACTGAGTCAGCTTGCTTAGAAATCCCTGGAATGACTCAGGGGTGCTCTCTAGAGGCAGTGGGGGCAGAGGGCAGTTTAGAAACCCAGCTCCAGGGCCTCAGTATCTCTCTTTGGAACGCCTGGAGCTTCCCTTACCGTGTGAGTTTTCTCACCAACTCTCACATCCCAGCCAGCAGTACCACGACACAGGAGAGTATGCAATTTGTTCTAGCAATCCCCAGGGCAACGTAACTGGCATTTGAGTCTCCAAAATGACTTTGAACTTGTGAAAAGAAAGTCAACCCAGCATCTCTCACTTCCCCACCTTGAGGCTCCCAGAAGCCCCTTGTGAAGGGGGGCCTGGTTCCCCAGGACTCCTGCAGATGAGGTGAGCCTCTCCTGGGTGTTATGGAAATGCCCAGTGAGGAGCCCTGACCCTTGGGTCCTGCACTCCCGCCCCCGGCTTGATGAGAAGTGGGCCTGAAGGCTCCCTCAACAGGGAAACCTGCCCCTTCATCTAAAAGGCCATGGGCATCATCTGGTAGGCAAATCCACCCACAACTTTGGGGAGGTTTCTCTCAGAAACCAGCAGCTGACATAACACAATGCCACCAGGGACTCGCTCTTTGCAGCAGTGCCTGGAGTGAGCCTCGCTTGCTTGGATTAAGGCCGCTCCCTGTCGTAATATCAGAAAATTGTCAGTTGCAGACGAGGGCCAAAGGAGGTGGAGACAGCTGTGTCATTCCCGGTGCTCTCCAAGCTTCAAGGTCATTAAAAGGAGGATATACTAGAGGTCATTTAGACGGGTTGTTCAGTTCAGTTCAGTTGCTCAGTCGTGTCCGACTCTTTGCGACTCCATGGAGTACACCACACCAGGCCTCCCTGTCCATCACCAGCTCCCGGAACTTGCTCAAACTCATGTCCACTGAGTCAGTGATGTCATCCAACCATCTCATCCTCTGTCATCCCCTTCTCCTCCTGCCTTCAATCTTTCCCAGCATCAGGGTCTTTTCCAATGAGTAACCTCTTCACATCAGGTGGCCAAAGTATTGGAGTTTCAGCTTTAGCATCAGTCCTTCCAATGAATATTCAGGACTGATTTCCTTTAGGATGGACTGGTTGGAGCTCTTTGCAGTCCAAGGGACCCTAAGAGTCTTCTCCAACACCACAGTTCGAAAGCACCAATTCTTAGGCGCTCAGCTTTCTTATTAGTCCAACTCTCACGTCCATACATTACTACTGGAAAAAACCATAGCTTTGATTAGATGGACTTTGTTGGCAAAGTAAGGTCTCTGCTTTTGAATATGCTATCTAGGTAGGTCATAGCTTTTCTTCCAAGGAGCAAGCGTCTTTTAATTTCATGGCTGTAGTCACTATATGCAGTGATTTTGGAGCCCCCCAAAATAAAGTCTCTCACTGTTTCCATTATTTCCCCATCTATTTGCCATGAACTTCTGGATGTTCAAGCTGGATTTAGAAAAGGCAGAGGTACCAGAGATCAAATTGCCAACATCAGTTGGATCATCAAAAAAGCAAGAGAGTTCCAGAAAAACATCTACTTTCGCTTTATTGACCACACCAAAGTGTTTGACTGTGTGGATCGCAGCAAACTGTGGAAAATTCTTAAAGAGTACCAGACTACCTGACCTGTCTCCCGAGAAACCTGTATGCAGGTCAAGAAGCAACAGTTAGAACTGGACATGCAACAACAGACTGGTTCCAAATCGGGAAAGGTGTATGTCAGGGCTGCATATTGTCACCCTGCTTATTTAACTTATATGCAGAGTACATCATGTGAAATGTCAGGCTGGATGAAGCACAAGCTGGAATCAAGGTTGCCAGGAGAAATACCAATAACCTCAGATATGCAGATGACAACACCCTTATGGCAGAAAGTGAAGAAGGACTAAAGAACCTCTTGATGAAAGTGAAAGAGGAGAGTGAAAAAGCTGGCTTAAAACTCAACATTCAGAAAACAAAGATATGGCTTCTGGTCCCATCACTGCATGGGAAATTTAGATGTGTATGTGGACATAAATAAAAAAGATTAATAAAAGCTCACATTGGGTCCTATTAGGCCAATAAATAGCAATTGTGTGCCAACCCAATCAGTGGCCTTTGCAGATCCTGGAATTTGAACCAAGAGTTCAGTGAGTCTCCTGTGCTCCTCCCAAGGATCCTCCTGAGGACACAGAGCCGGAAGTGACCACATGGTCAGTCACAGGCCCCCATTGTTCCCCGGGCAGAGTGTGTCTCCTTGGCTCTGCCTGATGGCTTCAGATTCCATTGCAGTCCTGGCAGCCTTTGTGGGACTATAAATCCAAAATGCTTCTCACCTCCAGAAGAATCATCAGCAAAATAAAATATTCACGAACAGGACTTAGATGGAGAGGGTGCATATACGTATCAAGGCAAACGGTAACGTGAGCTCTCCAGTTCTCTAACAATTTCAGCTAATAAAAAGGTGAATGCAGGGTTATTGTCCAAATACAAGCGTGGGGCTCCATCATTAGTCAGAGTTTTGCTCTATTAATTTTAAATCTGGATAGACACCCTGGCTGGCAGTGGTCAGAGCTGTGAGAAAGACCTGCTTCTCTGTCTGCCTGGAACCATTTATCCCTCTAATCAGATTCTGCTCTCTCCGCTGCCTTTGCTCTTGTGCTTTATTTATGCCGCTATAATTTAATGTAACAGGTTTTTTTTCCTCCTGTTTAACAAATTACACTAGTCTTATTCAAAGTGGGGCATGACTTTTTAAAAGACAGACCACTGGCCATTATCTTGTCATGCTGTGTTTCGGTGAAATAAGATGGATTGCCATTTGTTGCCATAGAAACAGTTCTGACACGCGCTCCCCAGAGCCCTGCTCTCTGTCAGGCCCCTTCACCACTCCCCTGCAGCCCCCCGCAGAGGGATGGATGCAACGAGCACACTGAGCCTTGGCTTTTGCCGCGAAACACTAAGGGACAGTGGGTCCCCGAAGAGCCCAGGACCGCTGCTTCCAGCCAGATCCATTCATAAAGAGGACCGTGTTTTCTGAATGGGCCCCAATACCGTCTCCTTCATCAGCTCTGCTTCAGCTCTGCGCCTCTGAGAAATGACAATATGCCGCTTTGCCGGGAGGTGGGTCTCTCTGACGGTGCCGGGTTCCCTCTGAGGCTCTCTGGTGCTGAAGGACGTCAACTACGGGGAGCTGGCCTCCTCCTCCTCCTCGTGGGGCTCGGGGACCACACTGCGGGATGAGCCCCTCCTGTGTGCAGTGTGAACGTCAGAGGGCCCGACGTGCCCCCTGGTGATTTCACAAAGATACCTGTGAGCTCCACGCAAAGGGTGGACTCGGCGTGAGCTGACCATTCATCTAGTCTGGTCTGTCCGCCCCCGGTGCATCCTGGCACCCGAGCCCCTCCTGTCGGAGCCTGCCTCTCTGACCAGGGCTGCGGGATTCCAGCCCGGCTGCTACTGAGGGTGCTTCTCGTATCATGGCCACCCCTCCAGACTCAAGACGGCAGGCAGGAGTCCCCACTCAGCCGGGGAGCCCAGTCCATCCAGCAAGCAAACAGGCCCTGAGCACCCTGCCTTCTGAGAGACGGGTAAACATCAAACCATCAGCGGAGGAGAGTCTTACTTCTTCAGCTTCCTTTAAGGGGCTGATGGCCTCTGAAAACATCCATGGACTGGAGGCAACAGCGTTGACCTCGACGGTCAGTGAGACGCCACTGGCAGCTGTGCTGAGTGTTATCAGTTATGGCTTAAAGTGATCCTGTCACCAAATTAAACGAGCTCCTCACCATATGTGGTCATGGTTGGAGAGTGAGCTTTCTGATTTCTAATACTGCAACAAAAGGGGGTGATGTTACCAATGATTAAAGTCGCCCGGTTTTCTCAGCTGAGGGGAAAATAGATATAAAACGCCCAGACTCCAAGTAAGCCCCTCCCCGAGTGCCTTCTCTTGAGCCCCTGGTCTGCACCCTAAGGGAACTTCATGAGCTGATGATAGAATTGAAAACAAAGCCGCACTTTCTGTCCTCCTGGCTCCTGCTTTCCAGGACCCCGCATCTGAAATCAGACGGATGCTTCTGATGGCCCGTGATGCCAGCTCCCTCCCTGAGAGGGCCCTCGAGGGGCTTCTGCTTCCCGGGGTGGCTCCCGGTCACCCACTTTCCACAGGCATCCTCTCTGCACTCGGAAGTCTGGGGGAGAAGCCCGGTTGGGATGGAACCAGAGATGCAGAAGCAGAACCGGAATCCTTCTGGAACTTCTCTCAGGGCCCTTCTTGGCTATATGTGCTCCGGGAGCCACAGACGTCAGCAGAGCTGTGAGAATTCAGGCCTCCCCACCGGCCTGCACAGCCATCCGTCTGTCTGTCTAACCCTGGAAGCGGTTGTGGCTCCCTGATGGGACTGGTCGGCACGCCAGGGTAGACTCCTACCAGGTACTCATTTAAAATGACCTCCAGGCCAGCTACCTGCAACCCATTCTTGCATTTCTGGGGATCTGTTTTCTAGAAGCGTCCATCCTTTACTTCTGTTCCTGTGTTCCCTGGACCTCTCCTACGTCACTGTTCTTACGCTGGATCTTAAGTTTTTTAATACAGTCATCTAGGATACGGTTAACACGCCCCCAAACTGAGTTTTACCTTCGAATATGAGTATTGTCTCTGGGGGTGATGACCAGACATTTCGCCAAGAGCAGGAACAAGGGTAAGCCCCCTCTGCACCCAGGGCACTTTCCCTTCACAGCTCACAGGCTAGCACTCAACCTCACAGCTTCCCCACAGACACAGCGAGGACACCAGGCACCTGCTCGTCCACAGAAACCTCTGGACGGAGCATCAGTTCAAAGCCTCATCTCTCGAGTCTGTCAGCGTGCCTCCCACCACCTTACCTGTTTCCGCTCCTCCGAGTTCAGCAGGAGATAGCGTGGATCAAACACAATTTTGTGTAATTCTTTCTCCCAGGTAGAAAACGCTGACACCTGAAGAAAGATATTCAATAGAGTTGCTTTTAACATCTAATGCTGAGCCTGAGTCACAACGAACTGGTCGATGGTGAGAAACAGCCCTGAGGAACCACGGGTTTGGGGACGCAGCAGCGTTTAAAAGTGTTTGACTTGTCAAACTTTTAAGAAAATCAATTTTTTGAGCATAAGAAAATTTAATTTCTAGACTCATGACACTATGTCTTCCCTGGATATCTTCCAGGACCAAGTGCCCTGATCTAAAGCCCTGATTGTATCTGTGAGTCTGAGATATTCTCAAATGTCACATCTTGAGAAGAGAAATTATACTTGTGAGAATTTTCAGGATGCCACAGGCCTTAACGGAGGGCAGCGTCTTGTAATTAGTCAGAATTTGGCATAATTTTAATTGATTTTTAATCAACATTTAAACCTTTTTCAGGTAGGTAGCTTTTTAACCAAACTGCCTTATCTTATAGCAGCTTAGATTTACACAGAACTTGCGAGAACACGATGAAGTCAGCCTCCAGCCCACCCCCGGCTTACTGTCTCGCTGACATCGCAGCACGACTGTTAACAGGAGTCTGCGCCTTACTCAGTTTCTTTAGTCTTTGCCTAATTATTTTTCTGTCCTGGGATCCCCCCAGGGCAAACACCACACGGACTCTCACATCTCCTCGGGCTCTCAGGGGTGACACAGCTTCTCACTCTCCTTGGTCTGGATGACCTTGACAGCTCTGAGGGGAGCCAGTCAGGTGTTCCATGAGATGCCCCTCTGCTGGGTTTTGTCCCAGCTTTTCTCACGGTTCCACTGTGGGTTTGGGGAGGAAGACCCCAGAGTAACGTGCGCTTCCTGTCAAGGTCCATACTGCCGACGTGATGTACCACAGCTGGTGCTGACGTTGGCCGCCTGGCCGGGGTCTCTCTTCTCTGCATCTCTTTTTCCCTGAGTCGTGCTGTCCCCTTTGGAGGCGGTCTCTGTGTGCCTGTCCCGCTGTCGCTCGGTCGCGTCTGACTCTGTGGCCCCGTGGACTGAAACACTCCAGGTTTCCCTGTCCTTCCTTATCTCCCAGAGCTGCTCCAACTCGTGTCCATTGAGTCGATGATGCCACTTGAGGGGCCTGACCCACCTCCTGATACGGAAGAATCTGTACAAGTGCCTTGGAATCCTTCTGGGTGGGGATTTATCCATTCTCCCACATTTACTTCTTAGTTCAGCCATCTGTTTGTGTCAGTTTAAACTCATGGATATGTACTTCACGCTTGGGGTTGGAATCTAATCTGACTGCTGGTTTGTGCTCAGATTGCTCCAGGTTGGCTGTTGTTGGCCTCCCGTGTCCCGGGAGCGTATCCCCACTGTTCCGTTTTCTGGGCCCTGGAAGATGCTCCAGGATGATCTCCTATCTCTCCTGCGTTGGCCCTAGAATCAGCATTCTCTGAGAAGCCCTGGTCCCTCTTATCGGAGAAGGTGTTGGGACTTGAGATCCAGGTGAGCAGCTCATTGCTGCTGAGAGGTTGCGACTTCCAGATTCTCAGCTGATGGGGCAGTAAAACTTTTAAGTCATCCAAAAATAATTTATTCACTTAAAAACATTGACTAAATATTGGCTATGTCTTAGGCCCCTTGCTGGGCGCTATGGGTTCAGAGAAAATAAATCAAGGCCACTGACCTTGAGAGGTTGGTGGGGGGTGAGACAGAAAGTGAATTCAGGATCTCCTGGGGGCATGAGTGTCCTTCTGGGTACAAAGAGACGTGCCCAGGAGCCAAGGGCACAGAGAAGTGCCCCCATCAGCCTGGGGGGAGCTGTCTCCAGGGCGGTGGTGTCGGGACCTGGCCCATGGAGGGGCCTGGGAGGGTGTGCAGCAGGGGCTGTTCGTGGTGCGGAGGCCAGACTCCGGGGACCGCGGGAATGTGGGGGTCTCAGGGGGATGTAGGAGGCTGTGCAGAGCTGGGAAGAAGCGGGAGAGACGGCCTGAGTGGATGTGGGGACACTCGCCGGCCTCCTCAGGAACCAGGGGTTTGTTCTGAGAGTAATGGGAAAAGCCAGATGCGATGTGCGCCCAGGGGCCCGGGCCAGGGATGGACTCAGCGCAGTGGAGAGGAGAAGCTGATGGGCAGGTTTCACAAACAAGGCCCACCCGCTCCTATTTCTGAGCAGGTTACAGTATGGCTGGTAGAGATACTATTTCGACAGACATGGGCTTTGCTTGGAACGGGCTTCCCTTGTGGCTCAGCTGGTAAAGAATCCTCCTGCAATGCAGGAGATCTGAATTCCATCCCTGGGTTGGGAAAATGCCCTGGAGAAGGGAAAGGCTACCCACTCCAGTATTCTGGTCTGGAGAAGTCCATGGACTGTATAGTCCATGGGGTCACAAAGAGTCAGACATGGCTGAGCAACTTTCACTTGCTTGGAACATTGTAAAGATTTTCTAAATTTACAGTTTCTGTATTCAATAATAAAAATCAAAATTCTTTTTAAAACTCATGAGCTCTTTTATGGGCAGGGTGAACCAAGCTCCACCCAGGGATCTTTCTCAATTGATTAAGAACATGGTGAAGTATTGACATGTCATGGCTGGGTGAGGGGGACTCCAGAAGAACATCAGGGCAGAATGGTCCCTCTGTTTGGCTAGAGCTGATGCTTGACCATGTGAGCATTAAGGTGGACATGAGAGAAGGGATGGTCACCTTCAATTCAGCCCAGTCAGATGGGGTCAGTCCATCACACAGAGCCCTGAAAACCCCTTCAAGGTTTCAGCTCTGTACAAAAGGCAGGTGATTATTAAGAACTGGTATCACATAACTGACTCCACGAGTGTGATGAGAATTTTTGGAGTTCTAGATATATAACAAACTAAACTCAAAAATATATATATATATATATATATATATATAGAGAGAGAGAGAGAGAGAGAGAGAGAGAGAGAGATCATCCTTGGCTCCAAAGGAAATTAGGAAATTACAATCTATATACAAGGCAAGGAGATCAAACCAGTCATTCCTAAAGGAAATCAACCCTGATTATTCATTGGAAGGACTGATGCTGAAGCTGAAGCTCCAATGCTTTGGTCACCTGATGTGAAGAGTCAACTCCTTGGAAAAGCCCCTGATGCTGGGAAAGATTGAGGGCGGAAGGAGAAGGGGGCAATAGTGGATGAGACGGTTGGAGGGCGTCACCGACTCAAAGGACATGAACTTGGGCAAACTCTGGGAGATAGTGAGGGACAGGGAGGCCTGGCATGCCGCAGTCCATGGGGTCAGAGTCGGACACGACTTAGACATGCCTGAGCAACTGAACAACATGCAAGGAAGAAGAGTCATTTCCACAGAGACTAATTTGTGATGAGAAGACAGACGTCGTCACGTAACCTGACAGCCATGCCAGCGCATGCTCTGACGTGCGGAGGAGGGTGCAGTGCTGGGGAGGGCAGCCCGGGCACAGGGCCCGTGACTGAGGCTGGAGCCGATGGGCAGGCTGGACAGTCAAGTGTGAAACGGGGTGTGGCAGTGCCTGCAGGGGGGCACAGCCTTGTCCACCAGACCCACTCTTCCCAAAGGACCCTGATGACTGTTGCTGCCTCAACCATGAGACTCACTCCTGATGGAAGACCACCCTCCCCAGGCCTGCATCTCTGCAGGCATGTCCTGGTACGCTTATTCTGTGGGACAGGGCCAAGGCCTCCCCTTTCTTGCTGCAGGCCAGTGGGGAGCCATTCTCCGCTCCCAGGAGTCCCCAAATTCCCTGTCGTGGCCCCTTCTGCAACAGGGCGCCTTACTGGAAACCGGTGGGAGAATCTCTATATATGAGGCCTCATCTTACGTAACATACTATCACAGCATCACAGGGGAACGCCTCCGTCCTATTCGCAGGCCAGCCCCCTCAAGGGACGGGGTCATTTGGGATGGGTGTCCCGGGGTGGGAGTCCTGGGACCACTGTCGGGATGTGCCCACGCAGCAGGTCCCTGAGACGAATGCACCCTCTTGCCTCCAACGTGGCCTTCATTCTCCACCTTGGTCTTCATCCCTCATCTGCCTAACAGACCTCCCTTTGATACTATGGCATTTCACATGTGTTTTGGTCCTAGATAGTGGGATTCTTCAGCCCATTTTAGACCCTCTCCTGTGGAAGTCAGTCCTTCCCTGCAGCCTGGCTGGGTCTGGGGTGGTTCCGTCTCCCCTCCTGGGCTGTGTTCTGTGATGTTCACATCATCTCCTGACAGTCGGCAACATACTCCCAGAAGCACCTGAACACCTCAGGGTGCTGACGCCGGGTGACACCCTGCCACGGGCGAAGGTCGGTGCTCCGTGCTGGTGCGAGTGCGTGTGGACATGGCCCACGCCGCCAGGTTAGGGCTCTGGCTAGCGCTCACACACGTCTTTATTTGACCTCCCCCTGGAGCACATCCTGGAGTATCGCCATCGTTTGGGAACCAGGAGAGCTCGGGCAGCAGTCCCCTGGGCTGGGCTGGTGGCCAGGCCCTTCCTTCCTCCCAGCATCCTGCCAGCAGACTCTCCCCGGCCCCGACTCATCCTTAGTGTCTGAACTGCGCTCCCTGCCATTTCTACAAGGGCCGACACCAGAGCTTGTGGTTCAGAACAGGCACAGGGAAGGAGCCGCCGCGTGGACCCTGGCGGGGGAGCAGTCCCCAGGCTAAGACCGCGGCTCCACATCGTGGAACGGGGTCCGCCCCTACCGGGGGTCGGGGGCCACCGCCTGCCTGCCTGGCAGGGGTGCCCTCCTGGCTCTCCACCTCCAGCCCCCAGCCTGGTCCCAACACCACCACCTCTGTCAGCAGCGCACTCCACGCCTCCCCTCCCTGCAGGGCTGCCCTCCGCCCCCCCACCCAGCCCTGACCCTGAAGGTCAGGTGTGCACACGCGCCCTGTCCGCCCGCCCTCCCTTCCTCTGGGCCTCTGCTCCGTCCTCCTTGCTGCCTGCGGCTCTGCGGATGACAGACGGCGTGTTCCTTGCAATTAGCACTCACACCATTACCCTCTTTATCCAATTTCCTGGAACGCACAGCTGTGTCTTCTATTTCTGGCTCTGGAGTTCCTGACAGTTCAAGGCAGCTCCAGGCGGGCAGACCACAGGATGCAGCAAGCAGGCCATGCTCTGAGCTCAGCCTGCCCAGACGCAGGGTCGTCTTGACGTTTGGGAGGTAATTCCAGGCATACAGGCCACCGACGCGGGGAAGGAGACGGGCTGAGGGTGATGCAGGAGAGAGCAGGTCCCCCAGGAGCCACCCCTCAGGGGAACCCTGGAGGAGCACATAGGACCTGCCGGGGCCCGCCTGCGATTCATCCAATCACGGGGCAGGAAGCGGGGGTTTCCTCCTGACCCACCCCTCCCTGGTGCAGTGTTGCCCCTGGCAATGCTCCAACCTTAAATTTAGAGGGAATGGTCAGCCTGTGGAGAGGTCTCGTGAGCCAGGTGACCCCCAGGTGAATCCCGAAATGACAGAGGGGTTGGTGCCCGCCCCCAGACTCTGGGACTTGTTGACTTCTACCCCATCTCCAAACTAGATAGCATATTCAAAAGCAGAGACATTACTTTGCCAACAAAGGTCCGTCTAGTCAAGGCTATGGTTTTTCCTATGGTCATGTATGGATGTGAGAGTTGGACTGTGAAGAAGGCTGAGCGCTGAAGACTTGATGCTTTTGAACTGTGGTGTTGGAGAAGACTCTTGAGAGTCCCTTGGACTGCAAGGAGATCCAGTCCTGGGTGTTCAGTGGAGGGACTGATGCTGAAGCTGAAACTCCAGTACTTTGGCCCCCTCATGCGAAGAGGTGACTCATTGGAAAAGACTCTGATGCTGGGAGGGATTGGGGGCAGGAGGAGGAGGGGACGACAGAGGATGAGATGGCTGGATGGCATCACTGACTCAATGGACGTGAGTCTGAGTGAACTTCGGAAGATGGCGTGCTGCGATTCATGGGGTCGCAAAGAGTCGGACATGACTGAGTGACTGAACTGACTGACTCACCCCATCTCCCAGTGCTCAGAGTGTTCTACCACTTTCTGTATTATGTGTGTGTGTGTGTGTGTGTATTTTGATCAGTAAATAAAATCTTGCACTGTTATTCCACAATATCTCACCTAACTTGGTTTTCACACTACGGCTAGTTATACTCCCATCTTAAGCTTAGAGTGGGTGGTCCATGTGCCCCGCCCCTCGGGTCATCTTCTTGTTAGACGGCTGTCTAATCACTAACAGAGAGGTGACCACAGTAATATCTGCGGAGTGGAATCACCAAAAGCTGTGGCAGTTAATTCAGGAAAGAACCACAGCACAAAAGCTGAGAGAAAACACAAATCAAAGGGAAGGAACCATGAGATTCAAAAAATAATAAGTAGTAAATATCTATACTTCTTACTATTCAGTGGTGGTGGAACGTGCCGAGAAAACAAATTTTCAGGAACTTTCAAACACTGCTGGGAGAATACACTGTGTGAAAACAACTTTTTCCAAAACAATTTGATAACACAGGTCAGATGTTGACGGCACGCAGGAAGCAACCCCCCACACACATAAACCAACGTTCATGCATCAGTATGGTCATCGGAATACTATTTAAACTAGCAAAATTGGGCAGAGACTAAATGAATGAAAATGAGGGCGCTTTGAATGGACAACGAACTGACAATTATATCCTCATCAAAAATGTTTCCAAAGGTTTATAATAATATTTTAAAACTGCTTCAAAGGAGAAATAGTATACAAATGTATAAATTAGGTTGAACCTTATCAAATTACCTATCTTTTAAAAACAAATGGGACTTCCCTGGCGGTCCAGTGGTGAAGAATCTGCCTGCCAATGCAGGGGACACGGGTTTGATCCCTAGTCAGGGAAGACGGCGCGTGCCGAGGAGCAGCAAAGCCCCACGGTGCCACAGCGGCTCAGCCTGAGCTCTAGAGCCCTCAAACCACAAGTACTGAGGCCCCTGGCACCCTAGAGCCTGTGCTCTGCAACGAGAGGGGCCGCCGTGATAAGCAGCCTCGCACCGCGGCTAGAGAAAGCCTGCAGGCAGTGAAGGCCCAGCACAGCCCGAGTTAATAGACAAATAAATAAAACATTGGTTCAGCCACGTTTAACCACGGTTCAATCCTGGTTATACTATATAACTATACCGTATGATATGTATTGTACTATATAATACGAATGTTTGATTTTGCTATTGCCTTAAAATCTGTTTCTAGGATAAAAAGACTAGAAGGAAAGGGATGCATTGATGGCAATAACTGTGTCTTAGGACTTCAGGTGATTTTCATTTCTGTTCTTTGAATTTTGCATCTTTCCTATAAAGAACGTGCACTCCTTCGATGGCACAATCTTATTTTATTAGTGGCATGTGCCTGGTGAGACTTTGAAGAGCTGCCATAGGAACACGAAACGGGTAAGCTTCCTAAGGAGCAAGGATCCGTCTCATGGGGAAGCTCCTGCCAGTCTCCAGGACTCCAGAGCCACGACTCAGGCGCTTTGCCTCCAGTGCCATCTCAACCCGGATGTATACCTGCACATGAGGGGGACCGAGCCCTTCCCCGAGTCCTGGCCCAGTGGCCACTACAGCTTCAGGCAACACCACCTACGCATCTGGGCAGAGGGGCACTAGACGCCAGCCACGGGGAGGTGCTCCTGTCCCCCACCTGGGAGAAGGGAGAAGGCACGGCCGCCGCGCTGGCAGGAGGGCACCAGGGAAGAGCCTCTCCTCATCTGGGCTGCCTTTGCACCAACAACTCAGCGCAGAGAGAGCCCTGTGGCTCAGCCAGGACGGGTGTGTGCATTGTGAATTCCTCTTTCCAACACAGACTCAGATGCAAAGTCCAGGGGTCTCAGCTGCAGGGCTGGCCACTGTGCCAGTCAGTCTCCCCAAGGCTGCCGCAGCTGCAAAGCTGGCCAGGGTTCCCCTGCAGAGGGGCCCGACAGTGTCTGAATGAAAATTCAAGGTTATGGAAGAGTCTTTCTTTCCCGGCCTCTGGGAAAGCCACTTCCCAAGGGCTACTTTGCAGAAAGAAGAGACCCTCGATAAAATGTCTCTAATGCATTTATCTAAATAGACAGGGTTAAATTAATCAGCTGCTACTCAATTAATCCTGCCCTTTATAGACTGAAGTTTAAAGAGAGCCCTATTGTGGTTTATACTAGTGAAAGCAGATAAAAACAAAACCTTCCACCTACATATTACAAAACCACAAAACCGAAGGCCTTTCCCCAAGCCAAAATCCCCACAGCACACCCCAAACCATGCCCTTTTTAAACTGCTGGAAATCCACATACCTAGCTCCCTCTTTCTATAAGCACATGAATCTCTGAGCTGAAGCATTGAACAAATGCAATAAAAATTCTTATTAATCACTCAGTCTATGAAAAAGGTGACCTTTTTCAGCCTCATTTTTAAGCAACTAGAAATCTGACGGGCTTAGCCATCAAAGCCTCTTGAGCATGGGTAACTCATAAAATCTGCCGACATACTTTATAAAGTCAAGAGTCATAAATGCGGGCATTGCTTTATGACATCAGCAGTACATTCAGATTGGTCTTCTCTATTCATGAGGGGTATGTGGGCTTCTTCTGAAATCCTTGTAAGATGAGGGTCTCAGCTTTACCCCCGTCTCTGTCTCCTGGGAAAACCCAGAGTACTGGGGCTCCCGTTTCCACATTGTTTTTGCTGATTCTCATACGTGAATATATCTAAGAACCAAGGCTGGATGGAATCAGCTCAATGAGACAAGAATGCACTGAACACACCCTTAGTAAAATCGCTCAGCTGAGGGCTCTGGGGTGCATCAGAGACCACGTAGACTCAGTGTCCTTGGGAGGGCGGGGTGGGGTCTCCAGCAGTCCTCACCCTCCAAGTGGCTTAATATCACGCTGTGCGAGTAAGCTGGGCATGGGTGGTTTCCAAAACAAAGCGGTGGAAACCTAGGCATTGATGAGATGAAGGCTGCATATGCTTCTCAAATGCTCACGGTGCCGTCCCTTCTCTGGGAATTCTCAGTTAATTCCACTGGGGCAGACTGGCTGGGTCCATTCAGACCTCAGAATTGTGACTATTTCTGCACTGGCCTTGCCAACAGAAGAGGCATGGCGGCAACACTCAGGCACTTCCACCCTTGTGGCCTGCAGAGAAGAATCCTCTTCTTGGTGACTTTGTGGGGAGAGAAGCCTGCTTTATCATGAGTGATGTCTTATCCTGCAAATGCTTTGGGGCCATATGAGTGGAGGAGAAGGAAACAGGAAGAACAGCTGCTCCAGGAGATACACCCCTCCTCCAGGCTCCATGGGCCTACTCTCTGATCAGCGCAGGGACGGCCCAGGGCACACGCAGCAGGACCAGGGCTTGGACATGAAGGGAATCCCGGGAGGTCCCTGAGCGGCCCTGGGAGCCAGTGCCTGGATCCGGGCTCGAGGAGCCCAGTGGGGCATCAGAGCGTCCCCTGCCTCCAGGACCCAGCACCATGACTCGGCAACGAGAAGGCACACCGAGCGGCTGTGAGGCACACGTGTCAGCCAGGGAGTGGGGAGGCCGGGCTCGGAGGGCCTCCCAGGAAAGAGACCTCATGCCAAGGTGCAAGGAGGGCAGGGCGAGTGAGACAGCTCAGGGCCCAGGCCGGCGGTGACACTGGGCACAAGCCTCCAGGACCCTGAGGCTGGCCCGATGGCTGCGCAGCAAGCAGCCTCTTCAGGTGGCAGTGACGGTGTCTAAACCCAGCCAGCTCCATCCTCCTGGAGCACCTGGGACTTGATGGCGGACCCACTTCTCCAGCATAGGAGCAGCGGGCCGGGGCGGCCAGAGCTGGGCACTCTGGCCTGTGTTCCTGGCCTCCTCTCTTTAGCCAGGGGGAGAGGTCATGTCTTTGCTGTTGACGTGGGGAGGCTGAGAATAGGGCAGTGAGGGCCGAGCAGGGAGTGAGAGAAGGGCTCGGGGGAGCCCTGCCCATCAGCCATGTGGGGTCTGTGGTGGGCCCGGTAGGGAGTACACACCACACACAGACACACACGTGTATACACTCACAGCACACACACACACAGACACACGTATACACACTCACAGAACACAGAGAGAGACACACATGTGTATACACTCACAGAACAAACAGAGAGACACACATATACACTCACGGCACACAGACACACACGTGTACACACTCACAGCACACACACACACATGTATACACTCACAGAACACACACAGAGATGCACATATACACTCATGGCACACAGACACACACGTGTACACACTCACAGCACACACACACACACACGTATACACTCACAGAACACACACAGAGATGCACATATACACTCATGGCACACAGACACACACGTGTACACACTCACAGCACACACACACACACGTATACACTCACAGAACACACACAGAGATGCACATATACACTCATGGCACACAGACACACACGTGTACACACTCACAGCACACACACACAGAGACACATGCACGTACACTCACAGAATACACAGAAAGACACACCTATACACTCATGGCACACAGACACACATGTGTATACACTCATAGCACACACAAAGTATACACTCACATAACACACAGAGAGATGCACATATACACTCATGGCACACAGACACACACATGTATACACTCACAGCACACACACACAAACACCCACAGACACACACATGTATACACTCAGAGCACATATACACACACATATATACACTCACAGAACTCACAAGAGAGACATACACATATGCTCACGACACACAGATAGACACGTGTATACACTCACAGCACACACACATGTATATACTCATAGCACACATATATACACTCACAGAACACACAGAGAGATATACACAGACACACATGTGTGTACACTCACAGCACACACACACGCACCTCTACACACGCACCTCTACACACAGCACACACACACACACACACACACACACACAAAGATACATCCCTCACAAGAGCATCAGCTGCTTCCAAGGCCATCCCATTCTACAGGATTTTGTGATGAAATCACCTCTACATCTTGAAAGAAAGAAGAAAGTTGCATGGGAAGGGATTCTATATTTGGCAAAACTAATACAATTATGTAAAGTTTAAAAAATAAAAAATAAAAAAATTAAATTAAAAAAAACATCATTTTAACCTGGTAAATATAACTCTTAAAATCATGTTTTTTAAAAGAAGCTGCCCTCCGTCCACATCGGGAACAGGTCCTGTGCGTGTGAGTTCATGTGCCCCTAGGCGTCCTCATGACTTCACACTAAACATACGGCATTGCCACTCAGATCACAAGCCTGCTTCTCCTCCAGGTCCTCGCGCCAAGGGCTGTATTTTACTTTTGAGTGTGTCTCCAGACAGATAAAGCGACGCACACATTAAAATTCATGGTGCAGAGGAGACGAGGGGCCCCTCGGAGTGCGGCTGAGATAATCTCCTTCTCCTAGTTCTTCAAGAGCTCACACCGGCTCAGCTCCGGGGAGCCTGTGGGCCCCGCCTTCCCAGGTGCCAGCCCTGCTCAGACTCTCCCCAGGGGAGTCAGGGTCTCCACAGACCACCCTCCCCTCGGTTCTCGGCTGCACCTGCTCTGGGAGGGGCCTCCCAGGAGGCAGCCTGCCCTGGGTGCTGCCTGCAGAGGGAATTTGCTTTTGCATTGCCAAGGCCACTTACAGTGTTCATAATAATTATCATTACACACCAGCTCCCATCACTGCCTTCTGCGTTCGGGCTCATCCTACGAAGAAACCCAACTGGGTTGAACTACTGTATCAGGCTCATTTTATACCCAAAAGCCAAACCAGGAAATAAAAGTCATTGGAAGGAGATTCAATTATAAAATGCGTGTCCCCCTTCAATTCAAAGGTGATTCAGAAGTCAACAACCATGAAGACATCCCACCTGCACGAAACCCACTGGGCTGACCCAGAGGGGTACGAGCCCCTCCCTGAGTGAGGTCACCGCAAGGGTGTGTCTCGTGGAGGGCTGGACGTCAGAAGCTGGCTGGGCTCCTGCAGGAAGGCCATTGACACCAACCAGCGCTGCATCCTGCGTCCCCTCCGGGAGACCCACATCTGCTCACCTCTCAGCTGCATCCGTGGACAGGTGGCAAGAACCGCCCTGCGACGCATCGCACCCCCCAAAGCCTCGCTCCCTCCTAGGACTGGTCCCTTTGCGTGTCTTTTGGCCCCTGAATGTCCTGCACGCAGCCTATCTACAGCTCGGTGAGGAAGGGGACGTGGTCCTGGGGGGGCGATGGCCAGTTCGCCCCCCACCCCGCCGAGGCAGCCACGGTGGGGCCCCCTTACCCCTCTCTCCAGAAGCATGTCTCGGAAGTGGGTCGCTCGCTCCTCCAGCGGCAGAAGGATCTGGGGCAGGGGTGTCTTGGCACCCACGTCCTGTCTCTCCGCCTCCTCAGCACTGGGACTCACGTGGCCTTCCGTCCTTCAGGGCACAAGATACAGAGAGTCAACTGAGACTTTGGAGACCCACCTGATTCTCACTGTGACCTTTCAAAGCCCTCCGGGCCCCTGGAAGGACCAGAGTCTTTGAACACTTTGCAAAGCACAGCTCAGATGAGACTTGGCTCTTGGGATACAAACTGCTTTGCTGCGTTTGGGGCAGAAAGTGGAGACCAAAGCCCCGACAGGACAGCACGGCCGGAGGGAGACCTCGGTGGGGCCTGAGGGTTGAGAGCGCTCAGAACGGCCTGGGAAGGAGGCCGAGCGGCCCCGAGGCTTCCCCGCCAGCGGCCACTGCCACCTGAGCGGACGGAGCCAATCTGTCACTTGGACCAGTCACTGCATCTTGAACCTGGTTCCACTTTGGCTTTTAGAGATGACTTGACTTTGAACAAAGGCATGGAAGACAGTCGTGGGGAAATTATTCTATCTACACCCAGAGGGCAGAAAGCACTGTCTGGGGGTTTAGCCCAAAAGGGAGGATTTAGTGACGGCAGTGAGACAGGACCACACCCTGGGGACTCTGCAAAGGACAGGGAGAGCTAGGTGACCGTGAGCCCAGGGGTGGCCACAGGGAGGAAGCAGGACCCAGCGTGGGCACGGCCAGGGGCCAGGCAGGGCGGCCCAGAGGAAGGAGAGAGAGTCCCCTTTTGTGAATCAGCGACCCGGTAGCTCGCATCATTTGTCTAACTGCCCATCTGACGGGGGTCCTCGTGGTTCTACTCCTCGTATTGGAAGCACCTGGAAACCTCCCTCTACCACACCTTGATGCTCGCTGCTGGAAGAAAGCATCTGACCAAACACACACGGTTACTCCCACCTCCTTCCCTCCTGTTCCCTGACACGGCCCTGCCTGGGAGTGGTCCGCCCAGCACCTCATCCTCAACCAACCTCTTCCCATCTCCTAAGGTGCCGACTGGACCCCTGCTGCCCAAAAGGCATCCTGGCTCTGACACCCAGACCCCTCTGTGGGTACAGCCACAAAATTAAAAGACGCTCCTTGCAAGATAATCTATGACAAACCTAGACAACATATTAAAGAGCAGAGACATCACATTATTGACAAAGGTCTGCACAGTCAAAGATATGCTTTTTCTAGTGGTCATGTATGGGTGTGAGAGGTGGACCATAAAGAAGGCTGAGCGCCAAAGAATTGATGCTTTTGAACTGTGGTGTTGGAGAAGACTATTGAGAGTCCCTTGGACTTCAAGGAGATCAAACCAGTCCATCCTAAAGGAGATCAGTCCTGAATATTCATCTGAAGGACTGATGCTGAATCTGAAACTCCAATACTTTGGCCACCTGATGCAGAGAGCTGACTCATTAGAAAAGACTCAGATGCTGGGAAAGATCAAAAGTGGGAGAAGGGGGTGACAGAGGATGAGATGGTTGGATGGCATCACCGACTCAATGGATGAGTTTGAGCAAGCTCCAGGAGATGGTGAAGGACAGGGAAGCCTGGTGTGCTGCAGTCCACAGGGTCACACAGAGTTGGACGACCTAGTGACTGAACAACAACTCCTCCACCCTCCAGGACCAGGATTGCAGGCAGTGATGTCAACAGGCCAGTGCAACTCTGATCAGAGGCCACCTTTCCCGGAAGTCCTAAAGAGAAGTGCGCTGGGAAGCACCATGACTTCCTCGCATCCTGGGTGCTCACAGGTCCAGAACAGCGGGGCACGTGCATTTCAAAAGCCCGCTGCACCCCAGGAATTGCGGGGAGAGAGGCACGCACACCATGCATGTCCGGGTTTCCTGATGTAGGTCACGATCAGGGCTCCCCAGGTGGTCTGCTGCCAGGGGCCTGTGGCAGCGTCTGCAGACATTTGTGGTTGTCACCACTCGGAAGGTGCTCCCAGCACGTAGGAACAGAGGCCAGGGCAATGCACAGGAGGCTCTGGGCATGTCTCTGTCCCCACATTTGGGAGGAGGAGACAACCATCCAGGTCACAGGTGCTAAGTCGCTTCAGTCATGCCCAACTCTTTGTGACCCTATGGACCATAGCCCAGCAGGCTCCTCTGTCTGTGGGGTTCTCCAGGCAAGAATACTGAAGTGGGTGACTATGCCCTCCTTCAGGGGATCTTCCCAACCCAGGAATCAAACTCGAGTCTCTTACGTCGCCTGCATTGGCAGGTGGGTTCTTTCCCACTGGTGCCACCTGGGAAGCTCCATTAAGTCATACAGTCATTTAACTACCCAGCCAGGGCAGTCTCACCTCCTGACACCCACCAAGGCTGCAGCTTCTCCAGCTCTGACCAGGGTGCCGTGAAGACACGCAGGTTAGCAGTTTGGGACTTGCTAGGGGCGTGGAATATATGTAGCATGTGCTACATCTGACAAGGGTTGCCACGCATCAGGGTTATAATGTGGATTAATCCAACCTCACACAGAATGTGCAAAGAAAAACAACCTGCTTGCTCAGCCCATTAGGGAATCTTATTTATAAACCAACAATTTCAGAACTTACATTCTTCGCTTCTTATGCCATTATGTGGAATTTTGAAAAAAGAAAATTGCCAGTGGATTTGCCATTGTATCACACTCCAAAGGGTATAATTAGGATTTCTTTGTAATAAATTTTCATTAGTTAAAAATAGAAGTGTGGAAACAAGTCTTGCATTGTTTTAACTCGAAACAAGACTAATAGGAACATGTGATGATTGCAGATTACAGCTTTTTCCACGAAGTATTTTGTTCAGAACCACTGGACGCCTTCCAGACCGCAAAGCAATCGGTTCAATTAGAGTCAATCAAAAGCAAAGCAAACTTGGCTAAAAATATTTTTTACATCCTAAGTCTGAAAAGCTTGGTACTAAAAGTAAATCCTAATACTGAAAAATAGAGTAAAGTCAACATCATACGGAGGGTGAGAGGCGTTGCCCCCAGGGGCCCGGCTGGGTACCCGGGCCCTGGGGTGGCTGTGTGGGTGGGGACCACTGCAGGGCCGGGGTCTCCTCGCTGCGAGGGGAGGGGCATGTCCCCTGCCTCCTGCACCCCCTTGGGAGACAGGGGGCCAAGCCCCGCCCTGAGCTCTGCCCTCTCCTGCTCCCATTCCGCCCCTTCCCCAGAACTGCCTCTGAGCTCCAGCAGCTGAACCGCTCATGAGACGTGTGTCAGGGCTTTCTGACCCTGCCCGTGAGCCCAGGACAGCACAGGCTTCCGGTGGATGCTCGAGACCAGACGCAGTACAGCAGGATTCCAGAGGCAGCAAGTTCTTTGGCAGACGACGGACTTTCCTGTGTTTATCTGGTGTGGAGGTACTCGGGCCACTGGCCTTGGTACTTCTGTCCCTGCCTGGAGGCCGTTCTTGGACCCACAGACTCGCCTTTTCTGCCTCCTGAATGGTTCAGCATGGCCATTCTGGGGTTGGAATGGTCACCTTGGCGAAGAAATTATGGCCACAGACCAGCTGCCTGTTACAGTTCAAAGGAAAGTGTTTTTTGTTTTTGATTTTGTTTTCACTGTCCAGTCTATGAGGGGAGGTGAGGAGAGAGAGAAGGAAGAAAAGAAGGGAGGAGGGGCGGAGAGAGGGCGGGAGAGGTTGACTCAGAAGGCGGCGATCTTCGCAGCAGCCGACAGTGGAGGGTGCGCTTCTCCAGATCTAAGGCCCCTCCCACCGACTCAGCATGCACACCTGCCGCATGGGGCAGGTGAGGGGAACACGCTGGACCACGTCTTTGGAAAACCAGTTTGAACAGGAAGATCCCGACACGCCTCCATCTGTGATGCTAACGTGAGCCTGTTTTTCAGTCCTGTTGAAATATTTAAACATCTTGATTCTGCCATCAGTTTATTAGCTCTGTCTCCCAATTTTGCAGTCCCCATAGATGTGATAAGCCGGCCTCCTGCACCTCTGTCCAATTTGTTCATAAAAATGTACAGCAGGAAATGCCAAAAGCAGATGCTTCTGGCGGGTCCAACCAGCCTCTCCCTGCAGGTGACAACCTCCCTTTCCTGCTGCTGATGAGCAGGGGCAGGATGGCCACCGTGCCCACCAAGAGGTCTGGAAAGCCCTGGCTGGCAGGAACTGTGTCTACTCCTGCCACAGCCATCATCTGGGGCTTGTTGCTCCGAGGCCCAAAGGGTTAAGGGTGGCGTGTCCTGCGGCTCCTGCTGCCCAAAACCCTGACTCGCTCCTCTGCCCCTCCTCGTGCCTGGCCAGCGGGTCCACCAGGGTGGGGTCCAGGTCCCTGGCAGCTGACATGAGTTCCCTGCCAGGGCATGGAACATGGACATGTGGTTATTTATCCTCAAGATCCCGAGGAGCTGAGATCCATAGGCTTGCATCTTCCTAAATGATTCCTGGACATAAAACAACTCCTGAATGCCTATTTCCTTGGCGTGCCTTTTATGATTATTCATTATTCCAGGTGGGGCACCAGATGCCAGATGCCGCCTGAGGCGAAGG
Source organism: Bos mutus (assembly GCF_027580195.1). Taxonomy (NCBI): domain Eukaryota; kingdom Metazoa; phylum Chordata; class Mammalia; order Artiodactyla; family Bovidae; genus Bos; species Bos mutus. The sequence goes on along the minus strand of NC_091642.1, from coordinate 1,937,869 downwards.
ACAGAGATAAGGAGCACAGCGCGGCCCAGAGACCCTGCAGCCCCATCAGAGGACGCCTGATACTTGCTGAAAACACGGTCAAACCCTCTCCTCCCACTTTACTTGCACCTCATTTAGTCCTTCTCACAACCCTTTGAGGCTCATTTTACAGCTGGGAGAACTTAGATGAGGCATGTAAGTTCCTCAGCACAATGACAGGTCTGAAAACAGTGATGGTGATGGTGACGAAGCTGATGGTGGTGATGGTGACGAAGCTGATGGTGGTGACGACGGTGGTGATGTTGTGATGGTGACGTTGATGGTGATGTGATGGTGATGGTGTGATGTTGTGATGGTGATGATGGTGTTGATGCCGATGGTGATGGTCTTCATGATGATGGTGATGCTGGTGGTGGTGGTTATGATGGTGTTGATGGTGGTGGTGGTGGTGGTGATGGTGATGCAGCTGATGGTGGTGATGGTGACGAAGATGGTGGTGACGATGGTGGTGATGGTGATGATGGTGCTGATGTTGATGATGGTGACGTTGATGGTGATGTGATGGTGAGGGTAGTTATGTTGGTGTTGATGGTGGTGGTGGTGGTGGTGGTGATGGTGAGGATGGCGGTGACACGACAGTGACAATCACGGTGATGACAGTCATGGTGATACTTCTCCTTCATTGTCTCTGGCGCTTCTGACGATCCCCACCAACCCTTCCCCAGGCTGGGTTCCAGCCTTCTGTTCAGCCGGATGACATCTCATCTTTTATTTAATTTAATCGATGGGAGAATCTGTTCTTTCCTCTGGCAAAGAGGGCTAGGAATTTATCATCAAAATGCTGCCAGGCTGTAACTCCGATGTGAGACATGATATAAAATTCTGCAGGAATCAAAGTTTCTGTGAATCTCTGCCTTGTGGGGCCTCAGACACTCTGTCATGTGGCTTGTAACAAATGGTCTTCGGATGAGGCCAACTTGGAAAGATCTGTGTTCTCTAGTTTTTAGCCTCGCTGTTGTAGCGTAGGAGGGTGCCTTTGGCTGCTGTCAGAAGACTGGGCCATCAGTCAGGTGGTCTCCAGGCCCCTGGCTGGGCTGGGGTGCAGGGCACCAGCTCAGCTGGCACTGCCCACCTACGTGGAGGTCCAGACTCAAAGCCAACGCTGGCATTGAGGAGGATGCCCCCCTAGGATGGAGTCATGGCCCAGGGTACATCCGGGCTCTCACCCCAATCAGGGAGCCATGGGAGCTGAGCAGGAAGTGCTGTCCCCAGCCCAATAGAGCAGCCCTGCTCCACAGTGTGCAGGGACAGGGCCATGACACGGGAGAGATGGGGCCATGACACGGGAGAGATGGGGCTCTAAGATGGCAGGGATGGGGCTCTAAGATGGCAGAGATGGGGCCATGACACGGGAGAGATGGGGCTCTAAGATGGCAGGGATGGGGCTCTAAGATGGCAGGGATGGGGCTCTAAGATGGGCAGAGATGGGGCTCTAAGATGGGCAGAGATGGGGCTCTAAGATGGCAGGGATGGGGCTCTAAGATGGGCAGAGATGGGGCTCTAAGATGAGCAGAGATGGGGCTCTAAGATGGGCAGAGATGGGGCTCTAAGATGGCAGGGATGGGGCTCTAAGATGGGCAGAGATGGGGCTCTAAGATGAGCAGAGATGGGGCTCTAAGATGGGCAGAGATGGGGCTCTAAGATGGGCAGAGATGGGGCTCTAAGATGGCAGGGATGGGGCTCTAAGATGGGCAGAGATGGGGCTCTAAGATGGGCAGAGATGGGGCTCTAAGATGGGCAGAGATGGGGCTCTAAGATGGGCAGAGATGGGGCTATAAGATGAGCAGAGATGGGGCTCTAAGATGGCAGGGATGGGGCTCTAAGATGGGCAGAGATGGGGCTCTAAGATGGCAGGGATGGGGCTCTAAGATGGGCAGAGATGGGGCTCTAAGATGGGCAGAGATGGGGCTCTAAGATGAGCAGAGATGGGGCTCTAAGATGGGCAGAGATGGGGCTCTAAGATGGGCAGAGATGGGGCTCTAAGATGGCAGGGATGGGGCTCTAAGATGGGCAGAGATGGGGCTCTAAGATGGGCAGAGATGGGGCTCTAAGATGGCAGGGATGGGGCTCTAAGATGGGCAGAGATGGGGCTATAAGATGAGCAGAGATGGGGCTCTAAGATGGCAGGGATGGGGCTCTAAGATGGGCAGAGATGGGGCTCTAAGATGGGCAGGGACGAGGTTCCAGGATGGGCAGAGACGAGGCCCTGACATGGGCAGGGACACAGAACCCCCTGGAGGAGAAGGCTGAGGCCTCCAGGCTGTGGCCTGGGCTGTTTCAGACCTCAGGTACTCCTCCAGCCGGAGTTCACTGCCCTCTGCTCTGTCTGACTGCTGACCGCTGACTGCCTGGCTAACCCCCTCATGCCCGCCCCTGCCCTGCTCCCCTCAGCCCTGCTCGTCCTGCCCTGGCCCCACCCCCAACCCTCGATGCTGTGACACCTGCCCGGGAGGGGCTCTGGGGGTTACGGAGCTCCTCTCTGCTCTCTGGAGGCCAAGCAGCCCTTCCACGGGGGTGACCACACTCACCCAGCCTTTCTGTCCACATGCTCAGAGCGCTGTGAACCAGGAGTCACGCGGGTGGAGGGAGGGGATGAGGAAGTGAGCAGACCCCCCATGACCCCCGCCTCCCTGAAGCCCGGTCAGCGTGGGCCTTGGGAGGGATGGAGGGTTGCCAGCTGCAGGCACGCTTGGTCTCGGAGGCCAGCGTTCCTTCCTGGGGAGGCCGCCTGGGAAGGCGTGTCTCCGTGCCAGAAGGTGGCCCCTCTGGGGTGTGGAGGAGCTCCTGTGAGCAGCAAGAGCAGGCTCCCCAGGTCCAGAGACAGGCGACCGTGCTGCTGGAGAAGGCCCGACCCCACATCTGCCCCCAGCCCGACTCTGCGGGTGCTACATGGTCGTCTTAAGGGCTCGTCAGCTAAAGCTGAGAGGACTCCCTGGAGATTAAAGGTCCTCAGGCGGGTCCCGGACCCTGTGCGGCCGCCTCCCTCATCTGGGGACTCGCACTGGCAGCCTCAGTGCACCAGCGATGTCCCCCAACAGGTGACAGGAGACACTGCCAGGCCCACCAGCGTCCGCCCCACTGTGCCTTTGGTAGGCCGTTTCTAGCCGCATCCGTGAGGTCACCACGCTCTCAGCCCTGAGAAGCGGCCGGGGGGCCCTCAGCCTGAGGGCTTGGGGTGCATCTCACAGAGGCTGCTGTGTCACTTCTGTCCCAACAACAGCGAAACCCAGACCACCCTCCCGCCCCCGCTGGCTGCAGCCAGAGTCACCTGCGGGGGCCCTGGAGGACACGTGACGACCTGATCGCATCTGTCATATAACACACGATGCTTAGGGCTGCCTGTCCTGAGGCTCAAGACCAAACAGACCTCCTGACATGAAATGCAGCGAAGGATGCTTTTTAACCTATCCGAGTCCTCACACAGAAGTAGGCAGAGCTGTTAGAACAAGAAGCCTGCAGTGTCCTCACAAATTATGGGGCGAGGGGTCCCCAGAACTTACACTGTGAGCAGGGCACCAAGGACCCTCAGGGCGTTTGCAGCCGTCCAGAGAAGCTGAGAGGAGCCAGAGGCCCATCCCAGGGCCGTGACCCCAGGAGCCTGTGATGCCCTGGACGGAGGAGCAGCCGCTGGCTGTGGCCTCTGAGAGCGGGGACACTGAAGCTGGAGGCGCCTCTGGGCTACTGACTGCGAAGGGGCCAAGGTGACCCACGGGGGTCAGTGAGCAGGGTGCCCCTTGCAGGATAAAAACAGGGATGAACTCAGAGAAACAGACGCGAGCATAATCTTAACACTCCTTAGATAAGATACCAAGGAAAGGGGAGAGGCGTTCCGGGGAACGTGAGGAAGCAGAGGGCACAGTCACACCGCGCGGTGGCACGAGAGGAGGCGCCAGGGCCCAGAGCCAGCAAGGCCGTCCTGGGTCTCCGTCCTCCTGCAGCCACTCCATCAGGTCACTCCAGTCCACCTGGGGCTGCAGCGACGGTCACCGTCTGGCCCCACATCAGGTCACTCCAGTCCACCTGGGGCTGCAGCGACGGTCACCGTCTGGCCCCACATCAGGTCACTCCAGTCCACCTGGGGCTGCAGCGACGGTCACCGTCTGGCCCCACATCAGGTCACTCCAGTCCACCTGGGGCTGCAGCGACGGTCACCGTCTGGCCCCACATCAGGTCACTCCAGTCCACCTGGGGCTGCAGCGATGGTCACCGTCTGGCCCCACATCAGGTCAGCGAGAGAACAGGAGGAGAACACAGCCTAGACGAGCACACAGGCAGAAGAAGCGGGAAGACAGCCCCACGCTCCGATGAAACTTTACCTGATTCTTTGAACAGGAGCTGAAGTTTTCAAAGAAGATGGTGCATGCTATGAAATAGCAGCACGTATCAGAACAGACAAATTCAGTGGGAAACGGGACATTGGACCAAAGAAAGATAGGAAAGACATCCCAGAGATCCAAGAAATTGGAAATAAAAGGGGACGAAACACTTTGGGGGCCAAGCAGTGTACTTGGCGTCACCAATATGGAAACTCAAAGCAATGAAATAGAACAAACATTAAAAAATAGTTCAAGGAAAATATCTTTACATAGAAAAGATGCACACCTACATTTTGAAAAAGTGCACATCCTACCTGATAACTACCCAAGAATCACCAAGACAGAGACACACTCTGTCTCTTACAGGCTAAAATTAAAAACGAAGACGGATTGAAACGTACCAACTATGTGTAGATCTAGGGATTGATAATGAATTTGTCACTGCTGGAGAACGGTGCCAGAGAAACGACACAGTATTTTGAGAATCAGTATTACAGGGAGTGAGTGATGAGTGAAAGTCGCTCGGTCGTGTCTGACTCTTTGCGACCCCATGGACTGTAGCCCGTCAGGGTCTTCTGTCCATGGAATTCTCCAGGCAAGAATACTGCAGTGGGCTGCCATTTTGTTCTCCAAAAATTAAAGGGAAGGAATCAATAATTTACTTTGGGTATTCTGTTTGAAGTACACCCCCAGGGAACCAAATGGTTTATGAAGGTATGTTTTGCTTTATAAAAGTTGTCAAGGTACTAAATGCAAATGAGATAATATAATTGAAACATTAGCATGAAAAAGTCCTTTTAGAAAGAAAGGATGAGGGCAAGTCACCTGCTCACATCACAGAAGACAGAGGATCAGACATCAGATGCCTCTTGACAGAAGGAACTCAATACGACCGTGAAGGATTCTTGCCCAAATACTTATCGAACTCAAACTCATACAGCCTCCAGATCTGCTAGAGAGTTGCAGAACCTACCAGGTCAGAAGAACCAGTTACAGCACAACTTGGAGATCCAGTGATATCCACAAGCCAAGGTCCAGACTGTGGGAGATTTCACAGTTAAGAAGAAATTCTGATGTCTTTAAAAACAAATGAAAAAAAAAAAAAAGCTGGAGCAAAAGGGAACAAACCTACAGATTAAAATAAATTTAGGAGAGAGTCACGGAGAGCTGTGTACAAACAATCTTGACTTGACTTGAGAAATAAAGTTTTCAAATAAAACAGTCAAGGAAATCTGAGCAATGTCTGAGAAGCTCTTTGATAACAGTAAGCTGTTTGTTAATATGTGTCGTTTATTTTTTAGGTGTGACTATGATTGCTGTTAAAATGTCTTTATAGTTTCGTCATGTGTCCTGATATATTTACAATAGCTGGGGTTTGCTTCAAAATATTCCGAGTTGAGGGGTAATGAGAACTAAAGGTGATCAATACTGGCCTTGAGATAGTTGTTGAAACTGGGAAATGTGTATCTGGGAGGGTTAAATAGCCTGTTCCATTGTCACATAGAACTTTTCCATAGTAAAAGGTTAAAAATGGGCAAACAAACTTCCTCATTGGGCGTTTGGGGCCATTTGCTCTGTGCTGGGCCTTTCCCCGCGAGTATCTAACAGCTGGATGGACTCAGAGCCACGGACTGGCCCCGCCCATCATCTGAGGATGTTTGCTGTAGTAGAAATCGTGGCGGCCGGGCCTGTTGGCTGTGCGGGCTGCCTTTCCCCTCCGCTCCCGGGTCTCTCCAGCCCCTCCCGGCGCTGAGAGTACATCTCCCATTGTGCTCCAGCCAGACACCCGCCCTCCTTCCCTTTGCAGCAGTAAAGGCCACCTCCTCTACCTGCCTCGTGAAGCTGAGCGCACGTTCCAGCAGGAGGAATCACAGACTTGAACAGAACTGAATTATGAATTTATAGTTTAAGGGACTTCCCTGGTGGCTCAGACGGTAAAGTGTATGCCTGCAATGCAGGAGACCTGGGTTCAATCCCTGGGTCAGGAAGATCTCCTGGAGAAGGAAATGACAACCCACTTCTGTATTCTTGCCTGGAAAATCCCAATGACGGAGGAGCCTGGTGGGCTACAGAACATGGAGTTGCAAAGAGTTGGACACGACTGAGCGACTTCAGTTTCTTTTTTTTCAAACCATGAATTACCATAAAGAGCGGAAATACATTCTTCCTCATGGGAGATGAGAGGAGAGACTCTCCTAGATGACTGCACACTTACTACTCCAGGAGCATTTGGGTGTGCTCTTGACTGCTGAATGGAGCCCCCGAAGAAGAAGATTCTGCAGCAGACACCCCCCATCCCGGTCCGGCAAGAGCAGACAGACCTGACTTCATCTCAGAGCCACGCGTCTGCTGCCAGAAAGCAAGGGCCCCGGGAACGTCCCGCCACTCTCGTCGTGTCTGCTACAGGGGGATTCACGATACCCACTGAAGGCCAAGTGCTTACTGAACGCCAGGGTCAAAGGCGGGGAGAGGCAGGCTGAGATCTGATAAAGGGCCAGTGAAGAAGCCCCAAGGTCAAGAGCTCTATTAGAACTGATTCCAGAGTGCAGTGGTCTCCTGGTGGCCAGATTTCAGCTTTACCTCCATGAGGGTGAAAGCTTCACAGAAACTGGGAGCAGAACTTGATCCAGTCACTCAAACTCCAAGAAACGACACCTGCTGTAGTGAGCCAGGGGGTGATGTGTGGGTCTCAGGATTTATGCTGACGTCTGGTCTCCCTCTCAGAAAGCCACAAGTTTCATAATCTTTTTCGGGGAGGAAATAAATGCCAGGGAATATTGATGCTTCGATCTGAAAGGACAAACTAAAATCTCATGGCAAGTGACCTACGTGCACACAATCTTCTCGTAGCCAGGCATCCATGGAGTGTCCGTCGGCCCAGGTAGGAGGCCCCGAAGACTCAGGGTGCAGGCTATTCACAAAACTGCAGGGCTCTCGAGAGAAACAACTGGTTGACTAGACTCATGACCTGTGTACAAGGTAGGAGCTCGAGATGCTTGTGTGCACAGTTGTGTCTGACTCTTTGTGACCCCATGGACTGTAGCCCGCCAGCCTCCTCTGTCCTTGGGATTCTTCAGGCAAGAATACTGGAGTGGGTAGCTCTGCCCTTCTCCAGGGGATCTTCCAGATCCAGGGATCGAAGCTGAGTCTCCTGCATTACAAGTAGGTCAGCATAGGAAAGTGGATATTAAGTCATTGTCCATGCAAGTCTGAGGCCACAAAGAGATGCACAGTGTCCCATCAATCTGATTCTGAAGAAAACCAGACTCCGCACTCGCATTGGAGTGCAGCTCATTCTCTTGTTTTCTTGGGTGTTTTAAAGATATAGTTTTACAGCAATCTTAATTTGGAGTCACGTGTTTTCTGGCACTACCTCATAGCATGCAGAGAAGCCATGCTCGCACGTTCTCAGTAGCTAATTTTTGGGGGATTCTGGAAACCCATGCATGTGGAAGTGAAAGGGCTCAACTCGTGGTTCGTATGAAGACAGGGTTCAGCACATTGACCCCTCCTCGCTGCCCACACTCGCTGACCATAGCCCTTGCACTGGGGTGGGGTACGGGCAGCATAAACATATACTTTGTTGGAGTATAAAAAGAGTGTTTCCTTTTCTCTCACGCAGTTGACTCTCTCTAGGTGTGGGCTTGATTTGGGGACAGACTCAGGGGTAGTGGCTGCAAAGCCTCCAGACACTAAATTATTTTGTCTTGTCCTGTCTTTTGGGTGACGGTGTTGCTTCTTTCAACCTAGACAGAGGCTCTCTGACCCAGAGTAGGATGCAGAATTGCAGCTCAGTCCAGGGGACATGCTTTGAGTGTGCCTTGGCCATCTTGGTTTGTGAAGAGGAGCATAATGGAGGGTATATTTGGGGAAAACAGAAAAATGCCCCCAGGAGAACTTCTTGCTAATTTCACCCTCTTCAGTCTCCAGATACAGCTGTAGATGATCCCATGGAAGCGCCTGTTTGATGTCAAGGTTTTACTCTACAAGGTCAACTTCTTACCTCCAAGGCCATCAACTGGGTGTCCTCAAAGTTTACCGCAATAAACAATGTTCTGGGATTCCCTGCTGGTCCAGAGGTTAAGCATTTGTCTGCCAGTGCAGAAGCCTCGGGTCAACGCCTGGTCCGGGAAGATCCCTCATGCAGGTGCAGAAGCCTCGGGTCAACGCCTGGTCCGGGAAGACCCCTCATGCAGGTGCAGAAGCCTTGGGTCAACGCCTGGTCCGGGAAGATCCCTCATGCAGGAGAACAACCAAGCCTGTGCACCAGCTCCTGAGCCTGTGCTCCAGAGTCTGGGAGCTGCAGCTTCTGAAGCCCATGAGCCTAGAGCCTGTGCCCCACAACAAGAGGAGCCACTGCAATGAGAAGCCCACACACAACTAGAGAGGAGCCCCACTAACCGCAAGTAGAGAAAGTCCGTGTGCAGCAGTGAAGACCCAGCGCAGCCAACAACACATAAGTAGATAAATTTAAAGAAAAGAATAATGTTTCCAGCCGAGATTTCTTTGGGTCACTTATAGTAAAACACTTCTATACCAAATGGCATAAAAACATAAATAAATTTCTAAAGCTGTGGGGCCAATGATATTTGAAAACTCACAAGAGCAATTTCACCCTGTCCTGCTATGGAAAGCCATTAATTTAGCAGGAATCCCTTGGCTCAGCAACTGGCAAAACCCGGCACATGGAAAAGGGGCTGGGAGACACGCGTGCCACCGGCAATTTCTTCTCTAACACGTTTTGTGGATAATCTCATTCTAGTTTTTAAACCAAATGACATACTTTTGCTGAATCCTTCAAATAATTCTACTCAATTATTTGAAATAAATTCTAAGTTCTTTAAATAGTGCATTTGAAAAACAGGTCTGAACTATAAAAAAACCGTCAGGTGGGAAACCAGCAGAACCTCCGGGGCGCTGCACACAAAGGGGAGAGGCAAACAATCAATTTCCTGGTCCCAGGGACGCGTGCAATCGTGCAGCACAAACACCTCCCATGAAACAGTAAATAACAAGCCGTCTGGAACGGCACTCACCAGTAGCTGAAAATATTTGGGTAATTTGAAAGCTTGTCACTGTGACATATTTCTCTTCCCAGGGAATGTTAGGAAAAGTATCATTTGGATCTGAATTATAGACACAGCTGATTTAATCCCATTTGCATAATAATGTCCAAAATGCATATGAACGGGCCAGGATGTACAAAGGATGCAGGGAGCAGGCAGCAGCGTTCAAAACCTGCCTCGTACTTTAGAGGCCAGGATATGGCAGCTGCAGTCATACTTGGCAGGAGCATTTACGTGCTTTTTGATAAGAGAAATTACATCACACATACAAAAGGAAGGTCAAATGGACTGATTCCGGCAGGTTCTCTGGAGCCTGGCCTCTTACTAGTTAGGCCAGTATCTGCTACATAAAAACGCACAAAAGCAGATAGACGCTTGAGGAGTCCTTGGGTGTATGGCAATGACCTTCCCCAAAGGCACAAAGAGGCCAAGAGGATGCCAGTGTCAGCCCACCGGTGACGAGCTCTGAGCCAGGGAGCAGGCCCGGTGGGGAGGGAGCTTCAGAAAAAGCCCCACAAGGGCGAAACTTCACCCAGAGTGAGCGCAGTTTGTGTAAAACGGCCCAGAAGTGAAGGATCAGGACTGTCAGAACATTCCAGATCCTGAGTCCAGCCCACAATATTCACTGAAGCCTTTTCCTCCCGAATCTCAGAGGCAGAACAGAGCAGAGTGACCTGGGGAGTGAGCCCTGAATTGCAGAGGGAACCGGGTGTCTGGGCACTGCCCTCACACACGGAACCTGTGGGCCCAGCGGGCTTGGAGACCCACAGTTGCTGAAACTCCATGAAAACACCTGTGATGGCTTCAAAGTCAGTGCTCAGTCATGGAAAAAGTCACTGAGATGATGAAAACAGAGATGAATGCTTTGACGCTACTTAAAAGCCAAGTGTGCAGAATCTGGGGCCGGTCCCATAGACAAATGAAGAGAACTGGACGATGCGGGAGGACTGCCCAGTTCCCTGGGGCTCAGTGAGTCTTCCCTCCCGCGAAAGTTTAAAAACATCCCATAACGGCTAGATTGCTATTTCTCTTGTGCCTCAGGAAGCTTGTCTTGTTTTTAAAATTATATGCATTTATTCAAGATCACAGAGACTGACGCAGCTGCCGCAGGGTCTGAGCGCAGCAATAAAGCGATCACAATTTGATTCCTGTCCCGAGCCCTTGACGCCAGCGAAGGTGCTCGGTGTCCGTCCTCTGTGGCCTCTGCCACCCCTAAAGTGACTGTTTAAGGACAGGACCTGGGGGCGCGAGAGCACAGAGGCCTGTGGGGAGGTTGGGGTCAGCCCTGCCCCAGCGCCGCAGAAAGTCCAGCCAAGCCGCAGCCCCTGATCTCCGTCAGCTGGAGAAGCAGGCCCTGCCTCCCACCCGGGCTGCCCCCTGGACCAGTGGAGGGCACTGCTTACCCTGCCCTGGACTGCTCTCACAACCTTCTGGCGCGTCTGCTTGGCATCAGTTAAAGTGACCATAAACCCACACTTGGTCAGCAAAATCATTCTGAGGGGTGCTCGTGGGAAAAGGCCAAAGATACCACAACAGAAGGAACAGGGGCTCTTTGTTATTTAGCCACCCAGTCGTGTCCAACTCTGTGACCCCGTGGACTGTAGCCCCCCGGGCTCCTCTGTCCAGGGGGTTCTCCAGGCAAGAATACTGGGGCGGGTTGCCACTTCCTTCTCCAGGGGATCTTCCTGACCCAGGGATTGAACCCGCGTCTGTCTCTGTTTGACAGGCAGTTTCTTTCCACTGAGCCCCCAGGGAAGCTCCAGTTGCGTGGGTTTGTGGCTACTCGGGCCGCCATCAGAGCCCAGCCCTGACCCCAGGCTGCTGGCCCTCTTCCCCAACAGGGGTGCCCTCTCTGCCCCCCTCTCCCACCGTCCTTCCCCAGGAAACCGCAGGGCAAGGACAGAAGAGCTGAGAACGGGCACCGCCTCCGGGGCGAGATCACATCTCCCTTCATTGCTGCGCACGCCTGTTGCTGGAAAAGTCTTACCCCACCTAGGGCACAGTTTAAAAAAGAAGACACGCAGTGCCAACACCCTGACCGCTGCTCTGGGACTCCTGCCGCTGGCCTGGGGTGCCCCCGATGGGAGCGGGCGCTTGGACCCCTGGAACAGGACTGGATGTGCCGCTGGGCGGGACGCAGCCCACTCTGCAGGGTCATCGGCACCACGTCTGCTCAGGAAGTGGGCTTGCGGTCCCTTTCGACGCCCCTCATCCTCCCTGCCCTGTGCCTTTCATCCACCTGCCCTTCCAGGAACTCAGACTCACAGACCTCGAATTTTACCCCTTTGCCTGGAAGTGAGTAGGGAAGGGCCACAGACCGGCCTTCCAGGAGGGCTAAAGGGGGAACAGCCACCCCTGGCTTGAGGGGAGGCCGATCTCCTCCCTTCTGTGCTGTGCCTGCAATGGGTCGTAAAGAGCAAACTTGGGCGAGAACGTGTTCTCCGGGCGCCACTGTGGGTCATTGGTCCTCACCCAGGCGTCAGCCGCCTCACTGATGACACGTCTGATTTGAGTTGAGAATCAACCTGAATGGAGTTACTGAATGCAGACCTGGTGGAGTTACTTTGCCCAAAGTCTCGAAGCCGGCAAGCCACAGAGCCAGACCTCTGACCCAGAGCTGCAGGAGCCCCGGCCCACCCCTCACCCAGCACACGGCCCCACACGGCACCTCGATGGCTCCGTCCACTCCTCAGGGCCCCGGAAGCAAGGCCAGGGCTGAGCATGGGCCCAGGGAGGCCGCGGAGGGAGGTGCCGTCCAGTGTAGACTCGGGGCTCCCAGAGTGGCTGGGATCCCCCACCCTCTGTTTGGGGTTGAACCCGTTCCTGGCTCAGTCAACAGAGTCAAAATGATACTTTTCTTTCTCAAGGAAAGACGCACAGGGAAGGGCCTGGTCACCTACCGATTCCTCTTGGTTTTCACATCTGGGTCTTCCCTGCTGTCTTCAGAGCTCGATCCATCGCTGGGCTCGGCTGAAAGAAAGTCAGTTTGGTACTGTCAATACAGAGCTCGCAGCTTTGGCAAGCCACCAGGAAGCACCTCTTCCAGCAGGCTCAGCTTGAAATTAGGAAAACGGATTTCCCTTAAAGATGGACCTCAGTCCTATAACTATGCTACTGGGCTTCCCTTAAAGACGGACCTCTGTCCTGTAACTATAATAACTATCCTAGGGGGCGTCCCTTAAAGATGGGCCTCCATCCTATAACTGCACACTCCTTCCATACTTCAGCAGGAGAGAAATCTGTGCTGCTCTTGTGCACAGAAAAGTCATCTCTAGCTGCTGGCCGTGGAGAGGCTGTCAGACCCTCCAGAAGGGTGGGCGAGGGAGTGCATCCACCTGACCCCACCCCTCGCAGGACACGGGCCTGGACCGGCCCTTCTGTCCAAGCTGCCTCCGCGTCCCTGGGCTTGAACTGCAGACCCAGGCTCCCCCTCTGACTCCTGCAGTGAAGGACCCGGGTTCTCTGCACACAGCCTGTGGACCGCTGCTGTCTACGTGTCTACTTTCTAAGAGCCAGATTGGTTTTGAAGTCAGGTCCCCTCCTTACACTCTGAAGAGGCTGGCCCTGTAAATGTTTGATGAGCTTTTGGAATGAAAAAGTAAAAGGTTCTTGGGTGTTTCATATTTGTCTCCAAAAGGAAAGAGGAAAAATGAGTATAAAGATGGTTCCAGAGCGTTATTATTTCGGTCCTGACAGGCTGAACGATGCCCAGACACTCCCTGGCATCACAACTGCCTGCTCGCCTGCTTTTCATTCTGCGTCTGTCGTCCCAGGAAGCAGCCTTCTCGGAAACTCGTCCCTGGCGGGCCCGGGGACAGGGCTGGACCACCGCCCCCACCGCAAGGCTCGAACCCACGTCCTTCCTGAGGAGGCTCTGTAACAAGCTCGTAATGAATGTGATGTTTATGGGGAAATGTGAATATCCTCGACAGAAAAGCCCTCCACTCCTTTTCTTTTCATAAAACCCAACAGTCCTCCATGCGCACTGACTGCAATCCCAATAATGCCTCCAGCTCCGGCCCCAGCTATTCTCTGGCTGGCTCTCAGTGCCTGGTGTGGGGCTGAAACAAGACGAGGAGATGTGGGTCACGCCCTAGAGGTGCCCAGCGAGCCCGGTCCACCCAGCCTCTGGGTTCTGGCGGCCTCTTCCCGCCAACGGCCTGTCCACTCCAGACCCTGCCCTGCCCAGCGTGGCACAGTCAGCGGACCCAGGAGACTCCCCTGGCGGGCGCCTGAGCCCAGAGCAGGGCCCCCCAGCCCTGGCACCAGGGACACGCGGGCTGGACGACAGGGCATCCTGTGCCCCGCAGGGTGCTGAGTGGCATCCCTGGTCTCCAACCCCGGATGCCTGGTGTCCCTGCCAGTACTGAAAACCACAAGTCTCCAGAAACCACCCAAACTCCCCCCTAGGAGACAGAGCGTCCTAGCCCCCGGCCCTGTTGAGAACCAGGGGTCTAGAGAAAGACCCTCGCGAGAGCAAAGCTAACAGGAGGGGAGGGGCCCGCTCCTTCTCACCCACACTCTCTCCCCACACTCCCGTCTGTGGCCCCCCAGTCACATAATTCAATGACAAAGACAACGCACACGTCATACGAACGCACAGCAAAACAAACGGCCAACCAACCAGTCGAAGGGTTCAATTTCTCTCATAATTACAGAAATGCCAGTGGACACAATGAATGGTTTTAGAAGCTTAAGGTTGGGTGATCTACAGTGCTCATGAGAGTAGCAGAATCTATCAGCAGGCGTGTGAACTGGCCCATCTTTTTGGAGGAAGATTTAGCAATATCTGTCACAATGTGAAATGCATGTACCTTTCGAACTGGTAATTCCAATACTATGAATTTATACAATGAAAGTACTCACAAATGCTCCTGAGATAAGTATATGCGTACGAAGGTATTCTTATCAGTATTCTGTGTGTGCATGAAAAACCAGTGACCTGGAAGTCCACCAACTGGAAAGACCTGGTGGAGATGTCGGAGTCCAGTCAAGGTGGGCACGGGTGCGAAGGGAAGGGCTCAGAACTCGTGCATGCACACGTGCTCAGTCGCTTTAGTCATGTCTGACTCTGCGACCCCATGAGCTGTAGCTCACCAGGCTCCTCTGTCCATGGGGTTCTCTGGGCAAGAGTACTGGAGTGGGTTGCCATGCCTTCCTCCAGGGATCTTCTCAACCCAGGGAGTGAACCAGGATCTCTTGCGTTACAGGCAGATTTCTTTACCACTGCTGCAAACTGGGAAGATAGCCATAGTGATGAGAAGCAGAAAGCGGAGCAGGTCAATTCCTCAGCCGTTCTATTAAAAGCACACGTACACACAGACATCTGCCTGTCTTCACAATACATTGTTTTGTGCGTTTAATGGACAAGGAAGGGCACGTCCATTTGTGAAAAGGTGGAGTGAACAGGATAGTTGAAGCAGGTAGTCAGAGGTCTTCTTAGTCTGAGAGAATCACGTCTCCCATTCCTTTACAACGGCTGCCCTCATCCAGGGTCAGGTGAGCAGGGGAGTGTGAAGCACTGGTTTCTGAGGCAAACTGCTTTGAGAAGTGCTATTCCGGTCTCTCCTACGTCCTGGGCCTTGAAGGCAGAGACAGGACACAACCGCTTTATCGGCACTGATTCGGGGGCATCTAGAAACCTGAACAAGCCTTGGCCCTGCCCATCCAGCAAACTGAAGGCGAGTGTTTACAAAGCATCATTACAGAGCGTTACGGATCCCTGTGGGGCCTGCACGCCGGGCTCTGGAACCTTCCATCCCATCATAGTTCAGTTCAGTTCAGTCACTTAGTGTGTCGGACTCTTTGTGACCCCATGGACTACAGCACACCAGGCCTCTCTGTCCATCACCAACTCCCAGAGTTTACTCAAACTCATGTCCATTGAGTCAGTGATGCCATCCAACCATCTCATCCTCTGTCGTCCCCTTCTCCTCCTGCCCCCAATCTTTCCCAGCATCAGGGTCTTTTCAAATGAGTCAATTCTTCACATCAGGTAGCCAAAGTGTTGCAACTTCAGCTTCAGCATCAGTCCTTCCAATGAATATTGAGGGTTGATTTTCTTTGAGATTGACTGGTTGGATCTCTTTGCAGTCCAAGAGACTTTCAAGAGTCTTCTCCAACACCACAGTTCAAAAGCATCAATTCTTTGGCGCTCAGCTTTCTTTATAGTCCACCTCTCACATCCATACATCCATACATCCTACTGGAAAAGCCATAGCTTTGACTAGATGGACCTTTGTTGGCAAAGTACTGTCTCTGCTTTTTAGTAAGCTGTCTAGGTTGGTCATAACTTTTCTTCCAAGGAGCAAGCATCTTTTAATTTCATGCTGCAGTCACCATCTGCAGTGAATTTGGAGCCCCCCAAAATAAAGTCTGTCACTGTTTCCACTGTTTCTCCATCTATTTGCCATGAAGTAATGGGACCATATGCCATGATCTTAGTTTTCTGAATGTTTAACTTTAAGCCATTTTTTTCACTCTCCTCCTTCACTTTCATC
Source organism: Bos mutus (assembly GCF_027580195.1). Taxonomy (NCBI): domain Eukaryota; kingdom Metazoa; phylum Chordata; class Mammalia; order Artiodactyla; family Bovidae; genus Bos; species Bos mutus. The sequence continues at coordinate 1,921,948 of NC_091642.1, read as the reverse complement.
AAGATGCTCTTTAGTTTTTCACTTTCTACCATGAGGGTGGTGTCATCTGCATATCTGAGGTTATTGAGATTTCTCCTGGCAATCTTGATTCCAGCTTGTGCTTCATCTAGCCCAGCACTTCTCATGATGTACCCTGCATATAAGCTAAATAAGCAGGGTGACAATACACAGCCTTGACGTACTCCTTTCCCTGTTTGGAACCAGTCTGTTGTTCCATGTCCAGTTCTAACTGTTGCTTCCTGACCTGCACACATATTTCTCAAGAGGCAGGTCAGGTGGTCTGGTATTCCATCTCTTGAAGAATTTTCAACAGTTTGTTGTGATCCACACAGTCAAAGGCTTTGGTGCAGTCAATAAAGCAGAAATAGATGTTTTTCTGGAACCCTCTTGCTTTTTCTATGATCCAACGGATGTTGGCAATTTGATCTCTGGTTCCTCTGCCTTTTCTAAATTCAGCTTGAACATCTGGCAGTTCACAGTTCATGTACTGTTGAAGTCTGGCTTGGAGAATTTTGAGCATTACTTTGCTAGCGTGTGAAATGAATGCATTGTGCGGTAGTTTGAGCATTCTTTGGCATTGCCTTTCTTTGGGATTGGAATGAAAAGTGATCTTTTCCAGTCCTGTGGCCACTGTTGAGTTTTCCAAATTTGCTGGCATATTGACTGCAGCACTTTCACAGCATCATCTTTTAGGATTTTAAATAGCTCAACTGGAATTCCATCACCTCCACTAGCTTTGTTCATAGTGATGTTTCCTAAGGCCTACTTGACCTCACATTCTAGGTGAGTGATCACACCATTGTGTTTATCTGGGTTGTGAAGATCTTTTTTGTATAGTTCTTCTGCGTATTCTTGCCACCTCTTCTTAATATCTTCTGCTTCTGTTAGGTCCATTCCATTTCTGTCCTTTATTGTGCCCATCTTTGCATCACAGGGTACCTGGTAAATTCTGTCAGTGAGGGATTCTCTGCAGGGATGACCTGTCTACACTTACCTGCTTTATGCTGGGTCCTGTTACAAGGGCTAATCAGAGTGGGTGCCAATCTGATAATGGCGTTAACAAACAAGAAGCCTGGTTCATTCTTTGTGCGGAGGAGGCGCGGGTGAGGCCACCAGCTGGTGTCAGGGTGTGGACGGAACACAGGGCAGGTGATGGCCAGGGTTCCTCCCAAAGAGGGGCCAGGTGATCTGCATGGAGAGGTACCCTCTCGCCCGCCAGAATCCTTGTGGATGAGCGGTGATGCTCATCCTTGACTCTGTGGAACAACCAGCATCTGCGTTGTCAGCGGTCCCAGGTCTGGCCAAGCACCGGCCACCTGGCCCCCTGTGGCGTGGAGAGTGATGCGTTGTTCCTGGGCAAACAGCACTTGGGAAAGTGACCCTTTCACAGGTCACAGCTGTGTTTACTCACAGGCACGGCTTCATGCCCTTCTTGGTGAAATGAAAGTCATCGTCAGTGTATATCTGCCTTGAATAAAAACGGCTGAAATGTTTACAGTTCAACTGAAGCCAAGTGACATCCTGCCAAGTCTATCACGGGTCGGGACAAAGCAGGGTGGAAGTGCCTGGCTCCCCGCACCCAACTTTTCTGTGTCAAGCAGGAAGCAAAATGCTTACCAGAGCCCCTTTTAATCTAATGCGCATAAGACATCTGGCCAGGCTGGCCCTCCTTAGATCTGGAGTCAGACTCTCCACAGTGCAAATTCCTGGTCCCCTGCTCGATAGGAGTGTGACCTTGAGCAGGCCAAATGGTCTGCTTTCTTTAATTCCCTCTACTGTCAAAATAGGCATAAAGACAGAAGATTGCAGACCAATGGCCTCCAAAGAGGTCCACACCCAAACCCTGGAAAAGAAAGTGAAGGTGAAAGTCGCTCAGTCATGCCTGACTCTTTGTGACCTCATGGACTACACAGTCCATGGAATTCTCTGGGCCAGAATACTGGAGTGGGTAGCCTTTCCCTTCTCCAGGGGATCTTCCCGACCCAGGGATCAAACCCAGGTCTCCCACATAGCAGGTGGATTCTTTACCATCTGAGTCACAAGGGAAGCCCAAGAATACTGGAGTAGGTAGCCTTTCCCTTCTCCAGTGGATCTTCTCAACCCAGGAATTGAACCCAGGTCTCCCGCATTGCAGGCGGCTTCATTACCAGTGGAGCCACTGTGAATGTCTTAGGTTGCATGGCAGGGGTGAAGGCTCCTAACCAGCCTTGGGGCTCCAGAAACCAGATGCCTCTTGGACTGGAAGACACAGGAAGTGAGTTATGCCTGAGAGCCTCCAGAAAGAAGCAACTCAGACCCACCAGGGAGACTTCAGTCGGGCTTCTGACCTCCAGGACTGGAAAGCAGCAAGTTGGTGTTGGTTCAAGCTACTAAACTTGTGATCATCTGTTACAGCAGCAACAGGGAGCTGATATGGGTGGTGACCAGCTCCTGGGGAGGTGGCAGGCATGGAGGAACCAAGAGGTCCCTTTCCCCCCAGGGCGCCCCCCCTCCTCCTGCCTAGGCAAGCCCCCTGCCCTACCCCACAGCAGCACCCTGTCCACCTTAGCCTCTGGGAGGTGCCCACGGGAGACAGAAGGCAGGGGAAAGAGGCTGGGAGATCGTCCTCTGCCTTGTCTGCCTCCCCACCCTAGAGGACAGACTCACAGGCGTTTTATCTGATCACCCTCTGGTACATCCTACCAGACTGCACCAAACCCCCGGCAGAAGGGATGGGATCCCCATCCTGAATGGGGCAGGTGATGAGGCAGCAGGGGCCAGAAGGCAGGAAAATTTCTACTGTGGACCAAAAGAGGTCACCTGCCATTTCAGGAAACAAAGAACGTTGCCTGCTAACAAGCCATCAGTCACAGCCCTGACGCTGAGCCTTGAGGGGACTTCAGGGCAGAGAAAAGCAGGGCACAGGTCCTCGATAGTGAAGGTGTGCGTCTCAGGAGAGATGTCGCTGAGTCCGACTCTCGCACCTTCCCGCACACAGAAAAGCACAAATCGTTTACTTGAGATGTCTGTTTTTTGTGATTAGCTGTAGTCTTTTGGGTTCAATTAAATTTTTTTTCCTAAGGAAGAACCCCTGTATATCCTGGCTCCTCCCTTATCTCTGGAGAAGGAAATGGCAACCCACTCCAATATTCTTGCCTGAAGAATCCCATGGACAGAGGAGCCTGGCTGGCTACAGTCCCTGGGGTCCCAAGAGTTGGACACAACTTAGTAACTAAACCACCACCACCTCCTCCCTCACCTTGGTCACCCACAAACTGGCACCTGCCGTCCACCTCTACAAGGGTTACATCAGGCTCTGCTGCACCTGCCAACCTTCAACACCCCTGGAAGGAGCTCAGGGTGGAGAGCAGGAGCAAGGCTCTCTGTGCTCTGAAGAAACTGGCAGGACAGGTGTTCAGGCAGCTAGATATTTTCAGGAGCTGATTTTATGAGCCCAGTTCTTGTACCTCCTCATATCTATAAAAGCACCAAAATCCTTCATGGTGATGACTGCCCCTCGTGACTAGCAGTAACCCTCATGAGACTAGTAGAAATCTGCAAAAATATGTGTCTGATTGCATGGACTCCCCCTTCACCAAAATCACATATATACTGACCTGCCCCCAACTCATCGGAGCTGTCTCTCAGAGCTAGCTATCCGAGATGCTGCCTCCCAGGCTGCAGTCTTCATTTCACCACAAATAAAACTTGACTCACAACTCTCACATTGCGCTTTTTTTTTTCTGTTTTAAGTCAACACCGTTTGGAGCAGCTCCTCAGAGTGATCTGAGAGGCTCTCTCCCTGGCTACAGTCCTCAGTGAGGTCCCCGAATAAAACGTATCTCACGACTTTTCATTTCACTTCAGTCTCCACTACCCATTGCCCTGAAGAGAGGTCTTTGGTGCTTCAGGTAAACACGGGTGGCAGAACTGAGCTGCTAAGAGATTTGGGAAATGCTGAAGCTGGAGGGAAGACAAATGTGAGTGGGGCGTCCTCACCAAGGAAGAGCCTGTAGCAGCCCCGAATGTCAGGACACGGAGCGGACATGGCGTGAAGGCTGCTCCTTCTCACTTCGCAGTTCAACAGGCATTATTCCCAACTAGCAGTCTGTCTGCTAGAGCCGTAAAAGTCCAGATGCACTGGAGGATGATTAGGAAATAATTCAGGCCTTTAGCTAAACCTCTCAGCAAGGAAAACAGAATGGAGAAAAGGGGGCCTTTTCTTTATCTGTTGAAAGGCTTAGTCCTTCTGGCAGTTCTGCACCCTTTTCCCATAGTTGCCTGACAATATTAACTCCTCCTTCCATGCTGATATTCCTAGTATGCACACAAAATACTCACACACACACACCCCTCCAAACCTACTGCAGTTAAATGTGGCAGAAAGTGAAAGTGTGAAAGTCGCTCCGTCCTGTCTGATTCTTTGCGATCCTATGGACTATACAGTCCATGGAATTCTCCAGGCCAGAATGCTGGAGTAGGTAGCCGTTCCGTTCTCCAGGAGATCTTCCCAACCCAGGGATCGAACCCAGGTCTCCGACACTGCAGGTGGATTCTTTAGCAGCTGAGCCACCAGGGAAGTATTTTGTCAAATTCTACTTGCCTCTTGAAAAATAATGAATATCAATTGGAATGCTTAATGGTTCCATTTCAGACAAGAAACAGGTTTTAATATTTAAATCTATAATGACTCATAGCCCAACACAATGTGAAAAACAAAATTCTATACCAAGGACAGTCTTCCCTAGAGCTGATTCTTATAATAATTAGGGTCAGAACATTAGATGAGTCATGACAGGTGATCAGCCAGGGAAAAATTCACCTTGCTCGTGGCCTGAGGTCAGCAACTCTGCCTGCTCATTGCTAATTAGTCTTCCAGAAATACTCCCTGTCCTGTTTTGCTGCAAACAGAATAATTTCAGTGAGTGGATCTTAGGAAATTACAAGTTATCCATTTAAATGTCAATTCCTTCTCTGCAACCTGAAGTTGAGAACGGAGGTCATTTGCATGTCTTTAAGATGCAGGTTAAAGACTTTTAAGACGGCTTAAGGCAGCTCTTCCTCTTTTAATAAGAGTAAGTAAGGTTAAAGCTCATTTTGTAGCTGCTTGTAAATTTATGATCACACATCTATCTGGATAGAGTGGTTCAGGGGCCACCATTACAATGGTCAGACAAAAATGGCTTGATGTGTTAAGCCTATAAGAGTCGGGTATTTCCAGCTGTGTTTGTTAGATTTAAGGCTCCATTCTCCACCTTTTTAAGTGCAAAATGAGATTCAGGCCAGCAGAGTGAAATGAAGCCCTGATCTATGACCCAGATAATTCAGGTCCTTGTTGTAATTAATTATACAAGGAGGCCATTGGACAGACCTCTGAGCCAGTAAAAGCCTCAGGGTTACTGGTCAGTGGGGATGCTGAGGAGGGCCAGCTGGGCAGGAGGCAGGCCTTCCTGGTGCCTGGCAGCTGATTCCCCCTGCTCTGCCTCTGTGCCTGCACCAGGCCAGCCTTCCCTGGCTCCAAGGACTTCCGGTTTGGAGCTTCAGGATCAGAATCGATTTTTGCTCACATAAACTCATCACTTTTCTAACATGCTTGTTAATCTTCTAATACTGTCCTCCACCTCAGAAGCCTGGAAAGGGCAGAGGACTCGGGGTGGGGGAGGACCCTGCTCACCCCTCTCTGCTCTCGTAGCCCTGGCTCAACTTGGTCCAGGGCAGAAAAACAGGTGACCAACTGTGTCCTGACTGCTAACAAGTTCCATCCTTTCTCATCCCTGCCAGGCCTCGGAAAAATAAAGAAACAGCACCCAATTATCTCTGAGAATGCAAGCTGCAGGAAGGAGCGAGGAGACTGCCCACATTGTTTGCAAGTAAGTATCCCCGTGACAAGCTGCACCTGAACGTCCTCCAGGGGTTGGCAGGTCTCGGGACACCAGCCCCACAGGTGGTGACGGTGAGGACGCTGGACGCCGGGTGTCTGTGTGTGAGGGGTTTTGGTTCAAGCCTTCATTCAGCACGCAAAGCATCTTTTCAGATAATGGATGCCTCAGTCAAAGGAGGGAGCAAATTCACAGCCCAGTTCCCGCTGTCCCTGAGAACAGCTTGTGTTACAGACTGAGATCTGCATCTGGAACATTCGCTTCTCAGAGTCAGCCGGCTCGAGCTGATGCTCTGGGGGTGCACTCATCATCTTACGAGAGGGGAATGTACCGAGAAACGGAACACTCCCTGCCATACCAGGAAACAAGGATGCCTCGGTCGCCAGTGACCGCAGCCCTCCAGCGTGAGCTGGTGAGCCCTGAGGGCACTCAGGAAGGAGAATACAGCACCTAGCAGCCTTCAGAAGACAGCTGCTGCCCACGGTAAGCCCCAGGGGAACTCAGGGTGTGAAAACGCAGGGCACTGGCCCCAGACAAGCCGAGGTGCATACGGAAGGAACGATTTCACTAAGCCCACACTCTTGCACTTTCCCATACATTGAAAGGCACTAAATTCCTTACTTTGGGATATCTGGTTTTCTTTAGCAAACAATAATCTTTGGGTGTTCAGACTACCTGACCTTTGTTGTAAAACTTCTATGGAACCTGGCTTGCTCAGAATAGTTCTCTCAAGGTCACTTGAGATGCTGTCTCCTGGGCTTGAAGTCCTAAAAATGTCTGCCAAATAAGACTTAACTCTCAACTTGCAGGTGGGGTGTACTTTCTCAGTTGACGGAGTTATCGGTATCCATCACTCCATCTCAGCAGACTGCTGCCAGCTTTGCAAGAGCAACCTGTCCATGTCCGTTAGCACTGATCAAAATGTTGACGAAGCTTTTAAGACACTTTCTCCTAAAGTTCCATTCAAATGCTTCTGGATCCAGCACAGGCTGATCTGTGTTATCTGTGTTAGCGTCACTTGAGATGGGCTCAAAAATACTCAAAAACCACTCCAAAGCTAAAGCAAACACTCACTCCAGAGGTCAAGATTCCATTTCCCGGCCTTTCAGCCAAGCTCTGCGGGTCAGTCAGGGAAAACTGTGATCTCAAGATCTCAGTGAAGCCAAGACTGTTTCAACCCACGTGCTCAGGGAGTGCACCTTTCCCAACACAACTGATAAAAAATGTATAAGACCTAATCGGCGGATCCTTTCTGAGCACATGGAAGTGTTCTGCTCTGGCTCTCGGGAAAATGAGATTTGCTGGGGCAGTTTCTGAACAGCTATCTCTCTGCCACGCATTGGATTCCTCTGCAGCTGGGAAAGATCTTTTCCCTTCTCCACATGTACTTTAGGTGAATCCAAGCACCCTTCAAACAAAGAGTGGATGGACTTCCTACAAAGCTCTGGAATGGGTGCATGATGGAGAAGGTTCAGTTCAGTTCAGTTCAGTCGCTCAGTCGTGTCTGACTCTCTGCGACCCCATGAATCGCAGCACGCCAGGCCTCCCTGTTCATCACCAACTCCCAGAGTTCACTCAGACTCACGTCTATCGAGTCAGTGATGCCATCCAGCCGTCTCATCCTCTGCCGTCCCCTTCTCCTCCTGCCCCCAATCCCTCCCAGCATCAGAGTCTTTTCCAATGAGTCAACTCGTCGCATGAGGGGGCCAAAGTACTGGAGTTTCAGCTTTAGCATCATTCCTTCCAAAGAAATCCCAGGGCTGATCTCCTTCAGAATGGACTGATTGGATCTCCTTGCAGTCCAAGGGACTCTCAAGAGTCTTCTCCAACACCGCAGTTCAAAAGCATCAATTCTTCGGTGCTCAGCCTTCTTCACAGTCCAACTCTCACATCCATACATGACCACAGGAAAAACCATAGCCTTGACTAGACGGACCTTTGTTGGCAAAGTAAGGTCTCTGCTTTTGAATATGCTATCTAGGTTGGTCATAACTTTCCTTCCGAGGAGTAAGCGTCTTTTAATTTCATGGTTACATGTTACCAATTATGACATGTAGTCTCAAGGGGCAGTCTTACAACATCTGGAGCAAAAACCAAATGATGGGGAAAAAAAGAGCAAAGAAACTGTTGCAGTAAAAAGGGAAAAAAAGGAATGGGTTTTTTTCTTTAACTTCCCTTGTGACTCAGACTAAAGAACCCGGCTGCAATGTGGGAGACCTGGCCTCAATCCTGGGTTGGGAAGGTCCCCTGGAGAAGAGAATGGCTACCTACTCCAGTATTCTGGCCTGGAGAATTTCATGGACAGAGGAGCCTGACAGGCTACAGTCCATGGGGTTGCAAAGAGTCAGACAGGACTTAAAGACTTTCACCTTTCCTGAGAATAAAGAAGATAAGGAGAACAGTGAGTAGGCCTGAACATTCCTAGTTATTTTTTTTTTTTACTTTAACTGCTTCTAACTCTGCATGTCTATAACTAAGTTTGCTTTTCTGCCCCTTAACTCTGCAGGAGCTACACTTCACACCTATTTCCTTTGACTCGATACTAAATACATCCTGTGTCTGGTGTTTACCCTCAGGACACCCTTCCCCCTGTAGTCACATATCAGAAAGAAGGCTGCAGCCCCAGGGACTGACAGATGCGGTTGCTGGGCTGCTGGCACTGGCCTGTGGCCTTCTTTGAAACAATGCGAGAGGGGGAAATCAAGACCCTAACAGCTTTGTTCGTCTTCACTGACTCCTGACTGTGAGCCCTCATCTTACATAAGCCCCTAGACTCCTCATGACGCAAATGGCTGCTTCAATGGAAAAGACTGATGTTGGGAAAGATTGAGAGCAGGAGGAGAAGCGGGTGACAGAGGATGAGATGGGTGGATGGCATCACTGACTCAATGGACATGAATTTGAGCAAGCTCCGGGAGATGGTGATGGACAGCGAAGCCTGGCGCGCTGCAGTCCATGGGCTCACAAAGAGCTGGACACGACTGAGAGACTGAACAAGACTCCCCGTGGATGGGGACACAGTTCTGGAGGCCTGAGCCTGCTGTCTTCCCCTCTCAGCCAGGTGAGAATTAAAGCCACCTTTGTATCTCCTCCACACTCTCTGTATTTTTCCTTTGGCTTCGGTGGGCAGAGAAGGCCAAGATTCTGGCCAGCAACAGAACTAGCACATCAAAGCGATCACCACGGATGAGTTTACCTGGTGAGACTGCTTTGCATTTTCTAGAATGCTTAACCAATACCCATTAATTTGATAATAGAAAACAACTTTTTAAAAGTAAGAGAGAAGGTTAAATGCAGGCTAATATCTGAGCTGGAAAGGAAGCTCCCGGTGGCTGAAGGATAACCTTCTCTGGGTTTGTAAATTTACGCAATGCAAAGAGAAAGCCAGAACCGATCCCGTGGAAGGATCAAAGTTTCTGCAGAAAGTGCCATAAAAACTTAATGACTAAATTCTGAAACAGGGAGCACGAGTCCTTCAAAATCAACTGCCAGCACAACCGGGCATTGTGCTCTCCTCTCCCGCTAAAGGATGTAGAGTCTAGACTCTCCTACAGGTGGGTGCCCAGGGCCCGGCTGTCTTAGTTACTTGCTGCCGCCTCCAGCTTGCGCTTGTGCGGAGGGTCTTCGATGATCCTGTTGAGGTCCCCGCGGTTCCTCAAGTCCATTGGCTTCTCCCAGACGGATAACTGCATCGTCGGGTTGAAGAAGAAAACTCGGTCATCGCCCGTCCAGACCACACACCTGTGCAAATCGAGAAACCGCTCTTAGTCTCCCTGAGAGGCATGCATCAAAAGACCATAGTGTGTGTTCTAAGTTGATCAGTCGTGTCTGATTCTCTGCAATCCCATGGCCTGTAGCCCGACAGGCTCCTCTGTCCATGGGATTCTCCAGGCAAGAAAACTGGGGTGGGTTGCCATGCCCTCCTCCAGGGGAGCTTCCTGACCCAGGGATCAAACCCGAGTCTCTTATGTTTCCTGCATTCGCAGACAGGTTAGTGCAGGCATGCGTCCAAACCCAAAATGCCCTTGGGGCTGAAATCCACACATTCACAAAAGTAGTATTTTACAAAGTATGAATAATAATAGCGATGTCTGGCTTTTCAGGGTGATTCTCAGATGTTTCTCATACATTCTCTCATTCGATTCATAGGCAGACAGCTACCTGACCTTCCTTCTACTGGTAAGGACAGCAAAGTTCAGAGACATGAGAGGCTCAACTGGGTCCCAGGAGGTCTGAGCTCTTCCCAAAGGCCAGCTCTCCTTTCAGTTGGATTCCCACTCTGGCTTTGGGTCCAAGGACCAGGTAACACAGACCTTGGTTCCCAGTAACCTTCCCCGATTGGATGGTGACTGAGCAGCAGGGTTCATGGAGCCACACAGAGGCCACAGCCCATCCCTCTCCAGCTGAGAACCAGCAACCTGGCTGCTGGAATCAGCAACCTCAGCCCTGTTGAGGTGTCCCGCTTTGCTTTCAGAAGAGCAAAGAATTAGCTTTGCATTTTCACATGGAGGAAACGAAAATCTCCAAAAGGAATAATATGCAATTTTAAGACTTCATCTCTGTGAAAGTTTATCAGAGAGAAGGAAAGATTGCAAAGGAGAAATAGTGAAGAAAAGAAAAACAAAGGAAAGGAAGAGCTCCCTTTCCGCGGAGTGAGTCTGCAGTGTGGGAACGCACACAGGAATTCAGACCTGGCCTCAGTGTGTCCCAGCAACACAGCCGGTCGAGGTCACCGGAGCGGCCTCAGGCTGTCCTGTGACCAGTCTCGTGATGGTGCAGAGAAATGAGCTCTGTCCTGCCTCTGGTCTGGCCCTTCCAGAAGATTCTTCTGGGGTTAGGCCTCTCCCCTCCGGTGACCTCAGCATCCTAGTGACCTCTGAGGGCCCGGGAAGCTCCAGGACTCTCCCCAGGCTCCTCAGAAGCTGCAGGAATGGGCAGGACTAGTCCTCGTGGACTGAAGCCCTCTGGTCATTGATTTCTTGAGGGATCAGGGACACTTCTGGGCACTTGCCGGCCTCCTGAGCACCAGCTCCTGCCTTACCATCAGACACACCTGGTTGCCTGCCCCCTTTCTGGATCCAGGCAGCACACACCAGTCTGCTTCCCACAGAGAAAATCACCCCCACCCTTGAGCCTCTGTGCTCAGACCAGCGGGCCACTTCCCGTGGGCCAGACAGAGGCTCAGTGCAGGGGCTAGCCTCACGTTCTGAAACTCTGTGCAGACCAGATCCCTACGTAGAAATGACCTTTAGATGGTCTGTCTGATTTACTCCGCAGCCAGGCAGGGTTCATGGGAGTGGTGAGCCTACAAAGAGGTCTACATCCTACTCCCAAGAACCTATGAATGTCACCTTACAGGGCAAAAGGGATCTCTCAGGTGTGATTAAGTTCCTGTCTTGAGATGCAGGGAGTAGGCTGGGCTGTCAAGGCAAGTTTAGTGTCATCAGAAGGCTCCTCATAAGGGAAGAGGGAGGCTGGAAGTCAGAGTGAGAGAAGGGGATGGGAGGATAGAAGCAGAAGACAGACAGACAGACACACACACAGGATGGGTGGAGACAGAGGCCAGAGGATGCGCCACTCTGGCCTTGATGTTGGAGGACGCGGCTGTGGATGCCAGTGTCTCTAGAAGCTGGAAAGTCTAGAGCAGTCTCCCCTGAGCCTTGGGAGAGAATCAGCCCTCTCCTCCCCACCTGGATTCAGCCCCGTGGGGTTGGATTCTGACCTCCAGAGCTGTGAGATGTGAGTTTCCACAGGTTGACAACCAGTAGACCTCACCCTTGACCCCTCCCCATCCTGGGCGCCAGCACCAGGGTCTGCATCTGGCCAGCAGCAACCTAGACCCCCACACTGCATAGGCCCCTGCTGGCCTGGTCATCCAGGTAGAAGGCCATGACCTGCCTTCTCAGTGGATGCACCATCCAGCTCTAGGCCTGCCCTTGACCTTCAGGTGACCTTGAGAGCTGCCCTCACCCTCCGTGATCTCCGTTCCATCATCTGTGTGGGGGGGGCCTGCGATGGACATTTGTGTTATTCTAACATGCCCGTCACTGCAGGGAAGCTGAGGCAAACATGAGGGGCAGCCTTTACTAGAGACTGGATGACGGGCCAACAAGGGCTAGGCCTGAGGGGCAGGACTGGCGAGCTGGACAAGGACCTGCCCGATGCACGGGTCTGCCTGCCACCCCCAGCAGGCCCCGACAGGGCACAGGTGACCTCTCGTGGGAGGAAGCTGCCTGCCTGCCGGTACAGAAGTCGTCTGGCTTAGGAAGCTTTCACTGTGTATAAAGCTGCAGGTAATTATGCTGTTCTGTACATTATGTACAATTCTGCCACTGTGAGTCTCGCACAGAATTCTGGGCCAGCAGGGACCATAAACCCTGCCAGGAGCACAGCCCCTTCCCTCTCAGATGCTCTGCAGGGTGACGGAGTGCCTCCTGCCGGGTCTGGGGGCTGCGCTCCTGGCAACACTCAGCACATGTTCTTAGCACCACGAGTAGCCCACCTGGGTTATCTGCGCACCAGGGGGTGGGGTGGGGGGAGGTTTGCCTGGTGTGAATGCAGGCTGTTTGCAGCTTCAGCTAGATCAGACTGCAGGCGATGTCGAGTAAGAAGCCAGCAGACCCTCAGCAGTGCAGAGGGTGAAGCCCAGTCCTGGGCACCTTCTAACACGGAGGGCATCCATCTGTCTGGTCTGGTGCACGCAGGCGGCTGGTCACTGCCCACACACAGGCTTCTAAAGCCTTCTTTGGCCAGGCTGCAGCTGGAAAAATAGCTCCAAGACCAAAGCTCCTGGCAGCGAGTAGGTTGGTTTGTGACAGTCGCGATGATATCTTTTCACTGTCTGACTGCGCTTGGCCTGAGTGGGAAAGTCCGGATGCAGCTTTGACTCGCTGCGCCCTTGTCTATCTATTTACAAATTTAGGAGCTGCTGTGTGACCCCGGGACCCCTGATGGCACCTGCAGTACAATGAACCTTTACAGCAGATACACCGGACAGGTACAGCTGTTCTGGCAGGACGTCATCCTGTGCTCAGCACCCCTCCACCCATACACATGCACACACGCTTGTGTGTGCACACACATGCACACACATACATTCACACATATGCACACACACACTTGTGCATAAAGGCACATGCACACACACTCACACTTGTGCACGCACACACGTGCATTGACACACAGCATATACACTTGTGTGTGCACACACGAGTACACACTTGTGCGTAGATGCACATGCACACACACTCACATGTGTGCACCCACACATGTATCCCCACACGTGCATATACAAGTGTGCACGCACACACAAGCACACCAGTGACCTGGGCGCCACAGCCCCACCCCCAGCGGCCTCAGCGTCATGGCTGCCTGGTCTGCTCCCTCCTCCAGAGTCACTGGGGGGCACTGAGGAGCCCAGGGGCGTGGAGCCCTGCCGTCCAGGATGGCTCCGCCTCTGTGTGTCTCAGCACCTCAGGCAGTGATCTCCTGCTGTGGACTCGGTGTCCTCATTTATAAAGGCAGTGATCTCACTGCTGTGGACTCGGTGTCCTCATTTATAAAAGCAGGCTGGTGGACGCAGGTCTAGTCCCAGATGATTTCTTAAGTCCCTTCTAACTTCTATTCTATCTTCTATTCTTTTCTGTTAATTTTCCAGCTTTGTCCAGGACCCCAGGCATGGTCATACTAATGCCCTTCCATGCGGATCAACCTTATGGGCAGGGACACAGTCCCCGGCTCCTGAGCTAGTCTGTCCTGGGCTCTGGGTAGCTGTGCTCAGAGGTTCACTGCTGCACCTGGAGACCATGCCTGCCCTGGGATTGCTTCCCCTAGCAGCCCGGTGGGGTCAAGGGCGTGGGGCAAACCCTCGGTGATTGGCCTCCTGCTGAGACCACATTCTCTTAGCCCAGCCCTTCCCCCAACCACCACACCCCGGCCGCCTTCCTCTGCCCCTTTCCTGGAACCACTCCTCAGTACCTCCGGGCTCTGGGAGCTCTGTCCTAAGTGCTGCTTCTGTGGACCCTGACCTAAAGGGGAGGAAGGATGGAGTAGAATCTAAACTTCAGGAGAGTTTCCGACAGCGAGAGGCAGGCGGTGTCTGTGCAGGACACGCACCCTCACCTCCTCCTTAAAGACCGCACTTTGGGGTTTTCAAAGACGAGACCTGGTCCCACCAAACTTGGCACCATCACGGCTACAGCGACTGAAGGGCCCGGGGAGCGATGAGTTCCCTGAGAAAGCGGGTCAGCGAGGGTCTGCCCACATGAGAAAGTCTGGGGCGTGTGCATCCACCCCCAGGGGACGGGACACTTCAGCCAGAATTACCAAGGGGCTGGCAGCCTCGATCACAGAGGCAGGGAGGGGCTCATGCTCCCGTGGGCGCAGAGAGGGGTGCAGAGGTAGCCCCCTGCCAGCACCCCAAAGGCTGTGTGAGGCCAGCCTCAGCCAACCCGTCTCCCCACTCTCGGAGGTGTCCTGGGGTCCTAGAGCCGTGATTCTGCCTGGCCTGAAAAAGTTCTGGATGACACGTGAAGTGGGGCCCGGGGGAATAAGAAGCAGCTGGAAGCAGGTGAGTGATGCTGTCGCAGCCCCTGGTGGGGTGGGGGGCCCTAAGCCGTGCTCCTGGTGGGCGAAGAGTGGAGGGGTCTCAGCCTCCAGCCCCGGTAGCTGCTGACAGCCATCACCTCCCTGGACGCTGGCTGAGGGCAGACCGTGCACCTGGGCATGTATCCTTCACAAGAAGTGGATACACTCAGACGCAAAGACACGTGGGCTCCAAAAGATCCCCCTGACAGGAGGCCCAGTCAGACTCAGGTCATCATCCCACTGAGCTCCTGGGCTCCTTCCCCTCTGGCTCCAAGCCCAGCTGTTAAGAAAGAAGCTGCACGTCGACCGGAACTGACTTGGTTCTCCCCAGATGCGGGACGGGTCTGTGCTGTAGGTTTGCTGCCTCTGGGTCGTGCTGATTCCGTCGGAACCGGGAGCCACGAAGACAGATGGTCACACCACACCCTCCTCTCGGAGAGACCCAGTGCCCGGACCGCCGTGCAGGGAGCAGCCCCAGCCCCCACTGCCACCACCACCCAGCCTCTCCAGTGACGGGAGAGCGGAGCCAATTAGAGACTTAATGGAGGGTTATTACCCTGGAGACAGAGGAGTGACAACAGTTAACAGGCACAGGCTCATCCAGAACAAAGAGCCCACTTCCTGTGCCACAGGGACGCCTGCGGAACTGGAGCAAAGAGCTGGCGGCAGGTAAACCACGTGATCCCCCAGGAGAAATCTGCCCACTGGTCACGCCTGGTCTCCACCGGACCGAGCCAGCTGTGTGATGCAGAATTAATTTCACATATCGTTTATGCACATTTTAAGCAATACATATACATTCCTCTGGCTTAATCACAATGTATGATTTCTGGATGGCTGCCATGTTCCCTCTCCTCTTTAACTGTCCCCAAATCCCAGAGGGTACAATTAGCGTGCCAGAGTTAGTTAAGTCTGGTACAAAACATCCACGCTTAGCAGCCTTAGAACACGAAGACCCGTTTTAGCAAATGGAAATGGGGACTGCTGGCTTGCCGTACAAAATGATCCCCCCATTGCCTTCACACAGCACACCCCAGCGTTCACGGCTCTGCAAGGGGCAAGATATTTCCACTCCTCTCTCCAAGCATCCAGCTCAGCCCAGCGGGGAAGGGCTCCGTGCCTCACCCCTTCTCCCGCACGCGGGAAGGCACACCCAGGTCCCTCTGTCCTCCGGGCACTTGTCCCGAGTGCGCTGTCCCAGGAGCAGAGTCCCGTCTGCAGGGTGGACCCGTGCGCCCTGGGTCACAGCCACAGGGCTGAGGT
Source organism: Bos mutus (assembly GCF_027580195.1). NCBI lineage: Eukaryota > Metazoa > Chordata > Mammalia > Artiodactyla > Bovidae > Bos > Bos mutus. The sequence goes on along the minus strand of NC_091642.1, from coordinate 1,906,241 downwards.
CTCTGACCCCAGAAGGCAGCACCTCTGTGTGCTCTGTTCTCTACCCCCTTCCCCGTTCTGCCCACCTTTGTCCCCGGGAAGGGGCTGACCTGGGAGAACTGAGAAGCCCCGGCCCCATGGGGCAGGTCGGGTGAGGCACTGTGGGGCCTGCAGACAAGAAGATTCAGGGAAAAGAGGGTGGAAACAGCTCTCCCCTCTTCCTCCTGGGACATGGTGGTTTATGCTCAGAAATGCGTATCTGGTTATGGCCTCATTCTGCACAGAACTCCTGGGTTTCTGGCCGACCTCTGATGTGAGAGCAAGCCTCCCGTGGGCAGGAAGTGAAGCAAACACCTTCTGGGCAACTCCACTTGGACCACGGGCCGGGGCATCCAGGGGCACTTGCCTTCTTGGACAGTCACGGTGCCACCTACTCTGTTGTGACCTCCGTCAGAGTCCAGCTTCGTCACAGCAAGGGCTTCTGACCACAGGGACCCCCGAGCACCTGCTGCCCTGCCCATCGTTATGAGGGCCAGAGCAGGGGGCCCTGCAGGAGCGGGCCTGGAGCTGGGTCAGCAGGGGCCTCTGCAGAGAGGCGGCCCGTCCAGGGGCAAACAGGCAGATGTGAGACGTGAGGGGGCTCAGCACACGGCTGTGACATGTGGACGATCGTGCCGTGCACGCCTCCCAGCTCCTTGGCAGCCTTGCCCGCGCCTCGGGTCACCCCAGCTTCTGACAGCACCCGGGGGCCTGCGGGGTCCCGGGGCTCACGTCTCACAGACCCGGTCCCCTGCCCCAGTCTCCCTGCCTCGCGGGTAGGGGGACACCCCCGCAGGTTCCTGCTTCTCTGAGAGCTAACGGCAGCAGGTGCCCGCGCGTTCTCCGTCTGCGTGAGCTCTCACACGCGGGGGTTAGGACCCCAGGATCCCACGGAGCATTCTGCCCTCAAACACAGCGTCACCGAGAAGTTGAAACCACAGCCCTGAAAGTCTCTACGGCTCAAGGTCAGGTCTCCTACCCAATTATAAGCCCCGGGGCAGCATCAAGTCCAGTGTGACAGGGTCACACACCTCGCTGAATTTACTGCAACCCCTCATATGATTTGCAGTCAAGTGTGCTTGCCTTAGAAACACACGCGAGAGACTTTGGTTCCAGAAGACCCCAGACAGCATCTCTGGCATCATAAAAAAAAATAATAGTTAAAATCTGTTTTGTCCCCCATTCAGTTACTGGCACCAAGCTCCTAAAACCCTTTTAATTAGCTGAGCGACTGGGGCATCGTTTTTACTCCTAAGGAGCACCCCTGACCTCATGTGAGTTCAGACTGATGACATGGTGACTGATACGCCTCCATGTGTGACCATGGAGGGTGGGGGCTGGTCCCAGAAAGACTGACCACGTGATCAGAGGGTTGGTTTTCTGGCCCCACTGCCAGCCTCCAGGAGCAGGGAGGACAAGCCTAGTAATAAGGCATTCAGAAAGCTTCCTTTGGGTTCAGAGGGCTGCAGTGTGCTGATCTTGCTAACGTCCTGAGCGGGTGGCAGCCCCAGGAGGGCGTGGGGCCTGGAGACCCCCGCCCTGCTGCCTGCCCTTACCTCTCTGCCATCCAGCTGTCCCTGGGCTGCGGCCTGTATAATACAGATGTCATCACAAGTGAATCAATCACTCTCCTAAGTCCTGTGAGTCGTTCTAGCAAATTTTCAAACCTGACGGGAGGTTGTGGGAGCCCGGGACTCGCAATCAGCTGGGGAGACGTGCAGGGGCAGGGGGCTGGGACTCAGCCCTTGGCCCGTGGGGTCTGCGCTAACCCGGGAGCTGGCATCAGACCCGACTTGAATGGCAGGACACTCTCAGCACTGGAAACACTGCATCGTTAGGTGTCACCATCAGGGGCCCCGGACCTGTGAGGCATCCCCAGCTCACCGAGCACTAGAGCTGAAGGGTGGGAGGCCCTTGGGTGCCCGTGACACCAACCACTGAGCAGAGAAGGAGAGGGGGCCCCGTCTGTCGAGTTAAGAGCAGGGCTTCCCACAGTAAGCAGATGGCCAGGGCAGGACAGATGCTGGGATCCACTCGGGACATCACACAGGGCAGACGCCACACCCGGGGACCGCGGTCGGCTGCCGCTGCTACCTCGACGGACCTTAGGTGGCTCTGTTCCTGTTCTCTAAATTAGCTGTTCCTCCCAACCGTATCCTGCAGTCTAATCTGCAGGCTTTAAAACTAATTTTACTATAATAACCTTTTTTTTTCTGATTCTAAATTACTCCATTATAAAAGGACATTTTTGAAAACCAGAGTCGGCGGCTCCCTCGCGGAGGGCGCTTTGAGGGTTGAGGCGCGGAGAACGGGAATCCTCACAGGGCAGCCACAAAGAGCAGGCACGTCTTTAATTAACAGCTCCTCGGTTACGCTTTTCCTGGAGTCCACGGAAAGGCCTTTGAAGTGCAAGGCGTGCCGCCGACTCTCCAGACACGGCCTTGCTCAGATCAATACACAACGGCCTTCCTACTTTAATGCATATTTGCAAATATATTGGAGCAGGATAACTTATCACTTAAATGCTGTTTTTCTTTTGGCAGATGGTGACAACGGTGTGGAACTCTACCCGCCAGGAGCTGCAAATTGCTTTGTGTAAAACAGCATTACCCACAGGGCATGCGTTTCTCTTTGGTGGAGACAGCAAGCGGTGGGTCAGGCAGGGCTGTCTCCCTGACCCCCCGGGCCCGGGGTGTCTTACCAGGGGGACCCCGGCACCGGGGTGGAGGCCACGGGCCTCGTGCCTTTGGGCGCGCCGTCCTCGCTGGCCACCAGGATTGACGGAGGCTCCTGTGAATAGAGAACAGGAAAGCACTTTAAAACAAATGGAAACACTCCTCTTCAATTAGAGGCAACCAAGTAAAGACTAACTGGTCTCCTGCAGACAGGCCTGCCCACAGCGGCTGTCAGGCAACGACCGGCTCAGCAGAACCAGCGCGCAGGCCTGGGGGTCACGAGAGCCTTTAGAATTCACAGCATGAGTGACGGTGTTGCGCGACCCAGACTAGGGCCTCCCTGTAATTATCCCAAATTGGCTTGGCTGCCTGCTTCTGCAGAGACAGACACAGGCAGAGCAGCTGAGAGCTCGCTTCTGAACGGCCCGACTCGTCTCTGGAGACAGGCTCACGGGGCCCCCGAGCCCAGCCTCCAGTGGCGGAAACCCTCCGAGCAGTGAGGGCCCCGGGAGGCTGGGCTGGGCGGGCCCAGCCCGTCCCTGGCAGGCAGGGGAAGTGACAAGCCCGTGTCCATGCAGTGTCCTGTCACCCCAAGGACGCCCCCCCCATTTCTGGAGTGTCCACCTGGGGGCAGAGTTCATGGCCTGTTTCACAGGGTGCAGCTGACTGTGATACAGTGGGGTCTCTGTCTTCATGTAGAAAAGAATGTCTGAACATGATATCCCCTAGAAGAAAATGAAGATTTATTTCCTAAAGTTAAAAAAAGAAACTTCAGCTAGGACACCTGACCATTGCTTATTATGGATAGAATCTGGACAGAATTAAAAGTTTTTCTGAGATCAGAAAACATAGGCAATTATAGCACCAACATAAACGTGAATCCAAGACTCAGATTGGCCTCTTTAGCTACGCGAATATACAAAAGACACTGGATTTTGTTAAGCAAAGGGAAAGTGAAAAGCGAAAGTGTTAGTCACTCAGTTGTGTCCAGCTCTTTGTGACCCCATGGACTGTAGCCCACCAAGCTTATCTGTTCATGGGATTCTCTAGGCAAGAATACTGGAGTGGGTAGTCATCCCCTTCTCCAGTGGATCTACCCCACCCACAGATTGAACCCAGGTCTCCTGCATTGCAGGCAGATTCTTTACCATCTGAGCCACCAGGGAAGCCCTTAAACAAAAGGAAACAGAACCAAACTCCTAATGGTAGAACTGAAAAATTACCATGAGAAAATTATTTTAAGAAGTCAGTGCTATCTCAAATTTTGAGCAGCTCTAAGAGAAAAATGGGAGAAGGCAATGGCACCCCACTCCAGTACTCTTGCCTGGAAAATCCCATGGATGGAGAAGCCTGGTGGGCTGCAGTCCATGGGGTCACGAAGAGTCGGACACGACTGAGCAACTTCACTTTCAGTTTCATGCATTGGAGAAGGAAATGGCAACCCACTCCAGTGTTCTTCCCTGGAGAATCCCAGGGACAGGGGAGCCTGGTGGGAGGCCGTCTATGGGGTCGCACAGAGTCAGACACGACTAAAGCGACTTAGCAGCAGCAGCAGCAAGAGAAAAATGAAACCACAGTGAGCACAGTAAATTCTAGTGGCAAAGAAACATTTCTTTCCTTCTACCACCTGTTTCCAATATTTTAATCTCAAATTTAGAATGATATAATAAGGACCGCATTTTCTTTCTCTCGAAAAATCGGTAAGATTACAAGGTCCTAGTGCATTATTCCAAACAGCAACCAGGTTCTGAGCTGAGAATGTTCAGTTCAGTTCAGTTGCTCAGTCGTTTCTGACTTTTTGCGACCCCATGAGCCGCAGCACGCCAGGCCTCCCTGTCCATCACCAACTCCCGGAGTTCACCCAGACCCACGTCCATTGGGCAACTAAAGCTCTAGACTCATTTAGAAAAAATTAAATGTCATCCTGAAAGCTGAGATTCTTTTTCTACCACCATCAGCGTCAGCGCTTTATGAGGTAGTGTGGGTAAGGACCTGGTTAGCCGGTTGTCTGAATGATGAAACACGCAGGACGCCAAGGCTCCCTGCCCTGTGGGGCACCGCTGATGGGCAGCCTCGTGAGGACAGGGCCGTTGCACCGAAAGCCCAGACGCTTGTCCAGGGGCCCCTGAGGGCCACACTGGGACCACAGCTCATTCCCACCTCCCAGCTTCCTTTCGAACAGTTGTTAGCGAGGAAAGTGCTGGGTCATAACAGCACTGAAACGTAAGATTCAAATATAAAGTTAAAAGATCACCAGGGTCTATCTATACGGGTGAGATAAACCCCAAAGAAGTCACTTAAAACTACAGTAAAATCACAGGCAGTGACGTGCGGCCTCCTCCTGCTCACACCCTAGCAGGGCCCACGTCACCAGGAGTGAACAGCCAGTGTCAGCAGAGCTGGCCAGAGGACGAGCAGGGAGGCCTGGGATGCAGAGGTCAGTGGACCAGGCCCAGAGTGGCCACTGGGAACCCCATTCATTAAGCGTTAGATAAGTAAGACCCAGGACTTGAGGGGTGGTCTCGTGCACACTCGACCATCCTGGTCTCTTACTGGGCTCTGCCCGGTGCCCTTCATTCGTTGTGACAGGTAATGACACGGAATAAATGGTTTGTAATTTATGTGATTATTCCTAAGTTCACGAACAACTTTATTTTAGAATTTTGGGGTAGAAGAAAATGTCTTAGTTTCCTATGAGAAAATAAGTTCAGGATAAATAATGAACATAACAGGGTGTATTCAGAAACAGTTGTGTTAAAAATATAAGGGTATATTGAGACCAGAGATTATATTACTAATCCAATTAGGAAAACGAGGGGAGATTTTCATTACGAAGCTAATTGAACAATGAAACCCAATGAGAAGCCTCTGAGTAGTAGATTCCCCCTGATAATTTTTTCAGGGAAATATGGTGGGACATGATTTGTGATAGAGACTAACACTTAAATTCGGCGATGCTGGGATTCTCCACCGCTAATTACCAAGGTCGTCTTCTGGTGCAGCACTGTGGTTATGATTTCCTGTTGGTGATAAAAATGGCTAATCATGGCATAAAATTCCCCTCCGCACTGAAGTAATAAAAGTGAATTAGACGCACAGAGCGCAGAGATAAAGAAAGTAGTTAAAGCAGAAGAGAGACGATCTGTTTAATAAATATGTAATTCTGGCATGGATGTTCGTCTCATAGAGAGAAATCCTTCATCAGGAAGCAAGAGATTGATTTGCACTGTTGTTCATGATTCATTTGCACCATCTAGCCCCAGCACTAATGATGGAGAGGATGGTGGGGACCCCAGGTGAGGACGCCCAGGGATGTCGCTAACGGGGAACGGGCTGGACAACCGCAGGAATGGGGGCACTGACAGGCCGAGGTGGAGACAAGGCTGATAACAGCATGGGAAGAGAGAGTGTTCACACAATCCTGGGGTAGACCCGAGGCCACCGGCGTGTCCGACGGGTCAGACCCGAGGCCACCGGGGTGTCCCATGGATCAGACCCGAGGCCACCAGGGTGTCTGACGGTCAGAGCATGTTATATGCCATTTGTGACTTTCAAAGGCAGCAGAAAAAGTTGAGTTCTTGGTTATTCATGGGAAAAGAAATGCACTCAACATGTTCTTGGTCAATCTATAAAATGCCTCTTTATTGGGAAAGACCTGAGATTCTGTGTTCAGAAAACACAGGCATGCACTGGTTTTCCTGTAACAGTGAAAGCAAGTGCAGATCACAGCTTTGCCCAAGCGGTGTCCAACTGCACAGACTGGTCTCCTGTGTGTACACGCCTTCTGAGACGGGGGGACGGTACACGTGAGAATCCAGGGTTACCACCCAAGCCCCTCTGAGTAGAGCCTGCCAGTGAGCTCCGGACTGGACACAGACGGGAAGGCCAGGCTGCTCCTGCTTGGCTCCCAGACGCCCTTTCCTTCTGCTGGGTTCTGCAGCGGTCCAGCTGGCAGTGGCCTGGTACCACAGGGGGACTGCAAAGTGCCCCTGCTGAGAGTCAGGTGGGAAATGGGTAGAAGTGTGTGCGGGCCCCCAGGGCCCCCAGCCGGGGGTTTTGCATCTCGCAGACACCTACCTTGTCCTCTCCTTCCCCCGCCGGGCTCTTCTGCTCTGTGTGCAGCACCAGGGCTGGTGGGCAGGGCGCTCGGCTGCGCTCTCTGCTTTTATCTGTGGGACCAAAACAACCATCGTTAGCGTCCGTTTGTCACATCAGTTTGTAAAACCGGAAAGGGACCAAGAGCAGCCTCGGGAATGCTAAGTGGTGGCACATACAGTGCGTCTCGCAGGAGGCTGTGCCATCCGCACTTCTGACCACGCTGTGCTGACTGAGTCTCCACCAGGGCTTTGTGTCCAGTCTGGCAACCCCATCTGAGCCTGCACAGCACTGGCCATGGAGCGGTTGGCCACGCACGCTGGACCAGGCCATGTGGGCCACGATCGACAGGACCCAGGCCTCTTTGACAAGGACTAGGGGCCAGTGTGGGCGGCAGAGCCAGCAGGCTCTATCAGCGGCTGTGATGGCCACCCTGGTCCCCAATCCCAAGCAGGAATGAGTCCATGCTGGTCACACCCTGGTTATCATTGTTCGTCAGTCACTAACGCAGGCTCTGGCTCCAGAGGCAGCCTTCTCAGTGCTTCGACTGTGCAGACAGTAACTGTCTGATGGAGGAAGTGGAAAGTGCCAAAATCCTGAGGCTGGATATGATAACAGTTAGGCTTCATCTTATTCTAAGACATTGTGTAGCCTCAGATGTCGGTAGGCAGTGATGGGCGGCAAGGTTAACCATGTGGTTAGGACCAAGGATGAGTGGAAACTCCAAGCCACCCAACCACAAACCAGCCTCACAAAGAGATACATCCACCGAGGGGACCCTGCAAGGGTCCATAAAGTGTTGCATGACCTGGAGCTCTGTCTGTGCAACACGTCTGGGGGGATCCCCGGGGTGGTTCCTGCCCAGTAGGATGGAGGAAGGAAGGACACAGGGGATTGATGTGTGTGTGTGTGTGTGTGTTTGTGCGTGCACATGTGTGCATGCGCATTTGTGTGTGCACGTGTGTGCATGTGCACACGTGTGTGCATGTGTGCATGTGTGTGCACGTGTGTGTATGCACACATGTGTGCGTGCATGTGTGTGCATGTGTGCACATGTGTGCTTGTGTGTGCATGTGTGTGTGCACACGCATGTGTGTATATATGTGTGTACGTGCATGTGTGAGTGTGCTTGGGCTTGGCTCCAGCATGGAGCCCGGCCGTGGTGGCCACAGTGGCATCAATACTCGCCCCTAGTGGCTGCAGAGCTGGGTCCGGGCTCCAGGGCAGCCTTTCCAGAGCCCTGGGTGAGGAAGCACCTCCCTGCGGACACTAACAGCTCATCTCAGAGCTGCCTCAGGGCCCTCAGGTCAGCTCTGGACCCAGACCAAACATCCAGTCTGCACAGAGGAGCTTCATCTGGACAAGGCAAAAGCAGGCGGGAGCCAGCCACGAGGCCTGGCCTCTGTCTGTCACAGGCAGGGCCGGATGGACAGAGGTGGCCCTGGGCACAGCCAGGCCCCTTGTCCGTGACATCACTCTGAAGGGTGGCCGGGCCTGCGGGCTCTGCCCCAGGGCCCGCTGGCTGGTCCTGGCTGCTCGGGAGCCCTGAGCTCAGGCTGGGAGCAAACAGACCAAATGTGGCCTCAGGACCTTGTGGGCCTCCTGCTGCCCTCGCATCTCCACACCGAGTGTGTCTGGAGCCTAGACAGCACTCTCCATTCGCACATGGGCGGCCAGTGCCGACCACTCGCCTCCCAGGCCGCTGGGACCACCACCCAGAGGCCTGCCTCCGGCCTGGAGACACCACCTACGGGGCCATTTCACCCCCGGACAGGGGGAAGGCGCTCCCAGCTCCTCACTGGACCATAAACCCAGTCTGAGTCAATAGACCACCTTTCACACCATGCTCCGTCCTGGAAGGCAGTGGGCCTTTACTTCATCATCCTTCATGGTGATGAGCAGAGCCCCCCGGGCAGCTTCCAGAACCTATGAGAATGAGCCCGCTTCTCGTCAAGACGAAGGGCTGTGTGGGGCCAGGAGGCTGGCTCCGGATGGGACAGTCCTGACCACCCACTTCCTGTGTCTATGAAACAGATCATGCCACCCACAAAAGACAGAGGAGCCGATAGAGGGGGTGATGTAGGAAGACGGTCACTAACTGGGGGACACTGGAGCTCTGCTTGAAAAATCAGAGGAAGAGACGAGAGCAGCCCACGGAACAGAATCCCACGGGGAGGGTTTCATCATGAAGTCCCACGGCTGTGTCCCCCACATGTTATGCTATGGTGGGACCACGTGTCCGAGTTAACATAGGCCTCACCAATGCCCACGGCAGGGCCACCCGGCCCATACTGCCTCCTGTGGCTGCTTATTCCTCTCCTCCACGTGGGGACCCTTCAGGACTGCAGACCCCAGAGTTCTACCTGCTGGCACCTCCCAGCAACAAGATGCTCCTCTGCGGGTGGAAAGAGCCATAAAGTCCCACTGGGTCAACAGTACATTCTCAATGCCCTGGCCCCAGGCCTCCCACAGGCGCTCACAGATAACGCAGTCAAGAGTCAGGGAGCCCCGGCAGCTTCAGCTCAGGCCCCGATCCCACCGGCCACAGGCTCTGTACGAGGCTGGGGCGGGTTTGCAGGAGGCGTTCAGGGGGCAGCCCTGGAATCCAGAAGTTCTCGCTGCTGTAGCTGAGGCACAGAGTGGGGAGCTGGAGCCCAGGGTGGGCAGACGGGGGTTGCAATGACGTCTGGGTGCAGGTGACCTCAGAAAGACATCTGCACCAGGCAGAAATGTGCAAGCGCCTGCGCTGGGGGAACCACCGAGGAGACGGCCGTGGAAAGCAGTGTCCGGAGACCCCACCAGAGCAGCTCTCCTGAGGAGAGGAGCCGGGAACACGGCGCTCTGCCTTGCCCTGGAGATCTCAGCTGGAGAACCTCCCCAGAGCCTCCCAAAGGACCTGGGGCCCTCGACCCCTGCTCTGCAAAGGAGGTCAGAGAACAGGAAGCAGCTGAACACCCCCCCAAGGACCCCCAGCAAGGCCCCAGAAAGGAAGAGGAGAGCTTGAACTCGCAAGGAGATGGAATGGTCTGGTTACGAGCCGGGGCTCCGATTTCCAATTGCAGGGCCGGGCAGCTTCCAGGGGCCTGAGGCATGAACAGCAATGAGCAGATGGCTGTTCACCACCTAAGCACATGGTCTCGGTACCTTGCCAGACTGCAGGGGTCATTCCAGGATGGGGGTGTGTGCTGACATGGGGGGAGAGGGGTTGGGGGGCTTCAGAGAGAAAACAAAGCGATCAGGTATCCCTGAAACGTGAGGAGCAGATTCTCGTCTCGGGCCGATAATGCACGCTGTAAAAAGCGTGCGAGGAAGCTGATAGCATCCGCGCTTGTCACAACGTCATTCTCAGTGACCGCGGTCTTGCTCACGTGAGTTCCCTCACTACCTGAGAAAGTATTCCTTTTTCATTTATTGAAAACACTTGATCCTTGTAAAGAAATTGGTTCTTCAAGTCCAGCATTTGGGCTGCATGCCTGGCGTTGGTCACAGGACGGCTTCTTCGAGAAGACGGTCCTGATCATCACTCTAAAGCCCCCTCGCTGCATGGCTGGGCCGGGGCCCAGAGCCCCCTGTAAAGCCTGCGTCTCCCCGTTCATCCTGAAGGGCTGATGTGATGGCTCCCCAAGGGCCACTCCAGCCCCTCTGACCTGCTTCACCCCCTTGCGCTTCGACCTCTCCACAAACCCGATGGTGTAGCCATCAAACACCCCCTCGGGTGTCAAAGAAAACTAGTTTATGGAGGGAAATCAACAAGTCATAAGACCCTGACGAGCTTAGGGGTGCCCAAGATACATTTCCACGCTGCGAGGGAGGCAGGGTGGTCCTATCTTCAGGGCAGTTGGTCTATTGATCCAGCTCAGCTCTGAGTTTGAAGAGCCCTCAGACTGTCTGCAGTTCGCTTTTCCTCCCAGCAGGGCTGAGCAACAAGAAGGCCTGGGCAGGTTGCATGGAAGCCAGGAAGGAGAGTGTCTGCGTGAGAACCACCACGAGATGCGTGACACACACATTCAGTCCTTGTATGGAACCCAGCACAACCCGGGCTGCGTGTGGGGACAAGTGGGGAGGAGAAGCGTGAGAAGTGAGACGCGCCTCAGCACACTGCAGGAGGACTTCCCCGGGGGTCCAGTGGTTGAGACTCTGTGCTTCCAATGCAGGGGACTCCAGTTTGACCCCTGCCTGGGGACCTAAGATCTTACATGCCACATGGCTAGGCCCAAAGATCAGAGGAAAAAAAGACCTTTTTAAAAAAGAATGAAACAAAAAGAAAAAATACTGTGGGAGTTGATGAGGGTGACGGCAGGGGACACACAGCAGCCCTGAGAAGGTAGACAGTGGCGGTAGCTTGTCCGATCCTTCTCGTGGGCAAGATAGCTCAGCAGTCGATCAACCTCGCCTCCCTGAAAGGAGAGCCAGGTGGGGTCCCTGTGCCCTCAGCTGAGCTCAGGGGCCACCAGCACGTCACCTGTTGCTCAGTAGTCCCCTCGAAGCCACCTGTTCCCTTAGAGGACCAGAGACGTAAGGACTCAGAGGTGTCCGCCAGAACCTAGCATCAGGCCTCAGACCAAAGACGGCTGACGTGTCGGCAGCGGGACAGTGACGTAGCTGGCACTTCAGCCGAGGCTGCTTCTACTGGATAAAGCACGGGATTCTTTTAAACATTTAAAGGTCGATCTTTTAATTTCTAAAATGAAGAAACACTGCAGACAAGTCAGAATTGTCTAACTTACCAAAAATATATGAGAGTATGTCAGCCTCTTCTAATTCAAAAGGTGATTCTGAAGTTGAATCTCATTTTAATCCAACACACTTTGTCCTCTCTTGGTTTCAGTTTCCTCGTGTGTGAGTGTGTGTGAGTGTGTGTGTGTGGTGAGTCACTCAGTCGTGTCCAACTCTTGGCGACCCCATGGACTATAGCCCACCAGGCTCCTCTGTCCATGGGATTCTCCAGGCAGGAATACTAGAGTGGGTTGCCATTTGCTCCTCCAGAGAGTCTTCCTGACCCAGGGATGGAACCTGGGTCTCCTGCATTGCTGCCAGATTCTGGGATTCTGAAAGTAAACAGGACATCTGGAACTGTCTGCGGAATATCACAAGAAACAGAAGAGCCAGCTGGGAACTCGGTTTCTTGCTGGGGAGAAAGGAAGTGGATTAACCCCAAGGAGGAGAACGAAGGAGGCAATTGACCTTTTCTGTCCTGAAAACCAAGAGTGGCTTCTGATGGATTGTTCCCTGGAAACCAGCCTCCTCTGACCCATTTGCAATCAGTGGGGAATCTCCATTAGACCGAGGGGGCCCTGATCTACAGGTGGTCTACACTGCACGACCCTGGCAGTGACTTCCTGGGGTGCCCGTGAAGTTGCAGGGGGCACCAGGATGGCTTGAGTTCCCTGGTTGTTGCAGAGACGGGCCTTGGTGGGAAGGGTGACAAAGCCTGTGCACACGCTGAACCCCACATGCACGCCGGCCTCCGCCTGCAGAGGCTGGTCCCTGCTGCGGGGGCTGTGCTTGGAAACAGAGGTGACCGCCACACCTGGAGAAGCCTCTGCAGGACGTGGGCTGCCAGACGGCAATCCCGGCATCACGGGGCCCCAGCTTTTGTGGTTGCCACAATCTAGAGACCCCACTTCCATACACGAGCGTTCTCACCTCCGAGCACCAACAGTGCATCACCCGCTCAGGAAAACGTCTTAAGGAAAATTATGAATGGAGTTCTAATCTTGAATCCTGTCTCCCTGTAACCATCATCTTAAAAACAATTTCTAATGCTTAAGCAGAGTGGAAACAATCACCTCATTTTATACCAAAGTAACTCAGACAAGAGAAGCCGTTTTTCAGGTTGCAAAATTAACCATTGGGGAGGGTCAAAATTATCTGCCAATTTTAGAGGCATTGTACTCCTTTGAAGAACGTGATAATAAAATAAAGGGAGAGATGTGACATGCTGAAGACGCCCCCAGGTCTGCTGTGTGTGGCCCTGAAACAGGCTGGAGGCGGGCTGAGCCTCAGTCTCCCCTCCGGAAAACCACGGCCCCCGGGAACCTGGCCGAAGCCCAGCAGTACTGCCGCCCAGGTGGCGCCTTCGCGAGAGCTGCAGGCCCTGGGGGACCACAGAGGCAGGAGAGACGCAGAGATATCCCAGGGACGGAAAGCCGGCCAACAGGAACACCATGGGAGGCAGGCAGGGTGCTCGGCTGGCCTGTGCGAGGGAGGGGCTGCAGGCGGGCAGAGCGAGCACGTCCCTCCAGCCCCATTGTTCCTCAAGCTGCCCCCTTAGGAGCCCTGAGGGTTTCCCGGCTCAGACCCTGGAAGGAGGAGGCGGAGGCTGAACTCCTGGGACCCCGTCTTCCAGGGCAGACTTCCAGGCTGCCGGTCAGTGTGGCCGGGTGCAGACCTGGCCAAGGCCAGGGTCCCAGGCCCGTCCTTCTGTTCCTTTCCTCAGGCACACATATTGGGGTCACCACAGAGGGGCCAACACAGCCAGAGACCTGCGGCTGCGAGTCAAATCCCGGGGGCCCTGGGAGCCTAGCAGGGGACGTCCACCACCAACACGGTCAGCGGACACGAGGGCATCTCAACGTCTCACCGAGGACACAGCAACTGAGCAAGCCGCGGGCCATGCGCCTGTGACAAGGGTCCCAGCATGGGCTGCAGTTGGTCAGTTTTCCCCTAGAGCCCGGAGCAAACTGAGGGTACAGGACAGACACGGGCCAGCAGAGGCGCCCGAGTGATGCTCTCAAGCCCTCTCAGGGGCCAGCAGGGCGGCCTGAGGCCAGGACCCCAGGCTCTGGACAGAGCCGAGGCCCCAAAGGTCAGTGGATGCGGCCTGCGGCTGCGGGAACCCGCTTCAGGCACACAAGCGTTCCGCCCCGCAGCAAAGGCTGGCCAAGGCCTCCCCGCCTCTGCTGTAACTGAAGATCATTTTCAGGTAAGTGGCAAATCATTTCTGAGTCCGCCTGCATTTTTCATAGGCGGTGATTTCTCAGAGTTGACAAGCTGCAGAGAGAATTCATTTTCTAACCCGTTAGTAACACCCTGGGTTTCCCTTTGCAGGAACAAAGGGTTTTAAAACACTCAGGAGAACTTAGCTTCCTCCACAGAAAGGGTCACAACACGGCACGTGGCCCCCCTCCTGTAACCTGACTGTTTCCTCTCCCACAAAGTGACAGCACGGAGCCTGTCTCCACCCCCAGGCCCCAGCCAGGACCCCAGACCAGTGCTTCCGGATCCTGCCGCTGGCCTGGCTGACTTAACAGGGGTCTGATGTCACCAGCGGACAGGAGGGCGTGGACAGGACGGGCCATCCTCAGCGGACTCCTAGAGCCTGAGGCACCCAGCGCTCTCGTGAAGGCAGGCTGCCTTAGACCATGGGCAGCCACGTTACCTGATGGCATCACTGACTCGATGGGCATGAGTTTGAGCAAACTCCGGGAGCTGGTGATGGACAGGGAGGCCTGGCGTGCTGCAGTCCATGGGGTCACAAGGAGTCGGACACGACTGAGCGACTGAACTGACTGACTGACTAAGCCGTGTTAGAACGGAGATGAAGATGAGAGGAACTGCCCGAAGCTCAGTGAGCTGTTGGACTTCGATGGTCAGCGCGCTCCTGCCCCGTTTAAGGGCGCAGCTTCTACCTCACCGGGACGTGGGTCTCCCAGTGCAGGGGTAACGTCAGGGCTGGGATGGAGGCTGGCTCCACGCTGTGCCAGCCCAGAGAGCTGCTCCCAAGGTCCCCGGGCAGCGCCGACCCCAGGGAGCAGCCCCAGAGGAAGCTGACACCCGGGACAGTGAGGTCCAGGGATGCTTTAGCGGGCCGGCCACCCAGCCCACCCCCTGACCTAGTAAACGTGTGATCAGTGGACGAATGGATGACGGAGCTGCAGGGACTCCAAGGACAGGTGCCCTTTCAAACACATGCTCAAAGTTCTGATCATCATGATTCCTAAGTAGGGATATCAGAGGCAAAACAGATGCGTGAAATGAGCCGATTTCTCTAAGAGATGAAAAATCTTCTGTGCACTTCATCAGACGTGTGGTGAGCCAGCTACGACCTCCCCGCAGACGCGGACCGGGAGAAGAGGAGACGGCTGGGTAGAGGGGGAGGTGGGGCTGGAGGGGGCGTAGGCGGGGGAAAGTGAGAGACGCCCCTGCAGGCTGCACACCGTCCCTCAGAACACGTCTCTCCAGCCCAGGTAGAGCGTGTGGCAAAAGGGCAGCATTCAACCTTTTCGGACAAGCGTAAATCCATTTCACAGTCCCAGGCTGAGTTGCTTCAGCAACACCCACCTTTCAAGGCAGCAGGGGAATTACAGGCGCTGAGAGACGGAAAGCACCCGCCCACCCCTGCACCTCGCCCTGGGGCGGCTGGGGGGCGCCCGCCCGGCAGTGAATGCACCCCTCGCGCAGGCGTCGTGGGTATCACAGGGGGGCTGGCCCTGCAGGCACCCCGGGACTCCAGCAGCACAGGGCTCAGGCTCCATCCACCCCACCCGAGAGGCAGCGGTGTGCCCCCAGCACACACAGGCGCACGCTCACACACAGACACACACGCACAGGAGAGACGAGTGCTCTGATGATCTTTCAGCCGTCACAGAAGTTACACTCATTACACGAAACCCTCTGCTTAGTTAGCTTACTGTCTGGTCTACACACGCCAGGAAGGGATGGGGAAAAAAAAAAAAAACAAAACACATGTGCAGAAAGTGAGATGACTTTTTCTAAAGATGACATCAAAAATGAGTTATCTGTGCTATAAAAGCTGTTCATCATATGCATCACTTTCAAAAACCGCCACAATATTGTCAAGCAATTAGCCTCCAATTAAAATTAATTAATTAAAAAGAAAAACGTGGATGCACCTTTGGAAACTGTGCTAAGGTGTATCATTTCCCCTCTTCTGACTGCAAGGACACTGGATCCTCTCCTGCGTGGGCACTGACACCTGTGGGCAGGCCAGGGGCAGGTGTGTGCTATGCCCCACATCCGGCAAGCCTCCCGAGGCCTCTGCTGGCAGCCACTCTGGGGCTGGCACCGAGAGCAGGCTTGGGACCAGCGTCAGCGGGTGGGCAGGTGAAAGGCGGGAGGGAGGGGTCCCGGGACACCACTCCCCAGGACGCCCTTGGACGCCCCCCTCCCGGACGTCTCCCGCCTCCACTGAGGTCTGGCGTTCCCGACGCACACTCCGGTCCTTCCCGTCTCTAACGAGGCTGGCATGCCCAGACTGGAGCTTTGCGGCCCCCGAGCCCCTGCGCTGCAGCTTAGAGTCTGTTCCCACGCCTCTGTGCCTCCAACAACACAACCGGGCATGCTGCCGTGTTTTATCTAAGCAGCCCCTACCTTCCCGGGCAGTTATTAAATCTCTTCCCGCTCTTTCACCCTGAGGCTTTTTCTACCTGCCTCACATGTCCCGTGAGCTTTAACAACCGCGGCTCCCATAGGGACCTGAGGTCACAGGGGAGGGGGTCTAACTTAATGGAGTCAAAATGGCTAAAGCGGACGCCCCCCAGCTCCCCGGCCGGTGTCGACCTCGGTCATCTCTGGGCCCCTGAGAACGTTGCCTCCTGTCTCTGCACACTGAGCCTCCCTGTTTTAATGGGAGGATGAATTTCAGACTAGATAATGGCCTGGGTGATGCTCCTAGGAGCTCAGAACGAGTCTCCCACGCAGGTGCAGGAAACGAGAAAGCTCCCTGGCTGAGGTGCTCAACGTGGTCTCGGACAAGGATGAAGAGGTCTGAGGGTGACTGGCTCTCGTTCCATCAGCTGAGCTTCGATAGACACGGTGAGGAGTGTCTCAGGACTCCTGGGGGCTCCTCTAAAGGGCCCCTCAGGGCTGAGTGTGATTCCAGGCAGGGATCCCCCACCATGGGGGACAGGACCCCTTGCTGTCGGGGGACTGGCCTTGGTTGAGAACGTGGGGGTGGCCCCCCCAGACCTGTGGTCGCTGCCACCGGGGGCCCCAGGAAGCACGCGGCTCGGGCAGCCTCCCCGCCCCCTTGGTGGCTCTGGGCCCCTGGGGACCAGCATCCGCTGTGTGCAAACGCTGTGGACTGTGGTTTCCGCACTCGCTCGCTCTCTCTTCTGTCACGTTAAAGAGCAGAATCAAGACACGGGACTCCAATGCCCCCTCCAAAGAGCCGCAGGTTAACTGGTTAATGAGAAAGCAGCCTCCCCAAGGGCGCGGGGCTCCCTGCCTCAAAGCCTGGAGCACTGAGCAGCTCCATGGGCTCCCTGCTGCCGGCTTCGGTCCCCCGGGGACACACTCCCGCGTGGTCCTCACCAAGGTGGCTGTAGTTGTCTCACAGGGACACCAGGCAAGCGTCCCGCCCTGGGGGGCCGGGGTGGCTCTGGTCACTATCCCTCCTGCCCTCCCCCACAGTGGGGCGGGGGCAGACTGAGCCAGGCCCCATCAAGGGGGCAGGGTCCTGGGGCCACCTGGGCAGAAGCTGCACCTGTGCACAGCCCTGGAAGGAAACTCTGCTTCCTCTCCCGGGTCCTGGGGACACACTGCACTTAGGGGCAGGACTGGCTCCAGTTATAGAAACGTCGAAACTGGTATCATTTAGTTGTAAACTTTCCTCTCTGTTCGGGAATCGACCGAGCAGAGGCGTTCAAACTCTGCTGTTCAGAGTGACCGGAGAGGAGCTCGGTCTGCCCTGCCCCACAGGCCACCGTCCCCCAGGTCCCATGGGCCCCGCTCCCCAACCTCACAGCAACCAGGAGTCCAAGCCAGCCCAGCCCCAGGAATCTGGGAGGTTCGAGCAAAGCCCTCCCACCCCCACCCCGCTGCCAGCAGCAGGACCGCCATGGAGGGCTGGGAGGCAGGGCCTCCCACCAATGTCTTCCAATCCGGGGTCATTCAACAAGGACCACAGATTTTGGCTTGATTTGGGTTTGGGGGTTAATGAAAAGGTTGCTGATCGCTAATCCACAGCAGCTGAGTAGAACCTCACCAGCACCTCCCGGTGATGGGAACGGTCCTCACATGGCGGTGGGGTCATCATGCTATTGATCATTGCGGGTCCTTCCGTGGGGAGCGCCCGGAAACCCCGATTCCCCAGCAGACGGTTCTGTTCTGACCGCAGAGAGGCGACGGCCAGCGGCTCAGACGTCCCCACATTCTCGTTTCTGCAGCGGGTGACAGCAGAGCTCCCCATGGCTCACAGCCGTTTCTTCCTTTTTTGGCCAAGAGCACGTGGCAAGCATGGCGCTGCTCCAAGGCGGCAGGAGGCAGGAGGGGGTTAGAGGAGAAAGAGAGGCAGGCGAAGCCAGGCGAGCTGCGGGCGGCAGGCACCAACCAGCCCCGCGGCCGGGGTGCCTGGGTGAGGACAGAACAGGTCCCCTGGGGCTGTGACTCCACAGGTGGAGAAAGGGTCTGGAGGTGGATGCAGGGGGGTGGGAACGGCTGATGGAGACGAGGGAGAGCAAGTCCCAGAGCTGAGGCAGTCACATCCAGGACCCAACATGGGCCCAGGTGCCAGGGCAGGCGACCAGAGGCAGAGCCCAAGGGGGAGCGAGGCCACTCAGGCCACCCCGCGGGGGTCAAGACAGCGAGCAGTCAGCGCTGAGAGTCTGAGGACAACGACACCACGGGGACCTGCCAGTGTAAATAATGCTGTGCACACTGCACTATGCAGGATATGTTATAGAGTGCTTTACACATGTAGCAAAATGGTTACATTTGATTTTCACACTCAAGTTTTCTCCAAGGCGACTAGCTCCTGCTACTATTATTTCATAGAAAAAGAATCTCAAGAGAGACCTGCAGTTCTCTTAAGAGCATTTTGTCAGTGGTAAATTAAAAGTTAAGACTCTTAGAGTTCAAATATCGTATTTAACACCTTGGTTATCTTGACATGAGTATTCATGGCTTCAGATTTTAAACCATCCTCAAAGAACCTTTTTATATAACCTTTAGTTATACGTGGAAGAGAAACGCATGATTAAATATATAAATGACACCATTCACTTGTATCAAATAGGAACACATACAGGAAAATCCAATATCAAAGCAATTGTAATATAACAGGGAGATTTGCGAGATCTCCATTTCCGGAATAGGATTTATGATCACTGAGCTTATTCTATTGTTAGCGATGTCCGTCTCGTAAAAGAGGGTGTGTGTCTGGGCCTCTGGGCTGACCCAGCTGTCGTGGGGATGCTTACTGTGGGGAATTTGGGGTTCAGGAGGTGGGGCATGGCCTCCCCGAGCACATGGCCACCATGGAACCGAACCAGCCTCCTCTTCCTGGGAATCTCCCTGGTCCGTGCAGTCGGGACATACTCTCCCAGTTTCTGGCCAGGGCCAGGCCCGCCCCTGGCAATGGAGCTCTGATCAGGGAGGAGGCAGCTGTAGTGGGGCTCAGGTAGGGAGCACCCTCTCCTTTCTCCTGATCTGGGGAGCTCAGGAATCAGAGAGGAGGGGCAGCAGCCACCATGTCCTGGGGGTGCCAGGCTAGGGCTGGGCTCAGCACAGGGGTGGAGACAGGAATCAGACCGGCCTGGGAATAGAAACCCAGCTGAGTTGCTTACTAGGCCTGAAATATGGGGACAATCTCTCAGCTCCTTTGAGTCTCAACTTTTCCAACAGACGGGAAAACTAATACCTTAGTTTGCTCAGGCTGCCATAACAAAATGCACAGACGCCGTTCTGGAGGCGGGAAGTCCAGGGTCAGGTGCCAGCACTGTGGGGTTTTGACGAGCAGTCTCCTTCCGGCCCGTAGATGCTGCCTTCGTGTCCTTCTGTGGCAGAGAGACTGCTCTGTGTCTATCAGGGCACTAACCTCACCATCAGGGCCTCACCCATGTGACCTCATCTGAACCCAATGACCTCCCGAACGCTTCACCTCAGATCTGACCACACTGAGGGTTAGGGCTCCAGCATATGAATTTGGGAAGCGTAGGAACGTTCAGTCCATAGCAGCACTGCACGCAAGCTTCGGGCTGTGGACAGAGATACTGAATACGCTGAGCACAGTGTCTGCAAAGCAGGTGCTCACGCAACAGGATACGAGGGATTACCGGGGCAGAATCCTCCTGAACCAGCCTCCTCTACTGCACAGGGTCTGCCTGCCGCTGAGCAAGCAGAGAGGACCCCAGCCTCTCTGGGGAGACTGGGAAGGACCCCACAAGTCAGGAGCAGGGGTCTCCCTGCATCCCTGCTTCCTACACGTGCAAACTCAGCCCCAGGTCCAAGTGTCTTATGTGCAAAACGCCTGTTCTTCTTGCTGAATCTTATGAAAAATTGTAGAAATTATTCTATAATGAACCTTGTAAGGGAAACATTTGACAGCCCTTTGCAAATGCAACAGGAAAGACCATTCATTCCTCCCCAAGCGTCATTGCTCACATTAAGATGTAGCTGCAAATCAGGACACAGAAGCCAAAACTGTTCTGATGCAGCAGTGAATCTAAGTGCATCTGTGGAGTGTGTGTGTGTGTGTGTGTGTGTGCATGCCCATTTCCAGGCTTTAAACCAAGTCATGCTGCTGAACATTCTAGACCCTTTTACAGGTCCCTGAGTCTCCAGGGCGAGTGGACATAGGAAAAAAGGCCTGAAGAACTGCCAAATACCTCTTTAAAAAGTTCGCCTTTCAGTGTCCTCGTACAGAAGCGAGGGGAGCACGCACGGGGGTCTGTCACCGTGAAGACAGTGAGCCTTGCTGAGTGGCTTCTGTCCCCGCGTCCGGCTGGGGGCCTGGCACCAGGAGCGCTTCATTAAGTGTATCATTTAAAAGGAATTGACATCTATTTTAAAAAATTCTCTTAGATATAAATCATGGTGTGTGATAAATCCATCCTAAGCTAACCCACTGGCATGATCTAAAGAAGCAGATATTTACAAGGTGCGTGCCCGACACACAGAGGTGTCCTTATGTGTCTGATCACTCCGCAGGACTAACGCCAACGGCGTTTTGAGAGGACTGTGCAGACTGCACAGTCTGACTGCGGTCGCCTTGGATTTACACGCCCGCCGCTCCAGCATGTGTGGGCCGGCTAGACTCCGAAGAGCTTCCTGGTGAGGCGGCCTGACTTCTGCAGACGAATCTACATGAGCACGCCGTCCTCACCAAGCTGATTTATTTTCACATTTAGAGGTAAGAAAATTAATCGTGCAGTGCTGTCAGTGGATGAAATTAACTCGGACTGTTTTGTGTTTTTTTTTTTTTTTGAACCAACTCCTTTCAGTTATTTTCTTTATTTCCAAAAGGGAAGTTATTCCAGTCATTTGATACAAATGGGTTTAATTAGTTTAAGGCAAACATAACCTTTAACAAAAACACAGGCTGGGGACCGCTGGTCTGTGTGCTGCTGGAGAAAAAAGCAGCGCTGTGCTCGAGGCTGATTTTTCACAGCAGCTGTACAGTCCGATTCGGTTCAGCATCAGAGCAAACCACCCACCACCTAAAACAGCAATTCCTCTGCCGAGGCCATCAGAGAGCTGGCCCGTCCCGACACACAAACACACTTCTATGACAAGGGCAGGCACGTGGGCAGATGGTGAGGGGGAGGCGGTCTGTCGCATCCATGCCCTGAGTATTCTCCTGGGTACCACCCGAGACGGCGCTGGCTCTGGCTGAGGGCAGGGCACACGTTTTCCAAGGGCCTTGCATTTTTAATGACTCTCTCTTTGAAAGGTATTAAAAATTTAATAAGAAAAAAACCCAGTCAATCCCACACTTGCCATGAAGCATCTGCTAGAAAGAGACCCTTGGTTTCGCAAACACTCAAACGGAGGATTCTTGTCTTAGGTTTACCCTTCCCCAGGTCTAAGGGGCTGGTTACCACCTGAGTGGTAACCTGATCAGCGAGGATCGGAATTATCGGTCCAGAAGCCAGCATTTCTGCTGTGAATCCGAGCTTGGACACCCATGCCCTTCAACGGCACCCTCTCCCCGCAGGACAGAACCCAATCCATTCCTCCCTGGTCATGTCTTGTTCTCCAGGACTCCTCCTGCCCCGACGAGCACAGGACGCAGTCCCACGTCTCTGCTGTGTCTGCGGTGACTCCCCAGCCCTCTGGCACGGGGGCTCGTGTTTCATACTCTCCAGTGCTGTCGTGACTCCCCATGTCCATGTCTCTGCTGTGTCTGCAGTGACTCCCCGCGTCCACGTCTCTGCTGTGTCTGCGGTGACTCCCCAGCCCTCCAGCACGGGACTTGGGGCTTGTCCTCTCTGGTGTTGTCCGTGACTCTCCGCATTGAGCGGGGCATCCCTGCTCTGTCCTGCGCTTTGTCCAGCCCCAGTCTCTTTACTAAAATCATTGGCCGATGCAACTCTCCTTCTTGGCAGATGAACCCTGTGAGGTGAGAGCCACGTACCTACATGCAGGCTGGTGTTCAGTCCAAGTCACCTCCCCACTGGGACTGTCCCTTCTCTCTGCTCCTGGCTGGGCTGTGGGTCTCGATCTCCCCATGCCCCTGTACTTGTGCCTCTGCAGTGAAGGCTTCTGTTTGCCGGAGCCCATGTCCCTCTCTGCCTGAAAAAGTTCTTCCCTCCTCCACAGTGGTAAGCACAACTGCTCCCTTCTGCCAAGGCTGCACGCAGAGTGCCACCCAGAGAAAAGACCTCTTGTTCTCCTGGTTTTAAAATATGGGATGCATATTTCTATCCCTGCAAGTCACTTTTAAATGACTCATTTCATAGCTGTGAAAAACAGAAGCCACGCCTTTTAATCTTTAAACCTATTTTCAACCAACTGTGTGATTGGCACCAATAGACAATTAATGAGCGTTGAAGGGCTGACTCAGTGTCCACACAGATGAGTGAACACCTATCCGTGGGAGGAGATGAGTGGGTTTGTCTATCTGTCCCCTTCCATGGGCAGAGCAATCAAACCAAAGAGAAACAAATCAGCAGATAAACAAGGAAGTGGACATCATATTTGGCAAGAGCCGAGGCAACTGCTGTGGGGGTTTCCATCTCAGAGCAAAGTCCTCCACAGCGGCCATTCAGGGAGCCCCTGACCACCGGGAGGCTCCCCGGGGCAGCTGCACTCAATCTCAAGTGAGAGCAGGGTCTGTGCAGGAAGACAGGGGATCACGGCCAGGACTCACCCTTCCACTGGCTGATTCTACAGTGTGAGTGGGTAGCCCAGGATCGCGGACACTCGAGCCAGTCTGCAGCGATAAAGAACAAGGTCAGCTGTAGACACAAGCCAAAGAGCGACAGTGGATCTCACGGAGTGGAGAGGGAAAAGGCCAGACACCCTGGCTAGGGCCTGTTCATTTCACAGCGTGTCCTTAAAGGGACTGAGGAAGGCACTTCATTCATTAAGCAAGAACGGTACGCTATCAAAAATTAACAGAAAACATAAATAAGCTCTAGGGAACTATATCGGAGAAAGCAATGGCACCCCACTCCAGTACTCTGGCCTGGAAAATCGCATGGACGGAGAAGCCTGGTAGGCTGCGGTCTATGGGGCCGCTAAGAGTTGGACACGACTGAGCGACTTCACTTTCACTTTTCACTTTCATGCATTGGAGAAGGAAATGGCAACCCACTCCAGTGTTCTTGCCTGGAGAGTCCCAGGGATGGGCAGCCTGGTGGGCTGCCGTCTATGGGGTCACACAGAGTCAGACACGACTGAGGTGATTTAGCAGCAGCAGGGAACTATATATATCATATAATCTATATATGTATATATTATGCTATCTAAAAGACACGTGCTCCTTGGAAGAAAAGCTATGCAAAGTAGACAGCTTGTTAAAAAGCGGAGACATACTTCACCAACAAAAGTCTGTCTAGTTAAAGCTACGGCTTTTCTAGCAGTCATGTTTGGTTGTGAGAGCTAGACCATAGAAGGCTGAGATCCAAAGAACTGATGCTGTCGAGCTGTGGTGCTGGGGAAGGCTCTTTAGAGTCCCCTGGACTGCAAGGAGGTCCAACCGTGTGCTAAGTCTCTTCGGTCATATTTGACTCTGTGACACCATGCACTGTAGCCCGCCAGGCTCCCCTGTCCATGGGATTCTCCAGGCAAGAATACTGGACTGGGTTGCCAAGACCTCCTCCAGGGGATCTTCCTGACTCAGGGATCGAACCTAGGTTGGATTCTTTATAGCTGAGCCACCAGGAAGCCTTGGAGATCTAACCAGTCAATTTTAAAGGAAATCAATTCTGAATCTTCATTGGAAGGATTGACGATGAAGCTGACACTCCAATACTTTGGCCACATGATGTAAAGAGCCAACTCTGAAAAAGACCCTGATGCTGGGAAAGATTGAGGGCAGGAGGAAAAGGGGACGACAGAGGATGAGATGGCTGGATGACATCAATGACTCAATGGAGATGAGTTTGAGCAAACTCCAGGAGATAGTGAAGGACAGGGAAGCCTGGTGTGCTACATTCCATGGAGTCACAAAGAGTTGGACACGATTTAGTGACTGAACAACAATATCTATATGTACTTATATTTACCAAATATATTTATATTAACCTATGACATATATACAAATATGTGTATATATTAATATTCCAGTCTCACTGAGATAAAGATAATGCTCTGTTTACCCCAAGAACAGTTGCCAGCCTAATGCAAGAAAATACTTATGCAAAAGCTTTGAAGAGTCAGAATCTAGAGACTGGAGAGGTGTCCGGGGGAGCCATCACCGCCTCTCTGACCCCTAACCCACACCACCAGCCATAGGTCAGTGGCCCTTCACCCCATGCAGGTCCCTTCCCTCCCAGCCCCTTCCATCACCCCACTCTAGCACACGGCTCTGGCCCTTGTGACCAGAGGCAAGTCCACTAGACTTGGCCAAGTGTGATGGAAAAGCCCGGCTGAGAGCGGGATGAAGGATAGAGGCTTGAGATACCACAGCTGGTGGCCTCAGTGACAGCAGAGCATCTGGGTTGAGTCTGCCGCCCCCGCTGCGGACAGGAGGATCTGCAGAAGCAAGGCTGACTCACACAGAGCAGCAGGTGTTTGCAAGGGCTGTGTGACGTCAGAGCCAGGGTCCACGCCAACCCACAGCTGTCCCAGACCCTCCTGTCATCTGGGACGTGATGACGGATCCGAGAGTCCCAGCACGGAGCATCCCACTTGGCCCATGGCTGCAGGACTGACCCCGCCCCCGCATCCCTCCCTGTGCTCATAAGGAGGGTGGGTCCCCAGGGAGGTGCAGGTCTGCGCTCCGCTGCCTCCTTAACTTGAGATGGAAAACCGGAGGCTGAGGTGTGTGCTCCCGTAGCTGGGGTCTGCACGGCCTCCCTGCGGTCTTCAAGTTCCTGACTTCCCGCTGCCCCTTCACCGCCCCTCACTCACAAAACTGCCCTAAAAGCTGGTGTTTGGGCCATGCGGGCCTCTGCAGCCCACTGTCCCATGCTCTGAAGGACTCAGGGTGTGCAGTGCAGGTCAAAACAAGAGACACACCACACTGTCCCTCGCAAAGGGTGTGCCCTGCCTACACTGCCCACGCGGCCCACACGAGCCCAAGGCCCTCCCAGTCAGCCTCCCGCCTGACGGATGGCAGGGCATCGACTTGGGGGTGAGGTAAACACGGGCCCTGTATCCCAGATGCTCCTCCCCTCCTGAATGACAGCCTCTGCCCTGCCCTCCAGACTGGCAGCCCATGCCAGTCAGTCCCCAGCACGCTCCGCCCTGGGATCCCCTCCACCGCCCGCCTTGGCGCAATTAGAGCCAGGAGCACACGGCTTTTGACAAGAAGATGGAGGGCCTGGCTGTCGTGGCGGTTAATTGGGGGTGTTATTTATGTGTTTGGAATGCTTGTGACGTCCCCTGGCTGGTTCTGATGCAATTAGTTCCACTGATGGCCAGGTTTATGAGCTGAAAGAGTGAGAACCAGAGCACCACGCCTGACACAATAAGACACAATAAGAATGAGCAGGCTCTGCTGATTTCCATGCAGAACACCCAGAAAATGGGCTGCAAAGTTTTTACAGGGAGATAAAAGCCCCCTCTTGCCTGCACAATTACCTATCCACTTTGGAAATACATAGGCCACAGTCGGGGAGAACTGAACCTCTGAAACAAGAGGCAAATGTATATGAAAACAGTTTTACCGGTAGGCAGCCCCAACATCTAATTAGTATTGCAGAAACAGAGCTGAATTTTTACATTTCAATTACTCCTGTATTCAGTAATGGACGCATAATTAGCATGAATTCAGGACAATTATTATAGAAAACTTCAAAGGATGTCTCATGCAAACGTTTCAATAGTTTGACTTTGGATTTTTTGCATGTGTCAGTGGGATGGGACCCTAACACATCTTTTAAAATCAGTTTAAATTGTCATAGAGGTAATACCGTATCTGGGACCCAGGTGAGTGAAGACCACACTGACCTTTTCAGCGGCTCACGGTGTCCCGTGTGGCTGTTCTAGCGGTTGTTCCATCTCCTCTGTGGCTATAACAGGTCTTGCTGTCACACTCAGCCCTGCACACACCTGGCTGGCACGTGGGGGGTTTACTGAAGGTCAGTCCCCATGGGTGAGCCGCTGGGTCAGAGGCCACACGGTTTTGTGACTTTGATAATGTTGCCAAATCGACCACCTCATCTTGCATTGTAATGCATGGCTGAGCCTCACACCTGGAGGGGGCCCTGGCTGCCTGAGTCCTGGCCTCACATGGGGCCTGTAAGACCCATGCCAATCTAAGAAGTGAAAACTCAGGTCTTCATAGAGTCTCGCCTAATTTTCACTCCTCCATTCCACAAATATTTTTTTAGAACTTCCTGTGTCCCTGGCACCATCCTGGCCTGAAAGAGCACAGGACAGAATGAAACCTGAAGTCCCCTGCCCCGTGGAGCCTATCTCCTGAAGACTGGGGACAGGGGCTCGTTAGGGTCGTGTCTGAGCATCAGCACAGGGTTGACGCGGTCGCTGAGCTGTGCTTCCTCTGGTTAAACTGTGTATCCACGGGGGCTGCCCTCTCCCCTTTGGGGTTGTGGCTCAGTCGTCTTATACATTAAGGGCCCTTCTGTCTAGGATGCATGTGTGTGTCTAGGGTAAGGATGGTGAAATACCATTTTCTTTCTGACTTTCCTTGTGACTGCAGTCTCTATGACAAACCCAGGCAGCATATCTAAAAGCAGAGACGTCAGTTTGCAGACAAAGGTCCACAGAGTCAAAGCTGTGGTTTTTCCAGTAGTCATGTATGGATGTGAGAGTTGGACCATAAAGAAGTCTGTGAGTGCCAAAGAATTGATGCTTTTGGGCTGTGGCGCTGGAGAAGACTCTTGAGAGTCCCTGGGACTGCACGGAGGTCATATCAGTTAATCCTAAAGAAAATCGACTCTAAAAATTCACTGGAAAGACTGACGATGAGGCTGAAGCTCCAATAATTTGGCTACCTGAGGCAAAGAGCTGACTCACTGGAAAAGAAAAGACCCTGATGCTGGGAAGGATTGAGGACAGGAGGAGAAGGGGGCTATACAGGATGAGATGGTTGGATGGCATCACTGACGCAATGGGCATGAATCCGAGCAAACTCTGGGGGATAGTAAAGGACAGAGAAGCCTGGGATGATACAGTCCATGGGACTGAAAAGAGCCAAACGTGGTTTAGTGACTAAGCGACAAACACAACAGTAATAGTTTCTGTGCCCCAGGTTTAAGGGTCAGATTCACTGTGCTCTTCTTCTAGAGCTCCTGGGTTCTTGCTGTCTTGAAAGACTTATCTTACTCCAAAGCCTGGTCATAATTCTCCCACGATTTTCCCTAGGAGTTTCACAGTTTCATTTTGCATGCCACGGATGGCTCCACGTGGACTTTAACCAGGTGAAGGTGTGAGATGTGGATACATCTGTGTCATTCACCAGGCGGCTTCTCTGCTCCCTCAACACCATCACCCGGACCATCCCTGTCACCCTTTGATCTGAAATTCTCTCCTGTTGGCCACTCCGTCCTGTGGGAACCTGCATCCATCCCTGGGCCTGCATGCACCTATTTGTTAATAGACACGAGCAGACCTCTTTCCACTGTACTTTGCTTTATGGTGCTTTGAAAATGTTGCATTTTTTACAAACTGAGGGTCTGTGGCAACTCTACACTGTCAAGACAATAGTTACATTTTTAGCAATGAAGTATTTCTAAATTAAGGTATGCCCGTTGATTTTTTTTACACACTACCGTTGCACACTTAGTAAGCTGCACAGTAGTGTAAACATAACTTTTACATGCACTGAGAAGCCAAAACATTCCAGTGACTGGCTTTATCATGGCATTTCTTTATTGCAATGGTCTAGAACCAAACTCGCAGTATCTCTGAGGTGAGCCTGTACTGATCGTGTATTTTTGCTCACACACATGTGCACACACATGTGCTATTTTAAGATGGAAAAATTTATCTGATGATACACGCATTAGTAAATCCAACCCATCAGGGTTTTCCCTGTTCCGTTTCCTGAGGTCCCTGACAGAGGCAGCCCATCCCAGAGAGCCAGCCCTTCCAGCATCTGTAGAAAATCTGCCTTCGACACGACAGCCCAGGCTGTGTTTCAGGGTCAAGGGCTTGGGACTTGCTCCGACAAGCACGGGGCACAGGGGTGAAGTGGGGATGAGCAACCTGGCCGGGAGCCTGGAGCTGTGACCAACGTGCCCGAGCCGCAGTTTGTCTGTCCTCCTCTGGCTGGCGGGGGTGCACAGCTCAGCCCAGAAACGAGAGACCAGATGGATGACCGAAGGGCACCTCAGGCTTAGAACATGGTGAGTTTAACCAGAGCAGCCGATGGAATCAGGCTGAAATGGGAACAAGGAACTCCCCAAATTGCAGGGTTATTAGCTTTGGGAATCCCTCTCTGAAGTGGGCCAAAGGAAGTCTGCCTTATCCGTAGACAGTCTCTCCTGGACCGCCCTCCCAACTCCCCATCCTGAGAGCATCCGGGGAGGGGCCCACAGAACCAGACAGAGTCCCGCCCACCCTGGGTGCCTGAAGCTCCCATCAGCAGTGGGAGGTGGTCCCCCGAGGGGCCCTCCTTGTGGGCCTAGCTCCTCCCCTGGCCTGGGATGGTCCACCCTCCTCCCCAGCCTGTCCTGTCCTCCTGTGGATGCACCCTGGGTGGGATGCTGGCTCAGGCATCGCCTTGTGCAGAGCCCCGAACACCAGGGTGGTCAGCTCTGTCTGTGGACGCCTCTCTCATCCCTCCGGCAGTGCCCAGGAGTTGAGTACAGTCACCTGTAACCTAGTCTTAAGTAGACTGGGTCGGGGAGGGGGGTCAGTCCTTGAAAACCATGTCACAAGGGTACATCCTCAGGGCCTGGCTCAGGGCTGGTATGCACTAAACTGGACACACTAAACCAGGAGAAGGAAGGTCAACCACCCTGATCACAGGTGAGCACCCACTTCTGCTAGCCCCACTGGTGTGCTGGGGGGTAAAGAGTCCAACATTCATGAAACTCACACTGTAGGGGGGAAAATGCCATGGGAAAATTAATGGATAAGAAGTTAACAGATAAATGAAAGGCATAAGATGCTCAGAATACAGTATAAATCAATAATAGAGCAAGCCCGTTACCAGGCCCTGCATAGACGCTGAGTGTAAGGGCTGCAGCCTCCTGATCGCCCACCCACTGGACACTCCAGTTTGCCAGCAGCAGTGGGAAGAGGATGCTCTGCCTTAGAGAAGAAGTAACTTCCCCTCCCTGTAAAGTGAGCCTCCATCTGCTGTAACAGATGGAGCTGTGACCTCTGCCCTGGAGATGGGGTGTTTGTAGGCTCAGCGCCATCTGAATACCTGTTGAGAATGCCCTTGGTCACCACTTTTCAAAGCTCAATGATCACTGATGTCCTTGAACCCAAGACGGAGGCGCACGCACGTGGCCTCTGCGCAGGCACCGCCCATGTCTTCAGAGACGGACATGTGGCCCCTCCCCATCCCGTACCGAGAAGAAGAGGAGGCAGGATGCTGGGGTGTGGGTCAAGGGCACTGGTGCGGCTGGCGCACCCACACCCAAGGCTGCAGCATTTTCTGCAGACGGCCTGGGACGCCTCCTCTCTCCCGGCTCAGAAGGGTCAGTCTCTACCATCCTGCAAGTCTGTGAACACAGCCTGATCCCCCCACTCCGCCCAGTGCAGACTCCGAGACAGAGCAGGAGGGTC
Source organism: Bos mutus (assembly GCF_027580195.1). Lineage (NCBI taxonomy): Eukaryota > Metazoa > Chordata > Mammalia > Artiodactyla > Bovidae > Bos > Bos mutus. The sequence goes on along the minus strand of NC_091642.1, from coordinate 1,876,401 downwards.
GTGGGAGCAGAAGCCCACCTCCTCACATCTCAGGGTCACCACCCAGAGTCTCAGCTTTTCTGCAGCCTGAACGGATTCGCTTTGCCTGGGGCACCACCACCAAGCAGTTTATCAGAACTAAAGACAAACAGCAAGCGTCTCTGCTGCCATCACATAGCAACCACTCACCTCTTAGCAAAAGCGGGGAAATCTGGATTGTTGATCCCAAGGACATTAAAAAAAGAGGAAAAACATTTTAGAGAAGGAGGCACTTAGGCAGAGCCCTAACCAGCCCCCAAAACGGAGGGAGAATGAAGGAACCGGGCAACAGGACAGGACAAGAGCAGGGGCTGCTCCTGAGAAGCAGAGACGCAGCGAGGAGCTGCTGCAGGGGCACGGCCCACCCCCACCTCCCGCCCCCACCTCCCACCTCTCTGCCCGCCGCGGGTCCCTCGTGGTCCTTCAGCGTCAGGGACCGGAAGTCTCATCGCATCTTCCCGCGGGCACCCACCCGGTCCCCTCTTCCCAAGCATCACACAGGGGTTCCCTTCTCCCTGCTATTTTTTCTGACACAAACCGCAAAAAGTTTGTCAAGGAACAAAATGCAAAATAAAGCAAAAAATAAAAGCACGCGTCATCCAGTGTTAGGAAACAAAACTAAACCGTCGTGAGTGTCTTGTTTACTTTCCAATCTTTACTTTGGACACATCTACCCAGGCAAGATGATCAAGGTAGCAAGCCTGTGCAGAGTGCCAGGCCCTCTAAGAAAAACAACACAAAAATTACAAAAACCAACTAGATACAAGCAGGAACCTTTACTTCAGATGAGGAAAGAAAACACACTTTGAAAATTTTAAAATACATGTATGTATATTTCACCAAATCAAGAAAAAATTAAATGATATTTATATCTACAGCCTTTCATACTTCTAAAATTCTCTTCGCTCCTACATTTTTGAGCTGTATCCCTCTCGGACACTTCTTTGTATGATAATTTTGTAACATCATCACATTGCCCTGTAGAAAAAGAGAAATGTGAACGCATTTTGCTGTAGTATCATTGGTAATAGCCACCACACCTGAAGCTGTTTCTGCGCCTGCAGCCAGGCTGGCCGGGGGCAGTGTTCCTGCCCAGGGGCACAAGCGTTCAGGTCAATTCTGCTTTGCGGCATTATCGTCACTGCATTTACATGCTCTGTTATAAACTATAATTGGACCAGGGAGGATTCGTATTTGACTAGCTGTTTTTGTGAAATGAACTCTTATCTCACCGTTTTACACATGTGATGACTGGACGCATTTTCCCCTGACCAGCTCCGCACGCTTCCAGCCTGGTCCTCACGTGTCCTGGCGGCATCAAGCACCATCAGATATTCTCTAGTCCTGCATCCTCATTTCATGACATAGGCTGAGGGGGAGCAAGATGCAGCAGATCCCCCAGAGTCATGCCCACCAGCTGCAGCTGGCACCGCTTTGCTGGAAGCGGGCAGAGATACTCAGAAACTACCTCCTGCACTCAGGGACTAAATAAGCCCTAAGCACCTTCCCTGCAGGAGGGATGGGTGGTGGTAGAGTGGGGAGAGAGGGACAGACAGCAGCCCGGGAGTGGCAGAGTCTGACACCTTGGCAGATTCCACATGAAGAACACATGGTCACGGGGACGCGGTGCCAGGAGCTCCCGGGGCCTTGGAGACATCTCGGAAGGGAGGGACCCTGGAGCTCCAGGCTCCTTCTTGTCTCTGCAAACCGTCCCAGAAACTCTGGAAATGCCTGCTCTACTTAGCATGCTATCAGACGTGTTCTCCCTGCTACCCAGAGCTCCTGGCAAGCATGGCTTTAAAGGCTGCTTAATCTTTCAGCAGAAAGACAGACGACTGTGTTCTCAGCCTTCACTGCTGGGCACTGGGGCTTCATTCTCAAGTCCTCTGCTTCCAACCGTGTTCTGTGGGTGTCCTGATGCCCCCTTCGCTGGGGGCCTGGATGATGCTTAACCAGTGGCTCAGATGGTAAAGAGTCCACCTGCAACGTGGGAGACCCCGGTTCAATCCCTAGGTTGGGGAGATCCCTTGGAGAAGGGAAAAGCTACCCACTCCAATATTCTTGCCTGGAGCATCCCATGGACTGAGGAGACTGGCGGGCTACAGTCTATCGGGTTGCAAAAAGTTGGACACGACTGAGCGACCAAGTGCACACACAAGCTTGGGATCTACCGCTCAGCTTGCCGAGGAGCCTCGCCCTAGCTCACCCCCGTCCTGGGGTGGCCTCAGCTGGCAGTGCCGCATTAGCCTTCTTTCCAGATGAAGGAATCAGGTCCAAGACCCCTCCCAAGCCCCACGGCTATGTGGGGCTGGTGGGTTCACCCCCCTCCCACGGGTTGCGGCCGCTCTTGGGGTTCTGATGACAGCGTGTCTTAAGACAGAGTCCCTGGACTGGAACCGCAGGGCTCACTGGTTTGGAAATACTGAGTCTCGATTTTTAGCAACCTCCTTTTCTTTTCAGACACATTGTAGCAAATTACATTATCACCAACTACACATGCTGCTTTACCATCTGTATGAAAAAGTGTGTAGAAAACACTCAGAGCTATTGGTAACGGTCCCACGTTAGAAACAGCCTAATGTCCAACAACAAGTAAACATGTTTACGCTCAAACCACGGGATACCCTCTACCGGAGCAGTCAAGACTGGACTTTCTTTCTATGTCACTGTATTTTGATCTTCAAGGTACATCGCTAAGTAAAAAGTCAGAAACACTTGCACTACACGACCCCATGCTAGTTTTAAAATAGCCTTCATATTTTTATGAAAACATGTGAATGCCAAAAAGGGTAGGAAGCATTGGATTATCACACCAAACTGCTAATAGAAGTCTCCTTTAGGAAAAGAGGAGCAGGACCTACACACTTCTAAGCTGCTTCTGTTTTTTAAATAGAATCTATTCACAAATAGAATCTGATTAGATCTACTCTTTAATTAGGAAAAAAGGTAGACATTTAAATAATTAAGTTTCTAGTCTACAGAGACACACAGCTCTGCTTAAGATAGTCTGACAACTTGTATTAATCAATTAACCACCCCCCTCAGTGCCAATTTGGGGTGGAGAGGTTCTTCAGGTTCCCTGCCAATGGAGGGAGGCGGCAAAGACCTCCCGGATGTGCGTCTGCTTGGTTTATCACGATGCTGCTGGGAGTGCCGCTTCTCAACTCAAGAACCCCCGTGAACAGCCCTCAAGAGCGTGAATGACTGTGGCGGCCTCTCAAGGAGCCGGAGCCGCATCTATGGCTGATGCTCTAGCCTCATCTCCAGCCTCAGAGATGCGCGCACTTGATTCCCTGCACCCCCTCCCAGAGCAGCCGAGTGGGAGGAGGGTCTGCTCCATAACTCTCAGCGTAGTCCACCGTGGCGTCCACGGGGCGTCTCAGCACTGCTCATCTCGGTGAAGGACGGTGTGTTTGATAAGGCTGATGACTCAGAAGCCCCCAGGACAGCTCTTTTGTCTTATGACAAACTGTTTCCAGTGGATTACCCCAGCTGACCCCAGGCACGTGAAGGTGTTTGCACCTTGAGAAAATGCCTTGTGAACTCCGCCATGAACACACCCCTAGTGTCCACCATTCGGGCTGGAGATTAGTCATCCCGTGTAAGAACCAGTGACTCAGGGACATGGTCCCTCCCTGCAGTCCTCAGCATCTCAAAGGAGTTAGAGTGAAAGGCAGGTGGGGGGTGAGAGCTTGGTCACAGTGCCAGGGAGCTGACCTCATTGCTCTGCCAGTCGGCTGGTCAGAACCAGACTGCAGACCACCGCTGGCCACCTTGACTCAGGACACCAGGAAACACAGTCCTGAGCCAGCAGCCACGATCCAGCTACAACTCTGCCCTGGCAGGGGGTGGCAGCAACCTTGAGTGGATGGCTAGTGTGTGCACACAGCACAGCCAAGGGTGAGGTGGGGGCACATTAGGTGTCAGATCAAGAAGGGGGCTGGCATCACCAGCCCACCAGCACGGTGCCCACAGGTCATCAGGCTCCTAGGCCTCGGCATCTCTCATAACCCTTTGGGGCTCCCCGATTCGGGTCCTCCCTGTGAATGTCCAGGATGGGGGCCCTGGGCATCAATGCCACGCCCTCAGCCCACCCAGTGGCTTCAGGGCGATGCAGGTTGCAGGTTCACAGCCCTGAAACGCTGGCTCAGGGATGCAGGTGCTATTTTTGTGGGAGATGATAAATTATAAAATTTGCTGTAGTCACTGTCAATTTAACTGGGTCATTTGATCTTTGGGTGTGATACACCCAAAGTGGATTCCAGTCGATCATAGAAATAAGCAGGATATTTTGATGAAGTTGGCCATGGGCTGTAACTAAGGATGTCCAGCCCTACTGGGCTTCTCTGTTGAGTTTCACTCATTCCCAGTGCCATGGCACCATCATCAGCTACTGATGCTGCTGCCAAGCTTCTGACGGCAGAAGTTGCCTGGTCTGCAGGGTGCACACCACTGCCTGTGCAGTAAGAAGGTGCCCCTGGGCCCTGGTTGGGGAGCAGAGTCAGCCTGCCTCCAGGGGTCTGTTCCCGAGCACTGATGACAAGCTCTCTCTTGTCTGTGGCCTGAGCAAACTTCAGTGTGTCCTGGATGGACATGGAGGGGGTGGCCCAGGTAGGATTCTGGAAGGGAACATTGATCATGACCCAGAGCCACCACCAGCAGGCTCTGAAATCCCAGTCAAGCGACTTGTCCTCTTAACCTTCATATGCATGGGTGAGAAATGGCCTAAGAGGGTTAGGCCTTCCTCTACACACTAGCAAGTACCCATCCAGCCCTTTCTAAAGTGGGGAGTCCTGTCTGTCAAATGCCAGCTGGTCCACACCGCCAGCAGAGCTCAGAGCTGAGCACCCCTTGAGCTCTGGGCTGGTGTAAACCAAATGCCTATGTCCTCAAGCTGAAGGACGTTGCTGGATCATTCTTCCTCTGGAGGCTACAGAAAACCCATAGACTTGCAGTGTGACAAGGGGCATTCTGTTTTTAGAGCAGAGGCCTTTATAGAGAGGCCCCTCTTGGTGGGGGATATTTTCCATCTGCCTTTCTCAACTGGACTGCAGGGTCAGTGGGTGGACTGGGAAGCAGATCTCCAAGAGCCTGGATTCTAAGAATCCCTAAATAGACAGAGCAGCACAGCCAGGGAGAGGCGGCAGGAAAGGGTGAGAGGGGCGGATGTCTAAGCAGGGGTGGCCACGAAGTCTATGCTGTGTCACAGGCATCACACATCCTCCCAATTAAAACAAAAGTCACATTGTTGAGGACACTTTAGTGTTCTGGGGCTGCTAAGATTAATTACCATGAACTGATTTGTTATTGTTCAGTCGTCAAGTTGTGTCCAACTCTTTGCAGCCCCATGGACTGCAGCATGCCAGGCCTCCCTGTCCCTTGCCATCTCCTGGAGTTTGCCCAAGTTCATGTCCATTGAATCAGTGATGCCATCCAAACATCTCATCCTCTGTCATCTCCTTCTCCTTCTGCCTTCAGTCTTTCCCAGCATCAGGGTCTTTTTCAATGAGTCAGTACTTCTCATCAGGTGGCCAAAGTATTGGAGCTTCACTCAGCATCAGTCCTTCTAATGAATACTCAGGGTTGATTTCCTTTAGAAAGGACTGGTTTGGTCTCCTTGCAGTCCAGGAAACTCTCAAAAGCTCTGTCTTCTTTATGGTCCATCTCTTATAATCTTTGCATGACTACTGGAAAGACCATGCCTTGACTGTATGGACCTTTGTCAGCAAAGTGATGTCTTTGCTTTTAATACATTGCCTAGGTTTGTCATGAATGGGTTGAAGCACCAGAAATTCATTATCTCACAGTCTGGAGGCCAAAAGTCCAAAGTCGAGGTGTCAGCCAAGTTCCTGCTGAGGTTCTAGGGTTTGCTCCTTCCTGCCTCTTCCAGCTCCTGGTGGCTCCAGGCCTCCGTGGCTCGTGGCCGCATCACTCCAGCCTCTGCCTCCGTCTTCACGGGGCCTTGTTTCCTAGGTTTCTGTGCCTCCTTCCTTCTCTCGTAAGGACACCAGTCACTGGGCATACAGTTCATCCCAATCCAAGATGATCCCATTTCAAAATCCTGAGCTAATGACATCGACAAAAACCTGTTTTCTCAATTAAGTCACATTCTGAGGTTCCTGGTAGACAAAAATTTGGGGGGGACGTTATTCACTTCCATCTTTTTTTACAGTCCAGAGGGCTCTACTAGTCATGTATGGATGTGAGAGTTGGACTATAAAGAAAGCTGAGCACCAAAGAATTGAAGCTTTTGAACTGTGGTGTTGGAGAAGACTCTTGAGAGTCCCTTGGACTGCAAGGAGATCCAACCAGTCCATCCTAAACGAGATCAGTCCTGGGTGTTCATTGGAAGGACTGATGTTTACGCTGAAACTCCAATAATTTGGCCACCTGATGCAGAGAGCTGACTCATTTGAAAAGACCCTGATGTTGGGAAAGACTGAAGGTGGGAAAAGGGGACGGCAGAGGATGAGATGGTTGGATGGCATCACCGACTCAATGGACATGAGTTTGAGTAAGCTCCTGGATATAGTGAAGGACAGGGAAGCCTGGCATGCTGCAGTCCACAGGGTCACAGACAGTCCCACACGACTGAGCAACAACAAGAGCAGCGACATTCACCCCCACAGTACTCCTGAAATAGATTTCTTCTTAGAAGAGGTACAAGGATGGTTCCTGCTTCTGATTCGGTGCAGACTGAAACCATCAAGGGGTTTGCACAGGAGAACGGTCAGGAATGAAAACACCGAGACAGTCAAGGTGTGCCCGCTGCTCGGTCCGCTGAACTCAGAAGGCGCCTGGGCCTAAAGCTGCCCATCTCCCGGTTTCATTGGCAGGTTCTCCTCAAGGCTGGGGATTCCTGGATGCCAAGGTCAGGTCCACAAGCCCAGGGCTCGGTCTGTCCACATTCAGGACCCGGGCTCTCCCTCTGGGACTGACCCCAGCCCTGCCCCTTCGCTCTTCCTGTGGCCTCTCCGAGAACCAGTCGAGTCACATCCACTGAGCCATTTCATAATCAGACCCCTCCTCCCTCCATCCAATCTCATCACACCTGGTTTGATTGCCTTCTGTGCCTGATAAGTGGTTCCCTTAAAAAGGGAAAGAAAATGTTCCTCTTAGCACTTTATCCTTTCATCCCCACAGATCTCTTTTGTGGGAAGTGGCGTAATTAGAAAAGGAAAGAAGGTCTCCTCGTGTGGCGTAAATTAAACCCATCCTGGCAACCGGCTGTGTCACTTACCTCAGATGCAGAGCTAGGAAATCTAAGCAGGTTTTCAATTTCTCCTAATGTCAAAAAATGGCAATAAAATCAAAAAGGAAAAGAAAGGGAGAAGGAGAGAGGCTCAGGAGCGGCATCCGCCCCGAAACTACATCAGGTGTGACTTACTGCCTGAGACGCCTTTCTCTGCAGAATTGCCTCCTCCCGCCCCTCGCGCACTGAGATGCTTTCAAAGGCTGAACTTCTGTTTGGAAAAAAAATGAAGACTCCTCGTCAGTGGCCTCTGCTGCAGGGGACGCTGCTTCCTGGGAACGCAGCACACCCCGCCCCCACCCAGGATCCTTGCTGGGGACACGTGTCCCACAGGCCCAGCCTGGCTATCCTGATGCATAGGACGTGGCAGAGCAGAGGCAGAGCCAGGTCCAAGGTGGCGGGCAGCACGCAGCTCTGGCCAGGGCCAGCGTTGGGTCTCTTCCCACCTGCCCACCCACACCCCCTACCCCCGCCCCCAAGCCTCTGTGGGGCCTGCAGGGCCCTGGGGATCTCTGCAGACACAGAGCTGGGGGGCGTGCTGCAGAGCCCTGAACCCACCCTCAAGATTCCCGGTCTGGGGAACCAGCTGGTGGTTCTGCATTCTAGGAAAAAAAAAAAAGCACAGACAGTGCTTAAACGGTGCCTCGGGCACCAACCCCGAGAGAGGGTCCTCATGGGGAAGGCTGAGGGGTGCCCACCAGAACAGCTGGTCTGCAGGCCAGGCGTGGTCGCCCAGTGGACTGAGGCGATGAGGAGCAGCGTGGGCCTCCAGAGGAACAGACACAGGCATGGTGACCGACCACAGTCTCAGGGGGCTCTGACCCGGCCTCTCGGACCCTCTGCCAACCTGGAACAGGCAGGCCCTGGCGGGGGAACAGGACAAAGGGCAGAACAGTGACCCTTCGGGCAGGTACCAGGATCTGGAAGGCGGACTGTGAAGCAGGCAGTGGGGAGCTCAGTCCACACGGAGAGGGGCCCTGAGGGCGCACCTGAGGTCACGGCCAGTGGCCAGGCGTGCGGAGGCAGCTGCACCCCCGACCAGTGACCGCGGTGGGGACCAGGGCATCGTGGGAAAGTGCCTGATGCTCGCGGGGCCCGGAGGCGGGGCTGAGACCAGCAAGGGGTGGAGGGGAACCTGGGGCAGCCCCGGCCACAGACCTCTCCAGAGGCAGCTCAGGGCCGGGCTTCACCACGCGGAGGACTAGGAGTGTGGGGAGAGGATGGGTGGCTTCAGGGAGGGACGCAAGGCAGGGCCTGGGACGCCTCCTCACCCCCCGGGGGCCAGGAAGGGCCGGGAAGCAGACGGTCTCCTCAAGAGCTCTAGGTGGCACCCATGGCTGGCATCTTCCTCAGTGCCCATCTCCAGATCTGGCCCAAGACCCATCAAGGGATGCCCTGTCTTGGTGTGTGACCACAGCAGCGGGTGCCCCACCCTGGCTGGCTGTCAGCAGAGCCTGGAAAGCACCACCTGGTTATTCGTGGGGAGGTTCCCACCCTCTGAACCCAACACATGGGGCCCTGCTTCGAACTCTGCCCCAGGCAGCGGTGCCAGCTTCCCTGGTGGAGTGACGTCCCCTGAGCACCCCAAACCGGCTTAAGTCTGCAAGTGTGTTGCTCATGGAGGGGCCCCTTGGGGCGAGGCGGGCGGTGCAGGGCCCTGGACCCAAGTTCAGCTCAGTTCCTTCACCCAGACACAGTCACAGAGGGCCCATCTGCTTGGGCCGCAGCCATCTCCCCTCTGCGGCATCTGCTTTGCCCTGTCCTGGCTGCTGGGGCTTTGAGGACATGGACGGGTGAAAAATAAAGACAGCAGAGGGTCACACGGAGGGGGGCAGGGCGTCCTGTCACGGAGGCAGGCCCTGTCCCCTGAGGGGGGCTCCCTGTGACCGTCCTCCGACACGGACTCTGCAGGCCCAGCAGCGGGTCAGCTGTGAACAACCAAGGTGTCCAGAACCCCTGCGTGGGTCTCGGCAGGGAGCTGTGGATGGAGGAAGGAAGAGGGCACCAGCATCAGCCTCCACCTCCAAATGCCTGGGCAGGCAGCTTCGGGGCTGGGGCAGGGGGGTGGGGAGAGGCGCTGTGGTCCCCACCGGGGCCTGATGTCCTGCAGACCAGCCCCACCCCCATGCCTGCACAGCTCTGCCCTGTTCCCTCGGGCTCCATGATCCGCACCCCTGGATCACAGGGCCGACCCAGCAACCTGCCAAGTCGCTGGGCCTGCATCGTGCCTTTCTGTGCACAAAGCCGATCCGGAGTCTACACCCCACAACCACCTCCCCGTCTGCCTACAGGGACCCTGTCTCCCCTGCTGCCGTCACCCCAGGGCCGGGGCCAGACAGTGCGGAGCACCCTCACCCAAGCCCACCAGGACCAGTCAACCCGCGGTCCTGACCCATCTCCTTGGCCCGCCCACTCTCTCACAGGGTCCACCGTGAAGGCGCTGGACTCGACAACAAGTACTCCAGTGGTACTGGCCTCCCCACATGGTCAGGAGTCACCTCTACGAAGTAAGACCTGGACCAGCCTTACCTAAGCCCCCAGGACCCTGGGGGCTGTGGAGGGCAGGGCTAGATCGCATCAGCCACCCTGAGTCCTGTCATCTGAGTCACCCCGTGCCCCGCGGGTCAGCAAGCCTGGCCTTCCCCCACCACCCTCCTCTGAGGCGCCACCCGACACCGCTCCTCCACGAGGGACCCCTTAAGCCAGTGCCCCTCCTGCAGGGGGACCCCCAGCTTACTGCAGTTGGCAAAGCTCCCTGCCCGAGCCTGTGACAGTGCCGTCACCCGAGTCTTCCGGCCACCACGCCTGGGAGGGTCTGCAGGGCTGGCCTGCCCCAGCGAGGCCGCCTGGCTCCGGCCGTGTCCACATCCACCAGCTCAGCAGAGACCGTGGGTTCCGACCCCAGCTCTGAGCCGATCTCTGTGGAGGTGACGTCTCGGCAGACAGAGCTCCGTCGTCGGGGTCAAAACAAAAGCAGCACTGACATCTGGGTGCTGGGTCACCTGTCCCTGCCCGACCGCTGCTTGGGAGGAGGGAGGACATTCTGGTGGCAGCAAACCCACCTTCCTAGCCCGTTCTTACCAAACACGAGGAAGCGTGGGAAGCCACGTACCAGTCACACACGAATGAAAACCAGATTTACTGATAATTTCTAGTGCAATAGTAAGGGAAAGTGCATACCTGCATACTCTATATTCCAAAGCAGGAGTTTTGTTTAAAAATCATCAAGAAATCACCATGAGGACTTGGAGGAACAGACATTTTTACATGCGTGCGGCATGATGAAAAAAACAATTCTATTATCACAGATGTAAATGTTCCAGATAAATGTACTTAGAAAAATAAATAATCCCTACCGCTTGCAAGGCCTGCCAACCTTCTCTGAATAATCACTCAGATTCTGCATGTTCTGGCAGCCAGTCCCCCATATGCCCCCCCATCACAATGACTGCGCTGTGGACGGCGTTACCATCATTCCTGTATCTATCATTATTTGAATACTTATTAAAAGAAGTTGTGAAATAAAACATTTTAATCTACATAAATTAATCTAAATGAATGTAAGTATTGAATTCATTTTAAGCTGAAAGAATATTTTATGTTTTAATATTAATTTTCGGATACATGCTTTATAGACACCATTGTGTGATATATCACAGTCTTAGCAATAAACACCTCAGATAGCTGTATCCCAAAGACATAGTGTGCCTGGAAACTCAGCGTTCATGGGTCAGGCTGTATAATGAAACTGCCATGATTTCACTCGGCTGGCCAGACTAACAAAAGGGAGAATTTTGAAATCTAGATAAATAGTTTTCTTTTCCTAGATACCAGACATGTATTTTTGTAAGGAGCATCAATGGGATAAAGATTAACAGGAGAAAATATAAAAGGCCTGATCTGAAATTCAGTGTAACACACTCCCAGGCATCCTGACACCCTCTGCCTCCTTTTGGCCATCACTTCGAGGACACTGGGAGCTCTTCCTGTGCCCATTCTGCAGATGTGGGCACTGATGCTGAGGGATGTGCTCCCCCCACCCGAGGCTCTGGCTTCACGGGGAGTGTCCACAGCAGTGCCTCCTGGATCCTTGCCACCCCCGGCCCCGACCCCACCCCTCAGCACAGCACAGAACCTGCCCACCTCACTTTAGTCCCTGCCCAGGGCCACCTCTGGAAGGACCCTCCCTGCAAAGCGCCCTCCAGCACAGAGACAGCAAAATGGTCAAAACCAAGGGGGACACAGCAGAAAGAGAAGCCAGGCAGTGGGTGTCCCAACTTCGCCGACTCATTTAAACCTGCCAACTCTGACACCGAGGTGACTAAGAACACGCTTAGCCCTGGGAACATCACAGGATGAAATTGTAGGTCAGGAGGAGCCCAGCAGATGTGTCCTGGGGCCGGGGTCTGACTCCTCGCCTCTGGGGACCCCTCAACACATCCTCTGCCTAGTCCTCTTCTGGTTTTGCTAACCCCTCTGTCAGGCCCAGGTTATACACATATTCCACTTATTAGGAATAAATTAAATCTGAAGCCAATAATTCATTTTCCAAAAATTAATTTGGGAGCAGCAATACCCAGCTCCCCAAGTAAAATCAAGTAGGGGCTGAAGCCTGGGCAACCCCAAGCTGTTATTCCACATCCTTCCTGAGTTTCTCATTCTCCTCCAGTAAAGATTTACAATTTCCATGAAGAGCTGCCATGCACTTTAATGTTTTAATCAAAATAAAATGTCTGGAGACGTTGCGTTCAATCTCCTCTTCTGATTCAGTCCCACTTGCGGACTCTCTGATGCTTGTTTTGGGACTCTGCCTGCAGGGTTTGCATCCATGCTCTGAGGATGCCAGCAAAGGATCCACAGAGGGGCAGGGGAGACTGGCAAGGGATATTCTACGGGCAGTGCAATGCAGTCAGGCCAGTGAGGCCCCAGGAACACTGAGTGGGCAGTGCGGGCCATCAGGCCAGCGTGGCTCAGTGCTCAATGCCAGAGGCACTACAGCCCTCCGGCTGCAAGTAAAAGAACTAGGCTAGCCTGGCAGGGCCAAGGGCCATTCTGGGCCATCATGGGCCCTCAGGCCTCCAGCAGTAGGACTAGCATTAGACCAGCTGCCCCACATCAGGACAGAGTCGTCACCTGACCTGCAGGTACCCACAGCTCTGTCTTACCATGCCATCAGGCCCCAGGGGTGATGGAGGGCTTCCTGCTGCAATTCCCTTCCTGGTGTTCTGGACCCAAACTGTTATGGAGATCCCTCTCTTAAACACAGCGCTTCTAGCTAAACTGACATTCATCATTCAGTGATACCTTTGCTACCAGCTCCACCACCACCACCAGGATCATGACCATCACCTTCACTACCACCACCACCATCATCATCATCATCATCACCATCATCACCACCATCACCATCAACACCATCACCACCACCATCACCATCACTACCACCATCACCACCATCACCACCATCACCATCATCACCACCATCACCACCATCACCATCATCACCACCACCACCATCACCACCAACACCACCACCATCACCCACCACCATCACCACCACCACCATCACCACCATCACCATCACCACCATCACCACCATCACCATCACCATCATCACCATCACCACCACCACCATCACCATCACCACCATCACCATCACCATCACCACCACCATCATCACCACCATCACCATTATCACCACCACCACCATCATCACCACCATCACCACCATGACAGCTGCTATTTCCATCTTCACTATAACTCCTAACATTTTTGGAGCTCTACTGTGTACAAGGCCCTGCATTAATTATCCTCACAGATAGCATTTAATTCAATTCTTCCTTCTACCTTCTGCACTATAAATATCCACATTTTATAGTAAAGAAACAAAAGAAGAGACAGTTAAAGAGACCTTCCTAGGATCATACAACCTTTCCATGGTAAAGCTTAATCCTGAGCCCCAGACCTCTGACTCTAGGACCATGGTGTCTAACCCCTAAACTGCTCAGTAGGGCCTGACACTGTCCCATGCTAACCAGTTCCATTCTCATCTCAGCCTGATGTCTCTTTTCTAGCACCAGACCATGATTTCCGGGAATGCTAGAAAGCCACTCTTGACTCCCCTTTGGCCCATGGTCTGGACTCCCAGCCAGGTCCCATTCTTGGGCATCCCTCAACCCTTGCTCGTGTTGCTTTGTCCTGGAACTGAGTTAGAGCTGTTCTGGTCCTCTGGACAGTGGCCAGTTTCCCTACAAGAGAGTGAGATCAGCAGAGCCAGTTCTAAACACCCACTTGACCTCACGCCTCTCCTCCTTGGAGCATCCTAAGTCCCCCGAGCACTGCCATGCACATTTGACTATCACTCAACACGGTTCCTGGGGGGTGATGCATGGCCAGAGACTCAGCACAGAGTCGCAAGGTCAGGGAAGGCTCAGGGAGAAAGAAGGGAGGGCCTGGGATGCTGACACAGGCAGATGCCCACCAGGGAGTCAGGGTGCCCAGGGGAGAGAGCCCACTCCCCACCAAGGCCCACAGGGAAGGGGATCCTGGGAGAAGAGCCCCGATGAGCACATAAGACAGGTCCCGATGGAGCCTCCCCTGCACCCAGCCAGCCTCTCTCTCTCTCTCTCCCTGCCTCATCTGCTCATCTACGGACCCATACACACAGAAGTAGTACAGAAGTCTGGGAGACAGTTACCCCCACCCCAACCTGCCACAGTCCATCAGCAAAATGAGACATTTTATAAGGAAATCAGCCTACATGCAAACTGACACAGAGATCCACAGTAATTGTTGACATGCGGATGAATTAAAGTCCACTCTTGGCGGAGAGCCTACTTGCTTATGATGTTTCAAGTGTCCATCAATCCAACATCCCCAGGTGTTCTGGGAAAGCCCCGCTCCCCTTTCTGCTCAGGGCCTCAGTGATATCCTCCCGGATTCTGAAGTTAGAGACTGGAGAGCAGGGACTCTCCACTGCAGCAACAGAGCCCCAGGTCTGGAGAGGAGGACCGTCTTCCATGTTTCAGAGAGCACGACCCTCACCCAGGAAGATCTTGGGGTGACAGTGTTGAGGTGAAATAAAGCAGCTCAGTGAAGTGACGGTAGTGAGTTCCCATAAAAAGAAATTGAGGAAACAATCCCATTTCAATCACATGAAAAAGAATAAAATACCTAAGAATAAGCCTACGTAAATGAGGTGATGGAGGAGGAAATGGCAACCCACTCCAGTATCCTTGCCTGAAAAATCCCACGGACAGAGGAACCTGGCGGGCTACAGTCTGAAGGGTCATGAAGAGTCAGACGTGACTGACTGAGCACTGAGCACTGAGGTAAAACCCCTGCGCTCAGAAAACGATAAGACTGATGAGAGGAACTGCGGACAACACAAACACGAAAAGACGCACCATGTCCTTGGGTTGGAAGAACTAACGTTGTGAAAATTATCATAGTCACCCAAGACAATCTATAGACCTGATGCATTCCCTGTCAAAATACCAATCTTTCAAGAGTTAGAACAAATAATTTTAAAATTTGTATGGAAAAATAAATAAATAAATAAATAAAATTTGTATGGAAACACAAAAGACCCCAAATACCTCAGACAACTTGAAGAAAGAACAGAGCTGGAGGAATCAAGCTCTCTGATTTCAGACTATTTCAGACTACAGACTGATTCCAGACTGATCTTGGACTACAAAGCCACAGTAATCAAAACGGCATGGTACTGGCACAAAAACAGACAAATAAATCAATGGAACACGATAGACAGCCGGGAAATAAACTCACACACTTTTGATCAATTGGTCTTAAACAAAGGAGGCAAGAATATATATAATGGGGAAAATACTGTCTTTTCAGTAAGTGGTGCTGGGAAAATTGAACAGCTATATGTGAAAGACTGAGATCAGAACATTCTTAACACTACGCACAAAAATAAACTCAAAATGGATTAAAGACTTACACATAAATCTTCCTACTATGAAACTCGGAGAGGAAAACATACGCAGAACACCGACATAAAATGCAGCGGTAGTTTTTTTTTAATCTGTCGCCTAAGTTAAAGGAAATAGTAGCAAAAATAAACAAATTGGACCTAATTAAACCTAAAAGCTTGCACAGCAAAAAAAAACCATCAATAAACAAAAAGACAATCTATGGGCTGGGATAAAATGTTTGCAAATGATATGACTGGTACATGTCACTGGCTTAATATTCAAAATATATGTAACAGCTCATACAACTCAACATCAGAGAAAGAACAACTTGGATGAAAAATGAACAGAAGACCTGAACAGACATTTTTCCAAAGAAGACACAGAGATGGCCAGCAGGCAGGTAGAAAGATGCTGGTTCAGATCACAACCTTTAGTGCCTAATTTAAACTGGGAAAGGAGCTAGGATTTTGATGCAGTTTATTTTGCAGGCAAAGCTCTTTAAGACAAAGACCCACGGTGTGGGCAAGTTCAGCATGATGGGAGACCCCTGGCTGGTGGAACGTGGCAGGGCCCAGGACTCGGGGCCTAGACTTGCTAGAGCCTCACGAATTGCCCTGACGCGTTACACCTTGAGACACACTGACACCTTCATCCACCTCCCTGACCCAGAGAAGGCACGCCAGGCTGCAGCCCACGTCTCAGCCAACGGAGGGAGCCTGCAAGAAAGACGATGAATGAGTTCCTTCATGCGCACAGCCTATGTTACAACACTCAGAGCTTCCAGCTACTCAGCGCTTCCAGCTGCTCAGCCACAGGGCAGGAATTACACAGTCTGAGGAACATGCCTCTGGACGTGGACTCAGGCCTGAGAGTGGGCCCTGCGTCAGGAAGGGCCAGGCCGCCTGGCCACTCGACTGCTGCTACCGCCTGGACACCCAGTGGCTGGCAGCACGCATTTCTCTGAAAGGTTATGCCAGAACTATAAAACATCTGTCAACAAATAGACCAAAATGTCCATGGCATTAGTCCCGGGCAAAGCCATCTTCGTGTCTGTACTGTATACGACCACTCACAGGCCTTCTTGTTTCTTTCCCAGGTTATGAAACCGTGACAGATGACGAGACACATGTGATACCAAGGCACTCTGCAGACACACAAGCACACTTAGGGGCGTGCGCTCTCTCTGTGGGAGCCGGGCTGCCTGGGGACACACACAAGCACACTCAGGGGCGTGAGCTCTCTCTGTGAGAGCCAGGCTGCCTGGGGACAAACACAAGCACACTTAGGGGCGTGTGCTCTCTCTGTGGGAGCCGGGCTGCCTGGGGACACACACAAGCACACTTAGGGGCATGCGCTCTCTCTGTGGGAGCTGGGCTGCCTGGGGACACACACAAGCACACTTAGGGGCATGCGCTCTCTCTGTGGGAGCCAGGCTGCCTGGGGAAGCACAGGGTGTGGGCGCCAAGAGAAGCAGCTCTGCCCCTCGGGCTGTGTGGCCCCAGGGGAGAGGCACAAGCTCTCTGTGCCTCGGCATCTTCATCTGGAGAGACAACCACGGTGACACTTGCCAGTGCCCTCCCTGTGGGCACACGAGATAAACGCCGTCTCTGTGACTATCATTCTCGTGGGATTATCACAAAGCTTCCCCAGGAAGCCTGGATTATTTTAGGGAGCATGGTAGCACCCAGAGTTGGCTTACAGAGAATTATATTTCCAGACTGGAAGCTTACATTTCTACCCACTGCTGAAAATCTCTCAGCTGAATTTAATTCTTGGTTTGGTCCTCTGTCTAGCAAAACTCAAAAACACGATGCCCAAAGGCTCTGAGGCTCAAGGTGTAGTGTGGTCACGCCATCCTTATCTCTCAGGTGGACAAGAGACTGTCTCACCCCCGGGTGATGCACTGAGGTGAAAGCAAGGTCAGCCAAGCTGCGTCTGCTTCCTGATTCCCTCTCTCTGTCTGCTGACAGCATCTTAACTCAGACGGGGACTGGGCAAGAAGGCCGTCCCCTCTCTGCATTGCTCTCAGACACACGGCACCGTTTATCTTGCAAGGTCTTAAAGAAAAGATCTTGAAAATGCTTCTCAGTGTCCACATTCATGACCTGACATTAAGAATATCCCAGATGCATGATGGGAAACTCATTCATCCAGCCAAATGCATGATGGGAACTTTCATTCATTTAGAAATGCCAACTGTAACATGAAAATTATTAGACCTCACCTAATGAACCTATAATTAAATTTAGCCTCCAAAAAGGAATGGAAAATAAAAGAGGCAAGTTTCCAAATTTGACAAGTGTGTATTATAGAGAATTCTTTGAAGGGTCTCTGGGTCCCTCTAATTTGCACACACACAAATCTGCTATTCCAAGATTCTTAATTATACCTGAAACTACTAAATTAGGCCTGTTGTTTACTGATGGCTAATAAAACAACTAATTAACTTGTGAAGGCTGCTGAGTAACCACAGATGCAAATAAAAGCTCATTTTACAATAAGGTGAAAATGGCTAAGACGTGAATAGTTAGGATGGTTTAAGAGGAGACGGCTGGTGCAAGCCTGGGTGACACGTGCTATGGTAAGTGACAAGGTGCCCCAGGTGGGGCCACGTCCCTGGAGAGCTCTTTACAGAAAGGTTCCCAACCCATCCTCCCTGTGCCCACTGCTCGACCTTCAGCTCTTCATGCATCTGCAGATTTCAGCCACTACGTGCACGCGTGCTCAGTTGCTTCAGTCGCTTCCGACTCTTCGCAACCCCACGGACTCTAGCCCGCAGGCTCCTCTGTCCATGGGATTCTCCAGGCAAGAACCCTGGAGTGGGCTGACATTTCTTTCTCCAGGGGACCTTTCTGACCCAAGGATCGAAGCCTTATCCCCTGCATGGCAGGCAGCTTCTTTACCACTCAGCCACCTGGGAAGTCCGCTTTAGTCACTACTGAGCCCCCAGTGCTCCTTTGTGCTCCTGTGAGATGGGCAGTCCAGAAAACCATTTCCTAATCAGCCTCCATCAGCAGTGGCATCAGCAATCGGGGTGCTGAGGAGTGGCTGCAGCACCCCCTCCCAGAGGCCAGGTAGGACCACCCATCTGTGGCCAGCACAGCCCCAACACCTGGAATGTGTCAGATTTCACGGTGGGAAGAAGGATCAGCCAGATTCTGCAGAATCAGCACCGGCATGTAGGCTATCCTGGGGTGCTGGGAGGCTGGAGATCTGGACATTTCTACGGAAACTCAAACACGACAACAAATATAATCAGAGTTATAGCTCATGTTATAAAATAGTTCTTCACCGGGACCAGCCATTTGCATCCACTCTGTAAAGTATTAGGGCTTCCCTGGTGACTCCGGTGGTAAAGAATTTTCCTGCAATGTGGGAGACCCAGGTTTGATCCCTGGGTCTAGGAAGATCCCCTGGAGAAGGGAATGGCTACCCACTCCAGTATTCTTGCCTAGAGAATCCCATGGACAGAGAAGCCTGATGGGCTAGAGTCCATGGGGTTGCAAAGAGTGGAACACAACTGAGGAACTAACATTATAAGGTACTTACACAGATCAAACCAGTCAATCCTAAAGGAAATCAATCCTGAATATTCATTGAAAGGACTGATGCTGAAGCTGGAGCTCCAATCCTTTGGCCACCAGATGCAAAGAGCTGACTCATTGGAAAAGACCCTCATGCTGGGAAAGATTGAGGCAGGAGGAGAAGGGGACGACAGAGGATGAGGTGGTTGGATGGCATCACTGACCTAATGGACATGAGTTTGAGCAAGCTCCGGATGTTGGTAATGGACAGGGAAGCCTGGCATGCTGCAGTCCATGGCGTCGCAAAGTTGAACACAATTGAGCAAGTGAACAGGAATAACATATGATTCAGTTCCTCAAATTCCTAGTGAAATATCAGAGAGCAGCTGAGAGCCCAGACTCTGGGAGCTCTGCAGCCTCAGTCAGGCTCCAGCTGAGCCGCCCTCTGTCTGTCTGGCCAGACTGCATCTGGTCCCTTTCTGCAGATCTGGACAAACCCCAGAGCCGTGACCAGGGCAGCTGGGAAGGTTCGATGAACTCACTTAAGCAAAGCACTTAGAAGGGCACCTGGCTCCAGGTAAGCCCTGAACAAACGCCATCGCTGTATCCTGCTCTCTGCTCTGTTTGCTGAACAAATGCCTGATTCAAGGAGCGATTTACACAAGAACGTGAGAACTTAGGTCAGCAGAAGCTTAGGGCTGCTGGCGTGCTGCACTCTGGGGATGAAAGGGAGGAAACGGGATGCCTGCCCCATGAGAGGCAAGGATGCACAGCAGGAGGACCAGTTCCTGGGTCCTGAGAAGCCCTCTTGGGTACCGGTCTGTCCTGCATCGAGGATGCAGTGAACCTCAAAGCCAGCAGAGGTTCCCTGTGTGTAAGGATGAGGGCGTGCTTTAATGCAAAAGTAACAAAACAAAACCCAGGGACCCTGTTGACTGCGGAACTGGGCTTTTTTGGTGTGTGTTCCCAGATTTTTTTTTTTTTTTTTTTGCAGAAACAGGTTTTGTGGTCTTCCCTGAATGTGGCTCCAAGGCCCTGCCAAGAGAGAGGCGGGGCTCCCTGGGCCTGGCTCACAGGCAACATAGCTTGGCTGGTCCTGAGCTTCCCTCACAGAGCCAACTCCTCAGTCCCAGAGCCCCTTTCCATCTTCAGACACCCCTCCCTGAGCCCAGGGTGCCGTCAGCCAGTGCTCTGGGAGCCCTCCACAGCGCAAGGCTCACGGCTCCCCTCCGTCCTCCCTGAGCTCCTCCCAGGGCGAGTCTCCAGCACCTTCGCCCAGGTCTCTGCCTGTGGGTGGGGCGGCGAGCCCTGCTCCTAGATTAGGGCCTGTTTCAGGAAACGGATGCGTCAACAGTCTGGCCACGGATGGAGCCTGCGTGGACCTGTTTCATACAGGGCCGCGCTCACTGTCCACACCCTCCATCTTCACTGAACATGGAGCGTCAGGAGAGCAAAGACGCCGGTTCCCACAGAGCTCAGCTCTGCCTTCGGCTCTCCGGAAGTGCCCGATACTAGTTTCAGGGGTGGGGGGTTGGCAGGGTGCTGCGTCCAGCTAAGGAAGGACTCCAACACAGAGGCGGTCTGAAGACAGCACGGGGGTGCCCCTTCTGTGCCCTGCGCTGCCCGAGCCCTGACAAAAACCTCAATGAATTTTCACAGCAGCCCTAGCGGGGGGCACGCTCACATGGAAGCCGGGTCTCAGAGCTGGGTCTGTCAGCTTCTCCAAACGACGCGGAGCATATTCGGGGGTTTGGGTCAGCCAGGCCATGCCCCCAGTTCCTCATGGATCCTCCTGGGTGTGACACAGCCTCACAGGGATGGGACCTACTCAGCGCTGCTTGGAAACAACACTGCTGTGGGCCCACCAATGATTTCTGGGCATGAGGAGACCTCCAGGCCCTAAGCCGCCCCAGGGGCTTTGCCATCTGCCATCCCTCGACCCCCACGTGGGGTCCACATCACCCCTCGAGCCAGAAATGAAGCGGTCATCAGACAAGATTATTTTTAAGTTGCTGCTAGATAAACATACTAACTGCTGAGAGAAAATTACCTTAAAATGTATATTTACACATAAATGCACATATTAATTCCAATCCAGTTTGATTGAAATGGAAAAAACACAACTGGTGAGGGCCGAGCCTTCTGCTCTGCAGAGACTGTTAACTGAGGAGACAAGGGGTGTAACCCGGAGGGGCGCTGGGCCCTGCGCGGGAGAGGAGACCTGGCCGGGGCGGGGGCCTCCTGTGAGGGGCGCAGAAGGGAGACGCAGGGTCTGAGGGCGTCGGTCCAGCCCTGAGAGGGTGCAGGGTGCTGGCCACGGCCAGACAGAGGGGCTGCGGAGGAGGAGAGGAAGTGGGGCCCCCAGTGCTTCAGAGGAAGTCCTGAGGACCGGGAGAGGTGACCTCTGCAGCGAGGCAGTTCCTGGCCACTTTGCCCTTGATCAAGATGCAGAGATAGAAAAACCGTCCCAACTGTGCAAAGCCCAAGGTGAGATCAGAACTTCTGCAAAGAAAAGGACAAACAAAGTGAGTTGTAGAGAGGCGTCCACACGTTTCCCACAACAAACCTACATGACCCAGAAGAACAGGGACCAAGCCAAGCGCAGAGAGGAGGCCGGTCTGCTGTTGGTGTGACGCCCGGGGCTGAGCAAACCTCCGGTCACCGCGGAGGCCAGGCTGCCAGCTCTGTGCCGGCAACAGCCTTGAAGGCAGAGCTGGGCTGGAACGGAATGGCTTCATTTTCAGTAAGATCAGTTCCACGTTGGCAAGATCCAGCCAACAGTCATCAGTGGGTCAGTGCCCGGTCCCCCTGCCCTCGATTAAGGGGCAGAAACAGAAAACCCACCCCAACCGTGCATACAAAGCCCCAAGGATGCACAGCGTCAGAGGCGGTCAGGCGCGGGACGAGGGAGGCGCGAGACTGGGCAGAGCGGGGCTCCCAGAGGCTGCAGGCGCCGCCACGGCAGCGCCAAGGCTTGGCCTTCGGAGGCTCCGCACTGCCTCTCATCACAGACCGCAGCTGCCTGCTCTTGTCACAGGGTAAGGGCTTCAGTCTGGACAGCAGTTTGCCTCTTCCAAGTGTTTGCTTTGAGAACGCTGGGATAAAATGGGCATAAGCCTCTTTTGGAAACTCTGAGGTAGGTTTGATCACATCATTCTCATGGATCACAAAGAAGGAAACAGTCTCCTCCAGGCAGAGAGCTGGCTTCTCTGACTCTCACTTTCTCTTTTATTTTACTGGGGCTCAAAGAACAGACTCCCTTGGACTGCAAGGAGATCCAACCAGTCCATCCTAAAGGAAATCTGTCCTGAATATTTGTTGGAAGGACTGATGCTGAAGCTGAAACTCCAATACTTTGGCTACCTGGTGCAAAGAACTGACTCAGTTGAAAAGACCCTGATGCTGGGAAAGACTGAAGGCAGGAGGAGAAGGGGACGACAGAGGATGAGGTGGTTGGATGGCATCACTAACTCAATGGACATAAGTTTGAGTAAACTCCGGGAGTTGGTGATGGACAGGGAGGCCTGGCGTGCTGCAGTCCACGGAGTCGCAATAGTCGGACACAATGGAGCAGCTGAACTGAGAGAGCAGACGCATGAAGATCAGTAGAAAACATTCCTAAGAAAACAAACTGCCAGTCAGCCCAGGGCAGGAGATGCCAGTTCCACTGACCATGGCGGGCAATACCTACTGGCGGCATTTCTGAAAAGACACTTTGTGCCAACCTCGAGTCGGCCGTGGGAGGTGTGCCACATGCATTGTCTTAGAAGGCATGTGCCTTTGCCCGTGGCTGCAAGGGGAAGACGCTGTTGTCCAGAGACCCTGGCTGGTGGCAAAGGAGATGGGGGGTGGCAAGGGGGAAGGATGGAAGCAGGTCTGGATCTGAGACACAGACCCAGCTGGTGTCCTGTCGCCTGCAGAGCGTCTCTGCATGTAACCTTCCCGCGGACAGGGAGGGTGCTAGTGCGCCTGGAAGCCAGGAGGGTGGCCATGTGGCAAAGCCGGGAGGAAAGGGGACAGCTCTGATCTGACCCCAGGCGGTGCTGGCTTCTTAATCAAGGTTGAAACAACCCATCCCCAGGGCATGAGCCACAGGCAGAGCCGGTGGCTGCGATGCTGGGATAATCAGAAGCAGACTCTTCCCCACGCAATGCCCTCCTGGCTCTCAGCCTTCCTGTCTCCCTGAGCGTGTTCCCTGGCCCACTGACCTGCATTGCTGTAACCATACATGCCTCTTATTGTATCTCCCTGTGAAGTTCTGTGAGTACCATTTAAGAAAGTGCCAGTACATTGCTTCCCTGGTGGCTCAGCTGGTAAAGAATCCACCTGCAATGTGGGAGACCTGGGTTTGAACTTTGGGCTGGAAAGATCCCCTGAAGAAGGGAAAGGCTACCCACTCCAATATTGTGGCCTGGAGAAGTCCACGGACTGCATAGTCCATGGGGTCACAAAGAGCCGGATATGAGTGAGTGACTCTCACTTTGACTTTCAATACATCTGAAAGAAATGAAATTGCTAGAGATTCTATTTCTACAGCACCCAGAGGAGAGCCAGTCACCCTGGTGGCTGCCTGCTGTCACACTGGGAGTAGCTGCCAGTCATTCTTTCTGCAGTGACCCTGGCAGTTTCTGGCTTGGGAGTTGTCACGACACTTCATGTTGACAAAGTTCTCATATGAGAACTCCAGAAAGTTCAGACCTGGCTAAACTTGAATCCGCTTTTGGAACTGTCTCCTCTGTCCATGAGGAAACCACCATTTCAACCTGTTGATTTTGTGCACTGAACGTAGGAAGCTGAAGCATCAGTGGTTTAGACATGAGCCAGCCCATCACCTGGGCCACTGCTCGTCTGGAAGCCCATCACAAAAGCACAAAGATCAGCTGCCATCAAGCAAGGTGAGAAGGGAGAGGTCGGGGGAGATTGTGAGGGCTGCTGGCTCAAAGACAGCCCCCTGGGAGAGACCCTGCACTCGCGTGGCCCCCCCAACACACCTGAGTCTGCGACCAGCCACCGGACCCACTGTGTCCCCTGCCCCTGGCGGCTCAGGTCAGGAGGGTCCACAGTCGGGAAACGAGACCCCGATTCACAGGCAAGCTCCTGCTCGTGTTGCCTCCTAAGCACAGGATTTCGGGGAGAAGCACCCCAACCCTGGGTGGACAGGGCTGTAGGACAGTTTACATGAGTTTTGACTCAAGGGAAGAAAGCTTATCACTCAGCCCACTTATCGTCCATTGCATTGCTTCTACTTCTTTACATTGGTTACAGATGCCAGTGAAATTTCCCAGGTAGATTCCAGGAACGTCTATCTCTTAGCCATCCTGCACATCACGATGTGACTCTCTTTTTAAACCTGTCAGATGAATCCTGTAAAACCTGGAGCCGTTTGTCTCTGCCTCTCACAGGGCCGTCGGCCATCTTCCATCACATGCACACCGAGTGCCAGCTCCACTCCAAGCATCGTGGAGACACCACCCGCCCCACGGCAGCTCTTGGAGAAACATTCTAGTTGCTTCAATTTATAAGTGAGATGATCGAGTGGCATCAGGAATATGGGGGGGGGTGTCCCCAGGAGCCCCTGGGCTGGAGGGACCGTCAGTGTAAAGGGACATTTGGCCAAAGCTAAGTGGATGACTGGAGGGGCTCTGCTGTCTCACATGGACCCGGATCACTTCTAAGGCACCAGGCTGTCCTCCACAGACACACGCACACTTCTGGCAGCCCAGGTGAGTTACAGCCTCACTGAAGCAGGAGCAACCAGAGACCCTGCTGCCCTGGTAGCCCTTGTCCCTGAGTGAGGGGTCCTGCCCATCCTAGGACCCTGACTCCTCCCTTCCGCCCATCTTCAGACCCTGACTCCTCTCACCCATCCTCAGACTTTGACTCCTCCTGCCCATCCTCAGACCCGGACTCCTTCTGCCTGTCCATCGTCAGACCTGACTCCTCCCTTCCATCCATCCTCAGACCCCAACTCCTCCCGTCCATCCTCAGACCCTGACTCCTCCCACCAGCCCATCCTCGGACCCTGACTCCTCCCTTCCATCCATCCTCAGACCCTGATTCCTCCCTTCCATCCATCTTCAGACTCTGACTCCTCCCTTCCACCCATCCTCAGACCCTGACTCCTCCCACCTGTCCATCCTCAGACCCTGACCCTCCCACCCACCACACTCCGGGGGCCCTGGCCATCCTCAGCCCTCCTCCCACAGACAGTGCACGGAGTGGCCAGTCTGTAGATTTCTGGTCTGAGTGGTCCCCACCAGCACCAGGCTGCCTGGACATTTCACTGTCTCCCAGGGGATGCCTGTGCCTGGTCTCAGAGCCTGGTACAGAGCGGGTGCTCAGAAAATATATGCTGGGGGGTGAGGGACTCTTGGCTCAAGACCACCCTGCAGCCATGGCCCCTGACCCTAAGCGACATGGGGTGTGGCGCTCGGGCCCCAGGGTGGCTTCCTCACTGCCCTGCCCACATCCCCACTTTTCCCAGGAAGGCTTTCCCAGCCAGCCCCAGCCCTCAGGTGCCTCCAGGGCAGATTCCTCTGATGGAAGGCTCCCAAAAGCCACAGCCCTCGGAGTTAGGAATCTCCTATTTATGCCACACTAAGCAATTTAAACCAGACTTGTCACTATAAGACAGTGCCACGTCACAAGTGGAGGCAAAATTCAAGTCAACAGTTACCTTCATGCTGTGGTTGAAAGACCGCCCTCTGCTGCCCTGGGACCCTCCTGGAGGGTGGGCTGAACTGCAGCCCTGGTGGTGCTCTGCCTGCTGGGCAGGTCCCGGCTGAGCAGAGCACAGGACACACCCTCACACACACACATGCACGCACACACACACACGCACACACACACACACGCACGCACACGCACACACACACACACGCACACACACCCTCACCCTCACACACACACGCACACACACACACACACCCTCACCCTCACCCTCACACACACCCTCACCCTCACACACACACATGCACACACGCACACACACACACACACACGCACATACACCCTCACCCTCACACACACACACATGCACACACACCCTCACCTTCACACACACATGCACACACACACACACGCACACACACACACGCACACATACACACAAGCACATACACCCACACACGCACACACACACACATGCACACACACCCTCACCCTCACACACATGCACACACACACACGGGCACACACACACACCCTTGCACACACACACACGCACACACATGCACACACACCCTTACACACACACCCATGTAGGCACACACACACACGCACACACACATGCACACACACACACACGCACACACGGACACACACACACACCCTTACACACACACACACACCCTCACACACACACACACGCACACACACACACACGCACACACACGCACACCCTTACACACACACACCCTCACACACACACGCACACACACGCACACACACCCTTACACACACACACCCATGTAGGCACACGCACACACACACACGCAGGCACACACACCCTCACCCCTCACCCTCACACACACACCCTCACCCTCACACACACGCACACGCACACACACCCTCACCTTCACACACACACGCACACACACACGCACACACGCACACACACCCTTACACACACACACCCTCACACACACACACACGCACACACACGCACACACACCCTTACACACACACCCATGTAGGCATACGCACACACATACACACACACCCCATGTAGGTGTGTGCACACACACACTGCCTGGGTGCTGCCACCCTGCCTCTGTGACCTGGGAAACGCATCGGGTTCTCACTCCACTGAGCCAGTGGCAGAACACAAACAAAACACAGAACAGAAGCCGGCAGTGCCGACAACCCTCACAGAGCCCCCATCCTTTCCACTCCACCCCCGGCTCCCCATTATGCATGTTCTACACCAGGGTCAGGAGCACAGACCCGCACACCCTGGATTTCAGTGCTGGGAGTTCCTCCAGAAGCTACCTGGGTCACGGCTTCACCTTCTGTAAACTGAAGACAAGACCGGCGCCTTTCCCTGGGCTTGTTCTGAGGCCACAGGCGGCCAGACGCATAAAGAGTACACGTCACAAAGTAAGTGCTTAATACATGTTGAATTAACACTTCGTGAAGCAAGTGCTGAATGACTGCTCTGTAACCATGACACCAACGCTGGCTAATGCCCCAGACTTGATCAACCGCCTGAGCGTGAACCGACCAGGGAGGCTGTTCCCCGTGGGCCTGGATGATCAGAGGATGAACATAGAGGACATTTGACCAATAGCCTCTTCTCTGCAGACACCAGAAAATCGACTCCAGGACCCATGGGTGGTGGGCAAGTCACCCCAGTTTCAGAGCAGCAGCTTCTGTCTCCAGGTAGCAGGTGAGGATGGGGGTCCCTGGTCTCCCAGGAAGAAGAGAGTGAATTAAACTGTGGTTTTTTCCCTATGACTGAGACTCAGCATCGCACTCAATCCTAAAGCATTCAGCCCAAGGAAACAATGATCATTCCAACATTCAACAACCGATTTCCCAGAAAGCACACACTCTGAATTTTCAAACCTATGCTTTTCAGAGACATTTTGAGCAGAATGCATCTTAAAATTTTATCAAGGAAATCATCTCTTTTTTAGCAGCAGATTGCATTGGTAAGGCCAACTTTATATTTCTATGCATTTATAAGGATTCCCAAAGGACAGATTTTCTGTGAATTAAAAAATTTCACCATGTTTCTCCTTTTATGTTACACTAGTCTAGCTGTGTACATACAAAGGCATTTTCTATTTTGAGAAGCTGTTGCTGGTTAAGGAGGAGACGGATGGCAAGAAGACTGAGTTCCGAGATGATAACACCAGGACTCAGAACTGCAGGACTCTTCTCTCAATGTCACCCTCCACAGAGACCTCCAAGGAGTGCCCTGGGGAGCAGTCCTCCAGGGAGAGGGCAAGGAAGTCTGCAGAGAGAGACCCTGCCAAGGAAGAAAGAACAGTGTCCCCAGAAATGCCCCCTGCACAACAGAAGGCAGCCTGAGAAAGAGGGGTCTTCTGGCCACGTCCCCAAGCCAGAGATTTCTAAATGGTGTGTAATATACACGCGCCATCCACAAGGAATAAACTCATAAAATTTCCCAAACAGGCTAAAACTTATAGGTAGTATCATCATTCATTAAAAACAAATTCAAAACGCACCATTTTTCCACAGCTGACCACGTCCCCGGGCAGACACTCCACGCAGACTCCAGGACGCATCACCCCAGACAAGAGGCTGTGTGGTTGCTCACCTGTGGCCTTCACATCCTCCAGGAAGCAGTGGGGGTCCCTCTGCAGAAGGCTCGCCCTACCCTGCTGTGCAGCCACCCCATCCCCTGGGACCCCAACCTGCAGGGTGACAGCCTGACCTCAGGCATGGGGTGCTCCCTGCTCACTACCTGTGCCCTCGCAGGCTCCCAGGTCCTAGTCCTCAGAGGACACAGAAAGACACCCTTCCCCTCAAAACCTGGGGGTCATCCACATCCTGCAACAGCCCAAACCAGGAGCCCGCCCGTGCACTGCGTCAGGCGGGAAACAAAATGGGGTTTTCCTCCCGGCCACCCTGGCCCGAGGCCCTCCCCCAGCTCTCCCAGATAAAAAGTCAGAAAACACTGCAAATCTCTGCAAATAACCAAAAAGAAAAAGCAAGTCTGGCAAGTTCCAATCTTGATAAAATCACAGTTTCTACCCTAATCAGGGCACCTCTGCTTTAGGAATTCTAAGACAGTGATAAGTAGAGCAGGCTTTACGATTGCTGGAGACAGTAATCCTGACTTGGAGAGATGGCAACATGGTTTGTAATAACACTAAACCACTCCACTCTGCAGTCTGTCATGCACTGAGCGCTGTTGCTCATTAAGCCATCGGTGTGTCACCAGGCAGGAACCTGGAATCCCATTTCACAGATGGATACACAGAGGTGCTGGGGGCACAGCCTCTGCTCATCACCCAAGCTGGCAGCACCAGGATTCCAGCTCGCTCCCCTCAGATGCCAGAGCTCAGGCATCCTTCTGCCTGGTGCAGAGTATTATTACTTTCTGATTAATAATCAGGTGCCTGAGGACAAAGACCACAGGGACAGCAGAACTGATACCAGGGGATGGAGCTTCTGTGTGTGGGACCACGTGTCCCAGACACGAAGGTCCAACAGCAAAGCCCAGAAGCTGGCCTGGCCGAGCTGCTCAGGTCGAATCGCCAGTGAGGGTCAAGAGGACTGGCTCCCAGGAGACCCCGTGTCTACCCACACAGGTACAGTCAGATGGGGGTGGGCAGAGAACACAGGAGACCCCACGTCTACCCACACAGGTTCAGTCAGAATAGGGGGTGGGGGAGAACACAGGAGACCCATGTCTACCCACACAGGTACAGGCAGATGGGGTGAGCAGAGAACACAGGAGACCCCACGTCTACCCACACAGGTTCAGTCAGAATAGGGGGTGGGGGAGAACACAGGAGACCCCACGTCTACCCACACAGGTACAGTCAGATGGGGTGAGCAAAGAACATAGGAGACCCCACGTCTACCCACACAGGTTCAGTCAGAATAGGGGGTGGGGGAGAAGACAGGAGACCCATGTCTACCCACACAGGTACAGGCAGAACGGGGGGCAGGGAAAACACAGGAGACCCCCCATCACCCTCACAGGTTCAGTCAGAATAGGGGGTGGGGGAGAACACAGGAGACCCTGTGTCTACCCTCACAGGTACAGTCAGAATAGGTGGTGGGGAGAACACGGGAGACCCTGTGTCTACCCTCATAGGTACAGTCAGAACAGGGTGGGGAGAACACAGGAAAACCCATGTCTACCCACACAGGTACAGTCAGATTGGGGGGAACACAGGAGACCCCACATCTATCCTTACAGGTAAAGTCGGAACGGAGCAGGGAGAACACAGGAGACCCCATGTCTACCCTCACAGGTACAGTAAGAACAGGGAGTGGGGAGAACACAGGAGACCCCACAACTATCCTCACAGGTACAGTCGGCATGGGGGGAGTGGAGAACACAGGAGATCCCGCATCTACCCACACAGGAACAGTCAGAACAGGGCATTGGCAGAGAACATAGGAGACCCTGTGTCTTCCCTCACAGAAACAGTTGGAATGGGGTGGGGAGAACACGGGAGACCCTGCATCTACCCTCACAGGTACAGTTGGAATGGGGCAGGGAGAACACGGGAGACCCTGAGTCTACCCTCATAGGAACAGTCATAACAGGGGGCAGAGAGAACACAGGAGATCCAGCATCTACCCTCACAAGTACAGTTGGAACAGGGTGCGGGGAAAACATGGGAGACCCTGCATCTACCCACACAGGTACAGTCAGAACAGGGGGTGGGGGGGAAACAGGAGACTCCGTGTCTATCCTCACAGGTACAGTTGGAACGGGCTGGGGAGAACACAGGAAACCCCACATCTACCCACACAAGTATATCAGAATAGGGTGGGGAGAACACAGGAGACCCCGCATCTACCCTCACGAGTACAGTCAGAACAGGGGGTAGGGAGAACACAGGAGACCCCGCATCTACCCTCACAGGTACAGTCGGAATGGGGCAGGGAGAACACGGGAGACCCCACATCAGCCTCACAGGAACAGTCGGAACCAGGCGGGGAGAACACAGGAAACCCCACATCACCCTCACATGAACAGTCGGAACGGGTGGGGGGAGAACACAGGAGACCCCATGTCTATGCACACAGGTACAGTCAGAACGGGGGGTGGGGAGAACACAGGAGACCCCACTTCTACCCTCACAGGTACAGTAGGAACGGGGTGGGGAGAACACAGGAGACCCTGCATCATCCTCATAGGTACAGTCAGAACAGGGCGGAGAGAACACAGGAGACCCCATGTCTACCCTCACAGGTACAGTCGGCATGCTGCAGTCCATTGGGTCTCAAAGAGTTGGACACAAGTGAGCAACTGAACGACAACAATGAGACAAAATGACTTGAATGATAACACACCTCAGAATCATATACTCCAGACTCCAAATGCAAATGTCCCTTAACAGCTAACTTGCCTGATACTTTTCCACTCAGCAGAATTCTAGTCAGTCCCAGACAGGTGACCACCTTTCAAAGAAGAGAGAAGAATCCAAAAAAGGATCGGGCTTTCAAGTTTTCCTTCAGGGCCATAAAAATTAAGCGCACAGCACGGAAATCTGCATTCAGAAGGGGCAGGTTTTCTGCTCCTTGGCTAAGGAACTGAAGCGTGGTTTTATTAAGCAGACAACTAGAGGAAGTGAGAAATAATCAATGCAACAGCTGCTGTGAAAGAGAAAAATACATCCGCAAATTCAATTTAAAGGCATTCAAGGTAAATTAGCCACATAGTAAATACATGTAATCAAAAATAATTATAGTTTATAAGTTTAAAAGCTCAGGCAGTGAAAACTCGGTTCATTTTGAACAAAGAGGAATCCTGTTTTTGCCCAGGGGCATATGGACAGAGAAAATGCTGTTTTTTAATGTTTGTGCAAAATTTGGAAGGAATTGCGATTTCCTGCTTCAAAATAAAAGCCCAGAAACCAAACAAAGGCTGGAATGTGGGCGTTCGTACCCCTGCTGGCCCCTGTGTCAGCTCCCAGGAGGGCTCGGGCAGGGAGGAAGCGCCTCTTCCCCTCCCGGGGGCTCACCTGCTTCCCCAGATGTGTCCCCTGCCTTTGGCCTCCTCACCATGGCCAGGCTGGAGATCCCAGGAGAGAGTCAACCACCTCAAAGGGCTGCTTCCAGAACTTTCCATGGGTGTGGCCACAGATCTTGGGCAGGGAGCTTTCCTTCAACCAGGAGTCACCACCCGGAATGGAAATGGGGCCCCTCTCCCCTTAGGGGGCACCCACCTCTGTGCCCCACGCAGAACGGTCTAGGAAAGACCACCACCATGTCTCATCCTCCCAGGTGGGGTTTGGAACTGGGAAACCAACAAGCAGAAGGCACTTGGGGTCAAGAGGTGTGGGCGCAGGTGGGCGGAGTCGACTCTGCCAGTCTCAGGTTATGCCCCTTCCCAGGTCGGCTGTGGCCCCCGGTGTCAGGGCTGGGGCCGGAGGGGTGCCCACCCCACCTCCACACGCACCTGACCCAGACCCGAGACGGCGACACCTCCGAGGACCAGCACGTCCACAGTCATAGATAATCTGTGGTTTTCTGAACTGATCTCTCTGCTCAGCCAAACAACCAGCCCGGCCAACGTGTAAGAATCCATCAGGCTGACTGCCTCTGAATTGGCCATTTAGGACTGAATAGATGGGCATGTTATAGACATGAGCACATGGCCTAGGATGTGCAATGTGATGATTGCAGAAAGATTATAGTCATACTCGCTAAAACATTGATCACTTATGAATAATGTTCCTTATTCCTCACTTTTTCACAGGAAAGGGAAGCTCTGCTAGTCGTGTCTGCTGCTGCTGCTGCAAAGTCGCATCAGTCGTGTCCGACTCTGTGCGACCCCATAGATGGCAGCACCAGGCTCTCCCATCCCTGGGATTCTCCAGGCAAGAACACTGGAGTGGGTTGCCATTTCTTTCTCCAGTGCATGAAGGTGAAAAGTGAAAGTGAAGTTGCTCAGTCGTGTCCGACTCTAGCGACCCCATGGACTGCAGCCTACCAGGCTCCCCCGTCCCTGGGATTCTCCAGGCAAGAACACTGGAGTGGGGTGCCATTTCCTTCTCCAAAGCATGAAAGTGAAAAGTGAAAGTGAAGTCGCTCAGTTGTATCCAACTCTTAGCGACCCCATGGACTTCCTCCATCCATGGGATCCTCCAGGCAAGAGTACTGGAGTGGGGTGCCATTGCCTTCTCCGGTGTCTGTCTAGCCCTGGAGTATTCATCTGAGCATGCATCTTCAAAGTTGAATTGAGAACCTTCTCTTCGACCTGAGAAAACTCCAACCTGGGGCTCAGCTGGCAGGACCTTCGCAGCCCCATGCCACCTCACCCCCACATCTCAGGTCCTCGCTGGGGCCCAGCAGGCTCCCGCCTGCAGCTGGCAGGGCCTGGGGCTCCCCAGGAGAGTGTTCTCACCCACTCACTGTCCCCTGTCCCCCAGGGCTGCCCTCCCGAACTCACCTGCAGCCCAGCCAGGCTGCATTCAGACCTTGGCCTTGGATTCCTCCAAGACCTATTACCCTGAACACCAACAAACAGGTAACACAGCAATAAACAGTAACACACCTGCTCGTTAGAGCCCCAAGGGAATCACAGGAGACTAGAAATGGAGCTGATCGCCTCCATGAGCAGCGGACACCAAACGCACTAAGACCAGGTTCTCACTTTTGTACCGACAGAAAGACGTGTGTGAGACAGAGGGCACGTGTGTGCATAGCGTGCGTTTATAGGGAAGCCCAGAAGGCTGCCCACCACACTTCCACCAGGACCCGCCGTGTTCCCAGGGAGTGAGGTCAGACAGGACCCACGCGTTTCCATGCGCACCGTGCGTTTGGACTGCCTCCCAAGCACACGTGACTTCTGTCCTCAATCCTGACGGCCACTGCGCCCCCCTCCTGCCCACTCGCCTCCTCCCGGGCCAGCAGCCCCACACCGGCTCCGCAGAGGGGACCGGCTGAAGCAGCAGAGTCTGGGCAATTTTCACCTGCAGCAAATCTTGAGCAGGTGGCGAGGCACCAAGTAAAACAACCGTTTTGCAAAAGAGACAAAGATTCTGCCAGCTGGTGAGACTGGTGGTCCCCACTGGAGGGGGGCGCACACTGACTCTCGGCTCAGCAAAGCCATTCGGCTCCATGGGCCACAGAGCCCAGGCTGGACTGGTCGTCAGCAGGCCCGCTGGATGGCAGCCACTCCCAGCCCCTCCAGGGGTAGCTCTGAGGCCCCCGGAGCAGCTCAGGGCTGGGCTCCCTGGCCACAGAGAGAGGCTGGCCTGCAGCCCCGGGAAGGCTGACTGGCACATGGCGGTCAGTGTGCGGGACCAAGGAGAGCAGTGTGCCCCAGGTCAGCACAGAGGGGCCTCCGGGCTGCGGGGGGGACACGGCCTGGGTTACGATCCAGCACTTGCGCCTGCTTGGGTGCAGGAAACAGGCCCTAAGAGCCAAAAGCATGAGCACAGTCAGCAGGCGCTGCCAGCCCACGGTCGTGTCCAGGGGCCACAGCTGGCGTGACCCTCAGATCTGGAGCTGGACTTCTGCCAGGCCAGGAGGACTGTCACCGTGTGCGTCCCGAGGGGAGGTGGCCCTCCACCAGAGTCACCATGGGTGCCACAGCAGGCCGGGGAAAAGCAGCCTCGATTTTAGGGTGGGTGACGCTAAGCATCTCCTACAGTAGAAAGCGACCAGGTCACCCAGCTGCTCCCCTGGGGGTCCCCCTCTGTGATAATACAACCGTCGTTGGCAAATGAACAAGTCAGGCTTGAGCACCTGTGCCAGCAGGCTTTCTCCCTCTCACGAGTCTGCATCCTCGTGACGGGGAGCACCTGTCATCCTACTAGGACCCCTCCTGGTCCTGTGACTGCCAGGCAACCTCTCAACTTGCTGAGCAGCTGCCCAGCTGAGGCTTATTGCTGCCCAACACCAGAATTTTGCTATTTGTTACACAGCGTCACTGGGGGGTTGGCTAACTGATGCATCTCAAGTACCTAAAACCGGCACAAGCAAAAGCCTGTGTAACAGAATCCGTCTCCTGTGCTTGGGTCCACAGCTCATTTTGCTTGATGAATCCTGAAGAAAAGTTTGAAAAGAGTTCTGTTCTTTCTCTTTTAAATTTCAGCGTGCAGAGAATTGCCAAGGAAGAGCTGTTATGTTCTAACAGAGCTGGCTCCTCCAGGAGCATGTGCATAGAACACTGTCTGCCGGGAGCCGCTCGATCAAGAGTGCCTGGAAACCCTTCCGTCTCAGCTCCATCACACAAGTGGCCGCCTCCAGCTCACAGGACAGGAGTCCGAGGATGGAGGCTGGCTTCATGGAATTCCCCACCAGCCTCCAGTCTCTGCGTCTGAAAAGCACTGTGTGTGCTTGGCATTTCAGGTCACTCTGCAGTACTGGTAGGTAGCTTTTTCAAGAGGTTACATGAAAGAGTTATTTCAAAGAATAACATATATATATATATATATACACACACACACACACACATAAAACCATTGGAGTTATAAATTACTGCCAGATTTAAAACTCACAAAAATCACAGTTCTGCTGAGAGTCAATTTCCTATGTCCTAAGACTACTAACTCCTCCAAGGGAAAGTGTCAGGATACCCATGTCTTTTAAGGAAATGATACAATTTCCCAAAATGTTTTCAGGAAGGTACTTTACTAACAGCAGTCTCTGTTTCCACCACCTTCTCCTGCAGTAGGTAATACAATACAGAAGGGAAGGCAGGAGTCACAGAGTAAAATATTGAGATCGCGTTAAAATTTTTCCATTTTTTGATTATTAGATTATTTTTTATTATTTGATTATTATTTTTATTATTCTATACTTTTATTAACTTATGAATTTCAACTTTTGATCCCTTTATTCATAACACTATATTTTTTTTTATCAGTAAGAGATACCATTTATGTGAGTGCTAAATCACTTCAGTTGTGTCCAACCCTTTGCGACCCCATGGAATGTAGCCCGCCAGGCTTTTCTGTCCATGGGATTTTCCAGGCGAGAATACTGGAGTGGGCTGCCACTTCCTCCTCCCGGGGATCTTCCTGACCCAGGGATCGAGCCCTCATCTCTCGTGTCTCCTTCACTGGCTCTTTACCACCGTGCACACACATTCAAATTCTAGATTAAGCATTCAAGTTTTTCTGGCTTTTTGTGACTTTTCTCTCTCATTTCTACACTTTACTAAATTCTTTTCTCCCAGATGTTTCCCCCAGTGAGCACTATTTTTCTATGTCATTTATATCCATTTTTAATAGTACATTAAAACATAAAGTGCGAAACTATCAAATACATATATACTGCAGTAAAAAAAAAGAATCTGTACTTCCCATTAAACTTATACGAGATTATTTAATTCTTTAAAAATTCTTGGAAGCAGATCATCAGGTATTTTTATTTTATTTCCTGCTCCAATCAGTCCTAATCCACTGAGTCCCAAAGATCCAATGTACCTTGCAAGTTCACTGTTGGAAATACATTTCATAGTAAAGTAAGCTAATTTCACTAACGTAATTTCATGAATGACTGCAATGATAAATAATATTTTTGCAATTTATCACTAGCTGTTAAGAACACCAAATTGCTAAAATTGTGGAATGAAATATGAAGCCTATGGAGCACAATCATTCCAACCTCTAACGTGGAGGTTCTGAGGGAACAAGGGCTTCCTGGCTCATAAACAGAACTGAAGGGGATCAGGGGTCAGCTGTTAGCTCCAGGAACCGTCTCTGAAGGCGATGTTTGCGTCCTTCTATCACAGCAGCATAGCTTTTAGCGTGTTTGCAGCTTAAAAGTGGCATCTATTCAATCACGGCCACCCCCACTGGGTAGAAGAGCTGTGAATCTTTTAATCAGCTCTCTTCCTGTATTGAATCACAGCGATGGATGACCCAGGATAAGGACACTGCATAGAAGGAGAATCCGCCCAGAGCCCAGACTCCGAGGAGAAAGGCCCTAGAGCAGGTGAGTGAGAGCATCTGCAGGAGCCTATGGCCTGGTTCAAACAGAACCTCTGGCTGCCCCTCTTGTTTTCCACGAACCAATAGCTTGGTGTGAACAGGCAGTGCACTGTTCTAAGACATCTGACCAGGTGAAAGTGTGCCTTGCCCTTTGCCCCAACACTGTCTATTCTTAGGAGCCAGAGAGACACTTCGTAACTATGAAGTGTGGTGTCAGGCCCTTGTCCCAGCCTGGCAGAGGCACCCTTCACTTGCAGTAAAAGTCAGTCTGGAAAACATAGCGTGTATGTGCACGCTCAGTCACGTCCAGTTCTTTGCAACTCCATGCACTATAGCCCGCCAGGCTCCTCTGTCCGTAGCATTTTCCAGGCATGAATATGGGAGTGGGTTGCCATTTCCTTCTCCAGGGGATCTTCCTAACCCAGGAACTGAGCCTGCATCTTCCGCACTGGCTGGCAGATTCTTAGCCCCTGTGCCATGTGGGAAGCCTTGAACTGGTAACAGGGAAGAACAAGTCAGGCTGCTTATTGGGTCTGTTTCTTTTACTTTAAGCTTTGTGTTCTGTTCCTTTTGCTGCAAGTTCAGAACATTGCCCACAGCCTGAAATGTACATTCTCAAGGCTCTGACCTTTAAAGGTGTAACACTTTCCCATCAGTATAGAGGTAAAAAGTTGCTGAACAGAGTAACATGTGTCTTGTTGGGGGTTTACAGGAACACTGTGACCTGACCTTCCTGAAGAGCTGCAAGAACAAGGGATTCCAACACCAAGAAATTTACAACAGCCAACCACACCCACTCCTCTTTTAGTAAAAGAAGCCTGATTTCTCACTTGGGGAACATGGTTCACAGGGACATTAGTCCATTATCTTCTCAGTCTGTCAGCTTTTGGAACAAAGTCAATATTCGCAGCCCCCACAACTTGTCTCTAGATTTACTGGCCCATTGTGCAGGGAGCAGTACAAGTCTGAATTCAATAAAAATATCAAAACTGCTGTGTCCCAGCTCCCTGCCGTCTGCCCATCGCCATCTCCCACCACACCTCTCTCAGCCTGCTTGCTGGTCCTTGAGTGCGTCAGACTCACTCCTGACTTGGGTCTCCCTATGGCCGTCCCCTCTGCTGGGATGGTCTTCCCCCAGAGAGTCACACAGCTGAACCCCTCACCTCCTTCCAGCTTTGGCCAAAAGGTCCCCTCTTCAGGAAGCCCACCTGCCCCCATCTCACTGCGAAAGCCCCTCTGCACCTGCATTTCTTCTCATCTGCCAGCTTGTTTTCTATAAAGGTGTCACTTTCCAATGTCCCAGGTAACCCCCATCACACCTTATCTTTTGTCATTTGCCTCACCTGCTATGGTTACGGAGAAGGCAATGGCACCCCACTCCAGTACTCTTGCCTGGAAAATCCCATGAGGGGAGCCTGGTGGGCTGCAGTCCATGAGGTCGCTTAGAGTCAGACACGACTGAGCGGCTTCACTTTCACTTTTCACTTTCATGCATTGCAGACGGAAGTGGCGACCCACTGCACTGTTCTTGCCTGGAGAATCCCAGAGACGGGGGAGCCTGGTGGGCTGCCATCTATGGGGTCGCACAGAGTCAGACACGACTGAAGCGACTTAGCAGCAGCAGCAGTGGTTATACCTCTCAAGGTTTTATTTTGTTTCTCAAGGCTTGGTGGTGGTTTAGTCGCTAAGTCATGTCCAACTCTTGTGACCCCATGGACAGTAATCTGCTAGGACCCTCTGTCCTTAGAATTTTCCAAGTAAGCATACTGGAGTGGGCTGCCACCTCCTTTCCCAGGGGATCTTCCTGACCCCCTTCGAGACACCAGAAACGGTGCACAGAAGGCGCTTCGTGAGCGGTTATTGACGAGCAGATGAATGAATAAAGGAAGGCGACTTAATGCAGCCGCTAATTCAATATCTAGTTGCATTGTACCCAGTGAAGCAAAAGCGCAGACAGAGCCTCTGAGGGACACATAAAATCCCAGCATCTCCCAGAGTACTTCAGGAGGGTGCAGATGTTTTCTAGAAGCAGTCACATCTCCCAGGTGTACCTGACATGGGGGCCTCTGCTGGTTTGCGGTGGTGGGCGCTGGTCGTCACTGGCAGAACTGTGTTCTTGGCAAGGCCGGGGACCACACCACTGAACTCCATGTCCTCTGTACTGACTTGAAGCAGATGGGCAGTAAATAAATCTCTGCTGAACGAACAGAGGATTGAAAGTGTGACCTCTTCTTGCTTGGCTGAGCCCACATTCGAGTGGAGACTGTGGGGCTCCCAACACAGACAGCGGGTCGGGCAGTTTCACGGTTTACTCTGAGACATGGAAACAAGCCAATGTCTGCAGACTTCGGTCTGGAGAGTGTGGCAGATCCCTAATGGCCAGACCTGTGCTCACGCCCACAGTGACTGGAGAGCTGCCCATGCTCTTTGCTTGAGCAGCTGGTCAAGGGGTCAGCGCATCAGGAGAACATTAACCCCACGGTTCCACCGGCCCAGTTGCGTCTCTTGTACATATTCTCCTGCAGGTGGGACGGGGCTGCACCCAGTGACACCAGCGGTTTGCACGTTCCAGGGCTCTTTCTTCACATGTAGTGAGAACTGAGCTGTATTTGCTTAGATTCGTGTGTTCTTTGATTGGATACTTTTTCCATTTTCGATTCAGAGTATTACGTACAGCGCCCCCGCCCCTGAAGTCCTATTTCAGAGCATTCCTAACTCAAGAGTGGTGAAATATATGAGTTTATCTTCATCAAAATACATCTTTGTGTTTTGGAAAATCATGGGACGATTGGTGACGTTAGAGTCCGCGCGTCCTGCCGTCCGTCCAGCCTGGCCACAGCAGCCCCCCGCCCGGGCCTGGGTCAGCCTCGCCGCTGAGTCCAGCTCTGCCCACACTGGGGCCTGGGTATGCGGCGCCACTGTCAGTCCAGCTTGAACCGGTTGCGCCCTGGATCTGATATTTTGAAGCATTTCTGCAAAAGGTACAAGCTTTCATCCCAAAGGAAGGTCTAATGGAGAAAGTCAGCGCTCTGTGGCAGAGTGGGCCCTCCTCCAACACCGCCCGAAACCAGCACGTGCAGAAACTCACCAACAGGGCGGCATCGCTAATGGGGGTGGGAGGGCAAGACCAGCTAGCAGGGCCCCCAGGAAACACTGGGAAGGAGCCACATCCAGGGAGAGGCTTCCCGGGAGCTGCATATGTGTCCTCGCCAAGCCTTGCTCCGTGTTCATCACTGCTGCTGGCTCAAGGGTCCCGAGACTCCGTGGGAAACAGGAAACGATGCTGCACTTAGAAGCTGCAGCATCGGCCTGAGCAGTGAGAACCGGAGCTGGACCAGAAGCTCACACCCAGGAGTCTGATGGAGACTGCTCCAGAAAAGCTGGGCCCTTGAGCTGGAAACAGACCCCAGGTGGTCCAGTCCTCTCATCATCACGAGGGCTGGCTTCAGCCTGGGCCCAGCACTGCAGGCCCAGAGCCCCTCTCCCCATAGACACCGCACCCTGGGGCGGTGGCTCAGCGGGTTAGCTGTCTTTCCTGGTCATGAGGGCGTCCCTGGCCAACACCGCACACCAGCACACGTGCCTGCAGTCCCGGGTGCCCTTGCCCACCGCACACATGAGCTCTGAGAACACAAAAGCAGAGGCCCCGAGGAGCGTGTGCCCCTCCCTCTGCTTTTGGGCAAGCAAATACCTTTGCCCAAAGGGCAGTCCATGGGGGCACCCACGGCTAGAACACAATGCAGCTCAGAGCGGAGCAGGGACAGACTCACACTCTCCCCGGAGACACACGCCATATCTGCAGCCCCCCTACTGAAATGCAGTCCCACACCTTCACTGGAATGCAGCCTTTATCAGACATGAAAAGTAAATAACCATCCCTGAACTGTTTGCTGATGCGGACACCAGAGATAGGCAGACAGACAGAGGGATGGCCACAGAAAACACGTACGGAGCAGCCAGAATAAAAACGAGAATTAAATGTCAACACACATCTTATCTCCCCAAAGTAAAGCGACGTCGAGCAAAGAACATGTTCCCTTGTTATCTGTTTGTTTATTACCTCGAAAGAAAGCTTTTTGCAGATTTTGACAAGTGGTCAAACAGTGGAAACAACTTTGTTAATAATCAGGCATCTTTCCCAAACATCGGAGTCAACAATTTCTGTTTGCAGAGACTGCCAGATGCCCCCGCTGCTCAGAGCCCAGCTGCTGAGCCAGAGTAATGAGAGGTCAGCAGAGTGGCAGGAGCACGGGGCTCTTTATGGGATTGACCTCGAGGCCCTCGACGCCACGCACACCGGCGAGAAATTGCCTCCTGCACTGCAGAAATTCTGTCGCTTGACTTTCTCCCAGGAGCCTGCCTAAACAGGGTTGCGGCCATGTCCTATCTGCAGGGTCCCTACAAAGTTGAGGGGGAGCAGTTATAAAGTGTCCAGAACACAGAGAACTGCCATGCCAGCCTGTCGCGAAGAGGTCAGGTGGGGTCAGGAAATGGGACCCTGGGGTGGGGAAAGGGTCCTTCCCCTGCACTACTCCCGCTGTCTGTCCCTCTGATGGGAGGTGACCCTCAACCTCAGAATGTGGTCCCCCAAGGAGCCCAGCAACACCACGTGACTCTCCTCCACGTCGACTTTAATTCTGTGCAGAGATGTGGCCTTGTTTGGGTGGAGGACACAGCCCCCTGCCACACCAGTTCTGGCTCAGAACGTGCAGGGGACAGGGCGGGGGCAGGTGCTTGCCATGTGGCCCCCACCTGCGTCCACCCTCTGGCTGTGGGGCCTCTTTGTCATCTGCGCAGGAGCCAGGAATGTCCCCCCTCCACCACACTGTCCCCCTTCATTCATTTACTGAACACATTTAGGGGCTGGTTTATCGTTTTCTCTCCACCTCCTCTTCCTAACCCGGAAGCTTCCTGAGAGCAGAGTTTTTGCCTTTTTCATAAACCAACAACCTCATGCATTGGCACTATCCCTGGGTGCAGACTCAGACCTGCCTGTGAGTGTCCGGGAGTCTCTGGCCGAGGCCTGGGTCGGGCTCCTGCTGCAGGGTCCCCTGCTGCAGGGCCGGGGACACTGTATGCACAGGACCTTTTGAAGGAGGTCACCATTGTCTTCATTACTCCACCGTAGTTTGGTCTCAGGTCAAACAACAGGGAAACAGCTCCACCCATCAACAGAAAATTTGATTAAAGACTTACTGAGCATGGCCCCCCCATCAGAACAAGACCGTTTCCCCTACAGTCAGTCTCTCCCTCAGGAAGCTCTCATAAGCCTCTTATCCTTAGCCCTCAGAGGGTAGACAGAATGAAAACCACAATCACAGAAAACTAACCAAGCTGATCACATAGAACACAGCCTGGTCTAACTCAATAAAACTATGAGCCATGCCATGTAGGCCACCCAAGATGGACAGGTCTTGGTGGAGAGTTTTGACAAAACATGGTCCGCTGGAGAAGGGAATGGCAAACCACTTCAGCATTCTTGCCTTCAGAACCCCATGAACAGTATGAAAAGGCAGAAAGATAGGACACTGAAAGTTGAACTCCCCAGGTCGGAAGGTGCCCAATATGCTACTGGAGATCAGTGGAGAAATAACTCCAGGAAAAATGAAGAGACGGAGCCAAAGCAAAAACAATCCCCAGTTGTGGATGTGACTGGTGATGGAAGTAAAATCCGGTGCTATAAAGAGCAATATTGCATAAGAACCTGGAGTATCAGGTCCACGAATCAAGGCACATTGGAAGTGGTCAAACAGGAGATGGCAAGACTGAACATAGACATTTTAGGAATCAATGAACTAAAATGGACAGGAATGGATGAATTTAACCAGATGACCATTATATCTACTACTGTGGGCAAGAATCCTTTAGAAGAAATGGAGTAGCCCTCATAGTCAACAAAAGAGTCTGAAATGCAGTACTTGGATGCAATCTCAAAAATGACAGAATGATCTCTGTTCGTTTCCAAGGCAAACCATTCAATATCACAGTAATCTGAATCTATGCCCCAACCAGTAACACTGAAGAAGCTGAAGTTGAACGGTTCTATGAAGACCTCCAAGACCTTCTAGAACAAACACCCAAAAAAAGATGTCTTTTTCATTATAGGAGACAGGTGTGAAAAAATATGAAGTCAAGAAATACTTGTAGTAACAGGGAAATTTGGTCTTTGAGTACAAAATGAAACAGGGAAAAGGCTAACAGAGTTTTGACAGGAGAACGCACTGGTCATAGCAAACACCCTCTTCTAACAACACAGGAGAAGACTCTATACATGGACATCACCAGATGGTCAATACCGAAATCAGATTGATTATATTCCTTGCCGCCAAAGATGGAGAAGCTCTAAACAGTCAGCAAAAACAAGACCGGGAGCTGACTGTGGCTCAGATCATGAACTCCTTATTGCCAAATTCAGACTTATATTGAAGAAAGTAGAGAAAACCACTAGACCATTCAGGTATGACCTAAATCAAATCCTTTACAATTGTACAGTGGAAGTGAGAAATAGATTCAAAGGATTAAATCTGATAGACAGAGTGCCTGAAGAACTATGGATGGAGGTTCGTGACACTGTACAGGAGGCAGTGATCAAGACCATCTGCAAGAAAAAGAAAACCAAAAGGACAAAATAGTTGTCTGAGGAAGCCTTACAAAGAGTTGAGAAAAGAGACGCTAAAGGCAAGGGAGAAAAGGAGAGATATACCTATTTGAATGCAGGGTTACAAAGAATAGGAAGGAGAGATAAGGAAGGCTTCCTCAGTGATCAGTGCAAAGAAATAGAGGAAACAACAGAATGGGAAAGACCAGAGATCTCTTCAAGAAAATCAGAGACACCAAGGGAACATTTCATGCAAAGATGGGCTCAATAAAGGACAGAGACGGTATGGACCTAATAGAAGCAGAAGATATTAAGAAGAGGTGGCAAGAACACACAGAAGAACTGTACAAAAAAAGATCTTCATGACCCAGATAATCATGATGGTGTGATCACTGACCTACAGCCAGACATCCTTGAATGTGAAGTCAAGAGGGCCTTAGGAAGCATCACTATGAACAAAGCTAGTGGAGGTGATGGAATTCCAGCTAAGCTATTTCAAATCCTGAAAGATGATGCTGTGAAAGTGCTACACTCAATATGCCAGCAAATTTGGAAAACTCAGCAGTGACACAGGACTGGAAAAGATCAGTTTTTATTCCAATCCCAAAGAAAGGCAAAGCCAAAGAATGCTCAAACTACCACACAATTGTATTCATCTCACACGCTAGCAAAGTGAAGTGAAGTGAAGTCGCTCAGTCGTGTCCGACTCTTTGTGACCCCATGGACTGTAGCCTACCAGGTTCCTCCATCCATGGGATTTTCCAGGCAAGAGTACTGGAGTGGATTGCCATTGCCTTCTTCAAGTAATGACAGGACTTCCCTGGTGGCTCAGATGGTAAAGTGTCTGTCTACAATGCAGGAGACCCAGGTTCGATCCCTGGGTCGGGAAGATACCCTGGAGAAGGAAATGGCAATCCACTCCAGTACTCTTGCCTGGAAAATCCCATGGACAGAAGACTCTGGTAGGCTACAGTCCATGGGGTCGCAAAGAGTCAGACACAACTGAGCGACTTCACTTTCACTTTTCTGCAAACAATGCTCAAAATTCTCCAAGCCAGGCTTCACAGTATGCGCACTGTGAACTTCCAGTTGTTCAAGCTGGATTTAGAAAAGCCAGAGTAACCAGAGATCAAATTGCCAAAATCCACTGGATCATACAAAAAGCAAGAGAGTTCCAGAAAAACATCTACTTCGGCTTTATTGATGATGCCAAAGCCTTTGACTGTGTGGATCACAACAAACTGTGGAAAATTCTTAGAGATGGGAATACCAGACAATCTGAGCTGCCTCCTGATAAATCTGTACGCAGGTCAAGAAGCAACAGTTAGAACTGGACATGGAAAAACGGACTGGTTCCAAATAGGGAAAGGAGTGTGTAAAGGCTATATATTGTCACCCTGCTTATTTAACTTATATGCAGAGTACATCATGCAA
This sequence comes from Bos mutus, assembly GCF_027580195.1. NCBI lineage: Eukaryota > Metazoa > Chordata > Mammalia > Artiodactyla > Bovidae > Bos > Bos mutus. The sequence goes on along the minus strand of NC_091642.1, from coordinate 1,832,041 downwards.
AACGCCAGGCTTGATAAAGCACAAGCTGGAATCAAGATTGCCAGGAGAAACATCAATAATCTCGGATATGCAGATAACACCACCCTTATGGCAGAAAGCAAAGAAGAACTAAAGAGCCCCTTGATGAAAGTGAAAGAAGAGAGTGAAAAGTTGGCTTAAAACTCAACATTCAAAAAACTAATATCATAGCGTCTGGTCCCATCACTGCATAGCAAACAGATGGGGAAACAATGGAAACAGTGAGAGACTTTATTTTGGGAGGTTCCAAAATCACTGCAGAAGGTGATTTTAGCCTTGAAATATAAAGATGCTTGCTCCTTGGAAGAAAAGCTATGTCCAACCTAGACAGCATATTAAAAAGCAGAGGCATCACTTTGCCAAAAAAGGTCTGTCTAGTCAAAGCTATGGTTTTTCCAGTAGTCATGTATGGATGTGAAAGTCAGACTATAAAGAAAGCTGAGGGCTGAAGAATTGATGTTTTTGAACCCTGTGTTGGAGAAGACACTTGAGTGTCCCTTGGACTGAAAGGAGATCCAACCAGTCCATTCTACAGGAAATCAGTCCTGAATATTCATTGGAAGGACTGATGCTGAAGCTGAAGCTCCAATACTTTGGCCACCTGTTGCGAAAAACTGACTGTTTGGAAAAGACCCTGATGCTGGGAAAGATTGAAGGCAGGAGGAGAAGGGGATGACAGAGGATGAGATGGTTGGATGGCATCACTGACTCAACGGACATGAGTTTGAGCAGGCCCCAGGAGATGGTGAAGGACAGGGAAGCCTGGTGTGCTGCAGTCCCTGGGGTCACAAATAGTCAGACATGAGCAAGTGTAGGAACTGAACTGGGTGCAGTAAGAACTCGAAGCGTATCTGCTGAATGAATGAAAAAATGAATGAAGGTCTTTTCCCACGGCCAGGTGCGGGCAGGTGACAATGACATAAACACAGCCCCCACCTGGATGGAGCTGGGGCTCGTGGGAGGACACGAATCAAACGCCTCAAGGACTACCGCACACCCTGATGCTTGTGGTTACGGAGGAGGTGCCTGTGCTGCTGCCCATCCCTCTCAAGATACAGACGCTGACGCACCAGGAGGAGGAGGGCACGAGAGGAGGGGGCTGGGGGTCTCCACCAGGGAGAGTCCACGGTTTCAGGGCAGTGAGGGGCAGGGGGAGCCTGGAGGCCCCGGGGAGGAGCTGTGGCATCAGGTCCTGTGGCTGAGACTGGAGAGGCTCCGGCCACGGACGCTCCAGCACAGAGGAGATCTGCAGCCTCAACTGGGAAAGAGTAGTGGGGCAAGAGGGGGAAATATGAGAGCCGCCAGCAAGGAAAAGATGGACTAAGATGCTCGGGGAGGATGAGGCGGGGAGCTGAGCTGAGCTGACAGCAAGGCAGGATGCGTGACCATGTCCAAGGAGGGTGGGGAAGATGCTGTGTGAGCCAACGGGACAGGAAGACGTGCCCAGAGGATGCAAAAACGTGCTCTGATGTGCAGACAGAAGTTTTAAAAAATCCATAGACTTGGAAAAGAAAGATGAGAAAGTCTCCCAAAATGTGGAAAGAAGTCAAAGAAGAAGAAAACATGGGAGAAAAAAAGAAGCCTGGAGGGACAGCCTGGCAGAGCATAGGAACTCAGAAGCAAAGCACACAGAGGGCGATTACACAGGACGGGCCATTTCTGTTACACTGCATATGATATGCATTTATATTACACTGTATATTATGCTGGCTTTCCAGGTGGCTTAGTGGTAAAGAATCCAACCACCAAGCAGGAGACGTGGGTTCCATCCATCCTTGGGTTGGAAAGATTCCCTGGAGAAGGAAATGGCAACACACTCCACTATTCATGCCTGGAAAACTCTATGGACAGAGGAGCCTAGGGGGCTATAGTCCATGACACAGCTTAGCCACTGAACACCATCACCACCATGTATTATACAGGTGCTACATTATGCTAAAAGTGAGTGAATAAATGCACTCAGTCGTGTCTGCCTTTCTGTGACCCCATGGACTGTAGCCTGCCAGGCTCCTCTGACCGTGGAATTCTCCAGGCAAGAATACTGGAGTGGGTTGCCATTCCCTTCTCCAGGGGAATCTTCCTGACCCAGGGATCAAACCCAGGTGTCCAGCATTGCAGGCAGATTCTTTACCATCTGAGCCACCAGGGAAGCCCATGTTGTACTCTATGTAATGTATAAACTATGAATACAGCATGAAGATATAACATTTAATATATATTGACAGCACATTATTTGTTTGTATAAACCAAAGAGAGCTTCCCAGAGGTAAAGAAGAGCATGACTCTTTGTATTGAAAAAGATGATAGAATTTTTCCTCAAAATTAACATTTTTAAAATGTAATGTTTTTAAAATTAGAGATTTACTGCATATCAGAGATAAATGTGATGCTGTCTCCATAGTATCTTTCCACGAAGAAAATACAAGACACCCATAAAGTAACACCAACTGGACTGTGCCTTTCCCTCCGAGAGTTCAGATCTTAGGTGATGTTATAGCAGCGTCTTTAAAATTTTGAGGGAAAAACAATCCAAGCAAATGTGACTTCACACAACAACCTATCAGTCAGGTTTGAAGGCAAATGAGAATTTTAAGCATCAAAGACACCTGAAGTATTTTGTATTGGGACATAATTTCAGGATGTTCTCCAGTAGAGTATGGCCATGGACGAGGAGAAGAGAGAAGACTCTAAATTCAAGAGACGGTGGCTCAGGGCCAGCAGAGCGGCGACACGGAGCTCCAGCATCCCAGCCTGGAGGGAGCCACTGGGAGGATGTGAGTCAGAAAGATAGATGCTCTGAGGATGGGAGGGCTTCCAGGAGAAAGAAGAAGAACGGACGGGGAAAGTACAGTGAGGAATCTGAGAAAGATCCTGGCAACACGTCAGAGGAAAAAAACCAGAGAAACGGGAAGAAATCAACCGAAGGTACAAGATAAGCCACCGCTTTATCTGGCATGCTTTTCAGCAATTAGACAGGCCTCTCATCTCTGTCTGGCTCTGTTGGTAAAACATGTAGTCCTGAGTGGGGTGGGCGAACTCTCTCCAAACAGCATCTACTAAATTGTCACATTGAAAATCTATTCATTCACCTGTTTACTTATTAACTTGTAGAACCAGTCTGTGAATGATGCGGAAAACGTCCCTGGTGCCTGTGGAATACGGCCACGAGGGCCGTTGACCGTGTCAAAGTGTAGCTGCCCAGTTAGCACTGGGGAGGAGATGGAGAGGCCGCAACCCTCGTGCTGTACCGAAACAGAGTCATCACATTAGGGAAGAAATGCACCGTCTTACGGAAGAAGAGTTAGTCAAGTCTGAGAGCTTCATTTCCCTGTAATTCACTGAAAGGGTATTTCGCTTGGAATGCCTAAGACAATATAAACATCTTCGTGTGGGGCGGCGTATGTGGACTCGGAGAAGGGGGTGGCTGTAAACAGTGGACCCCTGTTTGCTCATCCCTCCCTCTGTCCAAGCCCCTTGCACACCCACTTGCACCAGCCCTGGCCTTGACCTCTAGCCCTGCATCCCCAGTGGCACAGGAGCAAGTGTGTCGCGAGCAGACGCTTGAAAACCGCCTGTGGGTGTGGTTTGCTCTCTCGCACCGCCCTAGTGTCGTTCAGCCTCCACGCGGAATACACGGCCTCACGGAGGGGCACGGGCCGTCCTCCCCCTCCTCCCTGCTTAAGCCAACAGACAGGTGTGTGGGGAACACCACCCTCGGTCAGCCACCAGGGGGCACACTGGCAGCCGACAGTGACGCCTGAGGCACCAGCCGGGAGTAACAGAAGAGTCACCCAGCTGAGCACGGGCCCAGCTGCAGGCCCAGGGCACCACAAGCTAGACAAACGGTAGCTGCTTCCAGTCAGTAAGTGTTGCGGTGGTGGGTTATGTAGCAGCAGGTGACAGTTACAGAAAGTGGTACAGAAAGAGCTGCCAAAGCAAAAACCTGAAAAGCATGGCACTTCCATCAGGCCTGGTTGGAAAGTGGATGCTGGGTCCTGTTAGATAGCATCAGAACAATCAGCAAGGCCACGGCCTGTGGTCACTCGGAAGATGGAAAATACACTCGGCGACCCGAGTCACTGACCTCGGAAGATGATTTCCAGGCAAAAGGCTGCAGCTGTCAATCAGCCCCTTGGCTGCTGGTTTCGGGACGTGACAAGCGAGGGGAGAGCTGTGCAGTCTGTAGGTGGGACTGAGAGGGATCGAGACTGGCTGAGCTGGGAAAAGCAAACCGTTTCTCACTCCCAGGCCCCCGGCTGGGAAGTCAGCCTCAAAGTGAAGTGGAACCTCCACCAAAGACCAAATGAAAGAAGTTACTGTGAAGCACCTTGGCAATTAGGCTTCTGAACCATTTGGGGAGGGGGGTGCCTAGCTCCTGTGTTTACTCACTCAGCTGTGGCCACTTGTTTACAACCCGTGGACTGTAGCCCACCGGGCCCCTCTGTCCATGGGATTCTCCTGGCAAGAATACTGGAGTGGGTTGCCATTTCCTACTCCAGGTGCCTTCCTGACCTGGGGACCTAAGCCTCATCTCCCGCAAGTCTCCTACCTTGCAGGCAGATCCTTTACCCTTGAGCCACTGAAGAAGCCTGGGGTGGTGCCTAGCAGCTGGATAAAGAGGCTTCCAAGAAATCGTAAAGGTGCAATCCTACAGAAGCCTAGCCCTATAAGTATTGACAGGTCTATCTCAACAAGACATGTGGGTGTGGCTTTTGTGGAATCGGACACATAGAAAACTCACAAAAATTTTAAGCATGTTGTACCAGCAGAAGGACAACCTGCCTGGACCTAGTCCAGATGGCTGACCTACAATATCAGGAATTAAATGAGTGGTCACTCTTGTAAGCCACTACATGAACTGGTTGGTTAGTCAGCAAAACATCACTTTTCCATTACACCGCTAATAAAATTCTTCACCTTCCATTTGATGTGAATAGCCATTTTCTAAAACAGATCAAGAAATAAAATACCAACAGTCTAGTTGCAACGGAAGGGCTAACCGACAAAATCACAGAAATGAAAAGTAGCAGTTGTGGAAAGGGACCGCCTCTGGAGCAGGATTCCAGGCCCCGGGGCAGGAGACCCTCGCTCTTCATCCGGATCTTCTGTCCCCACGTGCACAGACGCGTGAGTGAACACACGTGAACACCCGTGGGACGAGAGCCCTGGGAAACGCCGCAGGTCGGAAGTGCTGGAGGCACCATGACGCGTGGCAGGCCCGGCTTTAGCTGGGGTCAGGGTGTGTGTCCAGGAGAAAGGGAGCCCCACGAGCAAAGCACGTGAAGTTGGGGGGGTTGGGGTACCTGAGGGAGGCAGCCTGCAAGGATTATTAAGCAGTGATGGGTGAAACACGACGGTGAGGTGCCATCAGGATTTACAGCGGGGACAGGCACTACAGCTGAAATTAACGTTTGGCTGGAGAGCAGCCAGCAGCCAGCTCACTCAGGACACTGCCCCTGCCCGTCCCGCCAGGACTCAGAGTCGCGGTGTCCCAGTTTGGTGGGACGGCCTCGGTGGGCTCTGGTCAAGATGACCAGTTGAGGAGGGCTTCCAGCAGCTCACCTGAATGTGCTTTCCCTCTGGACAGAGTTATCTGTGTGACCTCAGCAGCACCATAGACTAAAGGGCCCTGGTCCCCTTCCTGCTCAGCTGCTCCTAGAATGCCAGCGCTGCTCTCCTGGCAGGCGGGGGAGCCAGGAAAGACATAGAGCATCTCCATTCTCAGGAGTACAGCTGAGCTGTGCTGTCTTCCTGCCCAGGACACCTGGCCTTGGAGCAGCAGGCTGGGGACAAGGGGAGCTGCGGTAGTTACGGGAAGGGCAGGTCCTGCAGGGGACCCAGTGTAAAAAGACCCCGCTCAGGGCTGCTGCAGAGGCACCTGGAGAAAGTCAGGCTCCAGCCCCAGAGGCGGGGACACGTTGGCGGCATCCACCGCCCAGGCCGGCCCCGGAACTGAGCCTGATTTCAGCCCCACCTGCCCCATCAGAGAAATCAGAAACCCCCGGGGATGGATCTGCCCTGATGAAAGAGTGGCAGGACCTCCCGCTTTCTCGAAGGGGCCTCCCTGGTGCTTCTGCCATCGGCATGCGGAGCAGGGCGCCGTGACCAACGCACGCTGGGAGAAGTGTCGGTGAGACGTAATTACAGAGGCAAGTGAAAGTAGGCTGTGGGAGCAACATCAATGAACAGCATTTAATCCGTTAGGCGGTGCTGCCTGCTTAACCTCTTTGGGATTCTTTGAGTTTGTCTATGATTAATTCTTTTTGGAAATAAGAGCCAACATCATAGTTGGCTAATAGGTTTAAAATAATAAATTTATTTTAAAAACCGTGAGAGGTCTACATCAGCTTTGGCTTCTGAAGCACCTGCAGTAACGCCGCTTGTAAAGCGCATGCCCTTCCATCCAAGGAGGCTTCTCTGTCTGCATCCTCTCCCCACAAAGGCACGGCTCTCCCAGGGCAGGCGCCGTGGGCACGCGAATTCAGCACTCACCAGCCTCCCAGAACACCAGGACCCTCTGCGACCCAGTTCTCCAGTGTCCACACCAGAGGTGGGGCCACCCTTCATAGCCAGAGTGATGAAGCCTGGCTAATAGCATCACGTCCTATCACAGAGCTGGCCCGAGGTCTGCACTGGTGCCAGGGATGCAGTGGGCACTGCACACATGCACTCCATGCTTCCATCTGCTAAGGGAGCCGTGTGCCAGGGGCCGAAAGGGGACAGCTGGAAGGCTGGACTAGAAAGCTGGCCCAGCGGCAGGGGTGTCTGTGGGGCCTGGTGTGCGGGCAGAGGGCGCTGGCCCTCAGCATCCCACGAGCATCACACTCCTCCAGGCTCTGAAGTCTTCGCCCCAGGATCACTGCTGGGAGGGGGCGCTGCAACCACAGTGCAGGAGGGTCATTCCAGCCACAGTGCTGTTGACCCCTGGGTGCTGGACTGGGTCGGGCAGGAGGGAGGGTCACATGGCAGGCTCACTCCAGTGACAGTGGACAGCCCCTGAGCAGGACACACGTTCCCCCACGTGCACTCAGGGAGGCTTTCTGGGGGTGATGCCAGCTGAGTGTTCAAAGATGAGCAGGTGTCAGCCAGGATCACCATGGAGAGAAGCCTGGGCATCCCGAGCGAGGCAGGGAAGGCTGGGTGTGGTGGGCGGGCTGGAGGCAGGTGCAGAGGCCACTGGGGAGAGGACCACATGCCTGGCCAGGACATGATGCTGGAGCCTGGGGGTGGGGGCGTGTGGGGTGGGGACCACATGGCATGGGGCAGCCTATAGGCTGCAGTCTATGCCTGGCCGTAGGAAGAGTGGGCCAGCTGGGCAGAGGGAGCCCAGCGACAGAGGGAAAGCTGGGGGTCCGTGAACCCCCTCCTCACCCTCCTTTGTTGTCTCTCTGCAGAGCGCTCCTCCACGTGGCTGCCTGTGCCCGCCTGTGCAGAACCCAGGGACCACCGGAGTGCACCAGAGCCACCAGGGGCCTGGCAGAACTTGAGCAGAGGGAAGGGACTCGGTCCAGAGAAGAAGTCCAGGCTCACCTTCGGCCCCGCAGGCAGGACATCTGCATGGAGGAGACGTGTTCAAGCTTCGTCTGCTCTGAGCACCTCAGGCTGGAAGCCACTGGCTGGCACCCGGAGTTACAGGCTCCAGGGACAGAATCACCAGGACTCTCTGTCCAAACGTGTGTGCAAAGCCCCTTCCCAACACCCTTGACACCCACCACCCAGGAGCCTGGGCCCAAAGAACCCCCAAGTTCACATGTGTGCAGAGTCACAGGTTTGCCAGTTACTTAAATGCACCTGAGGACTTGCGCATGTGGACGGGGCATGCACGTCTGATCTGGATACAGACACTCTGGTTTTCGGTCCCCTCAGCAGTACTCCCCGCCTCGCCTGTGACAGGTAATGACTTATTCCAGAGGAAGGGGCCGAGAGGCCCGGCCACAGCCCCTCCTGGTCTTCCCTGCGAGGGAGCAGACACTGGCTCCAAGGCCAGCACCCTCTTCCCACCGAGAGGCCTGATGCCCACTGCCCCGAGTCCTCTACCTCCCCCACCACTCCACCCAGGAGACCCACAGCCCCTCCTCCTGTAGACATCTGGACGAACAAGCCTGGAATCGGGGGAATGTGGAAGGCAGAAATTGGGGGTAACACTGTGGAGGTGGCAGTTTAGCCACAAGAGCAGGTGGTTTCATTGCAAGTTGTAGCCGTCAGCTCGGACGACTACGTTGGAGAAACCTAGCGTGGACTGAGAAGGGAGGACCAAGGGCAGAGCCCTTGGGGGTTGGGGGTGACCAGAGGCACACAGCGTGGGCGCGGGCAGGGTGGCACCCAGGGAGTCAGGATAACCAGCCTCGCGGTGACAGGGAGGCAGATGGAACAAGGACGTGTCAGGAGGTGAAGAAGATGAACTGGTCAAATGCCATAAAAGGCCAGTAACTGGAGGATGGGAAACACACGCTTGGGTTGAGGGAAGTCCAGGTTGTGACCCCAATAAGAGCAAATCCAGCAGAGTGGAGAAGCAAGATCCACTTGGATTGAGCGCAAAAGAAAACAGGAAGAGAGAAATAGGGCCGCGTGCAGTGACATGGACGGACCGAGAGATTGTCATGCCGAGTGGAGTAAGTCAGAGAAAGGCAAGTATCAGATGGTATCACTTATGTGTGGACTCCAAAAAAAAGGGACTTACATAACTTCAAATGAACTTATCTACAAAAGAGAAACAGTCACAAATTTAGAAAATAAGCTTATGGCTACCGGGGTGAAGAGGGGATGGATAAATTGGGAGACTGAGATTAACATACACACACTGCTGCTGCTGCTGCTGCTGCTAAGTCGCTTCAGTCGTGTCCAGCTCTGTGCGACCCCATGGACTGCAGCCTACCAGGCTCCTCTATCCATGGGATTTTCCAGGCAAGAGTACTGGAGTGGGGTGCCATTGCCTTCTCCGAACATATACACACTACTATATATAAACAGATAAGCAACAAGGACCTATTGTATAGCCCAGGGAACTCTACTCAGTCCTCTGTAATGGCCTGACCTCTGTAGGAAAAGAATCTGAAAGAGTGGAAACGTGTGTGTGTTATAACCGACTCACTTGCTGCACACCTGGCACTACCACACAATGTGCATCAATTACACCCCAATAAAAGGTTAAAAAAAGGAAATCCAGATGGTCCTACATGCTTCACCCCGGCAGAGCCCATTACCAGGAGCAGATCTGAGTGGGTCATCCCTGTCACCTTCGCCAATGTAACATTCCAACTACAAAACAGGAAAACGAAGACAGCTGGCTGGGAAAAGCCGTCCTCCAGGCCCGTGTGGCAGTTAAATGTCAGGGATGCTGAGAGCCAGCTCCACAGGGCTGTTTAAAGCCCAGCATCTGCAAGTCCCAGACAAGAGCCACCCTCTCCAGGGAAGGCAAACACTAGGGTCCTTGTCAGAAGAAGCAGCACGCTCTATCCTTCTGGTCGCCATCACCCTTTCAGTTCCTTCTTGAGAAGCCTCAGATGTACATGAGTGTTCCTTCCACGTGTGTACACTAGTAAACTATGGCTGCTGTTCCATCGCTCAGTCGTGTCTGACTCTCTGAGACCCCATGGGCTGCAGCGTGCCAGGCCTCCCTGCCCATCACCATCTCCCAGAGCTTGCTCAAACCCATGCCCACTGAGTGGGTGATGCCATCCACCATCTCGTCCTCTGTTGTCCCCTTCTCCTCCTGCCTTCAGTCTTTCCCGGCACCAGGGTCTTTTCTAATTAATAGACTCTAACACATACCCAATCCAGTCAGAACGTGGATGCGCGAGTCCTCACCATCTGCCCTGGTGTCCCGACCCCAGCCTCCACCACCCTCCTGCACACACCAGCAGCTGGTCTAGGGGGCTGCAAAAGCCACACCCCCCTCCTCCCTTTCTGATCTTTGCAGGACAGCACGGGCCGTCAGGCCAGCAGCTGGGAACCCGGGTGCAGGGCAGTCCTGTCCGGCCACTCCTAATTCAGACACGGCCCTCCTCCCTGAGGAGAGCTTTGCCTGCAGAAAGCAGCTCATACCTGCCCAAGCCCCTGGACTGGACCCTGCGCCCAAGCCCCACCCCCGGGCCTGTGGTTTAGCCTCACGCTTGACCACGAGGGCCGCCCGTTGACCTGGCCAGAGGGGAGAGCAGGAGGCTTTCCAGGGCTGGGCAGGCTGGGGCTGGGCGGGGTCCGGGCCATTTTGTCAGCTCTTTTCCAGATGATCAGAAACTGTTTCTCTGTCCTGAAGTGATGGGCTTCCCTTCCCCTCACCCCCTGGCATCCCTGGTCTCAGCCCCCACCTCAGCCACCCAGCCCTCCCTGAACCCCTCACCCCCGTGGGGCCAGTGGCACCTGGCTAGTCCAGGCTCCTCCCCAGCCCACGCCTGGGTGCATGGTGATAGGTGATGCGGGGTGACTTCCCAGCCCCCCTCAAGGTGAGCCCCCAGGCATGGTCCACACCTGGGTGCGTGACTTCCCCAGACCCCAGCCCCCTCAAGGTGAGCCCCCAGGCATGGTCCACACCTGGGTGCGTGATGATAGGTGATGTGGGGTGACTTCCCAGCCCCTCTCAAGGTGAGCCCCCAGGCATGGTCCACACCTGGGTGCGTGATGATAGGTGATGTGGGGTGACTTCCCAGCCCCCCTCAAGGTGAGCCCCCAGGCATGGTCCACACCTGGGTGCGTGATGATAGGTGATGTGGGGTGACTTCCCAGCCCCCCTCAAGGTGAGCCCCCAGGCATGGTCCACACCTGGGTGCGTGATGATAGGTGATGTGGGGTGACTTCCCAGCCCCCCTCAAGGTAAGCCCCCAGGCACGGTCCTTCTCGTGGCCACTGCCTTTGATGCTCTATGATGCTGAACTCCAGGAGCAGCTGAACAGCTAAGAGCAGTTCAAAGAGCTGCTTTGTCTCCAGCAGAAAGCAAACGGGACGCAGCCGATGCCACCTTCTGTGGCTGGAGGTGGGATCACAAGCACCCACGTCCCCCGCGTGAGCTGAGCAGCTGTGCCCAGGAGACAGAACAACAGCTTCAGGAGGAAGTGAACCCAGGAGGACCACTCCTCTGTTCGGTCAGGAGGACTGTATTTACGTCGGGGAGAACAGGAAAGGACTGTGTTCTCTGCAATCTGTATGGACAACGGAGGGGGCGAAGCTACAGAGTGATTTAATCTTAGCCGTCCGGCCTCACCTGACCGATGGACGTTCCCACCTGTCTTCTAGCCGCCGAGCCTCCTGTTCAGGTAACACCCTTGGGGCCAGTCTAAGTGCCGATCAGGGAGAGACAGCCCCGTGGGTGCTCAGCCTGGGGAGACGAACCATAAACTGCAGGGCTCACAGTCAGTTAAGCGGCGAGTGAGAGAAGGACAGGACAGGAGTGTGAAGGCTGCACCAGCTGCGGTGGGCCGAGCGGTCAAAGCGGGCGCCGTGGACAAGGTCGGCTGTCAGCCGGCTTTCAGTGAGGTCTGGGATGCAGACAGAGCGAGAGCAGAGGCCGTGGGACAGGCTGGAGGGAGCCCAGCAGGGAGGCTGCAGGAGGCGGCTCTGACATCCAGCCCCTCTCCTTTCTGAGCACCCTCCCTCTTCTCATGAAGATGGCCTTTGGCCCTTCCCTGGGTGGGCCCAGCCTGCACCGAGGTGGGGTGCCTGGGGAGCCTGGACCCGGCAAGAGCGGGGCTCCGCGCTGCTGCTGGCCCACCCCCACCAGCCCCCTGCCCCTCACGGGAAAGATGCCCTGCGCATCTCATCTCAAGAACCCGGGAGACACCAGGGTGGCGAGCGCAGCTCAGGCGCGACTCGTAACCCAGGGTCCAGCTCAGCCGCTGCCAGGCACCTCGGGGGATGGGAGGCCAGCGGTAGGAGCTATCGGGGGATGGGAGGCCAGCGGTAGGAGCTACGCCGCGGGGGGGCCGCTTCCCAGCCACGCCGGCCCCTTGTGCTCCGCGCAGCGGCCGACGGCTCAGCTGTGAGCCGACCTGCCAAGGAAACGAGGCACTCACGCGCTGCTCGCTAAGGAGGGTGGCCCTCAACTTCAGCATCCACAGGCTGCAAACTACCAATGCGACGATTCAACAACCCGTACCGCCCTTAGCTAAAGGTTCCTAAGTGCTGACTTCTTTTTTTTTTTTTTTAGTTTATTAAACTTTTTATTTTTTTAATTAATTTATTTTAATTGGAGGCTAATTACTTTACAATACTGTGGTGGGTTTTGCCATACATTCACATGAATTAGCCACGGGTGTACATGTGTCCCCCACCCTGAATCCCCGTCGCACCTCCCTTCCCATCGCGTCCCTCAGGGTTGTCCCAGTGCACCAGCCCTGAGCGTCCTGTCTCATGCATCGAACCTAGGCTGGCGATCTATTTCACATGTGATAATATACATGTTTCAATGCTATTCTCTCAAATCATCCCACCCTCGCCTTCTCCCACAGAGTCCAAAAGTCTATTCTTTACATCTGTGTCTCTTTTGCTGTCTCGCATATAGGGTCATCATTATCATTTTTCTAAATTCTATATATATGTATTAATATACTATGTTCATATATTTCTTTCTGACTTACTTCACTCTGTATAATCGGCTCCAGTTTCATCCACCTCATTAGAACTGATTCAAATGCATTCTTTTTAATAGCTGAGTAATAATCCATTGTGTATATGTACCACAATTTTCTTATCCATTCGTCTGCTGATGGACATCTAGGTTGCTTCCATGTCCTGGCTATTGTAAACAGTGCTGCAATGAACACTGGAGTACACGTGTCTCTTTCAATTCTGGTTTCGGCGGTGTGTATGCCCACCAGTGGGATTGTGGGGTCCTATGGCAGTTCTATTTCCAGTTTTTTAAAGAATCTCCATAGTGGTGTTCAGTTCAGTTCAGTCGCTCAGTCGTGTCCGACTCTTTGTCCAACCCCATGGACCGCAGCCAGGCCTCCCTGTCCATCACCACTCCCAGAGTTTACTCAAACTTACGTCCATTGAGTCAGTGATGCCATCCAACCATCTCATCTTCTGTTGCCCCTTCTCCTCCTGCTCTCAATCTTTCCCAGCATCAGGGTCTTTTCAAATGAGCCAGCTCTTCGCATCAGGTGGCCAAAGTATTGGAGCTTCAGTTTCAGGATTAGTCATGCCAATGAATATTCAGGGTTGATTTCCTTCAGGATGGACTGGTTGGATCTCCTTGCAGTCCAAGGGACTCTCAAGAGTCTTCTCCAACACCACAGTTCAAAAGCATCAATTCTTTGATGCTCAGCTTTCTTTATAGTCCCACTCTCATATCCATACACGACTACTGGAAAAACCATAGCCTTAACTACACAGACCTTTGTTGGCAAAGTAATGTCTCTGCTTTTTAATATGCCATCTAGGTTGGTCATAACTTTTCTTCCAAGGAGTAAGCATCTTTTAATTTCATGGCTGCAGTCACCATCTACAGTGATTTTGGAGCCCCCCAAAATAAAGTCTGCCATTGTTTCCACTGTTTCCCCATCTATTTCCCATGAAGTGATGGGATCGGATGCCATGATCTTCGTTTTCTGAATGTTGAGCTTTAAGCCAACTTTTTCAGTCTCCTCTTTCACTTTCATCAAGAGGCTTTTTAGTTCTTCTTCACTTTCTGCCATAAGGGTGGTGTCATCTGCATATCTGAGGTTATTGATATTTCTCCCAGCAATCTTGATTCCAGCTTGTGCTTCCTCCAGCCCAGCATTTCTCATGATGTACTCTGCATATAAGTTAAATAAGCAGATTGACAATATACAGCCTTGACATACTCCTTTTCCTCTTTGGAAACAGTCTGTTGTTCCATGTCCAGTTCTAACTGTTGCTTCCTGACCTGCATACAGGTTTCTCAAGAGGCAGGTAAGGTGGTCTGGTATTCCCATCTCTTTCAGAATTTTCCACAGTTTGTTGTGATCCACACAGTCAAAGGCTTTGGCATAGTCAATAAAGCAGAAATAGATGTTTTTCTGGAACTTTTTTGCTTTTTCCATGATCCAGGGGATGTTGGCAATTTGATATCTGGTTCTTCTGCCTTTTCTAAAACCAGCTTGAACATCTGGAAGTTCATGGTTCACGTATTACTGAAGCCTGGCTTGGAGAATTTTGAGCATTACTTTACCAGCATGTGAGATGAGTGCAATTGTGCGGTAGTTTGAGCATTCTTTGGCATTGCCTTTCTTTGGGGCTGGAATGAAAACTGACCTTTTCCAGTCCTGTGGCCACACTGCTGAGTTAATTTGCTGGCATATTGAGTGTAGAACTTTCACAGCATCATCTTTTAGGATTTGAAATAGCTCAACTGGAATTTCATCACCACCACTAGCTTTGTTCATAGTGATGCTTCCTAAGGTCCTCTTGATTTCACATTCAAGGATGTCTGGCTCTAGGTGAGTGATCACACCATCGTGATTATCTCGGTCTTGAAGATCTTTTCTGTACAGTTCTTCTGTGTATTGTTGCCACCTCTTCTTAATATTGTCTGCTTCTGTTAGGTCCATATCATTTCTGTCCTTTATTGAGCCCATCTTTGCATGAAATGTTTCCCTGGTATCTTTAATTTTCTTGAAGAGATCTCTAGTCTTTCCCATTCTGTTGTTTTCCTCTTTCTTTGCATTGATCACTGAGGAAGGCTTTCTTATCTCTTGCTATTCTTTGGAACTCTGCATTCAAATGGGTATATCTTTCCTTTTCTCCTTTGCTTTTCACTTCTCTTTTTTTCACAGGATTTGTAAGGCCTCCTCAGACAGCCATTTTGCTTTTTTGCATTCTTTTTCTTGGGGATGGTCTTGCTCCCTGTCTCCTGGACAATGTCAGGAACCTCCATCCATAGTTCAGTAGGTACTCTGTCTATCAGATCTACAGTGGCTGTACTAGTTTGCATTCCCACCAGCAGTGTAAGAGGGTTCCCTTTCCTCTGCACTCTCTCCAGCATTTATTGTTGTAGATTTTTTGATAGCAACCATTCTGACTGGCATGTGATGATATCTCATTGTGGTTTCGATTTGCATTTATCTGATAATTAGTAATATTGAGCATCTTGTCATGTGTTTGTTAGCCATCTGTATGCCTTCTTTGGAGAAATGTCTGTTTAGTTCTTTGGCCCATTTTTTGATTGGGTCATTTATTTTTCTGGTATTGAGCTGCATGAGCTGCTTGTATATTTTTGAGATTAATTCTTTGTCAGTTGCTTCATTTGCTATTATTTTCTCCCATTCTGAATGCTGTCTTTTCACCTTGCTTATAGTTTCCTTTGTTGTGCAAAAGCTTTTAAGGTTAATTAGGTCCCATTTTTTTTAGGTTCCATTTGTTTATTTTTGCTTTCATTTCCATTACTCTTAGAGGTGAGTCATAGAGGATCCTGCTGTGATTTACGTCAGAGAGTGTTTTGCCTATGTTTTCCTCCAGGCTCACTTCTTATTCACGTGAGCCAGCATCTCAGGCTGTATGGACACTGGCCTTTGAGGCATCCTTGCCCTTCCTGAGCTCTTCTCCACAGCTGGAGCTGCCAGAGGACCAGGCGCCTTGAGGATGCTTGTTCAACCACCGT
Source organism: Bos mutus (assembly GCF_027580195.1). Lineage (NCBI taxonomy): Eukaryota > Metazoa > Chordata > Mammalia > Artiodactyla > Bovidae > Bos > Bos mutus. The sequence goes on along the minus strand of NC_091642.1, from coordinate 1,816,470 downwards.
CCCACGGGCTGCCGAAGTTTCGGCACCAGGGGCAGAAGGCCAGCTCCCTCCCTGACTCGGGCCAGCGGTAAGCACAGGCCCACCCTCCCCCCAGACAGTCTCTTCGTGGCCTTCATCTTGCTGGCCCAACAGAGGGGTCTGTTTGGGCCTGAAGATGCTCCCAGGGGCTTCCTGGACCATGGTCTCCAGTGAGTGCACATCCAGCCACTGCGTCCCCTCCCACACCCTCCACCACTTGCCGGGATACTGTTTCCAAGGCGATCTCATCACAGGTCAGAAGAGATGGCCCAGCCCGGGAGGGGGCTGCTGCTCTTGTTACAGCAAACTTGCCAAGACAAGGCTCTTGTCTTATCTGTGACTGTGGCAACAGGACCTAGCGCAGCAACCAAGCCTCTTAAGGATGCGCTCCATTAAAGCCACAACCATCGGGCTCCTTCTTCCTTCTGCAGACCAAGCTAATCTTCTTAGTCCTTCGGGGCTCTCTTCTAAAAATGCCCTTCCTCCAGCCCCAAAGAGCTCACCCAGCCCCCTCCCTGCCCCAGGAATCCGACAACATGCATCACGCGTGTGAGTGTGCCTGGGCTGTCTGCCTGGGCTGGTCAACGTCCCTGCAGCCCCAGGAGCCTGGCCACAGCCCTGGTCATCAGGCCACATGTTCCAGCTCAATGGCTCTATGGCTGAATGTGAACTGTGGCAGGTGGGTGGGACCAGTGGCGGGAGTCACGGATGGTGATGCCTACAAAAGAAAGGGCAGGCCCTCGGAAAGGGGGTTGAGTTCCAGGCTCACTTGTCTGTTATCCTGGTCTCCCATCCAGTGGGTGGAGGGCAGCAGAGAGAAAGAAGCCGGAAACAGAGATGGAGCTAATTCCAGACAATGAGAAATGCTTCAGGGGAAGTGAACAGGTGAGTCAAGAAGGAGTTGATTCCTGAGGGTCCTTCGGGATGAGACGGCAGGACCGCACCTCAGCTGAGCCTGAACGGTGGAGGAGAGCCTTGAACGGGGAACGGCCGGTGCAAAGGCCCCGAGGCAGCCAGGCTTGAGGTGTCTGAGGCTCAGCAGGAAAGCAGAGATTGGGAGGAGCAGTAGCAAAAGCACAGGCTGCAGTCACAACGGGGGCTCCAGAGACTCCGGAGAGAAGCCTGGGGCTTGTACTGAGCTGCATGGGAGACAGTCACCAGGGTCCTGAGCAGAGGAAGGCTTGGTCTCATGCACATTTTGAGACCTGAACGCTGGCTCCTGTGGGGAGAGTGTCCGACAGAGACGTGTGGAAGCAGAGGGGTTGGGGCAGCAGTCTCAGCTGGGAGGTCGTGTGGGTTTGGATGAGGAAGTCAGACGTGGGGAGCAGGTTGGGAGGGACTATGATGCCAGTGGGTGGATGTGAGGCTTCAGGTAGAAGGAAGACCAAGGATGAGTCTGGGTCCAGGGCACAGAAAATGGGCAAGTTGGGCGGAATTTATGAATTAGGGAGAACGAGTAGACAGCACATTAAAAAGCAGAGACATCACTCTGCCCACAAAGGTCTGTGTAGTCAAGGCTGTGGTTTTTCCTGTGGTCATGTATGGATGTGAGAGTTGGACCATAAAGAAAGCTGAGCACCAAAGAATTGATGCTTTTGAACTGTGGTGCTGAAGACTCTTGAGAGTCCCTTGGACTGCAAGGAGATCCAACCAGTCAATCCTGAAGGAAATCAACCCTGAAATATTCATTGGAAGGACTAATGTTGAAGCTGAAGCTCCAATACTTTGGCCACCTGATGCAAAGAACTGACGAATTGGAAAAGGCCCTGATGCTGGGAAAGATTGAAGGCGGGAGGAGAAGGGGACGACAGAGGATGAGATGATTGGATAGTGTCACCGACCGATTCAGTGGTCGTGAATCTGAGCAGACTCCTGGAGACAGTGAAGGACAGGGGAGCTTGGCATGCTGCAGTCCATGGGGTCGCGGGGTCAGGCGTGACTTAGCAGCTGAACAACAGCGACGGGATAAGCGCACTTGGGACAGGGCAGAGAGCAGGGCCCTGCACTCCTGGGCTCTACAGGTCTGTGCAAAGACGCCCCTCCCAACCCGGAAGGACTCTCAGAAGGAGCGGTAAAGGCTTCCAGAGGAAAGGGGGCAGCTGGCCCGACACCTCCCACAGCGGAGAGAATTCGTGTGGACTCACACAGACCAGTAAACACGACACCACAGTGAGCGTGACTGCACTGCAGCTGCCAGCACCGGCAGGGACTTTACAGAAAAACAACAACAACAAAACGCCACATCATTTTGAGCAAAAAAGGCAATCACAGGAGGATGCACGAACTGTGATTACATTTATGTGAAATTCAGAAAGCGCCTAAACCCGGAAACACATTGTTAGAAATAATGCTTATACATAAACATGCTTCTGAAAAACAGCACAGCAGTGACGGGCCCCTATTCAGGAGATAATTATTCCTGGGGAGGGTCGCGGCTCCCAGGGATGCTGGGGTATGGAAACGGCTATTTTTGGGCTCAGAGGGAGGTACTGGGGGGTCTGTTGTATCAGCGTTCTTTATACTTGGCATAAACATAGACATGTTTTTGTGTGCAGGCCGGATTGCCAGTTCTTTTCAAAGGAAGAGTGAGCTGGAGCTAACAGTGTGGATGGCAAGTGCATCTCGAGTGACGGGAGCTCCTCAGGGAAGGTGGCGCCAGGTAGGTCCCAGGGGAGTTTTCTAGATGGATCACCTAAAACAGGCCGGCTTGTCGATAGGAAGGGTTCACAGCTGGATCTGCACTGAGAAAATTCTGCACTTGATGTGGCCCAAACGTCTTAACACCTGCTTGACGAGTTTTATCTTCATCCATAACATGAGTTCACGTGTGGGTAACAAACTAGACAAAGTCCTCTCTTGTCTGTGTAAATCCAGCAAGTTTTCTCCTAAAAGCGGCTCATTCTCCCCATTAAAAACACATATGTCTTTCTCACGGAAGCCAGCTGAGTCTCCGGCACTCTGGGGTGTGAGTAATTCTGCTGCAGCGGTATTTCTGCCTCTGTAAACCTCTAAAATGTTAATATGTATTATGACATGTTTGATTAGAGTGGAGGAGGAAACAACTCCCGGGTAGAAAGAGAAGAGGCTGCATGCCCAGACGGCTGGGTTACTGTGGTTACACAGCCTGGTTCAGCAGCCACGGATTCTGCTGATGCGACAGGCGGACGGCTCCGCAGAGGCCACGAGGACTGTCTGGCTTGGCGACTTTGCTGCCTGGTTATACAGCCTGGCTGGTAAGTTCCTGACAGAGAAAAGAAGAGTCACTTCCCAGCTGTTCTGTGGCAGGACAAAATGTTAAATTTAGACCATGAAATGGCTCTGGAAGCAAAAGAACAGGTGGTAAATGGCTTCCGAGGCAGATGGCACACTAACGGCTGTGTTCACCAGTCACTTGCTGAACCAGAGACCGTGGTGGCCACTCACGCGCTGCCATTTTCACTTGAGCGCTTACGGAATGGGGGGAGAAGTCTTAAAAATAGCTGCCGTCATTCTTAAAAAGGATCACTGTTTCATCAGACAGGAGCAGACGCTGGTGTGGCAAGGTGCTTTTACCCTCCCTACGGTGGGTGCCCACTTCACACCCCGCTGTAACATCGAGGGGTCCGCCGAGGGGTGCAGGTCATAGGCCCCCCCGGAGAGGGCCCCCCTGGAGAGGGCCAGGAAGCAGGTCCTCCCCGCGGATCCTCTGGCACAGCTTCAGTTCTCCCCTGACAAACTCCACCTTCTCCTTAAAAACTAAAATATAGGATACAAGGCATGCTTTTCCCTGAACACGTTCCTTTCTCAACCTGAAAATTCCAAGGCTTCAGGAACAGTTGGGAATAAGGCGAAGCGCGTTAGCTGAGACCCGCTGGAAGGAAATGAAAAGAAGGGCAGCCAGCCCTCCCCGTCTGCTGACCCTCTTTAACCAGCTGCCCGCCCACGTCTGAGTGTCCTCCAGTGAGGTCTCTCCAGGTGAGCCCTCCTCTTCCCAGCCTTTCCCTGACCTCAGCCCTGATTCAGGAGCAAGCATGAGAGAGACGGCGTCAGAAATTACAGCAATCACGTGAGCAAGTGGAAGAGTCCGTGTCCATCCCGTGGAGAGCCGACACTGAGGTCCTGGAGGCTTAGTCTTGGATGGTGCTTCAGGGCGGGCAGGGAGGGGACAACATGTCCTGCCAGCAGGCGACTCCCAGGCTGGGCAGGGGACGGCGACCGCACAGACTGACGTGAGCCAGTGGGAGACCCCGGGGCGCGCGGGGTCGTCCAGAAGAGCAGTGGCAGGGACTAACTTGGCTGCATGTGCCAGCAATGCTCTCGAAGAGAAAACCTGCTTTTGAACTGAATGTGGAATGGGTCAAGGGGTTCTCTAGGGTATCTTATTTGAAATCCTAAACCATGACCAAGGCATATCATTCAGTGGTGCTCGTGGCTGATCTTCTTTCCAGCACCAAGCCTTCTTTTGGGTCCTTCGGTTACTGGATCAGAACTCTCCAGGGAGCTTCTTCACACACTGATCCTGGTCTCCACCAGGTAGGTGGACATCTAGACCATGAACTAGGCCTCCTCCATGGAGGCACCTCTAACATCTGGGGCCAGATTATCCTTCCCATGGGGCTATCTCAGAATGTCACATGTGTAGCTGACTCCCTGGTCTCTACACCAGCAACAACCACCAGGTCTCAACAAACAAAGAGCACTTCTGGCCATGGGTGAGAGTCCCTGGGAGCAAGCTTCCCTCCGCTGAGAATCACACAGCTAAACCACACAGGCCTCCTGAGGTTATCAGGCTTTTACTACCAAGCCAAGGGCACAAATAAAATAGTCTAAATCATTTATCTAAAACGGAATTACCTTCTAAGTAGAAACAGGGTCACTCAACTGTAGACACATTGAAGTTTACACACTTCTGTGACTTCCCTGGTGATCCAGCGGGTACGAATCCAACTTCCAGTGCAGGGAATACAGGACTGATCCCTGGTCGGGGAACTAGATGGCGCATGATGTAGAGCAACGAAGCCCGTGCCCTGCAGGTACTCAGCCCTGTGCTCTGGCCCCCAAGAGCCATGGCTAGACATCCCAGTCCAGTTCAGCATCATGTGGCTGAAGTATTGAGTTTCAGCTTCAGCATCAGTCCTTCCAATGAACACCCAGGGCTGATCTCCTTTAGGATGGACTGGTTGGATCTCCTTGCAGTCCAAGGGACTCTCAGGAGTCTTCTCCAACACCACAGTTGAAAAGCATCAATTCAAAAGACAGCACAGGCGCCGCAGAGGAGTCTACGTGCTACAACGGAGACCCAGCACAGCCAAATAAATTCATATTAAAATCAATTTGAATACGGAGCAGTCTTCACGGGGAGGTGATCCTCTGAGGCTCTGAAACCTTTGCTGGCAATGCCACTCGGTCCCCTCAGTCGCCCTCCCCCCACCAGCCCTCCTTCCTCCCAACCCCCTCCCTCCTCCTCCTCACCTGCCTCAAGTGGGTTAGGGGTCTCCCAGCAGAAAGCACGGACCTCCATTGAGAGTCAGGACCCTCCACTCTTCAGTCTCACTGGATCTCATTCCATGGGCTGCTGACAGTGGTTAAAAGCCCACCCTGACACACACTATCTGCCCTCGGTCTCTTTCACGTCTTGGTTTCCAGAAAGCACCCCAGGGAAATACTGGGAAGGGTTTCCCCATGGGCACGGGCAGTCCCTCTCAAGTGCCTTCTGCTTACGTCAAGAGGAGCGAGCCGGGGCAGCTGGGCTAGGAGCAGCTGGTCCTGCTTCCCCAAGAACCGCTTCCAGGGGCAGCCCTGGCAGAACCGCACGCGCCACTGATGCCTGGGACTGGCCAAAGAGCCCAGAGGGCGCCCACCAGGCTGAGGTCATCGGCCCAGACAGACAGCCCCAGTTCCACCCCTGCAGTTATCAGGGTTTCCAGAAGAGAGGGACCAACGCCCTCAGCACAGAGGCTATTTCAGCAGCCGCCTGTTGAGTGCGGCCCCGTCGTGCTCTGAGAGCCACTTCAGCAGTCTTCTACAGGATAGATCCACGGATACCGCCTTCGTCTGACTGAACGCACATGATGGCAGATTTGATTATAGAGCCTTATAAAATGCCAACACGGAAAGACGCCCGATGAGTATGTCGCTTTATAAATCACACGAGACATGAAGAGTGAAGCCGCCCCTGGGGTACACAGGGTCTGGTTTGGGGTTCTTTCTAAGATTAATTTGCTCAGAAAATAGTAAGTCATCCTTAATAAATGCCAATGGACTGATGGATTTTAACCAAAATCTTGACACAGCTGTAAATTATGTTCCACACAAGAGATTATCCGTGCGTTTTATTTATTCCCCCCGTCACACCCAGAATGCATGTTCACTGACATGCTGTTCTTGAGAATACAACTTTTTACTGACCAACTAATTTACCAAATTAACACAGAAACACTCACGCCCAGGCCCAGCGTTGAGAAGACCACAGCACTTACACTAGGAACAAGCCCAGAAAGCCAGTAACACTCCCCCGTCTGGAAGTAATAAAACCAGGTTATCTCTAGTTCTCCCACAAAGATGCATTTTTGTGTGTGTGTGTGTGTATCACAATCCAGTGGTGTCTCTGTCACTGATAACAGAGCCATCAATGATATAACCCTGGAGAAGGAAATGGCAACCCACTCCAGTACTCTTGCCTGGGAAATCCCACAGACAGAGGAGCCTGGCAGGCTACAGTCCACAAGGTCGCAAAGACTTGGACATGACTTAGCGATTAAACAAACAATGAAACAATACTAGTATACAATTCTAGGATTAACTCTAGTATAGAATCAATAATCCCACAGAATTTCTATCCAAGTCTTACTGTATCATGTGAAAAACTAGAACTCCAATAGATAGTACTAACTCACAAGACTCTAGCACTTGCTAAGTGTCCTCCAGATCAACCCTGCTTTTGTGACATTTAAGGACCGACCCAAACATGCACTTGCCAGGACGGCCGGGGCACACGCCTGCTGGTGACAGTGAGCAGGCACGCGTGTGCAAGCTGAGGACAACCAGTCCGGGACCAGGCCCTCCAGCTCCCTCATCCTCATCCCTCTCCTTCCTGAGACCCTCATCCTGCACCTCAGCTCACAACACTCGTGTCCGCCAGCCCCGCCTCGGCCCCGAGGACTTCGAACAGCAGGCCCACTGCATGGCGGACTCAGAGCCTTGGTGCCCCCTTGGCGCCCAGCCACGGGCTTTGGTGGGCCCCTGCACAGGCCCTGCCGTGATGGGGGACCCACCCCTCGTGCTCATAGCAGGCCCGGGCCAGCCCAGGAGGGACGGCTCAGGGAGAGCCCCGGGCGAGTCTGCGCTGTGTACTTTTTCATTTCATTAACTCGGATGCATGGTTCTTTTCCAGCACATTGCCTGGGCTTTCTTCCAAGTTCTGCCTCAGACAATTAGATATTTCTCTGTTATGTGCAACATTCCCATGAAGAGTAAGTAAAGGCGTGCCTCCTTTCTTCAAATGGAAACTTGACACTGTTTCATGGCAGGAAATGCCCAGGTTGACCCACTGACCCACGCAGCCTTGGTCAGTGGGACTGAGGTCCACGGGTGTGGTCTGAGGATGAGCACACCCGGGAATCCCTCCCCAGTGCGCCCAGAACCAGAACCCAGGGAACCATGGACCTGGAGGCCAGCAGGGCCCCACCTGGGCTGCCATGCTGTGGACTCTCGCCAGCCCATGGCTTGGAGAGACGGGGCTGGGTACTTACCGGGGAAGGGTGCGGTCCGCAAGGGCATTCTGATGGGCGCCAGGGTCAGCAAGTGGCAGGGCTGCACCCTGGAGGGGGCCGGGCCCCCGAGCCCCTCGGGATCCACGGAGAGCACGGCGGTGGCGGCGGCGGCGACGGCCACGGTGGGGCCGCTGCCCAGGGGCCTAAGGCTGCTGTGACAACCACCTGCAGAGGGGGACAGGGAGGTCAGCACAGGATGCCCAGCATCCACCGCAGATAATGCCATTTCATTACGGAGCATTTGAGCACCAAGAAAACAAGAGTGTGGTGACCCCTTTCTTGGAAGCCCATGACCTGGCCACTGTCCCTGAAATAAGTGTGATGAGCTCTCAACCCGCCCAGATGCCACCTGTGCACAGAGCTGTGTGCCCTCAGGGCCACAGTCTCCAGAGGACAAGCCTGCCTTAGACAGAAGGCACTTTGCTGCCGCTCACAGTATGAGGGTCAGTAAACAAAGCCTCTTACACGCTCACCTCCATTTCTACACAGCCGCTAGGTCAACCAGTCTTCACTTGGTTGAATAGATGCCAAGTATGTTCTTGGTCTCAGGGACAGAGCTGCGCGTCTCACACTTTAAATAGCAAAGGGCACACTTGGTGCCAGATTCCTGCATTTCTGTTCATTTCTGTCTTTCTGTATTTTCCAAGTGCGCTGTGATGGCATTCACAGACTTTTTAAATTTAATTTTTTATAGAGCAGGTTTAGAGTTACAGACAACTTGAGCAGAAAGTGCAGAGAATTCCCACATACATGAACCAACACTGATACATTATGACCCCAAGTCTATATTTACATTACGGTTCACCGTTCGTGCTGTACATTCTACAAGTTTCATCAAAGGCAGAACTAAAAACCCTGTGTGCTCTGCCTGTTCATCTCCACAAGCCAGAAATGACTGAACACAATGAGGAAGACATGTCAGAAGCTGAGATGGATTGAAAGCAAGGCCTCTTGCACCATTCGTCAAGGTGTGAAGAACTGATGCTTTTGAACTGTGGTGTTGGAGAAGACTCTTGAGAGTCCCTTGGACTGCAAGGAGGTCCAACCAGGCCATCCTAAAGGAGATCAGCCCTGGGATTTCTTTGGAAGGAATGATGCTAAAGCTGAAACTCCAGTACTTTGGCCACCTCATGCGAAGAGTTGACTCATTGGAAAAGACCCTGATGCTGGGAGGGATTGGGGGCAGGAGGAGAAGGGGACGACGGAGGATGAGACGGCTGGATGGCATCACTGACTCAATGGACATGAATCTGAGTGAACTCTGGGAGTTGGTGATGGACAGGGAGGCCTGGCATGCTACAATTCATGGGGTTGCAAAGAGTCGGACATGTCTAAGTGACTGAACTGAGCTGAACTGAAAGCAAAGGAAACATTCTTGAAGGCAATTAAAAGTGTTGCTGTAGAAGCCACAGCAAGTTATTCAGAAGATCTAGCTAAGATAACTCATGAAGATGACTATACTAAATAATGTATTTTTAATGTAGGCAAAACAGCCTTCTATTGAAAGAAGATGGCATCTAGGACTTTCTTAGCTAGAGATGAGAAGTCAATGCTTCAAAGCTTCAAAGGGCAGGCCGACTCTCTTGTTAGGGGCTATCGCAGCTAGCCCCTAACTTTAAGTTGAAGCCAATACATTCACCATTCCAAAAATCCCAGGGCCCTTAAGCATTATGCTAAATCTACCCTCCTGTGCTCTACAAACAGGATAGCAATATCACATCTCTTTACAACAGGCTTACTAAACATTTGAAGCCCACTGCTGAGACCTACTTCTCAGGAAAAAAAAAAAACAGATTTATTTCAAAATATTACTGCTCATTGACAATGCTCCTGGTCACCCAGGAACTTTGACAGACAGGACATTAATATTCTCATGCCTGCTAATGCAGCATCCATTCTACAGCCCATGGACACAGGAGTCACTTGGACTTCTAAGTCTTATTATGTAAGAATTACATTTCATAAAGCTGCTGCTGCATGCTCAGCTGTGTCTGATTCTTTGCAACCCCATGGACTGTGGCCACCAGGCTCCTCTATCCATGGGATTTCCCAGGCAATAATACTCGAGTGGGTTGCCATTTCTTCTTCAAGAGGATCTTGCTGACCCAGGGATTGAACCTGTCTTCTGCATCGAGAGCTAAATTATTTACCACCGATCCACCTGGAAAGCCCCTCAGAAGGCTATAGCTGCCATACATGATGATTTCTCTGGTGGATCTGGGGAAAGTCAACTGAAAGCCTTCTGCAAAGGATTCTCCATTCAAAATGTCATTAAGAATATCTAAGATTCCTGGGAAGAGATCAAACCATCAACCTTAACAGGAGTTTAGATGAAGTTGATTCCAAGCTTCGTGGGCGACTTTGAGGGCAGTAGGGAGGGAACCACAGATGTTGTGGAAAGAGCGGGAGAACTCAAGTGAGACGCGGCACCTGAAGACATGCGTGAACTGTTGCACGTTTGTGCTAAACTTTATGGATGAGCACGGAGCTGCCTCTTAAGGATGAGCAGAGAGAGCGGTTCTTTGAGATGGAATCTACACCTGGTGAAGGAGCTATAACAACTGCTGAAATGACAGCAAAGCATGTTGACTATCGCATACACTTAGCTGAATAAGCAGTGAGAAGGTTCGGGAGCACTGACTGAAGTTTTGAAAGAAGGTCTACTGTGAGTAAAATGCTATCAGATGACACTGCAGGCAAAAGAGAAGTCATTCTTGAGAAGAAATAAACTTATGCGGCAAATTCATTACTGTATTATTGAATAAATGGCTGCAGCCACCCCAAGCTTTGGCAACATCACCCTGATCAGCCAACAGCCGTCAGCATCACGCAAGTTCCTCCAGCAAAAAGGCCACAACCCGCTGAAGGCTCAGATGACGGTCAGCAGTTATTAGCAGTAAGGTATTTTTTAATTAAGGAATGTATGCTGTTTTACACATAATGCTATTGCACACTTAATGGGCTGTAGGATAATGCAAAGATATTGTTTATATGCATTTGGAAGCCAAAACGTTGCTTTATTGCTGTATTTCTTTTATTGCAGTGGTCGGGAACCAAACCCGCTATATCTCCCAAGTGTGTCTGTTTGTATTTAAAGTCCCCTATGTCTTTTCGTGGCTAGAGGGCTCATTTCCTTTTATTACTGAGTAATATTCCACTGTATGGATATACCACAGTTCACCCATTCACCTGCTGAAGGCTTGCCTGGTTGTTTTTAAGTATTTAAAATTACGAATAAAATTGTTGCAAATGTTTGTGTGCATGTTTTTGTTTGGACATGAGTTCTCAACTCATTTGGGTAAATATCAAGGAATGCGACTGCTGGGTCACACAGTAAGACACCTTTTGCTTTATAAGAAACTGCCAGACTGTCCGGCAAAGCGGCTGCACCTTTTCACTCCCCACCAGCCATGAAGCAGAGCTCACGTTGCCCCACAGCCCATCCGCACTTGGCGTCAGTGCTCTGGGTTTCAGACATTCCAGCAGGGCGCAGCGGTGTCTCATCGTCACACAGAGATGTAAAGTCAGGGGAAAACCCACTGTTCAATATATATTGTCTTACTTAATAAAAACACATTATAAAAAGGTATAAAGTGGAGAAAATAAGTGTCTAAAAACATCCGCACAGCCCCCCGCAGCTGAACACTGTGGACCTTCTGCCGTGTAGCCAACCAGAAGTTTCCAGAGGCAAGGTCTGGACTGCGCGCACACTGCCTGCACTGCTCCTCCACGAGGCATTAGAATAAACACGTCCCCCGTCATTAAATGGCCCTCCCAAGTCCAGTTATTAACTAGAGCCTAGTATTCCCAGCAATGGACCCAGCGCACAAAATTGCCTATTCACTTAACCAGCCACCATTACAGCAGGGGTTGCCCGGTCAATAGCTCTGCGGGTACAGATTCCGCCGGCAATGCTGGAGACACAGGAGACACAGGTTCAATCCCTGAGTCAAGGAGATGCCCTGGAGAAGGAAATGGCAACTGACTACAGTATTCTTGCCTGAAAAAAAAAACCCTATGGACAGAGGAGCCTAGTGGGCTACAGTCCACAGGGCCGCACAGAGCCAGAGTGACTAAGCATACAGTATAAATAAGCATGACTTATATGACTGTGTTTAAAAAAAAGTTACTTTCTGCATTTCGTGCCTAATCCAGGATGGCTGTTCAGGGTCAAAGCAGGGTGAGCATATTAGGGTATGCAGGGTCAGTTTAATAAGGTAATTCTGAGAAAGCCCACACACGGTGAGGCTTCACACAAAAATTTCTTTGTAATTTCAGCTTCCCTCCTTCAGGACTCCTGTGTGTCATCTCACCGCCGGTGCTGTCAGCGGAATTTAACTCCTTGGCCGTGTTCAGAGTCAGGTCTGCCGCTGTGACACAGGGCTTCAGAGGACTGCGATTCTCGAAGCCACGGTCGCTGACCTTGGTGGTAGGCTACTCTCGAATTTGTTGAATAACTGGATCTTTGGTTCAAAATGAAGATGGTCTTGAAGCAAAGGATGAGAGAGTAACTGAGAGTGAGTTGAACAGTTGCCAAGGCAAGAGCATTTTACAGATGGGCATGTGGGAACAGCTTTATCTTCGAGTGATTTTGCTGTCAAAAATGATGATTCAACCAAAGGAAAAAAAAAAAAAAAACCTTATCTGCCTCTTAAAAAAAAGAAAAAATCTCAGAAAGATAGGTTTTAACCTGCTTTGCATCCATTTGGATACATATAAAAATGCACCACTCACTAGTTAGAGCACAAAATTGACTGCATAATATCAGTGGAAATAGAAAGTTAATAATCAATGTTGCCAAAATTACTGTCATAATTGGTGGACGAGATGAGACGGAAAGAAGGGATCTTGTCACCGCCAGGCTCCCACCAGCTCAGCCTTGCTCAGGCGCATCGAGTGTCGATGCTAGAGCCAGGTACTAGGTGAGGGAGGAGGAGCTGGTTCCCGGCCTCCAAGACATGGAGCACAGGTGAGCGCAACCCGGGCCGGCAGCTGGAAGAGGCAGCACGTGCCGGGAGGGGAGCGGCTCAGGAGCCCCCTGTGACCCCTGTCTGGAGTCCAACACGGGCAGGAGTCACTGGCAGCGTCCCTCCCTCTCCATCCCCCGGTGCCCCCAGGACAGGTGTTTATGGAGTGTCTCCACCTGTCAGACTGCACGCAGCCTGGGGCAGGAAAGATGAGGCCGTGGGAGGCACTGATGCAAAAGATGATCGCCCGCAGGGACACGCTGCCCGTGGGCCCCAGCCAAGAGGCGCGCGGGGAGGACGGGCCCCGGGAAGCCAGCTGCTCCTCGGGAGAGGCCTCTGAGCCGAGCCTTGGAAGACGAGCAGGCACTCAATAAATTGTGTCAACTGATAAGTCATTATCATAACTTGCTTTCCCCAAAGGACTGCAGAGAATCCCTTAGTTGAGTAAATAAACTGAGATAAGAGGTCCAGCCAAAAAATAAGAAAAAAAAAAACTGCTAAGCCAGCTAAGAGATAAGCCAGAAATGCTCTCCCATAAGGATTACTTATAAAATCAATGTTTTAAGCAAAACAGTAATTAACCGTGTGCTTCCCTTGGAGGCGGCCGGCAGCCGCGGGTTCACCGGTCGGGCTCACGGACTTGTTCTGCCACTTCCATCACGGCCGCCACCCCCCAGCCCCGCCTCCGACGGCCAAACATGCAAAGAAGCACTGCCTGCGCTCTACTCTGAGTGACCCCAGGGGAGCCACACGCAGGAGCACCTCCACGGCCCTTGTTTGCAGCCAGAGAGTGGGACTCACCGCGATTCAGGGAACTCACAGGGGCCCTGGACAAAGTCCGCACTGACCCCCGGGCCAGACGTGTCTGCCCCGGGCAGGGTGGGTGCTGGGGCCCCTCTGGCTTAACACACCCTCCCTCCCCCTGGGCGGGCTGCAGTGTTGGCACGGGGGTCTCCTTCGAGCCGCCAGAGCCCACCCTGCGGTCCGCACGGGGGCCTCGGGTCACTGACACACCGAGGGAGGCCTCACAGGACATGGAGCATGGGCTCCGTGCGGACCACTGGCCTCTCCCATCACCGTCCTCCAAACCCAGAGCCCAGCCAGCAGCTAGAGTCTGCTTTTCCCAGGATTCAACAGAAAAAAAAGGAAGAGAAAGGCCGGTGGCCCTGGGGTGGCGGGACAGACAGGGGCTCTGGAACCATCTAGGCTGAGCTGCCCGTCAGGCGCTGTGAGCTCTGGGGTATCCACGCGGGCTGGGTGGCCCAGTCTGTTCCTGTCTCCTGGGTTTTCTCTTGCTCTCAGGCCTGCCCTGGACTCTCAGCCCCAGGGTCTCCATCAGTGGCTGCGTTCGGCAGGGGGCAGGGGAGCGGCAGTGCTGGAGAAGACCCCCGCCGTGTCCCTGCTGTGGAGGGCCTGCCCTGGCACTGGAGGGTCCTCGGAATTTTGACCACCAGCGGGCTGCAGGGTACGTAAGCCGCTAGAGACCTCACTCCCGTATCCGTCCAGAAGAGCTGGGTAAAGGCCTCGCCTGGAGCATCAGATGCTGAATACACTGTGGAGAGGAAGACCCTTGTCTTGGGCTGCAGAGGGTGCGGCAGAAACAGCAGGACGAGGCGGGTCTTCTGATGACGAGGATGCGCGCCTGATGTGCAGGAGATGCCGTGCTCTCCGCTCGGCCACGGCCCCGAAGAACAGACAGTCATCAGTTTCTTTCTTTGTTCAGCGCACGATTCAGCTGCTGTGGAATCCTCCAGGTGAGCTATCTGCCAACTGGTCATAATTTCTGCAAACACAAGTGCGTGGTCGAGAGGAGACTTCACGCAGCTGTCCGCGTGCGGGGCTTCGCCTGTGTTCACACATGGAAGGCGGGTCAGGGGTCTTCAGTGACACTTGTGGCTTTGACACGTGAGCAGAGGGAAGGACAAGGGGATAGAGTCAGAACTCAGGCTCGTCCTTCCTGCCCTGTCCGCTGCGGGCATGTGTCCCTGCGCCCTGACCTCTAGCTGTGGGGAATAAGGAAATCCGTCAGCCTTTACCCGGCTGCTTCTAGAAAGAGCAGCGATGGGTCTTGGTGTCTACAGGACAAGCCAGTGCCCAGCTCCTGCCCGTGTGTTTGATTCTGTTTGCCTTTCTTGGTGTTTGTCGTTCTGGCGGTTTTCTGAAGGAGATGTCCAATTCCTGGTTTTGGTCAAGTTTTCCACATGCTGAGGAAGCAAACCCAGGAGCTGGGCTGGTTGGTCACCAAGCTCCAGGATGCTCTCACGCTGCCCCCAAAGTGTCTGTGTCTGGACCAGCTCTGGCTGTGTGTGAGCTGCCCAGGATGCCCACCACGTTTGTCTTCTCTGCCCCCCAACACCCAGGCAGCACCCCTGTGATGACGGAATCTGTTTGCCGGAACCCCACAGGGGTGGCAAGTCGGTGACCCTGCAGTCCAGCCACTGACATCACCCTGCTCCCTCCTCCAGACTGTGGCCCAGGCGTCCTAGTAACCTGAGTGCAGAGGAGACTCCGCTCCCCTTGCTAGGACTGCCAGCCGCCCACCACCGTGGAGTGAGCACCACCCCTTCCCGAGGCAACTCTTCCCGGCTCCCTGCAGCCCCCGGTTACACGCAGACCCACAAGGAACAGGGTCTCATACACACCGCCTCCTGCCGCAGAGGGGGGCTCTGACACTACCCTTGACCCAGCACCCCCTTCATGCCCACTTTAGACGCAACCGCTGATGTGTGTGTCTGCCTCCCCAGGGGTCCCAGGGACCTGCAGTGCTCAGGCCCAGCCCAACCACGATAGGAGGGCACACAAGGTGGGGACGTTCTCAGAAAGCTCTCTGCTCCATCTTTCCTGGAAAGAAGAAAATACTGTCAGGATTTGCCCCCAAGCAACAGTCAGTGGTCAGAGGGCTCCCAGAACCCAAATGACAGTCTGCTATGAGGAACGCCCCAAGAGAAGGAAAACTCTCCGTTCAAATCCCCCATTTCCTACCGTCTGGTGTCAAGAACAACCGCATGTTGTCTTGGCCTGTCGTACAGGAGTGACCGTCCTCGGAGTCTCGTCCCCTCACTGCCCTGCCGGGCTGCCAGTGCACCAGCCTTGGGCTCCTAGACCCGGAGGCCCTGGAAAGCGAGGACTGGGAGCGGCATGTCTGGAAGGACCTACGTCTCCATATTCTAAAGGGTCATTCCGTTCCTAAAAGGACACTCCGTGCAGAGTCCAGCCTCTGGACCCACGGAGCAGGGTGATGTCTGCTCGTGGAGGACACACGAGTGTTGCCAGGGCCGACTCTGGATCCTCCATCAGAACCTTGCCCCCTGCCCCCCAATAGGAACTAAAGAAAGTGGAAGTGAAGTCACTCAGTCGTGTCTGACTCTTGGAGACCCCAAGGACTGTAGTCTATGAGGCTCCTCCGTCCAAGGAATATTCCAGGCAAGAGTACTAGAGTGGGCTGCCATTCCCTTCTCCAGAGTATCTTCCCGACCCAGGGATCGAACTCAGGTCTCCCGCATTGGAAGCAAGATGCTTTACCGTCTGAGCCACCAGGGAAGTCAATAGCAACTAAGGCGAACCTTTAAGTCCTGGTCTGGAGACCAAGAAAGGAAGCTTCTCTTTCAGAGAGAAAAGCAAAAAGCAGATGGAACCAAGATGGGAATGAACTTGAGCTCATTCTCTGCAGACGTTACTACATTAACAGCTCAATGTCAGGTACCAGTGGCCTTGACCAGAAATCACAGAACCAAAAACAGATGAACAAGGAAGGTTCCCCAGTCCCTTGGAACCCCCGCCTTTCCCAGGAGACCTCATTAGCCTCACGCTCCCCCCGTCTTTACTCTTAAAATCAAATCCCTCACCATGTGGACGAGAAGTCCATCTATGAACCAAGTCCCTGCTTCCCCATTCTTTGGCCACTGAATAAAGCTAATGCTCCGTGCATGTGTGTGCTAAGACACTTCAGTCTTGCCCGACTCTTTGCAGCCTCATTTACTGTAGTCAGGCTCCTCTGATCATGGGATTTCTCAGGCAACAATACCAGAGTGGGTTGCTGTTTCCTTCTCCAGGGGACCTTCCCAGCCCAGGGACTGAACCCATGTCTCTTACGTCTTCTGTATCGGCAGGCAGGCTCTTTACCACTAACACCATCTGGGAAGCCTGGCGCCGTGCAGGTTTCGGTTCCAGTTTCGTTATTCGGCTGCATGAGCCCAAGTGTGAAAGAACATTCTTCCCCAGGGCAGAGGGTCTCGGCTGGGTGAGGGGTCCATCGACTTAATTCTATAACACAAGCCTGGCTCCCAAGTGCGCATGTTCACTTCTGTTTGCCTGTCTCAGTTCAGTTCAGTTCAGTCGCTCAGTCATGTCTGACTCTTTGAAACCCCATGAATCGCAGCATGCCAGGCCTCCCTGTCCATCACCAACTCCCGGAGTTCACTCAGACTCATGTCCATCAAGTTGGTGATGCCATCCAGCCATCTCATCCTCTGTCGTCCCCTTCTCCTCTTGCCCCCAATCCCTCCCAGCATCAGGGTCTTTTCCAATGAGTCAACTCTTCACATGAGGTGGCCAAACTACTGGAGCTTCAGCTTTAGCATCATTCCCTCCAAAGAACATCCAGGGCTGATCTCCTTCAGAATGGATTGGTTGGATCTCCTTGCAGTCCAAGGGACTCTCAAGAGTCTTCTCCAACACCACAGTTCAAAAGCACCAATTCTTCGGCGCTCAGCCTTCTTCACAGTCCACCTCTCACATCCATACATGACCACTGGAAAAACCATAGCCTTGACTAGACGGACCTTTGTTGGCAAAGTAATGTCTCTGCTTTTGAATATGCTGTCTAGGTTGGTCATAACTTTTCTTCCAAGGAGTAAGCGTCTTTTAATTTCATGGCTGCAGTCACCATCTGCAGTGATTTTGGAGCCCAAAATATAAAGTCTGACACTGTTTCCACTGTTTCCCCATCTATTTCCCATGAAGTGATGGAACCAGATGCCATGACCTTCGTTTTCTGAATGTTGAGCTTTAAGCCAACTTTTTCACTCTCCTCTTTCACTTTCATCAAGAGGCTTTTTAGTTCCTCTTCACTTTCTGCCATAAGGGTGGTGTCATCTGCACATCTGAGGTTATTGATATTTCTCCCGGCAATCTTGATTCCAGCTTGTGTTTCTTCCAGTCCAGCGTTTCTTATGATGTACTCTGCATATAAGTTAAATAAGCAGAGTGACAATATACAGCCTTGATGTACTCCTTTTCCTCTTTGGAACCAGTCTGTTGTTCCATGTCCAGTTCTAACTCTTGCTTCCTGACCTGCATATAGGTTTCTCAAGAGGCAGGTCAGGTGGTCTGGTATTCCCATCTCTTTCAGAATTTGCCACAGTTTATTGTGATCCACACAGTCAAAGGCTTCTGCCTCCCCTCATTTCAGACACTCGGAAGATGACTTTCCCATCAAGTCCTCTCCATCTACCACAGAACCCAGTCTCGGCGGGCATGTGTGGTGCAGACCTGCTCTGCAAAGGGAGGATTGCAGTCCGCTTGTCTCTCTTAAAACTTCAGGAACCAGCCCTTCCCAAGGAGGCTCTGCCACCTGACTTGTCTTACTCCACCTTCGTCTGCATATCTGCACACATTTCCACTTGCGTCCTGGCACTGGGCTGCCCTGTTGGCCCCTGATACACGCAGGCTGTGGACACAGACCCTGAAGACGCCACCGCAGTGTCAGAGACCCCCTGCCCCAGGGTGACTGAGGATCCCTCCAGCTCCTCGTCCCTGACCGGGGGATGAAATGCCCTCCCCACGCTGATGCTGGCACTGAGCCCCAGGTAGGAGTAGTCCGGCCCCTTCCCCTCCCATATGGAGAGGAGCAGGTGTGGCTTTGATACATGTCTCTGTTGGGGACACTGAAGACACGCGCTCCGACGGTGCCCTGGGCCCACCTGGTTGGTGACCCAGGACCTGCCCACCCTGGGCACAAGCCCACACGCCTAAGCAGAGCCACCCTTGGAGCCGCATCACAGCCCGGGAGCCCCCCGCCCCCACCACAGATGGTACAGGCGAGCACGTATGAGTTAGCTCGCGCTAAGAGGGGGCAAATTCACTACCTTTGTGCTCGGGGTAGACATCCTAATTTATTGCTGTTTTTGTGATTTCACGTAACTTGGTGTGCAAGTTTGAATATTCACTATTAAAGTCAGAGATTAATTACATGGCCCCAAAGAACAAATTGTTGCTAATACTGGGTGATCTAAACATCCTGATGTAGTGAACAGTCAGTGAAGAAAAGGGGAGGAGAAGGGGCCACAACCATCTTCATTAGCAAACAATGGACTGAGGGGGACAGTAACACCTAAGGGGCCGACAGCCCAGCCTCCCCCTCCAACTCCCAGCCCCCTGGGGGAAGGCGTGGGGTGTGTGGCTGGTGGGGGGCGGCGTGGGGAGGGACTGTGACAGTCCACGCGCCCAGCCGAGCTGGACCCCAGGGCAGGCTCAGCAGAGCAACGGCCCCACCAGCCTCACTTTCCATGGAAACCTCCAGACCTCGCACTTTAACAACCTCCTTGAGGGCAGGACGGTGTTCTCAGGACGCGTCCAGGTGGATACAGCAGGCGCCGAACCAACGCACGGCAACCCTGTGGCTCCCAGGCAGCACTCGGCTCCGGGTGGATTCATTCCAGACGCGCTTGAGTGACCTCAGTGGGTCCAAGCAGATTCTCCACCCTCTGAGTTTACTCCTAGAGGGGTCACCTGAGGGGGAGCAGGCCACGCCTGCCCCATGGAGCGTCCCAGGGTGCACGCAGCTGTCCCTGAAAAGACTGTCATTTTCTACGAATGCAGTAGCAGTGGCAAAAACACAGCCTTTTGCCCGGAAGCAAAGGCATTTCCCTGTGAAAGTCACAGCAGGTGGATTCCGTTCCTCCCACCAGCCTGAGGTTTTGGTGACCTTGAAAAGGACATGGCCTGTGTGTCTGCACAGCAGCAAAAGGCGTGGGAAGGGCTTCGGTGAGACGTTTACTGACACAACCTGCCCATCACCCGGCAGCTGCTGTCCAGCTGCTTCATTATGTTCAGTGCACAGGACTTACAAGCACTGCTCACGGGTCTCACCACCTCCCACAGCAGCTGTGAAGCCCAGGAATGATGCCCAGCCCCGTCTCTCTCTACAGAGAAGCATTTAGACAGTGACGCCATCAACGAGCTGACGGTTTTCAGGGATTTTCCTGCTTGCTTGTGTGTCTCTCCGTTATGAAATTAAGGTGATTGACTGCCTCGTAATGGAGACACCAACCCACCTTTCCCTTCAGCCCCAGCCAGCAGTGGGTGCTGTCCTGAGTCCCCAGGGGATGGTGTGAGGCCATCACAGGGCTGGTCGGAGGGTCTCCTGGACCCTCGCTGGATGGGGCTTTCATAGGTCACGCCCACACGGATCACGCCACTGCTCAGAACCCCAGCACTCCCAGGAGACAGCCTCTGGACCAGGGCTGCATCCATACCCCCAGTGAAGATGTACGGTGTTTGAGGACAGGAGCCTCCGAGACAGGAACTGGCATAGACATGTCCTCGCCATCTGTAGCTGCTGCTGAAATGTGCTGTGTGGAACCATGGTTCAGCAAATAGGGGGCACTGGTGCCTGTCCTTGTAGAACTGATACCCTGGAGAGATGAAAACGTGAGTTTGCAGAATCAGAGTGTCTGTCGGGGTTGGGGTCTGACATCCTTGCTGATGCAGGAACAGTAGGGAGCAGCTCTTCTCTCACATGCAGACCGGTCCAGGGAGCCGGGCAGCCCACGTGATCTGGTTCAACACTGCCTCCCTGGAAACGAGCCCAGCATCCCCGGGAAACAAGGGTCCCCCAGGGCGGTGAAGATGCTCTTCCTGAGTCACAGAGGCTGTGAGGGTTGGGGGAGCTCAGGCCCGTCCACGGCAAGGGCCTCATAAGGTGTCTGCACACAGTCCATGCTCAAATAAAAGGCTGTCAGCCTCCTTACAATTTTAAGGCATCTGCACAGGTGCTGGCCCCCTATTTGCTGAACCGTGGTTCCACACAGCACATTTCAGCAGCAGCTACAGATGGCGAGGACATGTCTATGCCAGTTCCTGTCTCGGAGGCTCCTGTCCTCAAACACCGTGCGTCTTCACTGGGGGTATGGATGCAGCCCTGGTCCAGAGGCTGTCTCCTGGGAGTGCTGGGGTTCTGAGCAGTGGCGCGATCTGTGTGGACGTGACCTATGAAAGCCCCGTCCAGCGAGGGTCCATGAGAACCTCCAACCAGCCCTGTGACGGGGCAGAGGGAGTGGTGGGGGAGAAAGGAAGGGGGCAGGGGGCAGGAGCATAGGATGCTTGGTGAAGGGTATTCACCCATAACCGTCATTCCTGCCAGGGAGTTCCAGGGAGCCTGTCGCCTCGCCCAGACTGCTCGTGGCCTACAGCAGCCCCAGGAAAGGCCAGAGAAGACCTGTAGCATCAGGGCCAAGAGCGAAGTGAAGGGTTCCTGGGAGACGTGACACTTGGTGAGATAGCTGCACGTTTACTGTGCCCAACGCAAAGAGAAGACCACGGCCTCGTGAGCCTGGAATCCATGAAAGCTCCAAACAAAACATATGGAAAGTCAAGATGAACCCAAGAGGAAGGCGGGTCATCCTGTGTCCCCGAGGACGATCAGGCTTCAACAGACCCGCCCGACTGCATGAGGGAAGCTGGCCTCACATGGTCCGAAGGCATCAAACACGGATGCGTTCAGGGCTGTGGGTCTCAGGCAGCCATGACCCTCAAAGCAAATGTGTCCAAACCCACTTCCAACCACTCCTCCGCCATTCATCGCCTGGGGAAGCCACTCGCTTAGGGGGCAGCTCCTCCTTCCATCAGGAGTTTCCACTGGGAGTCCCCGGATGAGACAGCCTCCCTTGGTCCCCAGGCAGAGCAGAGGCAGCTTGCAGCCTTAAACACTAAGCTACGCGTGACACCACGCCTGCAGAAAGGTGCACACACACACACACACCCCCGTTCTCTTCGTGTGGACACAGCCACACATCCTGCGTAGCCTTGCAGAGGCACCTGTGACCAGCCCCGGACAGCAGTGCTGGGACCTGTTCACCAGAGGCTCTGCAGCCAGAGGCACCAGGTCCGTAAGGGACAGTTCATCATCCACGGAATCCACGTGGACGCTGCGGCCTCTGCCCTCCCCTCCTGTCTCGACATCCGTGCCCTGACCTTCGGTGTCCAGCACAACGCTGCAGTTACGAGGTGGCATGGTCCTCCGAGGACACCTTCTCTCTCATCCATCAACGTCCATGTGCCTCTTTCTCAGGATCTCAAGGGCAGCAGTCTGCCCACAGTCACTTGCGTTCCTCCTTCTGTGATAAATGGTAGAGCCCCACCTCTGCTTCCCAAGGTGCCTCCACTCTTCCGTTTCCTGAATCAGGGGACCTTCCTGAGTGTGCATCACGGGCGAGGTCTCACAGCAATGTCTCTGATGCGTTCCCCCAACTTGCCCACATGGCACGGGAAATCTATGAGCAGGTTTATCTATCACAGGGAATGAATGCAAATAGGCCAATTAGATCAGGAGAGAGTCAAGGTTCATTTCCAACTTAAAAAAAATCCCCTCTACTGAGGATAATGCGGCCTGAAATGAATACTTACTTTCCTTAAAAGAGTGAATAATATGTTGTTTCTATAAAAGGTGTTTGTGTTGATGCCAGAGGAACAAGGAAGCTACAAGTAAAACTCAAGACCAGCAGGTTATTATCACAAGGAAAAATTCAAGACTCGATTCTCAGGGAAGCACTCACATTTCTCTACTTCCCGAGGGCAGGGCTGCCTGGGCTGATGAGGCTAGAGCTCCAGGGCCTTTGTTCAACAAACTCTCCCAAGGCTCCAGCCCTAATTCTTACTGGTGACTTTGTATTCTTTTCCTTAAAGCACACACTGTTGCTGCTGCTGCTAAGTCACTCAGTCGTGTCCGACTCTGTGCGACCCCATAGACGGCAGCCCACCAGGCTCCCCCGTCCCTGGGATTCTCCAGGCAAGAACACTGGAGTGGGTTGCCACTTCCTTCTCCAATGCACAAAAGTGAAAACTGAAAGTGAAGTTGTTCAGTCGTGTCCAACCCTCAGTGACCCCATGGACTGCAACCCACCAGGCTCCTCCATCCATGGGATTTTCCAGGCAAGAGTACTGGAGTGGGGTGCCATTGCCTTCTCCAACACTGATTTTGGAGCCCCCCCAAAATAAAATCAATTACTGTTTCTACTTTTTTCCCATCTATTTGACATGAAGTGATACGACAAAGTGCCATGACCTTAGTTTTTTAAATGTTGAGCTTTAAGCCAGCTTTTTCACTCTCCTCTTTCACCCTCATTGAGAGGCTCTTTAGTTCTTTTTTGCTTTCTGCAATTAGAGTGGTATCATCTGCATATTTTAGGTTGTGGATATTTTTCCCGGCAATCTTGATTCCAACTTGTGATTCATCCAGCCCAGCATTTCACATGATGTACTCTGCATATAAGTTAAACAAGCTGGATGACAACATACAGCCTCGACATACTCCTTTCCCAATTTTGAACCAGTCCATCATTCCATGTCTGATTCCAACTGTTGCTTCTTGACCTGCATACTGATTTCTCAGGAGACAAGTAAGGTCTAGCTCTTTAACTGGCTTTCAGACCACAATCGTATATAATCTTTGAAAACCATGTACAGTCTAATGGGCGTTTCTTATTATGCAGCTCGACAGATAAGTGGTTCTGGGCCCTGGGCTGACCAGTCTTCTCGGTGTCTGTACCACAAAACATCCTCACAGGCAAACGGGGAGTGGAATGTGCTTTTCTAAGCTCTTTGATGGACAGTTAACAGAATCTACGATCCCTGTCAGTGCTAGAGGGGAAGGATTTAGGAGCATCCGCCGGGAACGAGAACCGAGAGTGCCTGCTGCCACTCCTCCATTACGAGCTGCGCAGAAAGTTTGAGACAGTGAAGGTAAGAACAGAACTTTAAAAGTAAAATCAATGCACTCGAGGATGGAAAGGGAGAAACAGATCCTTTTCCCGATCAACACGTCTGTAGTTCTACAAGGCAGTCTTACACCCTTTAAAGCAAGTGAAAACCTTCGATGACTTAGATTAAGACATCTAAGAAGTCTCAGAAATTATTATGAAGAAATGATGCTCAATTGCCTACAGAGTATTCATGGACAGTAAAAACTTGAAACTCTGACTCATCAGTCAGATTTTAAAAAAATTAAAGATGACAGTTGCTAGTTTATACTATGATGAAGAAAGCTGTATTAAAATATTGTCGCAGGAGAGCACAGAACTACGCTACAATAGTGTATCAAGTACGGCAAAGCAGCAACACACCAGCAACGTCTGCAAGCGCACACGTGCTGGAGCCGCGGCGGTCTTTTGTCTTCCATCTGTATTTTGGGAATTCCCAATTTTTCTACACCTAACAAATATGAAGTGTTCTTAAGCTGGGGAAAATGGGATGTATTAAAATCGGCCACTTTTGCATATAAACACCGTATGTTTACACCTTTTAAATATTTTAGTTATAGGAAAAATGGATGCTTTAACTATTTTTATAAGGTCACAAATTCATGAGCATTAATTAAATTTCTTTGAAATAATACCTTGACACCTTATTAAGTAGTCATGCTAAAATACACACACAAAGAGATCTTCAAGATTGTCACAAATAAATAATAAGTAAATAAACATTCCCACGCTGCCCTGTCCCCCTCGGGGACTCCAGTCACACAGCAACTGAGCACTTGAGATGGGCTGAGAGTGAAAAGACACACTGGATTTTAGACAATATGAAACAGATTAACGTGACTATCTCATTAATACTTTTATACTGATTATCGATTACATGTTGAAATGACAGTGTTCTAAATATACTGGGATAGATAAATTACTAAAAGTAATTTTATGTTAATTACTAAAATTAATTTTACATTTTACATATGCTACTGGAGATCAGTGGGGAAATAACTCCAGAAAGAAGGAAGAGATGGAGCCAAAGCAAAAACAACACCCAGTTGTGGATGTGACTGGTGATGGAAGTAAAGTCCGATGCAGCAAAGAGCAATATTGCATAGGAACCTGGAATCTTAGGTCCACGAATCGAGGCAAATTGGAACTGGTCAAACAGGAGATGGCAAGAGTGAACATCAACATTTTAGGAATCAGCAAACTAAAATGGACTGGAATGGGTGACTTTAACTCAGATGACATTATATCTACTACTGTGGGCAGGAATCCCTTAGAAGAAATGGAGTAGCCATCATGATGAACAAAAAAGTCCAAAATGCAGTGCTTGGATGCAGTCTCACATTTCCAAGGCAAACCATTCAATATCACAGTAATCCAAATCTGTGCCCCAACCAGTAATGCTGAGGAAGCTGAAGTTGAACAGTTTTATGAAGACCTACAAGACCTTCTAGAACTAAGATGTCATTTTCATTATAAGGGACTGGAATGCAAAAGTAGGAAGTCAAGAAACACCTGGAGTGACAGGCAAATTTGGCCTTGGAGTACAGAATGAAGCAGGGCAAAGGCTAACAGTGTTTTGCCAAGAGAACACACTGGTCATAGCAAACACCCTCTTCCAACAACACAAGAGAAGACTCTACACATGGACATCACCAGATGGCCAACATTGAAATCAAATTGATTATATTCTTTGCAGCCAAAGATGGATAAGATCTATACAGTCAGCAAAAACAAGACCAGGAGCTGACTGTGGCTCAGATCATGAACTCCTTATTGCCAAATTCAGACTTAAATTGAAGAAAGTAGGGGAGAACACTAGACCATTCAGGTATGACCTAATCAAATCCCTCACGATTATACAGTGGAAGTGAGCTGTAGATTCAAGGTATTAGATCTAATGGACAGAGTGCCTGATAAACTACGGAAGGACACTTGTGACATTGTGCAGAAGGCAGGGATCAAGACCATCCCCAGAAAAAGAAAGGCAAATGGTTGTTTGAGGAGGCCTTACAAATAGCTGTGAAAAGAAGAGAAGTGAAAGTCAAAGGAGAAAAGGAAAGATATACCCATTTAAATGCAGAGTTTCAAAGAACAGCAAGAAGAGATAAGAAAGGCTTCCTCAGTGATCAATGCAAAGAAATAAAGGAAAAAAAATAGGATGGGAAAGACGAGAGATCTCTTCAAGAAAATTAGAGATACCAAGGGAACATTTCATGCAAAGATGGGCTCGATAAAGGACAGAAATGGTATGGACCTAACAGAAGCAGAAGATATTAAGAAGACGTGGCAAGAATACACAGAAAAACTGTACAAAAAAGATCTTCATGACCCAGATAATCACAATGGTGTAATCACTCACCTGGAGCCAGACATCCTGGAATGTGAAGTCAAGTGGGCCTTAGAAAGCATCACTACGAACAAAGCTAGTGGAGGTGATGGAATTCCAGTTGAGCTATTTCAAATCCTGAAAGATGATGCTGTGAAAGCGCTGCACTCAATATGCCTGCAAATTTGGAAAACTCAGCAGTGGCCACAGGACTGGAAAAGATCAGTTTTCACTCTAATGCCAAAGAAAGGCAATGCCAAAGAATGCTTAAATTAGCGCGCAATTGCACTCATCTCACACACTAGTAAAGCAATGCTTAAAATTCTCCAAGCAAGGCTTCAACAGTACATGAACCATGAACTTCCAAATGTTCAAGCTGGATTTAGAAAAAGCAAAGGAACCAGAGATCAAATTGCCAACATTCGTTGCGTGAGCAAAAAAGCAAGAGAGTTCTAGAAAAACATCTACTTCTGCTTTGTTGACTATACCAAAGCCTTTGACTGTGTGGATCACAACAAAGTGTGGAAAATTCTGAAAGAGATGGGAATACCAGACCACCTGACCTGCCTCTTGAGAAATCTGTATGCAGGTCAGGAAGCAACAGTTAGAACTGGACATGGAACAACAGACTTGTTCCAAATAGGAAAAAGAATACATCAAGGTTGCATATTGTCACCCTGCTTATTTAATTTAAATGCAGAGTATATCATGCGAAATGCAGGGCTTGTTGACCCACAAGCCAGAATCAAGATTGCTGGGAGAAGTATCAACAACCTCAGATATGCAGATAACACCACCTTTATGGCAGAAAGCAAAGAGGAACTAAAGAGCCTCTTCATAAAGGTTGAAGAAGAGAGTGAAAACGTTGGCTTAAAACTCAACATTCAAAAACTAAAGTCATGGCGTCTGGTCCCACCACTTCATGGCAAATACATGGGGAAAAAGTGAAAACAGGAACAGATTTCACCTTCTTGGGCTCCAAAATAACTGAGGGTGGTGACTGCACCCACAATATTAAAAGGCACTTGCTCCTTGGAAGAAAAGCTATGACAAACCTAGATAGCATGTTAAAAAGCAGAGACACTACTTTGCCAACAAAGGTCCATTTAGTCAAAGCTATGGTTTTCCAATAGTCATGTTTGGATGTGAGAGTTGTACTATAAAGAAAGCTGAATGTCAAAGAATTGATGCTTTTGAATTGCGGTGTTGGAGAAGACTCTTGACAGTCACTTGGACTGCAAGGAGATCCAACCAGTCCATTCTAAAGGAAATCAGTCCTGAATATGCATTGGAAGGACTGATGCTGAAGCTGAAACTCCAACCCTTTGGTCACCTGATGTGAAGAACTGACTCATTTGAAAAGATCCTGATGCTGGGAAAGATTGAAGGCAGGAGGAGAAGGGGGCGACAGAAGATGAGATGGTTGGATGGCATCACTGACTCTTTGGACATGAGTGTGAGCAAGCTGTGGGAGTTGGTGATAGACAGGGAGGCCTGGCATGCTGCAGTCTGTTGGGTCACAAAGAGTTGGATACGACTGAGCGATTGAACTGAACTGACTGAATTTTACATCTTGTTATACTTTTTAAAGAAAAATGAGCACTGAAGAATTGCTGCTCTTGAACTGTCGTGTTGGAGAAGGCTCTTGAGAGTCCCTTGGACTGCAAGGAGATCCAACCAGTCAATCCTAAAGGGAATTAGTCCTGAATATTCTTTGGAAGGACTGATGCTGAAACTCCAATCCTTTGGCCACCTGATGCGAAGAACTGACTCATTGGAAATGACCCTGATGCTGGGAAAGATTGAAGGCAGGAGGAGAAAGGGACAACGGAGGATGAGGTGGTTGGAAGGCATCACTGACTCGATGGGCATAAGTCTGAGTAAGCTCCAGGAGTTGGTGGTGGACAGAGAAGCCTGGCGTGCTGCAGTGCATGGAGTCTTACGAAGAGTCAGTGGACATGACTGAGTGACCGAACTGAACTGAACTGATACTTTTTAAAATGTGAGTACCAGAAATTTTTAGTTTCCATCTGTGGTTCTCACTGCATTTCCAATGGAGAATACTGCTTTAGAATGGGTACTGGCATTTAGAAGCTTCCAATGACAGGAAGGTAAGGTAATAATCATGCTTCGTTTAGAAACACACGGGTAACCCATGACCTGGCATTCCCTCCATCCTTTGTTTGCGGCATTTCAGCGCTGACGCCACAATTCAGGATCATGTCTGTTACTTACACTCGCATGTTTCAACGAAGTCATTCATTACTTTGTGAAATGTCACCAGTGGATTCAGGGGAAAAAACGATCACCAGGACATAAATTCCTAGTTCTTTAAAATGATGTGTGTCACGTTGACAAGCACAAATCTCATTTAGTTTTTTCATTATCTTGGCCATCTCTCAATTTTAGTTGGTGTCTGAATACTTTACCACTTGATCTGGGGGCACAGCCAATTTTCATACTGATGGGCCCTTGAAGTACAGTCTAGAAAAGATAAAGTGACCACACTTGATTACTGCCAAGAAGGCACCTGCCTCCATCCCGTCTGGAGACGCATCATGTAGGGAACATCTCTGCAGAGCCGTGGGGATGGAGCTGGCATCAGAGATGCGCTGAGGATGTCAGCCATTTGTGTGGATCACTAACACTAATGCAGCGAACTCTTGAAATAACTGCACTTTACAGGTGAGAAAGCTGAGGCACAGAGAGGATAAATAACCTCCCAAAGTCACACAGCTGCGGAGTGATTCCAGGCAAGAAGCGTGGAGAAGGCAATGGCAGCCCACTCCAGCATTCTTGCCTGGAGAATCCCATGGACAGAGGAGCCTGGCGGGCTACAATCTAAGGGGTTGCAGAGAGTCAGACACGACTGAGTGACTAAACAGAAACAACAAAAGCACTTATTAGAAGACAGCTTTGGATTAATGTTTCTCACATGCAAGTATTCTGATTTCTCCCAGATGGCATAATCCACGGTACTTCTTGCATTCTCTCCATCGATTTCTCAGCAGCCGGGGGAAGGTGTGAATACATTAGCTGGCTCGGGGACAGATCCCAAACTGGGCAGCACAGGCCTGAGGTGTCCATGAGGGCTTCCTGTTACCTCTAAGAGTCAAATGCCTTTTTGTCTTCTATTGAAATATCTGATTTCTGTGATAGGAAAGCAGTGTGTCTCCCCCAACTTTCTAAGTAAAACTGGGAACCTGAAAGATGATCTGTTTATCCCTTTTCCTCCAGAAATCGCTGGGCTCGGGGTGCCCCCCAGTTTGAGAGCTGAGGCCGCGGGACAGCAGTGACATCATAGTTTGACTTCCTAGTAAGTCGAGCTGAGTCCTGAGTAGGTGTGGCCAGTCTGCTTCTGTTTACTCCACCACGTCCACCCATCACTGGCATCCGGACGCACAGTCTTAGGTGAAGGCAGACCAGACGGTCCAGGACAGCTGCTCTGTGTGGACACAGTGGTCAGGGAAAGTCAGTGCTCACCTGCGCTGGACCCTGAGGCTCCCCAGGGCAGCTCCAAGGAGGAAACAAAAGACCTCTTCCTGAGGTTCTTCCAGACGTCTGACCCTGTGGCTACAAGATGGAGAAGCCCTCCTTCCCCAGACACGTTGTTGTTGCTGTTCATCGCTAAGTCATGTCCAACTCTTTGTGACCCCATGGACTGCAGCACACCAGGCTTCCCTGTCCTCCACCATCTCCCGGAGCTTGCTCAAACTCTTGTCCATCGAGTCGGTGATGCCATCCAACCACCTCATCCTCTGTCTCTCCCTTCTCCTTTTGCCTTCACGCTTTCCCAGCATCAGGGCCCCCAGATATAATGAGTGGTTAAAAACCAATCAAGCTTTAGGTTGATATCGGGCTATTTCTCTGTGGAACAGATGGCTGTGACTCCATTATGGTTCCATCAGAGTGATACAGCCAATGGGAGGCTCAAGCAGCATGTAATGTTCTCTTTTTTAACACCACAAAGAAGAAAGGAGTATTTTCATGCATTTTATGGCATTCTGTATTACATAAGTAATACATGCTCATTGCAAATGGGAAATGAAAGAAACTACATCATTGGAAATAAAAGTGGCCCCTCATCCCAACATCCAGTAATAACCCTTACATTTTCTGATGTTTCCTTCCGTCCTTTATCAGCACGTGTGTGAATGAGGACGTGGGTGCACTGCCTCTCAAAACTGGCATCATCTGGCTCACAGAGGTTGCAATCTGCTTCTAAAAATTAATAAAACAAAAACTTTTTCTTTTGTCTGATTCATCTTCCAAATCACTTCTACTAATGGTTGAAGAGTGCTCATTTTTATTGATACGTGGTAACTGACTTAACCAGTCATTTTAGTCATGGGCAGTTGTGTCAGTGTGTCTCCCCAACTTTCTAAGTAAAACTGGGAACCTGAAAGATGATCTGTTTATCCCTTTTCCTCCAGAAATCGCTGGGCTCGGGGTGCCCCCCAGTTTGAGAGCTGAGGCCTCGGGACAGCAGTGACATCATAGTTTGACTTCCTAGTAAGTCGAGCTGAGTCCTGAGTAGGTGTGGCCAGTCTGCTTCTGTTTACTCCACCACGTCCACCCATCACTGGCATCCGGACGCACAGTCTTAGGTGAAGGCAGACCAGACGGTCCAGGACAGCTGCTCTGTGTGGACACAGTGGTCAGGGAAAGTCAGTGCTCACCTGCGCTGGACCCTGAGGCTCCCCAGGGCAGCTCCAAGGAGGAAACAAAAGACCTCTTCCTGAGGTTCTTCCAGACGTCTGACCCTGTGGCTACAAGATGGAGAAGCCCTCCTTCCCCAGACACGTTGTTGTTGCTGTTCATCGCTAAGTCATGTCCAACTCTTTGTGACCCCATGGACTGCAGCACACCAGGCTTCCCTGTCCTCCACCATCTCCCGGAGCTTGCTCAAACTCTTGTCCATCGAGTCGGTGATGCCATCCAACCACCTCATCCTCTGTCTCTCCCTTCTCCTTTTGCCTTCACGCTTTCCCAGCATCAGGGCCCCCAGATATAATGAGTGGTTAAAAACCAATCAAGCTTTAGGTTGATATCGGGCTATTTCTCTGTGGAACAGATGGCTGTGACTCCATTATGGTTCCATCAGAGTGATACAGCCAATGGGAGGCTCAAGCAGCATGTAATGTTCTCTTTTAACACCACAAAGAAGAAAGGAGTATTTTCATGCATTTTATGGCATTCTGTATTACATAAGTAATACATGCTCATTGCAAATGGGAAATGAAAGAAACTACATCATTGGAAATAAAAGTGGCCCCTCATCCCAACATCCAGTAATAACCCTTACATTTTCTGATGTTTCCTTCCGTCCTTTATCAGCACGTGTGTGAATGAGGACGTGGGTGCACTGCCTCTCAAAACTGGCATCATCTGGCTCACAGAGGTTGCAATCTGCTTCTAAAAATTAATAAAACAAAAACTTTTTCTTTTGTCTGATTCATCTTCCAAATCACTTCTACTAATGGTTGAAGAGTGCTCATTTTTATTGATACGTGGTAACTGACTTAACCAGTCATTTTAGTCATGGGCAGTTGTGTTTTTTTTTCCTTTTGTTGTTATAAATTGACTACATGTTTGTTCTTTATTTAGCTTGCCATACGAGAATCACTGAGTGAAATTATATTAATTAAAAAAAACCTTCCTTGGAGCACAGCTGATTTGCACTGTTGTGTTTCTGGTGCAGTCGGGAAGATTCCCTGGAGGAGGGCGTGGCAGCTCACTCCAGTGCTCTTGCCTGGAGAATCCCATGAACAGAGGAGCCTGGCGGGCTGCAGTCCCTAGGGTCACAGAGAGCTGGACATGACTGAAGTGACTCAGCATGCACATACAGTGAAGTGAGTCAGTACAGACACACAAGGGTCTATGCTGGGCTCCCCACGTTGCTTGGTGGTGAAGACTCTGCCTGCTACGCGGGGGACATGGGCTCAGTCCCTGGGCTGGGAAGATCCCGTGGAGAACGAAAATGCAACTCATTCCAGAGTTCTGGCCTGAAGAAGTCCACGGTCTCTATAGTCCACGGGGTCACAAAGAGTCAGACAGGATTGAGTTTCACATCCAGAATTCTTGCCTGGGAAATCCCACTGACAGAGAAGCCTGGAGAACTCCAGTCCTTGGGGTCTCCAAATAGTCGGACACAATTTAGCGACTAAACAGCAACAATATCCACTCTATCTTTTAGATTCTTCCCCCAAATAGGTCGTTATAAAGTGCTGAATAGAGTGCCCTGTGCTACGCATACATGCATGTGTGTGTGTTAAGTTGCTTCAGTTGTGTCCGACTCTTTGTGACCCTGTGGACTATAGCCTACCAGGCTCCTCTGTCCATGGGATTGTCCAGGCAAGAATACTGGAGTGGGTCGCCATGCCCTCCTCCAGGGGATCTTCCGACCCAGGGATCAAACCCATGTCTCTTTTGTCTCCTACATTGGCAAGTGGGTTCTTTACCACTGCCGCCACCTGGGAAGCCCCCTGTGCTATACAATAGGTCCAAGGGTCCGTCCAGTCAAGGCTATGGTTTTTCCTGTGGTCATGTATGGATGCGAGAGTTGGACTGTGAAGAAAGCTGAGCGCTGAAGAATTGATGCTTTTGAACTGTTGTGTTGGAGAAGACTCTTGAGAGTCCCTTGGACTGCAAGGAGATCCAACCAGTCCATTCTGAAGGAGATCAGCCCTGGGATTTCTTTGGAAGGAATGATGCTAAAGCTGAAACTCCAGTACTTTGGCCACCTCATGTGAAGAATTGACTCATTGGAAAAGACTGATGCTGGGAGGGATTGGGGGCAGGAGGAGAAGGGGACGACAGAGGATGAGATGGCTGGATGGCATCGCTGACTCGATGGACGTGAGTCTGAGTGAACTCCGGGAGTTGGTGATGGACAGGGAGGCCTGGCGTGCTGCGATTCATGGGGTCGAAAAAAGTTGGACACGACTGAGCGACTGAACTGAACTGAACTGAATTATTTATTTTATATATAGTAATGGCACCCCACTCCAGTACTCTTGCCTGGAAAATCCCATGGATGGAGGAGCCTGGTGGGCTGCAGTCCATGGGGTCACTAAGAGTTGAACACGACTGAGCGACTTCACTTTCACTTTTCACTTTCATGCATTGGAGAAGGAAATGGCATCCTACTCCAGTGTTCTTGCCTGGAGAATCCCAGGGACGGGGAGCCTGGTGGGCTGCCGTCTGTGGGGTCGCACAGAGTTGGACACGACTGAAGCGACTTAGCAGCAGCAGCAGCAGCAGTGTGTGTGTATGCCAATCCCGATCTCCCAATTTGTCTCTCCCTGCTTTATCCCCTGGTAACCGTGATTTTGTGTTCTCTACTCTGACTCCACTCTGCTTCGTAAAGAAGTTCGTTTGTACCCTTCCCTTAGAGTCCGCATGTAAGTGATGTCGTGTGGTATCTGTCTTTCTGTGTCTGGCTTACTTCTCTCAGTGTAACAGTCTCCGGGTCTACTCATGTTGCTGCACATGGTATTATTCTGTTCCTTTTTATGGCTGGGTAATAGTCCACTGTACTTATGCACCATATCCTTTTTTGCATTCCTCTGTTGATGGACATCTAGGTTTCTTCCATGTCCTGGCTATTGTAAATAACACTGCAATGAACATTGGGGTACATTGTTCTTTCTGAATTATGGTTTTCTCCGGATTTATGCCCAGGAGTGGGGCCGTTGGGTCATAGGTAGTTCTATTTTTAGTTTTTTAAGGACCCTCCATTCTGTTCTCCTTCGTGGCTGGACCAGTTTACATTCCCACCACCAGTGTAGGAAGGTTCCCTCTTCTCCATATGCATTGCTTATAGATTTTGACCGGTGTCAGGTGCTACCTCATTGAAGTTTTGATTTGCATTTCTCTAATAATTAGTGATGTTGAGCATCTTTTCATGTGCTTTTTGGTAATCTGTAGGTCTTCTTTAGAAAAATGTTTATTTAGATCTTCTGCCGAGTTTTGATTGGGTAATTTTTTATACTGAAGTGCATGACCTATTTGTATATTTTAGAGACTAATCCCATGTCGGTTGTTTTGTTTGCAAATATTTGCTCCCATTCTGAGAGCTATCTTTTTGCTTGATTTATGGTTTCTTTTGCTGTGCAAAAGTTCATAAGTTTAATTAAATTCTATTTATTTAGATTTGTTTTTATTTTCATTACTCTAGGAAGTGTATCAGAAAAGATGTTGCTGTGATTTGTGTCCAAGAGTGTTCTGCCTATGTTTTAAACTAAGGCTTTTAGAGTGTCCAACCTTACATTTAAATATTTAATCAGAAAGAGAAATCAAGGGAACAATCCCACTTACCATCGCAACAAAAAGAATAAGATGCCTCGGAATAAACCTGCCTGAGGAGGCTCTGTTCTTCTTTCTCAAGATTATTTTGGGTATGTGGAGTCTTTTGCATTTCTGTACAAATTTTTAAATTTCTTCTTTTAGTTCTGTGACAAATGCCACTGGTGATTTGACATAGACTGCACTGACCCTGATCTCCATGGTTAGGATGGCCATCTGAACAATATTGATTCTTCCAGCCAAGAGCACAGCAGACCTTTCCACCTGCTTGTGTGTCTTCAGTTTCTTTCATCAGCATCTTACAGCTTTTGGAGTATGGTCTTTCCCTCTTCTTAATTCAGTTGCTCAGTCGCGTCCGACTCTCTGTGACCCCATGGTCTGCAGCACACGAGGCCCCCCTGTATCACCAACTCCTGGAGCTTGCTCACACTCATGTCCATCGAGCTCGTGATGCCATCCAACCATCTCATCCTCTGTCGTCCCCTTCTCCTCCTGCCTTCAACCTTTCCTGGCATCAGGGTCATTTCCAATGAGTCAGCTCTTCACATCAGGTGGCCAAAGGACCAGAGCTTCACCTCCAGCATCAGTCCTTCAGTGAATAGATCATGGTGTATGATCCTTCTACTGTATTGTTGGAGCTGGTTTGCTAGTATTTTGTTGAGGATTTTTACTCTATGTTCATCAGTGATGCTGGCCTGTAATTTGTGTGTGATATCTTTGTTTGCTTTCAGCATCAGGGTAATAATGGCCCCACAGATGAGTTTGGAAATGCTCCTTCCTGTGCAAATTTTTTGGGATAGTTTCAGAAAGACAGGTGTTAGCTCTTCTCTAAGTGTTTGGTAGAATTCACTTGTGAAACCAGGTCCTAGAATTCTGTTGTTGTTCAGTCCTAAGTCATGTCCGAATATCTGCAAACCCGTGAACCGCATCACGCCGGGCTTCCCTGTGCTTCACTGTTTCCTGCAGGTTCCTCACATTCATGTCCATCGAGTCGGTGATGTCATCCAACCATCTCTTCCTCTGTCGTCCTCTTCTCCTCTTGCCTTCAATCTTTCCCAGCATCAGGGTCTTTCCGATGAATCAATTCTTCACATCAAGTGGCCAAAGTATTGGACTTTCAATTTCAGCATCTGTCCTTCCAATGAACATTCAGGACTGATTTCTTTTAGGATTGACTGGTTTGATCTCCTTCTTGTCAAAGAGACTCTCGAGAGTCTTCTCCAGCACCACACTTCAAAAATATCAATTTCTTGGCCCTCAACCTTCTTTACGGTCCAACTCTCACATCCATACGCGACTACTGGAAAAACCATAGCTTTGACTAGATGGACCTCTGTTGGCAAACTAATACCTCTGCTTTTTAATATACTGTCTAGGTTTGTCTTAGCTTTTTGTCCAAGGAGCAAGTGCCTTTAATATCGTGGCTGCAGTCACCAACCTCTGTGATTTTGCAGCCCAAGAAAATGATCTGTCACTGTTTCCACGTTTCCCCCATGTATTTGCCATGAAGTGGTGGGACCAGACACCATGACTTTAGTTTTTTGGATGTTGACTTTTAAGCCAATGTTTCACTCTCTTCTTTTACCTTCATCAAGAGGCTCTTTAGTGAAGAGCCTCTTCACTAATCCTTTTAGGATTTGAAATAGCTGAGCTAGAATTGTAGTAATGATTCCTCTTCACTTTCTGCCATAAGGGTGGTGTCATCTGCATATCTAAGGGTGTTGATATTTCTCCCAGTAATCTTGATTCCAGCTTGTGAGTTATCCAGCCCAGCGTTTCTCATGATGTACTCTGCATTTAAGTTAAATAAGCAGGGTGACAATATGCAACCTTGACGTACTCCTTTCCCAATTTTGAACCAGTCCATTGTTCCATGTCCAGTTCTGACTGTTGCTTCTTGACCTGCGTACAGGATTCTCAGGAGGCAGATAATGTAGTCTGGTATTCCTGTCTCTTTAAGAATTTTCCATTGTTTGCTGTGATCTATACAGTCAAAGGCTATAGCATAGTCAATTGAGCAGAAGTAGATTTTTTTTTTCTGAAATTCCTTTGCTTTTTCTATGATCCAATGGATGTTGGCAATTTGATCTCTGGGTTCTCTGCCTCTCCTAAATCCAACTTGAACATCTGGAAGTTCTTGATTCACATACTGTTAATGTCTAGCTTGTAGGATTGTGAGCATAATTTTGCTAGCATGTGAAATGAGTGCAATTGTATGGTAATTTGAACATTCTTTGGCATTGCCTTTCTTTGGGATTGGAATGAAAACTGACCTTTTCCAGGCCTGGGGCCACTGATGAGTTTTCCAAGTTTGTTGGCATGTTGAGTGCAGCACTTTGACAGCATCAACTTTTAGGATTTGAAATAGCTGAGCTAGAATTGTAGTAATGCTTCCTAAGGCCCACTTGACTTCACACTTAAGGATGTCTGTCTCTAGGTGAGTGACCATCACTGACAGTTGAGGGGGCACAAATATTAAGACACAGAGTGGGCACAAAGTTTACCCAGGTCATTAAGACTTTCTGTACAGTTCTTCTGTGTATTTTTGCCTGCTCTTCTTAATCTCTTCAGCTTCTGTTAGGTCCATACCATTTCTGTCCTTTATTGTGCCCATCTTTGCATGAAATGTTCCCTTGCTGCTGCTGCTAAGTCACTTCAGTTGTGTCTGACCCTGTGCGACCCCATAGACAGCAGCCCAGCAGGCTCCCCCGTCCCTGGGATTCTCCAGGCAAGAACACTGGAGTGGGTTGCCATTTCCTTCTCCAATGCATGAAAGTGAAAAGTGAAAGTGAAGTTGCTCAGTCATGTCCGACTCTTAGTGACCCCATGGACTGAAGCCCACCAGGCTCCTCCATCCATGGGATTTTCCAGGCAAGAGTACTGGAGTGGGGTGCCATTGCCTTCTCCGGAAATGTTCCCTTAGTACCTCCAATGTTCTTGAAGAGATCTCTAGTGTTTCCCATTCTATTGTTCTTTTTTCTATTTCCTTGCATTGTCTACTTAAGAAGCCTCCTCATCTCTCCTTGCTATTCTCCGCTCATGAGTCACCACAATAATTCTGCATTTATGATACCATGTTTTATTTTTGTCCAGTATTTTCCTTTTGCTTTTTCATATTTTCCATTACTGTGATGAAATTCTCTATTTTTCATCCATGTTGCCATCCTTTTCCATTAGACTCATAAATATATGAATCATAGTTATTTCAAAGTCCCTGACTGACAGTTTCAAAATATATCATCTTAGGATCTGATTCTACTGTTTA
This sequence comes from Bos mutus, assembly GCF_027580195.1. NCBI lineage: Eukaryota > Metazoa > Chordata > Mammalia > Artiodactyla > Bovidae > Bos > Bos mutus. The sequence continues at coordinate 1,778,860 of NC_091642.1, read as the reverse complement.
TCTTGTCTGTTGACCATTGCTTTCATTTCCTGCTTTGTGTGTCTTGTAGGCTTTTTGTTCAAAGCCAGACGTCACGTATTTTCACAGGTGGCGCTAGTGGTAAAGAACCTGCCAGCAATGCAGCAGAGACGCGGGTTTGATCCCTGGATTAGAAAGGTCCCCGGAGGAGGGCGTGGGAACCCACTCCAGTATTCTTGCCTGGAGAATCCCATGGACAGAGGAGCCTGGCAGGCCATGGTCCATGGGGTCATGAAGAACTGGACACGACTGAGTGAATCAGCACGCAGATGTCATGAGCAGAACAGCAGAGAATGAAGTAAATAGGATCCCCCTGGAAATGGGCACTCCTATCCTCTGCCAGGGCGTTAGTGAACAAGTGTGTCGCTGGGAGTTGACCTGCTTGAGTGTTTCTGCCACAATCGCCTGCCACGCCCACAGGCCCCTTAACAATGTCTTTTTCTTAGAGTGAGTTCTGGGGTGTCTACATCTTAATATTTGTGCCTCCTCCACTTTCAGTGATCCCCATATTCCTGCGTGACACAAAAGCCACTCTCCGTGCCCGCCCTGCTCCAGGGGCAGATGGCTGCTGCATTCATTAAATGTGAAAGGTTGGCTAAAGGGCAGGAGTCCTTGGCCGGGGTCAGTCTTGGATAACCTTGTTATCTGGCTTCCAATGCAGAGAGTTTCCTAGTGTTTCAGCTTCTTTTATTCTATTTGAGGGATTTTTAAATACTTTGTATCCTCACATTTCTCACTTCTCCTCTTCCCAATTTTACCAACATAATTTGAGGTTATGTATTGAGATTATAGTTATTTTTCTCAGCTTTAGTTTGGGGAGAAAAAACTTGTCAGAATTTTTCACTCACTTTTTAACCAAATTAACAAATATTTACATATATTCTAAATGATTGAAAAAAATTGTTGACAATTACAGATATTTTGGAACCTGTCACCACCCCATTTTTAGCTGTTGCTTTAGGTTAATTTGTCAGTTAGAGGAAACTTAAGAGAAAAAAATAAATTTTTATGATATAAAGTTTTCCAAAATTTTCATACTCTATAAAAAATTCTAAAGGGATAGCATTGTCATGATTTGAAAATTAGAGGAAACAGAGAGTTAACCTGTTTTTTCCCTAAATCTTACTGTTAATTGCTTGACAAAATAGAATGAGTAGGAACAGATTCCAAATCACCATGTAAAACTCGAATAAACAAAACCAGACAGAACATACAAGGCAGAGCAGAAGAACGAAGACAGACTAGAATGAAGCGATAACAAAAGACCACAAGAAACAGGAACATACAAGGCAGAGCAGAAGAACGAAGACAGGCTAGAATGAAGCGATAACAAAAGACCACAAGAAACAGGAACATACAAGGCAGAGCAGAAGAACGAAGATAACAAAAGACGATAAACAGAAAGACGAAGACAGGCTAGAAACAGAACAACAAAAGACCACAAGAAACAGGAACAGAGCAGAAGAAGAACGAAGACAGGCTAGAATAACAAAAAAAGACCACAAGAAACAGGAACATACAAGGCAGAGCAGAAGAAGACAAAAAAAAAGACAGGCTAGAATGAGCAGAAGAAACGAAGACAGGCTAAAAGACCAAAAGACCGAGAAACAGAACATACAAGGCAGAGCAGAAGAACGAAGACAGGCTAGAATGAAGCGATAACAAAAGACCCCGAGAAACAGGAACATACAAGGCAGAGCAGAAGAATGAAGACAGACTAGAATGAAGCAATAACAAAAGACCGCAAGAAACAGGAACAATAACGTGACAGAGAGAATACAAAATCAGGAAGTCAAATATAAGTATGCTGACGTATAATATCGGAGAAGGCAATGGCACCCCACTCCAGTACTCTTGCCTGGAAAATCCCATGGACAGAGGAGCCTGGTGGGCTGCAGTCCATGGGGTCGCACAGAGTCGGACACGACCGAAGCAACTTAGCAGCAGCAGAAGTATAATATAAGTATCCACCTTTAAAAAGCAAAAGCAGAAACTGTGCCTTTAAACAACAGACCTAAACTTAAAACAATTGCAACCGATTCGAATTGCTGTAACGGCAGAAAACAGCACGATAGTTTAAAGCAACTTTCCTCCAACTAAAAAATAAATTAGAAAGGTAAGGAAAACACTGATGAGCAAAATAACCTAGAAATGTGGAATGGCAGCAACATTAATGTGAGACGAAGTAGAGCTTGAGGCGAGAACATTAGAAGAGAAGAAGGCGACCCATCAGTGGCTCGAGGATGTCTCTTCCTTGCTGACACGTACGGATGACTTCTTGTTGGGCATTTATTTCTTTGATCACAAACTTTTCCCCCTCCTAACTCCCTAAGGCTTTCCCCACCAGGGGGTCACATCTCACGCTGCACCCTGATCTGAAGCTGTGTCCTGCAGGCAGCGGCTCTCCACTCATACGCTTCAGCGAGACACAGGGAGCCAGGCCCCCAGTTTGGCCACACTAACACATCTGCCGCGTTAGATTCGTGTTTAAAGGAGTTCAAATCAATATTGATGTGCCATTTGCCTTCTACCTCACACATCACCTTGTCATGACCCCACCTCTGTTTGCTGTCGTAGCTAAGCGTGAAGAAGCCTTTCATGCCATCTTCTGCCACCTGATCCAGACCCCCTTTCCGTGCGACTTCATGCCTCTGCCAGCTCCCTGTTGATTTTTCTTTTATTGCTTTGCTACACCATTCTTTTCTTCTTATTAAGCTAAACCAAGCACTGATTTATACAAAATGTTTACAAGTTCCTGTGCAGAAGCCTTTTCCCAGATCTGCCTTCCTTCTGTATGTTTTGAGTAAATGCATCTTTCTTGAAGCAGAGTAGTTTCCGGGGCTCCACCACATCTCCCATTTTCTCTCCCTCTCTCTAGTCTTCTTTGAAAGTCACAGTCAGTATTTTTTCCCCAGCAAGATATTGGTAGAATCAGGCTCTTTGATCTCAAGCCGAAGGGCAATGCGATACAGACAACTTTTAGGCAAATCTCCAGTTTCCAGCAGAGTGTCATGTCTTGTGTCTTTACTGCGCAGAAGCTGAGTTTATCATTCTCCAGCTTGATATGCTGAGTCTGAGTTGGTGTATTTCTGAATGGCTTAAAAGACTCTGAAGTCCTATTTTTAGACATGAAGAGCAGAAACTCTTCGGAAAGGACCATTTCCATGCTGGTCCTGCTCCCATCTCCAGCTGTGATAAACCTCACATCCTCAGAAGCGATGCAAGTCCATTCCTCCCTGGGATGAAGAGGGCCCCGGTGCTGCATGGGAGAAGGGAGATGCTGGCAGCAGAGACACAGGATGAGGCCGCCCCCCAAGCGCAGAGACCTTCAGAAAGAAGGGCGTGCCTGTGCCGGCCCCGGGCAACCTCACCCTCCTGCATCAACCTCTGAGGCCTAGAGTGCTTCCCAGTGCAGTCCATTCACACCGTGATGAGGGATTATCCCTTAAAAAGCCACTAACCCATTCACTGGAGACTTTGGTTTCTAATACAGTTGGAGCATTGCATACGTTGGTACGCTGGCACACTGGCATTTATTTTTCAGTAAGGACGTGCTGCCTTCTCTTTGTCTGCTCTGCTTCCTGAGGATGGATTCACACTTGCCTGGAGAAACCACGGCTCCAGAGCTGAGGAAGGGTGGAAAACCCCGACACCCCGGAGAGGGCCCAGGACTCAGCAAGTCCTGCCCAATACTAGGATTCCTCTTGCAAGGAGAGGCCCCGCGCTGGGCCACCGCTGCCCCCACGCCACTGCTCCCCTCCCAAGGCTTCTCACCCGATGAAACGTTTGCTAGGGGTTTATGTGACGCTGCCTGCTCCACTCCTGTGCTGGCTCTCCCGCCTCTGGAGATCAAGTTCTCTGATCTCCGTGTGTTTCGGCACATCGTCACCCCGCCCCTCCTGCAGAGACCTTCCCTGATCACCTCCTGAGACTCTCTGCACATGTCTGCAGAGAGCCCCCAGGACCGCAGCACTGGGTGGTCATCTACCGACTGCACGTGCCCTGGGAGAGCGTGCGCCGTGAGGGCATCTTGCAGCGTCCATGCCTACGTCGCCGGCAGGAGAGGAGGCGCCTCCGATGAGTGCAGACGGGAACACGACTGACCTCCACTCTACGCTTCTCAGGGGCCAACGGGCTCTCTTCAGGTCTGCGTCTAACAGCAAATCACCATCTTTATTCTCAATACATCAGTTTAATATATACATAAAAATGAACTCCTTCAAAATACGCATTCAATTTTAGAGGATTTACCCCAATTTGATCAAGTTGTGCCAATATTATATAAGACCCTGTTGTGGTACAGTTACTGCTTAACCAACCACAGACCAGAAGGTGATATCAATGGGATTCTCAGAGGTCACAACATCCCTACCCACCCCAACCTCTAACTCACTTCAACAAACCACATGCTCATTCAGAAAAAGCCACTTCTGAGTTTCCATGAGTAGCTAGGGCATCATGGTCCCTCAGGCTCCCTTGTACAAGGCACTCAATGTGCCTAGAAAAGTACAAGCACTTTGACTAGATCTCTTAGCGTGACAATGAAGCAAAGGGGCTTTGAGGAGACACCTAGGTTTTAAAAAAAAAAAAAAAAAAAAAAGCCACTTCTGAATGTCACAGCATTTGAGCTCATGGTACATTCTGCCATTGTCAAGACTGATCATTACACAAAGGCACTATCTTTCCAAGAAAGGAAAATGCGCTGGACCTGCTAGCCCCGTTTAAAACAAGGCAGGTCTGACTCTCTCCTGGTTCTCCTGGAGTTCTAATAGCACTTCTTTGATGAATTTAAAGTGCATTAATAAAATATATCTATGATCCTAAGGCCATTTACTCTGAACATAATTTATAAGCAGATCAACTTAAGATATCACTTATATAATATATTCATATGTTAATTACATATGAATATACTATATATTATATGATATACCTGCCTCCTGAGAAATCTGTATGCAGGTCAAGAAGCAACAGTTAGAACCAGACATGGAACAACAGACTGGTTCCAAATTGGGAAAGGAGCATGTCAAGGCTGTATATTGTCCCCCTGCTTATCTGCAGAGCACATCATGCGAAATACTGTGATGGATGAAGCACAAGCTGGAATCAAGATTGCCTGGAGAAATGTCAATAACCTCAGATATGCAGATAACACCACCCTTATGGCAGAAAGTGAAGAAGAACTAAAGAGCCTCTTGATGAAAGTGAAAGAGGAGAGTGAAAAAGTTGGGTTAAAACCCAACATTCAGAAAACTAAGATCATGGCATCCGGTCCCATCACTTCAGGGCAAATAGATGGTAAACAGTGTAAACAGTGAGAGGCTTTCTTGGCTCCAAAATCACTGCAGATGGTGACCGCAGCCATGAAATTAAAAGACGCTTGCTCCTTAGAAGAAAAGTTATGACCAACCTACACAGGGTATTAAAAAGCAGAGACATTACTTTGCCAACAAAGGTCCATCTAGTCAAGGCTATGGTTTTTCCAGTGGTCATGTATGATGTGAATTGGACCATAAAGAAAGCTGAGCACTGAAGAATTGAGGCTTTTGAACTGTGGTGTTGGAGAAGACTCTTGAGGGTCCCTTGGGCTGCAAGGAGATCCAACCAATCATCAGTCCTGAATATTCACTGGAAGGACTGATGCTGAAGCTGAAACTCCAATACTTTGGCCACCTGATGTGAAGAACTGACTCATTGGAAAAGACTCTGATGCTGGGAAAGATTGAAGGAGGGAGGAGAAGGGGATGACAGAAGATGAGATGGTTGGATGTCATCACCTACACAATGGACATGAGTTTGAACAAACTCTGGGAGTTGGTGATAGACAGGGAAGCCTGGCATGCTGCAGTCCTTGGGGTCATAAAGAGTTGGACATGACTGACTGACTGAACTGAACTGATATTTATAAATGTATAAATTTATCTAATATAAAACAAAATAATAAATTTATCAATTTATATCAAGTATAAAATTTAAAACAGTAACTTTCCATAACATACCTGAAAATTTACATGTAAAATGTTTTAATGAGGCTATCTGATATTTTCTCACAAATTATAATAACATTGAAACAATAAATCTTTTAACTACCTTCCCACTTTACTTGTTCCCCTTTCTAAGTTCTCAGTCAAGCAGTCAGTAACATATAAACAATCCCCTAAATGTATTCTTTGGTGCTTCCTGGGTAGCTCAAATGGTAAAGAATCTGCCCGCAGTATAGGGGACCTAAGTTTGATCCCTGGGTCAGGAAGACCCCCTGGAGAAGGGCATGGCAACCCACGCTAGTATTCTTGCCTGGAGAATCCCATGGACAGAAATGCATTATTTGGACTAAGGGTCATTTAACACATGTTTTCCAGATTACTAATTTCTAAGAATTCTGAAATGTATCAAGAAATCAAAACTTCCATATATCAGTTCAGAAACTTCCATCTCAAAACAAAAGCGTTTGACTTAGTAAAATAGCTCTGATGACAGATATATTATTCCCCAAAAGATATGTAAGCCATATTACATTCTTATGGTTCATAATTCCAAAAAACAGCCCAAGAATCAAAGGAAGAGACCTGAGAAATGGAAGATGAGGTGGAGTTACTCTACAATCGACCATGTTAGTAAGAAGTGATTATTTTGTTTCATCGTTTAATATAGCTTAGCCAAAAAAGTCAGGGGCTCCCAGGCAGCGCCAGTGGTAAAGAATCTGCCCGCCCACGCAGGAGACGCGGGTGTGATCCCTGCGTCAGGAAAAGCCCCTGGAGGAGGAAATGGCAACTCGCTCCGGTATTATTGCCTGGGAAACTCCATGGACAGAGGAGCCTGCTTAGCTACATGGGGTGACCGGAGTCCACGTCACCATAAGTCCATGGGGTGACAAAGAATCAGACATGACTGTATGACTGAGCACACATTACAAAACGTCAGGAGGTAAAATTTACACGGATATGCTTCAAGTACGAAATATGTGCCACAAAAAGTAAGTAAAAACACCCTGTGATAGAAAAGCTATGATAATTTGCCAGAAGCTCCTTCAACTAAGTAGATATTTAGCATTCCCACAGTATGGGTTTTCTAAGAAAATTCAGGTATAATGCAAATGTCAGTATGATATTCAAGAGTGAGCCGACAGGAGGAAAGGTCACTCAAAGGTTTTGTTCGAACAATGAACTAATTTCACTATTTTTTAAACTGTATGTGCTGATTACTTTGGTGACAGCGTTGATAATGCACTGCTGCTGCTGCTAAGTCGCATCAATTGTGTCTGACTCTGTGTGACCCCATAGACGGCAGCCCAACAGGATCCCCCGTCCCCAGGATTCCCCAGGCAAGAACACTGGAGTGGGTTGCCATTGCCTTCTCTGATAATGCACTAGGAAAGTAAAAGATCCTACTTTCAAGTCCCAAAGAGACGTCTGAAGCCCTGGATACCTGTATATTACATGCTCTCGGATCCTCTCTTGTCACCATCCAATTAGAAAGGAAATGTGACCACCTTAGTGTCAACTAAATGTATGCTCATACGACGCTTGCTCAGACCCTAGTAACTCAGTGATAGATGACAACAGGGACAGAGGCACATTGCAGTCAAGAATCACAGCTTCAGCCCGTGAGAACACACAAATGCAGTAAGGCCCCTCCACAGGCCCCTTCAGCTGCGAACTTCCAAAGATGTGGACGTGAGCGTTCACACATCCAGTCAGGTAGGTCAGCCTGTGTTGGCGTGTGCTGTCACACACATGCGTCCTCTGCAAGTGGCCGCACTTTTGTGGACTTTGCGGCACTGTGCTGGGTAGAGGACAGGAGCACAGTGTCTTTCTTTCAAGCCCAAGATGTCCAGAAGCAACGATAAAAGCAGTGGTGAGGCAACCGGAACGACCGTACTTTTCACGGTACTGTACTGCAAGATTAAAGATGTTTTCTTTACTTTTTCTGTTTTTTTTTTTTTTTAATGTATGATTTGTGTGAAAATATTACAAACCTATTACAGCACAGGGCTATATAGCCCATGGTGTTGGCTGGGTACCTAGGCTAAATTTGTTGGATTTACGAATAAATCAGCCTTATGAATGCACTCTCAGAACTGAACTTGCTCATCTGTAGGGGACTTGCTGGCATTGAGTGTTCTTTCTGACTTATTGATAAGTAGTGCCCAGAGCAAATTAGACTCATGAGGCAGAAGAAGAGGGAGGAAAACAAATACGTCTCCCAAACCAGCAATGAACTTCCCACAGGTACATGTCCTTATTGCTAAATTTTAGAGCCACACACTGAGACAATCTTGGTAGGTAGGAAATTACAAGGAAGATAATGAAATTCTGAAGTCATAAAGTATCCTGTAATGGAAGGTGTTGCAAGATAATTGTGGCATGGGTAACATTTGCTTTTGTAATATGATCATATGTTAAGGTGATTTTTAAAATCAACTTAAAAATTCATAAGATGATTTTATTCTCTTGTTACTATATAGGTTTATTATATCATCTTTCAACCGGAGATTATTTCATGGGAGTCTGTTCCAGGACAAATGTTCTCTCAGGTCACTAGACTCCAAAGATAGAACCGAATCCGTCTCCCAAGCAGCACACTTTTATAGACCATAGCCAGTATCACCCACACCCCTCCAAATCTTATGTGTGTCTGTGTCCTGTGGACCACAGAGCTGTGAACCTTTTCCTACATAAGAAACACGTTTAAAAAGAGTTGCCTGATCAATTAGGGCCCCTCTTAAGAGCTATCCACAGAGGATTTGGTCCCATTCTAAAAACAGAGCACCAAAAACGTGATTCTGTGCAAATTGTTTCAGCCATCTCTTCACCTTAAAACAGATTCCATTCTCCAAAAATACAGTGAATAATCAAACCCAAACTCAATTTCTTTATGAAAAGGAATCCTGACCACAGAAAAGGGATTATATTTTCCTGGAAGAATTATGTCATTAAATGACAGAGATAGTTTTCATACCTAGAACTAGTCTGTAGCTAAAGCTAGCAAACAAACGCAAAACCAACCGCACGCTGTCACTGCCGTTTGGGCACCAACCTGGCAGGGGCTGAGGAGCTATCAGCACTGTGGGCAGAGGCCTGGAGGCGGGAGCTGGTCTGGACAGAGACACGGCTACTTGGTTTGTCAACAGCTGAGGCTTTTGGGGCCCATGAAACAATCTTGATTCCTCAGGATATATCCACGTTGAGTCCAGAGCCAAGGAATTATTTAAAAAGATCTGTCCAAAGAGAAAGCAAGCATAACATGGAAGACCATGAAGGCTGTAAAATGCTTATCCTGTCTAACGCTGAATCCTGAAGATTCTATGGGTGGGACTCTTCAGGAGCACTCTTGATGCTTGGGGTTTTGGCATCAGTCACTTTCTGGGCCTGGTCTTCGGCTATTCACTTGGTCAGTTCATTCCAGCAGCCAGTTAACAGATGAGCGAGTCGCCTCAGGAGGCGAGCAGCATGTGGGGAAACAAGCCACATACTGCTTTCCCTTGGTTTTCAAGTAAACAAAGTGTGGCCAGTATATGTGAATTCAAAAGTCAGGATAAACCATGAGAAAGATGAGCACTCAAAGCGGTAGTGGCAAGGAAAATGCTTTTCAAATGTATTTTCGAGTTATATAATGTTTAAGGCTAGATTCTGATCAATGGGTACAAATTTAAAAACCGAAAAATTCAAAAGGTAGATTCTGATTCAGAAGTAGAACTTTTCTGTTTTTCCATGGAATCCAAATATTTTAAGCTAAAACAAAATCCCCCACCATCACCATCTACTGGTGCTTTTGAACAGGCCAGTCTTATTCTGAAAAGGTTTCTCTCTAGAGCTAATGGTGGATCTACTGCAATAAGAAACTAGAAATATACCATAGTTTTTGTCGTAGGAATACCCAACAACTTAGTAACAAGTAGCCCATCTGTCCAATGAAACCAACTGAATTTTTACCTTACAGTTAGGGATCCTTTTGTCTATCCAGCTTTTCCCAACAGGAAGTGGAAGAGCAGATGTGCAGACATGTGGGAAAATGGGCACCAGTTCCACAGAGGAAGAGGGGGAAAGTCCAATCGATGGGGAATGACCACCAAACAGCCACTGGAACCCAAGGAAAGAGAAGGGCATGCTCATTAGCCTGTATCAGTCGACTCTACTTCGTACCAAAAGATGCTGGGGTAGCTGCTTTAAAAGGGAATTTTAAAATGCATGTATTTGGTTATGAGAAAAATTTCCTCTTTCCAGTCCCCAAACCCCACAAATATTCAAAAATTCTAAAAATTTATAAAAGTTTCTGTATCTGAATCATCACAATGCATTGACAACACCGCATCCTTTAACATTAGGAAAGAACTTCTAAAGCACAAAACCACAAGAGCATGGTAAGAAATGAATTTCTGCCCTGAGAACAAGACAAACCATAGTGGAAAGGGGACATGCTGGGTATTCCTTTTATAATTCTTGAATTTTCTTCATAAGCAAGCAGAGAGCTATATTTTATTATATTCTTTTCCATACAACATCTCATATTAGTTATACCCATCACCTTAAAAGCAGGGACTGGCAATATTTTCAAAATAAGAGGTTAAGATTCAAAGTTTTCCAAGGTCCACAAATGCAAATAGATTCCAAGGCAAAGAAAATGTGAGTGAGATCATCACGTAACTCAAAGTCCCGAGGCACAGAATAAGGCAGCAAACGTCGAAAGGGGACAGACGGTTTAGGAGAAAGTCTCTCTAATTCAATTAACTGAATCGTTATCAGTGGAGAATAGGTTCATTGTTCAATGATATGGAATGCTTCAATATGCATTTGTTTTAAAATCATAAAAGCATTTTTGAATTTCCTGTTATGTGAAAATGTTCTTCTAAGATAAATACTGTTTTTAACAGAAAATATGCAGCACACAATATTTTAAAGATTAATATTGTTTGGGAGAGGTTTTGTGTTTTAAATTTACACAAGAAAAAAAATGCAGTTTTCTATACAGGAAAAAAAAAATTGTAGTTCCTTGACATTATATACCTCTAGTGGTAGTACTGGGATATCACAACCCCTTCAAAATAGCAAAAAAAAAAAAAAAAAGAAAGAAAGAAAGAAAAAAGAAAAAAAGAAAGAAAGAAAAGGAAAAACTACCAATGCTTATTAAAATATATATATATACAACATGAACATGACTGCATCACACGTCAAAACACCATATCCATTACCACATATGTGATGTATCATTATATCCAAAGACCAATTTAGGAAGAGTTAACCACATCTTTTAGAAAAGCTTACAATAGAATGTTGGAATTAAATTAATGATGTTGTGTATTCTGTCATCCACTCATTTGAATATGCTATGGATGATAATCAATGGAATAAAATACACATTATTCCCTGATTTAAATCCATCTGCATAGTTAGATAGCACACAATGGATCTTGCCAAAACCAGCTTGTCCTAGTCCGTTGCACCATTAATCAAAGGTACAGTCACTTTCTCTTTTTAATTCCAGGTTTGCAACGCCAAACTCCTCTAAAGTGCAATATGACAATAGCTAATCTAGTGGACTCGGGCAGGCTAGGGTGGGAGTGGAAATCACCCAGTAGCGTTTCTCAGTATTAAAGCCAGGGTTTTCCTGCAGGCTTCCACCGGTTTGAATTTTCTTAAGCATTGTCCTGAGTCTATTTTCAAATGGAAAAAAAAAACACTAGATCAGAATCAGAAATAGCTATTGATTCCCAGCTTGGTTTTCAAGCCTGGCAGAGGCTGTAAAAGTATTAACTTCTATCCGCTAAGTCGGCCACAGTCCGCAGAGGCAGCGCTGGGCTTTCGAGGCGCCGACTTCAGCACCGCGCTTTGGACAGCGACCCCGGCAGGGGCCAAAGTTGGGGCGGGCAGTCCCGACTCTGGTTTTGAGGCGCGGGTCTCCAAACTGCCCAGCGAGAGACCGGGGAGAAAGACTTGCAAAAGCTGCCAGAGGCGGAACGGGACGTCGGAGCGTGAACTTTGTTGTCCATGCATGGCTGCCAGGCTGCGCCCTGATGAGCTGGGGGCCCGAGGACCACTGCGGGAGGAGGGAGTGCGCGCCAAGGGGCCGGGGCCGCCGGAGTGGGGGCAAGGGCGGCGCCCAGGGGCAGGGGGACGCCGGCCACCCCGAGCCCGGGTAGGGGCCGGGGACGCGTTACCTGCCCGTTGAGCACGGGGTAGCGGTGCGCGGCGGCGGCGGCGGCGGCGTGGTCTGGCGCAGAGGGCAGCGGCAGGAGCGGCAACAGGGGCTCGCCAGGAGCTTGCCAGGCGGGCAGCCCCGGGAGAAGCGGGCCGGCGGGGGGCTGCGCCGAGGCGAGCAGCACGGGCGGGGGCGCGACCCCCGCGCCCAGCCGGAGCAGCCCGGCCGAGCCGGGCACCATCCAAACCCAGGGCGGCGGCGGCGGCGGCGGGTCTGCATTCATCGGCCAGAGGAGAGGCTGCCGCCGGCGGGGCTGGTGCTGCAGCTGCCGCCGCCGCCGCTGGAGCCTGGCGCCCACCAGCATCCTACATCCCGGCGCGGGCGGCGGCGGCGGGGGCGGCGGGCGCCCGAGGTGCTGGCCGGCGGCGGCGCGGGCTCCGGAGCCAACTCACTTGGTTCCGCGGCGCGGCCGCTCGCTCCGCCCCTGCCCCGCGCGGGGAGCCCCTCCTCCCGCCCGCCGCCCTCCTCTCCGAGCGCGTTCGCCCCGCGCCGCCGCCGCCCCCAGGCCCCGGGCCGGGCTCGCAGCGTCTCCGGATCCCGGGCTCCGGCCGGCGCGCGCCCCTGAACCCCTGAGGCCGGCGGCGGGAGAGGGGAATAGGGGGCGGGGAGAGGGCGGGGGCGCGGGGCGCTGAGGGCGCGCCTGGCCGGGATCCCGCGGATCGCGCCCAGGGCTCAGATGTGGTCACCGGAGGCCTCCGGCTCTCGCGGACGGAGCGCACGCAGGGAAGGCACGCACGGCTCGGCCCGGAGCCGGGGTCCACCAGCAGCAGCGAGCGGAGGCCAAGGTGGCGGCGCTGGAGCCTGGCACGTCCCGCCGCCGGGCGGGGCTGGGGGCGCTGGCGCGGACCGCTCTCTGCCTGGTTTTATCGGGGTCAACCGCGGAGGGCCCCGAGGGGACGCTGGCTGCAGCCTCCGAAGCCGAGCGGGCACCAGTTTCCACCCGGGGCGGGTAGATGACACTCCCTCTTTGGAGAATCTGCCAAACACTTTCCTAGGCCCTCAGCGCGCCCTCCGCCCGATGGCCCCTACCCCGCGCCTCAGCACCCAGGTGCCGCTCTCCGGGCAGGTCGCCTCCGGGCCTTTGCACAGGACGTCCGGTGGTCGCTGGGATTGCCCGTTGTGAGCGGGCCCTGGACTGTACTGGATCCAGAATTGTGCGGCTCCTTTCCCCACCGCACGCGGCCTCCGCAGTGCAGCCCTGCGCTGCTTGGGGCCAAGGACCACCACCCCTCCTGCGGGGACCCTCTCTCGGCCTGCACCGCGGAGCCTGGCTTGGCGCTGGTCACACGCAGTTGCCGCCAGGCGGCGCGCGCCCCTGCTGACCTCCGTCCTGCTGCAGACCCGAGTCCCGCGCGGTCTCTCCCTGGGATGCCGGCCCTGAGACCCAGCCCAGCTCTGGGCAGCTCGCACAGATAGCTGGATGGAGACTTCCATGTGCTAATGAACTCCTTAGGGCGCCGGAGAAACCTCAGCGCAGCCACAGCGCAAGCCCAGTGCTTCTCAGGAGCATCTGGTGAAGGGCTTTCCTGCCGCCTGAAGCAGAGGGAGGTATTATGAAGTATGCTTTTCAGAGCTGGCATGAAGGGTCCACCCTGACCTGAGCAGGAGCGCATGCACCCACCCAGGTACACCCGCGGGCACACCTGAGACTCCAAACACCAGCAGTCCTCACCTCCAGGCGGGTCCCAGACCCCCCTCCTGAGATAAGCTGACCCCGCAGAGTGCTTTCCATTTGCTTCCAGGGTGGTTTCCTCATTCTCCTAATTTGCTTAATTTCCTCCTGGCCTGGCATGGTTTCTTTTCCATCAGGGCATATGCTAATTTACATAGCTGGCATTTCCATGTTTTCCTCCATGAGAACCATTTTTCTTTTCTTTCTTTTTTTTTTTTTTTTTTGAGAATCATTTTTCAATTAGCAAGTTGATTTCTTTCTTTGATGCAAAAAGCCTGGCAAGATTTTGTTTTTTCTCACCTACCATCAGAAAGCTCTGCAGATTAGGAGCCTGTTACTATTCAGTGTAAGCCTTTAATTCATGCGCACCCCTGGTAGGTGTCTTGATCTTGGCGGCCACAGCCCGGCTAAGGAATTGGGCCTGGCGACTTGGGGCAGGCCAATATGGACCCCTTGAAGGGTCCTGTTTGAATAGGAGTTACCCACCTTTTCTCCACTGTTGGGAGGCTGGCAGTGCCCAGATTGCGTGCTGCTCTCAGCAAAAGAAAAAAGCACATGCACAGACCCCACGCTTCCGGGAAGCAGGCCTTAGCCGTGATCTGGGGATGCTTCAGCAGGTACTCTGGGGGGAGTGCCACCCCTTCCCATGCAGCCCTGTCTTTGGAGTGGTTCTGCTAAAGTTAGCTTTTGTCAACTGGTGATATTTATTCCCTCCCTGGCTTTTTGGTGCCTTGAGCACAGGATGCCTTGGGCAGCTGCTCGGCTCTGAGCAAGAGCTGGGGAATCACAAGTAAGTTCACTCAAAGGACCTCAAAGTAGCCCAAACTCCTCTGCTGCTTCCTGCCATGGGCTTGACTGTATTCGTTTATCACAGCGCTCGAGCCCCTTTCCCTCCATACTGTGTGCTGGGTTCTGGGGACACAGCAGAGGACAACACGGGTGCAGAGCGATTTGCACGAATTCGTTAATTAATTGATATGACAAGGGGCCAGGAGATGGGCTTATCCCCTACTTCCGGCTCCTGTTTCAATCACATTCATCTCAACGTTTTCCCTACACCACCCCCACTCAACCCAGGAACAACCAGACACCCTCGTGGACAGGAGAACCCTCCCCACCCCCCAACGCTCTCATTCCAAGGGGTATTTAAGAGGACTCTTGTAAAGCAGGGAGCCCTGTTCTCCTTCAGGACCGGAAATCACCACCCGTCTGTGAGCGAAGGCTCTGTGTCAGGTAAAAGTGAAAAAAGCGAAAGTGTTAGTTGTCCCATCATGTCTGACTCTTTGTGACCCCATGGACTGTAGCCCACCAGCCTCCTCTGTCCATGGGATTCTCCAGGCAAGAATACTGTAGTGGGTAGCCTTTTCCTTCTCAAGGGGATCATCCCAATCCAGGGATCAAACCTAGGTCCCCTGCATTGCAGGTGGATTCTTTACCTTCTGAGCGACCAGTGAAGTCCTGGTGCTCAGGTGGAGGCCAGGTAGACCTGTGCACCCCTGTCAGTGACCCAGGGGGTCAGCCCTGGGCTAGCACCCCATAAACTCAGGCCCTATTTCTCCCTGTAAAAATCATTGAGAAATTCTCCTCATAAAGGGTTTTACACACAGTCTAGTCTCAAGTTCTCCTAACCAATAAAAGCAAGCTTCAGTCTGTCTGTATTATTCAGGCAGAACCAGCAGAAATTTCCAGCTAATCTGTGACAGACTGAAGAAAGGAGATCCATGCCATGAGAAACGTGTGAATTAGCCTCATATGCTAATAAGTTCTGAATTGCTTATTACCTTGCAGGGGAAAAAAACAGTTGAGTGTTAGGGAGAAATCAGTGGAGTAAGATTTTGCAGCTTGTAGAATGATTTATTTTCAAGTTTTTAAAAAATCTTTTTCTAAGTAGAATATAATAGACCTCCCCCGACTCCTCGCAAAAGAGAGAGACAGAAATATGAAGGTGCTTTCTCCAGGCCTGCGGAGTTAAAAATAACCCTCAGGGGGAAGGGGTGGAGGGGAGGGTGGAGAACTGAGTTGTCACCTTGCAGCACCCTGCCCCACCCACCTGCTCACACTGCCAGAACATCTTTCCAAAACAAATGCTCATCCTGCCAGGTCCTTCCCTGCTGAAGGCTCGTCAGCTGTGATGTGACGAGGCCCGGGATGGAAGCCACGAACGTGAGCCACCATCTCAGGGGCTGGCATCTTCAGGACGATTGGTGGTTTGATACCTGGCCCAGTGCGGGTGAGAAGGGGCTGGTGGAAGAGTACTTTTCCTACCTTCTGCTCGACTCAGGAGTCTGACTCGAGCATCTTTTCCCGGGACGAGCACCCAAGAGGAAAGGCTGCTCTGGGCAGGACGGCTTGGGAGGCTCACACCTGCAGTGGGAGCAGGGGGTGGGGCAGGGTGCGCCAAGGTGACAGCTCAGTTCTCCACCTCCCCTCCACCCCTTCCCCCTGAGGATTAGTTTTAACTCTGCAGGCCTGGAGAAAGCACCTTCATATTTCTGTCTCTCTCTCTTTTGCGAGGAGTGGGGGGAGGTCTATTATATTTTACCTAGAGAAAGATTTTTTAAAACTTGAAGATAAATCATTCTACCTGGAAAGATCCACCTGGGATCTGTTGTGATTGTAAGCTCCAGTCTGGGGTCAGGAACAAAGCCTTGGCTGGAGACACAGAACTTGAGTTAGCAGAAGAGTGGAGAGGGGCGGCTGTCTTCGGCCTCTGAGACAGGATGTGTGGATGGGGTCACCCCAGGCGAGCACAGAGTAGGAGAGGCCGCCGCCAGGGGCCAGAGATGGAGATGGTGCTCTCTGGGAAACACAGAGGAAGACCAAAGGCAGGCGGGGGCGCAGAGCCACCTGGACGGGCATGAGTGTGCTTGCTTGTTAAAGGGTTTTATCACTGCTTTTTATTATAAATGTGGTACTGCAGACTATCTGGAAAATACGGAAAAGCATCATGAATCAAACCCACATGGGGAAAAAGGAAAATGAACCTTCTGTTGACCTCCCTCCGCAGTGTGTTTTTTTCTACTCATCTCTATCGTAATTATGTCCATTATACACAGTGCATCTTATTACATTTTATGTCAAATTGCATCTTGTAACAAATAATTCAAACCTTATTTTTCACTCAGCATTGCAGCATGAAGTGTTCCCCACATTGTTGGAAATCCCTAGAGGAACCCCGTTATCCACAGCAGAGCAGACAGCCGGTGGAGGACGAGCAGGAGTGGAGGGGAGTCTGCCCGACAGGGGTGGGTCAGCAGTGCACCCCACTCAGCGGCCTGTCCATTTTGTAGTTATAAAGAACTGCCCATCTACCCACCTAACTTCCTACCCAAAGACTGGGGTGCATAGATGCTGTGTGGGGCACGTGAGCCCTTGAAATCAGTCACCTCCCCAGTGGATATTTGAGATTTTACTCCCAGGATGCCCAGGACAAGGCAGACCCCGCCCCCTGCAGCTCCCCCGTACCCTCAGCTGCTACCTTCTGCAGCCATTCTGAAGTCCACACTGATCCCCAGTCAGCTCAGTGGGGCCTGGACAGCAGGAGCCATGCACTGTCCTCCCCTTCCTCCACCATACCTAGTAAGAAGCTCCCAGTGTCCAGGGACTAGACCAGAGGATTCCTCATGCTAGAGTGAAGTCCAGCCCAGGTCACTGCTGAGCCCCCAGCAGGTGCAAAGACAGGTCAGCGATGTGACCCTGTTCCGTCCAACCGACAATCACGCAGCCGGGTCCTGCCTGAGGGCGCTCAGCCAGGAGGAGTGGAGAGGCGAGGGGCCAGCCAGGCCCCGGGAGGTGTCCAGCCAGAGAGGCGACTTCCTGGGACCCAGGCCACGGCAGCCTGGGCCCTGGGCTCTAGAGATTGACCGTAAGGGAGAAAGATGGCCCCTGCGAAGCTTAGAGTCCAAGGGGTGGTGCCAACATGACAGCACCAAACAGGCAGCCACAACAACACGTGACCCGTGCTCATCCTAGGTGGCCGGCCGGAGAGCCAACGGGGGCAAGGGGGCGGGCCCAGCATCCTCCCCGAGGCCCCGCCCCCCTTTGGCCCAGCATCCTGCCTGAGTCCCACCCCCCACCCCCCACGTCTCAGCATCCTCCCCGAGGCCCCGCCCCCCCGGCCCAGCATCCTCCCCGAGGCCCCGCCCCCCCGGCCCAGCATCCTCCCCGAGGCCCCGCCCCCCCGGCCCAGCATCCTCCCCGAGGCCCCGCCCCCCGGCCCAGCATCCTCCCCGAGGCCCCGCCCCAGCCTCCGCCCCAGCCCTGCCTTGCTTCTCCTTAGCCTGGGTGCACACGACAAGGGATGGCAGCCAGAGACCGAGGGACCAGCTGGGTGCTCACAGGCTCCCAGGGGCGGTGGGGGTCCTGCTGCCCCGCCCCCCCGGCCCCTTCCTATGCCCTTTCCTGTCCACGGCAGTCTGCTGACCTCCGCTGCGGGCGGGGGCTTTCACCCTATCAGAATATGTCTTATGGACACTTAGAAAGGAGGGACCGATGGCAGTTGGCGAGGTGCCGTCTCACAGGCCACACGTTGCATCAGCTTCTCGGCACTCACATCGCCTGGTGTGATTTACAAGGTCTGGGGACTCGAAATCTTCACGTTTTCTCTACAGGCCGGACGACTAGGAAGCCATCTTAACACGTGCTAAGTGGGCCTTTCGCCGGTCAGAAAACGCCCAGACTTCCTCTTTGGACACACACGTTTGTGCTTGGGTATAGTTGCATTTTGTTCCGTCAAAGCTTGCCGACCCCACCTCAGACGAAGCCAGCGTGTTAACCCCGCTCCAACCTGTCCGACACTGAGCGCTCGTCCCCGGCTTTCTTAATGAGGGAAGTCCCATCACCCGTGTCCCCATGGGGAGCGCCCTGGCCATCCTTCAGCTTAATGACACTGTGGCCGGGCCTCACGCTGGCTCGTAAGAGGGGCCAGGAGTGGAAGACGTGTTACAGCAGCCCGGCTAATTGGGAGTAGTTCAGGAGGAGAAGCAGCTTGGTGGGAACTGGGGAAGAATATAGATTATCAAGAGCGTTCCTAACGCAGTCTAACTGTTTGGGGGCATTGTCCAGAGCACCAGGTGACGGGAGGTCGGGGAAGCCCCGCTGGACTGGCCTGGGCCAGGGCAGGTGAGAGGCCCCAGCAATTAGCGTCTGGAAAGCATTCACCTCCCTCCACAGGCTAATCCGCCTCTTCGGTGCAAGGCTTGGCTTGGCAGTTCCAGCCAGGGTCAAACGAGCACTGAGTCCACAGCATGGGCCTGCGTCCAGCACACAGCCAGGGCTGTTTCCCTAGAGGCTCCAAAAGAGCAAGATTCCTGGGCGGAGGACCCTCCATGGTGTTCCCAGCAGCAGAGCTGGCCAGAATGCTGAGCATCACGATGCCCTTCCCCATCTATGAGCAGTGACCCTGGTGCCCGGGTGCCAAGCCCCCCACACAGGCTCGCCAGGCCAGCTGCCAGCGGGCCAAGCACCTCCTGACGCAGGCTGTGGTGGGAGCCCAGTGCTGGGGCTCAGAGTGCTGAGAGGGGTGGACATGGGGTCCTTCACAGACCAGGGCTCAGGCCAGGATGACGCGTCCGGCCTTGACCTCATACATGCCTTGACCCCACTTCCCTTCCCGTTGGCAGGGTGTGAAACAGCTGTTCTCCAAAGTCTTTGATTTCACCAAGCAGCTGGTCTTCCAGAGAGGTGACAGTCTGAACACAGTGGTCATCATCCTTCAAACCCCGATTCTCTGACCTCAACAGTGAGTTGTATCCCAACAGGAAAAAAGGAGGAGACGTTTAAATGCTCTCTGTAATTCTCACCTTGATAAAATATTCTTAGGGTAAGGGAAAAAAAAGTTCACAGAAGATGGTCTGTGTTTTTTCTTCCCTGAACTGTTAACTTAAATAATTCTGTGAATTCAGCAAATTCTGCCACTTAACCTTTTCTCTGACTCTTCCAACTTATTAATAAATAGAGTGAAATAGACTTGCTCTGGGACCAGTCTCTGGGGCGTCCAACTTCTGACCTTTTTCTCTGTTCAGAATCAGACAGGGCAGGAGTTTTGATTATTTAAGGAGCTAAGTAGTGAGTCATGAGCTAAGACAAAACAACTCTGAGGGAGGGCCGGAGCAAACACCCCGGCCCCAAAGCTGTTTCCGGAGAGAGTGCCGTCCCCCACACCAGGTGCAGGCTCATCTGCTCCAGAAGCAAGCCCAGGCTGGGGAGCCCAGCTCCGTCTGGACACTGCTGCCACCTCGGCTCCGTGTGAGAGGAGACCCTACCTCACATGGGCAGCGGCAGGGCTGCAGGAGCCCAGGAACTGTGTTTCCACTGGGGACACCGCCCCCTGCTGCCCCGGGCGCCCGAGGGCCCTCCAGCGGGCCTGGCTTCCTGGTCCCTGGACACCCCAGGCTCTTTGTCCTATCAGCAAGACCCAGATGAATTACAGAGGGCCAGACCAGTTTGGGGAGGAGAGAGGGTGCCCACAGGGCTGCCACCCCGAAAAGTCCTGCCCTGCGGGACCCAGATCCACCCTGAGCCTGCTGTGCCCCGCCCCGCAGGTCCAGCCCGTTGCGTGGTTCTGAGTGCAGCGCCCCTTCTCCCATGCTCCCTCCCCGCTCCCGCTCTCTCTTTCTCCATCTGAATCTGTGAAAGTCAGTATTCCCCCTGAAGTGGAGCCTGGCTGCATGGGTAGGGCTGGGAAGAGTGGAGCAGCATCTCCCTGGGCCAGCACTGTGACCCTGCCGAGCACCAGCGGCGCAACTCAGACCCAGCTTCCGGAGCAAGTCGGGTCCACCAGCCTTCAGGCAGAAGCGCCCTCAGCCCTGCAGCAGCATCGCCTCCTCTGGTTCTGATAGTGCAGTCGTGTACCGCCGGGGTGTGGGGCCACACGGGGTCTCATCGCCTTCTCAGGTCGTAACAGTGCAGTCGTGGGGTGCCTCGGTGTGGGGCTCCTCTGACCATCGAGGGTACTAGCCTGACTGGGTGTACAGGCCAGCCCAGCGCCAGGGTCTGAGACTAGGAGCAGATCTGAGCCCGGGCAGCCTGCTCCCCAGGACGCCAGCTCCTCTCTGCCTGTCGAAGCCCCTCCCTGCCCTTTCCCTGTTTCTCCTCCCACACAGTCTTCCTCCAAGCCCTAGCTCTGGTCCCACTTCTCCACCTGGCGCTGGAAGGCACCCCTGGGTCCTTGGCCCTCAGGGCCTGTCCAAGGCCACCCCCGCCCCCCCTTGTCCTCCTGCTTCAGGTGGAGCAGCTTCAGGTGCCCCGGGGTGTGCCGGAGACCCCCTGGGGGTGGGGAGGACCCAGAGCACTCCAGGGGGTCCACAGCCATGAGGACACCCCCTGCCCTCTGCCCAAAGAGTCTCTGGCTCTAGACAGCGTGCATGGTGTTCATGGAAGCAGGAACATAACAGACGGGCAGTCTTCCACACACAGGTCAAATGACTTGTGTTTTCAACACGGTTTCTAGGACGAAACATTTAGACAAAAGTACGGGCCTTCCCAGGTGGCTCTAGTGGTAAAGAACCCACCTGCCAATAGAGGAGACATGAGAGATGCAGGTTCAATCCCTGGGTGGGGAAGATCCCCTGGAGGAGGGCATGCAGTCCACTCCAGTACTCTTACCTGGAGAAGCCCATGGACAGAGGAGCCTGGCGGGCTACAGTCCACGGGGTCGCAAAGAGTCGGACACGACTGAGTGACTTAGCAGTAGCACGAGCACGTGATTATAGCTTAAAACAAAAAACAAAGAAACAACAGGGCTGATTCGGGAATAAATGAAAGGTAGAGGGATTGCTAGAAACACGATGAAACTGAAGGCACCACCTGAGCTACACACTTGCCGTCCACGGAGCCAAGGCTTCTGCCTTCTCGTGCTGCCGCCAGGGAGAGCAGACTGCCCGAGAGGCCAGGCAGGGCTGGGAACCAGGAGGACTCTCCTGCAAAGGAGATGGTCAGAAACCTGCTGGCCGAGCAACGGACTCCAGCTGGCTGGTGGGGAATGCATCTTTGGGTAATTTATAACCACCAACTGTCCCACATGGGGAAAACATAGTCAAAGCGGTCCCTGATGGGAGGTGGCCCCAGGCAGTAAGGAACACAAACCCTCTTGAAGAAGACATAGTAAAGGCCCAGAGACACGACATAGAAGAAGATTGAAAGGGCCATTGCCAAGCAAGACATACAGGAGGAAAGAGGGACGGAGGTCTGCAGAAAAAAGATTAAAATAGAAGCATCCCACCCCAAAAGAAGGAGAGTGTTAGAATGACAGGACATGGAGTATGAAATAGGTGTGGTTGACATTTAAATATTTCAGTGTATGTTTTTAAAAATATTTTAAAGCAGTGTACTAAAATTCCTCTAAAAAAGTAAGAGATTATAAAAGGCAAGTAGATGAATTTGTAAGTTGATTTAATAAACCTTTTAGAGAAGGAAAAACACAGTGTTTGAGGTTTAAAACACAATTTGTGGATTGAAAAGCAGATTAGACAGAGCTGAAGAGATAAATGAATGAGATAGAGGAAGCATCACCCAGAAACACCACGGGGGGAGTCACCGGCCGAGGTAAAAGTGGGAAGAACCAGGAAGAGGAAAACAAAATGGCTAATGTGCGTCCAGGAAGAGTTCCAGGAGGTGAAGAAAGGAAAAAAGAAACGAGGAGAGACGATACTCAGAGATGATTGCCAAACCTTTTCCAGAATGTACGGAAGTGACAAGTCCCCAGTTTCTGGACTTGTGGCAGGCCCCAGCAGGTCCCCTGTGTGCTCGGGAGGAGACCAGTGTGTGTGGTCACCATCGAGGAAGCCCAGGGACAAACTCTGAGGGGCTCGTGGAAGCCAGTGTTCATGGCACCAGGATGGATGGAGCAGTTTCTGGAGTGATGGTGCAGAGGGCAGAATACAGAGGCCCGGGCTGGTCCAGACACACAGGTCCCGAGGGCCACGTACTGCAAGGCACAACAGCATTGCCACCTTTCCCTCCTTTTGAGAGATGAGGAATTGGCCAGGGATGGTGCACTTGGCAATAACTAACAGAGATAAGACTCCTGCACCTGAGCAGAAAGAGACGGTGTGTCCCAAGGACCAAGCATCTTCATGCATGCTGATTGGAGAATAAACCTACCTCTCTGTCCATTCTGAATCTTGATGGATAAATCACGATACCTCAAGAGGACCATGTTTCCCTAATATATTTTTAATTTAAATTATTCTTATAGGCACTACCCCACATAAAATATTTGCCCAGGGTCTCACCAACAATAAGGACAGCCCTGTGTATAAATAGTAGCCAAAAGAAAGCTGGTTTTGGTATGCTGATATCAAGATATACTTTAAGACAAGAAACATTATCAGATTACAGAGAAGTGGCATGTAATGATATAAGAAGATAAAGTGTTAGTCCCTCAGTTATGTCTGACTCTTTGGGACCCCATGGACTGTAGCACGCCAGGCTCCTCTGTCCACAGAATTCTCCAGGCAAGAATAATGGGGGATGGGGGTTAGCCATTCGTTCTCCAGGGGATCTTCCCAACCCAGGAATCAAATCCAAGTTTCCTGCTTTGCAGGCAGTTTCTTTACTACTGAAGCCATCTGGGAATGTATATGTACCTAACAAGATAACCTCAAAATATAAAAAATATTTAACAGAAGAATTTTTAAGTAGATAAAATTAGTAAACTCACTGAGAAAATTTAACATACCTCTTTTAGTAACCAATAGAACAGCTTGACAAATATAGAAATCAGCAAGTGTATGGAAAAAATTTAAAAGGTGATAACAAAATTCACCTTTTTCGATAAATCTGGAACACAGTACCCAGAATACAAAACGTGCAAAACCAAGACTTGTGGAAACAGGTGCAAACCGAGAGAGCTTACTCCAGACTCACTACAGGGAGTCAAGATGAGGTTCCGGAGAAAGAACATGCGTGATTCCAGGAGGAAGGTCAAGGACGACCACAGGAAACGTGAGCAGAGAGGCTGGGCAGGTGCGGGCAGGATGCAGACCTGCATCCCGGGATGGTACTTGGTGGAGCAAAAATTAAATTAGGAACAACGCGCTGCACAAGAATAGCATGTAAATCTGGGATGAAGTAGAGATACTTATTAAATTTTAACTTTGTTAAGTTAAATATGCATGTTAGACTTTCTAGAGCAAATACTAAAAGAATAAAAATAGAGTTTGGCAAGTTTTGAAAAATCAATATATAAAAGTTATTTGCATTTTCATAATACATGCAAGTGGAACATATAATTTAGAAATATGTAATATTTAAAATAGAAACAAAAATGATGAGGTTCCCAAGAGTAATCCAGCAAAAAATGTATAGTTTCTTTATGGCTAAAATTGTATAACTTTCTTGAGATATATATCTTAAAAAAACTTTTAAATTGGATAGACCATATATATGGATAGGAAGATTCAATTCTTCCCAAAATGATGCACAATTTTAATGCAAACAAAATAATCAAAAGTGAGGATATATGATATATATATATATAAAATATACACTTTATATATACTTGATATGCTAATTCTAAGATACATATATAAGTGTAAAAGGCCAGAATAGTTGAAGCATGACAAACTCTTGAACAGGGAGAACTTTTCAACAATCTTTTCAACAAATGGTATTGAAATGACTGGATAAAAGTATAAAACACAATACCGCAAAACAAGTATTAGAACCCTACCATATCTTACATAAAACTTGATGCAAGATGTATCATAGAACTAAAAATAAAATCCAAAAATATTAGGCTTTTTAGAAAGAAACACATTACCTCCAACCTCATAGTTGACGTAAGAGGATACAGGAAGCATGAAATAGAACAGAAACAACGGGTGGGTTAGTTTCCATCAAATTTTAGAACTTTTGCTCTTTAAAAGACACCATCAGGAAAATGAAAGCACAATCCACAAACGAGTAGAAAAAAAATAAATAACACGTATTTTATAAAGGATCCAGAACAGAGAGAGGATATCCATTATACACACACGTCAACAGCAAAAGAGTAAGTCTAGTAAGAAACCGGACTAGTCATTTCACAGAGTCAGGTATTCAAGCGACTGATGCAAGTTAAATGTTAAGGTCATGAAAATTTGCTGAATATCGTTAATTATCAGAGATGGTGTGGATTAACACCCAAGGGAGATACCATATCACGCCTCTCCAGGATGGCTAAAATTAAAGAAAGAAAGAAACAAACAAAACTGACCAGCTGACCACACCAAGTACCATGAAGATGTGGAGTAACCAGAACCCAGGCTTTATGGAGGAGAATTCTACCAGTCATCCCTACTTTGGGAGTTTATCTGCCATGTGACCCACAATCTTACTTTGAACTCTGTGCCTGAACCGTGTGGAAACGTTCGTCTGTCATAGGCTTGCCCGAACTGTCTTGGCAGATTTTGTCATAACGCAGTCCCAAATTGGAAACACCCCAGGTGTCCGTTAGCGGGAAAAGTGGGAAACAATGGCAGCATTTTCAGATGATGGGTTACCACTCGGCAGTAAGATAGTGTGTTTCGATACCTCTAAGATTAACACCAAAAAAAGTTACATGGAGTAAAAGAAATCAGACATAAGAGAATACCAACTTTTAGGTCCATTTTTTACAAATTCCAAGAACAGGGAAAATTATGTAGAGTGACAGAAATTAAGATGCAGGTTGCCATGGAGACAGAGATTGACTTGGGCAGGCCCAGAGGAGTCTGCTGGGATGATGGAGGTGTCTGTATCTCAAGTGGGTGGGGTTACCTGGGTGTGAACATACATCAAAACTCACCAGAATTTACACTTAGGATCTCTGTGTTTCCATGTAAATTTGTCTCCTAAAAATGTAAGCAAATGACTCTTATGAAGGATAAGCTCTATTTGGTAGAACCACTTGTTTCATGCTTTTAAAGATTAAGCTTTTAATTTGAGATAATTGTCAGTTTACACATAATTGTAAGAAATAATCCAGAGAGATTCTGTGTTCTTTTATCCAGTTCCCTCCAAAGGTAACAGTTTGCAAAACTATAGAACCTCATCACAACCAGGATATTGATAGAGAGACAGTCAAGACAAGAGGCATGTCTGCCATCCCAAGGACCCCTAATGTCACCTGGTTACAGCCACATCCACTTCAGAGCTACTCCACTCTTCCTTAACTCCTGGCAAACACTAATCTACTCTCCATTTCTATAATTTTAGGAATGTTATGTGAGTGGAATCATGTGGCCTGTGGCCTTTGTGGTTGCTCTTTGTCCGTGTGATTCTCTTGAGGTTTGCCCAGGTTGATGTGTGTGTCGGGAGTTCATCCTTATTTACAGTTAAGTAGTGTTTGATGGGTTTAGAAAAGGCAGAGGAATGAGAAATCAAATTGCCGACGTCCATTGGATCATAGAAAAAGCAAGGGAATTGCAGAAACACATCTACTTCTGCTTCATTGACTACACTAAAGCCTTTGACTGTGTGGATCACAACAGACAGTGGAAAATTCTTAGAGAGGTAGAAATACCAGACCACCTCACCTGCCGCCTAAGAAACCTGTGTGCAGGTCAAGAAGCAACAGTTTAAACTAAACATGGAACAATGGACTGCTTCAAAAGTGGGGAAGGAGTACGTCAGAGCTATGTATTGTCACCCTGCTTATTTAACGTCTAAGCAGAGTACATCATGCCAAACACAGGGCTGAATGAAGCACAGCTGGAATCAAGATTGGTGGGAGAAATATCAACATCCTCAGATATGTAGATGATACCACGTTAATGGCAGAAAGCTAAGAGGAGCTAAAGAGCCTCTTGATGAAGGCAAAAGAGGAGAGTGAAAAGCTAACTTAAAACTCAACATTCAAAAAACTAAGATCATGGCCTCTGGTCCCATCATGGCAAATAGATGGGGAAAAAGTGGAAACAATAGCAGATTCCATTTTCTTGGGCTCCAAAATCACTGAGGACAGTGACTGCAGCCACGAAATTAAAAGACACTTGCCCCTTGGGAAAAAAGCTATGACAAACCCAGATAGCTTATTAAAAAGCTGAGACATCATTTTGCTGACAAAGGTCCACCTAGTCAAAGCTATGGTTTTCCCAGTAGTCACGTACAGATGTGAGAGTTGCACCATAAAGAAAGCTGAGCGCTAAAGGATCGATGCTTCCAAACTGTGGTGCTGAAGAAGACGTTGAGAGTCCCTTGGACAGCAAGGAGATCAAACCAGTCCATCCTAAAGGACATCAACCCTGAATAGTCATTGGAAGGACTGATGTTGCAGCTGAAGCTCTAATAATTTGGCCACCTGATGCAAAAGTTGACTCATCAGAAAATATTCTGATGCTGGGAAAGATTGAGGGCAGCAGGGAAAGGGAATGACAGAGGAAGAGATGGTTGGATGGCATCACTGACTCAATGGACATTTGAGCAAACTCTGGGAGATAGTGAAGGACAGGGAAACCTGGTGTGCTGCAGTCCATGGGGTTGCAAAGAGTTGGACATGATTTAGCGGCTGAACCCTAAGTATCTCACGGAATGGGTGCATCACAATTTCTTTAACCATCTATCCTTGGAAGGCCATCTGGATTTCGTCACATGCTTGCCTGTTATGCATAAAGCATCTGTAAACATCCATGCACATGTTTTTGTGTAAACATGTTTGCATTTCCCTGAGATAAATACCCAGAAATTCAATTTCTGGGTGATATAATAGTTTAACTCTTTAAGAATCCATCAAGTTATTTTCCATCGTGCCTATATACAGTTTTATATATTCCTGTGGGAGAAATCGGATTTCCCTTCATCCCCACCAGGATTTGGTGCTGGTACTTTAAAACCAGAATTGCCCATCCTGATTGATGTGTAATTGGTGGCTTTAATTTTCATGTTCTGAACTGATAATATTGTTGGATTTCTTTCACGTGCTGGTTTGCTGTCATATATCCTCTTTCATCAAACATCTCATATCTTTGCTCATTTTCTAATGGGATTTTTAAAGATTGTGTTATGAGTATTCTCTATATGGTTTACATAACAATCCTTTGTTGTATAGTTGAAATTTGGAAGCATTTTCTTTTAGCGTTTACCTTGTCTTTTCATCCTCTAAACATGATCTTTCATAGAGCAAAATATTTCAATTCTGTTACGTTCATTTTTATCATTTTTTCCCTCTTCTGTGTCATATTTTTTGTGTCAAATCTAGGCATTCTGTGCCTAGTTCTAGTGTGCTTTTTTTTTCTTTATTAAAGTTTCGTGTTATTATTTTATGTTAAGTCCATGATGCACTTTGAATTAATGCTTGAATAAGCTTCGAGATTTTGATAAAGGCTTATGTTTACTTGTTTGTTTTGCTTGTATTATTTCAACTCCTCCTGCACCATTTATGGAAAAGGATGTCTTGCCTTCCTCAAGTCACTTTTGTATCTTTGTCAAAAATTAGCTAGGCGAGCAGAAGCAAGTTGAATGTCCGTCGGTTGAAGAACGAATAAACAAAGTGTGGCCTCTCCGTACAATGGGCCTCAGCCATAAAGGGAAGGGAGTCCGCACAACGGGACCTCAGCCATAAAGGGAAGGGAGTCCGCACAACGGGACCTCAGCCATAAAGGGAAGGGAGTCCGCACAACGGGACCTCAGCCATAAAGGGAAGGGAGTCCGCACAACGGG
This sequence comes from Bos mutus, assembly GCF_027580195.1. Lineage (NCBI taxonomy): Eukaryota > Metazoa > Chordata > Mammalia > Artiodactyla > Bovidae > Bos > Bos mutus. The sequence continues at coordinate 1,750,356 of NC_091642.1, read as the reverse complement.
ACCTCAGCCATAAAGGGAAGGGAGCAGTGGCTCCTGCGACCACACGGGTGGACTGTGGAAACAGACCGCTAAGTGAAGGGAGCCCGTCACGAGGGGTCACGCACAGCACCATTCAGTTTCGTGAAACGTCCGAAGCAGTCAAGTCTGTAGGGACAGAAAGTAGACTGGCAGTTGGTTAAGGCTGGAGGAGATGTAAGGATCGGGAGGGATAGCTAAGTAGTTGGGGGTCTTCTCTAAGGTGATGAAAATGTTCTAAAATTGGTGATCGTTGCACATATCTGTGAATACACTAAAAAGCACGGAGATGCACACTCTGAACGGGCGATGTATTCTGCATCTCAATGAAGCTGTTAACTGCATTAAAAAAAATCCTGAAATAGACCGTTCTCTCCTGAGTTGCTGTCGTGGCCATTGTATAATGGTTTGGAATCTCTGTAGCTTCTCCCCAGGGGGTATCAGTAGCAACCCTCCAATTCATATTCATAAAAAAATGCCCCCAGACATTGACAAATCTCCCTTAAGAGGAAACATCCCTCCACCCAACACCAAGATCCAAAGTCACAGAATAAGAAAATAGCAAAAATAAACTAGTAGAGCCTTGAAGCCACGTCCATAGACTCACTGTGAAGACAACCGCAGCGCCATCCCGGGGAGTCTGGAACGGGTCGGGAGTTATCGCAGACTCCAAGACAACCACAGCACCATCCTGGGGAGTCTGGAACGGGTCGGGAGTTATCGCAGACTCCAAGACAACCGCAGCGCCATCCCGGGGAGTCTGGAACGGGTCGGGAGTTATCGCAGACTCCAAGACAACCGACTCCAGTCTGGAACGTGGGAGTTATCTAGACTCCAGTGTGTGTACACGGGTGCACCGACCACGGGCCACTCGGTGACGCTGAAACCCGGCTTCTCCCTCCCTCACCGAAGCCCCATCTCTCTGTGTCCAGCAAGTGCAGGACCCTCGACCTTCCTGCTGCTGACTCTGATGACAAGGCGGGCATGGCCTGGCACTCTGCCCTAAGTCAGCACCGTCCCAGTGGCTGTCAGTCTACCTTTCCCAGCTCGTTTTAACCAGGACGACCTGGGCTGTGGTGCCCCGACTGACTCAGCATCCTGCCCTGAAGGAGGGTCCAGCCTCGTCCTCTTCCTCGTCCATCCTGTTCATTCACAGAACATCTTCACTCTCAGGGACCATCTGGCGGCCTTCCTGCTGCAGAGGAAAGGCCCTCCCTTGAATGACATCCAGAAAGGAGACCTCCTCGTTCAGATACCTTGAGGAAGAGCGTGAGGCTGCAACAGTCCACTGAGGATGCCACTCCTGTTATTTCATTCGAACTTGACCTTCCTTAGGAACAAGTATTGCAAAGTCATGCTTAGAGATTGATGAGTTGCACTATAAGAATAATTCCACTTTCACTATCAAGTGGCAAGATGGTTTTAAATAACATCACTCGTGCTGTTGTGGATGTCCCCTGGGAGCCTGCTTCATGAAGGGCCTATGAATAAAAGATGCAAAAGCAGGCCCTCCTCCTTGTGCTTGGCAGAAGCGGGGGGCGTCGGGGAGGAGCTGGGGCCTCACACAGGGAGCCCGCGTGCAGATGTCCACCTGTTCCACCCCAGAGGGGTGTGCACTGCCCTGAAGACGGCCAGAGCAGCCTCTTGCTGTGAAGGAATGCTTGTTTCACAGCCAAGTCCTCCTGATGGGCATGGGGTGTCCCTCAGATTCTTCCTGGAGGACTCAGCCCAGGGAGGAGCTGGGGGCAGCAGGACAGAGCATCGTAAGTAGGATGGCACCGTTCTCCGGAGGTCTCAGCACAGAGCATGTGCTGTGTTCACAAGGGGACAAACCTGCCCCGGGAGCCCAGAGAGGAAGAATGGGTTTGAAGCCGCACAGTCAAGGCTGCGGTTTTTCCAGTGCTCATGTATGATGTGAGAGTTGGACCATAAAGAAAGCTGAGCGCCAAAGAATTGATGCTTTTGAACTGTGGTGTTGGAGAAGACTCTTGAGAGTCCCTTGAACAGCAAGGAGATCCAACCAGTCCATCCTAAAGGAGATCAGTCCTGGGTGTTCATTGGAAGGGCTGATGCTGAAGCTGAAGCTCCAATGCTTTGGCCACCTGATACGAAGAACTGACTCACTGGAAAAGCCCTGATGCTGGGAAAGATTGAAGGCAGGAGGAGAAGGGGATGACAGAGATGGTTGGATGGCATCACCGACTCATGGACATGAGTTTGAGTAAGCTGCGGAAGTTGGTGATGGACAGGGAGGCCTGCAGTCCGTGGGGTCGCAAAGAGTCGGACACGACTGAGCGACTGAACTGACCCACTAACCGATGGGCTGCACTGAGACTTCCGGGGCCGGAGTTTCTCCTTCTGCTCCTCTTCCAAAGACTTCTTCCCCGGGACATGACTTTCTCCCTAGAAGCATGCACTGCTGTGTGAGTGAAGCCAGGAACCTACATGACAGGCAAGCAGAGGACAATGATCTGGCCGAGAACTCAGAAGAGGAGGGAGGAGAAACGGGGCGGAGCCTGGGCAGACCCGCAGAATCCCAAAGGGCGAGTCCCACCCAGTCCACCTGGCCAGGCTCTCCGCTCCTGGGATGTGCTATCCCCTCCGTGCGGACACTGCCCTCTCTGCAAGTCCACCTCAAAATCGCTTCTGTGTGGGCCTAGCACATCGAGGCAGGACCAGTCCCTGTCTTTTGCATGCTCATGAAGCGTTAGCACAAGTGGTCATGGAACATTGTAATGTTGATTATCCCTTCCCAAATGGGAAGAACTTCGAGCCCCCAGACCAGCGCAGAGCTCGATGTACAGCAAGCAGTTTTACCAATACCTTATGGCATAATGGGTGGACACGAGAATGAATGAATTAAATGACTTTACGCTGTCAACACAGTATGAAATACACGGGTAGGGATGCAATCAACTTGTTAAGTGCACATCCTTCCACCTCCAAACACTGTTACATATAGACCAACAAACAAGAAAATGCAAAATCTCTAAATAAATAAATACCTTCAACGAGCAAATAAAACACCGCTGTTCCTCTACTAATCTGTCCGTCTCTGCACAAACCCTTCCTAGCATACATAAGTTGACTTTGTTGCAGCAGTAATATCAAGGATCCAGACAGGCAATTTGAAAACCAAAAGGGATCCTCTGGGTTGCTCTGGCTGTCAGGTGGGAAGACTCGAAGGATCGGAAACCCACCACCCAGTCGCACCGCCCGCACCGAGCCAAGCCCACACTCCCTCCGCTTGTGGGGAGGGAATGGTATTTCATGCCAAGGACAGACGTTTTCTGAGGCATTAGTTACCATCAGCCCACACACTATTTCATCATTTCTCTCAAATTGCCAAGAAGGGGTTGCCGTGCGAAACCTCAGGCTCAGAGGACATTTGGTAAGCGGATCGTTGGAAGTTATTTGGAATATTCTCGGGGGCGGATGGTGGGAGGCAGACGCTGAAACACGTTACATGTACTTACTTTCCATATCATTTTACAGTTACTTCTGTCCACCCAGTGGCCATCTCCGCTCTGGCAAAATGCACACCAGCTTCAGTGCTTCCAAGGCAACTCCCTTCACCCCCTCATTCATGCTTCCGTGTCTGAACCAGCTTTTTCTCTTTCCTTCCTTCAACTTTCCATAGGGGAAGACGCCCAGTCCAACCCGTCCATCTACTTCCACTTACGTTCTTTTGATCTTTCATTTTAATTTTTAAAAACTATGGCAAAATACACAAAACATAGTCCCTTATGATCTCAAATATTTTCAGTGTAAATTTTGGTGGCATTTAGTGCACTCGCATTGTTATGCAATCATCACCAACATTCCATCTAGAACTCTTCTCAGTCTGCAAAACCGAAACTCTGCTTCTTAAAGGACAAATCCCATTTCCCATCCCCAAGCCCCTGGAAACCACCATCTACTTCCTTCTCTATGAATCAGAATACTCTGGGACCCTCATAGAAGTGGAATCCTAAAGCGTGTGTCCTTTTGTGACCAGCTCGTTCCTCTTACTGTAATGCCTTCAAGCTCAGTCCGTACTGCAGTATGTGTCAGAATCTCTGATGTTTTTAGCATTAAATGCTGTTCTATGTAGTAAAGACTACACTTTCTTTATCCATCATCCATGGGTGAACTTGAATTGCTTCCACTTTGGGCTAATTGTGAATAATGTTGCTATGAACATAGATATATGAGACCCCGCTTTTCAATTCTTTGGACGATATACCCAGAAGGGGAATTACCTTTAAGTTTTAATTAAATTAAGAATTTTCATTTAATTTACTTTTTTTGAGAAATCATCATCTTGTCTTCTGTTGTGGCTGCCCAGTTTCCCATTCCCAACAGTGCACAGGACTCCAGTTTCTTCACATCTTCGCCGACATTTCCCGTCTTCTATTTTGTCTCATTTTTTCCCGGTAGCTAGCAGGGAGGGTGTGAAATGGTATCTTGCTGTGGTTTGTGTTTCCCTAACGATTACTGATGTTTCCCATCTGTTCATGTGCTTTCTGGCCGTTTGTGTTATCCTCTTTGGAGAAAAGTCCATTCCAGTCCTCTGTCCATTTTTCACTAGGTATCTCGTCTTCTGTTGTTGAATTGTAGGAGCTCTTATGTATTCTGGATGTTAAGCCCTTTATCAGCACACGATTTGCCAGTGTTTTCTCCCATTCTCTGGCTGCCCTTTCCCCTATTGAGTCTGTCCTCTGATGCATGAATGATTTTGTTTTCAATGTCGTCAGTTTATGTTTTTCTTCTGTGTCTCTTCCCTTCCTTTTTGCAGCCCCATGGCTCTCTCTGCTCTGCCGCCCTCTCCTTCACCCTCAGTGAGCTAGTGAGCTCCTGGAGGCCTCGGGCTTTCCGGACAGCCTGTGCTTTGTAGCCGGACTCTTGGGTTACAATCCTAGTTCAAATGCTTTCTGAGTGACACCAAGCAAGGCAGGAAACATCTGCAACTCCGTCTTCTCTGGGAAGCAGAACAGACACCCTAACATTTACCTTAGAGTGTTGTAAGGACGACGCAAAGCCAGGGTAAATTTTCCCTCTGGGCAGAGGCCTTTGAATCCCGTTCCCAGGGGCACACAGGCTGGGTGTTTATAGTCACTGGGGCCCCACGGACATGCGGTGTTCAGTGAACACCGGGTAAACAGGGAATCCTTGCCCTGCCCTGTGTGACAGTCTCTGCTGAGGCCATGGGGTCTCCTTTCTTTTTCTCTCTGGCCCCGCTCCATTTATGCACAGCTGGGGCCACAGAAGTAAAGAAATAGGTGATTGTCTCTCTAAGTGCACCTGATGGAACTATTTCAAGGTTAAGATAGTCCTAAGAAACAAAATTGCAAGTACTTTCCTACCAATGGTTCAGCAAACCAGCAGAAAAACAAACATCTGTCTGATTGCCCATCTGTTTTGTTTAAGCACTGGGGTTGGGGGCTGGCTTTCGCACATGTACAAGTGCTGCGTGCAGCTGTCCAGGGCCAGGTCGAGAACGAGTCCCAGATGATTCTGGAGAGAGCTCCAGCTAGAGGATAAGAGAATGAGCAAGGACAGGAGACCAGTTGACAAGTGCACACTGGGACCCACTGAGGGTCGATGGCTTAGTACTTAGTTACTTTGCCATAGCTGTCTGCAAGGGATTCTGGGAAAATCAATGTTTAGACCGACCTGAGGGGAGGGCATCTCAGCTAAAAACCTGTTACTCTGCAGGAATGAAGGGAGGTTTTAGATAACAACTGATAATCCTAGCCTTGGGGAACATTGTATGGGGATTTACACTTTGCAAAAACACAAGTCTACAGTCAGCTGTGTTCACGGCTGCAGAGCAGACTCACGTGGACAATCACACACACAGGACTGAGACAGGAGACACGAGAATGTCCCTCTGGGAGACGTCACACTCTGTGCTTCGTGGTCAGCTGCCAAGGTCTGCATCCTGAGGCGTCTTCTCTGTGAGCGTGAGCAGTGTGCCTGGGCTCCCTGGGCCCGGCGCATCACAGGCAGTCATATCAGCGTGAGAAACACGCCGCCACAGGGGCCATGGCTTTGTCTCGTGACACCAGATGAAACTGGCACGGAGAGGACCGCCTTGCTGGCCTTGCCCACGGGCTGAGAGGCGGAACAACTCGCTTTGTGCCGGGGGCAGGGGACAGTAGAAGCTGCAACGCCCAGCGCTTTGGTTGGTTGGCTGTCTCAAAATCAGTAAGAACAAATTAATGCCATCTGCAGCCACATGGATCCACCCAGAGACAATCACACTAAGTAAGTGAAGAAAGTCGGATGAAGACAAACACCGTGTGATATCACTTATTTGTGGAATCTAAAATATGACACAAATGAATGTATTTGTGAGGCAGAAGCAGGCACACACAGAAAACAAACTTATGGTGACCAAAGGGGACAGAGGGTGGAAGACAGATAAATCAGGAGTTTGGGATTAATTGTTGTTGCTGGTCATCGCTAAGTCTCGTCTGACCCTGCGACCCCATGGACTGCAGCGTGCCAGGCTCCTCTGTTCTCTACTACCTCCCAGAGTTTGCTTAAATTCATGTCTCCTGAGTTGATGCACACTACTATATATAAAACAGATAAATGAGAAGGATTTTCTGTATAGCACAGGGATATGGAAAATAATATGAAATGTATATATATTCAACAGAATCATCTTGCTGTACACCTGAAACTGTCACAACATTGCAATTAACCACACTTCAATTTTTTTGCTTAGCACAATGTCTTAGGATTCATGCAGTGTTTTTGGGGGGCAGTGAAGATTGGTATTTTTTTTAACATACGGTATTTTTTAACATTGGTATTTTTTTTAACATACCAGATTCCATTATCAATTCACCTGCAGATGGGTTTTGGCTGTTTCCGGTTTGGAGTTTAATGAGTAAAATCGCTCTAAACCCTTGAGTGCAGTCATTGTCTGATGCGTGTCTTCATTCCTCTTCAGTAATGTTGAGTGGAATTTCTGGGTTATGTGAAAGTGTATGTTTAATTTTTTAATGAACTGCCAAACTTTTCCAAAATGGTTGTACCTTATTCAATCTCCCCAGAAATTTAGGAAGTTTTAGTTGTTTCTTGTTTTGTCTTGGGGGCTTCCCTCATAGCTGAGCTGGTGAAGAATCCGCCTGCAGTGCAGGAGACCCGGGTTTGATTCCTGGGTCGGGAAGATCCCCTGGAGAAGGGAAAGGCTCCCCACTCCAGGATTCTTGGGCCTCCCCTGTGGCTCAGTGAGTAAAGAATCCACCTGCAATGCGGGAGACCTGGGTTTGATCCCTGAGTTAGGAAGATCCCCTGGAGAAGGGAAAGGCTACCCACTCCAGTATTCTGGCCTGGAAAATTCCATGGACTGTATAGTCCATGAGGTCGCAAAGAGTCAGACGCGACTGAGCGACTTTCACTTTTCTCTCACTTGTTTTCCCCTAAAACTCTTACGTTTAAGTGTTATCCGCGCCAGCTGGGTCTGCAGTCCTTTCCCACTGGAGCTTCATTTTGCCTTTGCTCCTTACTAATGATGTTGAGCATCTTTGCAGGTGCTTATTGGTCATTTACATATATTGTTTTGTCAAACAGTCCCTGAAATATTTTGCTAAGCTTTTTAAAATTAATTTATCTATTTCAATTGGTGGATAATTACTTTACAATATTGTGATGGTTTTTGCCATACATCAACATGAATCGACCACAGGTATGCAGGCCACAGGACATGTGTCCCCCACGTTCTGAATCCCCCACCGTATCCCTCTGGGTTGTCCTAGGGCACTGGCTTTGCTGAGCTTTTAGTATAAAATTTGAAATCAATTCCACTGAGATTTAACTTACATAGAATAAAATGCAGTCATTTAAAGTGTATAGTTCAATATGTTTAACAATACTTTCTTGTTGAAGTGTCCAAATCTTCGTCCCACTTTTTTATTGGAGTGTTTATCTTCTTCTTATTGAGTTGTATGAGTTATTTATGTTCAGGATATGGGTCTAATATTCAGCCATTTTTCTTGAATAAATGCTCCTTAGACTGTCGCAAGCCTCTGGTTCATTTACAAAGCCCTGAAAAGAATCGGTGTCGATGGTTCTTCAGTGTTCTTCCTGCCTGCCTGGAGTAGTGGATTCCCAGAGGTCCTGCCTATTCTGGAAGCAGCTTCTGAAAGGACTCTTCTCCACTGAGTCACCTTGACCTTATACTCTGTTCAGTGGCCCTATTGATCTAGCCTCATGCAAACCGCACCGTTTTTTTTATTAAGACTTAGCGCATGGTGGCTCAACAGCAAAGAATCCATCTACAAGCCAGGAGCCGCTGAAGATACCAGTTCAATCCCTGGATCAGGAGGATCCCCTGGAGAAGGAAATGGCAACCCACTCCAGTATTCTTGCCTGGGAAACCCCATGGACAGAGGAGCCTGGTGGGCTACAGCCCATGGAGTTGCAAAGAGTCAGACATGACTGAGCAACTGAACACACACACACACACACACACACACATAATCTCGAAATTAGATGGTATGACCACATGACAATTAAAAATAAATAGAAGAGCCAAAATAATTTCAAAAAGAAACCAAATCAGAGAACTTATAAATGAATTTAGCAAGGCCAGAGTACACAAGGTCAGCAGTTTATTGAAAATGCCCTCGAGCAGGGTGAGGAAATTCCCTTCTGTTCACAGTTTGTTGTGAATTTATTTCTTGTTCCTCTGGGATGAATGCTGAGTTCTGTCAAATGCATTTTTCACATATATTGAGGTCGCTTTTATTATTCGTATAATATGGTGAATTAAATTGATTGATTTTTAATGTAAAATCTCTCTTGCATTCTGAGAATAATCGCCACTTGATAATAATGTATTATTCTTTTATATATTGCTTGATTTGAATTGCTAATATTTAGCTAAGGATTTTTACATCTATATTCATGAGGAATATTGGTTTGTAGCTTCCTTTCCTTGTAATTTTTTTCATAAATGACTTGGGAAGTGTCCCCCTGCTTTACTCTCTGAGGGAGTTGATGTAATATTGGCATTACCTCTTTCCTAAACCTGAGAAAATTCACCATTAATGCCATCTGGTTTGCAGTTCCCTCTGTGAGTAGATTTCAAACATAAATTTAATTATATTACTAGGTAAGAGATATTTATTTTGTATCATTCTTGGTATAATATTGCTTTTAAAGGAATTTGCCATTTCATTTATATTTTCATGTTTATTGAAATACAGCTGTTCCTATTAACCCCTTATTATCCTATGAATAGCTATAGGATCTGAGGTGAAATCGCTGCTTTTACTCCTGATATCGATAGCTTGTATTTCTTCTGCTTTTAAAAAATAAGTCTAAGTAGAGTCATCTATTTTTATTGATACTTTATCACTTTCTACTTATTTTTGTCTTTTCTGTCCATTTAAAAAATTTCATTGATTTTTCTCTTATCTTTATTATATCCTTTCTTCTACATACTTTGAGTTATTAATATCCTTATTTTTCTCAGCTTCTTAATGTAGTTTTTTATTAATTAAAAAAATTTTCTTCTCTGATATAAGCATTTAAATATCTGTGTCAGCTCTACCTATAACCCACAAATTCTGAGTCATGTTTTTTTACATTGAACTTTAAGTATTTTCAACTTTTCAAATCCATTGATATTTTCTAGATTATTTATTTCTAATTTAATTCTAGTTTACTCAGAGAAGATACCTTGTGTGATTTCAATCCTTTTAAATGCATTTTGGTTTGCTTTGTCCCCATATTTAATCTCGATATTTCATGTATACTTGAGAAGAAATTTTGGGTCGAGTGTTCAATGAATACAAGATTTATTTGGCTGGAAGAATTGTTCAAGACTTCTATGTCCTTACTGATTTTATGCCTACTTGTTTTCAAACAACAGAGAGGAGCTAAGAGGTATCTAAAAATAACTATTGATTTCTCTATTTCTCCACTAAATTCTTAGTGTTTATTCTTTAGGTATTATTGGGTGCATGCACATTTAGAACTAGTAAGTCTTCTTGATGAATTAACCCATTTAACATTGTAAAATGTGTAATTTTTCTCCTACAATATACCCTCTTTCTGAAAATTTTGTCTAGTAACTACATTGCCATTTGGTGACTTATAAAATTACTTAATGACTCAGTATCTATAATATTAATATAGCAGAATTTATCATCTTTCTATTTTTTAATGTTTCTTCCTTCTTACATTTAAAGTACATGAAGACATCATATAATGGTGTTGCATCTGTTTCTGGTCTAATGATCCCTGCCTTCTCACTTTAATTTAGACCATTTACATTTAATGTCCTTATTTATATAGTTAGGTTTAAGGTCACCATTTTGCTATTTTTTTCTATTTGTTTTATCTGTTCCTCTTTAATGTTTTTCCATTTTGCTTTTTTTTCCCACCATTCTTTTGGATTGATTGAGAAATTTTGGTTTTTTTTTCTCTCCCACTGCCTTATTAGCAAAACTTTCTTATTTGTTTTTCAGTAGGAGCTGTAGCAAATATGCATAATAAAAATGACACCAGTCTTCACTAATCCACAATGTCACGTTTTAAGAAACCTAGATTGGTGTATTTCAATCTTCACTTTTACCCTTTCTGTGGTCTTCATTCATTTTACTCCATTACATGTAATGACTCCACCACATACTCTTGTTTTTGCCTGTGTCTCTGATAAATGATCTGGTGCTAAGTAAGGCCACCCTCCTTTGATTGGCCAGTCAAATATCATCCCGCTGTGTGTAAGCTGTGGGAACTGTTCATTTTACAGCCATGCACCAGTTATCCTTTCTCTAATTTTGTGGAGCTCTGCATGGTGTCTGTACAGGTTGATATTCAGTCAAATATACAGTGGGGATCCCATGGAAGTTTCTGGAACTCCTCCGTACAGCTCCCTCCTGTCTGGTGAACTGCTCGGTGAATTCCGGCCACGACAGCCTTGCTAAACTCTGATCTGTTCCTTGGCTGAGTGAGGTCTTCATGCACCACGTGGGTTTCCACTCTCTGTGTCGTAATCTGGAAATGACTCCAGGGAGAAGGGCAGGGGAACACAGGGCTCCCTAATCTGCTCACCGTCTCTCAGGGACTGCACTTAATGACAGACTCCAAAAACTTATTTTATATATTTTGTTAAGTTTTCTAGTTAATGGAGTAAAGGTGAGGCCACATAAGCTAATCTGTCATAGATGGAAGTAGAATAGGAATCATATTAATTTATGCTTTTCTTCACCACATTTTGAAATGAAGCAAAGTGAAGTCACTCAGTTGTGTCCAACTCTTTGTGACCCCCTGAACTGTAGCCTCCCAGGCTCCTCAGTCCGTGGGATTTTCCAGGCAAGAGTACTGGAGTGGGTTGCCATTTCCTTTTCCACATTCTAGTTTTATTTAAATGCATTTATATTTACAATTATCTAATAGTATTTCTAATCATTATATATATTCATTTGTCAAAATCTTAGACCTCCACTTTTTTTGCACATTGACTTTCACAAAGTTTTACTTACATAATCTTGCCTTTTTTTCAAAAAAATTTGTCTAAATCCTGGTTCTCTGTGCTCATGTTTTTAAGCAACTAGTCTTGACATCCATGGCCCTCGTCATCTCTTATCATTCTGCCATCCTATGGAAATCCTTAAGGAGTAAGACAAGGTAAGTTTTGTCTTAAGTATTTAAGATATGTAACAGATATACACCTTATCTACTCACAGCTGCAGAAATACCCATTTTCAGTGAATATATGTGTTCTAACTATTACTCATTACAATCAACCCAAATCTGACATTGCATTCAAACTTCTTCAAATAAATACTTCTTTTAAAATTATCTTTTACTTGTTCTCTGTCTTAAAAATAAATACATGCTGATGGAAAGTATTTGTAAGCATTCAGACACATAAAGAAGAAAATGAAATTCAACTCTAAGTCCACAATAACCTAGAGATAACTGCTGTTAAATTAGGGTTATTATCACTAATTTTACTCCAAGTGTATTGTGGGAAGTTGCTGGCTGTCTACCCAGCCACCATTACTCCTTAACTGGCAAAAGTCTCGACCCTGTTCAGATATTGGGTGGCAGTGTGCTCAGGAACCATGACTCCTCTCCACATCAGAAAGGGAACATTAGATTTGTTTTGTCCCTTCCCATCAGCAGGAGTAAGTTTCAGCATGGACACTTTGAACCATAGTCAATAAAATGTAAGGTTGTAAGGGCTGGTCTAATGGGGACTTGGTCAAAAGAGGAGAGTTAAAAAAAAGAAAACATGCATTTTATATTTCACAGATATGTAAAATATTTGAGAGAGAAAGAGGAAGGGAGAGAGAGAGATGACTGCTGCTTCCGCCTCTCTTGACACAGCTGTGTGAGTCTGTGAGTCTGTGTTACTTGCATTCATCTTGTGGGCGGCAGGAGGGACCAACCTGAGGATGGGACCAAGACAGTAAGCGTGGCAGGTTGGAAAGATGGGAGTGTCAAGGGCTTAAAAGTGCAGCTCACTAATCCTGGGGCCACCTACATCCACATGTCTTGCTATGGATGATAATAAACTTACTGTGTAAGGCACTCTAAGTCACATACTTGCATCTGAAAGCATACACCGGGATATACATCCTTTATGAGGCTATGATAACATTCATTATGCAATTTTGTAACAAGTTTTATCCATCAATATTTTTCCATGTCACTAAACATTTCTTACAAACATGATTTTAAACAGCTTCCCAATAATCCATGTTATGAGTGTTCCATATTCCTGTGGTTAAATATTTAGGGCTTCCCGATTTTTCCAATGTGACAATACCGCATGACTGCTCTTGTGAATAAGTCATTGTCTTTAGATTATAGATGCCAAGGGTACACGCTTTGTTAAAATTCATGACACGTGTTGCGAAGTCGTGGTGTTGGAGTGTGGTCAGTTCATCTCAGCCTCTCGTGGAATGCTATCATTTAGAAATCCTTAGACTCTGGCTGGCAGCACGACACCTCTTTTTGTGGTTTTAATTTACATGTATTGGATTCCTGCTGAAGCTGAATCATTTTTTAAAAGATGTTTATTCGCTGGTGTCCATATGTAAGTCTCCTGCCGTGAATCATGACCCTTGCTCACTTTCCCACAGAACAAATGTCTTTTCCTCATGTGAACCCTGCCTGAGAAAGCTGCCCCGCCGTTTTTTCCTCCTCATCATGCTTCAAGGCCTAAGTCAGACATCCTCACCTGTGAAGAATTCTGACCCCACGCTCACTCCTCCCATAGCTCATTGCGTGTCTTGATGACACAGCTGCATACTCTCTCTTGTGCTTGAGGACAGAAGCCCTATCTCATCTGCCTGCACACAGCAGGTCCTCAGGAGACGCTGCCTGGATTAAGGAATGAAGAAATGAATGGGTGAGTCTGAGCCTCCCGCCTGGTGGGACCGCGGCTCCCGACAGTGCTCACAGGTCCGGGGCAGGGGCAGGGATACCTGGCTCTTCATCTAGAGAGATGCTGAGGACACCGGCCATTGTTCTCCTGCAGCAGATTTGAGACAAAACGGGGAGACTGGCCTTAGGCAAGGATGGAGGCAAAGATCGGAACCCAGAGAGTCTCAGATCCAAGGGGCACTGGGAAGCTGACCGTGGCTGTCGTCAGGTTCAGCCAGAAGACCCCAGGGCTCCTTCAGCAGCCTCAGCCAAGCGGGTTGGTGGGCTTGGGGGCAGAGGCGCAACCTCAGTGAGGCTCTCGCCAGCCGTCCACCGTCCTGGCCCTGCAGATGCCGTGTCTGGGGCAGGCACTGCAGCCCAGGGCCCACAGATCCCCATTCACAGGCCTGCCTGAGAGCAAGTTTGCAAGGAAGCAGGGCCCGGGTTCTCCCTGAGAATTCAGACACCCCAAAACTTCATCTCAAGTTCAGGGGGCCCCCCTCTCTTCCCCTGATGAATCTCCTGAAGGAGCCGAGTGCTCTGGGGTGCTGTCTGTATGGGGCTCCAGTTTGTGCCCCCGTGTCCATGGGACGTGTTCATTTGCACTTTCTTTCCACCCCTCTATTTCGATTATGAAAAAGCAAGATTACTGTGACATTTTTCTTAACTCTGACAAGTCCTCTTGCAGGTCAACTGAATGAAAGGAGGGGTGAGCACTGGACGACATGGGTGCACGTGTTCCAGGTAATGGGAGATTTCACACAAGGTCGATCGTATATGTGAATTTTCCTCATTAAGATAGAGTCAGCTTTATGTTTTCCTTTGGCACTGAATAGTTAAAAGAAAGCCGTTTTAAATTGCTGACTTGTCTCATTTTCAAGAGTAATTGAGATCCTGAAAAAAACAGGATGAAATCTTTTTAAAAAATGTTTACAGAAATGAATTTTTCTATAGCTCGAATAATGGGAAGTTAGTGTCTGCTTCTGCTTCAGATTTTTGTTTAATTTAATTCCACCAATCCTGTCCTGCTTTGGTTCATCACTGTCCAAATGCATCATTTTGTCTTTTTAGTATTGATTATTATATCACCATGCTAGAAAAGCTCGTCAAACCATGCAGCTGCATTTATGGTGAGATTAGACACTCCGCTTCAGAAAGAAAAGCCAGGCTCTGCCTTCGCTGTGTTCATGACTGTGATTCATTCTTCCCCTGCCAGTACAGTTTGCTCCCACTCTCGTTTCGTGAGAGGAGGCGCGTCCACCCTTTGGCTGTTCTTTCCCCATAAAGTGCTTGGTGTGATCATTCAAACCACAAAAAGGGAAAGAGCAGTTCTCTAGTCACCACCAGGAAACCTGGATCAGACAGCTATGGCAGGCAGCCCCTGTCTCTTTCTGTGATAAGCAGTGCTCTCTGAGTTCTGTCCTTGGCAGGGAGAGCCTCAGGTGCCCCCATAGGCAGGTCTCTCCCAGCCCAGCTCCTCTGGCCTAGGTCAACACCGGCTCCCTTGGCAGAGGCACCCTGGGCGTGGTTTTCAGCTGTCAATGCAGAAGTGCTGGCGTATCAGTTATCTCCTGCCACAGGCCTGCTGCGTAACAAAGATCCCCCATACTCAGTGGTGTAAAACAATAAATGCTTATTTAACCCCTGAACGCATGGGTTGGCTGACTGACTGGACACCATGTCTGGAATTTGGGTGGCACAGTGGGTTTATGATGGTGTCAAAGACCCCCGAGGGACCTGTTTCCATCCACGTCTCACCCTCCAGTGCCTCCAGCGGCAGCAGGAATGTGGCAAAAGCAGGGGGGAAGGAAGGCTGGGAAGCGCAGCCCTACAGGCTCTGCTGGCAGCATGCTGGCCGACAGTCTGTTACCGCACACATCCGCTCTGGGTCTGGGGCCCAGGGTCAGCCGGGGAGGCGCCACCAGGGGCGGACGACGATCACGGCAGGACCCGCTTCTGGCCAACAGATGGCGGGCTCCATCCTGACCACGGCCTCCCCATCACAGGGCGGGCTTGGTCTCACGACCTCAGGGTTGGGCTGAGGGAAGGGCCCAGCTCATACAGGGTCCTGTGACTCTGATGGTTTCTGTGGACCAGAGTAACTTTCCTTTCCCTCCATGGCCTGTCCAGTGGACCCAAAGGCCCAGCCTTGGCTCAGTGTCACCATACTTCAGTCATCAGCCCTGAGGGGTCATGAGAGTAAGAGACGCTAGGGGAGAGTGGGACTGGGGGTCAGAAGATGGAGCTGTGGAAAGGCCGGGGCCTCTCAAACAGCGAAGTCAGGCCTGGGGTGCCCAGTGCTGGGCCTGAGACTGACCCTCTGCCGCTGGACGGGAATCGGAGGAAGGACCCTTCCCTCAGCTTCACTTGAGGACACTGTGATTTTGAAAGGCCACCTGACATGTGATTGCTATTCTATTTCTCTCTGCCAAATATATCTGTATGTGTGTGTCTGTACACGCATGCACACACACACATATAATCTCTGTTTCTCACAATGATCCTGAAAAGTAGCATCACCAGTGGGATGGCAAAGATGGGCCCTCACTTGCCTGGTGAAGGCCCCTCTCCCCTAGCAGGGCTCTGGGGATAAGGGCCCAGGGTCCCTCCTTTGAAAACCCCAGTGTCCCCAGGGACACAGCTTCTGTCGTGGTGAAGAAAAGTTCCTTCTGGATCCAACAGCTGCTCACCTTGCACGCTGGCTCCTGGAATACTGGCTTTGTGGTCTTAAGTTCTGTAGGAAGGCCTGTGGCTCTTTCACTCCATGTCCAAGCTGGCAGATAAGTCCTTCTTTTCAGGATCATTGTGAGTGACAGAGATTGTGTGTGTGTGTGTGTGTGTGTGTGTGTGTGTGTGTGTGTGTGTAGAGACACATACGTACACAGGTATATCTGGCAGAGAGCAAATAGAATATCAATCACATGTTAGTTAACTTTCAAAATCACAGTATCTTCAAGTCACAGGGAATTAACATGTTTCCTGGATTTGGGACTGTCTTTGTGTTTCCTCTGTGTTACTGTTGCTCAATAGTATGGGGACCAGAGAGGTTCCAAGGAAACCCAACTGCTCAGAGGGAAGACACATGTATCTGAGCATCAGCCTCACCATGAACGCTCATTGTACTCTACTCAGGCACTTCTGAAGGAACATCAGAACATCACTGGGGCCCCACCCGGCATTGGTCTGGGGTGACAGAGGCTCTGCCTGCAAAGCTTGGGTCTTCTTGTATTGAAGGGATCCTGGGGTGGACGACTCGGGTACCAGGTCAACCAGACAAGGCAGTTTTGTTCACATCACAGCCGGCAGCTGGCACAGAGCTAAGTGGAGAAAAACCTGTTAAGTATTTGCTGAACAATCCAACTTGTTTGTTCAGTGACAGACCTTCATTAAACACCACTGGGCCAGTGTCACAGAGGTTGGAGTCTTAGAGTGTGGAGATCTACCAGGCAGCTTTGAAGAACTCACCGATATTGGACGTGACAGGAAATAGCAACCTCGGCACCGTCTCTCTGCCTCTTCCTTCCTCTCCTCCTCCTTCCTCTTCCGCCTTCCTCCGTTTTCCCCTCCCTTCCCCCCACTTACCTCCTTCCCCCCACCCACCCCTTCCTTCCTCTTCCTTCCCTTTATTCCTTTTTTCCCCTCTTCCTTCTTCCCTTTCCAAGGCCTGCAGCCCAGATTCCAGCGGACTCGTTCTCCATTCAGGAGTCACAGAGACAGTAAAGACAACCAGGCAGGCAGCTGTTCATGATCAACTGGAAAAAAAAAAAGCTTTCCTTTCTTTTACTTAAAATCAGTTACCACATATAAAGCAGATATCACATGATAGAAAAATTTCTGATCACTGTAGCAGGTCAGAATGCATAAGGGTCTAAAAATGAAAGCACTTTCATTGATAAATCTGAAAAGCACAGGTGCAGGAATAACTCAGAGGAATTACTAGTGCAGGTGTTAGCCTGATGGGCTGGCTGGCTTTCTAACGTGATCACATGCTTTGCATCAAGGTAGACGAAGTTCGTGGCAAACCCTGTCTTCCTGCGGCTCTTGTCCACAAGCCTCCAGGATTTCCCAGCAGGAAAGCAAGCCCAGCGGTCTTCAAGAGACCATCCCCTTGCAGACTGGGAGCCCCACGATGCTCATGACCCCAGGCTGCCGAGGCAAAGAGGAGCAGGTGATGGATGGCTTAGAAAGCCTCCACTTCGTGCACCTCCATAGAGGCTCATCTGCAACTCCCCACCTGAGCAGCCCTCCAACACAGACTTGGGACTGAGTGCCTCTGGTCAGGGCATGGTCATCAACTGAGATACCCTCAGCAGGACCCTGGGGTGATGGGGCAGTCAGGAAGAGGCAGGTGGGTCCTGGCTGGCTGATCTGACTACCCTGGGTGGAGCCTTTCCACCAGAGCCCCTGGCAGAGACCCTCCAGGTCTCAGGAAAATGGTGCTCAGATGTCCTCTAGGGCCAGCTTTGTCCCAGTGATGAAAAGGCAGCATAAGCTTCCCAGGCAGAGCTCTCGTGCACCATCAGGCTCCTCTCGCCAAGTTGCCAGGTGATTCCGAGAAAAGCAAGCAGCAGCTGGACACTGGGCCTGGGCCTCTGACCTGCCCAGACTGCATCACTCGACTGCCACCCGCCCTGGCTGCAGCTCCTTCTTCAAGAGCAAGCGAGGCCTCTGGAGGGACCTAGGGTGGGGTCCAAGCTGCCCCATCCAGCTGTAGCTGGACCTCATGCACTAGGCCAAACCTAACTGCCCCTGCTCGGAGTGGTGCCCTCCTGTCACCCTGGGGTTCTTCCCCACGTGGGCTCTGCAGGTGGCAGAACACCAAACTCCCCATCCACTGGCCAGAACTGCACTCACTCTAAGAAAATTATTACCAGTGATCCCGTTTTTCCAATAGTCATGCATGGATGTGAGAGTTGGACTACAAAGAAAGCTGAGTGCTGAAGAACTGATGCTTTTGAACTGTGGTGTTGGAGAAGATTCTTGAGAGTCCCTTGGACTGCAAGGAGATCCAACCAGTCCATCCTGAAGGAGATTAGTCCTGAATATCCATTGGAAGGACTGATGCTGAAGCTGAGGCTCTAATACTTTGGCCACCTGATGTGAAGAGCTGACTCATTAGAAAAGACCCTGATTCTGGGGAAGATTGAAAGCGGGAGGAGAAGGGGACGGCAGAGGATGAGATGGTTGGATGGCAGCACCAACTCGATGGACACAATTTTCTGGTCAACCCCAAGGAGCTGCCCTCATCAGGTCATCCTCAGCTTGCAGCAGCCCCTCTGGGCCTTCCAGCGCTTGAACGCCGGGCCCCTTGGCCTCGGTCCTCTCTAGGAGGCAGAGCTTAGGCGCCTGGAAGAGCAGACAAAGGAGCTCCCCCGCCTCCCGCCTCCTCCAAGGCAACGTTTTCACGGAGGGTCTGGCCTGCTGCGTCTGATTCGCCTACCTGGTCACTCACTAGAATGCGGGTTCCGGGTTCCTGTCCCAGGCTACCCGAACTCCCTGGGTAGCTGCCATGTATGTTACCCCCTGAGCGGAAGTGCTCGGGGTTCCTATTTCCTTTTCAAAACATCCCACTCCCCTCCCACCAAACTGGAGGGGAAAGACCGCTCTTAGGACAACAGAGCTGTGGGGACTCAGCCTGTAGGGCCAGGGGAGGCTTGACTTGCTTTAACTCTCTGCATCCTGTCGCTTTGGGTCAGACCCATGCAAATACATGGGCATCGTGCCGGGCCCCTCATCTGGTGGTGGTTTGCAGACGGGAATCCAGTCAAACTTTAAGGGTGAGTTATGCAGGTCACCTTTGAGGAAAACCTTTGTGCTCAGTCTTTATTACCCAGGGATCAATTGCGCTCCAGAGGTTAGCTGTTTGCTGCAATATTTATCCGTGGACTCTGGGCTATTGTTTAGTCAAGCCCATTTCTCTGCGGAGCCCTCTGACTGTCCTCCGGCTCCTGCGACCCACTGAATCATAGTGCATTTACATTCCTCACCATCAACACAAACAATACACCCAGAGGTTAAAAGGTAGAGGGATAACAGAACGCCCTCCTGGAGACATTCCTTCTGCTCTGCATTCCGCTGCTGGACACGTCATGTGGCTGCCAGGAGCATTTCTTTATGGGGGCAGGCTTTTTTATTGTCCATAAATCCTGAAGAGCCAAACTGCAGTTGTCCTTGTTGGGAGGAAATAATCTCCTGGTGAAATCCCGTAGTCTTGGAAGAGACTGCTACTCCCAGGAGTGGAGGAGCCACCGGGGGCAGGACCAGGAGTCTGGGAGGGCTGCCTCTCTTGTGGCAGGGGGCCGTCCTAGGGTCCCCCACGTCGCCCAGGAGCAGGTGGGAGCAGGGAAACCCTGGGAGTCGTGGGGGGGGGGGGGGCAGGGCTGCCCCTCTGTCTCCCGGGCCTCCACAGGGCGGGGTGCAGGGCAAAGCCTCCAGGCCCCGGGTGAGTAGCAGCCCTGCCAGGACCAATGTCAGTTCTGGCGAGGCCGATGGTCCTGGGAGGAGCCCAGAGTTGCTGACTTGCCACCAGCCCTGACTCTGTCCCAGCAGGCCAGGGACCTGCCTGACTCAGCCCTGCCTTTTGAGGCCCTTCCTCATCCAAATCCTCCTTTCTTTCTCTCTGGACCCGATGAGAACCTCCAAGGGCTCATTACAGCTCAGCACTGAGTTATCGGCGGTGGACACCATGTGTACCAGAGACAGAAGCTGCAGCTGAGAGCTCAGGGTGTGTGTATCACCTCCACACCCTCCTCTCCTCTCCCACACCGTCCTGTCATCTTCTAAGGAGGAAAGCCCCTGTAATACCGGAATTTCTTTCTATTGTTTTAATCAACGTGGGTCCTTTTCTGTGACGGAGGCATGCGATTGAAAATGGACCACGTGGAGCCCCGTGGCCTTTTCAGGATGTCTGGCACCTCCATCAGCAACCTGAGATGTGGCTCCGCGCTCCCCCGAGACCTGAGCCACAGGCCCATCTTCACCACAGTTTCCAGATACTTCGGAGAGTCCTCTGAAGAACAAGGCTGGTTGGAAGCGGGGCCGTTGGGTCTCAAGCAATAGCAGCAAACACAGACAGTGCTCAAGGTGCCAGACAGTGTTCTGACTTCTTTTCAGGCATAACTCCTTCTATCCTCACAGCAGACCTGCCAAGAGCCTGAGGCCCAGAGAGGTCAGGTAAGCTGTATAATGTCACACAGCGAGGATGGAACAGAAATGGGGTTGAAAACCAGGCTCAGAGTCTGTGATTCTACCCCCTACAGTCTCCAAACATGCCATGGAAACTGCATGAAGTCAGGATGGCAGTTCTGGGCTTGCATGCGGCTCACCTTGGTGCCCTGTGAGTTTAGTCCACCAAGGACCTCAAAAACCATTCCTGAATGTCACGCCGCACACATAGCAGCAGGGTTAATCCAGCTTCATGGAAACCAGCTTTCTGAAGAAATAAGAACCTTGATGAACAGACAGGAAGCTTGGCATCAGATAGGGATGGTCTAGTTCGACGCCAATTTCCTATCCCATCAGAGCAGACCTCCCTGGGGACAAGGCTGCTCCTTGGGCCTTGCAGTCTGGCTGGCGTTGGACCCTGTAGGCTGCTGGCCGTGAGGAGCTGGAGTCCACGGGGAGTGCAGTGCAAGGTTCAGGAGGACGCCGTGAAGGGGAGGTTAGACGGTGCTTCAGAGCAGGGTGGGTCAGAGGAGCCCCCTTGGGGGAGAGTCAGCAGGGCCCCAAAGAGAGAGGGCACACTTCACAGGCAGACGACTGTCAGGAGCCGGCATCACTGGGGCTGCTTCCTCCAGCCCAGGGACACAGACAGGGCCCACTCAGTCATGGCTGCCTTGTCCCCGGCGCCAGCCTGACCCTGAAGACGCTCAGTCCTGCCTCTCCTAAGGCTCCATCCCTGACCTCACCCACGGGCCCTGAAATAAGCACCTTGGATGATCTGGGACTCGAGACAGCCGTCCCTGGCTCATCTTCACTTCTGACCATCGCCTTAGTTTTAAACTGCATCACTGTCCTTGGTGTTGATCTACCCTGAATAAGAGAAAGCAAGCCAAATAAGCTCCTGTGACAAACAACTTAAGAATTACATGATTGCTGTTGTTGTTTCATCTTTTCTTTCTTTCTTGGCTCATTTGTCAGACGTGGGGTGTATCAGCACATCAGATACCAAGTCTTCAATTTCTGACACGACATGCCAGCTTCTGGGGAATAAATTAAGTGGTGAGTGACTTGGACTCAAGAACATTCAAAAAATCTATTTATAATTTCACTTTCAGAGTTGTTATTTTCACATAAAATTCTCCCACATGAGGAAGCAACTCAGGGTGACGTGGTCCTTTCTGAAACAGGTGACAGATGTCTCAAGCTCCCTTTGCCCACGCCCCCAATTAGATCCATTTTGTTTGACATCTGGGCAGATGTCTGAGGGGAAAGGTTAAGGTTCTTCTGATATTTGCCAGGAGAAAGTAATAGGAAGTCCATATGCATTTATATGTCTTGTTATGACTAATTGTATCTGTCAGGGGTTCTGAGAAACCACCAGAACTGAGAGTGTGTGTGTGTGTGTGTGTGTGTGTGTGTGTAGACGCAGAGAGAAATATAGACACAGGTGATGTAGTTAAGGATGATGTATTATAGAGAGAGGTGCTAGAGATGGATTGTTAGGGAGTTAAGGTGTCGTGGGACCAGCGAGTCCTCAATCTCTTATGCATGGGAGACTCAGGCAGGAGCTGGTGCTGCAGGCTTGATGCAGAATTCCTTCTCAACAAAACCTCGCCTTTGCTCTAAAGCCTGCACCTGACTGGATGAGGCCCACACACTCCGGAAGATGATCTGCTTGCTTAGAGTTAACAAGGGAAGGTGCTCAGTCATGTCCAACTCTTTGCAACTCCATGGACTGTAGCCCTCCAGGCTCCTCTGTCCATGGGATTCTCCAGGCAAGAATACTGGAGTGGGTTGCAATTTCCTTTTCCAGGGGATCTTTCCGAGCCAGGAATCAAACCTTGGTCTCCTGCACTGCAGGCAGACTCTTTACCATCTGAGCCACCAGGGAAGCCTCAACACCAAGAAGAGTCAACAAGAGAAGCTGTTAACCAGGGTCCACGGAGTGCCTGGCCAAGGGCACACCGACTGCCACTCGCCCTCATCGAATGTTCAGGGTCCAGTGTGAGGACAAAGGCATGCCTCTTCTGTTCTTTCCAGAGTTAGAAACAGGCTAAAGGTCTCCCTGCAGCGACTGGACCCATCCAGAGGCACGTGGAGCAGGAGGGGCTGCCCAGGGCTGTGCATCCAGAGCCCCAGGCTCAGCCCAGAGACGGCCAGCTGTTCTCGGCGCCAGACAAGCGGTGTCCACCAGACCCCCGTTAAGCAGACGGCAGAAGGCAGCCCTGCGCCACAGAGGAGACGCTGGTGAAGGAAGGGCACGAGCTGGAGAGAGGGACCCTGGGACCCACAGAGTGCCGTCTTCACGCTAGGAGGAGGGCGGAGCCAGGCGGCAGGTGTGACTGACCACAGAGGGCTTACCCCCCAGAGCATAGCCAGAGCCGGTCCCGGGACCGGGGTGGAGGCGCTGTCTCCTCCTGACCCGTCTGCCTTCACCCAGGTCGGCCAGGCCCCGTCCTGGACTCACAGCCACTTCTCAAGATGTTCTCCCACTAGTCATGGAAAGAACCTGAGAAGCAGCAGAGAAGACTCAGGTCTGTGTCCCGGCCCCGCTGAACTGGCGCCCTGGGTGGGTGTAAATTCTCTTAGCATCGCGTTCTTTACTTAAACATAATCAGTAGTGCCAGCCGACCTGCCCAGCAGCTGAGGACACACAGGTGCATTGACCGACTGTGGGTTCTGCCCCCAGCAGTGTAATGGTATCTGATGGTGGGACGCTCTCCTGCCCCCTGCCACAGCACCCCACAGCTGGGGCTTCTGCCCACCACACTCCCACCTCTGCTGGGGGTCAGCAGGTGCTGGACGTGTGGAAGGTGGTCTCTGCACAGCGACCACTTCTGATGCAGTCCCTGGAGTTGGTCCATGCAGCGTCCACGGCCCAGCAGCCAAGGCCTCCGGGTTCACCCCTGGGCTGGAGAGCACCGGCCCTTCCCTTACCCACGGGAGCCCGAAGGAGCCTGGCCTCCGAGGACTGGCAGTCAGTGCGCCTCTCTCCAGAGCAGCCGCTGCCAAGGTCTAGTCCGGTAGCCCCACACCCACCCCAGCACTTGACAAAGGTCACTGCTGCTCTCTCCCATGACCCCACCTGAGGCTGTGGTCACTTCAGCTTCCACCTAAGTGAGCCACCCAGCACGTGGGTTTCCTGGGCTTCCCGCCCCCAGAGCCTCCTCTCCTGCCCCTCTGTGGCCGCCCCTCCCACACTCACACATCTGGCCTCGCCATCGCGGAGAGCCACGTTGGCTCCTTTCAGCCCACGCTTCTGACACCCCTGCCCCCGCCCACACGAGTATTGCAGGGTCTCCCCCTCCACCCACGTCCTCACCACAGCCCTGCCAAGCTGCCTTCTCCCGCATCACCACTGGTCACTCCTCTGCACGTGCCCTCCTGCATTTGCCCTCTTTTGGGCCAACTGCCCACTGGATTCACCCCAACCCAGGTCCTCTGCTTGCTGCCCCTCTTCCTGAGTGTGGCTGAGGGGACGCCATACCAGGCGGAATGCTCTCGCTTCGGATCCAGGACCCAGCCGTCATGTGGCCTGACCACTGACCAGGAGCCACCCTACAGCCGCTCGTTCTCCCCGTCCTTCAACACTCGGGCTGCAGCCGCAGGGGCCCTGGGCTCCTCTCCAGCCCCGGCCGCTTCCTCAGCGCGCGCTCTGTATCCCCTGCGGGACGTCCGGCTCCAGCTCATTGGCGCCCCCTGCAGCTCTCACCTCATCCTGCACCAGCCCAGCTTCCTTCGCCTCCTTCCTCCACTCTCCCGTCTGTGCTCACCCTAGAGGGTCTTCCCATTGGTCACAGCCAGGTCACAGCACTACTTGGTCAGAGTCCTCTCATGCTTCCTCCGGCCCTCCTCCCCGCCTCCTCCACGCCCCCTTCCGCGTGGCCTCTCGCTGGTCCTCTGTGTTGCCAGGCGCCCACTCAACTGGAGCCACACCCTTGCCCTTGTCTCTCTCCTCCTCCACATCTGCTTGGTTTTCCCCGTAGCACTTACCATTGACTGTATCATGGCCTTTGTATATTTTCTGTTTCTTGTCTGTTTCTAGCATGGAGATGTCAGCTGTGCATTCTAGGAGGAAACAGACATTGTTGTTGTTGGATTACTCTTGTCTTAACACGTTATGTATTTATTATTTTGCAAGAGATGCATAGCTTGGCGAGTGGTCCTGTGACCTGGGCCAGTCTTCTGGCTGCATTCATTCAGGACCCTCTAGGGTTTATATTGTCTTTCCTTTCAGGTTGTACCGCCAGCACCTTGGGCAGCACCGGGCACCAGCAGCTGCTTGACGAGAACACTGGTTAATGAAGGAAGCCTGGCTCAGATCCACCTGCCGCGTGGGTTTTCTTTTTGCTGCAGCCCACTTTTGCATCCTCTCTAAACTTTGGGCAGCAGCTTCCTCTGCCATCTCGTCACTCACCGACACAGAAGTCAAAGGGATCTGCAGCTCTAGAGCCTCACTCGTCTGCTCCTCTGTGCTTAGCCGAAGATAATAAGCATGGTCACTGCACCGATTAAAGACCGAGAGTCATAGGGCAACCCAAGAGCCATCTAGATTATCATTTAGAACCTCTTCACCTAACATTTGGACACATTTTTATGGTAGAGAATATCTGAAGAGATTTTTCACTTTCTGAGCTTAAAAAGAAATTTGTGGTTATTTTCAAAGTCACCTTATTAAAATAGAATCTGAAAGTGCTTTGAAGCAATGCCAAACACGGCAAGCCTCCCATTTATTGAGGATTTTTTTTCCAGCCTGAGCCAACAGTTTCTCTTCTCCCCTTTGCCATGTAGGGAGATAACTGTCCTCCTTCCAAATGGGCTTATCTCAGTCTGTGGCAGCTTATAGCTCAGTGTCAGGGTGAGAACTCTTCCCTAGGAAGTGTTTCAGCATAGAATTGAGGATGACAGCCAGAAAATGCCCTAAACACACCTCTCCCCACCCTGCCCCGACCTCTCTGTAGTAGTAAAATGTGGGGCCACAGGCCAGAAAGAGACACTTGGGTTCATAGATGGGCTTCCACCCTGAACTCAAGCTCCCACACAAGGCACATCACCAGAAGTCCCTTCTCCATTCCCATTCAGGCTATTCAGGTCTGCTCTGGGACCATGGACCAGCCATTTCTTCATTCTAGTGTTCAGTATTCCCAATCTCAAAATTACTAGCTCAAAACTGGGAGCCTGGGGTTAGCAGATGCAAAGCGCTATATATAGAACGGATAAATAACAAGGTCCTACTGTGAGGCGTGAGGAGCTGTGATTAATGTCCCATAAACCATAATGAAAAAGAACATTTAAAAGAATGTATATATATATATATATATATATTATTTACACACACACACATATATAAAACTGAACCACTTTTCTGTACAACAGAAATTAACACCACATAGTAAATCAACTCTACTTCAATAAAAAAAGCAAAAATGTAATAAAAGTGGGTTCATATTTTAAAAAATGGAAAATGTGCTGTGTCATTGAGCCACAGCATTAGACAGTCCCGCTCTGAACTGTTGTTGAACCGTTTTCCCAACACCGAGATTTTGATGAGTGGGCATTTGACAAAGGTCAGCCCAGAAGAGCAATCTCAGGGCACACAGGTTCCAGGGACACTGGTCAACCAGATCTTAAAGGCTGGAAACTAACCTTGTAAACCCTGCAGGGCTGAATGTTCTGGGCACCATTAAAAAATTTAAGCTAAGAGTGGATTAACATGACATAGGTTTTTTGTTCCTTCAGTGAGGATACATCCTAAAAACATAAAAGTTCAACCAAATGCATGGCTGACGTCTGGCACTTTTCCCACTGGCAAAAACACTGCTCTCCTGTGCTTGCATTTCTGTGTTCACAGACTCTGCTTGTTATCAATTCTCTTCCAGCTTGAAGCTCTGAGTGAGGGGTCCAAGCCCTCACTAAGCTCCACGTGGACCTCGGTTATCCTGGCCCTGTCCTCATTGTCGGCTTGGTGGCAGACCCAGAGCAAATGGTGATTAGCACGGATGACAGCACTCTCAGGATGCTGTCACACGCACGATTTTAGACAAACCGCGATGCTCAAGTCTTGATCAGGGAAGGCCCCGAGTTACCCTGAATCGAGTGTGCAGCTCATTATAATCATGGTTTAACGTGGCATCCTGACACCTCTTGGGGCCAGTCGGGTCGTTCCACATTTGGGTTTCCAAATGACTGTCACGGGTTCAGGAGATGGGACGTATTTTACTTTGCCAAGAAATATTGAGTAAGCAGAACCTCTCCTCTTTACTAATTGTCAGGCACTCGAGAATCGGTCAAGCATTCACATCATGGCTCCGTCATTTTGCAAAGATAGTCTCTGATCTTTAATTTCCAGATCTTCTCAGGCAGGCCCTATAGTTACAAATGAAAGTTAGGTGAAGAAATGTGAAGGTATATTCTAAAGAATCAGAGAAAATTATTAGTTATTGCAGGGAGAGACAAGGGGATGGGATCAGAAATGTGCTCACAGGAAACCACGGTTTAACAACAGAGAAAAGAACGGGAAAGCTGCCTTCTCTACAGAAGCTTTAAAAATCAATTACTGCACATTTTCAGGGGGAAATGTGTCTACTCAGCATAATCGTGTTCGTCCTCCACATTAACAAGGAATATCCTGCTGATTTCTGGCTCTGGAGATCACCGTCAAGCATGCTCGGGTCTGAGGAATGTCTTGTTTGCCCCCAGAGGGAAAGGTTGGTAGGCTGTTTCTCCCCCTTGCACTTGGAGCTCAGATTCTGTTCCCTGGATCACGGGCTTTGTCTCCCAGGCAATCACTTTGTTTCAACAGCATAAACATTCAAACGCTGTGGATGTCGGCGAAGGGTCAGAACAAGGAAGGTCCAGAGGGGATGGCGGCGGCCCTGTCCACGCCCCAGTTGGTGTGGGTCCCTCGCCTGGTCATCACTTGCTTGTGGCTGCAGGAGTGAGTCGGGCCTCGCTGCCACCCGGCCCGGCACCCCCCACCCCACCCGGCACCAGCGTCCTGCCTTCCTACCCAAAGTGAGGATTTGACAGTGAAGACGTGGTTCCCTGCAGGAAGAGAGCAAAACCGGCAGCAAACCTTCATAGGCACCACAAGGGGGCTCCGCATTTGAGGGTTCTCTCCATCCTTTTGTGTTTTCCTTTCCAAAAATTGTGAAGTCTCCTAATAGAGTCGTTTGAGTCAGTTCCCACTGGAAAATTTCAAGCAAATGGGATGAGAGGCACCCTCCTTAACTGCAGAAGTGTGACTGTTTGGATCATATGACCAGGCAGCCCCTCAGTTTTCAACCCTCTCTGAACCAGAGACTCCTGGGAGCAGAGGGCGGCCCGCCGAGGAGGCTGGCTGGGGCAGCCTGTCCCCGTCTGCTCTCCGCACAAGTCGCCACATCTCAGCGGCTTTCCCTCTTGAAGGCAGTTGATTATCGCCTCACATGGTCTGCAGCCCGACTGGATTTTCTTTTGAGGTTGAGAAGAAAAAGCACTCGGTGAAATTTCCACAAGCGGTTAGTGTCCCCTCCGCTAAGTCCTGATTGCAGTATCGGTGCTCAGGGGGAGTGTCAACACCACAGTGACAGCAGGGCTGCTGCCTGGACCAAGACCCCTCCGTGGTGCAGGAGGCTGCTCGGGAGGCGGTGGTGGGGAGCTCGCAGGATGAGCTGCCCCGAGCAGGGCAGCCACGGGGACCCCCACGCTCCCACCCAGCTGAGTCTGCAGGGGGTGTGCACATGTGTGTGTGTGTGCTTGTGTGTGCATCTCTGTACATGTGTGTTTATGCCTGTGGGTAGGTGTGTGCGAGTGTGCCCTTATAGGTATGTATGTGTATGTGTGGGTGTGTGTGCATTTGTGCCTGTGTATACATGTGTGCCTGCACACCGTGTCTCTGTGCACACGTGTGTGTATGTGTATGTGTGTGCATGAGTGTGTGCACGTGTGTGTGCTTGTGTGTGCATCTCTGTGCATGTGTGTTCATGCCTGTGGGTAGGTGTGTGCAACTGTGCCCTTATATGTATGCACGCATGTGTGCCTGTGTATACATGTGTGCCTGCACGTTGTGTCTCTGTGCACACGTGTGTGTGTGTGTGCATGGGCATGCATGAGTGTGTGTACGTGTTCCATGGGAAAGGGCTGTGTGTCGATGATCTGAGCACACGGAGGAGCAGAGACAGCACATGTTTCGGGGGGAAGGGCTGCATGTCGATGCTCTGAGCACACGGAGGAGCAGAGAAAGGTCTCCTGGGCACCTTGACGACAAGAGCTGGCCTTGCTCACTGTGGATCACGAGCTGCCCCCAGCGAGGTGAAAAATGAGTAAATAGGTGAATGTGTGGACCAGAGAGCAGTCACTAGAACCAGACAAGACCCCGCACCACAGGCTCTCATCCTTTCATCTGGAGAGAGACACCCCTCTCCACTGCAGCTCCAGCCCCCAGCCCATCCGACACCCTGGGAGGAGAACCACCACCAGGACCCTTAGGAGCCCCACCTAGGAAGGTGCCTGCTCACATCTGAGCTAACTGCATTTTGAATCAAAATCCAAGATCTGTTCATGAAGGTCAAGCCACCTTCCAGTCTCCCACACCGCTGGGAAGGAAATAACAGGCAGAACGTGCGTGAACAGCGTGAGACACTAAAGGATTAAACCAAAAGCAACTCTGGCAGAAGCGTCTGCTTAATTAAGACTAAACTCCAGCACCAGTAGAATATGTGTGTCCCATTTAAAACAAACCCAACATAAAAATACTCCTGATTCACATAAACAACAAATTAGAGAGCAGGCGCCTGCATCACACAGTTTTTCTTGTCTTCACGAAGCCTTCATTCATTCATTTGCTTGGCAAATATCCCTAAACACACACTGGGGCTATAACAATAAATAAGACAGACACAACGCCTGTCCTCAAGGAGCCTGTGCCAGAGAGGGAGAGACAGAGAAACAGACGTGCAAACAAAGGCCCGGAGAGCTCAGCAGTGACTGTGGCCTGTGACAAAGTGTGGCTTTGGGACAAAGTGCCCCGTGAGAGCTCGGCAGTGACTGTGGCTTTGGGACAAAGTGCCCCGTGAGAGCTCAGCAGTGACTGTGGCTTTGGGACAAAGTGCCCCGTGAGAGCTCAGCAGTGACTGTGGCTTTGGGACAAAGTGCCCCGTGAGAGCTCAGCAGTGACTGTGGCTTTGGGACAAAGTGCCCCGTGAGAGCTCGGCAGTGACTGTGGCTTTGGACCCACAGTAACACAGGAGGCTGGAGGCTCGGGGGAAGACCAGCAAGGTGGGTGTGGAGGAAAAGAGCACTTCACAGAGGCACAGATGCTGGGTGGTACTCAGAAGAGGAAGCTCTAAGTGTTCAAGGCAGGTGTATTTGTCAGCATAGGTGAGGTTATGCTCAGCAACAAACGTCTCCCACATATCAGGCATTTGCAAGCAAAGTTGGATTTCTTGCCCTTATAGGGCAACAAAGTCTGATGCAGTTCTGGGAACTGTCCAGGGCAACTTTCCTTCAAGCTGGAGACTCAGCAAAAGCCAGACCTAGAAGCTGCACCACTTGAACGCTCTGTTAGTATGTCTCATGGTGAAGGTGAACAGCTTGGGCTGGTGGTAACACATAACAATTCTGCCCCCACCTAATTTGAGCTCTCCTGGAAGGAGATCAGTCCTGAATATTCATTGGAAGGACTGATGCTAAGGCTGAAACTTCAATGCTTTGGCCACCTGATTCGAAGAACTGACTCACTGGAAAAGACCCCGATGCTGGGAAAGGTTGAAGGCAGGAGGAGAAGGGGATGACAGAAGATGAGATGGTTGGATGGCATCACCAACTCGATGGACACAAATTTGAGCAAACTCCAGGAGATGGTGATGGACGGGGAAGCCTGGAATGTTACAGTCCATGGAGTCACAAAGAGTTGGACACAACCGAGTGACTGAACTGAACTGGAAGGATACTCAGCATTTGTTATGGAGGAGAAAAGGACTGGGCAATGGTGAAGAGCAGAAATGTCTATCACAGCAGGAAACACAGAGGCACGAAACTGCCAGGCAGAGCCCAGGACCTACGAGTGGCGATGGGCTGTGCTGGGGAGACACGGCTGTTTGTGAGGCTGAGGACTCAGCACTTCCTAGGGGCTCTGGCTCACCACGTCAAGGACCCCTAGTCTATGATTGGAACAGGACCAGCCTGAACAGTCCCACTGTGCCCAGGGAGACTTGACCAGTGCTCAGCTCTGGAGGCCGATGGGAAGTATCTTTTGCTGAAATTGAGGCTTATCAACATTTGAAAGGAAAAAACACACCAATTTTATGTGGGAAGTATTCTGGCTTCCTCCACCTCAATTTTTATCTGTTCAGTAATAGTCAGACAAGAAGTGGTTTATGGAAATCTGGTTCAGATTCAAAGACAATCCTGTGGGTGAGGAAGGGGGTGCTTGGAGGGGGCTCTGTTGCCAAAAGACAATTACCTGTGAAGAGAGAGACTTCGGGATCACCGCTCCTCACAGTCCCCCCTCCAAGCCCCAACACGTGAAGGAGGATGAGCTCCACTCTTGGGCTGCCTCTGCTCTGAACAGAGACACTTCGCAGCCAAGCAGTCCATCAGGTAAATCAGCTTTGGACTCAAAGCCATGGTTACTGTTGAGTTCCTACTTTCCAGGGGAGGGCGGCTATCCCGTCTGTGGAGCCCTAAACAGTTGTAGGTGAAGAGGGGGTGCCATCCATCAGAAACATAATCACTACATTCAGGACCCAAGGAATGAAGGGGTTCCAGGGCCCTAGACTCAAGATCAGCTGGACCCGTGATGCTCACTGGCTGGGGTTCCATTGTGTAGGGAGTCCCTGTCTTTGCTGATTCCCAAATGGCTAAAGCTCTGGAGTAGTGGTCTTGAGAGTTCTAATGGTTATATTTGTTCTAGATTACTTTTCTGACAAATGAAACAACAGAATATCATTCAAATTGGTGCAGATTTGCACCGGGCATCGTTTTAAGCCCTTTGACGGATTCTGCGGCTTCTCAGTCTTACAGGGACATGAGGTTCATTCCTATACTCACTCTTTCAAAATATTTTGAGCCCCTAGGCTCTGATTCCAGACAGGAAGACATGGAGGAACATCCACATTTTGCACCTCCGGCATCTGCCTTGTCTGGTGGGGTCCTAGCAAACTGTGTTCCCGGTGTGAGGACAGCTGATGGCTTTTCTCCACCTGTTCACTTTGCCTCTCAATCTGCCTCACTGAGTTCCCTCTCCCTGGATCCTCTCCTCTCCTGGGGTCCCCGGTTTCCAGACTCTTCTCAAACCAACCTCAGGACAGTCTCCATGGTCTCTCCCAGCCTGACCTTTCCCAGTGGATGGTTCTCAAATCCATGCACCTTTTGGCATCGCTTTCTCCATGATGTATCTTCTCCCTAGTCACCTCGCCCACATTATCCCCCAAACAGCTCTGGTCCTAACCTCCTGACCCCCTCAGACTCCAAGGCCCTGCTGGGCCCCAGCTGCATAGCCAACACCTCAGACCATGCCCAGAGCCATTGTCTTCTTTCCAGACCCCTAACCATGTTTCCTTC
Organism: Bos mutus; assembly: GCF_027580195.1. Lineage (NCBI taxonomy): Eukaryota > Metazoa > Chordata > Mammalia > Artiodactyla > Bovidae > Bos > Bos mutus. The sequence goes on along the minus strand of NC_091642.1, from coordinate 1,718,259 downwards.
TAAATTCCTACTTTGATCAAGACCCCACAACCTCCCAAATGCCTCCTCCAGACATTTCAACACCATCACGTCTACACACGTGGACAAAGTCACCCACCTCTCGTCCATTTAATTCTCCCCTGGATCCTGAACCATCCATCAGTGTCTCACCCACCACCTCCATCTGGCTGCCTGTAAGTCCAAGCTAGAGGCAACATGCAAATTCTCCCAGGTCCCCGCTGTGGACCTCTCTGCACATCACCTTCTGCATGACCTCTAAACTAGAGTCATTTCGATTCAAATAGCACCTCACATGTGAGGCCGCGTCACAGCTCAGCAGGGTCTGATGCCTTCCCAGCACCTTCGATGCTGCCTGTGTGCCCACTCCCTATCCCAACACCCCTCTGGGGTCCTTCCTGGTCCTCCCCCACCACCTGCTCTGAACTGAGTCCCCGCTGGGAGCTCCTCTCTGCAGCCAGCCTGCACCCTTTCTCTGTCATCTGCAATCTGATTACTCCTTCAAGATCCAGGTCAGATGCACCTTTCTAGTGGTGTCTGTCTGAACATTCCAGACAGGGGCAGACAATATGCCTGATGCTTCTCAGAATAACCGAGCATCCCTCTAATGGGCATGCGTGGTGGACGCCCTTGTCCTGTTGCTGTGGGCAGCATCGTTGGCTGTATTTAGCTGAGAGACATAAGGCAGCACCTATCAGGTGCCAGGAACCTGAAGGTGAGCCAGACGTGACCCCGCTCCTGAGAACTGACTGCAGACTGGCTTTTCTAGGTGTGGAGTCTGTGAGCCAGACTCTGCTTTCTGAGTAGCAGAGCTGCCTCACTTGGTCTGTTGGAGGAGGAAGCAGAGTGTTCCTGCAGCTTCAGAGCTCAGGCGGCAGATGACACTTACCCCCTGGACACAGCTTGTGGTCCCTCCTGGTGTCCCTCCCTCTCTGGACTACAGCTGCCAGCGTGGCTCACAGCCCAGCACCGCCACCCGCTGAGCCTTCCGAGGGCAAGTCAGGGACCTTGTGCTGACTGTCACCTTCCCCCCAGCCCACGGGCATCCCGAGGCTTTTTCTTCTGGGCTCTGCAGGATTGGGAGGGGAAATATTTTCTTTACAGAGTTGAAATGAATCTTTGAGTCGTGCTACTTGGCAGCACTGCATTCTCAAGCTGTTCTATGTTTTCTTGGCTGGGTTTCTGACATGTAAATTAAATTATCGCTTCTGCTCTGGATAATTTTCTGTGTATGGTTCGCAAAGCGAGTGCTGTGTGAAAGTTAGTTCTACACAAGAATTTTAAACGTCTTTCACGTTTTACTCCTTCATGATTGGAATGATCATTTTTCCAAAGTAAGCTGCCTCGTTTACTACGGGATTTCTCCACGTCCTGGGCAATCGGCTGTGTGTTGTGCTGTGTTGCGTAACTTAGAACTGGACATCCAGGGCTTCTGTCATTGGCTGGCATGGCTATGTGCGTGTGTCTGCGTGTGTGTGTTTGGGGGAAGCTGAGTGAAGAGCACCCCTCCTGACATCTGTGATGAGAGGGTTCTAGAGCCTTCTCTTTAGTGTGAAATAGGGAAGTTGCAGTGTAATTAGGCCACCATCAAACACTTAGCAACCTTAACAAAAGCAAAACATTTAAGTAAGTAGGCAAATCGGGTCTTCTGCTTTGCGAGGCAATTGTAACATTTGAAAAATAGACATGAAAAGTCTTAAAAAAAAACAAAAACAGCACGAATCAGAGGCAGAAACGTCCCAGGAGCTTCCCCGGTGGCTCTAGTGGTAAGAAACCCACCTGCCAACGCAGGAGATGTAAGAGATGTGGGCTCAACCCCTGGATTGGGAAGACTCCCTGGAGAAGGAAATGGCAACCCATTCAAGTATTTTTGCCTGGAAAACCCCATGGACAGAGGAACTTGGCAGGCTATGCTCTAAGGGGTCACAGAGAGTCAGACACCACTGAAGCAACTTAGCAATTTAGCAGAAGCACAAACACGGAGCTTGAGCATTTGAAATTAGAGTTAGTGATGTCTGAACTAAGCTGCAGTGGCCATAGGACTGGAAAAGGTCAGTTTTCATTCCAATCCCAAAGAAAGGCAATGCCAAAGAATGCTCAAACTACCGCACAATTGCACTCATCTCAGAGGCTAGTAAAGTAATGCTCAAAATTCTCCAAGCCAGGCTTCAGCAATATGTGAACTGTGAACTTCCTGATGTTCAAGCTGGTTTTAGAAAAGGCAGAGGAACCAGAGATCAAATTGCCAACATCCGCTGGATCATGGAAAAAGCAAGAGAGTTCCAGAAAAATATCTATTTCTGCTTTATTGACTATGCCAAAGCCTTTGACTGTGTGGATCACAATAAACTGTGGAAAATTCTTCAAGAGATGGGAATACCAGACCACCTGACCTGCCTCTTGAGAAATTTGTATGCAGGTCTGTAAGCAACAGTTAGAACTGGACATGGAACAACAGACTGGTTCCAAACAGGAAAAGGAGTTCTTCAAGGCTGTATATTCTCACCCTGCTTATTTAACTTATATGCAGAGTACATCATGAGAAACTCTGGACTGGAAGACGCACAAGCTGGAATCAAGATTGCCGGGAGAAATATCAATAACCTCAGGTATGCAGATGACACCACCCTTATGGCAGAAAGTGAAGAGGAACTCAAAAGCCTCTTGGTGAAAGTGAAAGTGGAGAGTGAAAAAGTTGGCTTAAAGCTCAACATTCAGAAAACGAAGATCATGGCATCCGGTCCCACCACTTCATGGGAAATAGATGGGGAAACAGTGGAAACAGCGTCAGACTTTATTTTTCTGGGCTCCAAAATCACTACAGATGGTGACTGTGGCCATGAAATTAAAAGACGCTTACTCCTTGGAAGGAAAGTTATGACCAACCTAGATAGCATATTCAAAAGCAGAGACATTACTTTGCCAACAAAGTTTCGTCTAGTCAAGGCTATGGTTTTTCCTGTGGTCATGTATGGATGTGAGAGTTGGACTGTGAAGAAGGCTGAGCGCCGAAGAATTGATGCTTTTGAACTGTGGTGTTGGAGAAGACTCTTGAGAGTCCCTTGGACTGCAAGGAGATCCAACCAGTCCATTCTGAAGGAGATCAGCCCTGGGATTTCTTTGGAAGGAATGATGCTAAAGCTGAAACTCCAGTCCTTTGGCCCCCTCATGCGACGAGTTGACTCATTGGAAAAGACTCTGATGCTGGGAGGGATTGGGGGCAGGAGGAGAAGGGGATGACAGAGGATGAGATGGCTGGATGGCATCACTGACTCGATGGACGTGAGTCTGAGTGAACTCCGGGAGTTGGTGATGGACAGGGAGGCCTGGCGTGCTGCGATTCATGGGGTCGCAAAGAGTCGGACACGACTGAGCGACTGATCTGATCTGATCTGAACTAAGCTGCTTCACTTAACTGAGTGACTTAATTGAGTGAGCTCCAATCTCTTCATTTAAAAAATTGCCATAGGAAAAACTATAATTCAAAAAGCCACAAGTACCCCTATATTCACAGCAACGCTGCTCACAATAGCTGAGAAATGAAAGCAACCACTATGCCCATGGACAGATGAATGGATAAAAAGATGGGCACCTGTATACAGTGGGTCGTCCTCAGCCATTGAAAGGCACAGACCAGTGCCATATGCACCCACGTGGACGGACCTGGACATTGTCTCACTAAGTGAGACAGTAAGAAAAGGACAAATACTGCGTGACATCGCGTATACATGGAGTCTGAAGCCTGACACAGACGCGCCTTCCTGCAAAACAGACTCACGGACAGAGACCAACCTCGAGTTCTCCAACGGGGAGGGGTTGGTGGAGGGGAGGGTTGGGAGTTTGGGGTTAGCAGATACAAACCCCTCTGCACAGACAGATAAAGAACAAGGTCCTGCTCTATAGCACAGGGAATTGTATGCAATGTCCTGGGATAAACTGTAATGAAAAGGAATGTTTTAAAAGACTATGCATGCATGTATATATGCATATATACAAACATATGTATATGGATAAGTAAATCACTTCGTTGTACAGCAGAAGTTAAAACAACGTTGTAAATCGACTGTATGTCCATAAAAAGAGTTGTCACAGGATTAAAGGCTGACCTGTCTCCTCTCTCAGGTGTTTAATTGGTGAAGGGAAGTCTGAGGCCAAGGAGGAGAGCTCTGTCCAGGGTCCTGGCAGGTCGCGCCCTTCTCCGCTGTGCAGCCTGCTGGGGTGTGAGCATGCCACTCACCCCCCTCCCCCCGCCCTGGTCCCTCCCTTCGCAGCACAACCTTATCAGGCATTTGGGCTTCCAAGCCTACTTCTATCTCGCTGTTGACAGGGCTGTGCTTCTTTCTCTTTAACAATATTCAACATCACTAATTTGGAATAAATGGTATTCTGTAGCAAAAAGTGACAATTGACATGCCAGATCACCCATTTTCTTCATGGGCTATTTTAAATAAACTTTCTGAAAAAAAAAAATTTAAAAGCCCATCACTTTGTGAGGCACAGAATAAGCTTTCAGAGCACATTCTATCAAATAATGTAGCAGGTTGCAACATCGAGCCACGGGCGAGCGAGCAGGTGAGGTAGCCCCTCCCCTGTCCCTCCACTCACCTGCCTGCTGCCCTCCCAGCTCAAGTCTGCAGACTCATCTTTAGTATGTTCAAGCCCTGAGTTTCTACCGCCTTCTCTAAGTGACAGAATGGACAGCTGCTGATTTTGGGGGGGTGACTTGTCCATTCCCTTTGCTAAACTTATTTAGCTTATTATAAATGAATAGATGAATGAATAAATGAATAGATAAAACTGCTGCTAATACCTAATGGGCACTGGAAAAAAACAATGAAAGGTGTCTCTCCCCACACAGGGTCTTGGGAATACTCACAAAGCTTTCATTATCAGTCATGACTTTTCTTTTTCATATACAAGAGCACACATGTAAACAAGAATGCCAGAATGTTCTACCAAAAAAAAAAAAATGCACCGATGATTAGATCTGTCAAGGGTCCATCAGGATCGTAGGCATTTCTACAGTTCCAGTCACAGCCCCGGGATCCTGTGACCCACAGCGCCCTCTCCCCATCCACCTGAGCTGATCCATCTTCAGTCCCATTTGTATTTCTTGAATTCCATTAAAATAGTTTGACCATTATTCTATTGGTACATTTATATATTTTTGTGGGGTTTTCGGTGACATTCTGCATAAATCTTATTGGATATATTAAGCATTGAGAATAATTCGCACATCATAAAAGTATGGAGTGAGGAACTTTCACAAAACGACGGTTTGTTTAACTCAGCCAGATCAAGGAACAGTCGTCACCACCTTTACAGAAGCCCCCCCGCTGCCCTGAATCCCAGAGTCCATTCCTGTCCCCACATCCGCCTCCCGCAGGAGAACCTACAACTGGCCTGCGACGGCAGAGCCCACCTGCTTCCGGGAGGCTCCGTGCGACTGGGCCAGTGTGTCCGTGTTTACCTGACCCTTGCTCATGCCACCCATGCAGCCCAGCTCGTCCTGTTGTGACACCCGTCACCATGGGTGGGCGTCTAGACTGCTTCCCGTTTGGTGCTGAAACCAGTAATACCGTCATGAATATGACAACCCATGCCCTTTGTTGAACCCGTGTACGAATTTCTGTCGGATCCTTTTCTGGGGAGGGAATCGCTCAGTTCTATGGGGTTTCCAGTGTCGTGGAACTACTACACACATTTCTAAGAGTCGTTACGGTTTCCCTTCCTCCTAGCAGCATACAAGGGTTCCAGTTGCTAGAGCAACTACAGGTTTCCTCACTCAGTATTATCTACTGTTTCAATTTTTAACAATTTTATTGCATGTGTAGGGGTACAATACCATATCTTAAGTTTATTGAAGTATAATATACATGTTAGAAAATATACTTTATCTAAGTGAGTAGTTGGATGAGTTTTGACAAATACACATTTTCATCACCTTTAAAAGACCCTGATGCTCCCTCTGGTCAAGTTAAGGCAACCGCTGACTGATTCATCTCTCTCTATAGCTTGGTTTACTGTTCTAGGATTTCATATTCAAATAAGAGCAATTACGCAGTATGTGCTGTTTTGTTCCAGCTTCTTTTTGTTGAGAAGTATGTTTTTTGCTATCCATTCATGCTGTCCTGAGAATTGATACTTTATTCACTTCTATTGCTGAGTATCACTCCATTGTATTATGAATATTACAAAAAAAAATGTTTAACTGTTCTGTTCTATTGGGAAACCTTGAGACCATTTCTGGTTTTACACTACTTTGAGTGAAGCTGACGTGAACATTAGTGAACACACCTTACCTGCGCTCAGACTTTCTTTTCTCTTAAGTAAACGCACAGGAGTGGGAATGTAGTGAACACCCCTTACCTGCGCTCAGACTTTCTCTTCTCTTAAGTAAACGCACAGGAGGGGGATTGCCGGTAATGTGGTGAGCGTGTGTTCGACTTCATCAGAAATTGCTAAAGTGTTTTCCAAGCAGGCTGTTGGGTCTTACACTCCCAACCTCCCAAAGATGGGTTTCTTGTTCTTCCAAGGTTTTACTTTACTGGGTGTCATCATTAATAACATGTATTAGCTTTTTAAGTAGTGATAATGGTAGTTCATTGTGGGTTTTGTTTTGGGTGAACTCATAAAGAGCAGTTTAAGATTCACAGCAAAAACTGAATGGAATGTGCTTGCTGTGCTTAAATTCTCATTTCTGATGAATCTCATTTCTGACATTATGTGTCTGCTCTCTGTTGATTGTTCATCCAAACACCTTCTGCTGAGGAATACCTGCATCTGCCTGTATTTAATTAGGTTGCTATGGAGTGGGTATTTGTCCCCCACCCCCAAATCCGCATGCTGAAGCCTAAATCCCAGTGTGACAGTGTTTGGAGGGGGGCTTCATGGACAGGATGGGGTCTTGAGTGGGGGCTTCATGCAGGGTTGGTGACTTTATAAGGGGGGGGAAAGACGAGAACTCTCTCTGCACCTGTGAGGTGAGGGTGGAGGAGGCCATGTCACCTGTAAGCCAGGAAGACATCCTTCTCCCAGAACCAGACGTGCTGGCACCTGACCTCTGTCTTCCAGACTCCAGGCCTGTGGGGAGTGAATGTATGTTGTCTAAGCCACCCCATCTGTGCCATCGTCACATAAGCCTGAGCCCGCTGGGACGTCGGCGCGCCCTCATCTTCTGATGCCCCTTGCTATGTGCTGAAAGCAAGGCTTCCCCCAGGTATGTGTGTTGTAAGTGTTCTCTCCCAACCTGTGGCTGGCTTTTTCTTGTTTCCATTGTATTGACAAAGGGTAGAAGCTTTTTTATTTTCAAGACCAACTGATCAATTCCTTTCACTTATGATTAAGTATGAATAAGAAATCTTTGCCTAATCCAAGGCTTTGTCCTCTATTTTCTTCGAGGAATTTTATACTTTTAGCTTTTACCCTTTGGTATATTCTGTTTTAAGCTACGGTTTGTGTAGGCAAGGAGGAAAGAGTGAGGGATGCATCAGGTCTTCTGTAATTTGTTGACTTTATGCTATTTCCGAGCAGATCTGCTGCAGCTACTTCTGACGGATGGCTCTTCTCAGTCTCTAATGAGGCCAGTGAGTGTTCGGTGTAGGCTTTTGGGTCCTGTAGTTGGAGGTGAGACGCCTTGTGAGCTTAGGATCTGTTCCATGTGGACCCTCAGAGACCGGACTTTGTCCACCCCGAGTTTAATGGTCAGGTCCTCAGGAGGACCCCAGAGCACATTCCGGAGCTCTTTATCCAGAAAGAAATGCCCTCCCCAGAGGGCTCTGCCCTGTGAATCCCAGCCACCTCAGTCTCCAGGATCCTTTTTCCTGTTTCGGAAAACTCTTATCCATCACTCACTGAATTTTGTCTCTTCCCTTGTCTGCTATCTTCTCATCCTGGGGCTCCGATTGTAGATATCTGAGTGCTCTACAGCGTGTTGGATTTTGCTATATTTTCTCTGAATCTTTGTCACTGTGCTTGAGTCTAAGTATGTCCTGTTGACTTCTGCACTTTGAAATCTGCAGTTACTCCCACTCAACAAATTCTTCATTTCAGTTAATATTTTTTCAGTCCTAAAATCTCTATTTAATTCATCTTTATAAATTCCCATTCTTTGGAAGTAATATTGCCTACTATTTTTTCTTTTTTTGCATTGGAGCTAAAATTGGTGTGCAATTGTATTTTCCAAAATGTGTTGTTTTCTACAAACTGGCCGCAAGAGATGACTTGAAGGGAAAAAAAAAAAAGAGGTTTGTGGATGGTGGACATCTAAATCTAGGAGGTTCTTTATAGGATTTCCCTCTTAGGAATCTAAAATGCCTGTTAGCTGTAGAAAGTTTTGCCACAAAGAAAACTACAGATGTATTTTTTCACACAGTGTTTCCAAAATTTCAGCAGCACGCAGCATCTATGGTTGCGGCAGCACCAATGTCCCCCGCCTCTCGCGCTCCCTCTGCAAGGGCCTTGCCCCCACCGAGCAGGCACTGGGTTCCCACTGTTTTCATCACGTTCTCTCTCTGCTCCAGGACTTTCATCCTCCGGCTTCATGTCAGCTGACCCAGGTGGCTGACCCACCCGAGTTTTCACCAAGCGCCGCAGAACCCTCATCTCAGGCTCATATTTTCCTCCTCAGCACAGTAAGATTGCCAAGAAACCTCAGAGTTGCAAGCGTCCGTGTGCGAAAGGGCCTGCCACGGCCGTCTGGGAGCTGAGCTTGTCCGGGCCCGAGGGGGACGCCAGGGGGCTGAGCTGTGTGGGCCAGTGAGGGGCCCCGAAGTCCGGACGCGGGACTCAGGACAGTGGCCGCGACTGATGTACCACGTGCAAAGGCTCCAGGGACAAGGGTCCTCCTGCGGGCAGGTCGCTGCCTGAGCCCAGGAGCAGTGGACGTGGGGCCCCGGCTCGGAAGGCCTCTGTCCCCCGGAACTCCTGCAGCCCCTCCCACAGGGAGGCTGCGGGGCTCCTGACCCCGGCCTCCTGGGAGGGGCCCCGCGGCAGAGCCCTCGGGACACGAGGCCGCGCCCGCCCCGCCCACCTTCGATGCTCCCTGCGCCTCCCTCTGCCGCTCCAGCGTGCTGCCAACCCAGCGCTTTCCACCCCACCCCGTCCTCCATCAGGTTAGCTCCAGCCTCGGCTCCATTAGCAGGGTCGTGTCGGCTGCACTTGGAGTCAGCGGGAGCCCTAAAACGCTGCTGCCCGAGTCCCTTCCCAGAGATTCTGCGCTGGTGGGCCCAGATGTGACCGGGCGCCAGGTTCTCCCGTCTTCCCAGGCGGTGCTGTTGGGCTTTCAAGGCCGAGAACCACTCTCCCCCAGGAAATCTCCCTCGCTGCGCCCTCTGTCCTCAGTGAAGGGCTGGGGCCCTGCCGTCCTGTGTGTGCCTCTGGGATGGCCTTGATCAATCAGCCTTAAAGAAGGACTCTCACCGGTCAGCCGCTCCCCGCCCAGCCCAGGATGTGCACGAAGGCTGCAATCAGCGTGGGGTGGGGGCGGGGACACGCACATGTGGGCTGGAGGAACAGCAGAGGCTCCGGGTGGTTTTCTGGGTCTTGGGCTGCGGTTGTCTCCACTATACGCAGTTCAGAATCCAAATCTCTTAGACCTTTTAAGTTTGGAAGAAATGAGAGTGTATAAATTTATTTTTTCTTTACCATTTTAAGTATTACTTGCATATTGCTGAAGAATTAGAGATCATCTGTGTGTTTATGTGTGTATGTTTGCATATGTGTGTGTGTGCGCTCGTGCATGTGTGTATGTGTGTGTGTGCTCGTGCATGTATGTGTGTGTTTATGTGTGTGTGCCTGCCATGTATGTATATGTGTGTGTTTATGTGTGTGTATGTGCCTGCTATATATGTATCTGTGTGTGTAAGTGTGTGTACCTGCCGTGCGTGTGTGTGTGTGTGTGTGTGTGTGATGCTCTACTCAGCAGGCTTTCCTCATTGCCTTGTCTTGAAAACTGTCTCCCAACACTCGGGTAGCAAGCAGTCCCCAGATTCAAAAAAGGGGACCCTCTGATTCATAGGCTATTTCTTTGAGTGAAACGCAATCTTCAGAATCAGGGCAGCTACAGTCTTGAAGTGAAATGTCTTTTTGTTAGCCTCTGACAAACATTTCCCCAAAGTGCAATAAGTGGAGAAAATGTTTCATCACAAAAAATTTAAATATACTAAACCAGTTGCTAAATATGATTTTTGTAATTACTGGCATGGTCTTATTTTATATTATTAAGGCTAGATATTTTAAATGAGATTTTCTATCCCCTGAGCAGCCCAAAATGCAGAGGTTTTTAAATAATTGAATTCCTCTACATTTTGATTAAATTCTTAACCAAGACCACTGCGTATGAAGGCAAAACAAAAGTCCTTTTAAAACTATGGTTGACTTCAAAATTCCTGTTGATGTCCTGACTTTAGGCGCAATTTATTTATTTAAAAATCTAGATGGAGAGATGTGGCTGTGGTTTTATACTTCCTGGTGGCTTAGTGGTAAAGAACCCGCCTGATAATGCAGGAGATATAAGAGATGTGGGTTCGATCCCTGGTTTGGGAAGATCCCCTGGAGGAGGGCATGGCAATCCACTGCAGTCTTGTCTAGAGAATCCCATGGACAGAGGAGCCCTGAGGGCTACAGACCATGGGGTCGCACAGAGTCAGACACGACTGAGCGACTTAGCTAAGCGTACACGGGCAGCCCTCACCCAACCCCAGCGTCCTCTCACACCAGCTCCGGCTGGCTCCTGGGCTCCAACCCACCAGCCTCCCCGTCACCTCTTTGCAGGAGCTGCTCTGTCTGCATTTCTGCTCCGGGAAACCCTTTACGGTCCTCTCTCACCACTGAGCCCTCCTCGCGCAGAGAGGACCTCCCGAGCCCAGCCCTCGGCACCGAGTAGAGCCCCCGCCCCCCGCCCCACCCCGCAGACTCCTCCGCTGTGAGCGCTTACACACTGAAGCCTCAGCGCGCGTGGGGACGGCAGCTGTGTGTGTGTGCGCGCTGAGCTGTACCTCCAGAGGCCAGGGCTGTGTCCCTTCACCAGACTGAACCCACGCTGTGCCCGCAGGGCCCAGAGCCGGTGGTGGATGTGCTCCCGGGTAAATGGCCGGGGTTTGGGGGTTGAGGATCTCGGGCCCGAGGCAGGAGAGGCTGCCTGAGACGGACACCATGCGCCCCAGGCAGCAGCGTGCTCTCCTCACACCCCCAGAGGCGATCCAGAACTCAGTGTCTGGAAAGATGACCCCGCAGCTAAAGGCACCTTTGAGACCTTGCAACCTGCTGCTGTAACCTGTATTACTTCAGGCTCTGAAAACAGTTCAGGGGTGTTTTAATTTAAAACACATTTTTGGTGATGGGACTTCCCTTACTCGAACCTACTGGAAAGACGCTCCGTGCCTTCGGCAGGATCACGCAGCTCTCAGATCTTGCTTTCTAACATAATTCTCTAATAAAAGACCAGACTCTTCAGAGAAGCCGCCACTCCTAGCACTGAGGGAAGCATACAAGATGTGCTGGGGTGCCTGCAGGGCCAGAAAGTAAGGATACGGTGACTGCCTCCATCGCGCACACACACACGCACACACACACAGTCATACACACATGCATGCACACACGCGCACACACACATGCACACACACACACATATGCACTCACGCACACGTGCACACTCACACTGAAGAGGTGAAGTCAAGGGAACGCACCAGACAACCGAGAGAGCCCCAGCAGCCAGGCCTAGGAAGAAAGGAGGAATTGCATGCAGTTGTATTGGATCAAAATCCAAAGAATGAAATGAACACGCGTGAGTCTGTGATAATATAAACAGATTGGATAAATAAACAGGAGAGAAGAGATAAAAATGAAAGCATGTGGCAAGAATTCTAAGTAGTCTATGTGGACCCCTCCCCAAGATCAGATCAGATCAGTGGCTCAGTCGTGTCTAACTCTTTGTGACCCCATGAATCACAGCACACCAGGCCTCCCTGTCCATCACCAACTCCCGGAGTTCACTCAGACTCACGTCCATCGAGTCAGTGATGCCATCCAGCCATCTCATCCTCTGTCGTCCCCTCCTCCTCCTGCCCCCAATCCCTCCCAGCATCAGAGTCTTTTCCAATGAGTCAACTCTTCACATGAGGTGGCCAAAGTACCGGAGTTTCAGCTTTAGCATCATGCCTTCCAAAGAAATCCCAGGGCTGATCTCCTTCAGAATGGACTGGTTGGATCTCCTTGCAGTCCAAGGGACTCTCAAGAGTCTTCTCCAACACCACAGTTCAAAAGCATCAATTCTTCGGCTCTCAGCCTTCTTCACAGTCCAACTCTCACATCCATACATGACCACAGGAAAAACCATAGCCTTGACTAGACGAAACTTTGTTGGCAAAGTAATGTCTTTGCTTTTGAATATGCTATCTAGGTTGGCCATAACTTTCCTTCCAAGGAGTAAGCGTCTTTTAATTTCATGGCTGCAGTCACCATCTGTAGTGATTTTGGAGCCCAGAAAAATAAAGTCTGACATTGTTTCTACTGTTTCCCCATCTATTTCCCATGAAGTGGTGGGACCGGATGCCATGATCTTCGTTTTCTGAATGTTGAGCTGGCCAACTTTTTCACTCTCCACTTTCACTTTCACCAAGAGGCTTTTGAGTTCCTCTTCACTTTCTGCCATAAGGGTGGTGTCATCTGCATACCTGAGGTTATTGATATTTCTCCCGGCAATCTTGATTCCAGCTTGTGCGTCTTCCAGTCCAGAGTTTCTCATGATGTACTCTGCATATAAGTTAAATAAACATGGTGACAATATACAGCCTTGAAGAACTCCTTTTCCTGTTTGGAACCAGTCTGTTGTTCCATGTCCAGTTCTAACTGTTGCTTCCTGACCTGCATACAAATTTCTCAAGAGGCAGGTCAGGTGGTCTGGTATTCCCATCTCTTGAAGAATTTTCCACAGTTTATTGTGATCCACACAGTCAAAGGCTTTGGCATAGTCAATAAAGCAGAAATAGATGTTTTACTGGAACTCTCTTGCTTTATCCATGATCCAGCAGATGTTGGCAATTTGATCTCTGGTTCCTCTGCCTTTTCTAAAACCAGCTTGAACATCAGGAAGTTCACAGTTCACATATTGCTGAAGCCTGCCTTGGAAAATTTTGAGCATTACTTTACTAGCATGTGAGATAAGTGCAATTGTGTGGTAGTTTGAGCATTCTTTGGCATTGCCTTTCTTTGGGATTGGAATGAAAACTGACCTTCTCCAGTCCTGTGGCCACTGCTGAGTTTTCCAAATTTGCTGGCATATTGAGTGCAGCACTTTCACAGCATCATCTTTCAGGATTTGGAATAGCTCAACTGGAATTCCATCACCTCCACTAGCTTTGTTCATAGTGATGCTTTCTAAGGCTCACTTGACTTCATATTCCAGGATGTCTGGCTCTAGGTCAGTGATTACACCATCGTGATTATCTGGGTCGTGAAGATCATTTTTGTACAGTTCTTTGTGTATTCTTGCCATCTCTTCTTAATATCTTCTGCTTCTGTTAGGTCCATACCATTTCTGTCCTTTATCGAGCCCATCTTTGCATGATTTGTTCCTTTGGTATCTCTGATTTTCTTGAAGAGATCCCTAGTCTTTCCCATTCTGTTGTTTTCCTCTATTTCTTTGCATTGATCGCTGAAGAAGGCTTTCTTATCTCTTCTTGCTATTCTTTGGAACTCTGCATTCAGATGCTTATATCTTTCCTTTTCTCCTTTGGTTTTCGGCATATCTCTTCCCCACCCTGTTGGCTTATGTCTCTGAACCAGAGCATGGGCTGGACTTGCTTCCAGAGAGCTTGGCACGCAGAGGGGGATGAACAGAGTATCCGGCAGTGGAGACGCCTGCAGCCAGGAGACCCGGCTCAGTCTGCAGGGAGCACTCTACCCTCCCTGGGCCCTGTGGCCTGGAGGATTTTTCGGGCTCCAGGAGCCGGTGGATCTCAATGGCCTCAGCTTCTAACCAGAGGGTCCGGGCATCAACAGAACCATGCCCATGGCTCCACCTCCTCTCTCTGGGGAGGAGATCATTCCTCTTCTGACCCTCATTTTAATTCCTTGGTGTTTTCATGAATCTGGAGATGGCAAAGGCAACCGCATCATCTCCACCGGCCCAGGGCTCCTCCCTACACAGCAGACGCTGCTGACCGCCCCACTCTGGGCTCCAGGGAACAAGCTGTCCTCATTCTCAGGCCAGAAGCTGGTCTGTGCTTCCTTGGGGTCAACCCTGGATCTCCAGAGCAGGACCTCAGGGTCCTGAGACCTCCAGCCCAGAGGCCACATCTTGTCACCAGGAAGGCTCAAGTGCATCTTCCATTCTCACTCGCCTGGTGAGTCCCTGTACCAGCATTCCACGGGTTATGCAGTCTTGAATTTTATTCTGCAACTTTAACACCAAGACCATTGCAGACTGTACACCCTGACATGTGGGCTCAGGCGATACGGTGGAAGACGTCCAGACACCCACAGAGGGTTCTGCCCACCAAATCACCCCGTTCTGTTTCCTCTCCCGGACTGTGCCCCTGCCCGAGCACCTGGGTACCTCTGGGAGATTACTCTTCTCCTGAGCAGAAATATCGCCAAACGGACGCTGCTCCTCCTTCACACACTGAAAAGTCGGACTGCAATGTTTGTGATTTTCCATGAGAAATGTTAATTCTGTCCAGCAGCTCAGAGGAGCTGGCGGGAGGAGAAGGACCCTTATGGTTTATGACTTTGGCTCTCAGGTTGGGGCAGATGGCACCCACAGGGTCTCAAATGAACTGACAGTGTTTTGTGAACACCTCAACTATTTCCGTGTGTGTGTGTGTGTGAAATCGGACCTGGCGTCCATGGCTCGCCTCAGAGCCTCATGAAGCCCCCAGCTTCAAGCACCCCCTGCAGGTAGAAGAGGAGCCACTTGACTGCACCTCACAGAGGACATAAGGGGCTTCCCTGTGGCTCAGATGGTAAAGAATCTGCCTGCACTATGGGAGACCTGGGTTCAGTCCCTGGATCAGGAAGATCCCCTGGAGAAGGGAGTGGCTACTCACTCCAATATTCTTACCTGGAGAATCCCATAGACAGGAGAGCCTGGTGGCTACAGTCCATGGGGTCACAAACAGTTGGACACAACTGAGCGACTAGCACTTTCATTTTCGTAGAGGGCAACCTGTTGACTATGACACAGAGACTCTGACCTTGATGAGTGACGCCTCGTGAGGAAAAGGACAGCAGCCTGAGCGAGTGGCCGGAGCTGATGCAGAGACTGCATGGGCATTTCCTCATAGAGAAAGGAAGACGTTTCTCTATCAAATGACATGCCGAGGTCCCGTGCTTCTGTCTCACTTAAAACATTTACCTTGTGTGACACTTAGCATCATTTTCCTTCTTAACTTTTTCCCAGCTAACCAACCAGCCACCAGGCCCGTCACCATGGGCCCTGCCAGAGGAGGGGGACCTCGGTGGCAGCTGCTCTGAGCGTCTGAGAGCAGGTGGTCCTGAGCAGTGGGTCATTCCCCTCTGCAGACCTAAGGGCTTCACCCGTGGGTGGTCTACAGAGGCAGGGAGCACCCCAGGCTGGAGAGAGAAGGGTGTCAGGAAGGCAGGGGCCCTGCAGCTGGGATCCTGGGGGGCTGGCGGTCAGATGGGGGACACGGGAGGGGCCGCTGAGGAGCGGGCACGCCTGCGGAGCAGGGCGCTGTGCAGACAGCCCTCGGTTCACTGCTCGGAGCTGGTCCCGGCGGGGAGGAGCAGGCTCTGGGACCCAGGCACTGGAATCTGAGCTGGGCTCTGCCCTTCCCTGTCCACGTGGCCTCTGCCTGAGTGCGCCCTCTGCACAGTGGACACGAAGGAAACATGGCTTAGAGAAAAGACACGTGACCCCTGCTTGGTTCAGCTGGGAAGCTGCTGGGCACTGCATCCGGGAGGAAGTGGGGTGGTCCTGGTGGTCCCAGCAGGGTGTCCATCTGAGGAGGGGTCGTAGGTCCATCCTAGTCCCCATCTAGGTCCTCAGACTCCCACCCCAGCCTCCCCGTCCACACACCCCATCACTCACCCACCTGCCGCACCTCTGACTTGTCCCAAGGCCCATCCCTGCACTGAGTGGACCCTTGGCAGCAGTCCACAGACCCCCAGCGCCCACTCCACACCCTCAGTTACCCCTCCCTACACTGGAAACTGGCCCCACAAGGACTTTCTCCCCGTGATCTGGGTGCCACGTGTGACAGGCAGGGTCACCAGGGACCCTCCAGGAGCAGCCGGCTCGGTGACCACCTGGACACCTCCCCACACACACAGCTGGGCCCCCGCATTACCATGGAGAAGCCAGGCATCCAACCAGCACCGCCTGCAAGAATCGTCTCTCAAGAACCCAATAATCCAGTGTCGGTCCATTTTCTCTGTGGACTTTAGGAGCAGATAAAGCACAGGCACCAGCTCATTTTCTCGCTCTCCAAAGTGAATGACTGCTGGTTTAAAAAAAAAACAATTCCAAGTCAAATCCCTTCCACTGCTATATGCGTTTTCTGTTCCTGCTGCAACAGAGGCCCTTAAACATGGAGGCATAAACAGCAGAGAGCTGCGCCCTCACAGCCTGTGGGTCAGCCGTGCGTGCAGCCTGGCCGGGCCGAAATCCAGGCTCCGGGGAGAGTCTGTCCCCAGCCTTCTCTGCCTCCCAGAGGCACCTGCACCCCTGGCTGCGGCCCCTCCCTGCATCTTCAGGGCCAGCCGTGTCACTGGGCAGCCCGACCCCGCTCTGGCTGCCACGCCTCCTCTCTGGTCTGCGTTGCTGCCTCCACTTCCCACGTTTTAGGGCCGTTTTGATTACATCTGGATCGTCCGGCATCACTCATATTGTAAGGTCTGCTCACTGCTGCTGCTGCTGCTGCTGCTAAGTCACTTCAGTCGTGTCTCACTCTGTGCGACCCCATAGACGGCGGCCCACCAGGCTCCCCCCCGTCCCTGGGATTCTCCAGGCAAGAACACTGGAGTGGGTTGCCATTTCCTTCTCCAATGCATGAAAGTGAAAGTGAAAGTGAAGTCGCTCAGTCGTGTCTGACCCTCAGCGACCCCATGGACTGCAGCCTACCAGGCTCCTCCGTCCATGGGATTTTCCAGGCAAGAGTACTGGAGTGGGGTGCCATCGCCTTCTTCGGGTCTGCTCACTAGTAGGTTTAATTCCCCCTCTGCCAGGCAAGCTAACATACCCCCAGGTTCTGGGGGCTTGGATGTGAGTATCTTTGGGTGCTTGTTGTGGGGTGGGGTAGTCTACTTATCACAGCTAGTAGATGTTGGAAAACAACAGAATGATATGTGCATGTGATGATATGTGCATGTGACGGTATGTGCGCTTAGTCGCTCAGTCTGGTCCGACCCTTTTGCATATGACAATAGAATGCTTAATATTTCTTTTGCAACCTTTTTAAACGAAAGAAAATAAATGGAAATATTTGTGCAGTCATTTTTAAAGATTTTTTTTTTTACTACATGTGAAAAAAAGATAAATAAAAATCCCACATGAGACAGATGAAGTCATTTCTTGAGACCTTTGATGTCAGTACATGAGCTCTTTGTTTACTCAGCATCTAACAGACTTTAAACAGCCATAAACATTTAATAGGAAATAACCCATTATAATCCCGGGTCTTAAGCTAATCAACAAAATGGACCAGACAATTCCCAAAGCCTCTGTTCCTGGTCGTGTTTTTAACAGTCTTACAGTAAAATTCCAGGGGTGAGGAGAACTGTGCATTTGGGTTTGCTAGGAGGGTGGTCAGGGAGACGGGATGACTGACCACCCTGTTTTATTTGAGGGTTTCCTGGGATGGTTGCTGGCACACCAGTACAATAGCTCACCCAGGCCTTCAGACATGAGGTGCCTCCACACAGCAGATAGCCAGGATGCCAGGAAGCCTAACAGGATATTCTGGATCCCTGCAACATGAGAACATGAATTTGCCAAATGCCAGCTACTCATCCATCTCCTAGGAGCATCCTGATAACCCAGGAGTGGGGAAACTGAAGCTCAGGGTCACATCTCTGGAACACAGCAAAGCTTGGGCTCAGCCCCAGGCCTTTCTGGCCCCGAAGCTCACACTTAAACCCCACACCCAATGTTAATTGTTAGTCAGTCAGTCATGTCTGACTGTGACCCCATGGAGTGCCAGGCTCCGCTATCCATAAGATACTTCAGGCAAGAATACTGGAGTGGGGAGCCTTTGCCAGGTCCAGGGGCTCTTCTCCACCCAGGGGTTGAACCCACGTCTCCTGCATTGCAGGCAGATTCTTTACTGTCTGAGCCACCAGGGAAGCCTGGCTCATGTCCAAAGCTGTTGGCTACTGATCTCCTGTTCTGCCCCCAACCTCCAGTGCGGTGGTCGAATTTCAGCTGATGTGGCCGTCAGTGGAAGTGACTCAGCGCCGTGTGTGGGTGTTTGGGTGTGAGTGTGTAGGTGTGTGTGCAGGTGTGGGGATGCAGATATTTAAATCCACAAGAATTACCACCTCTCCCAGGCTTTGTTTAGATCCTTTACATAAACTTTCCACAGTGAACAGTCTCTGGCCTTAAACTTTAACCACAAAAAAACAAATGCAACCTGCTTCCTACCAGGAATTATTTGTGTCCTACACTCTTTTCCAGGCTCAGAGCCAGAATCTGCAATTACACAGCTCTGAAGGCTTGGAGGCGAGCCACCTGAAACCTGGGCGTGGGGGAACTTCACTTGGGTCTTCCTCAAATTCCAGGCATTTGCCAAAGATATCTCGGGCTCAAACGGCATCCTGCTAAAAAAAATAAGCAATTTTAGGAAAAGGTGTATTGGATTTAAGGAGAAAAAGTCAAATGTAAATAATCACAAAGGGAAAAGAAAGATACATCCATTGAAAGCTTAGACTAATGTAGAACTATTCAAAGATTTTGAAAAATTCCCTTTATCTGTGTAATCATCTCTGAGGTGATGGGGGTGGAGGATCAGTCTCCAGCTGAATCATTGGCTAATGTTATTCATGACCAGCCCTTATCAGGCTGTATCCAGCCTGCATATATTTATATCCTGTGAAATTTTTCTCCCTGCAAACTTGTATGGCAGGAAGACACCTGTCTTACCTCACAGACCACATAGAATATGTGAGCAGAGATTGCTAATTGATGAGCCTTCTGCTGGGGATACGTGAACAGAGATCGCTAATTGATGAGCCTTCTGCTGGGGAACTTCACTGAGGTCTTCATCACCCCCTAATTGTGCTGTGCTGCGCCAAGTCACTTCAGTCATGTCCGACTCTCTGCGACCCCATGGACTGTAGCCCACCAGGCTCCTCTGTCCTCGGGATTCTCCAGGCAAGAAGACTGGAGTGGGTTGCCACGCCCTCCTCTGGGGACCTTCCTGACCCAGGGATCGAAACCACATCTCTTACGTCTCCTGCATTGGCAGGAGGGTTCTTTACCTCCAGCGCGATGGCCAAATCCTAATCGTGGGGCTCTCAGTAAAGTGCTCAAACTCCTGCTGGAAGTAACAAGGGAAATACCTCCAATGAGAGGTCCTGTCCAACAGCTGTGTTTTGGCAGCTAGTTTCTGGGCCGGGTGCTCCAAGCGGGGACCATGCCTCATAGGGGACCTGTGTTCTGGGCAGCTGGCGGACAGCTCTGCTTCTCCCCAGCTGCGGCTGCAACATGGCCCATTGTGTTAACCTCGATCCAGCCAGCTCACCCTGTGGACTGTAGCCTGCCAGGCTCCTCTGTCCACAGGATTTCCCAGGCAAGAATATTGGAGTGGGTTGCCATTTCCTTCTCCAGGGGGATCTTCCCAACCAAGGAATCGAATCAGTGTTTCCTGAGTCTAATGCATTGAAGGTGGACTCTTTATCCACTGAGCCACCAGGAAGTTCCACAAAACAAATGGAGTTCATGTCAAATATACTTTTGAGTCATAAATAAAAATAAATCCTTGTCTTATTCTTGGGCTTCTCTGGTAGCTCAGCTGGTAAAGAATCTGCCTACAATGCAGGAGACCCTGGTTCAATTCCTGGGTCTGGAAGATCCGTTGGAGAAAGGATAGGCTACCCACTCCAGTATTCTTGGGCTTCCCTTGTGGCTCAGCTGGTAAAGAATTCCATGCCATGTGGGAGTCCTGGGTTTGATTCCTGGGTTGGGAAGATTCCCTGGAGAAGGGAAAGGCTACCCACTCCAGTATTCTGGCCTGGAGAATTCCATGGACTGTATAGTCCTTGGGATCGCAAAGAGTCAGACACGACTGAGAGACTTTTGCTTTCACTTTTTTATTCTTGTAGATGATAAAAAGCATGTGTGTCTCTATGTTATGAGTATATTAAAGTGAAGTGAAGTCGTTCAGTTGTGTCTGACTCTGTGACCCCATGGTTTGCAGCCTAAGAGGCTCCTCTGTCCATGGGATTTTCCAGACAAGAATACTGGAGTGGTTTGCCATTTCCTTCACCAGAGGATCTTCCCAACCCAGGGACCAAACCCAGGTCTCCCACATTGTAGGCAGACGCTTTACCGTCTGAGCCACCAGGGAGGTCTATATTAAACTGTTTTAAAAAATAAGATCCTATTTTACTAGATTCAAGGAATTCTTAAAAGGCTCTTGCCAAGTACTTTTAGACGCACAGGTTCGTTTGATCTGCTGTGTGTTCCTCCCGGCGGAGGCTGCTTATTTACATGATTGAAAAGAAAGCCAACCACCTGTCCTTTGTTGCTCCCATGAAGGGCTGGTTTCGTCACAGATTTTTATCAGTTTCCCCTTCACTCTCACGTCTGTGGAGCAGACGGAACCGGTGGCCTGGGAAGCCTGGAGCAAGACTGCCGGGAGACCCCACCGTGGGCAGACCCCGCCTAGCACTGCACCCGCCAGCCTCCCAGTTCCAGCTCCCTGTCCTCGGTCGTCTCTCCAGCCAGCTTCCCATTCCGAGTCTCTGACACGCGCCCTGAGAACAGGTGCGGTGGGATGTGAGATGTCCCTCTCTAGCTGTCTAGCTCTGTATCAGCTTCTGCCGACCACCCTCAGGGACAGCTGGCCCCCTCCTGGGGGCTCCCACTCAGCCAGCTGCCCTTTTCAGATGGAAAGAGATCCCTGGGTCAGCACTGCAAGAGCCTGTTCCTGGGGCTTCTGACTCCCTCTTCATCTACTTGTCCGAACCTCCTCTCACTCCTCCGACAGCTGCGTCTCCCTCCAGGCACAAGAGAAGGGGGACGTGGAGCACCCCAAGGGACTCGGGAGCCAGGGCACTCCCTGTGCACCTTCCCCGGAGCATCCCACAGACCCTCGTCTGTCTCAGCCCTCCCTGGACTGGCCCTCTTCATCCACTGTCGCCCCAAAGGATGCCAACATCTGTGCCCATCAAATAATGCCATCTGACTGTCTGGGCTCTGGTGTTTTTAACAAGTCAGCACCACCACTAATGGACACAGCTTCTTTGTGTGATTGACGGAAGGGCCCCTCTCTCAACGCACACGAACAGGGTGCGCTCTGACCTGGCACCATGGCATCACAGGAAGGTCAAAGGATGCTCCCCGGGACACGTGCTCCTGCAGGGGCTTCTCCGACAACCAGCAGTGTCGTAATAATCGAGCGCTAACAGAGCCAGCTGTGTCCATGAAAAAGGTTTGGACTACCTTCTGCCATATCCACATCGCCCTGTTTCTCATGCGGTTCACACATCAGTTTTCTCATTTGTTCAAGTGATTTCTAGCATTAGTTTGGCAGATGTCTGATGAATCTGGTCAGGGTGTTGGAGATTCTTCCAGCAGCTGTGAGGCCACTCACAATTGCAGTTCCCTATGGTTTTGGCACAACAGACTGGTTCCAAATAGGAAAAGGAGTTCTTCAAGGCTGTATATTGTCAGCCTGCTTATTTAACTTATATGCAGAGTACATCATGAGAAACGCTGGACTGGAAGAAACACAAGCTGGAATCAAGATTGCCGGGAGAAATATCAATAACCTCAGGTATGCAGATGACACCACCCTTATGGCAGACATCACCCTTACAGCAGAAAGTGAAGAGGAACTAAAAAGCCTCTTGATGAAAGTGAAAGTGGAGAGTGGAAAAGTTGGCTTAAAGCTCAACATTCAGAAAATGAAGATCATGGCATCCGGTCCCACCACTTCATGGGAAATAGATGGGGAAACAGTGGAAACAATGTCAGACTTTATTTTTCTGGGCTCCAAAATCACTACAGATGGTGACTGCAGCCATGAAATTAAAAGACGCTTACTCCTTGGAAGGAAAGTTATGACCAACCTAGATAGCATATTGAAAAGCAGAGACATTACTTTGCCAACAAATGTTTGTCTAGTCAAGGCTATGGTTTTTCCTGTGGTCATGTATGGATGTGAGAGTTGGACTGTGAAGAAGGCTGAGAGCCGAAGAATTGATGCTTTTGAACTGTGGTGTTGGAGAAGACTCTTGAGAGTCCCTTGGACTGCAAGGAGATCCAACCAGTCCATTCTGAAGGAGATCAGCCCTGGGATTTCTTTGGAAGGAATGATGCTAAAGCTGAAACTCCAGTACTTTGGCCACCTCATGTGAAGAGTTGACTCATTGGAAAAGACTCTGATGCTGGGAGGGATTGGGGGCAGGAGGAGAAGGGGACGACGGAGGATGAGATGGCTGGATGGCATCACTGACTCAATGGATGTGAGTCTGAGTGAACTCCGGGAGTTGGTGATGGACAGGGAGGCCTGGCGTGCTGCGATTCATGGGGTCGCAAAGAGTCGGACACGACTGAGCGACTGATCTGATCTGATCTGATCTGATGGTTTTGGCAAGCCCCACAGTGTTGTTCCTCTTTATTCTCTGTCTCCCGAGTTCTGGCATGAGATACTAGGCTCATTTCTGAGAAGGAATGCGAGTGGGTGCAGACATCCAGGACCTGCTTACTGACCTGGCTGCAAGTCCACCCGCCCCGGGGTCCCCCTGGGCTCTTCTTAGACTCTCAGGGGCTTAGAGACAGATGATATTTCTGGCCTTCCGGCTTGTCTTCCAGCTGTATCTTTGACTTACAGGCACTCAGCACCCCAGCACGTGCTGTGTGCTGTGGGCATAGGTGTGGGGTGCATGGACCCATCACAATTGCCAGAAATACTCTCTGACATGAGAATGGAGTTTGGGCCACCTGCTCTCCCTCCCAGCATCACCAAGGTCTCCAGGTGCAGAGCCAGCAGACTGGGATCAATTAGAAATTGTGATTGAAGCTGAATGTAATTAATTCTGTAGTTTGAGCAATTCAGGTTTTAATTATACTAAAATTGCCTGGTACACCTAGGGCATTTGGAAGGATCCTCAACAAAAGACAACCAGGTAGGAATCAGCCCCCGCAGGCCCCTGATTCTCGTTGGCATCACACAGCTCCCTGCGTCCAAATGTGGACCGTTCAACTGCACTTATGAACAGCCCTGCGACCTGCGTGCCCGGCCCCTGGCTCTCTGGCTGCTGAGGCAGCGAGGCTGCTGGAGCCCGCCGCTCGTCAGCCACCAGGGAGTGGAACGGTGTGTGGCACAGTCGACCTTGGTCCAGAGACGACGTAGCACCGCCCCTTCCGTCTGTGCACCTGAGGTTTCGGCCGCTGTCAGGACACCCACCCTTGTGTTCTCTTCACGCCAAAGTTTAATTCAAGCTCCAGGTGGTCAGTTGTCTATCTGACAGCTTCCGTGGGCTGCTCTGGGGAATGACCATCGGCTGGCTGATGTTACTTCCCATGAGATTAATTTCCGGTGGGGACTTGGAAGTCTCTGGAAAACAGAATGCTTCTTCTGACTCCTCAGAAGGTCAGACGGACTCACGTGCATTGGTCCAGTGCACAGCCTGGATTTGCTCCAGCGGCACTGGGGAGCGTGCGTCCCCGGAAACAAGGGTCC
This sequence comes from Bos mutus, assembly GCF_027580195.1. NCBI lineage: Eukaryota > Metazoa > Chordata > Mammalia > Artiodactyla > Bovidae > Bos > Bos mutus. The sequence continues at coordinate 1,694,395 of NC_091642.1, read as the reverse complement.
CCGAGCTCTCCGAAGGTCTCCACAGCTTGGTCACCCACTGTGTGCAGTCCCAGGCCTCCTCCCCCCTCCACATTGGCACCACTGATAGCCAGGTAACATTGCTGACCCGTTACTCATCACAGTGGTCACCTCTCTGGCCACTGACCTCTCTGGCCGTGTTCTAACATGGCAAGATCAGTGCCAGCCAGCTGAGGGGAGGGCAGAGAGTCAGCGTGCCTGGGAACTCTGGGTGTGGGTTCAGGTTCCTGGCCCTGGGCTGTCCCTTGTCTGGGGAGGAGGAAGGGCAGTGACCCCTCCTCAGTGCAGAGAATGGTGGCCCTGGCCCCACCTCTGGCTGAGCACTCAGGCCACCATCCTGCCCGCAGCATCCAGAACCACAAGAGATCCTCTGAGAGCAGCCTGGCCACATCACTTCGTCTTGGTCCCTTTTGGTCCTGCTCTTTTCTCCCCACCTGGACTTCTGACCACCTTCTTTTTGGCTCCTCGGGCCTTGACCTCCAGACTCTGTGCTCCAGTGACGACAGTCTGTAGAAGATGCCACATGGGTTCTCAGGAGTGGGGCCTCCCACCTGGGCTCCAGTTTTGAGTAAATAACTAAACTGCTGTTTTCTAGGAGTGGTGATGCCTGTGGCCATCTCCCTGGGGAGTGGAGTCTGATGATAGATGCCAACACTGAACAGACTGAGGGCCTGAGCATTTCGCATTCATCACCTTCCCAGCCATCCCCAAAGTACCTTCAGAAATGTTGCCCAGTAGGTGCAAAGTCGAGCTGCTCATCTGCTACAACATCAGAACGCTCAGCTCTAAAGACTCTGAGCTTGTTCAGAGGCCCAAGTGCCCTCGCTCACAGATGCAGGCACGCAATTCCTCCTAAAGCTACAGAGACAGCTAGTAGCCGACTGAAGCATTAGCTAGGTATCCAAATTAGAGGAACTAGGAGACCGTCTTCCAGCTCATATTTCTCAATTCCTAACATTAGGCAGAGATTCCCACATAAAAAAAGAAAAGAAAAGAAAAAGAAATGTGCTCAAAAGCGACGTTGACACAATGCATTTCTATTTCAGCTTTGCTCCTTCCAGTGGGACGCTCAGCTGTGCATGGGGGCTAACGGAACATCATCTCAGTCGCGTTTGCTGATTCAGCTTATGGAAAAGAGACCCTCATAAATAATAATTACCAACCTTGTTGATCTTTTTCATTCTAATAAATTACATGAAACTAGTGACAGGATGCATCGATTTATACTTCGGGCCATATTTTTAAAACATCGGACCCCAGCCAGCTCTCCCCTCAGCTCACGTCTCCGCCGGGGGCTTGCAGTGCCTCTGTTTCATGGAGCTGTTTCCAGGAGGTGAAATGAGGCCCTAATGCGGGACGGTGCTGGCTGTGGCTCACGTCTTGCAGACCGCTTGCTACAATGAGCAGAAGCACGAATACTGCTGTCCAGAGGCTTGAGGCGACGGCGTTGATAGGTACGCATACTCTTTAGAGTAATCAGAAGATGTATAAGGCTCTTTAAATCTCAGGATACTTACGAAGAGATGAGTTTTGCAAACATGTCAATAATAGCTCTCGCTGAAAATTGCCCATTCTGTGTCCAAGTTCATTTTCAGGAAGCTGAGATTCCAGACCCAGTGGAATTTCTCTCCTCAGTAAAGCAGCATGCCAGCAAATTATAGACCATACACCCGATGCAGTCAGTACTGTTCATAAGTACATCGAGTGATTAAACATGAAGCAATGGGAGCTGAAGATGCCAACTGCCGAACTCGGGCAGGGTGCCTTCGGGGCCCACGGAGCGCAGAGCCCTGGGAGCTGGTGGCCGTGGCATTGGGGGTCCTCACCACGGCAACCCTGGCAAGACAGCCCTCGCCCTCAGGGAGGCCCCCTGATTCCCAGCCTGCCCAGATCGTACTCACAAGCTAAATGGATCCTGTCTTTGGAGTTACTCCGTAAGTTCCATTTCATCACTTTCAAATGCTGCCACACGCCTGAGGATTCATTGGGACGAAGTGCGGATGTGACTTGCCACAGAGTCATCTCCGTTCTGAGGTTCTGGGGTGGGGAACCGGGGGCTCCCTGAGCCCCATGTATCCTCACATGGGTCCCTGCATGCCCCGCCGTATGCGAGAGCTGCAGACTCCACTCCTGGCCAGGTGAACCCTGAGTCTGGGCTGGCTGGCCTCCAGCACACACTCTTCCAGCCACTGTGCCGAGTCCGGGCTGAGCTGCTCCCTTCCCTCCTGGAGTCGCAGCCCTGGGACAATCCTGTTTTTCCTCCCTGTGGAAACGTCTCCCTGCATCCACCCGGAGCCCTGACTCTGAGCCTCGTGCCCTTCCTTGCTCAGATCTCACTGTGCCCAGAGGACTTGTCAGGACCCACATGGGGGCTGGAGACCAGCCTGGCACACCCCAGGATGTCGAGCCAAAAGACCCCCTTTCAAAAATCCGCTTTCTGCAGAACGGGGCCATGGCACGTGAGCAGGGTTGGGGCTATAACACAGGCCTGAGCGGGAAATGAGAGCGATGGGAAGAGCAGGGGACACTGTTCCTTCAACGATTTCACAGTGAGCCCTCACCGCTCAGAAACAGAGCTTAGCAACTGAGCGCTGCACAGGGAAACGACTGCACTGCGTGACAGACGTCAAGAGTGGCACCTGCAGGACTTCAGGTGCTGGTTCCCTCCGGCTGCCGCCCTTCCTGCGAGGGGACCTCGGAGCATCTGGCATCGCTGTGAAGGCCAGAGGCCCCGAACTCAGGGGCACGTCTGTAGGACCCTGGGGCATGTCTAACTCAGTTTCCTAGGTTTCAGAGGCCAGAGTGGCCCTTTTTTTGAAACGCAAATGCATACTTGGAATAACTCCTGGTCCAGCATGAACCCAGGTAATATTACTCTGAAGAGTAAGAACTGTTTATCTCTCATTCACTCTGTTGTAATCCTGCGTGGAGCACAGGGCAAGGCTGGGAAGCTGCTAAAATGTGATGAACTGAGTAAATTAATGAGTGCCTGGATGGACGGATGGGTGGAAGTTTGAGGGGGTGAATAGACGGGTGGGTGTGTGGGTTAGTAGGTGGATGAGTAGGTGGAGGAGTGAGTGGGTGGGTGGGTAGATGCAGGGACGGGTGAACGGATGGGTGAATGGTCAAGTGGGTTTGTGGGTAGGTAGATGGGAATAAGGATGAGTAAGTGGGTAGATGGATAGATTGCTGGGTGGGTAGAGGAATGGATGGGTAAATGGCTGGGTGGGTAGATGGATGGATGAGTGAATGGATGGGTGAATTGTCAAGTAGGTGGGTGGGTAGATAGATGGATGGGTGAGTAGGTAGATGGGTGGGTGGGAAGACAGATGGGAGGGTGGGTAGGTAGATGAGTGGGTGAGTAGATTGATGGGTGGGTGGGTACATAGATGGTTGAGTGAGTAGACTGATGAATGGATGAACTCCCATGAGATCCAGAGTTCACTCAGTAGCCTCAAAACCAGGCTTAGTACCAAACAGCTCAGTAGGGTCCTTCCCAGAGAAGTCCCCATTCTCCTCGGCCCAATACACGTACAGTGTTAACACCGATTTATGTGCATTTGTGTTACATCACTTGGAACCCAAGCTCGGCAGAGTCCAGGCCAAGGACACCTACCAGTGCAGAAAACCCGCTGCTGGACAGACAGACAGCATGTGTCTCTGCAAGTGTATCCTAACACCCACACCAAGCCACGTGACAACCATGCAACCTGAAGGACCCCAAGAGCTTTTACCTAATGCAAGTTTAAAACTCACACTGGGTTAGTCCAGTTCAGTTATCACCACCTAACATTTTTAACATGAAACAGAATATGGGAGTGAGCTCAGACCTGGTATCCAGAATAGACAATTTGCTGCTCATTCAGTGAATCTCAGTTCCGCATAAAGCAGCCTGGTTCTCAAAGTGGCCCCAGCAAAGGACACAGCAAACCATCGCTGCACGTGTACCAGACTCGGGGTTCCCCGTCCACAGAGGCTTCAGAGGAAGGACATCAGGATACAGGTTCACGCTGCCGCACTGATGCTCACACTGCCGCACTGAAGGTTCGCACTGATGCTCACACTGCCGCCACTGACAGTCACACTGCTGCTGCCGACAGCTCACACTGCCGCACTGACGGTCACGCTGCCATACTGAAGATTCACACTGCCGCACCGACAGCTCACACGCAGCACTGAGAGCTCACACTGCCATACTGAAGATTCACACTGACGCACTGAAGGTTCACACTGATGCTCACACTGCCGCCGCTGACGGTCACACTGCTGCTGCCGACAGCTCACACTGCCGCCGCTGACGGTCACACTGCCGCACCGACAGCTCACACTGCCGCACTGACGGTCACACTGCCATACTGAAGATTCACACTGCCGCACCGACAGCTCACACGCAGCACTGACAGTCACACTGCCACCGCTGACGGTCACACTGCCGCACCGACAGCTCACACTGCCGCACTGACGGTCACACTGCCATATTGAAGATCCACACTGCCGCACCGACAGCTCACACGCAGCACTGACGGTCACACTGCCATACTGAAGATTCACACTGCCGCACCAACAGCTCACACGCAGCACTGAGAGCTCACACTACCGGCGCCAGTCCTCCCGTGAAGGCCCCCTGCAGGCTGTCTCGAGCAGCCAGCGGTCGCGTATGTATGTCGAGAGCCTAACTCGCTCTATGCCTCAGCCTGCTGCTGAGGTCAGGGGAGCTCGGCCCCTGCTCCCCTGAGGGGACACCAGCCATCTCAGGACTGTGCCTTTAACACGAGTTCCAACTTATAGACACATTGAACTAATAAATTCCAAGCTGGGGGGTTTTAAAGCCAGAGTTTGCATCTCTGCATTTGAGTCATTGAACAAATGTTTATGACCCAGAAGCTAATTGACAAATTTCCCCCCAAGAAGTTAAAATTAACCTCTGCCCATCAATTAACTTGAGATCTGGGTATGTTGACCTTCTCTGCAAGCTCTTAATCCTTCAGATGAGTTCTGTCCTCCACCACATTACCCAGGGCAATCGGCTCTCCTGATCGTCCATTCCCCTGTGAGGACACGATCTGGGTGTGAGTCTGCAGCCTTTTCCTGCTGTGGGTATGGTTATCCACAGCACTGTGGTGGACATGGTTAAAATATAAACAACATTTGATAACAAGAAAGAGGCTACAGAGGGGTCTACTTAAAGAGAACGTTGCCAGATGAGCTTGATCTGATTTATTAGAGCCTGCTTATCTTTGTCTTCCAAAAATAACACGACGAACTGACTGCACAAAGCGCATATCTGCCCAGACTGGAAAGGGGCCCGAGGATGGTTCTCCATGACCTAAGTCACCAACGCAGGACCTCGTCTTAAATCAGTGTTCACGTTATCTTAATGATGCTAATTCTTCATGGGTAATGCCTTGGGGAAGGCAGGCCTGAGGCGCACTTAGGGCTGGAGTCCTGGGCACCCTTTGACTGTGGAACTATCTGCTTGGATGTGGGGTCCCCGGGAAGCAGGTGTGCCTGGGAGATTGTTCACAGCTGGCACTTAGAAAGCACCAGCTCAGGTCTAAGCTTCGTGTGACTTTGCTGGCGACAGCTCAGCCTCTCCATGTGGGGGGGACATCAACTAGCCACAGAAGCAGAAATGTCATTTTCAGAGAACGCTCTGGTTAACGAGGCCTGAGCTCTCTGGGGTTTGAACGTCCTTGCAAGGCTCTGGGCAGGAATCTGCACTTGCAGTTTGCTTGACCACAAGCCCGGTTTTTGTGTGACGCTCACCAGACCCCTGGCCCTTTGTGTCTGCAGGTATCCATGCCACGTATTTGTAAATCCTCGGCTTTCTTGGGTGCCTTTGTCCTGGAAATTATAATTTTTTTAGTGTGTCAAGTGTGTTGTGCAAGTAGAAAAGACTTAGCAGCCTAGTGTTCTTTTCATTTTTGCTACTCTGGTCCTTGCCCTGGGATCAAAGTTTGGCCAGAAAGTGTGCTACGGTCAGAGTCAAAGAGGGGGTCGGAGCTCTCGGAGTTGGGTGGTAAAGACAGGCCAGCAGTGTGGCCTGTTTTGTATTTGTATTTTGCATAAGCACGCTTAAAATCTCTGAACGTTAACTAGGAGATGCAGCTGAAATTAAGATCATAAAGATGCAGTTACGATTTTCACATATGCAGCATTCAGTAATGTTGGGCAGAGTGTCCTATATGGTAGATCAAATTAAAATGTTTCTGCCGAGCTCATGGTAAAGGTCTAGGTAAATGCCACTCCCCTTTTAACACCTGTTCTCCTCGCTGCCCACCATCTCTTGATTATTTATTTACATTGATTTTTCTAGGAAAGTGCTACTCCCAAAGTTTGAGGGGGCCTCTAAGTTCACAAGAGTCATAAGGACAGAGCTAAACAGCTTATGGGCTTCGCTGCTGGTTCAGCAGTAAAGAATCCACCTGCCAATGCAGGAGACATGAGTTCCATCCCTGGGCTGGGAAGATCCCCTGGAGAAGGAAATGGCAAACCTCTCCAGTATTCTTGCCTGGAAAATCACTCGAATAGATAAGCCTGGCGGGCTACAGTCCATGGGGTCACAAAGAGTCGAACACGACTTAGCCAACAAACAGTTTATCAACAGCCCTGAGCCCGCCCCTCCACACGCAGTGCGGGGTTTATAACTCAGTGGCCCCTCCTTGCTTGAAAGAGAGTGCAGAGCAATGTAGACTTAGATGCCCTGTCCTAACACTTCTTCACTGTTCTCCTGTGTCCCTGTGAAAACACTTCAGAGCTCGCAGGACCAAGTGTAGTGTTTGCTGATCTCTTAGGAGGCTGGGGACAGTCCAGTCCAGACAATTCCTGAGTCTTGAGTCTTCTTAACATTGATCCCAGCCAGTTAAGATTCCCTAAATTCATGTCAAACAGTTCTGCTGGAAGTGGGCAGATTTGCAAAATGACAGGCTCATTCCTAACTCTAAACGTTGCTAACGAGGTGGAGTGGTCTTTTTAATCTAATTGACATGGCACAGATGTGACAAGAGACACTGAGTATTATGTTGTCATAAACAGGAGAACTGGCAACCTATATGCCGATGAAACAATGACATGTTTTAAATCTAGTCTTGGTAAACATGCCACTGACTGCCTGAAGAGAGAGCTCAGCATTAATTAAATTGAAGTTATTTGCAATCGGATAATGTTCAATTGCAATGAGAGAGTGGGTCTTCAACAGACTGCTCTGTTTAGCTGACGTGCAGCTAGGTTGTCCCAGCAGGTTCTCAAAGGCGAGAAAGTAGAGACACATATTTTTGTGGATGGGGAAGGCAGTAGACCAGAAAACTCCTGAGCGTTTTGTAAGATGGTCCCTTCCAGCCATGTTCCAGGCATTGTTTTGGGGTTTTTTCTTTATCTTTAAAAAGTTTTGTTTTATTCTGTATCTTCTTTATATATTTATTGTCTGTACTGGGTCTTCATTGCTTCATGGGCTTTTCTCTAGTTTCAGCAGGTGGGGGTCACCCGTCATTGGGCGCACGGGCTTCTCGTTGCTGCGGCCTCTCCTGGGGCCAAGCATGGCTCTCAGGCGCGTGGGCTCCAGTAGCTGCAGTCCCTCAGTAGCTGCAGTTCCCAGGCTCCAGACTGCTGGTTCAATAGTTGCTCCGTGGCACGTGGGATCCTCCTGGACCAGGGATGGAACTCACGTCTCCTGCATTAGCAGGATGACTCTTTACCACTGAGCCATCAGGGAAGTCCCAAGTCAATGTTTTGACTGGATTGGGGTAGGTGGTGGCTATGATTCCCCCAACACACCAAGGGGCTTGCTTTCAATGAGCCAACCTGAGGCTAACGGGCTAATGTTACTGAAAGTGGGCCCCAGCCGCTCGATGCTTGAAAGTTGAAACTCAAGAGGCAAGGTTGGTGGAAAGGAAAGCTTTCTTTATTCCTGAGGCAGGCAGCCTGGGGGAGAATGGGGGAAAGCCATGTCCAAAGGTGGACTCCCCCTCCCACAACCACGGGGCGAGTTCTTATAGGCAGAGGAGGGGCTACATGCAGAAACAGTACCATCAGCTCTGAGAGTCATCTTGAAATTGGTGGTTGGTGGTCTGATCAGCGTTGTCTTGGTTGTTTTAGGTAGAATTAATCTTCAGTCCCGGGGTTGGTTTGTTCCCATTTCTTTGAGGCCGGTTCCCAGAACGGTGGCAGCTTCTGTCTTGGCCACAGTCTGGTCGTCATATGGTTGCTTCTCCACCTGGTGGGGGTTTCGGTATCTGTAAGACAGCTCACAGGGCACGGCTCAGAATATTATCTATAGTCCTTGAAAAGGAACGAAGGTCCTGGACTATGCTGTGCTGTGCTGTGCTTAGTCGCTCAGTCGTGTCCGACTCTGTGACCCCACGCACTGTAGCCCACCAGTTCTTCTGTCCATGGGGATTCTCCAGGCAAGAATACTGGAGTGCGTTGCCATGCCCTCCTCCAGGGGATCTTCCAACCTAGGGACTGAACCCACGTCTCTCGAATTGCAAGCAAATTCTTTACCCTCTGAGCCACCAGGGAATTAGTTTAATCAGAGAAGTGAGAAAACGCAGAAATAAAGGAAAGCAGACAAAGGAGACCAAATAATAACAATAATGATAATGATATAGTCTGGTTTCCTTTGTTTCTGCATTTTCTCACTTCTCTGATCAAACTTATTCTTGGGCTAAAGTTTTCTACAGAAAAAAGGCAGGCGGAGGATGTGGGCGGCAGTGGCAAAGACCATAGGATCCTTCTCTGTGTCACTGACACCCAGAGGGCCAGGAATGCTCGAGCCAGCTCCAGCGTGGTCGTGGAACAGCTGGGTGTCTTTCCGGTCCTGAGGACGGGGCCAGGCCTTCCCCGTATCCGACGGGAACCCTGGTGCAGGAGGTCTTTGGAACGTGGCATGTCCAGCTTGGCCCCCAGCTTGAGAAGCAGATGGTGGCTTCACTGCAGCAAGGGCTGAGGGGCAAAGGTGGCTCCTGGGCCCCTCCTGCCAGACAGTGAGACTCCGTCTCAGCCTAAAAGCAAGGGTCCGCTAGCTCCCTTGAGGGCAGAGCAAGGGAACATGTTAAAGCAGTGGCCTGCAGCCAGTCCCGCTGGCCACTCTGAATGATGCGTTTCTTTCTCACTGAAGATGAATCTCAAGAAGTCCTCAAATCAGACAAACAGGGAGACTCGATACCACCCCCACTCTAGAGCAGGCTGCCCAAGCATCGTCCACTGCTTTCCACTTTTTACATCAAAAGACTGTAGTGTTTGATGCTCAGAGGAAATCAAACGAGATCCCAGACTTGGAAGAAGAAACCCTGGAAACCCGGAGAGCAGCCTTTAAGCGGCCGGGGAGGGACAGGCACTCAGGGCAGACTCTCTCTCAGGCTGGACCATCCTGGCTCCCGGGCCATCGCGGCATTGCAGCCGCTGCCGAAGGTAGAAGGCTGTCTGCTCTGATCCGTTCGGGCCCCACAGAGCAGGGTCTCCTTCTGACTCACAGCTTTGCTCACGTGAACCGTTTCTGTCTGCTCCTGCAGACGCTCAAAGACACCCCGTCGGTGGGACTCAGCGCATCTCCTGCCGATGACCTGGGATGGGGGGCAGCCACGCCATGGACTTCCCCTCTGAACTTCTCCCAGGGAACCAAAGCAGCGTCTGGGAAAAGTGAGTGCCCAGATCAGCCCGGCGGGAGGAATGGGAAGAGAACTCGGTCTGCAGGGGCAAGAGGAAGGGAAGACCAAGTCTTCTCCGCACTGCTCTGGGGCCGGGTCGCAGGCAGAGGTCAGGAGGGCGAGCCCCCAGCCGCCCACCTGCTGGTCTTCCTGACGTGGGCTCCCGTCTGGGCCCACGGGAGGACCGACCATGGTGCCCACCGTCTGGACGTGGAGCAACAGGGAAGCCAATGCTCACTGACTGTGACTCCAAACACTGGACTGGACGAGCGGCGCGGACGTCCACGGCCCAGCCGGGCATCCGGCGTCCTCCAGGGAAGCCAGTCCTCTCCAGCCCCGCTGGAGAGGCCCCAGAGCCCCAGCCCGAGACCGGAGGGCTCTGCAGTGACAAGTGCTGGAGGGTCCCCTGAGCAGGGAGGCACCACCTGTACCTCCCATCTTGGCCCCTCAGCCAGGCACAGGACGTGCCAGGTCACCCAGGGACTGCCTCTGGCTGTCCAAGCTACAGGGCTGCCCAGGTGGCGCTGGTGGTAAAGAATCCACCTGCCAATGCAGGAGATGCAAGAGATGCGGGTATGATCCCTGAGTTGGGAAGATGCCCTGGAGGAGGGCATGGCAACCCACTCCAGTATCTTTCCTGGGAAATCCCATGGACAGAGGCGCCTGGCAGGCTACAGCTCTTGGGGTCGCTAAGAGTTGGACACGACAGTGACTGAACAGGCACGCATGCACAGGATGCTCGGTCTCAGCCTCCACTGGGCCTGGCTGTCCTTCACAGGGAAACGTCTGAATCCCAGGCAGCCTCTTGTGGGGGGACATCTGTGTGGTTCTCTGTTATCCAACCTTTGTAACAGGCCAGACGCATCAGCTGGTGATTGGCCCAGAGTCCAGGCTCCATTCACTGGGGGACCAAAGCGAAGCAGACAAATGGAGATGCTTACTTCAGAATTTCCCATTAATGTGCAGGGCTGTAAATATGAAACAATATTGATGGCTCAGATCTAAATTCAGATTTTCTTCCTGGAGATAGCAATAAATAACCTGACAACTCTTTGTACATCAGAAGCCTTATTTGTGAAGAGCATCTAAGCAGGTATAAATGTCATTCCTTTAAGGAGCAGAGAACAGTTAACTCTCCCTCCACGAGAGTTCTGGGGGAGATGCTGGCAGGATGTGGAGAAGGGGGGTGGGTTAGTCACGGGGAGACCCTCGGATTACAGGTGGAGAGTCGCAGACCCGCGACAAGTGCCCCCCATGCAGTGGCCCAGTGGTGGGACCGCACAGGGGTGCTCCTGGATTCAGAGCAGCTGGCGCACCCCCAGCAGGGCTGAAGAGAGGCGAGAAGACGTGGAGAGACAGGGGAGCAAAGCCAGTGGGGTCAAGAGGACAGAGGAGGAAGAGCATGCATGGCATCCTGGGAGCACCTCCCTGTGGGTCCTGCCGCACCTGCTAACCTACATCTCCTCATTTAACCTTCCCTTCCCTGTCCACTCTGTGCAGTGAAGGGACGGGGGCCCAGAGCAGGTAGGGAACAGGTGAGGAAGCACCCGGGCCTGAACAGCCAGAAGAGGAGAGTGGGGCAAGCCCGTCCCTCCCACCTGGACCCCACATCCCCACCCCAGTGGGGCTCTGGGGGCCTGTCCTCGTATCGCAGGCCCACGGGACTGCAGACAGAGTCAGGGTGTCTGGAGAACAGGGCAGAGAGAGCTGACCCGTGTTAATCCTACCTCATGGACTCACCTACTCACCATGATTTGTCTGCAACTGAAAGCTTTCACAGCCTCTGGGGGGTGTTGGAGGGGGCATGGTTTGATTAGCCCTTTGGGCTCAGTGAGGTCAAACCAGGTGACCCTGGGAGCAGGGATGAGTCTGGCTGGGGTTTAGGAGGCAGCGAGGAGACAGAGCTGCAGGTCCCAGATCTGAGAGGTCCAGCCGTGAAGACTCCCATCACCCGCAGAGCCAGAATCTAGACCTTCTGTGCTTGGATCTTCCTTCTGAGGATTAAGGACAGACAGGGGTGAGCCTGTAGGACAGCTGTGGGGTTCAAGAGAAGACAAATTCAGAGAAACCGAAAGTCGCAGGTGTTGCCTGGAAGTGATGCTTTTTGCATGCCTCTCTTTAAGGTACATGCTTGCTTCACCTCTGTGTTCTCTCAAATGCAGAATCACCGCTACCAAATTCATCCTGAGCTTTGTAGACATTCAGACTGAAACTCACGTCACAGCTGCAGAACATATCCACCGCTCTGATCTAACACCCGCCTCGACCCCTCGGGAATCTCCACGTGGGATCTGATCTAATGCCCGCCTCAAGCAGAGATTTGGGCCAGATGATCTCTCTGTAAACCCGTCACCCTTTCCTCACCCAAGGAGATGCTTGCCATTCCATAGACTCTGCATACTTGCATCTTATCTAATGGCTAAAATTCAAGTGCAGTAATTATGAAAACACAGGTAACAAGTGCATCAGGAGCAACTACGCTTGTGATAAGAGCTACCCAGCCTCAGTTAGTAACAAAATTAAGCCACAATGACAATGTGGACAGCAAGGGGATCAAACCAGTCCATCCTAAAGGAAATGAATCCTGAATATTCAATGTAAGGACTGATGCTGAAGCTCCAATACTTTGGCCACCTGAAGTGAAGAGCTGACGCGTTGGAAAAGACCCTGATGCTGGGAAAGGTTGAAGGCAGGAAGAGAAGGGGACGACAGAGGATGAGATGGTTGGATAGCATCACTGACTCGATGGACATGAGTTTAAGCAAGCTCCGGGAGATGGTGATGGACAGGGAAGCCTGGTGTGCTGCAGTTCATGGGGTCACAGAGTTGGACACGACTGAAGGACTGAACAACAAAGTCAGTGATGGAACACTTGAAACATATTTAACTCAGTAACAAGCAGAATTGCTGCACTAATTATCCAAACAGTGTGGGAGCCTCAGCTGGTGACTTGGGCTGAGGGCCAGGTGCCCACAGCAGGCAAGAGGCCCCAGCTGAGGGTGACATTCTTCTAGGGAGGTCAGGGCACAGCCTGTGAAGGAGAGACACCCTGGGGCCCTCAGAGCCCCCAGCATGGACCCCAGTAGCCAGGCCTCCCTTCTGGAGATGGTAGTTCCTGGCCTATAGGTACTGTGGTTCACAGATTGATTCTTTGGAAAGTTGACTCAAGCTTAAAGCAGTAGCTTTAAGAGAGGTTACTCTATTACTAAGATCATCCTCATCATGAAGACATTTTAATCAGGTCCCAAACTTCAGGCCAATTACAAAATAAAGATGCAGCCATTTTTCCCATATGGGAGTTGGGCTTGTTACATTCCCCATCTCCTACAGTGTCTGGAGAGAAATCTGAGGGTCCACACAGCAGGAGAAGGAAGCTCAGCTAACCAGCAGTGCCTCTGAGGAACCATCCCAGGGACCACACGCTGTGGAGGGAAGGAGCTTCAAAGTTCCCCATTCCAGCCCCAGACCTGCCCACACGGGACGCAGAGCGCCTCGGGGGCGAGCCAGCGCCTGAAGCCCAGAGGGCGTGACCTCCCCTTGAGGATCCCGGTCCCTGATGAGTGCTCTCTGCTCAGCTGCCGTGAGGGTCAAATGAGATGGAAAGACCACTGGTGACATTCCACACCACTGCCAGGAGACTCTGTCCTCTCACCAGACCGGCGGAAAGATGCACAAGCAAAAGAGCTTTATTTGCAGCATCTCAGCCGAGTGGGTCGTGAACAGAGAGGAGACTCACCTCGTAGATGATGGGAGGGAGACAGTGACGCAAGGGCTGAACGTGTCCCTGAAGGACAGGCTGAACCCCTGACCCAGGGGCCTGGGAATGTGACCTTGTTTGGAAGTAGTCATGGAGCTAGAGTCAAGTTCAAATGAGGTCATGCTTGATTAGGGGGGTCCTGCCTCCGGTGGCCTAGGTCCTTATAAAAAGAGAAGAGGCACAGAGACACTGGGGAGAGGATCACACCGAGGGCCACTGGGGTGTGCCAGCAGCCCCTGGACGCCGGGAGGGGGCCGTGAGACCCTCAGATCCTCCCCTGAACTTCCGGCAGGAACCAACCCTGCTGACACCTTGATTTTGAGCTCCTGGCCTCCAGACCCTGAGACAGTACACTTCTGCTACTCGAAGCCCCCAGCCGTGGCACTCTGTTGAGTCTGCCCTTGGCATCGAACACCCGGCTGCAGTCAGAGCTTGCCGTCAGGACCAGCACACTTACACTCTCGTCCTGGAGCAGCTACTCCTGCAGAATCCAGTCACAGCAATGCACGGTCCAGGGGTGGTGATGGCCGAAGCAACCACGCTGCATGGGGCTGCCGGGAACAAAGGTCACTTTGCAGGTCATTGTAGCATGCATCTCAGTCAGCAACTAACGCAGCCCTGGATTTGATTTGACGACATAAAGGCAAGGTTCCGAAAGCTCACTGTCAGGGAGAGCTGCATGGCTGTCACAGGGGAGCCAGAGTCCAGCACAGGCTTCCCGGATAAATGAGAAAACAGCCTCACGTTCAGCTCTCTAGACAAGATGCGCCAAAGACCTTCCCCAGGTACCCGGCCCAGCCTTGCCAAGCACCAAGGGAAGGGCCGAGTTTTCACTTCGTTATTACAAAGATAGTCACATTGCTTCAAGTCTTAACTTTGTAAAGAAATACAGTTTCTATAAAATGCCCTGAAGTGAGGCTCGGCTACTTTGGGTAGGTTCTGAGGCAGGACGGACACGGAGCTCCTGTGTAGATAGAAAAGGCAGGAGCTATAATTGAATTTTATAGAATTAATACTTTCACAAGGGAACCTCAGCACATGCCCAGCAGGAAGGAAACGTGTTTCTAATACGGAGGAGGAAGAGGACCCTGAAATGAAGGACATGAATACCAGGTGCATCCTGAGCTGACCCAACCAGTACCGTGGAGCTTTGACACGGCTCAGCTCCCCCAAGGTCCGGGGCTGGACAGCTGCTGGTGGGCTACCTGCAAGAGGAGACAAGGCCACATGCTGCTCTTCTGAGTGGGTCTCCTTCTGGAAGCTTCCACCGCCTGATTCCATCATAAATGGCAGTGGTGTGACTCTGCTTTCCCAGTGTAAAAGCTGATTTTCTACTACTCAGCTGGGCTGCCTACACAGGCCGGTAGGTTAAACCAAGAATTCTGTCCACCCCTGAGCCCAGAGAGGCCAAAGCTCCCTTTGTCTCGGAGTTGTGCTCCTGTCCAGTTCTCTAACTCAGCAGTTGCTAGTTTCACAGACATCCCCTGTCCTGGGTCCTGGCCTTGGGCACTCAATCAGTGGGTCTGGTCTCCTAGGCAGGGGTCTGCAAAGCTTTTCTGTGATGAACTGGACAGTAAATGTCTTCAGTTTTGTCGGTCTGTTTCAGCGTAAAGGCAATGACAGAAAACAGGGAAACACGCAGGCGGGCTGGCCCAGGTGTCGCTGGTCAGTGAGAGCTGCAATTTGCTTGTCATACCATTTTCACGTCGTCAAATACCATTGCTTTTAAATTTTAGATGCTCAAAAGCGTAAAGACTGTTCTTACTTTGCTGGCCAAACAAAATCCCCATTGGCACAGGGACGGTTTCTGCAGCCTTCAGGACATCCTGTGCAAGGGAGCCTGACTTGTGCTGACTCCTACGGGATCTCAGCCGCCTCTGTAACTCATATGCAGCTGCAGACAGACACACAGGCGGGGACTCTGTGTTGGAGCAAACACCACACAGGCCTGAAGCGTGTCGATCACGCCTGCTTTCATCTGTCTTCTCCACGTTTCCCAGAGATCTGAGGACACAGGTCCTGAGAGCCCCCTGCGCTGAGAGGCATCTCTGGAGTCTTCAGAAAAGCCTAGCTCCAGCCCCCTCTGGGAATGCTGACGGCTCTTCAGCCCATGGTCCTTCGTCCAGTAGAGCACTGATTCGACCCTGGTCTGTTGAGCACCAGGACGTCTCTGCAGCCCCTGCTTCCTGCCTGCCCCACGCCTCACCAGATGGAACTGCTAGAACCTTCCCTGTGGCTCCAATTGCCAGCCCATCCTCTTCTGACTCCTGGATACTCAGGACTGACAGGCTCCTCTGTCCACGGGATTCTCCAGGCAAGAGTACTGGAGCGGGTTGCCATGCCCTCCTCAGGGGGATCTTCCCGACCCAGGGATCAACCCTGCATCTCTTTCACCTCCTGCACTGGCAGGCGGGCTCTGTACCACGAGTGCCACCTGGGCAGCCCTTGAGCAGGGTGGCAGTGTTCAGTTTGCAACTAAGAAAGATTCCAGACTCTTCAGAGGAGAACTGAGTAAAAGAGGACGAGGTGGATGAGAAGAGAATGTTTTCGAGGTTGGTGCCGAGGTCCGGCACGTATTAGGTGGGGTGGTTTGGAAGGAGACACAGCAAGGCCAGGAAGGAGACTCACCCGCAGGGTGAGCAGGCTGCAGGCAGGGACAGGGCGGAAGGGGGAGGGCACCTCTGGCTGCTGTCACAGGGTTCCCAGGAGCAGGAAACAGGACTGTCAGCGTGGATGGGAATCGAAGGGGTTGAGATCTGTCACCTCTCCTGACACAGAGCGACCAGCAGCTGAAGCCACCCAGCGCACGTGGCCTTGTGGCCATTAGCGAGGAGCAAAGGGACCTCTCTGGGTTTCGTCTCCCGACCCCCAGAGCGTGCGCATCGTCGAAGCACAAGCACAGGCAGAGAAGACGGGTGACCGGGTGACAGGTAACCGGGTGGGGGAGCAGGGGAGCCGAGTGATTCTGGCCGGCGGGAGGTAGCAGGGCCCCGACCGGGTGACAGGTGACCGGGGGGGGGGAGCAGGGGAGCCGAGTGATTCTGGCCGGCGGGAGGTAGCAGGGCCCCGTCACAGAGACCTCGGGGGGTTAAAGAAGCCTCTGGAATTCAGACAGACCTCGGAGAACCCTGGAGAATCCTGGAGACAGGCCCTCACAGAGGCCCACGGGACACCTGTTTCCCCTTTGAATGTGCCCTGGAACCATTCTCTTCTTTCTGAAAACCATTCCTCTATTCACCTTTCCAGGAAAATGTAGGGCCCCACGGCTCCTGGCTATTAAAAGTCATTCAGCAGAACTGCACTCCAATCATTCAGAAAGCAGGTCTATCAGGGAGGAAGCGGTAATGATGCGATTAGTCTAGAAATACGCTTCAAAACAGACAGACAACACGGTCGGTCTCGGCCCTTCTCTTCTGAAGGCACAGCCAGACTTCCTGCGCGGTTCTCGTGGCGAGCTGGAGAGAGCAAGGGATGAAAGTGCCATGGCGAGCTGGAGAGAGCAGGGGATGAAAGTGCCATGGCGAGCTGGAGAGAGCAGGGGATGAAAGTGCCATGGCGAGCTGGAGAGAGCAGGGGATGAAAGTGCCAGGCAGGGATGAGCAGGGGATGAGTGCCATGGCGAGCTGGAGAGGCAAGGGATGAAGTGCCATGGCGAGCTGGAGAGGGGGATGAAAGTGCCATGGCGAGCTGGAGAGAGCAGGGATGAAAGTGCCATGGCAGCTGGAGAGGCAGGGGATGAAAGTGCCATGGCGAGCTGGAGAGAGCAGGGGATGAAAGTGCCATGGCGAGCTGGAGAGAGCAGGGGATGAAAGTGCCATGGCGAGCTGGAGAGGGCAAGGGATGAAAGTGCCATGGCGAGCTGGAGAGAGCAGGGATGAAAGTGCCATGGCGAGCTGGAGAGAGCAGGGATGAAAGTGCCATGGCGAGCTGGAGAGAGCAGGGATGAAAGTGCCATGGCGAGCTGGAGAGGGCAAGGGATGAAAGTGCCATGGCGAGCTGGAGAGAGCAAGGGATGAAAGTGCCATGGCGAGCTGGAGAGAGCAAGGGGATGAAAGTGCCAGGCCTGAGTAATGAGCGTGCACATCTCCGGAAGGAGAGGGAATTTCATTTTCTCACACATTATCCCCCACGACTTGTCACCAATGGTCTGTGAATGGAGAGATGGAGAGGACCCCAGTAAATGTGCTCACTTCACCGAGAAGACGAGGGAAGAGGCCGTGTGAGCTCTCAGCCGCTGTCTTTCTCTTGGAACTTAAAAAATTAGTTTGCTAAGCAAATCTTTTAGTATTCCCATTGGCTAAATAAAAAAAAAGGAAGACAAGAGAGAAGGGCCAACGAATGGATCTGACAGCCAGAAAAGTTGTCTTAATAACCTAGTTTGGGTAAATGTCCTTCAAATGCTTTTTAAAAACTATAAACATGACGTATGTTTCTACTCAGATCCATTTTCTAAATGTTACATCGCCGCTGCTGCAGAAACGACTTCCCGCTGCATCTTGGGGGGATGGAACCGGCGCTGCAAGTGAGAACCCGGATTCCTCTTCTCTGTCTGCAGAGAGCGTGTCTGACCTGGAAGGAGTCTGTCCCTCCTCGTCTGTAAGCGAGGGCCGCGTCAGCCCATCTTTCCCCAGGGAGCTGGGGCGGTTTCTCAGCAAGCGAGCATCTTTGGAGACAGCAGAGCAGGGCCCGACCTTTCTCAGCCCCTCCTGTCCTGGCCTCCAGGCTCGAATCAGAGGGGACGCCAGGGGGAACAGCGACGTCCGTGGAGCATCGGCCTCGTCTCTGGGCGGCACACTCCCACATGCACCAGCTCAGCTAACCTGCAGATACCCCCTCAGTGCTGGCGCAGGAAACAACCCCTCCCCAGAGGGGAGGCCGCTGGCTGGAGCACGTGAGACGGGCTGGGGGCCCAGCAGCTCATGAGGTTTGAACTTGGGTCCTAGGCTGCTGAGAAGGTGACCTCCCTATGGGTTCAACCAGTGAGCTCAGACAGGCCACCGCTCAGAGCGGGGCGTAGTGAATGCCATTTATGTGTTTGCTATGGACACTGAGGCATTTTGGCCGATATGACAGTTTGATTTCATTAAACTTTTCCGAGACCCACCAGAGCATGGAGCCGTTTGTGCTCGCAACACAGAGAGAACAGGTTTCCACAAGTGTCCACTGTGCAGGTGGACAGTACTACTCACCTTCCCAAGGCCGATCCTGTCAGGTCCCTTTTCTTTTTTGAGAATCTAAAAGGCTCTAAATGTTGTGTTGAGGACTGTTCACTGATGAAAGCAACGCAGTCCTCGGCAGGTGTGACCCCAGGAGCTGCGCTCACTGGCTCATCTGAATGCGCACCTGCCCATGGGGGTCCTAACCTGGCTCCTCTTTGTGGACACGTCAGTTGAGGGGGGCATTTCTCACCTTCCCAGCATCTCAGTTTCCCTTTCCGTAACATGCCTTACCCACATTTGGGCAATGCCCCACCTGTCCCCTCCCAAACCCATGCTCCGTAAATTGTGACCATCGAACAAGCTTACTGAACTGTGTATAAGAAAGACTGAGTGCCTTTCGCATGCTACGTATGCGAACTCCTGGGATGGGGACGAAAGAGGCCACCCACCCAAGGACCGCGGAGGAGAGGGGCGGGGTCTCCGTTCTCGGGCGCTGGTTCTGCATCGTGACGTCCATGTGATGCCCGTCAGGTGGCCTGTCTCTAGTTCCTTCTCCACTTCCTTCCCCTCCTCTTATTTCCTCTTTCTTTCCTTCATTCCCCACTCCCCAACCCTGACCAGCCTGGGGAGTGACTCTTATACTTGGCATAGATCCTTGGATGAGGTCACAGATTCTTACCTTATAAAATACGACGGTGTTACATGTGTATTTATTTTTTAACAGCTTTATTGAAAACAATGCACAGATCAGTGAATTATCACAAGAAATTGAACATCTTCCAGGTCAGGGCACAGAACAGCATGAGCACCCAGAAGCCCCGCAAGCCACCTTTGGGTGATATCACGTTCCCTTCCAAAGGCGACCACTGGGCTGAGTGCTAAGACCATGAACAGGGTTGGGAATGCGCATTCCACTGCGACCGGCTCTGCTGCTCACTCTAACTTTACCTCTGTGAGATCCGACCACGGCACGTGCGTGGTTTCTTTAGCTGATGTCAGGACTGTATGGTATTTCATTGCACAAATATTCAAATATGTTTGACCATTACAATGCTGATAGTCATTTAGACTGTCTCTATTGGGGCTATTTTGAACAATGCTGCGGTGGTCACTATTACACGCTTGTTTTGCTGCACAAACACACACACTTCTTCTGGGTACAGACTTAGGAATCATCAGGTCATAGGGTATGAGTATCTTCACCTTCAGTAAATAAGTCATTGGGCCAGTTTTCACATTCCTCGCAGTACATTTAATTCATATTTTTACCTAATCCTGTTATCATCTTTTTTTTTATTTTAGCCATTATAGTAGCATCATATTGTAATTTGAATTTCACAGTTGAATTTGCAATTCCTTGATGATTAATAAAGGGAAGCACCTTCTCATATTTATTGTCATTTGAGTAGTATTTTCATATTTTTATATATTTTGAAGCTGTGTTGATGGATGCTTACAGATTTACAGTTAGTGTTTGCATCATAAATCCCTTTATTTTTCTTGCTTTCAATCTTTCTGTACTTCTATATTAAATATAGCATCTTTTATAAAAAAGCATATAGTTAAATTTTATTGCTTTTATCCAGTCTGATGATCCCAGCCTTAAATTGAGTTAGTCACTTTGCATTAGTGAAATTACCGTCCCCCCTCATCTATATCTGCCATTTCCATTTGTTTTCAGTAAGACCCATCTCTTTTATGTCTCTTCTTTTGCTTTTTGTCTTTTTCAAGGATAATCAAATATGTTTAATGATTTGATTTTTCCCTCCATTAAATAGACAGTTATACAGTCTTTCGTTGCTCTGTTAGTGGTTGCCAGGGAAACCAGAACACACACCATTTACCTGTTACAACCTGATACGAGTTTGCTTTTCTCACTGTCTCCATAACAACTGGACCTGGGAACCCTTCGCTTCCATATACGCTCCTCCCGCTTGAGTTATAGGTAGTTGACCTTTAAATTTTTTAAAACGGTACTGAAAATCTAATTTATTGCCTTGGAAATCACACCAGGCAATATTAATTTTGTTTTTCAATAAATGCTCAGTCGATGTTTATACGTGTATTTACCCTTTCCATCTCCCTGCCAAGGGTTCCGTTCCCTGGTTTCCATTATATTTTTGCCTGTCCATTGGGGGTCCTTTTCTTTCTGCTTGAAGAGAGGTTTTCATGAAGCTTTTTTTCATGAAGCTCTGTTGGTAATAAATCCTCTCTTTTCTTCACAAAATATCTTTATTTTGCGTTCAGGGTTTAGGGGCTTCCCAAGTGGCTCAGTGGTAAAGAGTCTGCTGCCGATGCCAGCGATGCCGGAGGCTTGGGCTCCATCCCTGTGTCAGGAAATCTCCTGGAGTAGCGAATGGTAGCCCACCCCAGTATTCTTGCCTGGAACGTTCCAGGGACAGACGAGTCTGGTGGGTTACAGTCCATATGGTCGCAGAGTCGGACATGACTGAGCAACTACACACACACACTCACACACACACACACACACACACACACAGGACTGTAGGCCCCTTTACTGGATACAGAATTCTGGGCTGGTGGGATCTGCTCCCCTCTTGCTGATGTTGCTAACCCCATTCATTGTCTTCGGCCTGCTTCCCCGTATCTGCTGAGGAGTCATCTGCCAGTCTCACAGCTGCTTCAGCAAAGGTAGTGTTTCTTATGTTCCTTTAAGATTTCCCTTGTTTTCAGCATTTCTATCATAAAGAGCCTGGATTATTTTTGCTTGTTATTATTTTACTTCTTTCTTCTCCAGGTTTCATGAGTCATTTTGGGTCTACACCATTGCATTTCACAGAAATTTTATATTTGTAAATTCAAATTTTGTAAAATTAGGTATTCTTCAAATGTAGCTTCTTTAAAACAAAACAGTCCATGCCCTGCTTAGAATGCCGATCACGAGGACTTTAGACACGTTCACTTGTTTCCTGCTGTTTCTCTGGCATTTCTGCGTTTCCTAGGCTTGCTGTCCACCTGCACTTCAGTTGGGAATTCTGTTACCCTCCATTCCACACGTCCTGCTTTCTGCTATGTCTAAATCTGTTAAACTTACCCTTAACTGTTCACATTGTGTCTTTCAGTTCTAGAATTTTCATTTGAAGGTGAACCTGTGCATCTGTTTTGTCACCTATTAATTCACGTTCCAAGTTTGTATCGGCATGTGGCTGGTTTACAGCCTTGTGTTAATTCCAAGTGCACAGCACGTGACTCAGTCGCACGTATGCATGTGTCCACACTTCTCGGATTCTTTTCCCACACAGGTCACTACAGAGCACTGAGTAGAGTTTCCTATGCTATGTCACAGGTCCTTATGTCATATGGGATCACTTGTATGTGGAATCTAAAAACAGACCACAAAGGACCTTCTCTACAAAACAGAAATAGGATTACAGGTGTGGACGAACAAACTCTGGTTATCAGGGAGTAAGAGGGAGAGGGATAAATGGGGAGCTTGGGACTGACATATACACACTACTCTATATTAACTTTTTTTGAAGATATTATTCACTGGCATTTAAAAAATTTTTATTTGGGTATAATTAGCTTACAATGTTATCTTACTTTCAGGCATACAGCAAAGTCAATCTGTTATACAAACACAAATCTCCACTCTTCTTTAGATTCTTGTCTCATACACGCCATTGAAGAGTATTGAGTAGAGCTTTCTGCACTTAGCTTTCTGCTAAGTCGCTTCAGTCGTGTCCGATTCTGTGCGACCCCATAGCCGGCAGCCCACCAGGCTCCCCCGTCCCTGTGATTCCCCAGGCAAGAACAGTGCAGTGGGCTGCCATTGCCTCTCCTCTGCGCTGTATAGGTTTGTATCAGTTCTGTGTTCTACGCATAGTGCTGTGTGTGAGTCGATCGCAGTCTCCCAATTTCCCCTCCCCTCCTTACTCCCTGGTAACCCACAATTTGTTTTCTACACCTATAACTCTCTTTTAATTTTGTGGATAAGTTCCCTTGTACTCTTTTTTTTTTAATATTTATTTTTGATAATTTTCTATTTTTAGTCATGCTGGGTCTTCATTGCTCCATGCGGGCTTTGCTTGCAGGGAATGGGGGCTTCTCACTGCAGGGGTGTCCTCCTCTTGTTGGGGCGCAGGCTTCGGCACACAGGCTCCAGCAGTCGCAGCGCCCGGGCCCAGCAGTGCCTGCACTCGCACAGGCCCCAGAGCGCACAGCCTTCAGTAGCTGCGCCGAGTGGACTCCATACCAGTGGCCCTCGGGCTCAGTTGCCGCACAGCATGGGGAACCTCCTCAATCTAGAGATGGAACCCATGTCCCCTGCACTGGCAGACGAATTCTCATCCACTGCACCGCCAGGGAAGTCCAGTCATGGTGTTTTAAAGTTCTTATCTGCTAAGGCCATCATTTGTTTGCATCACCTCTGAATCTCTTTCTATCGTCTTTTTTCATTCCATTTTAATCATATGACTCTATCTCCTCACAGGCTTCACAGTCTTTAATCTAATGCCAGACACTGCACATGCAGAACTGTGTATACGACATCCCAAGGGTGTCATCCAAGCCAGAGAGCGTTCATCCTGCCTCCACTAGACGAGCACAGTGTGGACTGATCGCCTTCATCTAACCCAGGGATTGGCAGTTACTTCCCACCCTACGGGCAACCCTGCCCTGGCCTGCTGTCTGGTCAGACATGACATGTGTCCACAACAGCTTTTACATTTTAAATAGTTCTCACCAAGTCTAAAGGAGACCCAATGTGAAGATTGTAAGCAACTCAACTTCCCCTGGTCATAAGTGGTTTTCTGGAACACAGCCACCTTCACGGTGTCTGTGGATGTGTCTCTCCCTCAGCGGCAGACACGAGCTGTGGTGACAGAGACCTCGTGGCCTGCAGAGCTGAAAATACTTACTGCTGGACTTCTGCATAAAGGGAAGTGCGCCAGCCAGAACGAGACTAAGCCGAGGCTAAGGTGCAGTCTACCTCCTCTGTCCATTCTTCCAGGGCGTGTGACGGAGAGCCGGCAGGCTCCCCACGTGTCTTCCCCTGGTGGGTCTTGAGCTCTGTATCGCCAACCCTGCACTCTGCTGGAGACCCTCCCTGATCTGCAGAGGCTTGCGAGTCAGGGTGCCAGCCGGGCACGAGGCCCCGGCTCTGTGTTCTCAGTCTCCAGCCTGAGACTGTCCCAGGGCTTTGCTCACCTCCTCGTCATAGAGCCCCAATCCTGCCTCCTTCCGTGTGTCCAGAATCGGCAAGAGGGCCAGCGAGGAGGCGCCTCTGCTCCCAGGGTCCGGTCACTCGGGTTCTCAGGGCTTCAGCAGCCCTCTGGCCCCAGAAACCACTGCTGGGGTTTTCATATCCGTCTCAGTAGGAGTCCTGACACTACAGCTGCTTGATTCTATCCTGAAATGGAAATGCCCCTAAAATTTTAATCTTAACTTTCACATTTAAAACTGTTACCCACCTGGAATTGCTTTCTGTGCTTAGAAGTAAATAGCAGAGAAGTTCATTTTCCTCCTGTAGGAATAGCCAATAGACCATCCCATTTATTTCCCTGGGTTCTGTGGTATTACCTCTGCCATAAATTGAGCTCCCCCCCCACACACAAATTTGTATTTAAACTTTATTCTCTTGCATTGGTCTATCTTTGGTTCAATAACAAACTTTCTTAAATCTCACCGAAAATAAATATTAATATGAGGGAAGTTCTCTCACTTTTTGCTTTTTCTTCAGTATGGCCTTGAATGAGGTCTTTGCATTTCCATATAAATTTTAGGATTTTCCCATTAGTTTATTTTTAAAAATTAACCCAAAAAAACCCCCAAAAAACAAATGAAACCTGTTGATGTTTGGATTGCCATTGCATTACCTCTGTAGATAAGTAAGGGGAGACTGACAACTTTAGTACTTTGGCCACCTCATGAGAAGAGTTGACTCATTGGAAAAGACTCTGATGCTGGGAGGGATTGGGGGCAGGAGGAGAAGGGGACGACAGAGGATGAGATGGCTGGATGGCATCACTGACTCGATGGATGTGAGTTTGGGTGAACTCTGGGAGTTGGTGATGGACAGGGAGGCCTGGCGTGCTGTGATTCATGGGGTCGCAAAGAGTCAGACACGACTGAGTGACTGGACTGAAGTGAACTGAACTGACAACTTTACAATATTAAATTTTCCAATCCACGCACTCCACACATCCCTCCATTTAATTAGGTCTTTCTTAATTTCCTCAGCATGGTTTTCCCAGCTCTGGTAATCATTCAGTGGTAGTGTTGATCTAAATGAACTTGCCCACCATTTCCAGAAGAACTCATCCACGTGTTATCTTAATTACACGGCATTGTTATGCTTTTTACTTATTCATTCAACTCTATAATCTATGTTGGTTTATAAATACCTACTCTATTGCTTCTAATTGCTGTATACTAATCCCACAATATCCTTCACACAGAAGGTGATCTCACAAAATAATAAAATTCAAAAGTCAGTATTAAAAGAGACAAGGGTGAAAAATTCCTAGAGAAAGCCAGACAGTCAATATGTATACGAAGACACTCAACCTTGTTAATAGTCAAAGAAATGCAAATAATGGCAGAAACCAACACAGTATTATAAAGCAATTATCCTTCAATTAAAAGTAAATTTTAAAAAGAAATGCAAATAAAAACACTAGCTACCACTACTATTTCTATCAGATCAGCAAAGATTGAAGAAAAAGACCTATGACACCCAAATTTAGTGAGGATTTGGGAAAAGAGCCACTCCCATTGTCTACTGCTGGGAGTTAAAAGTCAGTTTGTCAACATTTAACAAAATGAAATGTGTGCACATTCTTTGATATGGCAGGCTTTCTCCTTGACGTTCATCAGACAAAAACGCCGCCATAAGCTCACGCACAAGCGTGTAACACAACAGTCTTCGTGATACTGGGTATACAAAGAAAACAGTGGTTCAAACAACTGACACATCCCTGAACAGAAGACTGAAGACAGGAGTTCTTGGTCATCTCTACAAGTGCTGTATTTTGCAGACTTTAAAACATAATCTGAAAATATGACACAAAAAGATGCTTTAGTTACATAGTGATGTTAAAACAAATCCAGACTCCCGAGTGTGCTACTGAGACATCTTACTTTGCGACAGTGGCTTTCATAACTAACAGGTAGGACTGGTCACGAGGGGGCTTCTGTGGTCAGATTGTCTGTGTCAGACCCAGCTTTGGGGCTGCTGCTAAGTCGCTTCAGTCGTGTCCGACTCTGTGCGACCCCATAGACGGCAGCCCACCAGGCTCCCCCGTCCCTGGGATTCTCCAGGCAAGAACACTGGAGTGGGTTGCCATTTCCATCTCCAATGCAGGAAAGTGAAAAGTCAAAGTGAAGTCGCTCAGTCGTGTCTGACCCTCAGCAACCCCAAGGACTGCAGACTTCCAGGCTCCTCCGTTCATGGGATTTTCCAGGCAAGAGTACTGGAGTGGGGTGCCATTGCCTTCTGGGCAAATCCCATGGCTTCCTGTGTCTTGTGAACTAATCCACATAAAACACTCAGACAAAGCCAGTCAGACAGAATGTGGCGTTACCCATGGCTATGAAACATGCGCAGTAACAGTAATAATTCATGTACAGGAAGACATCTGAAACAACAGGCACAATATTTTTCACAGGGACTATCTCTGATTTTCATTTCTGAGTTAACCATACTTGTCATATTTGAATTTTGAAATGAGCATGTGTTACTTTGTAATCTTCCATAACTGAGAAACATGATAAAGAAAAGATGGACCTTTTAAAAGAGAAAGTGCCAGGGACCACTTTTTGGGTACAGGGTGCTTACCCTGCTAAGCCTTGGTAACAACCTGGAGGGTGAAACGTCTGCCCCAGGAGGTAGTCTCTTGGAAAAATGAAAGAAAAATACATAGCCTCAGGCACACGGGGCCTGACTCCTACCAGAATCCTTGAGCTCCGGGCAAAAAGTAATTTATTGAAACTTAAAGAAAAAAAAATGCTACTTGGCCGTTACTCTCTCCCTTGAAGTATTAACTTTTAAAGATTATTGTGCCCTATTTTTCCATTAAGAAATGGAATAAATAGCAATGCACTTACAGTACAATTAGTAAATTTCATTTTAGACCTCTGGTTAACTTTTAGCAACAATTTAAGGCTTTCAGCTACCCTTGCAGAGCATTTAATGCTTTTTTTAAAAATAGCTCACATGATAAATACAAGTGCCTATGGATAATTTAAAAGAGAATAAAGAACCAAGTTGGGGTGCTTTAGAATGTTTCTTCAGGATTCTCTCTAACTTCTTGGGATGCAGGCTTAATAGTCAGGTGTTGCTGGCAGCTAGCACTCAAGCCAGGTTGACAAGCAACTCATGTAGCTGACCTCTCTGATTCGAACCCTTCTCAGGACGACTCACCACGGGCCGTACCTCACACAGGACAGGAAAAGGCCGAAGATGACGCTTGGGAAGAACACCAACATAACTGTGCCTGCTGGGTTTCTGGCAGAAATGAGGTGGCCGCCGCCCCAGCGTCCAGCCAAAGGGAACTGCGAGAAGGGGGGTTAGAGGTGTGGACGGACAGAGCGGACGTCAAGGGGTGGACACGCACTCAGGGGGCAGCATTTCAGCCCTGAGGGGTGAGGGGCCAAGGCGGGAGAAGCAGGTGGGGAGGAGGGGGAAGAGGGGAAAAGCCCCACCTGCCCTTCTTACCTCCCCACCCTCCGTCCTGAGTCTCCACTGGTTCAACCCGCTGGACTGAAATTCCAGAACCCAGCAATGCCGTCCCTGGAGCTGACCCTGGGCACAGAGCCGGGTGAGAAGGGCAAAGAGGGACCCGGGTGCCCCAGGCGGCACTCTGCCCACGCGCATATGACACAGTGCCTGAGAACCAGCAGGGGACCCTTCTTTCTCTGCTGAGTCTCAGCTGCAGTGAAGACCCTCCAGTGCCCCAGGAGACTTCGAACAGTAGCTCGTATTCACGGAGCAGTCACCAAGCACCAGGCAAAATGTGCCTATTCATCCAGCCGGCCCTCAGGGCGGGCCTGCCCAGCGAGCAGAGCAACCGAGATGGAAACGAGATTGTGAGAAGGCATGGTCATGCTGGCCCCTATCAAGCCCACTTCCACTCCACCTTCCACGGTTCTCCCAGTGGCAGGGTGGGCTTTAAACTGCAACGGGATAGTTTCACCTGTCTAGCTGAAAGCTTTCAAGAGCTTCTTGAGAGCCTCAGAGTTAAAACAAAACTAAGCCCTGTGACAGCACCAGGCCCGCATGACTGGCGCACGCTCGCCCCTCGGGCTTGTCCGCCCCTCCACGCTCAAGTCCTGTCCTGCCACCGCCCCTGGGCAGGCCCAGCTCGTCCCCATCCAGGCCGCCCCCTGCTCCCCTCTGCCCCTGCCGTCGCCTCCAGCTCCTTCCTTCCGCAGCTCAGCGGCCACCCTGCCAGCTGCCCAGGCAGCCCAGCTCCACGGCACAGCTGCTGCCCAGTTCCCCCTCCACGGCCCTTGTCTGCCCACTTCTTGGCTTCCTCCTCTGTGGTGTATCTACTCCACAGAGCCAGAGACCAGTGCCATCATGTTCACAGCTGTGTGCTCCCCAGGGCAGTGTGGCAAGGACGAGCAAAGGGGCTGCACCTGACCTTGGTCTCTCGGTCAGCACTGCATGCTGCCACCAGGCACCAGAACCAGCCCCGACCCCAGCCCAAGCCTTCCCCCACCCACCCCTTCCCCCAACCCAGGGGCCTGCAGCGACCCCAGCTGAAAACACACAGACACACAGGAACAGAGACCTTATTCTCCGCCATCAGCGTAAAGGAAAGCAGGCTTCCAGTGTAGATCAGATCCTCGTCTCAGCAATGCTGGGCCCAGGGCTGGACGATCAGGTACGTTCCCGAGTTCTGCTCTTTGGGGGCTCTCCACTGCTCCTCAGGGTTGTTCTGGGTGGGGTGAGGGTGAACCCGCAGCCCACTGTTGGCTCAGGGTGTCCCTGTGAGACCACAAGGAAGCTAGGGAACCCATGTGTGTGTTAGTCGTTCAGCTGTGTCCGACTCTTTGCGACCCCACAGACTGTAGCCCACCAGGCTTCTCTGTCCATGGAATTCTCTAGACAAGAATCCTGGAGTGGATTGCCTTCCCTTCTCCAGAGGAACTTCCCAACCCAGGGATTGAGCCCTGGTCTCCATCGCAGGCAGATTCTTTACTGTTTGAGCCACTAGAGAAGTAGCTCACCAGGGAACCGTGAGTGTTTGCTAAGGAAGAGCCTGGGCTCACACTGGGGTCAAACTCGGCTCCTCCCCTCCCCGCCCTGCTCCTCCCCTCTCGACTGTGGCCCATCCAGGAGGCACCTCCATCTCGAGGTGCACAACTGCCAGGCCCGCCTGCCCTTAACACTGGCTTAATCTGCAGCATCTGCTCCTCAGGTGGAGCTCTGGCCCCGCAGCCCTCTGCTGTCCCGTGGTCCAGAGCTCCATCTCTTCCAGGTCTCAAGGCTCCCTAGCAGTTTTTCCAGAGGCCATACAGTGCTTGCTGCAGATGCCCTGTCCGTGCTCTGGAACCCAAGAGACCTGGATTCTCCTCCTGAGGCTTGCCATAAATGCCACCGTGTGCTTCCCCACTGCAGATACTGATGGTCCGACACCGGGTCTACCTGCCCACACAGCCCAAGATGCAAGGCAGCCTGTAGCAGAAGCTGGACCTGCTGGGAGCCCTGCCCTGCTCTGGGCCAGGTCCCGGCTCAGCACCCTGGAGCAGCGTTCCCCAGGGGCAGCGTGGAGCCCATCTGGTTCCCTGCTCTTGTCCTTGTGGAAGATGATACAGATGCAACGTGTTCTTTGCTCGGAAGGGAGTTTCCCAGCATGCTCCAGACCACTGAGCCCTGAAGATGCCCCTCCCCCAGAGAGCAGAGGCCTGACCTTCACGTTGCTTACCTCACACCCTCTGGAGCGCGCGGGACCTGCTAAGGCCTCCAGGGAGCTGCTGCTTCTCGTTCACCTGGTCTGATTTTACACATTATGGGTATAGCTTGGGCTCCAAAATCACTGTGAACAGTGTCTGCAGCCACAAAATTAAAAGACGCTTGCTCCTTGAAAGAAAATCCGTGACAAACCTATTATTATATTATAAAGCATATTATAAGGCAGAGACATCCCTATGCCAACACAGGTCTGTCTAGTCAAAGTTGTGGATTTTCCAGTAGTCATGTATGGATGTGACGATTGGACCATAAAAGAAGGCTTAGTGCCAAAGAATTGATGCTTTCGAACTGTGGTGCTGAAGAAAACTCTTGAGATTCGCTTGGACAGCAAGGAGATCAAACCAGTCAATCCTAAAGGAAATCAACTCTGAATATACATTGGAAGGACTGATGCTGCAGTTGAGGCTCCAATACTTTGGCCACCTGATGCAAAGAATTGACTCACTAGAAAAGACCCTGATGCTGGGAAAGATTGAGGGCAGGAGGAGGAGAGGGCAGCAGAGGATGAGCTGGTTGATGGCATCACCGACTTGATGGACATGAGTTTGAGCAACCTCCAAGAGATGGTGATGGACA
This sequence comes from Bos mutus, assembly GCF_027580195.1. Taxonomy (NCBI): domain Eukaryota; kingdom Metazoa; phylum Chordata; class Mammalia; order Artiodactyla; family Bovidae; genus Bos; species Bos mutus. The sequence goes on along the minus strand of NC_091642.1, from coordinate 1,664,302 downwards.
AGGAAGCCTGGCGTGCTGAGTCCTTAGGGTCGCGAAGAGCTGTACACAACTTAGCGACTGAGCAACAGTAGCAAAGGGTATAACAGACCCATGTGGTGCTGGATGTCAGGTGTTCAGGTTGCCCTGGACTCTGGAGAGTCACTACAAGACCCTAAATATGCCCTCTTGTCTGCCCCTCATGAGCACAAACCACCCATGAGCTCCTTCCTGAAGGGGATGGAAAAGAAGGCTTTCACCCAATCAGTGGTCACAGACTGCGGCTGGAGGCTGCTCTAACCTGCTCCTGCAAAGACCGCTTCCAGCCCAGAGCTGCAGTGGGTGCTAGGTGGCTGAATCTGTGGCCATATTCCACTGTCCTCTGCCATGGTCTAGGTAAGTTTTATGTGGGCCAGTTTGATAAATTAAAGAGATATATATAGTGATGACTACTATCCCTATATTTTTAAGTCTTGAAATATGGCTCTGCTCTCTTCCACCACCACCATGCCCCCAAAGATGTAGTTGTGTTTTAACTTTTCTTTATTTATCCTCTTGGGGGAAGGTTTCTACTTGGTCTTCTCAACAATGATAGACCAATGGAATGACTGTGAGGGCTCTCCAGCTGCATAACGTGCCGTTCTAATCATACATTCTGGGGCAGGCAGACAGCGATCCACAGACACGGTGGACACAGGGTCAGCCACGCCTGGGACGGGACGCCTTGTATCACCTTGTCCAGCACGCCTCCACTGCCCGGGGGCCAGACTGGGGCTGCGGGCTCTTGGGCATAAACATCAGTCCGGCCCAGTAGTCTCTCTGTTGTTGCCCCTTTCTCCCAAGCACGTCGCCCAAGTGAGGTGGCCAGACAGACTGGTAGAAAATAGTTACTGAGGTTCCCACAGATCAGTGAGGGGCCGTGGACCAGGCTCGCTTGGAGGGCCTGCCCTGATCTCAGCCTGGGCTTCTAGCAGCCACCAGCACACAGCCCAGGGAACACGCACTTTCACAGAGGACTCCAGAGGGGGTGGGGGATTGAAGGCTTTCCCTTCGTGGTTCCACAGAGATGTCAAGACTGGACTTGCTCTGCAGGGGCTGCAGCAGCTGAGTCTGGGCAGCTGCCCAAGTTTTGGCCAGAACATTGGGTCAAAGCTGCTTCCAAACCCCTCTCCATGACCATTTAATGTGCCCATCATTCAAGTTTAGGAGACCTTGTTTTCTCAGATTATGGCTGGACCAGCAGCTTTGAGGGCCAAGAAACTGTGAAAAAAGGCTGGTATTGAACAAAATCCAGGACCTAGGAGGCAGCTCTGTTGCTGCTGTGTGAAAAAGCTGCCCCTGGCTGTACAGCCAGTGAAAAAGCGGCCTCAGATTCATGCGCACATGCGACCCAGTGGGCCCTCTGAAGCGCGAATAAACAGCCTAGGCCTTCAAAGTGGCCGGATTGTGAATGCAAACATTCCAGGACTCTGTGACAGGGTGGAGGGAATCTACAGAGTTTGGTCTCCGGTGAGATCCTCAGAACGGTGAGGGCTTACTGAGTGTTAGTCGTGGTGTGAGTTTCTCACTTAACAGATGAAGGAGCTGAGGCTTGGAGAGGGTAAGGGAGCTGCCTGGCCATGCCCAGCAGGATGGCAGAGCGTGAATGCAAATGCAGGGGGCACAAATCCGAACAGGAAACTGCCCTTCTCCTGCACTGACTCATCTCCAGCCCCATTCTGTGGCCTTTCCTCCTGGTGTTCGTCACTGCAAAATGCGAAACCCCAGACTCAGAGCCTCTGCCTCTTCGTGACACTCTGGTTGGGAAAGCTGAGCCTGCCCAGGGCACCTGGTGTTTCCCCACCTCCCCTGGGCTACAGGGAGGCTGTACTTGTGTCCGGCTCTGTCTTCCAGTGAGAAAGAAATCGGCAGGGTCAAAGACTTCAGTCACGTGGTAGGAGGTGCATTTTCGTTTCTTAGAGCATGACACCCTACATTTTCTTTTTCTGAACACAGGACACTTGCTTATGAGAAAAGTCTAGATCTTCAAGACCTATAGCCTGACCTTCAAATATTAGCTGTACTACATGCTGTATGCGAGGCCTCGACTGGTACAGAGCAAACATTCAAAGAGATGTTTCCATTCTTCCATCTCAAAAAAAGGGGAGACACCTTTTTTCAAAGGTATGATAATTAAATCCACCCCAAGTTGTGGTCAGGTTTTCTGACTTTTATTGGAATTACAAATGAATGCTCAGTATTAGTAAGAAATTATTCAGTTAGCTAGACAGATACTTCTATCAACTATGAAACACACAAGTCAGACGGGGGACGTTTTCCCTGAACACGTAAGGTAAATAATACAAAGTTCTGTCACTTCTGGACTTCAAGTCTGTCTCAGCTTGGTAGACAACCATTTAACAACCCCAAAATTACACAGTAGTTTGTTTAATTAACATTTGCTTGAAATGAATATACATTAACTTGGGCATATTTAAGTTTGCTCGCCATGAACATAATAATATCTATTATCAAACGAATGGATTCATGTTCCTTCACATACTAGCCATTCTTCTGTTTGTTTTCTTTCTATAGAATCTGATTACACCAAGTCTCTGCAGAGGGTCGAATGCAAGGATGGTGCAGGAAGGCGCTGGCAAAACAGGGTTTCAGTTGGTGCTGACTTGCATCGCTGGCTCCAGTTGCTCAGCTGCCCTGTATCTTTGACTTGAGGTTCAACCGGGTGACCCCCAGCCAGCCCTTGGGTGTGGAGGACATAGTGAATGGTTGATGTTTGAAGCCCTAGCAAGGAGAGTGTGCACTAGAGGCTTCCCCCCAACCCGGATCTGGGCTTGGCAGGAGGTGAAAGGACCGGCACCCACAGAAGCACTGGGTCTGGTGATGCTGGGCTTCCTTCTCCGTTGACTCCCTGCCCACCTCCTGGGACCCCCGGAGCCCCCCAGCCTGGGGTGGCCCCGACTTGTGTCAAACCACACATCAGTCTGGGGCAGTACTTTTCTTCTTCAAGATCCTGCTTCTCTCAACCAGCACGTTCTTCTGTATAAGGGAAGGGGGGAGGTGGGAACACAAATTATTTATATATCAATTGCACTTTTTCATTTAAAAATATCATCTCCATTGTTCTGAAAGTGCAAAAATTGAAGGTCTGGGACTTTGCCAGAGAAATGCAGGAAGGAGTCAGGAAGGGGAAACACCCCGACTGCCCTGCAACCGCATTACTGTAGGAGAGAGGCCTCTCCTACAGGCCTCTGGGCCCCTCCCTTGGTTTCCAGGAAGTTGAGATGCAGAGTTTACCTAATCCAGAGGCTCCGACCGAGACCAGACAGAGACCAGAGGGCAGGCACTCCGCACACACTCAGTTCTTTTGCCTTCAGGGTTTTCCATGTGAATAGGTCTCCGTGTTTATGAACTCACTGAGTTTGCACAGAAATGGCCTGACCTGCAGGGTTTGGTTTGGCTTGTGTTCACTTAGTGGTTCTTTCCCCTGGGGCCAGCAACCTGCAGCGGAGAAGCCACAGCCCTTGCGTGGAGCCTGACCCCTGACCCCCTCTCCCGCTTCAGCCATTTCCCTCAGGCTTTCTTCTTCCTCCCCATGTTCCTTTTTACTTCTGATTGAATCCTGTCTCCTGACACACTGGCTCTGCAAGGCAGGCCCCTCCTCTGGTCTCTGTTCCCACCAGGCCTGCACCCATTCCCGCCTCCAGCACCCTGGAGAGCGCTCCAGTTACCTCCTTTAAGGCCACCTCCAGGGGCATCCGCGCCTCGCTAGCATGTCATGCGATGGTGAAGCACCGGGTGCGGGACCACCGGATGCAGGGGCCCACACTGAGGGGGCCGGGGCGCAGGACCACTCACGCGCAAGGGCTGTCCACCCAACCCCTAGTGTGGGCGTGTTTGCTCTTGCACACAAGACCTCTGAACCCGTGGAGTCAGCCGCTGCCGTAGACAAAGCCTGGGGTGGCAGGAGCAGTAGATTCTGATTTGAGCAGGATGGTGGTAAATCTGAAATTTAACTTTGGGGAATTAATGATCACTTGTCTGTGTTGGATGATGAGGGCATTTGTGACTTCAAGACTAGGTTGTGAGGATTTCGCCAGTCAGATGGCACTCCAACTCTTGACCATGGTCAGACTGTGCAGATGTAGGAGGAACGGGGGGAGCCCCTGGGGGCCATGGTCTGAAGTGGGGGTGAAGAATAATAAAGAACTGCCCAATTTTCCCTCCCACGTGGGTACCAAGACAAGATATACAAAAACAAGACCCAAATTGTCAAGATACCTCAAGTGTTTCTTTTCCATTTGTTATTTTTACACCATTCTTTCCACTTTTTCCCAAACGAATTATTGCCAATTTGTCCCAGAATTTTTGCTTATCTAAGGAAGACATCAACCCCAACTGCAATTTGTCATATTTCTGTGAATGTTTCTTATTATTTTTCTCTGACTTCACATAAAGAAATGATTTATTTAAACATAAGGGATGTGATCTTTTCCTGAAGAAGGAAAGTGTTAGAAGAACTAAAGCAGTCGGGAGACGCTTGACAGGCAAACGTCAGGAAGTCTGCAGAGGCTCACCTTTGTCACAGCTGTGGTCCCAGCAGGATTCTTCCTCTGAGCCGCTCACATGGGTCTCACCCAGCAGCCGCCTCCTGCGTGGGGGGTCCTTCCCCACGATGCATTCAACAGGCATCAGCTAAACACAGTAAGAGCCCAGAAAGCTGCTAAAAGGAGACCATTAAATGATATTTTCAAATTTGAAATAAAATCACAGGTGGACACCAAACCTCCAAGCTGGAAACAAAGCGCTTGTCTGGTGATATCACAGCACATACGGACACATGGACACACACACACAGCAGCACACACAGCTACACCCACAACACACACACTCACACACGGGCACATGGGCACCCAGACGTGGACACACACGCACAGCAGCACACACAGCTACACCCACGGACACACACGTTCACACGTGTTTAAACATAATTGAGGTGACATTATACAACAGTTCCGAGCTCCAAATGTCCTGCTACCTGTTGCTGTTCTCACGTGTGTCCTGGACGGCCCGCCTGCCCCTCTGCAGACTCCCGAGTCTCCCAGGCTTTTCCTGCGGTCCTTCTTTGATTGGTCATCTGCATTTCTTGATAAATATGTCCCCAAACACTTGCTATTGTTCTCAGTTTCTCACTTGTGTCTGAATCTTTGCAACCCCAGGGAGTGTAGCTCACCAGGCTCTTCTGTCCATAGAATTTTCCAGACAAGAATCCTAGAACGGGCAGCTATTCCCTTCTCCAGGGGATCTTCCCCACCCAGGAATCAAACCTGGGTCTCCTGAATTATAGGCAGATTCTTTACTGTCTGAGTCACCAGGGAAGCCCCATAACCATTTGTTATTACCATTATAAATAAATTTCAATATATTTGAAATGTTTTCAAATACATTTGTTATTGGCATTTAGACAATTTTTGTAAATTTGTTTTTAACCAGCCAGCGATCAGACTTCCTTAGCCATCCAAGTAATGTTTATTTTAGTAGCTTGGATTTCTGAATAGACTGCTCAAAAGATGTTGTGATATTTTGTCTCTTCTCATACCAGGACATCTTACTCTTTGTGATTTAATTATAACTTAGAATGACAATACTAATATCAAATAATTGTGGCAGGAACCATACTCCTCTGTTTCAAACTTTCACAAAACCCTGCGATCCTTACTGTGACTGCTCATATTGCCTGGAAGCATTGATATGAATTCTTTTTCTTGTTAAAAAAAAAAAAATTCTTCCTAAGAATCAATATAGTGAAAGTGAGTATACTACCCAAAGCAATTTATAGATTCAATGCAATCCCTATCAAGCTACCAACAGTATTCTTCACAGAGCTAGAACAAATAATTTCACAATTTGTATGGAAATACAAAAAACCTCGAATAGCCAAAGCTATCTTGAGAAAGAAGAATGGAACTGGAGGAATCAACCTACCTGACTTCAGGCTCTATTACAAAGCCACAGTTATCAAGACAGTATGGTACTGGCACAAAGACAGAAATACAGATCAATGGAACAAAATAGAAAGCCCAGAGATAAATCCACGCACATATGGACACCTTATCTTTGACAAAGGAGGCAAGAATATACAACGGATTAAAGACAATCTCTTTAACAAGTGGTGCTGGGAAAACTGGTCAACCACTTGTAAAAGAATGAAACTAGAACACTTTCTAACACCTTACACAAAAATAAACTCAAAATGGATTAAAGACCTAAACATAAGACCAGAAACTATAAAACTCCTAGAGGAGAACATAGGCAAAACACTCTCTGACATACATCACAGCAGGATCCTCTATGACCCACCTCCCAGAATATTGGAAATAAAAGCAAAAATAAACAAATGGGACCTAATTAAACTTAAAAGCTTCTGCACATCAAAGGAAACTATTAGCAAGGTGAAAAGACAGCCTTCAGAATGGGAGAAAATAATAGCAAATGAGGCAACTGACAAACAACTAATCTCAAAAATATACAAGCAACACCTACAGCTCAACTCCAGAAAAATAAATGACCCAATAAAAAAATGGGCCAAAGAACTAAATAGACATTCCTCCAAAGAAGACATACAGATGGCTAACAAATGCATGAAAAGATGCTCAACATCACTCATTATCAGAAAAATGCAAATCAAACCCACTATGAGGTACCATTTCACGCCAGTCAGAATGGCTGCGATCCAAAAGTCTACAAGCAATAAATGCTGGAGAGGGTGTGGAGAAAAGGGAACCTTCTTACACTGTTGGTGGGAATGCAAACTAGTACAGCCACTATGGAGAACAGTGTGGAGATTCCTTAAAAAACTGGAAATAGAACTGCCTTATGATCCAGCAATCCCACTGCTGGGCATACACACTGAGGAAACCAGAATTGAAAAAGATACATGTACCCCAATGTTCATCACAGCACTGTTTATAATAGCCAGGACATGGAAGCAACCTAGATGCCCATCAGCAGATGAATGGATAAGAAAGCTGTGGTACATATACACAATGGAGTATTACTCAGCCATTAAAAAGAATACATTTGAATCAGTTCTAATGAGGTGGATGAAACTGGAACCTATTATACAGAGTGAAGTAAGCCAGAAAGAAAAACACCAATACAGTATACTAACGCATATATATGGAATTTAGAAAGATGGTAACAATAACCCTGTGTACGAGACAGCAAAAGAGACACTGATGTATAGATCAGTCTTGTGGACTCTGTGGGAAAGGGAAAGGGTGGGGAGATTTGGGAGAATGGCATTGAAACATGTGTAATATCATGTATGAGATGAGTCACCAGTCCAGGTTCGATGCACGATGCTGGATGTTTGGGGCTGGTGCACTGGGACCGCCCAGAGGGAGGGTTTGGGGAGGGAGGAGGGAGGAGGGGTCAGGATGGGGAGCACGGGTATACCTGTGGCAGATTCATTTCGATGTTGGGCAAAACTAATACAATATTGTAAAGTTTAAAAATAAAATTAAATCAAAAAAAAAAGAAAAAGAACAAAAAAATTCTTCCTAGGTTAGGAACTGAATGAATCTTTGTTAGGAGCCATACATGTCAAATTTATGAAATGTCCCTTCCGTTTTGTTGACGTCACCAAACAGTGCTTTTTCATTAACTCCAAAACCATCTGACCGTCCAGAGCACATGGAAATACTTTCTAACGTCAAAGTAAATGTGAAAGTCGGTCAGTTGTATCCGACTCTTTTCTCCAGGCCAGAACACTGGAGTGGGCAGCCTTTCCCTTCCCCAGGGGATCTTCCCAACCCAGGGATCAAACCCAGGTCTTCCACACCACAGGTGGATTCTTTGCCAGCTGAGCCACAAGGGAAGCCCCTCCTAACATCAGAGTACCCTCATATTCACTGAAAATTCTCTCACACGCATTCCAATGACTCATAATAGGATCTACCGAGTTCCCTAGTACTGGGCTCAGGATATTTGTCAGTGCTTATAATTGCCGTTGCTCTTTAGGCTTTTATGTTTATATTTGTCAAGTTTTCTGACTTTAGATTTTATGATAGTTAGTGAGAATACATATACATCATAATGTAAAAATTGATAAGATTAAACATATCCCAATGAAAAGTGCCTACATTACTCATGTGAAAAACCCAATTTTATTTATTAAATGCTGTGTACAAATAAATGCAGGCTTTCCAGGTGACTCTGGTGGTAAAGAACCTACTGCCAATGCAGGAGACAGAAGAGACGCAGATGCCATCCCTGGGTCAGGAAGAGGCAGGCGTGGCAGCCCACCCCAGCATTCTTACCTGGAGAATCCAATGGGCATCGGAGCCTGGCAGGCAACAGTCCACGGGGTCACAGAGAGCCAGACACGACCAGAGTGACTGAGCACACAGGCACACACACATACAAAAGCTTATTCAATAAGACTTCACAAGTGCTTTCCTGATTATCAACGTCCTGCCAGATGACAACCGTTAATAAAGTCATTGCACCAAATGCACATGCATACCCATGTAGGCAGACATGCAGTCATGACTTCATGCATTTCTTACTTCATCAAGTCCTTATTAAGTGGACACTGTGAGCCAAGCACTGTTCAAATGTTGTGCTGGCAATTAAAGATTGAGAAAAGGTAAGGCAAGTTCTTCATTTACAGACAAGTGTTCACTCCATTAACGTGGAGACAAAATACCAAAGCTAAACTGAGATAAAGTATCAGGTGACATAATCAATTCCTTCAAGGTAGAGTTATTGGAGGTCTACTCCAGGCGGGCACAGAGCTTGGTGCTGAAAAATATGCCTGTGTGTATGTCTGTGTGTCTAGTTCAAATTTACATTTTGAAAACAATAGACACGTGACCGGAACTAATAGAATATCCCTGTCAGTTGAAATGGGATAGGCAGAATAATCATACACAATACGAGGGCAGCATGAATAGAAAACGAAATGCTATTAACATGTCCACTGGACTCCCTGGGCCTCTGGAGGGATGGACAGATGTTGACCAGGGACAGGAAAAGTGGCGTCAGCACCCGCTCACCCCTCCCCAGGGGCGACGCTGATCCTGGATCAACCAAAAGCTGCTTCTTGCTAACGAGCCCTAAGTGTAAAGAACTCTACCTTCACAGATGCCAGTGGAGACTTGGCCGAGTGCCCACAGCCGCCACGAGGGGAAGCCAGGCCTGTGAAGCAGGAAGGCTCTGGAAATGCAGTGTGCTCCCTATCACGGCCTGATCATCGCCTGTGTCACAGGACGTCTTGACGCTAGAGAAGAATTAACCTTACACAGAGGTAAACGCCCTTCCTTTGAATCACCAGGAGTGATTTTTTTAAAAGGCAGGAGGAGAAGGGGATGACAGAGGATGAGGTGCTGGGATGGCATCACTGGTTCGATGGACATGAATTTGAGCAAGCTCCAGGGGTTGGTGATGGACAGGGAGGCCTGACGTGTTACAGTCCATGGGGTCGCAAAGAGTCAGACACGACTGACTCAACTGAACTGAACTGAACAGACAGATTTAGAAGCTCTGTGGCATGAAGTATGTTGAAGAACTCTTGCTCTCATCGATCTGATTTTTAAAATGTCCTTAACCGAATACAGAATTCAGATAATCCAAAGGAAAGAGTAAGTGGGCTATGACTTCAGCTCAACTCAAGGAGAATTTTCTGTGGTGAGCACCCAGCTTGGCTGCTTGAGAAGTTCTGGTAAAGATTAAAATCTCTGTGGTCTAAAGAGTCTGATTCATCCTTCCCCATGCAGGTCTCACTGGGCATCGACTGTGCCTAAGCCCTGTGCAAGCAACTCTAGACATTCCACTGCTGACCAGGGGCGGTGACGAACAAATGCCTAATCCCCAGGCACTGAGAGAGGGTGTAGAGGCAGGCGCCTGGGCCGGGTGGGCAGATGTACTTCAACCAGCGTGGACAGGAGAGGCCTCACTGTGCAAATGTCAGAGAGCCGAGCCAGGAGCAGGGCATGACCTTCCACAAAAAGACTAGGGTAAACCTGAGGAAGAACGGAGGAATGCTGGGCGGCCAAAGGCTCGTTCGTTTGTTTCCATAAGATGGATCCGAAAGCACTTAGCTATGTTCAACTTCATTCGAAACAGTTTTGTTAGACTGCCTAGTGACATCTGTCATATCAGTGTGCATTTAAAAAAGAGAAACTTATCAACATTTGTGAATTTTTGTGTAGCTATTTCAATACTGAAAATGGAAGGAAAAAGTCATTTTGGTGTAATAAAAATTTACGATTTATTTTCAGGCAGATTAAAACACTCCTGAAACACACAAAAAAAGCAGTGGTGTATGGAAAAGGTGCTGTGACGCTGAATGCGTCAGGAGTGGCTTGTGTGTTTCATGTGCTTTGTGAAGTTTCGTGAGGGGTCCTTCTTGCTGGACAGTGTTCCATGGTCAGGTAGACAAGTTGAAGTTGATAGCGACCAAATAGAGACATTGAGAACAATCAATGTTTATCTATATGGAGAGACAGATGTACGTGTATACATATGTCTAACTGATTCACTCTACTGTATCCCCAAGTGTCTGAGAACCTGTGGCTCCGATCAGGCCCGGGGCTGACCGAGCTCAGCTGCTCCCTGGATCGCACAGCCTTGGTTCCTGTCGGCCCCATGACCGCTGGGCTGAGGCCCTACAGGTGGAAGGGGAGCTGATGGTTCTTTGAGGGGAAGTGTTTCCAGGAACGAGAGCTCCATGGGTGCACGCGTTCAGAGCATCCCCGGGCCCCTCTCTGTGCCTGCATCTCCAAGGGAGGGCGTCCAGGCCAGGTTTCCTGACCAACCTACAGACAGAAAACATTGCCTGTGAGGGGGCGAGACGCTCACAGAGCAGGCGTGTTTCCTGGGGGACTTGTAAGGACTCTGAAATGCGACGATGATGGAAAGAAATGTCTCCTCTACCTGGGAAGCTGAATGCAGATGATTCAACAGGATGAATCTATTTAGATAAAAAATCACGGGAGTTTGGGAACTTAGTATGAAATCACTGTTTAATTCTTCAGTTTTGATCACACTGGGGAAAAAAAAAAACAACTGTTTTTTAAATTCCAAGGAATAAAGGGCCTGCATCTGCTGAGCAAACAGCAAATACTTTGACAATCACTTAACTCAGTGATCTTGTCAACCGTGTTGTGAAATCCAATTTCAAGTAAGAATCTCCACCACTGCACAGGGTTTTGTTCCGAACTGTCTGACCTCTGTTTTTAATTTCGTGTGTATTACAAGGGATTTCGAGAAGATTGGTAAAAGCAGATTTTCTCGTAAGAAAAGAGACAGTGACAGGACTTGTTAGAGGCTCTTGACTATAGACTGCTTGAAGATTAGTTACTAAATGCTTCGGGGCTGGTGGAAAGTTTGGGTGGAGTGAAGCACAGACCTGAAAAGTCACTGAGGCTCCAGCATCACTGGGACCCTGGGGGGAGCCTGAGGGGCTGGGTAGACCCAGCAACCACGGAATATCACTTTTCCACATCAGTCAGCAAGATGAGAAGAAACTCAGGCAACTGGGCCCTCTCCCAAGAACGTAACAGTAAATAGGGCGACAGGGGAGGCTGTTTCTGCAGGTCTGAGGTTTCTCTTTTAATATAGTAATGTATATATTTTAAGTCCACCTCTTACACAAGGTGAACAATAAATGTCCCCTAAACCCAGGAACTGGACTAAATTTAACAGGTTAGATTGCTAGCCGCTGCTGTTTTGCTTGTTTTAAAGGAAGAGACCTTCTGACAGTGTGAGAACGGCCATGGTTACTGAGTTGAACTCGGGTCTGCTCGTCCGCCCGCAGTAAAGCCAGTCTGCCGCCCGGGCTGTGGGAAAGGAAGTGCAGAGTTTATTGCAGGCCCCAGGCAAGAAGTCCAGGCAGCTTGTGCTCAGAAGACCTGAACTCCCAGAAGGCTTCAGGGGAAAGGCTTTTAAACAGAACGAGGGAGGGGGTCTGTGGGGGTGTGGTCAGCTCATAGACCCTCCTCTGATTGGCTGGTGGTGAGGTCATTGGGAGTCACCATCATCAACTTTCTGGTTCCAGCTGTTCTGGGGTCTACTGCTGGGGGGCAGCATGCAGTCAGCTTCTCCCACCTGGTGGGGGTTTCCGTATCTGAAAAGCAGCTGACAGGACATGGCTCAGAGTACTATTTATAATACCATATGATAATAGTATACTATAATACTATAGCCCTTGAAGGAGATGCAAAGGCCCTTAACTTGTTAAACGGCTAAACTCATTATTTTGTCTTGCTTGACTGTTTTCCTTTGTTTCTGCATTTTCTCATTTCTCTGATTGAACTTTCTCTTTCAGGGAAGGCCGAGGGGGCTGAAGTTTTTCTATTAACAAGAGGCAGGGAGGACGTGGGGTGGGGGGACTCTGTCCTGGGAAGGCCCCGACAGGATGCCGCTTGGTTTCTCCGTCACAGAGCAGCCTCTGTGCACACATCCTCCTGTGTGTCCTGCAGCAGCACAACAGGGAGAGAGGCTCAGATGTATTTTGAGGCCGCAGAGACTGAGAAGCCCTGATGCCAGGTGCCCACCCATCAGACGTGTCTCCCCACCTGCCCACACATCACTCTCTTTGGAAAAGTGCACATGGCTGGAGGAAAGAGGCTGTGGCTCCACAGGGAGGGGCCTGCGCTGCCTGCAAGGTGAAGGTCCGTCGAGGCCCTGGGCTCCTCCGAAGCCTTCTCACAGGGGCCACAGACAGCCTTGGACCTGGGGCTGGAGCCCAGGAGCTGCTGATTCTGAACTCAAGCCCTGCACATTTGGAGGCTGCTAAGCACCTGTGTCTTAATCAACAATAACAAAAATGTTAGTCATGGGTTTCTTCCAGAAACTGCCTTTCTTGAAAAGGCAAGGCGTCTGCTAGTGAGGGAACAGTGCTAAAACCTCTGTTTCTAAACATAAAAAATCAAAGCAGAGGGCTCAGAGGCGGCTCCTGTGGAGGCGAAGACCCCACCCTGTGCCTGCCCGGATCCATCACAGGAGGCTAATGAATAGGGGCTTATGAATAAAAGAAGGAGCCGGCTTCTCAGGCGTGCGAGGGGAGTGCCCATGGTCTCCAGGTTCTCAGCAGCCTTTAAAGCAAAGCCACGGTCCTTAATGACTGTAATGATTTTTTCCTCCTCTGCCATGTACCATCCTTTTAGCTTTAGGAACTATCAGGGCATACTTGTTAGGGAGGGACGTCTTTGAAACCCATCCAGCTCTGCTTCACATCTGAGCCATTTATAAAGGAAGACTGATTAATGTTTGAGGCAGACCCAGTGAAAAAGAGCTCGGGCTGAAATGCCTACCCAACTTTCAATTTTTAACCTGCACATCTGGCTGAGTATGCTAATTCTGAATACGTGATGAGGATGAGGAGACAGCTCTGAGGGGTAAGGGACTCAGACGTGATCCATCAGATGACACCCTTGCATTGCGCGGGAGCCCGGGGAATGTCTGTCATCTGAGGCTCCTTTCTAACTACTTGATTTATTTCCATTGTGAAGAGCAATTTCGCAGAACACTAAAATTGCCATCATTTTTAAGTTGTGGCATTACAGCTATCTCCATCAAAAAACCATTGTAAGTATTATAACACTTATACTATAAGTGATATAAATTTGGAAATTTCTCAGAGGAAGAATGACCGGGAATTGGGAGAGCTGGTGGATTCAGGGAAACAGAAAACCCGGAGCGCCCCACCACCCACCTCTACCCCAGTCCCTCACATCCTAGCTCTAGCGCCGTCTCAGCCCTGCCCACGTGGAAAATAAGAAAGAGGAAAGTGATCAGAAGCACCAACTGAGCAGCCCAGCCTCTCCCTGGACCTGCCCACGCTGGGCATCCACAGGTCTCCTGGGCCTCACGTCCTGCGGGCCTGCCCGTCACCCGCTGAGACCCACAGCCTCCAGGGCCCATGAGCCTGCAGTGGACTCCAGGCACGTGGAGAGCTCCGTGGTGAAGAAGCTTCAGACCTGAGCTTTCCCTTCTCGGGTCTGTGACCGGACCATCCCAGTGCTTCCCAAGCCTGTTCCCCAAGAGAACAAAATGGTCCCCACTCTGCCCACAGCCCTCCGTGGTCCCTTGTCCTTCAGGGATGCCCAGGACGGGGGCACTTCAGAGCCACGCGGGTTGGAGCCCCTCTGCGGGGCTGGGGCCTCACTCCCCAGGCAGCCCCTCCTCTCCAGTGAAGCCTGGGAGCAGAGCCTCCCCACCTGCTAGTGAACAGGGCTCCCCCTGAATCCACCCCCAGGGATGTATTTGGGTCTTGCTTCACAGGGAAGGCGGGGGCCCGCCCGGATGTCGGGGGGCGGGGGTTGACACAGCCTGCACCTGCCCCGCCTGTCTTCCCCAGGGACCCGTCAGAGATGTGGCTGCAGTCACAGCGCCCTGCCCAGGGAGGCGGCTGGGCTCGCTGTCCGTGTTTGGACATACAGTCACCGCAGGGCATCGTCTGCAGGACATGAGGACCCTGGTTTCTCCTGCAGGGGGTTCTGGCCGCTGCCCTCCAAGCTGCAAGGAGAAGCAGAGGTCGGGGGCAGAGCCGAGATGCAGACACCCCACCCCGTCCCCTGGGCTCAGCCTGCTCCCCTTCGTCTCTCCTGCCCTCTCCCCTCTGGCTCCCTTCCGCCCCCTCCTGCCCTCCTGTCCTCCTCCGGCTCCTTCTCATTTCTGTCCTCTGTCTCTTTCTCTTTTACTTGTACTGATGCCTCTATTTACCCACGGAGTCAATCAGACTTCTATACTTTCTTTCATTCATTCTTCTACCTGTTAATTACTCATCGAAATACTCAGCCTCCTCTGTAATATTAACAAGTCTGTGCCCGAGCAGATACTGGGGACGCCCGCTGGGCCCAGGGCCTGGTGTCCCCCCCAGTGACTCTGTACTGGACCACCGGGGGGCCACAGTGCACCTCCCAGAGCCCAGGATTCACTGGCTCCTGTGGGCAGTTTCCAGACCCACTTATCCTCCGTGACTTAGGTGTTTGGCATGGGCACTCCTACACAAACCCCTTTCCCAGCAAGGTGGTGACTCTCCTGCTTCTGGCTGGGATCTGCTGGGCTTGATGCCTTTGCAGCCTGAGCTCCCGAGCCCCCTGCCCAGGGCCAGGCTCCGCCTCCCAACACCTCCTGCCTCTCTCCAGTCCCCACCAGGCCAGGGTGCAGCCCATCCCTTCACCTGCCTCCAGATACTTCTTGCAGCAGCTTCCTCGGGTTTGGCGTGCGGCGCAGGAAAGACCAGCTTGCCAGGGAGGGCATGGACCCTCCTGGTGGGGGGACCCTGGCCCAACTGCCCTTCATTCAGCCCCCACGGGCCCTTGTGAGAACTGAAACAGACCCGGTGCACCTGCTCCCCAGGCTTGGAACTTACATTTGTACTTAACTGCAAATTCAAATGAAGGGCACTGCAATTACTTCATGTTCTAAATTAGGGTTTTATTAAGTATTTATAAAAAGCTTACAATGGCAAGGCCCCACAGCCCAGCCCCTTTTTCGCTTAATTTCAAAATACACATTTCTTTGATGGTGGACACAGTCCCCAGCCTGGGTGGCTTCCTTCTTGGGATGTCTCAGGCCTGGGTGAGGAAGCAGACAAGCTCCCAGTGGGAGGATGCCCCCTGCCGGAGCCCACATGGGGACCGGGTCTGGATACAGCAGGAGGACGCTGCCTGCTACCTGGCTGTGGTGTCCAGCACAGTGGTCAGCGGGACCAGCTCCCTAGAACCCTCACTGGGGTGAACTCGGGCACTACTACCATCTACCTGCACCTGCTTCCTCTCTTTATAAGCCTTAACCCCAAATTACAATGTAAAACAGCAAACATTTACAAAACTGGAAACATTTAGTCTAAGAGGAAGACCCAGATGTTCACCTCTGTCCCATGGCTGTTCAATCAGTGTCATCAGAGCAAGCCATGAACCACCAACCGCCATCCTCCCAAAGGGCCAAAACCCCTCCATCCCTTTGGAATAATATCTTATTTATAAAAGTAGCAGGCAAGCGGCCCCATATTTTATGCTGTTATATAAGACACAAGCAAAGCTCCCCTCTTTTATGATCTGAGCCATTGAAGTTACCAACAGTGTTTTCTCTGGGACCTTAAAAATATGTTGCAACTCTCTTGATCTATGACTTCACCAGAGTGAAATGCTAACAAGGTATTTTTAATCAAAAATCAGCTTTAAAACGCAGTAAATTTCAAAATGGAAAAATGACAGTTCCTGTAGAATTGCTTTCAGAGAACGCTGTGGACATAACTAAGTGTGAATTACATGTAAACGTGCACGCTGCTTCACCCTAAAAATTCAGCCCTTAAAGGAGAGCTTTGCAGAACTCCATGGTCAAGGGCATAGTGGCTCTGGAGGCTGGGTCCACACGCCCCCAGACCCAGAGGAGGGTCTCAGAGGAGCCCCTCCGGGTCAGCTACGGCTCCACACGAGAGATGCTGGCAGTGGGAGCAGGATTCCCGACTCCTGGTGCGGAATCTGCATGTGGGCGTCTGAGGAGCACCCGTCTCTTCTGAGACATAACCACGCTTCCTGGCTCATGTTCCCCTGTTTTTGGGGTGAGGAAGGGCCCAGGGTGGGCCCTGGGTTGGATCATCCCTCAGCGACCTTGCTCACTCAGTCCAAAGGCCAGCCTCAGACGAAACAGGCTACTGCTTCCGGGCATGGCCAGCTTCCTGGCATGTGGCGCACACAGGGAATGAGCTTGGTGCTCCAAAAGCCCACCACTGGCCTCGGGCTCTGTCACCACCATCCTAAAAGTCCTAATAGCTTTTGAACGGGGGACCTCACATTATCGTTCCGCAGTGGGCCCTCGGGTTATGTAGCTGGCTGCTCCCCTCACTGGGCCCAACCATAAGCCCTGCAACAGCCTTCTGCTGTCTCTGCAACCTGGTTCTTATGTCAGAAGTACTCTTGAGTAGCCCAGAATCACCTTCTCGACCAAAGGGTCACATGTCATGGGCCCTTTCTAGTTCCTCTGTCCTGGACACACCCCATAGAGGGCCACATAAAGGCACCCTGGTCTTGAGGAAAGGAGTCAAGTCACCCTTGCTGACCCAGAGGGATGGAGGGGAGGGAGAAGGGGGAAGGAAGAGGGAGGAGCAGCAGGGAGGCGGGGGGGAGGGGGGAGGAGGGGAGAGGGGAGGCCAACTCACTGTCCCCTCACTGTCTGTCTCCTTCTGGTGCCTGCCCATGGTTGCACTCACCAAGAGGCCTCCAGAATCCACCTCGGGGGGTGAAGAGCGGTGTGGACCCCCATGTGACAGGTGGGAGGTGGGAGGCAGAGAGGGAGCCAGGAGACAACGCCCAGGCTTCTGGTTTTGTAACCAGGTGGACAGTGAGGGAGGGAGCAAGCAGAGGGAGGGGCTGGACCTCAAGGAAGCAAAAGGGGGGTCGGGTTTTGCATCTGCTAGAATCAGGCTCATGCTGGCCTCCAGGCAGAGCCACCGAGCCAACTGGAAGACTCTCCAAGAAGATCGGAGAGCCTGAAGGATTTCCTTTTGGATTTGTAATATGAAAAAAGGAAGAATGATGCTTGAAGGAATAAGCCTGGGTCACAAGGAAAGAGCTCTAACTCTGGAAAATGCACTTGCCTGGACTAGTTTACTCTTTAGCTCGGCGCAGTCTTTCATGTAATGCTCAATGAGGCCTCAACACGTGCCAGACCCTGAGCGCACTTGATATGAAGGGGCCCCCATGGCTGGGGGGCGGGACAGAGAGCCATGAAGACCCCTGGTCAGCAGGACTGCCCTGGCTGCAGCAGAGCCTGGAGCCAGGCTGGAGAGCAGGAAGAGTAGAAATATATCCCGTCCTGTGAGCTGCCTGGGTCTGCACAGACGGTTCCCCTGTCGCTTATAGAGACTGAAAGCAGAAATAGGAAACAAAATGTAAAATCGTTAAAACTTGCATTTTTAACTATAAATCCCTTCTTGCACATTTAGCTATATTTTACATTTTCAGGTTAAAATTTATTGATTCCCTGGTTTCCTTTATTCATGCATGAGTGTATGTGCCTGTGAGTGTGAAAGATATATCGATTTATGATACATATCCCCCCTCACCAACACACTGGCAGCCTGGAGTGATGGTGGAAAGGGGTCCAGGCCTGTCTTTGGGACCTGGGATTGGAAAGCATCTCAGGATGGGCCTGGCCCCTCTTTCTGAGAGTCTGCAATGGGTGCTGCTAGAGCATGGTGTTCACAAGGTCAGCTTCTCCTTGTAGGCTAGAGACGCAGCTTAGGGAGGTAGGCTAGAGACACAGGTTAGGGATGTAGGCTAGAGACGCAGCTTAAGGACGTAGGCTAGAGACGCAGCTTAAGGACGTAGGCTAGAGACGCAGCTTAAGGACGTAGGCTAGAGACACAGGTTAGGGACGTAGGCTAGAGACGCTTAGGTTAGGGATGTTGGCGTAGCTAGACGCGGGTTAGGGAGAGACGCAGCTTAGGATGTAGCTAGAGACGCAGCTTAGGTTGGGGACGACGGCTAGAGACGCAGCTTAGGGACGTATGAGAGGCTAGAGAGACACAGGTTAGGGATGTAGGCTAGAGACGCAGCGTAAGGAGAGGCTAGTTGAGGCGTAGAGAGAGACGCGGTTAGGGACGTAGAGACGCGCTAGAGGCGTAGACACAGGTTAGGATGAGGCTAGAGACGCAGAGGACGTAGGCTAGAGACGCAGCTTAAGGACGTAGGCTAGAGACGCGGGTTGGGGACGTAGGCTAGAGACGCGGATTAGGGACGTAGGCTAGGGACGCGGGTTAGGGACGAGGCAGGACGCAGCCTTAGAGACGAGGCGAGGCACGCGGATTAGGGCGTAGGCTAGAGGACGCCGGTTAGGGACGAGGCTAGGACGCCGGTTAGAGACACGGCTTAGGGGACGTAGGCTAGGGACGCCAGGTTAGGGACGCGGGTTAGGGGCGTTAGGGGCGCCGGTTAGGGACGAGGCCGACGCGGGTTAGGGAGCGTAGGCTAGGGACGCCAGGGACGCCGCTTAGGGATGTAGGCTGAGACGCGGGTTAGGGACGTAGGCTAGAGACGCGCGGCTTAGGATGTAGGCTAGAGACGCGGTTAGGACGAGGCTAGAGACGCAGCTTAAGGACGAGGCTAGAGACGCTGGTTGGGGACTAGGCTTAGGACGTGTAGGCTAGAGACGCAGCTTAAGGACGTAGGCTAGAGACGCAGCTTAAGGACGTAGGCTAGAGACGCAGGTTAGGACGTAGGCTAGAGACGCGGGTTAGGGACGTAGGCTAGAGACGCGGGTTAGGGACGTAGGCTAGAGACGCAGCTTAGGATGTAGCCGGAGGTTAGGACGTAGGCTAGAGACGCAGCTTAGGGCGCGAGGCTAGAGACGCGGGGGACGAGGCTAGAGACGCCGGATTAGGACGAGGCGGGATGTGGGTTAGGGACGCGGTTAGGGGAGGCTAGGGACGCCGGTTAGGGGAGGCCAGGCTGCTTAGGACGAGGCGGGTTGGACGCGGTTAGGACGTAGGCTAGAGACGCCGGGACGAGGCTAGGATGAGGGTTAGGCTAGGCAGCCGGGTTAGGACGTAGGCTAGGGACGCGGGTTAGGGACGTAGGCTAGGGACGCGGGTTAGGGACGTAGGCTAGGGACGCGGGTTAGGGACGTAGGCTAGGGACGCGGGTTAAGGACGTAGGCTAGGGACGCGGGTTAGGGATGTAGGCTAGAGAAGTACGCTATGGATACGAGCTCGGGATGTGGGCTAGGGGTATAGGCTACAGATGCAGGTTTGGGGTCAGGATGCGGGCTGGAGATGTAGTCTAGGCCTGTAGGCTATGGATGTGGGCTAGGGATGCAGGTCACAGATGCTGAGACATACAACAAGGGGCCCTCACATGAGAAAATGTCTTCTTCTTCTGCAACAGAGAAGCCTCTATCGTAGCTTCTCTTTCCTGAAAGTGATTGTTGGATTCCTTACATTTTAGAAACAGCTACAGTTGAGTCAAATGTGTGTCCTTCCAACCACATTCCACCTGCTTTGCAATTTTTCTGTGTAATTTTTTTCCAGGATCTGCCAGTGGAGGCTGTGGCTCCCATAACTAATTATCAGAGCCTGAGCCTGATCTGCCGTTGTCAGGCTCTAATTCCTCATATTAAAAACAAATGTAGCCAGCTTTATTACTTGAAGTTCAACTTTAAATTGGAAAAAGTTTAATGGTTACAGTCAATCAGACTCAGCGCAGGAGACAAAAAAAAAAAAAAAAATCATTTACAAGCTCCAGGTGCAGCCTGGGGTTGCACTAATGACACTCACCTGTAGCCCCACATGAACTAATTAAACCCTTAATTATGCTTTTTTTTTTTTTTTAAACACAAACTGGAAGATTTCAGCAAGTGGACTCCGTGTTGTTTGCATTTCTGAACGTAAGTCCTTGCGCCGAGACAGGGCTGGCCTATTCAGGAGGAAGCCAGCAGGGGCAGTGTGTGGTCCTCCCTGGCCCTCCTTCAGGCCTGGAGCTGGTCCTTCATCCTTCCCCCTGTAGGGCTGGGATGGCCACGACACTGCTCTAACCTTGCACATCCCACCATGCACTGTTTAACTTCTCCTTGAAGCCAGGAAGAAGAGAGTACGGGGCAGAGACTTCAGAGTCCAGATGCCCATACAATCAGCTCTGAGGGCAGCCAGGGCTCAGGGCCAGGGTGGGGTGCTCAGCGGGGTGTTGTCATCATTGACCATGTCCTGCTCCACCTGCTTCTCCTCCCCACTCCTGCTCCCCCTACCCTTTGGGAGGACCTCCACCCTTGTAAGCTGCCAGCTCCTTGTGATGTGGTCACATCTCACTGACTGGACACCTCTCACAGGTCTTTGGAATGGAGAGAGTGCTCGTGACTTCACATAGTGAATCAGAAGTGACCTTGGGGAGGTGGTGAATTTGGTCTAGGGTGTGTTTAGTTCAGTTGACATCTGCAGAGAGGAGTGGAAAGGTTGCATGGGCTCTGGGAGAGGAGCGCTGAGAGGCCTGGGGGTTGGGGGGGCGGGAGCTGGGGCCCAGAGACACAGGCCAAGTCCACCTGGCCGCAGACTCGAGGGTGGAGGGAGCCCTGAGGGAGGGACTCAGGGCGAGACAGGCCCGGGCTCTCGGGCTGCACATGGTGTCACAGGGTCCTGTGTGCCCCGGGTGCTGGGCTAGAGCAGGAGGAGGAACCAGGGCCACCAGCCTGCCGGCCGAGCTCAGCACTAAGGGAGCATGAACGGCTGTGTCCTTTCAACACTGACTCAGGGTTACCCCTCACTGGCCCACTGCTGGAGCCACCAGGAAGTTGGCCAGAGAGGTCTGCGGAGCCCTGTGGAACACCAGCCAGGACACTCATCACCACCTGTCCCAGTGAGTGATGGAGACCCGCACTCAGGTGAGCATGGCGGGGGGCTGTGATGGAGAGGGGCCCTCAGGCAACCACAGGGAGGGGCTGTGAGGGAGTCATGCACTCAGGTGAGCACAGGAAGAACCATCATACCTGTGTGGACCACAAGAGGGAGAGGCCAGACCATGGCACTAGAGATATTAGGATTCAAGAATTGGTGCTGGCAAAGGGAATTCGAAGCCAGGTTCCAAGGGAGACATGGACAGAGCAGAAATACGGACAGTGACTTCTATCTCTCAGTTGAGAACCTTTAGAAGTGAGAGGGGAAAGTTATCCCATAGAAGGGACAAAACAGAGCTGCCTGCATTGAAACAGAGAAGAGGTGTAGCATCTCGAGAGAGAGCCGCAGCCACTGGGAGGAAGGGTGAGGTCCAGGTTTTCCTGGTCTTCGATATGCGGGGAGACAAGCCCCTGGCCGAGGGAGGCACCCATAGTTGCTGGACTCTGAGGAAGGAGGCTCCACAGCCGGGAAGTAGGGGACACTGGAGGTTCGGAGTTGAAGCGATGTGGAAAGCCTTGTGTAACAGCCAACTAGAGTCAATGAGGAGACTGGCGGGTTTACCAGATATCTGCTTCTTTTTTGTGTGTGTTTAATTACCTATAACATCAAAGTTGCAACCAGCTATATAGTAGATATAGTAGAGTCTATATAGCTCCTACGTGATGAAAAGCAAGCTCTGACAGGAGAGGAGCCCAGGAATTAAGTCTTTAATCTATGGGGATTTCCAGAGTCCTCGAGGGCAGCAAGCAAAGTAGGCTTCTGATCTTGAAACTTGGTTATCACACACTATTCAATGCATATCAGCAAGGAGAGCAGTACTAGCTACGTCACTCAGTGAATTGCTCCAACCTGTGAGATTTGTTGTTAACACAGGTTAGGCTCAAACACCCAGGGAAACAATGTTCAGGGGTCAGGGGCGGAACCAGGCTGGAGCCTGGCAGGTCCTCTGGAGCTAGAGCTGTGGCAGGAGAAAGATGGTCCGGGAAACCGTCTGAGACGAGACAGGCCAGCCTACTCCCTGGGGCAGGACCGGGCACGTTGACAAGGTCACTCCAGGCTCCAAGGGAAGCTTCACTGGAATGACAGTCTTTACCAGCCCAGCCTCGCTCTTCCCAGGGGATTCTGGGACGGCCCCCATGGCAGCCCCAGCAAGGCAGAAATGATGAACAGACATGGTTCTCTCCCTGTGAATCACACGGCTAGATGTATGTGGCTGGGCCGCAATATGCTGGAAACTATTTTTAATAATTACCTGAGTGAAGTCCCAAGGACCTATTGGAAGCGATCTATTTAAATGTCAATGCCATTCATCTTTAATGAGAAAACAAAACCTTCCGGTATTATTAGTCTCTGGAATTATGGAACACATTGGTTGATATTCTGTCATTTTCAAAACCAAATAAGGAAAGACCATTAAAAAACTGAATTTGCTATCATCTGCCTGGCCCGGGTCTCCGAGAACGCATTGCTGCCATCTGTAACTGTGGCTGGTTAGTTAGCAGCGATGTCAGCATCGTGATGTATAGCTCAATAAAGCCGCGCCAGCTGGCAAAACACATTTTGGGGATTCAGGCCGTGTAAGTTAGATCAAAAAATTATCAAGATAGATAGCATGATAGGAAAATAGAAGAGTTTTTGATCGGATGTTGAGAATTCAAGTGTTCTGTAATGTTTTCCAAGCTCTGGGAAACAAGGAGCCAGCATGTGGGAGGCGAGGCCGCTGCTGGGCGAGAGACCCCCGCCTGTGCCTCCATGTCCTTCTGACAGGTTCCGGGTCCCTTCTGTGTCCCCCCAAACCACAGCCCCGGTTTCCTCATCTGGAACGGGAACAGGCTCATCCCCTGGACCATGGACTTTGCTGCTCCATCAGGATAACTGTTGGCACAACTGGTACCTCCATCTCTTCATGCTGCTGCTGCTAAGTCACTTCAGTCGTGTCCAACTCTGTGCGACCCCATAGATGGCAGCCCACCAGGCTCCCCCGTCCCTGGGATTCTCCAGGCAAGAGTACTGGAGTGGGGTGCCATTGTCTTCTCCGCCACGCCTTCATACTTTTTTCTACTTTTTGACTACAGCACTCAGCACGTGGGATCTTAGTTCCCCATCCAGGGATTGAACCCACACTCCCTGCAGTGGAAGTGCGAAGCCTTAACCACTGGACCACCAGGGAATCCCCATTCCTTTGTCTTTTTGATGTCATAAATCGGTCACAAATAAGAAGTAACTGGATTCCAAATACAGATCCAAATACAGCTCATGTGGCTGACTGAGTATCACCAGATCTCTATGAAGGTTTGGACCAACAGGCAGCGAGTTAATGAACTTGAATCATTGTGCATAATCATAGGTGTTTTGGGTGCGATGTGTTTGTATGGAGCTGGTGACTCACTCAGAGATCGCTGAGTGTAGACAGACAGACAGACAAACAACTGTTTCAGGATGGAGACATCCATTCAATGTTCTACAAGTGGAAGGAATGATACAGACCAGGTGCTGACAGCTCACTGTAAGCGTCGGAGCCGCTGCGGCCTTTGAGTAACTTGCACGTGTCAGGCACCATTTCAGCACTGGGAATGCTGTCCTCAGTGGGGGAGAGCAAAGGAAAACAGACGCTGGGCAGAAACCACACTGCACTTTTTGTATAATTTATAGATAGACATATATAGTTATCTTATGTATAATTTTAAATGGATAATTTAAAATATAAATTTATATAATTACAACTATAAATAATTATATTCAGTTCAGCTGCTCAGTCCCGTCTGACTCTTTGCAACCCCATGGAGCAGCATGCCAAATGAGTAATTATATGGTATGACAAAAAATGTATATTGTATTTCCACGATTTGCTAGTGAATTTTGTTATGAGGAGAAGCTGTTTCTGGGTGTGTGTTTCTCACATCCTTAATTTTGAGGCTTCCAAGCCTGGACTCTTGTATCAAGTATGTAAGTAAGCCCCTCAACCAAGATCAGGGGGACATGTTGCACCCTTCAGTTAATATGCCTACGTGCTTTTTATGGCAAATCTAATTCACTCCTTGAGGCTGGAACACGAGCTTCAGCTTCCCTTCCAAAATTCCGAGCTGCTTGTTTTGTCACTTGGTGAAGAACACGCAACATGTCCCGTAGAAATAGCACTGAGGTTTCATCGTCACTGCACGAAGTGGGAGCACAGGGCCCGGCTCTTCAACACACATTCACACTTTACCAAATACATTTGAAAACCTATGTTTAAGCACTGACACTGAGTGCTGAGATCTTTGAAAGTAATGTGTTAGCTAAATGCAGCATCAAGAATTCAGCTAATTATCTTAATATTTCATTTGTTAACATGGAATATGATTATAAAGAATTACGCTCCTCATGAGCCTGGTGGGCTGCATCCATGGGGTCGCTAGGAGTCGGACACGACTGAGCGGCTTCACTTTCACTTTTCACTTTCATGCGTTGGAGAAGGAAATGGCAACCCACTCCAGTGTTCTTGCCTGGAGAATCCCAGGGATGGGGGAACCTGGTGGGCTGCCATCTGTGGGGTCGCACAGAGTCGGACACGACTGAAGTGACTTAGCAGCAGCAGCAGCAGCAATGCCCCTCATAAATCAACATTCCTAAAGCCTTCAGAATTCAGTAGCTTCCTAAAAAATAAGGTGAAAGTGAGAATGACTAAAACAGCGTACAGGCATGTGTGGACACACAGACCATAACGCACACTGTGGTGGCTTGTGCTGCAGTCGTGTCTGACTCTCTGTGACCCCGTGGACTCTAGCCCGCCAGGCTCCTCTGTCCATGGGATTTTCCAGGCAAGAATACTGGAGTGGGCTGCCATTTCCTTCCCCAGGGGATCTTCCCAATCCAGGGGCTGAACCCGTGTCTCTTGGGTCTCCTGCCCAGGCCAGCAGACTCCTTCTACCACTGCACCACCTCGGAGACCCTCAGCACTCCAGGCAGTTGATTAAAACGCTGTAGGTTGGGGCTCCAATTCCCTTCTCTTCCTCCCTGAGTGAAGGAAATGCCATTCTCTGTTCTGAGATAGCCTTAAAGGCATGATAAATTCTGGGGCCCACCTTGGGTGGGACCTCATCCAGCTCTTGTGAAGTCAGTGGCAGTGGTGGAGCCGGACACCGGAAGTGGCCAGTCCTCCCCGACCCAAGGGGCTCCACCCCAGCCTGGGCTCCCGACAGGAAGCCCGTGGGGGACTCAGCCTTCAGCCCTGAGAGCACCCTCTGCAAGTGGCCGAGCAGCCCCCTTCTCCCCACCCCAGGGCCTGGCCAGTGGACTGCGGGATGCAGGAGATTTTGCCAGAAACCAGTTTCTGCTTCCAGCCCTGGAGTCTCTCCCCAGAGGTAGAGATGATTGGCAGCCCAGAGAGCCAATCACACTCCTTACACCCTGTGAGGCAGTCCATGTACAGCCAGCCCCTCCCAATTCTTCATCTCTAACACAGGTGTGTGCACATACATACACGCACACACACACATATTGCACACACATGCAGGCACATACTTACCCAGGCACTGGCCTGTACACACACATGCACGCGCATGCACAGAGGGTCTGCAGAGGAGAGCAGCAGGTCAGGACCCCAGTGAGCACAGCTGCTGGTCTGAGAGCCCAGGGAAGCATCACCCCGAGCTAACTCCAGAACTGGGGTGCAGTCCCCAGAGAGTGAGCCGAGCTGCTGGGGACCATCCAGAGGTAGAAATGATTCTGAATCACTGCTGCTTGGGTGCCCCGAGAAGTAGGAACAGCATGGGGTAGCCCGAGGGGGTGGGCTGGGGCGACAATGACAGCAGGGAGGACCCCTTGTCAATGCCCAAGCTGCCTGAAGGCACAATCCCCCCGGGGCAGCCACTCGGCCCCGAGCTTTACTGTCCCGGAAGCCCTGCCACACAGACCCACAGCCCTGCAGCCTGGCTTGCACCAGCCCTAGCTTGCCACCACAGTCAGTTTGTCCTGAGGAGGAGGGGCTGATGACGCCTGAAGGTCTGTGCTCGCGCTCACAGGACCCGCCCCGAGGGTCCGCCAGGCTCCTGGTCCTGAGACCAGCAGACTGTCCAGCGCTGCCGCGCCCCTCTGGTCCAGGCTCTCCTGGAGCTCTCCACCAGGACCTGCTCCACACCTGCTGTGATGCAGCCTCCTGGTCCCCGCACTCAGTCCTTCTGTCCCCCTCAATCCCCTGGGTGGAGTCCTGCTGAGCCTGTCTGCCTGGGGGGTCTTAGCCCCCCGTCCCCACCACGTTCCATCCCTGCCTAGAACTCCCCCTTCACAGCTGGGGCCGCCCCAGGGCATCTGGTGCCTGAGCCCCGCAGACTTGCTTTGTATTGGAGGGGGACTAAGACGGGAGAACTCAGTCCCACTGGGTGACTGCTGCTGATGGCATGTCCTGAGCTGCTTGGCTGCCTATGTCTGCAGACTTACTGGAGACTGGTGGTTGTCAAGTTCAAAGTGAGTCCCACTTGGGTTACAGTGGAGCCCCAGATCATCACAGAGTATTCAGGCAGATGTGACCACGTTCCTCAGCCCCAAGTCTCTAGGTGTGGATTGGATGACCAGCATCATTAGGTTGTTAGAGATATTAAAACATTTAAAGCATGAATTTGGGTGTCTGGCTCATAGTAAGTATTCAGAAAAGGCAGATTCCCTATCAGGGGTCTAAACCTAGGGAAAGATGCTCCCACCTGGCTCTGGAGTTCAAAGATGGAGAGGTACCCATGTGTGAAGGTGATCACCGAGCCAGACACCATGACCCTGCCTCTCCCATCGCATCACTTGTTCAGTTACTGAGACACAGCATCCAATGGTCTCCTGCTCAGCAAAGAGCAACCTTCACTCATAAGAGTCACTGAGGAGGAGAGATTGGATGCCCCTTGTCTTCTCTAATCCAAATTAGGACTTTGGGGAAACCAAGAGTGTGCATTATGGCAGAAAGTGAAGAAGAACTAAAGAGCCTCTTGATGAAAGTGAAAGAGGAGAGGGGAAAAGTTGGCTTAAAACTCAACATTCAGAAAACTAAGATCATGGCGTCCAGTCCCATCATGTCATGGCAAATAGATGGGGAAACAATGGAAACAGTGAGAGACTTTATTTTTCTGGGCTCCAAAATCACTGCAGATGGTGACTGCAGCCATGAAATTAAAAGATGCTTACTCCTTGGAAGAAAAGCTATGATCAACCTAGACAGCATATTAAAAAGCAGAGACATTACTTTGCCAACAAAGGTCCGTCTAGTCAAGGCTATGGTTTTTCCAGTGGTCATGTATGGATGTGAGAGTTGGACCATAAGGAAAGCTGAGCACGAAGAATTGATGTTTTTGAACTGTGATGTTGGAGAAGACTCTGGAGAGTCCCTTGGACTGCAAGGAGATCCAACAAGTCCATCCTAAAGGAAACCAGTCCTGGGTGTTCATTGGAAGCACTGATGCTGAAGCTGAAACTTTAATACTTTGGCCACCTGATGGGAAGAGCTGACTCATTTGAAAAGACTCTGATGCTGGGAAAGATTGAGGGTAGGAGAAGAAGGGTATGACAGAGGATGAGATGGTTGGATGGCATCACTGACTCGATGGACATGAGCTTGAGTAAACTCCAGGAGCTGGTGATGGACAGGGAGGCCTGGCGTGCTGCAGTCCATGGGGTCACAAAGACTCAGGCACAACTGAGTGACTGAACTGAATTGAACTGAAGATTGTGCATTAATAACCTAGACTAAACAAATTATGTTCAAATTTACAATGTTTGGATCTGGGATTAAAAAAAAAAAGGTCTCTCTTCAGATTTCCTAAAAGCATCGAGCAACAGCTACCCTTTCCTCCTCCCTGCCTCCCCTCCTTCCTACTCCTCACCTACCGTTTCTCTATACCATCTTCCCAAATCACGAATTTGTGCCGCCATGGTGACGGCCGTCAGCAGGGACAGACTTCAGTGATCAGTTTTTCCCCATATGCTGAAGACTCGGATCATCGACAGCTCCCCGCTGTCCACCACTGCTTTTCCCAGGGTCCAGATAGCGCCCAGAGTATCGCTTACTTTTATTCAAATGTGTACACTTGTTCTGGCTGCAGGAAAGATTTCTTTCTTTTATGTTCATTTCTGTGTGGTATTCTGGAGTATGAGTATGCATCCCATCATCGTAATTGTTTGGCTTTTAACATGCTTTAGCCAATGTGCAAGCTACTGATTCTAAAATCTCTAACAAACTGTCGGCGAGCCTGTGGTTGGCCATTCTCTCTAGCCGTAAATGTCCCTGTTTCGAGGAATGACAGAAAAGTGCCGGCAGCTAAACATCATACTTTGGATCATAATTGGGTTCAATTAACTTAGGTAACATAAATTCTTGGCAGTAAAAGTTGCTTGCCTTGTGATAACATGCCTGTGAGTAGCCAGATTACTGAGACTGGGGGCAGGGCTTATGGAAATTATATAGTAGAACCAATAGTTTAATTTCACATGTCAATTGCCTACCAGGAAGCAGGTGATGATTGTCCAGGTCAGAAAAATTGGGGAGGGTCTTGGCGTGCAGATGGGGGAGGGAAGGAGCCACTGCAGCTGCAAGCTCCTGACCCTCAGCTCCAATACGTTCTTCACGCAGAGGAAATAAGCTGCTACACTGACCACAGTCCCTGAAGATTTTTGTCTTGATTCATCTCATAAAACTGTCTCAGCAGCACACTCAGCCTGACAAGATCCCTCATTACCAAGCAATGTTGCAACTTCCCAGTGGCTTCCTCTTCATCTCTTCTCAAAACTCATCACAAGGGCTCCTTATCTTCTGGTGTCATTTCCGCCCTCAGTGTTGTCAACAAGGTAAAGTTCTCTTAACCAGATGCACTGTCCTTCTAGGGTTACTTCTATTGGAAGGTATCCAAATGAAATCAGTTTTTATATAAAGCAAAGCATAACTCTTCCTAATTGTGAATTTGCATCTCTCAATGTTAAACTTTATGCGATCAGGGCACGTATTTTTACATATTTAAATTTTTATTTGAAAAATTCTGATAAAAGGTACTTGGGTCATTTTTCTTAGACATGAAGAGGAGTAACTTAACCTCATTAAAGCCTCATGTTTTTAACATAAAAGCAATTAGGTCTTGCCGATGATTCAGTTGGTGGCTCAGACAATAAAGAATTTGCCTGCAATGCAGGAGAACTGGGTTCCATTCTGGGTCAGGAAGATCCCTAGGAGAAGGGAATGGCTACCCACTCCATTATTCTTGCCTGGGAAATCCACGGACAGAAGAGCCTGGTGGGCTGCAGTCCACTGGAAGGACTGATGCTGAAGTGCCAGTACTTTGGTCACTTGAAGTGAAGAGTGGACTCATTGGAAAACACCTTGATGCTGGGAAAGATTGAGGGCAAGAGGAGACGGGGGCGACAGAGGATGAGATGGTTGGATGGCATCACCGACTCAATGGACATAAGTTTTGAGCAAACGCTGGGAGATAATGAAGGACAGGGAAGCCTGGCATGCTGCAGTCCATGAGGTCACAATGATTCAGACATGACTTAGCAACTTAACAACAGTTCAGTTACTTCTGTGAGACGTGGTCTCTTGGAAGAAGGAGTCAGTGTTTCAGGCAACTGGATCCACTTTGCAGCAACACCTGTGTTCTCTAACTGATGGTGGTCTTTCAGAGATGAGGCAGGAAAAAGTGTACCTCAGTGTCCTCAGGCGCTGAGACGTTAATAATCCCCCAGGGCAGGACTTTTGGGGGAGCAAACTAGTCGGTGTACCAGCAGGACCCAGAGCCTGGACGGCATCTGGAGGCTCTGTGGGGTCTCCAAGCCGCCAGTCAAATGACTCTCCATGATATGCTCAAGAAAGGATAATGAGCCAACTCAGACACACAACTGCATGGGAATGCTTCCCTGTCAAAATATCACTCTCTAGATTTAACCGAACCCTGGGCTTTGAAAAATCCGTCTCCTCCAAATCTGTATTCCACAAATGCAGCTTTTACAAAATGCATTCAATTTGAAGGGGAAAGCCAATAATTACAATGTTTGAAGATTCAATTTAAATTCTAAAAGTGGTCAAGAGCATCCCTGGGGGATCCAGGTGAGGAATTTGAGCTCTGGTGGAGTCTGAGTCTTCAGCGTATTGCTAAAAATGAAAAGCACCTTCTCCTCTCCTCTCCTACAGATTTCCATGTGCTTGGACAGCCTGCAGAGATGATTCTGGGAGAGGGGTGCTCGAGAGCCTAACTCCAGCCCTGGAAAATGACTGCTGTGTTTGACACTTTGCAACCCAAGTTCAGTTCAGTTGCTCAGTCATATGCAACTCTTTGCGACCCTGTGGACTGTAGCATGCCACATTTCCCTGTCCATCACCAACTCCTGAAGCTTGCTCAAACTCATGTCCACTGAATCAGTGATGTCATCCAACCACCTTGTCCCCTGACATCCCTTTCTCCTCCTGCCTTCAATCTTTCCCAGCATCAGGGTCTTTTCCAGTGAGTCAGTTCTTGGCATCAGGTGGCCAAAGCATTGGAGTTTCAGCTTCACCATCAGTCCTTCCAATGAATATTCATGACTGATTTCCTTTGAGATTGACTGGTTTGATCTCTTTGCAGTCCAAGGGACTCTCAGGAGTCTTCTCCAACACCACAGTTCAAAAGCATCAATTCTTCAGTGCTCAGCTTTCCTTATGGTCCAAATCTCACATCCATACATGACTATTGGAAAAACAATAGCTTTGACTAGACGGACCTTTATTGGCAAAGTAATGTCTCTGCTTTTTAATATGCTGTCTGTGTTGGTCATAGCTTTTCTTCCAAGGAGCAAGCGTCT
Organism: Bos mutus; assembly: GCF_027580195.1. Lineage (NCBI taxonomy): Eukaryota > Metazoa > Chordata > Mammalia > Artiodactyla > Bovidae > Bos > Bos mutus. The sequence goes on along the minus strand of NC_091642.1, from coordinate 1,633,146 downwards.
TTTAATTTCATGGCTGCAGTCACCATCTGCAGTGATTTTGGAGCCCAAGAAAAGAATGCCTGTCATTGTTTCCATTGTTTACCCATCTATTTGCCATGAAGTGATGAGACTAGATACCATGATCTTTGATTTTTGAACCTTGAGTTTTAAGCCAGTTTTTTCATTCTCCTTTTTCACTTTCAAGAGGCTCTTCAGTTCCTCTTCGCTTTCTGCCATAAGGGTGATGTCATCTGCATATCTGAAGTTTTTTATATTTCTCCTAGCAATCTTGATTCCAGCTTGTGCTTCATCCAGCCCACCATTTAGCATCATGTATTCTGTATAGAAATTAATCAAGCAGGGTGACAGTATACAGCCTTAATGTACTCCTTTCCCAATTTGGAACCAATCTGTTATTTCATGTCTGGTTCCAACTGTTGCTTCTTGCCCTGCATACAGATATCTCAGCAGGCAGGTAAGGTGAAAAATGGTAACAATTTGATATTCCCATCTCTTTAAGAATTTCCACAGTTTGTTGTGATCCATACAAAGGCTTTAATGTAGTCAATGAAGAAGAAATAGGTGTTTTTCTGGAACTCTCTTGCTTTTTCTGTGATCCAACAGATGCTGGCAACTTGATCTGGTTCCTCTGCCTTTTCTAAATCCAGCTTGAACATCTGAAAGTTCTTGGTTCACATACTGTTGAAGTTTTGCTTGGAGAATTTTGAGCATTACTTTGCTAGCATGTGAGATGAGTGCAGTTGTGTAGTAATTTGAACACTCTTTGGCATTGCCTTTCTTTGGGACTGGAATGAAAACTGACCTTTTCCAGTCCCGTGGCCACTGCTGAGTTTTCCAAATTTGAGAGCATATTGAGTGCAGCACTTTCACAGCATCATCTTTTAGGATTTGAAATAGCTCAACTGGAATTCCATCACCTCCACTAGCTTTGTTCATAGTGATGCTTCCTAAGGCCTACTTGACTTTCCACTCCAGGATGTCTGGCTCTAGGTGAGTAATCAAACCATCATGGTTATCTGGGTCATGACGATCTTTTTTGTACAGTTCTTTTGTGTATTCTTGCCACATCTTCTTAATATCTTCTGCTTCTCTTAGGTCCATATCATTTCTGTCCTTTATTGAGCCCATCTTTGCATGAAATGTTCCCTTGGTGTCTCTAATTTTTTTGAGGAAATGTCAAGTCTTTCCCATTCTAGTGCTTTCCTCTATTTCTTTGCATTGGAACTGTGATGTGGAGAAGACTCTTGAGAGTCCCTTGGACAGCAAGGAGACCCAACCAGTCAATCCTAAAGGAGATCAGTCCTGAATATTCATTGGAAGGACTGATGTTGAAGCTGAAACTCCAATATTCTGGCCACCTGATGCGAAGAGCTGACTCATTGGAAAAGACCCTGATGCTGGGAAAGATTGAGGGTGGGAGGAGAAGGGAACAACTGAGGTTGATATGGTTGGATGTCATCACCGACTCAATGGACATGAGTTTGAGTAAACTCTGGGAGTTGGTGATGGACAGGGAGGCCTGGTGTGCTATAGTCCATGGGGTCACAGAGTCGGATACAACTGAGCAGCTGAACTGCACTGAGCTGAACTGCTTTCTAGGTATGTTCTGGGGGGCATTGTTTGGGGGTGGGTATCAGCCACCAGGCAAACAGACCCCTTTCCCTTCTGAAATACTGAGGATTTCTCAGAGATGCTCATGGCTGGCTTTGCTGACACGTCAGCCTCTTTTGGAATCGCTGACTCCTTGGTCTGCTCGAGGTTCCTATTTGAGATAGAATTTCAGCTGCATCTTTCTGTGACGTCATCCTGCTCACCGGGTGACTTTGTTCAAAGTCGCTCAATTGTTCAGGTCACCTGTCCTCGGGGGAGTGTAGGGCAGGATCCTGGGACTCACACAGCAGCTGTGGGCATATCTCCTTCCTGGACAGGGCAGGCTGGTGGGTCCTAGGGAACCATTGCCTCTGGCTGAGAGGGTCCTGTTTATCTGCCCCAGTGGCCTAGAAATGTACGTCCCGAGGCTTCCCTGGGGGACAATGGGAGAGGAAAGGAAGTAGATACGGAAAAGGAGATGTGATCAGAGAGGAGGGTGGACAGCAAACCAGGCAGGCAGCATCTGAGCCCTGCCCCCACAGGGGCAGGAACCTGCATCCTCAGATCAGGAGAATGTGTGGTTGGTGTCTGGGGAAAGGAGAAGTGGATGCCATCGGACGGAGGAGAGAGACCCCCAGAGGCTGCCTGAGCCCCTTAGGTGGCAGAATGCTGCCCTGATGCGGGGTCACCACAGACACAGATTCCAGAGTCCCTGGAGGCCCCTGCACCCGCTTCCAGGGAGCAGGCATGAGTAGTGAGCACAGCTTTACTGCTGTGGATGCTGGACAAAGCGGCACCCGCCAGCGACAAAGCGACACCCGTCAGCGTGTGTGTGCAATGCCCTGACTTTATAGATTTATAGTCTGTGCGTCTGTCACCACACCCATCACCCCAAACGTCCCCTCGTACCCATTTCCAGTTGATCCAGGATCCCATGCCGAGTCCCAGAAACTGCTTGTCTTTTTTCCATCTCTAGAGATGTGCCTTTTCAGGAAATGTCATAGAGATGGGATCCTACAACACGGAGACATTTCTTCAGGTTTCCTTCATGTACAAAGTGATTTTTAGGTGTAGCCTACAGCAGTAACTGATTGCTTGTTACAGAAAAAACAGCATCCCATTATACAGCTTTACCACTTTTTATTTTTCTGACCTATGTATGCCTCTGAAAGTTGTTTTCAGTTTGGGGAAATCGTGAATGATGCAGTCTACACATCGATGTTTCTGCATGGACACCTTCTCATTTCTGGGGAGGTTCCTAGCCAAGGCCTTGCTTGGTTAGACAGCAAGTGTAATGTTGGTTTTCGGACAAATAGCCAAGAAATTTTCCAAGGCGACCGCACTGTCTTCCCTTCTGGCCAGCAGCGCCTGGGGTCACTGATTCTCCTGTCTTCTGCCCACTCACTATCCTGTCTGTGGTCTTCACCATGGCCTTGAGGGGTCCATAGCGCCACCTCAGTGTAATTTTAATATGCATGTTACTGACAACAAATGATGTTAAACTTCTTCTCAGGTGCTTTTTAGCCGTTGGCATATTTTCTTGAGAGAAATGGCTATTCAAAGCTCTGTTCACTTTCTAAATTATTATTTCCTTACTTTTGGCTGTGCCGGGTCTTCATTGCTGTACGGGCTTCCTCTAGTTGCAGAGAACAGGGGCTGCTCTCTGGTTGAGGGGTTCTGCTTCTCATCTCGATGGCTTCTCTTGCTGCAGAGCAGAGGCTCTAGGTGCCCGGCTTCAGAGGTCGTGGCTCCCGGGCTCAAGAGCACAGGCTCAGCAATCGTGAAGCATGGATTTAGTTGCCTTGGCATGTGGGATCTTCCCAGATTAGGGACTGAACCTGTGTCTCCTGCATTGGCAGGTGGATTCTTTACCACTGAGCCACCAGGGACGCCCTGATCTTTTTTTTTTTTTTTTTAATTGCGTTGTTTAACAGATGGAGCTGTAAGAATTTTTCACATGCCCGTTTTCCCCAAATACAATTTACGAGTATTTTCTCCAAGCCTCTGTCAAGTATTTCCATTTTCTTCATGGCATGTCTTGAAGCACAAGGTTTTAATTTTAATAAAATCAAGATTACCTTTCTTCTATGAATCATGCCTCTGTTTTTGTATCTAAGGACTCTTTGCCTAACTCAGGATCTTGAAGAATTTATCCTATATTTTATTCCACAATTTCTGCAGTTTTATGTCTTATGTTAAATTTGTGATCCATTTCAAGTTAACTTTTGGGTTTGGCTGAAGATAGAAACATACAATTTTTTTGCATGGAGTTATAGAATTGTTGAAAAGATCATGTTTCCAGCTCTGAATTGCCTTTATGCCTTTGTTGAAAACCTATTGGCCACATAATTAAGGTTTTAGTTCTAGACTCTGTTCTGCCGAGTTTATCTGGATGCCTCTTTCTATGGTAAAATTACACTGTCCTATTGCCTATAGCTTTATAATGATTTTGATATAAGATAGAGTAAATCTTCCAACTTATTCCTCTTTTCCAAAATTATTTTGATTATTCTATGTCCTTTATATTTCTTTGTTCCTTTTAGGGTCACTTTGTCAGTATCTATTTTTAAAAGCTTGACAGGGATTGTATTGACTCTATAGATTACTTGAGGAAGAAAAAATCTTTTTAAAAATCTTTTTATTTTGTATTGGAGTATAGCTGATTAACAGTGTTGTGATCATTTCTGGGGAAGTGAAGGGACTCAGCCATATGCACACATGTATCCATTCTCCCACAAACTCCCCTCCCAGAGAAAAGCCATCTTAACAGCATTGTCTTCTGGCCCATAAACATGGGATGTCTTTGGTTTTTTAGCTCTTCTTCAGTCTTGCTCTGGGACACGCTGCAGTTTTCAGTGTCTAAGTCTTGTAAGTTTTCTGTAAAATCACTCCGAAGCCTTTTATTCTTTTGATTCTATGGCGAATGCACTAGTTTCCTAATCTCATTTTCAGATTATTCACAGCTCACATACAGAACATGCAAAACATGAAGATCACAGCATCCAATATCATGGCCATCATTTAATGGCAAATGGATGGGGGGAAGTAAAACAGTGATAGATTCTATTTTCTTTTGCTTCAAAGTCACTGCGGACAGTGACTACAACTATGGAATTCAAAGACGCTCGCCCCTTGGAAGAAAAGCTACGACAAACCTAGACAGTGTATTAAAAAGCAAAGACGTCACTTTGCCAACAAAGGTCCGTCTAGTCAAAGCTTTGGTTTTTCCAGTAGCCATGTATGAATGTGAGAGTTGGACCACAAATAAGACTGAGCACTGAAGAACTGATGCTTTAGAACTGTGGTGTTGGAGAAGACTCTTGAGAATCCCTTGGACTGCAAGGAGATCCAACCAGTCAATCCTAAAGGAGATCAGTCTTGAATATTCATTGGAAGGGCAGATGCTGAAGCTGAAACTCCAATACTTTGGCCACCTGATGTGAAGAACTGACTCAATGAAAAAGACCCTGATGCTGGGAAGATAAAGGCAGGAGGAGAAGGAGGCGACAGAGGGTGAGAAGGTTGGATGGCATCACTGACTCAATGGACATGAGTTTGAGCAAGCTCTGGGAGATGGTGAAGGACAAGGAAGCCTGGTGCGCTGCAGTCCATGGGGTGGCATAGAGTAGGACACAGCTTGGCAACTGAACAACACCATAAATAAAAATGCAATTTGCTTCTTAGATGATCTTATATTATGCAACATCGCTAAGCTTGTTTTTCATGTAGTAGTTTTTTCTCTGAAACCTTCAGTGTTCTCTTCATACAAAATCAGATTTTCTTCACACACAGTTTTGCTTTTCTCTCAGTCACAGTGGCTCTGATTTTCTTGTTGCTGCTGTGCAGCTGGACCCTGCGGTTCCGAGTTGCACAGCTGTGCTGAGGTCTGATGTGCTTGCCCTGTGTGTTATCTTAGCGGAGAGAATTCTCTCTCACCACCGAGTGGGATGCGAGCTGAGAGATTTCAGTAAATGTCCTTTATCAAGCCGAGAACGTTCCCTTCTATTCCTAGTTGAATTGAATGTGTTTTGCCCCAAGTAGATGGTGGATCTGTCAAATGCTTTTTTGCATCCTTGGAGATGATCGTGTAGATTTTTGTCCCTTGTTCTATTAATATGATTGACTTCATGAAATCATTTTTAGATGTTTCACCAGCTTTATATTCTTGGAACAGATCCCACTTGGCAATTGATCTGTTTTCTGTGTTGCTAGATTCAGCTTGCTAAAATTTTGTTAAGGGTTTTTCCGTCTATATTCACGAGGGATGCTGGCCTGCAGTTTCCTTTGTTTGCGACGTCTCTGTCTGGCTTCAGTGGCAGAGCCATCCTGGATCTGTTAGGCAATAGAGTGTAGAGAATCTGGATTCTGATCCCCCCTCAGGAGGGTTGATGGTTTGGCTGCCTGTTTGTTTATGTCTTTCCTGGATGACGGTGGCATCTGTTTCCCCTGGAGCCGCAGCCGCTGACATCTTGTTTGTCTTGTTCGGGGTTTTCTGGTTGCTGTTTCTTTCTCCACGCAGCTTCCCAGTGGTCATCCCTGCATCTGCGGAGCTTATGCTCAACCAACAACCAGTCAGAATCTGCGCTCAAGCGTCCCACCTCTGCCAATGGATTTGTCTCTGGGTTCAAGAGTGCCTTCAAAATCCAAGTGGTTTCAAGCCCATACCCACTTGGAGATCCACTGAGCTTTCACAGGTCTTCTCTGGACTTGAGTGCTGGGGAGACTGGGGATGGTGGAGAAGTCTCATTGTGTCTTTTCTGTATCTCTCTGGTTAATTTCTAGCTAGTCTGTGGCTTGTCACAATCAAACCAAGGACCTCAGACTAGGGGAACAGCTGGGCATGCCTGTTTACTCGGCACGGAGACCATTACTGATTTCAGACGATGCTAACTGGCAGGGCTTTACCACCCTCTGGTCCAAATCAAGAAGCTCCCTCCAGTAGTGAAGCTGCTGGTAATTCCGGGCCTGCCATGATTGCTTAGGACCACCAGATGGTCACGAGGCGGGCGGGGCGGGAGCAGGGCCACCCGGGAACACCAGTTTCCTCCCCCGAGTCCAGCAGCTTGTCGGGACTGAGAGCATCTCAGCTTACTGGGAGAGTTGGTCAGCTTCCCGGACAGAGGAACAGCTGTTTTGATCGCGTGTCTGGTCACAGCTCCTTCTGGGGGGAGGACGGGGTGCCCCCCCAGAAGCCCCATGCCGACCCCCGTTTCCACCTCGCTTCCCGTCCCGCCGGCTGCCTGCCAGGGCCTCTGGTTCCCGCCCGTGCCCTGCTCTGGGCCAGCTGTGCGGCTGCAGGCACACGACAGTGTGCTTCTGCCGGCGCCGGGGAGGAGGCCTGACAAGTGGTGTTTCCACGTCCACAGCCCGCGAGGAGGCGCTGTTACCTCCAGGAGGCAAAACGCCCAGGATCCACCCACAGAACTCCACCCTGTGAAACGCTTCAGAGTCGCTCCATTCTCGCTCATGCGCCCTTTCTTCCAGATGAAGGTTTGGATCCACATTTCTCTCTGGAGAGTCTCTGCTGGGTGCTCAGCCCCAGCTGCGTTTAGAGAGCAGTTTAACAGACGCCGAGCATCATGGCTTCCATCCAGGGCCATTAGAAAACCCATCTTTCCAGGACACCCCTCAGACTTCCAGGATCCCAGATGGGACTCGCCTGGACGTGCCTACCTTTCCCGGGCAGCTGCCCGTCTTTGCTGCGAAAGTACCACCGTGCCCAGGACGGCACGTGTGCGCCCGGTCCCCAGGGGGCTGTTCTCGTTTATCCCCACGTGCAGCGCCAGCTTTAGTTCTTCCTCCAGCGCTGAGCAGTTGTGTCTCAGCCCCCCGGCCCTCGCCCCTCCCCTCTCCCTGCGCCCCTCACCACGTCTTGCCCAGGCCTTGGTCTGTCCCTTGCATTTGTCACCTGCTCTGTCCCCCCACCCACGGCAGATGAGCACTAGGCCGCGTGGCTTGGTGCTCACGCTGCAGTCCCCAGGGCGCGGTTGTGATTCACAGGAAGAGCCTCAGCTCATCAGCACCCTTATCGTCCCTCTGACTGCACGTTCACCCGCCCCACTGAGCGACTGTCTCAGCTCTCCTAGGTTACGATGGGAAACCAACGACTGTTTGCATGAATAACTAGGCAATACTGGTCCCATGAAGCTCCCTGACTGCGGGCACGATCCATCGTGAGTGTTTAAAGCTGCCTCTCGGTGTTCCGTATGGTCTGTATTTCTGCATATCTATCCTTCAACCTCTGTTACTCATTATATCCTTGGTTTCACTAAAATTTTACACCTTTTGTGTTTCACATCAGGTTGATCTGCTGGAATGTATATGCATTGTGTTAAATCAACTGACATTATTTGTTAAAAATTATTAATTAGATGGATCATGGTAAATACAAGAAGTTTTAAGCTTACTATGGAAATAGAGCTATTTCTCTAAGAATTTTCTTTTTTTTTTTCTGATTTTTGTCTCTTGGTGTCCTGCAATTCAAATTCCTTTAAGCATTTAATCGTGCACACCTCTGCTTCCTCTTTAGGGGCTTCCCAGGGGGTGCTAGTGGTAAAGAAGCTGCCTGCCAATGCAGGAGATGCAAGAGACATGGGTTCGATGCCTGGGTCAGGAAGATCCCCTGGAGGAGGGCATAGACACCCACTTAAATATTCTCGAGCCTGGAGAATCCCACCAACAGAGGAGCCTGGGGGGGCTATGGTCCATAGGACCACAAAGAGTTGGACACGACTGAGGTGACTAAGCACGCACTCACTGATTCTCTTAAAGGAGTCTAAGACTTTTTTTTTTTTACCGAAGAGCAGTGAGTGTCGTTGCCCTGATCATAAGGCACGAGGTTTGCAGGTTGTTGCCATTTAGAGAAACTGATTAACAGACATGGATTCTTTCCATAGGATTTCTTACAGCTGATGTACTGATACACCTATAATTATCTGACAGTGAAAAGTTTAATGAAAAAACATGTTCAAGAGGTAAAATCTGCAGCCAACAAATGCTTAGGTTTTCAAATTCCTGATGCTCAGAGCATGAGCAGCTGCAGAGGAGAAACCAGCTCACCCTCACCTACAGCTCTCATGGCTCAGGGCAGAGGTGGTCCCATCTCCCCACTCAGTCACCTGGAGGATCAGAGGAGCTTAAGAGGGAGGGCGGAGTTACCTTTCCATCACAGTTCAGGCTCACACGCATCCTCAGAAGGCTCTCTTCATGAGTAATACACAGTAAAAGTCAAAATAATTTTTCCACAGATGACACACATCACTCCAGGACACGGGCATGGGTTGTCCTGGAGGAGGAACAGCCTCGAGCTGGTGGATGAAGATGTTCTGAGAACCTCCAGGGTAGGCTATGGCGTGGCCAGGTGCAGAGACAGCCAGGTGCTGGGCACTTTCCGTGCATGCAGACGGTCTGTCCACTGGAGCCCTCTGAGGCGTGAGCTCCACGCATCTGCCTCTTGTAGACAGAGACCCCGTGTAAGGGGTCAGTCGGAGGACACGGCTTAGAGAGGAGGCTGAGATGAGCAGGGAGGCCATGCCCGAGGCCCAGGGGACCGGGGTTGTCTCTGGACGGGACACCAACACAGGGAGCTTTCTGCCCACCGGCGCGTCAGCAGAGGGGTGCCCTTGCATCTGTCCCAGTGACCTCACCATGCCTGTCCAGAGCGTAGAAAGACCATCCATTCTTAGAGGTGCCCTGGGCCCAGGGCTTCAGTGTGGAGGAATCCAAGCGGCACGGCTCAGCTGGCCACTGCAGGGGCTGCACTTTGTTCCCTGGGTGAGCCTGATACTGGGAGGCTCCCTGGGGACCACTGGCCTCCGCGTCACCATCACTTACCTGGAGTGCAGGGAGGGAACGTGGGCTCAGGGAGGGGCAGCAGGCCAAGGGCCATGAAAGCATCACTAGGGTCTTGAGTGTGCCCCCGACAGTCCCGATGTTCTCCACATCTCTGACGAAAGTACGCAAAGAACCAAAAGCATGCGGATGGTCCTCTGGGTCCAAGGAGCCAGTCAGCAGGGCTGCACCTGACGGCCGGGCAGAGGGCGTCCACCAGCCGGGTGGGCTGTGCCAAATCCTCAGCCAATCCCAAGGGCCCCTCAGATCCCCCAAGCAACCACACACATGCGCCCCCTGCCCCAAACTCGCAGTCAGCACTTCTGTTTCAAAGGCACTCTTTGAGAGCAGAGGGCTGGAACCAACGCACTGAATGTTCTCCAGCAGTAAATAAAGGGGAACACCTGAGAAATTCTGAAATGACAAATACACCCAAACATGGTCGTGGAGGGGGCTCGTGCTCAAGAGGCCACGGCAGGGTGAAGGCCAGTCCTGGAGGACTTCAGCCTCCATGGCAGACTTCTCAGAGGCCCTCCCCAGTGTCAGAGGCGAGGGGAGACACAGGAGCCTTCCTGGGAATCCTGCCGGCTTCAGGAAAAATGAAGAATGGAGACTGCCCATGCCCATGAGAGGCACTCCATCTCCATGAGTGTTAAAACTAAGCATTCAAATTCTCTCTGCCCCTCCCTATCTGCCAGGGCTGTCCTCAGGATGGGAAGCCCCAGGTGGTGTCTGGATGCTCACATGCAGGGCTGAACTCGGGTGTGAAGCTCCTGGTGGTGTCTGTATGATCACGTGGCAGGGGTTCTTCAGGTATAATGCCCCAGGGTGGTGTCAAGACGCTCATGTGGTGACCTCGGGGTGTGAAGCCCCAGCCCTGTGTCTGTGTGCTCACGTGGTGAGTGCCGTCCTGAGGTGTGAAGCCCCTGGCGGTGTCTGGACACTCAGGTGGCAGGTCCTGCGTGGCCGCTGGGCTGCAGAGGGCAGCACCGTGAAGGTGTGGTTTCTGCTTCACTGCTGTACCTCCTGCAGACGCCGCTCCCTCCGCTCCATCGCAGCATCTGCACCGGCCAGCTGGAGAAGTTAGCAGATAATTACCCAGCATGCGTCGTGGGGAGCCAGTTATTAAGGCCCTGATTAACTGCCTTGGAGGATACACTGAGTGGGTCTGAATCCATGCCTGGTCAGGCCAGCCAGGAATCCGGAGCAGGAACCATCCTCACACGGCTCACCCTCTGACGCAGCCCTTCTCCTGGAGCCGTGAGTGCCCCTACCCCGTCCAGGCGGTGTCAGACCAGCCCTCGGGTGGAGACGGCTGAGTGGGCGGAGCTGGCGGCCCCGGGCGGGTCGGAGCCAGCCCCACACACGGTGAGCCCGCTGCTCTTGTCCCGCTTACGGCCCCAGGACTGTACGGCCTCCTGAAACACGTGCTTTTATCCTTATTTCACGCAAACACATCTCACCCTGGTGAACTCACAGCCTCCCAACCTCGTGTTTTTCTCCCAGGAGCCACTGAGCAACTCGCAACAGTCAAGTAAGGGTGCATGTGGCCCCCGCGGAGGAGACAGGCTGTGTAACTTTGGCCGTAGTGCTCAACCTCTGCGGCCCCGGGGCCTCCCTGACAACGCCTCTCTCAGGCTCCATGCAGAGTGAAGGGGGAGATGCGTGGACGCCAGCAGCGCCGCCCCTCGGCTGGAGGCAGGGAGGGCGAGCCCGCCACCCCTCCTGCCTTCATCACCACCTGCGCCAGGACCACAGAGGTGACACGGGAACCTGCTTTCAGCATTCAATCGCCCCTCTCACGCCAGGCTCACTGGGCACCGGGTGGGCATCACGGGGCCTCCAGCTGCCCGCCCTGATTCCAAGCCAGCTTCCTTCACCCACGTGGGACTGGGTCAAGGTCACCTCCCACCTGCAGCCACAGGCACCGGCTCCTTCCAGAGAGGACGATCCAGGCGTCCCCAGGAACGAGGGGCTGTAGAGAAGCACCCATCTCACTGAGATTCACGTCCCGGGGCACCCTGGCCTGGTTCAGAACCCCACACCCCGGACAGCCACTGGGTGCTTAGCCTTTCAGTACCCAGCACAAGTCCAGAAAGTTTTCATCAGTAATAGAAACCTCACAAGCACTGTCTGAACAACGAGGTAAATGGAATCCCAGGACCTCACGCAGGATGTGAGTGGGGGCACGGTGTTCACTCGCTGACCTGGACCAGCCCCACACGCCCCGCCCCGAAGAGTTTCCCAAACATCCACTCGAGCCCCAGCCATTTCTGCCGCCCTCACGGGCACTTTGATGAATAACTGATGGGGATCTGATGGCCGCGTCCTCACTGGGGATGGTCCCCGGCACATCCGCCCCCGGCCCCGTGCTCAACACGAACATCAGTGAGTCTGCACGGCACGTGGAGCAAGCCAAGAGGCTGCAGAGCTGAGCCTGAGCCACGCAGCCCCTGCGGCTCAGGTTCTGCTCTGGGAACAGAGTGTGGCGCTGGCCCCGTGTGTGCCGTGAGCCTCAAACCAGAGAATTCCAAAAGAAAGACGGCGGGAGCGAGTGAGGGGGTGGCATCTGTGTGTCGTCTGCTGTTACAGATAAGGGTCCGAGAGTCAGGCAGTGCTGACAGGCTGGGCCGGGGTTGGAATGGGGGTCTGTCTGGACCCAGGGTCTAGGCTTTTTGCTCAGATGACAAGACCTCCTTTTGATGACTGGCCATTTCTAAGTCCACTTCCCTTTCTGTCTGTGGGAGCTTGTGGGCAGCCAGGTGGTGCCCGGGGAAGGGCACGTGTTGCTTCTGTTTACTCCCCCGTTTGACGTCCAGCGTGACTGCAGTGTGGTCCTTACTGTGTGTGGGTGGGGGGCTGGGGGCCTTTGATGTTAACATAGTTTTTCTCATCCGCTGAGCCCTTCACAAGCCAACGTGACTCTCACACAGCAAGTGGAGCCGATCTGAGAGGCTGAGTCGCAGACTGCCCGGAATAGCAAGAGTCTGCAGCAAAGAGAGGGAGTCCTTCAGAACCGCTCTCAGAGCAGCAGAGCCAGCCTCATTCATTATTAACTGCGCCGTGACCTAAATAAATCACGGGATCAGACTTCATCTAAACGCTGCTTGTCACACACCCTGCTCCTCCCGTCGGATAAATGGTTTCAGCACCAAGGAAAAAAGAGGGTGTCTTTTGAGAGTAATTATAACCTGGTAGCTACACCAAATTAACACAGCCCACCCTCGATCAGCGGAATGGCCCTGCTCCCCATTAACCACGAACACCACGGTACCACCAGGCAGGGAGGAATGGACCTGTGTTTAACAAGGTGATTAAAAGCGACTCCACTTAATCAACATGATTTGTTATTATTTAGTGTCCATCTGTGACTGTTGAAAATTTGTCAGGAGATTACTGTTGAACCTTTAGCAAAGAGATTTGTTTTGCCAATAGTTAAATGACAGTTAAGTGACACCAATTACAATAAATCACACTCTTGATAGGATAAATGCTGTCCTTGCTGACAAGCTTGAAACCCCTCTCTAGCCGGGAGCCTGTGTCTACTCCATGAGCTTCCCGCCTTGCTCCTTCATGCTTCCCAGCAGTTCTGGAGCTGGTGGTTGGGTTTGGAACCTGGCAAATAGGGGATCGATACCATCGATCACACTGTAAATGTTTGTATTTCTAACTTGCTCTCTGCCGCCTACTGGAGAATGGTCACAGAAGGCCAGGAACAAAGCCCGCACCTCACGCCCCTCCTCCTGGCGAACTTCCTGGCTGTTTCCCTTCCCTCCCTCCCCCACCTCTGCTGCCAGCAGCTTGTAGCAGCCACAGTGGTCTCCTGCAAAGCGAGCCCCTGATGAGGGAACTTGGGCTCCTGGGCTCAGCAAACTGTCTCTTCCCTGGCCAGCCACCCTGCGATGGGCCCTCTGCCAGCTAGTGAGTAGAGGGGAGTCCACCGTGGGGTGAAGTGTGGTGATGCTTCTGCGGGGCCCTCTGCAGGTCTGCATCCATCATGCTAAGTGCACAGTGGTCAGTAGCGATGTTGTTGAAAAACTGAGCTGGGCTGATCCACTTCAGATGAACTGTGACCCCCACTCCCAGGTCTGAAACAAGGAACCTTATTCACACTTAGACAGAAATGTGTACGGTCCAATCTGGAAATGAGTTTGTCTGTGTGATGTGTGTGAAGAGAGGGTGGGGAGGACCAGTGAAGTGGCAGGAGATGTGTCGGTAGTTTGGAGTCCTGATCCTTTATATTCCCGATGACTATAAAGAAAGCTGAGCACCGAGGAATCAATGCTTTTGAACTGTGGTGTTGGAGAAGACTCTTGAGAGTCCCTTGGACTGCAAGGAGATCCAACCAGTCCATCCTAAAGGAGATCAGTCCTGGGTGTTCATTGGAAGGACTAATGTTAAAGCTGAAACTCCAATCCTTTGGCCACCTGATGCAAAGAACTGACTCATGTGAAAAGACCCCGTTGCTGGGAAAGATTGAAGGCAGAGGAGAAGGGGACGACAGAGGATGAGATGGTTGGATGGCATCACCGACTCAATGGACATGAATCTGAGTAAACTCCAGGAGTTTATGATGGACAAGGAGGCCTAGCATGCTGCAGTCCATGGGGTCACAAGGAGTCAGACACGACTGAGCGACTGAACTGACTGAACTGAACGGATCCTTATTCAGAGTTTAATGTCATCAAAGCACCTCCAGTCGCCACAGGACCTCCACCCTTGGGCTCCAGAGAACACTCTGCCTTTCCTCCCACTTCCCAGGCTGCATGCCCTGTCTGCTCTCCCAGCCCTCACCTGCCGCTCGAAGGAAACACCATTGTGGAAACATCAGTGCTCTGGGGAGGGTGTTATTTCCCTTAAATCAGGCTGATGATCCAGGCACTGTCATTCTCCTTGTTTAGGGAGGGCTCATCTGCGTATTTCTCAAATTCCACCTAATAATGAGCTGGGTTTCGTGTTTGACTTCCGTCACTTACAGGGAACAGAGCAGTAAAGCCGCCCAGGGCCAGTTGCTCACTGACCAATGTGCTTCCGTGCCTGGCAGCCATGAGCCACCCCTTGGAGCTGAGGGCTCAGCAGACGTGGTCTAGGCTCTGCTGGTTGGAGCGCTGTCCAGGCAGAGGAGCGGGCTCCGGGCAGGCAAGCGCACTGGTGCAGGTAAGCAGCACCTGGTGCAGGGTCTGGGGAAGAGAGGCGGGCTCTCTCGACAGTAAACACACCGCAGCTGCAGGAACCCTGAGCGCGCTGTCAGTTTCAGGCCCCGCCCTCTCAGGAGGGAACATCAGAGACGACTGAGAGCTGGACCCTGCAGCCTCCTGACCCCCGGGAGAGGGGCCGCCTCCCTCCTTAGAAGCTGAGCACCGCGCTGGCAGGAAGGGACCCTCGGGTTCGCCCCAGCGCTGGCAGGAGGACCTTTACTGCTCCTGTAGGACCGTCTAAGAGGAAGACACTAACCCAGATGCTGAAACTGGTGGAGCTGAAAGCTCAGAAAGGCAGAGGGAGAGACAGAACACATACATCACTTTTTACCTAAAAAGCTTTGCGTTAAACGTGATGTAAACGGGCGAAGATAGGATAGCTCACAGAGGAGTGCGTGAGGTGGAAAGGGGTCGCCCGCAGTTCAGAACCACAAGAAAATCTCTTGTTACTTTGAAGTTACTTCTTGCTCCTTGGTCTGCATTTTAAAGCCAAGATGTGACTCTGAGGTCAAGTCTGGACCACGTGGTACAGAGCACCCCTGCGGTTTCCTGGGCATCACGTGAGCCCTCAGGGGCGGGACTTCCCTTGTTAAAGGGGCGGGGCTTTCCTTGTTATGGGGGCGGGGCTTCCTTCGCTAGGGACTTTGCATACCTGTGTCCTGCTCCCTGTTACTGGTATTATGAAGAAATGTCCATTAAAATGAGATTAAACTTGGATCTGTTTGTTCACGGACAAGAAATCCTTAGTATATAATATCTGATTTTCATGGTGTCCATGACCACATGGAGAAAACCTACCATTTAACGGTTATGAAGCCTGGCATTTTTTGAAGGCCCATTTTGGAGATAAGCATATAGGTAAAAGAACTTCCCTGGTGGCTCAGTGGTGAAGAACCCCCCTGCAATGCAGGAGACATGGGTTTGATCCCTGGGTCCAGAAGATCCCCTGGAGATGGAAATGGGAACCACTGCAGTGTTCCTGCCTGGAGAATCTCATGGACAGAGGAGCCTGGGGGACTACAGTCCATGGGGTCGCAAAAGAGTTGGACACGACTGAGCAGCTAAACAACAACAAAGATAGGTGAAAAGGGTTTAAAGTGACTAAGTTTCAGAACATGAAGGGCAGTGACTGAGGTTCAATCACAGAGGAACTGGAATCTCTATGCTTTGTCTAAGGTCGGGGCATTTTGCTGAGGTACAGGCAACAAATTAAAAAATGTACTTCTCCAAATAAAAGGAGGGTGTATGATTGAATGGGAATTTAATCCAGGGGCAGATATGCCAAGTAAATTTTAGGGACGATGATGACTAAATGAAGGAAACGTTTAATCTTGATGATTCCAGTTCTCTAGGCACATCCATAAGAGAGAGATTCGTGGACGGTGCCCAAGAGACATCAGGGTGTGTGCCGCTTATGTTCCTCGGCACCCACTGCAGCAGAGAGAGGGAACAGCACCTGCCCTGGGGGGTCAAGAAGAGGCAGAAATACAGCATCACGAATGGACCCAGAGTGTCACACCGAGTGAAGTAAGTCAGACACAGGAGAAATGGCGCGTGACCTCCCTTATGTGTAGAATCTAAAAGGAAATGATACAAATAAACTTACAAGACAGAAAGAGCCTCACAGACTTAGAGAATGGGTGGACGGGATAGGAGGTCTGGGATGGACATGTGCACACGGCTATATTTAAAATGGATAACCAGCAAGGACCTCCTGTCCAGCGCAGGGAACGCTGCGCAGTGCTGTGTGGCAGCCTGGGTGGGAGGGGAGTTGGGGGAGAATGGACACGCGTGTGTGCGGCTGAGTCCCTTCACCATTCACCTGAAGCCATCACCACGTTGTTAATCGGCTGTACCCCCAATACAAGATAAAAAATTTACATTAAAAAAAAGAAGAGGTGAAATAAGAAAGCAGTAAGATAGTTAGTGCCTTTTGGTCTGAGTTAACCTGGCCAGAGTGAGCAGGAGACAAGGAGGGTGTCATAGGGAGAGGCCAGCAGACAGGACCCCTGGGGAGAGGACCAGAGAAGCAAATGCCCCCACGGCTTCTCCTTCCCTCGGGCCTCCCTTTGGCTGACACCAACAAGAGGCCGCTGATTCGGTCCATTCAGACCAGCCTCCCGGACCATGGGGCCAGAAGGCGAGGGGAGCATCATAGCAGGAGAGACACAGCAATGCATCTGATCAGGAGGACGTCCACAGCGGCATGATTTGTAACAGCCCAAAGGCAGAAGCAGCCCCAGTGCTCATCGACTACAAATAAATAGGCAAAATGTGATCTCTCCAAACAACGGGATAGTGTTCAGGCTAAGGAGGGAGGATGCGCTGATACAGGTGGGTGAACCTTGGAGACATGAGACTAAGTGAAACAACCCCGTCACAAAAGACCACATGCTGCAGGCTCCCCTGGACACGAAACATCCAGAAGAGGGAAATGTTACAGAGACAGAAAGACTAGCGCTTACCTAGGCTGGCGGAGGGGTGGTGGAGGGGGCGACGACCAAGGGGTGTGGGTTTCTTTTTGGAGTAAAGAAAATGATCTAAAGTTAACTATGCTAACCATGTTTGCACATACCTATGATTGTACATTTAAATTCATTGTATGGTATGAAAATTGTGTAAACAAAGCTTTTACAAAAGAAAAATGTGTGTGTAATTCTTTAAAATAAGGCAATTGCGGTGTGGAGAAAGAATGGGATAATTATATCAAAATACATCTCCACAGTTGCTAAATTTGAATATTAAATTTAGAGCTGTGTTTGTTGGCCTTGACGACTCAAAGGGGAGTCATTCCTCCTGTCTGATTCAAGGGAAAATGCCGAGTCACCAGGGAAGGATCATTTTTCCTTGTGCTCAATACTAAGCTGCAGCGTGGTTCGCATCCCAGGTGTGGTCGGTAAGGGCGGCTTTACGGAAGAGACAGTGAGCATCTCATCCAGTCACCTCTGCTTGTTGGGCAGGGACCGCAGCAGGAAGCCAGCCTGACTTCATTTCTGGGTGGGGGTGGGGGCTGGACCACCTATCCAATGGCGTGGGCTTCCCCTGCTGGTCCGCACAGCCCGGCTGGTGGCTGCAGGTGAGAAGCCCTCAGTGTGGGCTGACCCTCAGCGGATGCACGCATGGGGGCTTGGGGCTCAAGACGCCAGGGGAGGCAGGGATCCTGCACCCGCAAAGACAGACCTGGGCCCGTGAGAGCGCCCGTGGGGACCACAGCTGAGCCTCAGGTAGGGACTCGGGTCCCATGCAGCCCGGGAGATTTCACCCAGAAATCTTGGGCAAATTTCCTTCTCTTTCCAAACCCAGGGTGGAAATTGCTGACCGATTTCCAGGGGAAGACAGCGGAGGGAGGGCAGACCTTCTGAGATCTGCCTTGCATATAATGTTGCTGCTACACAGATTTTGTCTGACTTTAAAAGAAGAAGAAAAAGAATGTTGGTTCTTTTGATCCCATTTGGAAATTACAGCCAAGATGAACTGAGCGCCTGCTGGGGCTGCACTGAGCCTTCACAGACAGCTTCCTGCATTTGTCTCAACCGCCCCATAGGAGCTGAACTTGTGTCATCCAATTTACAGACCAGAAGACTGAGCCTGGACGAAGTGAAGACTGGGGACCTGGGTTTCAGGGCACGTGGATCCCCTGCTCCTCAGAGCTGGCCTGTTACTCCAGGCTTTTCTGTGTTTCTTAGAAGGCTGTCTCCAGTTCCTACAAGTCCTGATGTTTTCTCTGAATCTTGTCTGTTGCTTCCAGATTCTGAGTGCCATGTTATGTGGTCATGCTAACAATAAATTACCATCGAGATCCAAAGTTATGCTCAAGTTCTTGGAGATAAAAGCCTTCTCAGGGGCTGGTGTGATGCGAGGTATAATCATACTACTACTACTACTAAATCACTTCAGTCGTGTCCGACTCTGTGCGACCCCATAGACGGCAGCCCACCAGGCCCCGCCGTCCCTGGGATTCTCCAGGCAAGAACACTGGAGTGGGTTGCCATTTCCTCCTCCAATGCATGAAAGTGAAAAGTGAAAGTGAAGTCACTCAGTCATGTCTGACTCTTAGCGATCCCATGGACTGCAGCCTACCAGGCTCCTCCGTCCATGGGATTTTCCAGGCAAGAGTACTGGAGTGGGCTGCCAATAAGGCCAAAGCAAATTCATCTCTAGAATCGGGCAGTTGGAAGCCTGGTACTTCTTTGTCTCCAATCCTGGAAGGACACCACACTCCAGTTGCTATGTTTGCTGAAGCCAGCCAGGATCAACTTCCAGCATCAAAACACACCCTGGCGAGGTGGCTGGGCTCTGGGTGCTGTGGAGACATTATAACCCAATGTTCTGGGTAACACCTCTGAAGAAACAACATCGCCTTAAGTAAGAGAGAGGCTGAAATCATGAAACACTTGATAAAATACAAATGGGACCCAGCCCATCGGTGCTGCAGGCTGGGGTCATGATTAATGAAAATGACAGGCTTTGTGTGCCCGGTGGTGAATAGCCTTTGTGAAGGATGGTCTTTTATTACGCCCCCAGCAGTGGGCTATTAATAGTTGTTCAGCCCCAACTTGTCCTTTCCGATATTTCAGACACAAATAATAGAACATTTCCAATTATAGGGGATAATCTCCCTTCAGAAGCAAAGTAGTAAGCACAGTGGATAAATTTAGAAGCTTTGGGGGTTTAAAGATTTTTTCCTATCTCCCCATAGTTGGTGGCTTTGATTAACAATTTAAAAATAGACAATGGATACACAGAGATGTTGTGAGATGTGGTCGTTTGTCTGTGACTTTTTTTTTTTATCATTACTGACTTTCTAAAATGTTGTCATTCCATAAAGCATTATTTCAATTAGTTTTTTGCAAACCCCCAAGTCATTTTCAATAAGTTTTTACTGATTTAGAAAACAGAGACTGGGCATCAGGGGAAAAAAGAAAAACACGGTTACTGAGAAAAATAGCAAATACCCTCAGGCTGTGTGAGGCTTAAAACTGTATGTGTTTATCTATCTGCCACTTAGAATGAGGCTATGTATTGATTAATTATGAGGGCAGCCCAAGTATTAGGACTATCATCTGATCCAAGCTGGACTCATGGGGGTTTATTTAATAAATATGTCTGAGGAGAGTAATTGGGTATTTACTCTAGCATTAATTCAAAATTAAGATATTTCAAATTTCTGAGCCATTAACCAAGATGATTCTTCATTTCTATCCTTCATAAAGAATTTGATAGTCCTAGACTCAATATGAGTGTAAAACTGGACTCAAAGGAAATTCTAGAAGACAGCGTTTGTATAAACAGATCTTAGTTGCATTTCCTCCAAGGCACTGGTAATTTCTGGGATGGTATCAGCTGAGAGAAAAGGGGTGTCTGGCTAACAGCAATGTGGAGAAAAGAGCCTCATTTTCTCCACAGAAATTCATTATTTGCACCCAAAGGACAGCTTGGTGTAGTACACCTCTGCAGGAATGCTTCCTACTGTGGGTTTTTTTTTTTTTTCCAGTTGTTATCGTGCTCATCGCTAAGGAAGCTGTGGTCTCCTAAATTTATAATAACAGGACATGTTCTCCCGTCCAGACCATTATTAGTTTGAATAATATTCAAGATTCTCTTGGTGATCTAAATAGGTCTTTTAACTGGTTCGGCTGGTTCCCTTGGCAATAGGTTTTGAAATGGGAGCACATCGGGGGAGGGTGTCGTGAAAGAGATGAGTGCCGAGAGGCGGTGAAATGGAGCTGCCCCCCACACAGCACGCTCCCCTTCACTAATTCTCAGCACATCCCCAAATCCCCACAGAAGCCACTGAGGCCGCGGGGCTTGTCCAGGGTTACCAGGCAAGGCAAGTGAGTGCAGAGCCAAGAGTGGACTCCTTTGGAGTTGGCACTTTGTCCAAAACAATCGCAGCTTTCATCACAGACGTGTGGGGCTCACGTCCCAGTGCTGAGCTGTGTGCCGTGTGCCCATTATCTCCTGCAGCCCCCCAGAGACCCTGAACCGCCTGTGCGTTCAGCACACTCACCACGTGGAGGAGCAGATGGAAGCAGCGGTGGCACCGACCAGGCAGAGAGGAGTTCAGAGTCTCAGCACGTGTGCCTGCTCCGGACTTACACCAGCCACAGGCCTGGGCCCAGAGCAGGGTTTCACCGCGGGAGGTCATCGAGGCTGCAGAATCACGACAGAGGCGCTGGGAAAGGCTGGTCCTAGGGCAGAGGCAGGCCGGGCGGGGAAGAAGGACCATGGACAGCTCCCGTGGCCCCGGAGGAAAGGCGGCATTGCCCAAAGCAGTGTTTGCTGCAGCCCTGCAGACAGCTGAGGATCATGGGGCACGTCCACACCCTCAGCACCCCGTCTGAAGACGCTCTGCTCTCTGGAGCCCCATCCAGGTGACGTCACTCCCCTCGATTATCCTGGAAGAGGACTTTCAGAAGGGGCTGCCCATGCTTAGACACTGAGGCTCAGACCCAACTGGACTCTGTTTCTGTGCCTCAGACTCTCAGTGTCCAGCTGACATGAGCCATCAGGGCTTCACTTCTCGAGGAGCACACTTTGACATCTCTTCAGAATATTCTTGTGGCCCCAAAAGACAGTGTAATGTGATAGAGGCTTTTTGGGGGGCGGGGATGTTCCCACAACTTGGACGTTCTAACTGACAAGTTCAGAGAAGGATTTTTTCCACTTCCATATGAATTGAAGCTTGTTTAAGGGAACCAGAAATCTCCACTTACAGAAAATCATTGCTTCTGCCAAGTGATGTGATGGGGGAGGAGGTGGCGATTCCTTTGGATTTTTCTGACGGAATCGTAGCCCAGGGATGGTGAGGAATTGGAGGTGTATCTGTCATGGTTTCCTGGTCTGCCGACTCTTCTGTGTTCCAGTTGTCCTGACTTCTTATGAATTTATGAGATATCCGATTTTACAGACTGAGATGTCTGGCCATTGAGATGATTTACAGACCTCACCAGGAGTCAATAAAGCATTCTTGTATTAGAACAAACAAAGGGATTCTTAAAGTGCACTTTGTCTAACTGAAGGCACGCACTAACCGGGCTCGGGGCCTGCATCCGCCTCACCTGGCTGCTGGGTCCCAGGGCTGAAGGTCAGGCCGGCCCTGGCCTGGCACTGGAAACTTGGGTGGACCTGAAGTCTAATGAGAGGGGAGCAAGGTGGTCCAAGGGGTCGTCAGGGAGGCCTTCTGAGGAGGGGCTGCTTATACCTCAACCTGCTGGATGAGAGAGTCTGCCTGAGACCCTCCGAGAATGAGAGCAGCAAAAACGCACGTACCGAGGCCAGAGCAGGAAGAGCCCCGTGAGCTCCACGAGCGGAAAGGGCACAGGCAGACAGGAGCATCTTGGGCAAGGCAGGGGCTAAGGGGGGCCGTCCCGGCCATGCCAGCGGCCTGGAGTCACGGCGAGACCAGCAGGGCACAGAATGCCTCACGTGGTTATAACTCTCCTTCTGCTTGTGGAGCCTGCATCTCTCGGGGAGCATCAGACCCCCTTCGCTCCTCTTTAAAAGCCCCGGGCTCATCTGACATCTGCTCCATCCCTCACTGAGTGGGCAGCTTTCGGAGCTCCATGCTCTTCCCAGCTGCTCTTCCCAGCTCTGCCAGGTCGGATGCGAAAGTCCCAGGACCACCTGGCCACCGTCCACACAGGACCCAGATGTGTGGGCAGTTAACACACCGTGGGGCACATGTACAAACAGTGGGAAACGTGTGACCAGGGGGCACACACACGACCAGGAGGGCACACACATGACCGGGGGGGCATACACACGACCAGGGGGGTCACACACATGACCGTGGGGCACACACATGACCGAGGGGGTCACACACACGACCAGGGGGGGTCACACACATGACCTGGGGGCACACACACAATCAGGGGGTACATACATGACCAGGGGTCACACACATGACCGGGGGATCACACACGACCGGGGGGGGGCACACACACGACCAGGGGGGTCACACACATGACCTGGGGGCACACACACAATCAGGGGGTACATACATGACCAGGGGTCACACACATGACCGGGGGATCACACACGACCGGGGGGGGCACACACACGAACGGAGGATCTCACACGACCAGGGGGCACACACACGACTGGGGGGCACACACACGACCGGGGCACCTCCCTGTGCTGCCTCCTCCCTGCCTAAGAGATGAGTCCAAATGCAGCTTCCATGGCATCTTAGATGACGGGCTGGAGACGGAGGGCCAGTCACCCTCGGCAGGCATCAGTTCCACAGCCCGCTCAGGGGCTCCCTCTAGCTCCGCCTCATCCCCTCGCCCTCGCCCCTCCTCTCACAACTGCACACCCAACAAAGTGGCAGTGCTCTTTCTGGGCAGAGCGGGCGGCGGAGGCGAGAAAGGAAGCAGGCGTCTGTCTGGTGGGCTGATGAGACAGGGCTGAGGACGGGCAACGGCAGTGTAGGCCAGCCCCTCTGCAGCCCCTCCCTGCCTGCCCATCCACCCAGCTCTTCCCAGTTTCAATGCTTCACACATTTCCCGCTGTCTTGCATGTTTCCCCCACTCCCATCCCACTGGGAAACTGTGCTCATTTCAGCTGCACTGGAATCTCTCCAGGTTCGTTTTCCCTAACCCTTCAAGTTGAGTTAAATGACCTCCTCCCCGTTTTTCCTTTTTCCATTCTTGCCTTCTTAGCACAGACCACGGTTTACAATTAAGCACTGATGTGTGTGTGCACACGTCTGAGGTCTGTCTCTCCAGCGGGCATCTCTGAGGTCTATGAGGGGCGGGGCTCTGCTGATGTCTCTCCATCACAGAGCGTACAGGTGGGCACCCAGCAATCCCGGGTGACTGGATGGAGGGCACAGACCAGTGATCAGCACGGTCCCATTCTAAGTCTGCCCATGGCCCTGTTCCAGGTCTGAGCATCGTCCAGAATGAGAGTAGTTGCATCATCCTTGGCTCATTTTTGGAGAGTTTCATATGGTATCTGATGGCCGTCATTTGTTTTCATGAACCTAGTCTTAAATCTGGTTCTAGAACAGAGCTAACCTTTCTCCTAGGAATTCAGCTCAACCAAAGGCTCATAAACATCACAGAAACTTAACTCTAAAGCTGGTGGCTGGAAGAAGCCATGGCCATTTAAGTGCTGGGTTGCTGAGTTTCTTTTTAAAGGCACCGAGCGTTGAATGCTTTATGTTCCCCCCAAGGCAGGGCTTGTATCCTTTCACAGAAAGCTGGTTTCCAGTGGAGCCAAGACCAAGGTAGGAGCTGCTTCCACAGTGTCCTTGAAAGTGAAAGTCACTCCGTCTTTGTGACCCCATGGACTGTACAGTCCATGGAATTCTCCAGGCCAGAATACTGGAGTGGGCAGCCTTTCCCTTCTCCAGGGGATCTTCCCAACCCAGGGATCCAATCCAGGTCTCCCGCACTGCAGGCGGATTCTTTACCAGCTGAGCCACAAGGGGAGCCCAAAAGGGTCCTTAGCTCTGCTTTACAGTCTCCTCCCTGGTGGAGAGGAGTGGGTCTAGTTCAGGCACACGCGAAGCCTGGGGGCTCTGTGGGCTCCCTGGGCAGCTCCTCCCACACCTGCTGGTCAGGGCACAGGTGGTGGGTGGGATTTCCTGGGTGGCTGTGCTGCACGCTGGGTCAGAGCTCGGTCTCCTTCTGGCTCCTCTGTGCCTGCTTTGCCAGCTGCATCCCTCTCCCCTGGTTTCCACGCACACATCTCTGTGCGGAGGTATGGATGTTCCTACAGGCACACACAAAACCTCCCTTCAAAATGCAGTGTTCTCAGCGATGTTTCAGTCCCCTTAGAACAAAAGCAAAAGTGCAGGAGGACCCAGGGTGCTGGCTCGACCGTCTTTGCCCCTCTCTCCCTTTGCTGCTGTCTCCTCTTCCCCTTCTTTCCCCCTTACACCCTAAACGCACTTTCAGCTCTTCCAGCACCAGTGATATCATGATGCTGTCCCAGAGGGACTGCATCTCACAGACTGTGCTCCCAGCCTTTCAAAGCATCTGCAAATTGAAAGCCCTCAACTTTTGATTACTAATCTGTTGCTAAAAGGAAATAGATCACCGACGCGAACTCAGGTAATTGCCTGAAATAGAAGTTCAGAGAGGAAGGCAAGGAATTTCTCACCCCCTGTTGAGTCTGCCTACATTGTGAACCAAAAAAGCAATTGAGTTCAAATTCAGGGTAAGATTTTAAAACAGTTCAATTATCTCTTTAATTATCTTTCATTTAAGGTACATATCCACCCATCAGTCCCTGTCAGGCTTGGAAATACAGAAATAATACCCTATAAGCCAATTTAATGGCCTCATAATTCTGCTAGAAGTAGGCACCAACCCTTACATAAATGTCTATTCCTGTGAGCCTTTATGCATCGGCCTTAGGGAAGGAGATGCGGTTTGAAATTTCACCTTGCAAAGTCTGACAAGATGAGTATGATTCTTAGACTTTCCACAAGTTTCATGAGCCTGTGTGTGTTTGCTTGTGTGTGTCTGTGTGTGTAATCCCTGTATCCCAGAGGGAGCCAGGTGCTTGAAGGCAGCTCTTATTTAAGCCAGGCAGAGGGAACATGTGTGTCTGGGCATCAGTGGTTCCTTAGTGCTTTGGCCCCAAAAGCCTGAGTCCCAGGAAGGTGTAACTGATAGAACATTCAGGAAGAAGACGAAGGTCTGAAGCAGGTCAGAACCAGAGAAGGAGACGAGCCGGGAGGACTGGGATGATCCTAGTGAGAGAGAGTGGTTGTCTGGAGCAGGGCAGTGGCAGGAAGGGATGCAAGCGTGGACGGAGCTGACAGGGGTCTAGGAGCAGAATGTTCAGGACTGTGAAACCGATCGGGTACAGTGGGGATCAGGGGGGTGGGATGAGTGAAAAATAGCTCCTGCAGTTTCAACTTAGGTGCTCGGATGACTTAACGGCGATGTTTCCAGAAACGGCGAAAAGGCTGTTACATCATGTGCTTCCCCCGCCATCAATTTTATGGGATAATTAATACGCTTTTTATTAGCAACTCTGCGTAAGAGGCTGTGTCGTTGTCTCATGTGAAGTGTGCCGGAGTTAAGTCTTCTCAGAGCTACTCCAGGACCACCTCTTCTGGGAAGCCTCCCCTGCCCTCCGTCCACCATCCCGGCCTCCCGAAATGTCCTTCCTGCTCCGCAGTGCAGTGATCTTCCGAAGCACCCCTCTGCCCTGGGAGTTTCCTTCTCTGCGCTTTTCGGGCCTGTGTCTGTTTCCCATCTCTGCATCCTCAGGGCGTGGCACGTGACAGGGGCCCAGTGAAGGCATGAATGAAAATGCCTGAAGCTCACTGCTTTCCACAAGACTCAGGTCAGCCTCAGCATCGCTGGGAGCAAGGACTACAATCTGCTTGGAATGTGGTTATTTGAGACCTCACTCCCTGTGCATAGCGAACCTGGGATGGCAGAGCCTTGACTGCCATCCCCCCAGGGCCAGCCGGCACACGAGGCAGGACCCAGGGGATGTGGGTGAGGGAGTCCTCCAAGGTGGGGGTATCCATGAATATGCCTGTGTGGTGACTGAAGAGAACTCTCTTTCTGCTGATGAACTAGACCTGGTTACCTCATATTCCCACCTGCAGAGAAGGTCCAGGCCCAAAGAGGACGCTCCCAGGACCCAGGTGAAGAAGACACCTAGCCAGTCCCTGCACCGTACAACGCTCAGAGGCTGAGGAGACCCAGGACCACCCTGGGGTCACCAGCCTGCCTGCTACTGGCACCCCCAGCCCAGGAGGCTGCTGAGTTTCTTCCCGCTGCCCCAAACTTCCTGAAATGCTTTCCTCTGGCCCTGTCCCGCGGGAGGGTGTGAGGAGGGGGTCTGTGGGCCCCAAATCCCCCACCTTTTCTGTACATGGCAGCTCCTGGCAGCGAATCTGGGGAGCTGTCTATTGGACAAGGAAGCGGGTGAGGGATTGCTTCTTCCCCTTGAGTCTCAGCATCCTCTAAGTCAGTCACACACACACAAAATTCAGAAAACGAGCCTGTGGTCTTGGCTGAGCAGAGGAGGGAGGACTTCTGCAGATTCATAAATACAGAAGAGACTGTGATCAATTCGTCAGTTACCATTTTCTTCAGTTGTCTGGGTGCCGAAGTCCTCCTCAGAGAATCCAAAGCAGATCTTTCTCTTCTGAACACCGTGAACTTTTTTTTTTAATAACTAAGGCCCATCTCAGAGAGCAGTCCTCGTGTCCTGCAAATTTCTAAGGAAGCCTGGCTCCATGGCAACCTCCAGTGAAAAGTCATGTCCATGCTGTCCAGACGTGCATCTGGGAGACCCCACTCTTTCCTTAAACCAGCTGCTCTCAGGACAATGGTGCAGACCTCAGAGAACTAGTCAGGCAGTGTTTCTACAAGTATTTGCAGGCTCAAATACTGCATCTTAAGAGCAAACAACCAGTTGGAACTTAGTTGAGTGCAAGTGCCATGTGAATCCCTGTGATGTGTGTGCCTACTCCTCAAGTTCTAGGCCTCATCTGCAGAAATAGCACTAGAAGCAGGGGTTTCTAAATAAATGTGTTCTTTCTCAGCACTCGGTCCAAGAACTGTGCCTGAAGAGGAGCACAGCCTCCTAATTCGTGACGCTCAGGACTGAATATTCCAGGTGTAGAAGCATCTGGAAGAATCAAAGAGGTTTGGGGTACTTCCTGGGTGGGCCAGAGCCCAAGACTGAGCTGCCAGTGCAGGAGGCCCGGGTTCGAGCCCTGGTCAGGGAACCAGATTCCACGTGCCCACAACTAAGAGCTCAAATGCTGCAAGTAGAGATTCCACAGGCCGAAACGAAGACGGAAGGCCTGTGAGCCACAGCCAAGACACAGCGTGGCCAGAATAAACAAGTGGCTTTTGAAAAGACGTTTGGGTGGGCGAGGAGAAATCTCAGCATAGGCAGCATCGGCTCTCGAGCTGTCATGTCAGATAGTGACCCTGCCTGGTGCCCAGGCCAGAAACGTGACCCGCAGGTGCATGCCTGTGCCAGCTCTGCTCTCTCTCTGAGGTCGATGCCACTGCTTTCTCTGCCCGTCCAGCTGGCAAACCTGCCAGAGCCAGGAAAGACTTTCATCGGCGAAATGTGTTCTCAGTGACCTCAGGTGTGTTCCCATGATGACTGTTCCTTTCCCTAGCAGTGTACAAAGCAGCTCTTGATTAATACCTCCTCAAATCTTCTCCACAATTGCATCAGGCTCACAGATGTGCAGCAAGCCGTCTCTCTCTCCTGCATCTTCTGGGCAGCTGGAGCGACTCATTGTTTTATCAGCTCCCTGGCACTGGGCTTGACCCCCATCAGCTTCCCAGAATCACCAACCCTGGTTCAGGGAGCTCATTTGCCAGTTCTCCCGAGTGGTCATCTGGGCCCCTGACCAACCACCTCTCCTTTTCTGAACAATCTACTCCATGTTCACCGAGGACAAGGTGCCCTTTTGTCTAAAGACTGCTCCTTTGAGTGAAGATAGGAATTGGGCCTCTTTGTATGACAATATCTCATCAGCAGCCCAAGCGGGAGCCCTGAGCATCCCTGAGACATCCTCCAGGCTGGAGGTCATGACTGAGATGTTCTTCCTGAGTACTCTATCAACCCCCAGCTCATCAAGTTGCTCATCTCCTGGCATATTCACAGAATCTCAAAGCCTCGTAACACCTGCTCCGAGCCTTCTTCTCTAAGGGTCAGGACCGTCTCTCCAGATCCTGGGTCCTCTTCAAAGCGGACCTCAATGAAGACAGTCTGACGTTTTAGTTGTGTTTTTTTTCTCATTAGATTAATTTGTGATGACCCAATTGAGTTGCATTTTGTCATGGTTGTCCAATCCCCCTGGGCTTCCTTCACTTCCCCAGTTTCAGGCAATGGAATCAGGCCTCCTTTCTCCCCTCTGAATGTGTTTGTGCGAAATGTGTGTGAAATCTCCTTTATTAGCACCCTAGCTGATGTCTCCAATTCCCCCACCAGCTATAACAAGTTCACACTGAGAAGACAGCTCCTCCAAATTCTTAGGTCATATCTATTTCTACTATAGATTCCCTCTTGTCCTGTGAAGTATTCTTTTCATATCTTCTGTTCCTTGGGAGACGAAATTATCAGAAGGGAAATCTGAGACCATGATTGGATAGGACAATTCAGGAATCTAGTAAAAAGCCTCATCATTAGCTCTTGCAGAATGGAAGATTCTGTGATTCTGTGGGCCAAGGATTATTTCCTTACCTATGAAGATGTATTAATATAATGTAAGCAATCTCAGGATTAATTTTAATTGATATGCTGCTGCTGCTGCTAAGTCACTTCAGTCGTGTCTGACTCTGTGTGACCCCACAGACGGCAGCCCACCAGGCTCCACCATCCCTGGGATTCTCCAGGCAAGAGTACTGGAGTGGGGTGCCATTGAGCATGATATTAGGTTTTAGTGCACCACGTAATGATTAGACATTTGTATATGTTGCAAAATGACCGTCACAACAAAAACACTTAACATTCATCACCCCACATACTTACAAATGTGTTTTCTTGTGATGAGAACTTTTAAGACATGCTCTTTCAGCAACTTTCAAGCACGCAACTCAGTGTTATGAACTGCAGCCGCCACACTGTACAATACATCCGAATGGCTTATTTAGTTTATAACTGGGTGTTTGTGCCTGTAATTATTTCTAACTTTTGCAACTCTCATCCGTTCTCTCTTCAAATGACTACAGACATGGAGCTGAATGTTGGGTCCTGAAGTTCTTTGTGGTTAAACAAATAGCAACCGTGTCCCGTCTCTTCCAAGCGTAACTTGGCACCAGCTTCCCTAATGTACTGTGAGATATTCAGCTTCGAGTTAAATACATACAAGTTGGTTCATGTGGTTTAGCTTTGTTCTCATGTCTCTACAAAGATTAATCTCCAGACACAGGAACCATCCAGTCCAGTTAGCAGGAAAGATCAAATGACCTTAATTTCGTCGAGTTGGGATCGTAACTCCATGCTTTGATGCATGCCTTTTGGTCCAAAAACAGAGCAGTAGTAGAGGAAACATAAAAAGAAGAAAATAACATTTCAGTGCTCACAAGTGAGATAAATCTTGTTTTGTGAACCAGAAACAGCAGCACTGTGGAGCAGCGAGCAGGGCTGAAACCCTGGGTCTGCAGGCGGCAGGCTTGCAGGAAGGCAGCTGCCAGGAGTTTGGCTTGTGTAGAGCCAGCCTGCTCAGTGGCTCAGTCTTGTCCAATTCTTTGTGACCCTGTGGACCACAGCCCGCCAGGCTCCTCTTTTCATGGAATTCTCCCAGCAAGAAATATGGAGTGGGTAGCCATTCCCGTCTCCAGGGATCTTCCCCACCCAGGAATAGAACCCAGGTCTCCTGCATTGCAGGGAGCTCCTTTACCATCTGAGCCACCAGGGAAGCCAGAGTCAGGCTAAATGGTAAAGCTGGGCATGGAACAGGGTCCTCCCACCTGTGCAAGTGTAATAACATTACTAAATGCTGCCCGAGGCCACAGTCAGGGGCCAGCAGACATACAGACACAGAGCATCCCCATCAGCAGGATCTAAGCAGAAATGCTCCCCAGCACTGGGACCGGAGCTGTTGCGGTCTCCACATCTTCCCATGACTGAGACTCTGAACCACTTTTTAAAGATTTAGCTCTTAATTGAGGACCCAGAGGCACCGGCAACACAGCTAGGAGAGAGAAATAGCAAAACTACAAACATAACAACAGTCAAACAAAAAGATTCTCTCCAAAACCAAAACCCAGACAATGTTAGATATATTAAGGCTTAGAAATATAGCCCCCCACCAAAGTCAATATTTGCCACAATGATTTACTCTAGATGAAAAATTCTTCTATAAAAAGACTAAAAGTACTTAAGAATAACTGTATTTAGTGTGCTCAGAAAGATATTGCTGCTTAGTTGCTAAGTCACGTCTGCATCTCTGTGACCACATGGACTGTAGCCCACCAGGCTCCTCTGTCCATGGGATTTCCTAGGCAAGAATACTGGAGTGGGGTGCCATTTCCTTCTCCAAGGGATTTTCCTACCCAGGGATTGAACCCATGTATCCTGGATTGGCAAGTGGGTTCTTTACTTCTGAGCCACCAAAGAAGCCCATTTATCAAAAAATAAATAAATGAAAATATATAATTTTCATTAAAAATTTAAAAATTGATTTTAAAAATATAAAAAGAAAGAAAACAGTAATAAATAAGTATAAAAATGAACCAATAACTAATCTTAGAAATGAATAATATAATCAATAAAATTGAAATTTTAATAGATTAATCAATCCTATATTAGATGCAGTCAAGAAGAAATACATGACTGAACTTTGGAATTCCAAGGAAATTCAAGAAAGATATATAATTAAGGTTCAACTCTTAAAAGGAATTCCAGAAGGAATGGTGCGGCAACAGTGTATAAAATACTAATAACCGTTAATAATAACAACTGTTACTAGTATTTTATACACTGAGCAGGGGAAAAACCCATATTTAAAGTACTCATAGTGGAAATGCAGATCAGGAATAAAGACGGTACCTTTAACACCACAAAAGAAAGAAAAATTAACTGAAACATCATTAGACTGAGAATGAAATTCTCATCAACAAGAGATGTTAGAAGACAATGGATGATAGTTTCAAAATGCTGCAGTGATAAAGCGAATGTCAACCTCGGATTTTATACTCGGCTAAAGATCATTCACCCCACTCCAGTACTCTTGCCTGGAGAATCCCAGGGATGGGGGAGCCTGGTGGGCTGCCGTCTATGGGGTCGCACAGAGTCGGACACGACTGAAGCGACTTAGTAGTAGTAGTAGTAAAGGTCATTCAAAGTGTGAGTCTGTTTGTTTAAATTTTTCTTTCCCTCCGCTTCTCACCATGACTCGACTTTGGGTAAACCATACCTCCCCATCCACTGACATCAGGCCTGGACAGACGATTTTCTGCGGCCAGTGGAAACTGGGAGAGTGTGAGATCCCACAGTTCTGAGCCAAACCTGTAAGAAACACGGTGTGTCTCTCTGGATCACCTGCATCCATCGTGAGACGAGCGTGAGGCCACTACCTTCCGTCCAGAGTAACAGCGAGGAAACGGTCACGTCCTGGAAGGAGCCAGCCGGGACAAGCTTGCAGGACTGTCGTATCTGCAGGAATTCTGAAATCACTTGTCAAATATAACCATCATAAAGAAAATAAAGTATATAACTTACTGTTAAACCATATTAAAAACAAAGACAGCAAGTATTCAAAACTTAACAGTTTCCAATTATTTTTCCACTTCTTACCGCTCTCTCTGCTCTGGGTTCTGTGCAACCCGGGCACCCGGGTGGTGGGCATGCTCTCTAACCCAGTGCTTCTGAGACTCTCTCTCAAGCCTGTTTGGTCTGGCAAGTTGGTAGCTTCAGAGCAGGAGTAAGTCACAGTGGGAGCATTTACACTACAGAAATTGGCAAGCACTAAAACTCAGGGCTTTAGTTATTGCTGCTTTGCTGATTTCCGTGACAAGAGAGTGATGGATAAAAATGTTAACAATACAGATTAGACAAAAAGATGTTTTATCTGTAGTTGTTACATTTTAAACAGAACAATAATGAAAAAATATTCTTCCAGTATCCAAAACTATTACCTAGCTCAGCAAAGGAGTTACTTACATGATAGTGTTAATTGAGAGCGAATAATATACAATTCCTGGTTTTTCTTTTTTGCCCCTTTTCACAGAAGCCAGCCTACTATGTCAAAACATTTCTAAAGTTAACTGAGAAGCACATAACATTTCCACGTAAACATTTCTGTTATTTTTGCTCTAAGACAGATTTGAAACCTGGATGACCAAGGAAGATGCTGCTCAGAGGGCTCCCCAGGACCACCCC
This sequence comes from Bos mutus, assembly GCF_027580195.1. Lineage (NCBI taxonomy): Eukaryota > Metazoa > Chordata > Mammalia > Artiodactyla > Bovidae > Bos > Bos mutus. The sequence goes on along the minus strand of NC_091642.1, from coordinate 1,600,699 downwards.
GAGTGCTGGGCAGGTGACGGAGCTTGGCTGGGACCTGGCATCAAACTGCCATTTACATCAGAGACTCAGAGACCGTCTGAGCTGAGGGTGCCCAGGGAGGTCATCTGGTCACCTTCCCTTGGTCCTGGAGGTTCTCAGGCCTGAGCGGGGGAGGCCTTCCCCAGACACTGGTAGAACTCCAGTGCTGATGGTGTGGATAGCCGAGCGCCTGCAGCGTGTTACCTCTCAGGCCTGGGACCTCATCTCCTGAGATGCCGATGGCTTCTTGCTCAAGGAACAAACGATGAGCCAACCGAGGGTCGGGCGCCACATCCTGCCGTCTGTGCCGTAAAACCTGCTGACCCTGGACTGCAGCCCGGAATCCGAACGCTGCAGATCTCAGAGTGCAGCTGCACTCAGCCATAGTAGAGTAGATGGTTAATTAGGAAAGTGAGACTCTGAGAACCAGGCAGGGCCGCCTTCAGAGGAGGCGACAGAAAAGGAGGGCAGAGAGCCTTAAAATGAATGGCTTGCTCTTCAGGAAGAGTCTGCAGTCAGCAGTCCCTGGAGAGCAGGGAGGTGCAGTGGGAACACAGCCAGGGGGCCCAGGACTCCTGCAGAGTGGGGGGCCCACGGTCGGCGTGGGCCGGGCCTGCCCACCTGGGCTCCCTGCCATGAGAATCACGTGCAGACAGGAGAGGCGACTTCTGTGAGGAGACTGTCACCACACTGTCCCTCTGCCGAGCCCGGGGCCCTGCCACACACCCTTCACTCGTCACCGCCCAGCCGGCCAGCGGAACGCACAATGCCTCTTAGAAGCCTCCCTGCATCACAAGTCGTTCAAGGCCAGGAAAGTTCTTTTCAGACCTTCCCAGACTCATTTGGAAACAAACATGTAAGCGGGCAAAATGCAAATGAGACTCCCGAAACGTCTCTCAGCAGCACTTAGTTTCGAGGTTACGAGCTCTGCAGTGTTTAGGGTTCTAGGGGGAATTAGCTGGAATGTTTCGGGCATTAATTCTATGAGGCCAAAGGGAAATCTTCCGTTACTGAAGGAAGGGCAGGCGGCTGCCGGGACCCACGCTTCACAGAGCACCAGGCTGGGGAGGAGGGCGGAGGCCCCAGCAGACAGGCCAGGCCCAGGCAGCAGAAAGCGCAGAGCCAGGCTGCCTGCTCCACGCGGACGACCCGGCTCCAGGGAGCCGACTCCCTGTCGCTGGTCAAGCTCAGCTGGTCCGTGACTTGGCTCCTGGCTCCAAGGGCTTTTTAGGGCTTGATGGCCCAGAAGCCTTTCACCTCCTTCCAAGGTTGAGGCTTCGGGCGGGGAGGGTGGTCCTGCCAGGGCCCTCGGTGGCCACACCCTGAGCCGTGCCCGGGCTATGGGGACCTGGGGACACAGCTCATCCTGGCCAGCCGCACTGACCCCTCCCAGGAACACAATCGGGCAGGACCTGCAAACCCAGCCCCCAGGGCAGGCCTGACCCCTGTTCCCTGACGGAGCTGAGGTTTATTTTCATCTAATCCCTCAGCCCGTTTTCTTTTTATGATCAGAGATTTATGTTACAGAAAAGAAAAACAATCCCAGCAGAAACAGCCAACGGGAGAGAAGGTGGCGGTGAGAGGACCCGCGAGACCCAGACAGACCCCGAGCCGACGGGAGGCTCAGGCCCTCAGGAACAGAGCGTCCGGAGGCAAAGCTCGGAGAGTCTGCGAGCAGCCCCGCTCCAGAGCTGGAGACTTGAAGACTGATACAAGAGGAGACTGAAGAGACTGAAGGCTGGTCCAAGCTGTCTGGAGAAAGCTCATACCATCACAGTCGCCACATCCAACTAATTTCGGTCGACCACAGCACTAGTGAATCCCAAGACTGAGTGCTTACAGAATTCATTTTTGCATTTTCTCCAACTGGGGAAGGGCTGAGCTTCAAGGTCTCTGCAGATCCGGGCACTGGGTTTGCTTAGTCCTCTGCTACTTGTCTCTCTAGGGATGCCAGGAGGCTTTACTCTCCCCTCCCCTTGCCAGGCTGACAGCCCAGAACCCAGTGCAGCAGAGTCCCTGGGCCACCCTTTGTGACAGTGGCTGCATGTGGAAATGTGTGCGTGACATTTTCTTATGACCTACTCAGAGGGACGGGGCGGGGACAGTGGGGAGATAGAGGCCCAGGACAGGGCTGGGACAGCGGGGAGACAGAGGCCCGGCTCTGACAGCCTGCCTGTTCTAGGTGGGTTCAGCACTTAGCAACGTGGGCATCTTGGCATCTAAGGCAAGACAGTGCTGACGGCCAAATGGCAGATCTTGTAACGTCTCTCATCTGTTTCCTTGTAAAGAGCAGTAATCACAGAAGTTTCATCATGGGCTCATGGGGATGGCCACATAAAGTAACCCGGGTGGAACATCGCCTAGGATATGCCCTGCAGCCAGAAAACAGGCCTGGCCCTGCCATGTGCCTCCTCGGGGGACAGAGCTTCTTCCTCCCAGAATCTGACCATTTCTTGGGCTCTTTTCCCCCAAGGAAGCAGCTGTAATCCACGGCATCACATTAAACTGCATTCAAATATTCCCCAAGCTTTGATTACAGCCGACCAGCAGGCCTTTTCTCCAGATGGGACCGAGGAAGAAAAGGATGCTGGCTGAGCGACCCTAGCAGCCAGCTGTTCACGCAGATGTAAGTGATTAGATCCGTCATGTCTGTGGATTCCAGGTTTATTCAAATTCACTACTGACTCCAGTCAAAATGCATTTGGTTGGCCCAGCCCCTCGGTGGGAATTGTTCCACTCATATACACTTCGTCCATATAACGCTGCTCTCCACTCAAGCTCAGAGAGAGTAAACACAAGTTGAAAGTCATGCCTGGAACCTCCCTTGTGGTCTGGTGGCTAAGACTCCACACTCCCAATGCAGGGGGCCTGGATTCAACCCTTGGCGGGGAACTAGATCCCACATGCCACAACCAAAGAAAATACAAACAAGCAAACAAAAGATGCCACATAAATAAATAAATATAAAATGAAAAAGACAGACAGACAGCAATGCCTGTTAAGGTCACTTTCATGGAGGCCATTCTATGTACTGGGCGCTGGGCTCAAGCCTTCCTGGGGATGATCCGGCTTCATCTCCACACAAATCTACCAGGTAGATGCTGGCATCAGGGGCACGCTGTGACGGGCCTTGAATGCCTGGCTGAGGGTCATGGGGCTTGTTGGCAGGTGATGCAGTCTTGGAATATGTCGCCTGTATGAGCAGGAGACTTTAACGATGACAAAGGACATCCGGCAAGTTCCTCGTGGTGGTAAAAGGCTAGTGGTCACTGTGTGTCCAGGGAGTAGGTTATATTCTCCCCTACTTCCACTTGCCTGTTTGTGCTAAAAGTTTATGGGTGTAATAAATGCCTGGTGAAATCTCTGGCTCTGTGTATAACACATTCACAGATGAAAGATGGGCCCACAAAGTGCTACCATGAACCCCCAGGGACCTGTCTCTAAATGTTCCAGTAAAAACCCGAATTGTAAGCAGCATCTATAAAGAGCACAAAGATTTACTTCTTAAAAGAAAAATTAAAGATTATCACTTCCCCATTGCATATTCTCGGGTGACTTATCAAAATCAGTTTATTATCAGTTCAGTTCAGTTCAGTCGCTCAGTCGTATCCAACTCTTCATGACCCCACGGACTGCAGCATGCCAGGCCTCCCTGTCCATCATCAGCTCCTGGGGTTTACTCAAACTCATGCCCATCAAGTCAGTGATGCTATCCAACCATCTCATCCTCTGTCGTCCCCTTCTCCTCCTGCCTTCAATCTTTGCCAGGATCAGGGTCTTTTCCAGTGAGTCAGTTCTTCCCATCAGGTGGTCAAAATATTGGAGCTTCAGCTTTAGCATCAGTCCTCCCAATGAACACTCAGGACTGATCTCCTTTAGGATGGACTGATTCAATCTCCTTGAAGTCCAAGGGACTCTCAAGAGTCTTCTCCAACACCACAGTTCAAAAGCATCAGTTCTTCAGTGTTCAGCTTTCTTTATAGTCCAACTCTCACATCCATACATGACTGTTGCAAAAAACATAGCTTTGACTAGATGGACTTTTGTTGGCCAAGTAATGTCTCGGCTTTTCAATATGCTGTCTAGGTTGGTCATAGCTTTTCTTCCAAGGAGCAAGCGTCTTTTAATTTCAAAGCTACAATCACCATCTGCAGTGATTTTGGAGCCCAAATGAATAAAGTCAGCCACTATCTCCATTGTTTCCCCATCTATTTGCCATGAAGCGATTCCAAACGGTATGTAAAGGCAGTTAACTGTGCGCCTGGGTTTACTTCTGGGCTCTCTCCTGTCCTGCTGGTTGGTTTGTCTGTGTTCATGTGACTCTTCTGACCTCTCCAACAAATGGTGCTGAAGACCAGAGTGCTACATACAGAAGGATGTCATTGGAGGCTTACACTGCGTCACTCGCAAAAATCACCTCAAACGGACTGAAGGCTTGAGCATAAACGGCCTGATCTGTACGACTCTCAGAAGAAAATGCAGGAGAAAAGCTTCTTGACGTTCATCTCAGCGACGAAGTCACACGTGCGGCACCAAAAGCACAGGCGACAGAAGCGAAAACAGACGCGCGCGAGTCCAGCCGCCTGCGACGCTCCTGCCCAGCGCAGGGCGCAGCCTGCAAACGGAGAGGACACCCAGCTCATTCTTCAAACAACGTCAGGGGATCTGACCCTCCGCTTTAGAGCCCGTGAGGCCCTGGCCAGCGCTGAAGGCCTCGGGAGATCCCAGCTTCTGGGCGCAGCTCAGGGTGCCCAGTCACACCATGCCCCCCAGCAGCGGTCAGGGGAGTCCGCTGCCGTGGGCAGGTCAGAGAAAAGGGGACCCGCCTGTGTCATCCGCGTGCGTCCTGCACGTTCCTGGCACCCCGTCAGGCAGCACTCGTGACCTTCGATCCATTCCTGGGACCGGGGCGTATGATTCCTCAAGTGTGTAGCAATAAAATACACAAACATCCCAAACACAAGCAAATAACACACGTGATGAAAAGTATCCTCAGCAAGGCAGCTCCATCCCATAAGCTACTCAGCCACCAGGACCTGAACAATGTGACCGTGTGGCACATCAGAAAACAAATTTAATTCTGTGCAAAACTTGCTTAGCTGTATACTTCAAATTCTTAAAATACATAAAAAAAAATATTTGCCACCTCTTCTTTCCTCTGAAAATGCCAAAGTACCTGGATTTACATTGCTCAGGCAACCTTCCTGAGACCTCGTTCAACTTCACAGTAAGACACGACTCGCACAGTCTGCCGCCACTCACTGTCCTGCGGTTTTACCTGATCTGTGGGGCGGCTGTGTGTTAGAAAAGACAGCTTTTTAAGAGAAGACATTAACATAAGAGAAGACATTATCGAATTTTTTCAGCGTTCCATTAAAATCTATCTTGCAAAAGTGGTATTTAGAGGGGCTTCCTGCTGGTCCAGTGGCTAAGACTCCTCACTCCCAGTGAAGGGGGCCTGAGTTCAATCCCTGGTCAGGGAACTATATCCCACGTGCCACAGCTAAAGATTCCACATGCTGCAACTGAGACCCGGCAGAGCCAAAGGAAATAAATCAATTAATTAAAATGTTTTTATAGATAGTCTTTAGAAGATTTGGAAACAATATCCATGATACAGTCATATACTATATCTGAGTTAAATTGTACATTTTAAATGTACAATTCCATTCAATGTGTTAGAATTTGTTCAGTTATTCACTTATTGCAATCTGGGGTGTTTTGATTGACACAGGTAATCTTTGAAATAAACTTTGTTTAGCTGACAAAAGCTTTGGACAAAACTTTGACCAAAACTTCATTCCCAAATATTTTCTCTTGACACCCATTAATTAAAAAGTAAGTGACACTAAGATGTCAAAATATGTATCCTTTTAGAGTAAAGTAGTATTACAATCAGAGGCAGATATATAACCTCAAAGCCTTTCACTAATAAGAATAATAAATCTTTCACTACTAAATGAGACAAAATAAAAATCAGATTTTTCTACAGAGCTAGCAAAGAGGAGCAGAAACAGGAAACTTATGACCAGAATTTCTGAGATTTTGGAGCTCTCTGTAGGAAGTGATAGAACTGAGGCGGCTTCCACACCTGGCAAAGGTGTCCAGGTGGAGAAACTTGGCAGAGGTGAGGGGCATCAGTGGGCCTGAAGGATCGTGTGGGCACAGGGCTGGGCTGGAGTCTGCAAGAAAGAACCCGAGGCAAGGGCAGAGCACTCTGTCCAGTGAGCCCCTCAGCCACTTCTCCCCAAGTTTTGCCAAAAACAGCAGTGGAGGAGATGCTGGTCAGAACATTTTAGAGCTTTTTCTGTTGTCGAAGTGTCTGGATGCCATGGCTCTCTTGGAGTTGTAACAAAGCTGAGCCAAAAATACCTGTCTCCCTCTAGGTCACATACTGACAACATCCAGAAAGTGTAGGGCATTTGGGTGATCACAACTGAACCTGATCTGATTAAAGCAGTGACTCTGAGCCAGCTTAGCTAGACTCTGGGAAATCTGAAAAAATCAGCCTAGCCCCATCTGGGAAAGGAATGAAACAAAATCAAGGTATACTTAAGGCTCTACTATTCTTTTATAAACAATGTCCAGAATCAAATGAAAAATTACCAGATGCGCAAGGAAGCAAAAGATGTTACCCATGATCCAGTGAGACACAGTGAACAGAAGCGTGTTCTTGGCTCATCCCACTGTTAGAACCGGCAAACCAGGCCTCCAAACCAACCAGTACAAATGTGACAAACACAGCCTCAAGCCAGGTGACCAAGGTTAACACGGGCCGTGATAAGTTCTGTGGAGAGCTCTGACCCCTGGTGTGCTGTGATGAGAAGGGCACTTTACCCCTGCAGTCCTCCCCCCAAAGACACTACCCAGCCCACTTGTTAGAGAAGCAGGTCTCAGTTGAGGGAACTCTGCAGAATGCCTGACCAGCACTCTGCTCAGAGTCAAGGTCCTCGAGAACCAAGAAAGTCTGAGAAACTGTTGCAGCCAAGAGGAGCCTAAGGAGACATGAGACTGAATGTGACGTGATGTCCTGCTTGGGGTCCCGGGTGAGAGCCTGGGGCAGAAAAAGGACATCAGAAGTATGGAAAGAGCATGGAGTTAGTCAGCATATCAACACTGGCTTACTGATATTGTCTAACCCATCAAACCACAGCAAGAAGTTAGTAACTGGAGAAACAGCACATGAGGTAACAGGGGACTGCCTCCCCCGCTTCTGCAGTCACTCTACAGATCTAAACACCTTCCAAAAGTAAAAACATTGCTGGAAAAAGTGAACATAGAATCAACAATGCTGAGGAACATTGAGAGGTCCACATTACGTGTGATTAAATTCTCGGAAGAAGAAAAGATGGAGCATGGGGCAGAGAGAAAGATCTGAAAGGTTCTGGCTGGAAATCGTCCAAATTTGATGAAAATAAAAAGGAACCCACAAGTTCAAAGAGCATAATAAATGCCAAATGTGCAAACTCTGGGAGATAGTGAAGGATAGGGAAGCCTGGCGTGCTGCAGTCCATGGGTCGCAAAGAGTCAGACATAACTTAGTGACTGAACAACAGCAGATGATAAATTCAAAGAAAAACAACTAGACACATCCTAGTCAAACTGATGAAGAGCAAATAAAGAAAGAATCTAAAAAACCAGTGAAAAATGCACATTATTTCAGGGGGACGATGGAAAGGATGACGACTTCTCCTAAGAAAACACCAGGAGGACAGCAAAGCTATACTGAAAACCCAGAGCTGAAAATAAATCCTGCCAAGGTAGAACTCCATGCTCAGAGAAGAAGAAGGAGGAAGAGGAGGAGAAGGAGGAGAAACCAAAGAGAAAGAGGAGAAAGAGGAGGAGGAGCGACAGAGACGTTTCCAGTAAACGAGACGGGCGATTCTGTAGCCGACAGATTAGCAACATAAGGACAAGATGCAGAGGGAAGCTCTGAGCCTTAAAGGAGAGAGCAGCAGATGGGACCTGGGGTCTGCAGGCAGGAAGGAAGAGCATCAGAGTATAAATACGTGGTGACAATATTTTTCTCTTTTCTTAATTACTTTGAAGATAAACAACTGTTTGCAAATTGCTAATGATGACTGTCAGGTTTATAATTGAAGTAAAATAAAGACAACAGCAACAATCACTAAGGCTAAGTGGGAACAGAAATACGGGAGGCCTCCTGTTGTGGGATTCTTACGTTCCTCCCTTGTGACGTGTCGTAACATCAACTCACCACTGATCACTAGTTACGGCTCCATGTTATATCCTTACAGCAACAGCGCAGATTTAAAAAGACTGGCGTAGAGTCAGAATACATAAAACGGAATAGTACAAAAATCACTGAATAATCCAAAGGAAGGCAGAGGAATGGACAAAAAGCAGACAGGCTAAATGAGAGAAGCTAACGGGCCAGCAGACCTAAAGCCAACCACGTCAAAAGCTACAGAAGGTGCAAATGCTTACAAACTCCAAATAAAAGACTGAAACAGTCAGAATGCTTTTTTTTTTTTCCCAAAAAAACACAGAATCCAGCCAAATCCTGCGAACCTGGACAGACTGTGAGGGAGAGAAAGACGGCAGGCTGAGCACAGAGCCCCTCACAGCGTTTCAACAAGAGCGAGGCTGAGCTCCAGGCAGCGATCCTGGGCACCGGGGGCATTTCCTAAGTGAAGGGGGCAGTGCCAGGCTGGCCCTGTCCTGCCCCCAAGGCCCCCTCCCGTGGAAGTCCCCGACAAAACAGGTGGCCAAAGGCGGCCTCTGTGGACTGGGACGTTTCCACTGATGTTTGTTGAACAGAAAGGCGCCACCTCGCCAGCCTCTGTGGACTGGGACGTTTCCACTGATGTTTGCTGAACAGAAAGGCGCCACCTCGCCAGCACCCCTAAGCAGCTGCTCCCCTGGGCTGCCGTGCCCCCAGAGCCGCCCCAGCCGCCCTCATCTCCCCAGAGGGCCCCTCCTTCCAGCCCAGGAGCCTGCAGCCTGGAGGCTTCCCCAGGGCCGGTGTCCCAGGCCTGGACCCCTGGGCCAGACCGAGGGCTCGGGGAATCCCAACTAAGGAGCTGGGGTCATGGGGCCACTGTGTGCTGAGAGCCAGGGGTGGACAGCGCCCCTCCTGCTGACCATAGGGGTCCCCCCAGAGCCAGGGTGAGCCTCAGACCCGAGCCCCACCATGCCCCCTCGATAGCCGCCGAACCCTGTGACAATGTGGCTGCTGCGGAGGCCTGCTGCCAGCTGGCTCCCCGCGTCCCCGCCCGGCCCCCGTTGGCCACTTTGTCTTGATCACCAGAGCCAGGGAGTCATTTAAAGACAGCGGGTGCGTTGATGGCCTTTCTCAACCAAGGGAAACGCTCCACTATTACCGAGACTCAGCCAGGGGCAGAGTCTGCAAGTGCAGAGAAAATAGTCCACCCGCCTCCGCTCTCCGCTTGGCCCAGCCATTCCGCCAGTTATTGGAGCCAAGGCGACAATTTCACAGTAACCAGGACAAACGGGTGTCCGTCACCCGGAATCCAATCTTCTTCTTCTCCACGCTGCGGAGTGAGTGGATGGGCTTCAAACAGGGAAGAAAAAAAAAAAAATTGCTGGGTCTTTTCTGTAAATTGTCCAAGTATAAACTTTCTTTAAGAAAAACATCTGATTCCATCAAGCAAGCCAGCCTGGTATAAACAGAGACAAGTTCAAACCCTGAGTCTTTGAGCTGGGAGCCTTGAAGACATCCTCCCACGAGAACCCATTAGGGACGAGCGTGCTGGGCCAGAGCAGGGGCTTCGCCCCAGACGCCCCAGGGGTTGCATGACTCAGGAGTGGCCCCCAGGCCCCTGCCTCCTCCCGGCCGGAACCCCAGGGTCCTGGGCGGGTGGCGCTATGCAGTCCTCCGCCCCCAGTGGGCAGCGCTGTGAGACACTGCGGTCCATGCCCCGCTTTCGCAGGAACAGCTCTGTGTCCCGGTCCTCCCCACCGCCCTCCTGTCCAGGCCCGTCCTGCTGGCACAGGGCTCTCAGACGCCGGCGGGGCACCCCTCTCCTAGAGCCTGCAGGCCTCACGCTGACCCCTCTAACCAGAACCTGCCCTCCTCCCACCCCAAGCCCCCAGTGGACGGCAGAGCAGACTGCCCTGGCCGTCTGCTCTTGACACCCCAACTCCACGCCCTGGGCCTGGACTCCCCATCAACAGGGCCATCCAAAGGCCTGTGAGGTCTCTCGTCTTGGAGCCGCTTGTGTCTCCAACTCAAAACGCCCAAGTGGACCTTCCTGTTTCCTCTGCACTCATCACCCTCCGGGCCCATGGGCGGGGTCCTGCCGTTCCCCTGTGGTCACTCCTGGCTGTCCTGCATCCCCCAGACTCCCTGCCAGCCCATCTGGGAGCATCCGGCTCCCGCTCCCCGCTTCCTCCCCGTGGAGCAGTCCCTCCCCTCTCCTCTGGGCCGTGCCTATGACCCAGCACAGCATGCCAGTGCCAGCCTTATGTGATGCCTAGCCTTGCATCCCTGCTGCCTGCCCCAGCTGTGCCCATCAGGCGGTGTCCTCCTCCCAGGCCACCGCGACCTCATCCTTCAGAGCCTCTTCCTCCTCCATCCCTGCGGGAAGCATGGCTCCCTGTGTCCTGTGGATGAGCGGCCTTGACTCCAGTCCCTGGGCCTCCAGATCCATGAGAATCCACCTCTGGTGTGTTAAGCCTCAGCTTGCGTTCCTTGGTCATGTCAGCTGCAGGGACCCGTCCGCCGCCCCTGGACTGTCTGCAGAGGCAGAGCATGTACCCAGCCTTGGCTGCACCAGGGTCCCTCCTTCTCTGTGCTTGTGTGAGTCCCGCCCCCCGCCCAACATTAAAGTCCCGCTGGCCCCCTCCCAGCCTCTGGTCAGGTGCAGGGGCTTCTGTGTCTCCCCCTCCAACCTGGGAGCCACCGAGGGCCAGGCGCCCACCAGGGCATCCAAGCAGACCTGAGTGAGGGCATCTTTTTGTAGGACGGGTCACGTCCTACAATTAGCACCATGAGGACCAGAGACGGAGGCCCCAGCATCGCAGGGAGGCCCACAGCTGAGAACCGGGGAGACAAGACTATCCCTGCCTCACATCCACGCCACGGTGATGAAAGGGCCACCTCCCCAGGCCTGATCCTGCCACACCTAACAGGGGAGGAAAGGCAGTGTAAGAACCGGATTCCCAGGAGAAGATGATGTTTTCACGCTATCACGACAATTCAGAAACACTCCGAGTTACCTTGGAGAATGACATGAATAAATTTACTGCCTCAAAACACAGCCTTAGTCGTTTACTGCCCGCTGCTGCCCTCCGCAGCCTCGCACGCGGCGGGCTGGGATCCCAAGCCGCGAGCTCCAGTTCGAGGTTGCCCAGTGAGTCGATGCCATGACCACTTTGTCTCACACGGGGAATTTATTGAGACTATCAGAACAGCGATTCCCTTTCATAATCCGATCAATGAAAACCCACCGGGTGAGAGACAGTGTTTTAAAAAGTAATTGTTTAAATGAACTTGATATTTTTATTGCAAAAATATATCACAACATGCTTCAAGGTTGAATTTTAGTTCAGTAACCACAAACCATGATTCAGATGATTCATGGAGAAGCTAATGACAAACACTGTTGTGTTTTAAATAATCTAATAAAACAACTATTTACATAGGGGAGGATGCTGGTCGGGTGTACACGCACAAAGTAATATGTTGATTCACGGTGAGGAAATTAGTTAAATTCTGTCCAACTTTGCTTTTCTTTCCAAACGTGATGCCAGCGGCATCATTCACCTCTACTCCTGGCTTCCTGGCTGGTTTGTTCACAGCCTACAATCCGAGGCCAAAACACAGGCTGCAGTACAGATGCAGTCCCTGCCTTGGAGGAGCTGTTCCTGTCCCTGGTCTCACATGGGCAGGTAGGCAGCCCTTTGGGTCTTACCTTCAGAACCAGGATCGCTTCCCTGGGGAGGTTCAGCTACGGCGTCCTGGGTTCACCCAGTAGGGACTCCTGCAGGGCAGTGCGGCCACAGGAGGGCAGTGAGGGGTGGCGCGGGCTCGGGGACCCCATTCCCCTGCCTGGTCTGGAGCCAGGTGCCTGGAGGGGCCTGGGGTCAGGAAGCTGTCCACACGGGGGCCTGGTCTTACCGGCCCTGGTGACCTGCCCGTGCCTCAACCCACGGCCTCTCGCAGTCAGCCAGTTCTCTCACACCTCCTCCAGGGAGCCACAGGGTTGCTAGGAAACGCCATGAAACCAGGCGGCTGCATGGATGCCCAGAGTCCAGGGTGGGGGCTCTTTGCTTCACTGACAACAGCCCGTGCACCTCACGTCCTGCTCTCCTGTAGGTGCAAACCTGCCCGGGGCTGCCCAGGTCACCCTGTCAGCTGGTTTTGCAAGACTGTAAACACCCCTGGGAAAGATTGAAGGCAGGAGGAGAAGGGGCTGACAGAGGATGAGGTATCACTGACTCAATGGTATCACTGACTCAGTGATATCACCGACTCAATGGACATGAGTTTGAGCAAGCTCCGGGAGTTGGTGATGGACAGGGAGACCTGGCATGCTGCAGTCCCTGGGGTCACAAAGAGTCGGACACGACTGAGCGACTGAACTGAAAACACCCCGGCACAGACGGGCCCAGTAAGTGTTACAGAAAGAATAACGGGTGGGATTGGGGGTAGACAGCTCGCCCAGGGTTAAAGGGGTCCAGACCGCCTCGGGGGGCAGAGCCTCTGGCTCCCGTGAGTCCGGTGTCCAGGCGGGGACTGCAGGCAGGCTCAGGACCCGTGGTCACGAGAGGTGGGAGGCGGCAGGGACGCCCAGGGCACCTGTGGACGGGACGGCCCGAGCCCGGCGGGGCCCGGCATTTAGAAGACGAGCCTCCAGCCCGGGCGCTGCTCGCTCACTGCCCGGCGCCCCGTTCCTGCGCCGCAGCTTCCTCGAGGTAAACAGGGTGCTGCCAGCTCCAAGGGGTCGCTGCGAGGGCAGACGGGGACACTCAGGACACAGCCAGTCGGGTCCTGCAACACGGGGCGGGGGCGGGGCGGGCCGGGGCGGGGCGGGGCGGGGCGGGGCGGGGCCTGCTCAGCGGAGGTCGGGTGTCAGCTTCACCGAGCACTTCCCTTCCAGCCAGCCCCTCCCCTTAACCGCCCCCTCACCGAGCTCACGCCCACCTGCTCTTCTCCGCTCTCCTTTCCAGTAGTGACGTCTCGTGTCTGATGTTCACAGGGCTTTATTTCGTTTGGATCCTTGAACGTGGAGCCCCACACCCCCATTTTATTCCCACCTCTGCCAATCAGGAAATCCTCCCTACATAAAACTGTCCCACCGCTACCCCAGCTTCCCATCCCAGGATCTTGGTTTGTAGTTATTTATTTCACCCAGCACTTATCTGACACAAGAAATATCTCTTATTTAAGATAAAGAAAAAAACTGCTTGTAAACATGTTTCTTATGCCAAACACCTAAAATTGGATTGTTTTTGCCTGAAATTGGATTGTTGAGAGCACCGCAACAGGACAGAAAGCGCTGATGGAGGAGCGTGAGCAGGGAGATGGAGGTGGGACGTGCTTAGTCAAGGAGGGCCTGCTCCCGCCTGCCTCCGGCAAATCCCATAAAATATGCTGAAACCAGGCAAAATAATAGTGTTCTTGTGCGCGAACAGACTACAAAAATAAGAATGAAAAAATGCATTAGCACTGGTGTGTGTGTGTTAGTCGTTCAGTCGTGTCTGACTCGTTGCAACCCCACGGACTGTGGCCCACCAGTCTCCTCTGTCCATGGGATTCTCCAGGCAAGAATACTAGAGTGGGTTGCCATTTCCTTCTCCAATTAGCAATGGTAGTAAATAGTAAACTAGATACATACATATTTATAGAAGTATGTTGTTTTTAATTACATAAAAAATTAAAATTTCAAAATGTCAAATTTGGATGATTTATTCAATATATTTTGTTGTGTGAATCAACTGTTAACTATGAAAATATGAGTACATATTATCAGTGTTAGAAAAACACTCAGATATACTAAGAAGACTGTTTAAAGCTATACAATGTGATGTACTTTTTCCTCCTTTTCATAATGCTTAGAAGGATATAAACCAGACATCAGCAGTGATTATGGTGGGGGGATTCCTTACTCTCTTTGCTTTTGTATAAATTTTCAACATTAAACATGTATCTCTTTTGTAATTAAAAATAGTTTAAAATAAGTAAGACCAAACTACTCAGGCTATAAAAGTTTATAGTAGGAAACACTAATATATAAGAAATAATGTGCTGTTGCATCCAAAATTTTGTCTAGTTTTGCAATTATTTACGGCTCTGGTCTAGTGTATGATGTTTGCATGGTTTTACTTTGTTTGGATCCTTGAGCAAAAGGGACAGAAATCATGAGATTCCAGAAACTCAAGACCACAGCAGAGCTGTCTGCAGCCAAGACCTAACCAGCATCACATAAGCTCATCAAGGCTTTCAGTTAATAATTTTAAAAAGCAGTCCTCATTGCTAAGAGGAAAACCAAATGGACAAGCAGGACCCCAGGCTGGACACACAGTGCGCGCTCTGTTTTGGGGACGGGAGCGGGTTGTTCCGTGCGTGTGGGAGCACGTCTGTCTACACTGACACCACACAGCCTCCCTGACTCACAAAGCCGGGGTCCAGGGGTCCCACCACGTCCACACGGCCCCCTGCTTCAAGCCCACCCATAAGAGTATCAGATGAGACTTCACCTCGTCCTCCGCGGGGGTCTCCACTGGGTCAGGACACTCCTCACTCTGGGAGGACCCTGCAGACAAGTTTCATCATCCATCCACAAAGACAAGACTCAAGAGCCCGCTGCCCAGGCTGCCCGCAGAGTGGCCCTAGAGGCCTAGGGCAGGGTCGTCCTACCCCCCAGGGATCCGGGACCCCTGCTTCCGAGGTGGCAGGGCTACGGGGAAGTCCTTTCTTTACCGCCTGGGAGCCTGCTCAGACATCCTCATCGGGCGCAGCTGGGCCGCCGTCACTCTGCCTCAAGCCTGAGGGAGGAGGAGCTGTCCCTCAGAGGGAGGGTCTGTATCCAACCCCAGGACTGCAGCAGACAAGTGTGCTGCTCTAGAGGGCAGAGCTGGAAACTCGGCTCCTCCTGGAAGCCGAACAGGACAGGAGTGTCCCTGGGCACACGAGAACGTTCTGCAAGAGTGAAAACAATTCTGTTATTAAAAACAGTAACAGCAGCTTCCTCTTCTGAGAAACGGGAATTGCACAGACCTGCCCCAAGTCGCTGAAGGCTCCAGGGCCACCATGAAAAACTGACTGATGTTTGGGCAAAGCACTTGTGCTAAAAATGCCAAGTCGTGGTCATAATAAGATAGAAAATGCCAGCAAATATATGCACCCATTCATTCAGCAAAGGTGTGAAGGTGCACCTGGCGTCTGGAACTAGAATCTTCTGGCTCACTCAGACTTGTCTAAGGACACACTCTCCTCTGCTGAATCCAAGTCAAGCATTGCTCCTGGGAAGGAACATGGGTTTTATTTTCCTGGAGGATGGAGATCTTCAGAAACCATAAACCACTGACCCCCTTAGAAGCAAGGCTTCACTGATTATGATTAAACTTTCACTCATCCTCAACATAGTTTGAAAATGATGCATAGCCCAGCTGTCAGTGAATGAAGTCAAAGGAGTCAGGTTTGCAAAGAGGTAGAAACTCACAACGCAGGATGACACAGGTTCCTAGGAGGAGACACAATGGGCTCTTAAGTTAAACAAGCAAAAGTTATGAATGCTACTTTTTCCCAGCAATTAAGATGGTGACACACTCCTGCTCTCTTTAATTTGCAATTTTACCTACTTACCCCTAAAGCAGCATTCCATGTAAATGCATATTTAAAGTAAAGCCCTCAACTAGGTGAGGAAGGGGCCACCTCATATACAGCCACAATCTTTAAGGAATTGTCTTTAAGGAATCTTTAAGTCTCAGAAAGTGTTAGTTGCTCAGTCGTGTCTGATTCTTTGCAACCTCATGGGCTGTAACCCACCAGGCTCCCCTGTCCATGGAATTCTACAGGGAAGAATACTGCAGTGGGTAGCCAATCCCTTCTCCAGGGGATCTTCCAGACCCAAGGATCAAAGCCAGGTCTCTGGTATTACAGGCAGATTTCTCATGGTCTGAGCAACCAGAGGAGCCCCGTAAGTCTCAGTTCAGATCAGTCGCTCAGTCGTGTCCGACTCTTTGTGAGCCCATGAATCGCAGCACGCCAGGCCTCCCTGTCCATCACCAATTCCCGGAGTTCACTGAGACTCACGTCCGTCGAGTCAGTGATGCCATCCAGCCATCTCATCCTCGTCGTCCCCTTCTCCTCCTGCCCCCAATCCCTCCCAGCATCAGAGTCTTTTCCAACGAGTCAACTCTTCGCATGAGGTGGCCAAAGGACTGGAGTTTCAGCTTTAGCATCATTCCTTCCAAAGAAATCCCAGGGCTCATCTCCTTCAGAATGGACTGGTTGGATCTCCTTGCAGTCCAAGGGACTCTCAAGAGTCTTCTCCAACACCACAGTTCAAAAGCATCAATTCTTCGGCGTTCAGCTTTCTTCACAGTCCAACTCTCACATGCATACATGACCACAGGAAAAACCATAGCCTTGACTAGACGGACCTTTGTTGGCAAAGTAATGTGTCTGCTTTTGAATATGCTGTCTAGGTTGGTCATAACTTTCCTTCCAAGAAGCAAGCGTCTTTTAATTTCATGGCTGCAGTCACCATCTGCAGTGATTTTGAAGCCCAGAAAAATAAAGTCTGACACTGTTTCCACTGTTTCCCCATCTATTTCCCATGAAGTGATGGGACCGGATGCCAT
Source organism: Bos mutus (assembly GCF_027580195.1). Classification (NCBI taxonomy): domain Eukaryota; kingdom Metazoa; phylum Chordata; class Mammalia; order Artiodactyla; family Bovidae; genus Bos; species Bos mutus. Next base: position 1,583,887 of record NC_091642.1, on the reverse strand, counting down.
GATCTTCGTTTTCTGAATGTTGAGCTTTAAGCCAACTTTTTCACTCTCCACTTTCACTTTCACCAAGAAGCTTTTTAGTTCCTCTTCACTTTCTGCCATGAGGGTGGAAGTCTCAAAAGGGGACAATTGAGTAAACAAGACACGTTTCGAGGCAGAATACATTGATCTAAGAATAAAGAACAAAATTACGGATAGGCAGTACGGGGCACTGACTCTGAAAAACCAAGGTCCCCTAAGGTGGAGCCTGCCGCCTACTGCTCTCTAAGACAAGAGCAGACTAAACATCTCCGTTTGTGTACCTGGAGTATTTATCACGGGAAACACAGAGGCCAGCGAGACGTCATCTTGAATCGGGCGATTTCACATGGAGGAAGGGCTCTTACGTTTTGTATACAGAGAAAAGAAGAGAGAGCAAAAGCAGATGGCAAAACCATTTAACATGTAGCATTAATGATTCTTGAATCTCGCCTTGATATGGAGAAGAATGTGTCAGTTAATGTGGCCAGTGGGTGCCACGGGACGCAGAAAAAACCTAATTCTAGAGAACACTGTGAGGCACCACTTGGCTCCCAAGCTTTTAAAAACAGTACATAAATGATTTCAGAAGTTTCACTGCTTAAAAAAAAAAGTATCGTGTCATTTTCTATAACAAGCAGAGAGGAACTCAGAACTATTGAAGGGAGTCCATGAAATATTGCTAAAGGCCAAAGAATGTTGCAAATGTGATGCTTCTGGAGTATGGGAGGAGGAGAAAAGGAGCAATTTCATCCAAAGACCTCCCTGTGCTGACTCTGGAAATGTCTGCTCTGCAAATCGCTGTGGACAAAGGCGGTGGTCCTGCTCCCACTCAGCTTCAGCCGACCAGCCCCTGCACAGTAAGCTGCTTAACAAGCCTGGTGGCAGGCAGCTTGGTGAGCTGGCAGAGGGGAGAAGATGGAGTCCCGGAGGGCACAGATGCCTTGGAGGTTCCGGTGGAAGGTTGCTTCTCTCTGCCATCCTGCATACACATGCAACAGGGCAGAAAGGGCAAGCCTCACCTCGCTACCCTCTCCTGAGAGACAGCCGACTCGTCAGTCCTTCTGTCCAGCTGCATCAGTCGATGAATGCCTGCGACTTTCCAGGTAGTTCCAGGAAACAAGAGCGGATTCTGCCTGGCAGCACCCAAGATCAGGACCGGAGTCCCGGGCGGCCCCATCGCGGCCGGTGGGCCAGGCGTGGAGCAGGGCACTCGCTGTGACGTCCTGATGAATGGCCTCACCTTCCTCTGCGCACCTGTGATCACAGGGGATGAGAGAGGCAGACAAACAGACAAAGGCAGGCGGGGCGCACAGCAAGCGGCCGGGGCCTCTGTCCCCTGTGGTGCGGGCCCCTCCACAGGCCCCAGAGCTCACTAGAGGCCAGCTGGACGGGGTGAGCTGGCCGGTTTACTTGCACCAACCGCACACGTCTTAGAACACACTGCAGACTCGCCAGGAAAGCTGCTTCCTGGCAGTTCGATTGTCAGGATCTGTCTTGTGAGGAATTCCCAACGGGGAATAAAAGTGGAACACTTGAAAACTTGCAGCCATCACATTTCAAATGCAAACGGCGAGTTATGGGCTTGGAACTAATAAGCCCTCAATAAACGGGGCCCTGGATCCGGCGGAAATGACATGGAACGCGCCACAAAGCATAAAAAGTCTCTTTTCGAGTCAAAGGCTTACAGTTCCTATAAAATTCAATACTTGAAAAAAATACCAATGTCAATCATAACGGAGAGTCTGACAAGTCCTCAGCAGAAAGCCTTTTCTTTTCTGTGGGGAAGAAAATCAGAGGAAACAGAGTTTACCAGGAGCCCCAATTACCCCAAATACCCATAACAGCACAGACTGGCGGGGCCGGCTCAGAGCTCACCCACTCCTGAGCTCCAGCTCAGTCCCATTCTCTTCAGAAATCTTCCCCTGAACACTCCTGAGAACCTCAGATTCCACGTGCGTGTAAAGCAGAACTCATCCTCCCCGAATCCCACGACCCCAGACATTTCCCCTGCGGATGCACGCCGCCTCTCCCAGCCCTGGATCGTGAGTGCATTCTCCCACTAATGAACCTGCCCGCCTCCACTCACTCGCCCCACCGCCCGCCTCTCACCTGAAAGTGGCCCGTGTGCCCCTTGCTGGGACCTGGCACCCCCCACCCCGTCTATTTAGCCTGGTCCTCCCCCCAGCACCAAGGAGACAGTGGCCCTGCCCCCTCCCAGGAGCAGTACACCCACCACCAAACTCTGCTTCATGACCTTGCTAACTGAAAAGAAAAAAGACCTTATGCAATTCTTGCAAAAATTATTATCGCAAGAGCATCGACTGTTAAAAGCGTTATTGCTCTAATTGTGATAGATCAGAAATTCGAAGATTTTTTTAAATCCTGTAAGTTAATGAAAAGTGGGTCGGCTCCTGGGGCGTCTGGAGGCTTGAGGCCTGAGGGTTAGGACAACGAATGATGCAAAACAGAATTAGAGGCACAGCTGTCTTTTCACAGAAGGAAAAGGGCTATTCGGTGGCTGGAAAATGTGGCTCCCAGCATGGAATGACTCGCTCAGCCATGCCCCACCTCCTCTGGAGCCCGGCCTGGGCGAGGGTGGAAACAGAATAACAAGCACCCCGAGCCGAGTCAGGGCTTGCGTGTCCCTGGGGGCTGCCCAGCGACGCGTCAAGGTGCAGCGGTGGCTGTGAGTGGGAGCCGGAGTCACATCGTCTGAGGGGTTTCGGCTCTCTGAGGAGAAATGCAGGGAGGGCTCTGGGCCTTGGTCTGAGGCACGATGAGTGGGAGACACTGGGGTCTCCACTGGACTCGTGCCCTGGCAGTCAGGCGTCTCTCCTGGCCCCCTTGCCTCACTGTGAACCATTCCTGCCTGACCCGCTGTTCAGTTCAGTTCAGTCGCTCAGTCATGTCTGACTCTTTGCGACCCCATGGACTGCAGCATGCCAGGCCTCCCTGTCCATCACCAACTCCCGGAGTTTACGCAAACTCATGTCCGTTGACTTGGTAATGCCATCCAACCATCTCACCCTCTGGTCCTCTGACCTTCCTATAAATGTTGTGAGTAACTGGTACTCTCTGAAGTATACAACCAGTATACAATCACCCCTCTAGGCCAGAATAAACAGACAGTGTTCTCTCTGCAGCTGAGAGCCTTGTTACTGGAGGTCTGCAGGTAGCAAATCCGGGCCTTTGTGACCAGGTGGCTGAGCCCTGAGCCTGGGCTGTGGGCAGCCCACAGCACACGGCGATAGAGCAGCAACTTCATGGTCACCCAGCCTAAGGATGACGTGCCTCTGGAAACCAAGGCTTGGGCATGGCGACATGCTGCGTCTCTTAAGTCATTAGGATGGGCGTGAGGAATTCAAGGCCTGTCAGTCAGGTGGGTGGCTTCTAATCATGATGAGGAACCTAAAATAAAACAAGTTCAAAGCTAAAACCTCTCAGCATAAGATGGGATCAAGGGATGAGACGATTCTGTGGCTACCTTCCGTGAATCCCTTATCTCCTGTGGCTGGATAACTCGATGCAGAGTCTGATTCCTCAGATTGTTGAATCACAGTGTAAGAAATCTGTTACACACATGCCTCTGCGAATCTTTTAAGTGAAAAGTAAGGCACTGGTTGAGGAAGGTGGGGTGGGGCTAAAAATTGGGACAAGGGTGTTGGGAGGATTTTAATGAAGCCAGGGCTCCTCCCAAACCACCAACCTCCTGAGCCTCACAGGCAGAAGGAGCAACACTTCCTGCCACGGCTGGAGCTGCTGCTGCCTCAGAGCACGACCAGGCCTCGCCAGAGAGTGTCATGTTGACAAAGATGCCGTCGCTCCTGCCCTGTCTCTACCCGCCCCCCATTTTCTTTATATCTATAGTTAGAAGCAGACTCTCTTTATGACCCAGGAAGCTAATTATAGCATCCAACCCGAGAGAAGATATACCGTCTACAAGAAATTCAAGGTTATTGTTGGTAACAGAAAGAAAACTTGAAGACTATGGAAGGGTATCTATTTGAAGACACTGGACTAGGAGAAGAGGACATATATTTAAATAAATTTAAATTATGCAAATGGAGACCTTAGAGATTCTGGATTCTGGGACTCACTTGATTACCTGGGAATGGATTAGCTGATTTCCCAATTGTTGGCTGCAACCTGGACTTGGTGAGAGCTGGTGCTGAATGAAGCTGAGACGCCAGAATCCTGTGTGTGAGGAGAAGGAACTGGAAGCTGCGATCCATGCAGGTGATGGGTCAGGGCTCCTACACACAAACATCAGAGTCCACTCCAGTGGGTTCTACTGCGGAGGGCTCCTTAGCCCACACTGTCTCCAAGAGTGTGACCACAAGCTTGGAAGCTGTAGATCTGGGAGTCATGTGCCCAGGGAAAGCCGTGGGACGGGGTTCCAACTGGAATCCCACTGCAGCCACTGCTGCCACCCCGATGCTGGGGACTGGATAAACAGCCAGTTGCATAATTGTGCCCGAGGGTCAGCCTGTGGCCATGGAGCCAGCTCCTAAGAGCCTGGCTGCTCAGACTTGCCCCCAAGAAGCACATGGCTGGTCTGATGGGCAGAGCCTCTGGTCACATGTGGGTTAGGCTTTCCGGCCTCTAGAGAGGACAGGAGGCTCACTCCCGGAGGGTAAATCACACACTGAAGGAAGCACCCTGAATGTTTTCCAAAGGAAATCCTGAAATGTGTCGTCTCTAGGATCCCGAGCCTGTGCTGAACGGAGCAGGGCCTGCCGCGTGTGTTGACACGCTCGTTTACCCGAGGAAGGTCCGCAGTCACGTGTGCTGGAGACAGAGCAGAGATGACCATGCAGCGGGGCTCCTGGGACGACTCGCCCGAGCACGGCTGCAGCGGTGCAGTGGGAGGAGGTCCGGGTGGGCCTGGGCACTGAGGGGCCGGCGCTGCAGGTGTTGAGGCGGGAAGTGAAGGCAGGGACGTGGAGTCGTCATCGCTGCCGGAGGCGACAGGACGACCCTTCCTTAGTGTGGAGACGGCGGGGCTCAGCCTGCCCGAGTGGAGTGTTCAACCAAAGACACACAGTCAACCAAAACACATCCACAAGCCGCTTCTGCACCAGATGCAGCGTTTCCAAGAGAGAAACGACAAGTTCTTTACTTCAGTTTTTCGGACAGTAAATGAGTAGCTGGTGCCGCACGGAAGTCAGGGAGCCAGGAGATCGACGCTGGGGTGGAGCACATTTCTCTTTCCCAGGAGCAGCCAACCTTCCTGGGGCCTCTGTGCTCATTTCTAAATGTTTATCATAAAATTATATTAATACAAATAAAAGTAATACATTTATTAATAAAAATTGTGGGCATGACGTTTGGTCTACAGATGCTGAGTGAAAAGCTGACCGCAGTTATTTGTTTGTGATGTGGGCACCGGAAATCTCCTCTCCTAGTGAATTTCCAGAATTCAACACAGTATGGTTAGCTCTGGTCACCACGCTGAGCACACGCGACTCGCCAGGCCCACGGATGGGTTTGGGCTGGTGCCCCAGGGCCCCTCCACCAGCAAGACTGGAGAAAAATGTGTGAACTTGTGTCTTTCATTTCCAGAGACCAAAAGCATCTTCAAAGCAGTGGAAGGCCCCAGAGGAATGCTGATTAACAGCCCTATTTTACAACTGAGGAAATTGTAACAGAAAAGTGAGGAATGGAGGTGAGGTCACACAGCTAGTTAGTGGTACAACCACGGTCAGCAACCAATTTCCCTTTCAGTCCAGTGAATTTCCTACACCTGACCCTGCTTTGTGATCCAGGAAACCAGTATCCACAGAAAATGCCTCTCTAGGATAAAATTGGGCTTCCCTGGTGGCTAAGATGATAAAGAATCTGCCTGCAATGCCAGAGACCAGGGTTCAATACCTGGGTCAGGAAGATCCCCTGGAGAAGAGAATGGTTACCCATTCCAGTATTCTTGCCTGGAGAAGTGCATGAGAACATCGGAGCCTGATGGGCTACAGTCCACGTAAGGTAAAATTAGGACCCTTAATTCAAGAAAGAGAGACCACTATACAGCCATAGAAAGTTCTCAAAAATAACTATATAATATCCTCATAGATAAATTACACTCTTCACTGTTGACCATTAGTTGCTATTTTGTGCCTTAAAGTAGCATGCCAAACTTTCACAGGTGGTGTCGAGTCAAGATCCCAGTAATGACTAATTCTGTGCCACTGACTTTTTTATGTTAATTTTATTTTTTTAACTTGTTTTTAATTGGAGAATAATTACAAATTAAAAGACGCTTACTCCTTGGAAGAAAAGTTATGACCAACCTAGACAGCATATTTAAAAGCAGAGACATTACTTTGCCAACAAAGGTCCGTCTAGTCAAGGCTATGGTTTTTCCTGTGGTCATGTATGAATGTGAGAGTTGGACTGTGAAGACAGCTGAGCGCCGAAGAATTGATGCTTTTGAGCTGTGGTGTTGGAGAAGACTCTTGAGAGTCCCTTGGCCTGCAAGGAGATCCAACCAGTCCATTCTGAAGGAGATCAGCCCTGGGATTTCTTTGGAAGGAATGATGCTCAAGCTGAAACTCCAGTCCTTTGGCCACCTCATGCGAAGAGTTAACCCATTGGAAAAGACTCTGATGCTGGGAGGGATTGGGGGCAGGAGGAGAAGGGGACGACAGAGGATGAGGTGGCTGGATGGCATCACTGACTCGATGGACGTGAGTCTGAGTGAACTCCAGGAGTTGGTGATGGACAGGGAGGCCTGGCGTGCTGCGATTCATGGGGTCGCAAAGAGTCGGACACGAATGAGCGATTGAACTGAACTGAACTACAATATTGTGTCGGCTTCTGCCACACATCAGTACGAATCAGCCATAGATATACACGTGCTCCCCCCTCCCACCTCACACCCTGTCCCCTCCCCAGGTTGTCACAGAGCACTGGGCTTGAGCTCGCTGAGTGATGCAGCAAATTCCCTCTGGCGTCTGTCTCACGTATGGTAATGTACGTGTTTCCATGCTGCTCTCTCGGTTCATCCCTCCCTCCCCTTCCCGCACTTTAACAGCAGGACAAGGGGGTCCATCCGCTTTGTCCCAGGCTGTGGGAGAGGTTGGAGGAAGACCTGGGGGCAGAGAAGAAGCCTCCGACAGCTCCCCTCCATGGTGGGGTGTGGGAGGGACCTTGATACAGCCCACCCCGCTCATAACTCACATTACCCATACAGGCGCGGAGAAACCCTGCAGCAAAAACCATGTTAAAATGCACTTCTCCTGCTCAGTCCCAACTTCTGAGGCCGTGGAGTTGGCCTTTGAGATGAATGATGCCCATTCGTGTGCCCGTGGCCTGGGATGTGGCGGTGGATGCTGAATGCATTTCCTGAGATGAGCTCTGTACAGGACCAGGCAGCTGTGCCCTCGGGCTTCAGGGTGAGCTTGTGGAGGGCGGACTCCCCAGTCCCCCTCCAGAGAGCTGTGTTCTCAGCAGCTCCCCACTGGGCCCCCAGGCAGGTGGTCTATGGGGTTCGTGCTGAGAACCCCGGACCTTGAAATGGGCTGAGAAAGACAGGAAAGCTTCTGCAAACAGACACTGGAGTCATGATGGCATCTAGCCTGTGGGTCTTGGGTGATGCCTTGTCAGAGACAGCTGTGGGAAATGGGTCTGCAAACGTGATTCTAAGCAATAAACTGAGCCCGAGAAATTGCTGTCAACTCTGCACTGCCTACGAAAGCATAAAATTATACATCCTTTCCAGGGGATAATTTAGCAAAATGTTAACAAAACGCATTAAAGAGCATACCCAGAAATTTCACCTCTTGTCATTTAGACAAAGGAAATTACCGGAGAAGTTTGCAAAGACATATGTGCCTGGACTTCATTACACCTGGTTAGTGATTGCAGAACGCTCAGCCTGAATTTCCAACCAGAGTCTCGGTCAAATTTCAGAGACTAGAGAGAGCAGCCAATGGAAGCGGTGACTGCAGCAGATAGCCCACACCACTCAGAGCACCCCCACCGCTGGCAGGGTGCGTTTTCCTCGGAGTCTGCTCCTGACACTTACTAGGAGGGCCCGCGGGTGGTCTAGGTCCCTCATTCGGGGCAATGCTAAGGCGAGCTTGCTCTTCTGGAACGCCACAGCATCTGCACCAGTGTTTGCTGCCAGGAAGAGCTGTCCACGTACACTCTTCAACGAGAATGCCAATTACAAGACAGTGCACATGGCATACCAGGGCTTCCCTGGTGGCTCAGATGGTAAAGAATCCACCTGCAATGTGGGAGACCCAGGTTCGATCCCTGGATTTGGAAGATCCCCTGGAGATGGGAATGGCAGCCCACTCCAATATTCTGAACTGGAGAATTCCATGGACAGAGATGCCTGCTGGGCTACAGTTCGTGGAACTGCAAAGAATCGGACACGACTGAGAGACCAGCACTCTCCCTGCACACAGGACTTTCTGCACACGGGACTGTCGTTACCATCAGGGACCGCAGCCCTGCAGGAACTCAGGCGTCTTCACAGGGGAACAGCCACAGTCATTTCATCTCATCAGGAAACTCATCCTGGGCTGGATGAGGGCAGGCTGCCGTGCCCCCAAACTATCAACTGCAAGATAGGAAGGGCTCTCACATTTACCAATTCCCACGCAGAGAAAGGACAGGACACTCAGCCTGAAGGGTGGGGGCCCACGGCGGAGGAGGCAGGGCCCCTGCTCTGAGAGGAGCACATTCTGGAAGGGGAGACGGAAAGAAGTGCAGGCATGACTGGGTCAGAGAGCACGGGGACCACAGGAAAACACTGTCAGAGCTCACAGAGGACCCCAGAGGCGTGGCGATGGGCCCGGGACACACGGAGGGCAGCGTCCAGCAGGAGGGGGCACGTGTCCACCACATGCACTGCATCACTGGAGAGGAGAACCCGGGTCGCAGTCAACTCGCTCAGGCTGGTTTTCTTGTGTGGCTGCTCCCCTGGGAGCTATGCTCCCCCAGGTTGCTCCTTGCTGCTTTTGAAGCACGTGAGGACCAGCAGCCTGTCTCTTAGTCCCCTTTGTTCCCACTGGTGCAAACTCTCGGCTGCCCTGGGGAGACAGTGTGTGAGGGCCGGAGCCGGTCTGCATGCTCCCCGAGGCCTCCAGCCCAAGTTACAGGGCGTGGGTTTGTCTGAAGCAGCGGGCAGCCCCCCTCAGTCCCCGAGTCCTGCCAGCCCCTCCACACCCCTTCTTTACCCCAATATTCGCTGAGGCCCTGTAAAGACGGGGCTGGTGGGAAACGTGGCCAATGAGGAGAGACAGGCCGGGCCCAGGAGGAATGGGGAGGTGGCTCGGGGGTTCTCGGGCGCGGGAGCAGCGAGTGAGGGCTGGTAAGGCTTCATCACCGGAAATGTTCTTCAGCAGCACAGACAAGGTGTCGGCTCCCACCCTGGCACCGGGTGCTGCAGGGAACATGACAGACAGACCCTCACCGCAGAGAAGTCCTGTCTCGGTGAAGGAGACGATGGGCAAGGAAGCAACCAGTTCAGCCGGTAAAACCCGACATCATCACATGTAGGGAGCGGTGGGATGGGTACCCACACAGAGATGCTGGAGTCAGTCCCTCCAGGCACGGGGCAGAGGGCACAGCCCTGGGGCAGGTAGGGCGCAGCTCCCCCGAGGCACGGAGGGAAGGTCCATGCACCTGAGTCCCATGAGGTCAACCAGGTGGCCAGAGACCAGATCCAGTAGCCCCTGAGGGCCATGGGGAGGGGTCCAGCATGGTCCACCCGGGCCTGCAGAGCTGTGCTGTCCCCGACGGAATCAGGGGGCTCAGCCAGCTGGGAAGAGGCTCACCTTCCTACCAATGCTGAGTGAAGGATCCAGGGGAGAGAGGGCCAGGCGATGGTCAGACCAGGATGAGGCCACCGGGGCAGGGCAGGCAGAGCCCCCAGGAAGTCCTTACAAATAAGACATGCCTGTGTGCTCAGTAACTTCAGTCGTGTCCGACTCTTTGAGGCTACATGGACTGTAGCCCTCCAAGTTCCTCTGTCCATGGGATTCTCCAGGCAAGAATACTGGAGTGGGTTGCCATTTCCTCCTCCAGAGGATCTTCCTGATCTGGGGATCAAATCCGAGTCTCACGTCTCCTGTACTGGCAGGAGGATCCCTCACCAGCGCCGACAGTGGAAGCTAGTCTTACCAATGAGAGAGAACAAGCTGACTCTGCAGGATCCTGGCCGACGAACTCCAGGTTTTCTCATTTAAGAAGCTTTCCTTGCATCTGCTAATGCCGTCCAACCAAAGACCTCCAGGAACACCCCGTGGCTGAACGCGTGGGTTTATTGCACCTTTCAGCAAAGGACGACACACACCAGGGGCACACGAGGGGTGTGTTGGTGAGAGGATGCCAGAAAGAAACTCTCATGGGGTTTGACCTGCTTTAAGGGCTCCTGTTGGGAGTCCAGGAGAGCAGCAGTTTGCTCAGGACGGGACACAGCCAGGAAGTGGGAGAAACAGCAGGACTGGGCATCTTGGGAAAGCAGCCGCCACCACGCTCGTCAGCCAGGCCCTAGAAGCCGGTCACTGAGCGTGGACAGGGAGCCATGTCTGCACTCAGATGAGATCGCGGGGGTCCTGGCGCTGGTCTCGACCCATCATGGTTACGGAGTGGCTCTGGCGGACGCTGTGTGTTCTGTGATCCATAGAAGGCGGGGGCCCAGCTGCGAGCCGGGGTCACTGTGCTGCTTTTCAGACCCTCCCCGCTCCACAGTGTGGAAGCTCTCCAGTCTGCTGCAAGCGCCGCCTCGGTGGACTTCAGGAGAACGGGTCAGGATGAATGCTTTGCCTTAATTACTTTCCGTGCACACAGAATTTCACTCCAAAAACACCATTCCTCTGCCAAAGCAGCACACTTCTTTGCTCTGCTGTGCCTTCAGAGATCACTGAGTGCTTATAATTAGGTTGTGAAACCATGCGATCCTTCAGCTGGTGTTTGCTGTTTTAAAAACAGACTTGTTTTGCATTTTGAAGTAAGAAAATGTTACCATATACATGGAAATTATGCAGGCTTCTCTAATCTGGAATCTGGGGTGGGGGTGAGGAGACTTCATTAAAAAAAAAAAGCATTGTCTTATTCTAAATAGCAGTGAGGTGCATAGCATAATATGTGATGATTCAATAAAGGCGCTCATTTAAATTGCAGATGGTTGTAAAACTGAGACTGCAGATAACTTTACTCTGAGAATGTATAGAATAAATGGTCTCTTAATATAATAAAGTCGCTTGTCGTCTTTGCGGTTTATATTAAAACTTCACTCGAGATGTGATTTCCAGGCAGGTCTCCGAAAACGCTCCCTCGGGACAGTAAAATTCAATGACACTGGATCATCCCCAAGAAATAATAAAAAAGAGACACGTTATACGTTGTCAGGGAAGTTCCGAAACTTTGTGTTCGTGGATGAATTATTCATTAAAAGTTTTTGGAGAAGTACAGGTGGTGCAAAACCAAGTTTCTGAATAATGAAAGGAATTTTGTTTCTCTATCCGAAGACGCATCCTTTCTTGGAACCAACGGTGCCCATTTAGCGATGGCAGGAGGGTAATGGGAGCCTCCCCCAGGGCACTGCCCCCCACCGGCCTGGGCCTCCAGAGGCAGGAACCCAGAGGTCAACAAGTCCAGGCGGCAGGCATATTCTCAGCATTCAGGGGACCAGAGCAGACACGAGGCTCACAAATCCCAAGGCAGCCAGTGGAGCACTGACAGCCGGACAGAGCCCTCAACACAGTTTCCCTCAGAGAGAAGCCTGCCGTCAGGATCTCATCTCGTGGGCAACAGACTAGCAGCCCCTCCTACGCACTCCCACTGTCCTCACCCCACGTATTTACTTATATTAACCACGTCTCACTGCACAAGGAATTCAACTCTGTCATCAAAGGAAAATCAGAAAGCACATCAGTAGGGAAACAGCCTGAGGCCTGACCCTCCGGAGTGACCACGGCTCAGCTCTGCTGCTGCTGCCGAGGCTCGGCCGCCCAGCCAACCCACGAAGTGTGTCAGTGCTGAGGTGTTTGTGGATCTTCTTCCAGTCCCCATGCTCCACTTTCTGCAGCTGGAGGAAATCCTCTTGTGTGATAACTTTGACGACATGCCTCACTCCATTTTCTGGGCTCTCCAAAGTCCCTGGTCGTTGGGGTCACTTGGCACATAAAATTTCCTTTGTATAACCTTCCGGAGCAACCATCTTCTCTCTAATTTTCTTAATTACTGTTTTCTCTTCCACTTGCATTCGCTGTGCTGTGCACGTTGGTTTGATTCTTTCAGGCCCGTCTTTTCTGTTGGATTCCCAGCATGTGTCAGCTCTGCAGCTGTGTTTTTCCGGTGGTTAAACGTGTTGCCTTGTTTTCACAAACCTCCTTTTTCTCTTCTCAGTTCTTTGAAATTATGTTTTCTTCTGAGTTAGGTTCTTCACATTTGCTTGTCTCTAATGGGAAGGTTGGGCTTCCCCTGAGGCTTAACAGTAAAGAATTTGCCTTCAGTGCAGGAGTGCTGGAGACGTGAGTTTGATACCTGCATCGAGAAGATCCCCTCGAGGAGGGCATAGCAACCCACTCCAGTACTTTTACCTGGAGAATCCCATGGACACAGGACAGAGGAGCCTGGCAGGCTACAGTCCATGGGGTTGCAAAGAGTCAGACACGACTGAGCGACTGAGCACGCATGCGTGCAATGGGAAGATTAATCATCTGTTTATTTATGTCTGGTTCATACTCAGGCTCTTATATCAAAAAACCTACATTTACTAACACACCGGGAGGGACTTCTTCCCACCAGGGCTGGCCCTGGACCACAGGGATCCCATTTTCAGGCTAGGGCTGTCCTGTTCTCCTGCACCTTCAGTGGGGAAAGCCCTACGGAGGGGCTCTCAGAGTGTCCGAATGCTGGTGTATTAGGAACAGGACTATGACAGCTCAGTGCTGGGGCCACCTTGCATGGTGACCCAGGGTCCCAAGCTGCATCCCTCCTCGGACTCAGCCGAGGCCCTTGGCATCCTCTCCCAGACCACCTGGCTCTGGCCTTCAGGCAAGGAGGTCAAGAGTGACGTGGTCCTGCCCGCTTCTTGGTCAGCAGCCCAAGAGGACATGTCCTCCTGGTTGGAAGCAACCCCCAAGCCCCACCGAGTGGCAGTTCCCCCCCAGGAGCAGCATCGTCCATGGCGGGGTGCCGGCCCTGGGTGGACAGCAGCGTCCCCGCCGCCCTGCATGCTGTGAACCGTTCCTGTTCACCTACATACACACCCAGGGTCATGAAGGGACTGCCTCCGTGAAAAGAACGAGTAGTTAAAGCTTCAAATGCACTGTCAGAGGCAGCGCCCGCTTCATACAGACAAATGTTCTATGACATTTGCTCTCCAAGGCTTTGTCTGCACCATCTTTAATTGTTAGGTAAACAAGACATAGCTAACACTTCCAGAACACTCCGTCCTTAGCAAGTTTCTTGTCATTTCACTTCATCTTTGCAATAGCCTCACAAGGCGGGCTCCCATTTCAGAGACACGGAAATTGGAGCACAGAGACGTGGGTCCCTCTCCCAGACCAGCCACCAGGTGACACAGGGGGGCTGCACCTTCAGCCACCAGACGATGGCCTCCTCGGCTCCTGGGCTGGACCTGCCTGGAGCCTGGACTACGGCAGGGAGAATCACCTGCTTTTAATTTTTGTAATTTGATACATTCACACTTTTTAAATATTTAGCCAGTGCAGAACTTGCTTTGTTTTGCAGGTTGAGCTAAGGATTGAATTTACCTTTTTCCCAACCAAGTTAACCAGCTGGCCCGTTATGATTGACAGCATAGCCCAGTCTTTCTACACCGGATGTGAGTGCCCCGCAACACTCCAACATTCTCGCCTGGAACACTCTGAGCTTTCCGTCCTGGCTCCCTGATTTCTCATCCACTATCTGACCTCAGGCACAATCCGTTCTGATTTTGACTCTCGGAAATATTTTCACATCTACTAGAGCAAGTTCCCCTCAATGGTGTGAAAATCACTCACTCATCTTGCTAACCTTTAGACTCATCTGAAATTTGACTGGGATTGTACTTTTTTAAGGTTAATTAGGAGAGAAATGGCATCTTTATAATATTGGGTCAATAAATTTGTCTTACTTTATATCGTTCAGTAAAATTTTATAGATCACTTTGAATGGGATTGCACGTTGCTTAAATTTGCTTCCCAGGAGTTTATGTTGGGCCCCTATTGTGAAGTTACTTTGTCCGTTGCAGCTTTCGTTGTAACGCTTTGGCATTTACAAAACTCATTTGTTTGGTGCTCTCTTTATTGGCCATTCTTCCTCTTTTGTGTTTATTCCCGTAGGTTTTCAGATGGATTTTTAGGTTGTTAGGTGGACAAGCATAGTCTGTTTCTACATAATAGAAACATTTGTGCATTTTTGGGGAATAGGGTCCCGGAAAATCAAATCCTTTTCGTTAAGGTGATTTTATAAGTATTCTTAGAGAAATTAATGTGATAAATTATATTAATACACTTCCTCATTTTAAACCATATGTTAATTCCTAATAGAAGCCATACTTGTGCATAGCATATTAGTCTTATAAAAATTCTGGTTTGGTGTGTGTGCTGTTTGCCTAAAGGTGTTGTAACCAAGTGGCACAAACTGGGAGGTTTAAAGGCACAGGAATTTATAACCTCAGATCTGGGGGCTGGGAGCCAAGGTGAAGGCAGTGCCTGCTCCCTCTGCAGACGCTAAGAAGGAAGGCGCCAGAGGGGCCCCTGGGAGCAGCCTCTCCAGTCCAGACTCGCTCCTGCCCCATCTCTGCCTCTCCCATGAGGGTCTGCCTTTGGCCAAACCCAGCAAGAATCCAGAGTGTACAGGAGCCCAGTGATGGGGTCCATACGGGGGCGCGAGCTCCCAGGGCCCAGAACTCAGTGGGGAAGGATGGAGGGCAGATGAAAGATGAGGATGAGGCAAAACTAAATGAAATAAAAGATGGCAGTTAAGGGGCTACAGGAAGCATCTTAATGACGCCCAAAAATGGGGCGAGTGTATTGACTACAGCACACCAATTATACAAAAAGATGAATGTCAATAATGACACTCAAGAAAGGAAGGAGAGGGAGAAATAGAACAGAACGCACTGGACTCTGTCGCCAGTGGCTAAGATGCCTAATGTGACTCTTACAAACAGACAAGAGAATGGAAAGAACAAGGCGTTCATCCTGCCTTTCTGAGAACTACGGTTCAAAGACACTAACAGCTCCGGTGAACAAGGGAAAACCCTCCTGTGTAGAAGAACCTGATTCATCAGTAAGGAGGGGACGATAGAATCAGAAAATTACCATTCTGCAACCTGTAATGAGATGTTATTTCTGGAAATGGCATCATTATCAGAGGATAAAGCCATTAGGAGACTTAGCGATGAAGAACTTCACAGGGAACGGGCCAGGCTGTGGCGCCGTGAACCATTGGGGGGTCTCCCTGTGAATAGAGGGGAATCTACCGCAGGATTTTGGAAGCAGAGAGGCAATGGCGGCATAATGTTTTAATGTCTTCAGATCTTTACACAAAAGCAGTCACGTCAACCAGATGGCAAAGGCGAAACTCCACAGAAAATGCTGATGGCAGAGTGAGGACCCCTCCAGAACTCTGAAGCGCAGGTGGGTGAAGCCAAGCCACCAACAGCCAGGAGACCCTCAGGGCACCAGTGCCCACAGGAGGGGAGGTGGAAGCCAGGGGACCTGTGGCGTCCCTGAGAGCAGGAGACCCCAAACAGCCGGCAAGTCTGCCCTCACCATGCACCAGCCAGGCAGCAGACTCTGGAACCAGGAGGGCTGGTCTCTGAGGCAGGAGTGCTGGGAAAGATGTGGGGGCACCCAAGAAGACCAGGCCAGGAGAGGTGCCAGGAAGATCCAGGAAGCAACCCCCATATTCCCAACACCACGAGGAATCAACCCTCAACGGAGCTCTGGGAGGTCAGCGAGCTGGCCTGAGCCATGCCTCCTTCTAAGGACTCAGAAAAACTGGCTTCCCAAGACTTCTCAGAAGGTCCAAGGGCTAAGACTCCATGCTTCCAATGCAGGGGACACAGGTTCAATTCCTGGTTGGGGAATTAAGATCCCAAATGTCTCATGGCATGGCCAAATTTTTTTAATTTTTAAGTAAAAACTAATTCCCCATAGAACTGAGACACATCAGTCCATGGACAGATAAACAAAATGTAGTCCATCTGCTCAAAGGAGGGAAATTCTGACACACGTTATACCATGGATGAGACTTGAGGACCTTATAAACCAGATGCCACAGAAGACAGATGCTGTGAGATTCCACATACAGATCCCTCAGTTCAGTTCAGTCGCGTCCAACTTTTTGCGACCCCATGGACTGCAGCACACCAGGCTTCCCTGTCCATCACCAATTCCCAGAGCTTACTCAAACTCATGTCCAAACTCATGTCCAAACTCATGTCAGTGATGCCATCCAACCATCTTTTGTCATCCCCTTCTCCTCCTGCCTTCAATCTTTCCCAGCATCAGGGTCTTTTCCAAGGAGTCAGTTCTTCGCATCAGGTGACCAAAGTATTGGAGCTTGAGCTTCAGCTTCAGCGTCAGTCTTTCCAATGAACACCCAAGACTGATCTCCTTTAGGATGGACTGGTTGGATCTCCTCGAAGTCCAAGGGACTCTCAAGAGTCTTCTCCAACACCACAGTTCAAAAGCATCAATTCTTCGGCACTTAGCTGTCTTTATGGTCCAACTCTCACATCCATACACGACTACTGGAAAAACCATAGCTTTGACTAGATGGACCTTTGTTGGCAAAGTAACGTCTCTGCTTTTTATCCCTAGAGCCCTCAAATTTAGAGACAGAGGTTAGAATGGAGGGTGTCCGGGGCTGCAGCAGGGGAGGAGGATTGGGAGTTGCTGTTTGATGAGCAGAGAGCTTCAGTTTTGCAAAATGAAGAAGTTCTAGAGACTGGTTGCACAATCATGGGAATGCACGCTTAAACATGGTTAGGATGGTGAATTTTATGTCAGCTGTTTTTAACCACAGTTAAAAATTAAAAGTTTTTAAATGAGACATATCAAATTGCCACTAAAAGCTATTATAAACATACTGATAAAGCGCAGAATAATACCTATATGGGCAATAAAAGCATGCTGGAGACTCAGGTTCAAATAATGTATTGAAACCATTGTTAAGTACTACTTCAAAATGAAGTTCAAGGATGGTATCAGATATGAAAGAAAGCAAAAGTCGTAATTCAAAAAATTTCAGAAATGAGTGACAGAACTGAGGGAAAAATCAGAAATTTAAAAGACATTTCAGAAATGAAAACTCAGGCAGGAGAAACAGAATAGAATGAGATAATACCTTAAGAAAAATAGAAAATAGAAGGGACGGGCTTTGTAATACAACGAAGAAAAGAAAAGGGATTCGAGAAAAAAAAAACAGGAATTCTGAAGACCGGCAAAGACAACCTTATGTATGATTCTGAGTCCTGAAGAAGAAATCAAAGAAGGGAATACAATAATACTAAAAACTGTTTCAAGATAACCTTCCTTATTTAAAAAGATATTTTAAAACCACTTCTGTGTTGAAAGCACACGGCATACCTGAGAATACAGACCAGAGCAACTACTAGGAAGACAGAGGCTTATAAATTAATCAACTTTTACAAAAAAGGGGAAAAAAATCATCTTTTAGGCAGCCAGGTAAAGCAGTAAAATAATAAGAGAAATAAAAATTCTATCACACATTTTTCACAGACAGTCTTTATGCCAGAAAGAAGTAGAATATTATGTTTAATGTGTTCCAGGGGGAAAATGTGAACCAAGTATTTTTTTTATCCAGCAGAACTGGACTTTCAAAGCATAATAGTATAAAAACATGAAGTGTTATCAACATTCAAGACATCAGAGCTATTGTTCTCATGAGCCCGTCCTGAGGAAGGTAATTAGAAAATGAGCTTTAAACAAAAATGACCACAGAGATTTTAACTGAAAGCTGGTAACGAGCACTCATGGAGCTACCTGCAGAAAATTAAATGAGGCTGCAAAGGAGAAGATATTACGCATAACGGCTCTGCAAACTGACGTGAGACCCAGCGCCCCATCCACAACAAGGATGAACCGGGAAATACACAGGGCAGAAAAGAACGATTGAGCTCTCCTTGGTACTCAGAGCAGCGCGGCGGCGACACTGGTGTGGCTACGTATGTGCTGGTGTTGATGCACACACGTACATGTAACCGTGGTACTCTGAGACCATGTGTGCTACGGGGAAACAAAAGAGAGATCTTGTCAGTTTTCTACTCTTTCATCCTGTGTGTCCCTGAGTGTGGTGTTGAAGGAGGAGCTGCAGACATTACAGAATAGTTGGATGAACACCTGTTGTCGGGGTGAATCAAAGAAACAGCACAAACCCCTAAGATCTTCCCCATAACATCCTTGTGCCCTGAGGATGGGTTTGGAATACATTCCCCACTGAGAGAAGCAGGGCTTCTTGGAGAAAAGGCTGACCTCGGGGCTGTGTGGGAGCGGGCGGGGAGGGCGGTATAATGGGCCTCGGGCATCTTGTCACACCAGGTAGTGGCGAGGCCACCAAGGTGGCTAGTGTGGCACGCGGACTCAGGAGCTGACCTGAGGAGGTTCCTATTGCCGCAAACAGGGACTTCCTGACTTTCAGAAAGGATGCTGGTTTGCACAGAGTGAGGGCTGTTAAATAAGTCTAAATGGACACGTTAATAAGAAGATTCAGAGAACATGCTGTTTAGGGAACAGCGGGGTCCCAGCTCATTACCCTGAAAACTGGCCGGGAGGGTCCGGCTCCTCTGCGTACCGTCCCGATGTTACACACACAGACGAGAGTTACGAGAACTCTCTCTTTATCCAAGTATTTCAGTTCCGGAATGGAAACAGCGACACAATTAGACCAACCACTCTGTACCCCAGGATGGCCCGGTGACCAGTGGCAGCCCCCAGCGTCACAGGGAGAAGCCAGAAGACGCTCCACACCTCTCGATAAAAGGAGGAGGCACCAGCCTGAATCTTCACATGGGACCCCCACAAGGTTCCGCGTACAGGTACCATGAACAGAGCCCGAGGGCAGGAGAGAATGAGCTGTATGGCGACTGCACTCAGCAAAGCCAGGCTGGGCAAGTGGAGCCAAAGACCTGAACTCGGCAACGGACAAGCCACACAGAAAAAGGGGTGGACGGGGAAGCTAGAAAAAAAAAATTTAAAAAGAAGGCTGGCAGGACCAAGCTGGGCATCCAGGCCCACACTTGGGCACTGACTCTGAGGAAAAGCAAGACTGTGACGGTGATGAATCAGGATGAGGCTCGTGACAGAGGACACGGAAGGAACTCCCCGGAGACTGGCCGGTCCACGCCTGCCCTGGGGGGCAGGCCCAGGGAGTGGCCTTCCTCAGCTTATTCAAGCCCCATGTCTGTTCTGTGCGATTCTGTAGGGTTTAACCCCACAGTGAAAACCTAGCTGCACAGCCGGACATCACGTCCCTCTGCTGGAAGGCTTCCTTCCCGTGGCCCTTCCTCCCCGGCTCCTGGGCACACACCCCCGCCCCGGACCCTTGTGAGCAGCTGTCTCTCTGGAAACCTGATTCCTCCTCCTCACCGGGGTTTCCTGTTGCTCTCTGTAGTTGTTATTGCTGCTGTTTGTTTAGTGACCCTACTGAAATGATTTTCTGAAGTCTGTATTTTCTGTCGAGCATGGCCACTAAAACTTCTGTTACGTTAACTTTGCCAGCAGCTAGTGGTTTGACAGAGAGCTTCTTAAATTCTGAAAAGCTCCCCCAGCCACCACCACCACCATCAGCACCAAAACATCCTCCTTCCCCAGCCTCTGCAGGAGGCTCTGGCGTGTGCTGGGTGAACCTCAGATGCCTAGCGAGCAGCCAATGGCTCCTCTGTAGCTTCACGTCCCACTTGCACAGAGCACAGAGGTCAGCAGCGGGGAGGGCGCAGGGCCTTCTCACACCTTTCGGGCCTGTGCCAGGCACTGGGGATGCCTGTGACCGCCTAGATTCCTTGGAATCTGTCCAAACCACCTCTCTCTGGCCTTTCCTTCCAGGCCTGTGTGCCCCGACAGTTACCCTGAGGCCAACAGGGAAGCAGCTAATGCACTTTCCTTTAAATATGTTCGGCAAACACCACCCTCCTCCACACACACACACACGCATATACACACGCACACACACTCACCGACACTTCAGACAGGAGGAAGTTCTGAGCTACATGCCAGCAAGGCAAGCCACCAGACAAGTCAGAGCCAAAGCTACGATGCTTTGACCGAAGGCCCTTATCACTCCTCTGGTGCTTGTATGTGTCACACACGGTTTGTTGAGGAGGAACCCTGCAGTGGCCAGGTTTGCACAGAGGATATAACGTCAGGATTCCGCTGACTCACGGGTTGGGGCAGGGATGCTTGTTCCCGGGAGGGAGCAGGGGATGGGGCTGCAGTGTGACACGCCTCAGGCCCCACACGGGCCCCTCTGTGACGACCGCCACCTCCCTGGGGAGCAGTGCTCCCTGGGGAGAAACGCATGAATGGAAGAGAGAGGAGAAGGATAGCCGGAAAGCGGGAAAAGCAGACATAATATTTTCCATGACTCACACAGACAGGGAGATTGGACTCAAACTAATTCTGGTGTTTTGAGATCAAAACAGCGTTGGGGGTGGTCGTTTGGGAGCAAAAATCCACTAAGTTAATCCAATAACCTGCAGACAAGCTAAAAGCTGCTCTGCCTCAAACTCTCTGTTCTCGGCCAGAGAGAAGCGCCTGAAGCTCCACCAAGGCTGGGGTCGTGGGGACCAAGCTGGAGGATTCATTTTAATTTTAAGACATGATTAAAGGCCTTGTTAGATCCGTCTTTCAACAGACCATGAAGGCCCACATTGGAATATCTCCATCTTGGAGACATAATGGCCCTCCCTCCATCAGGAAAATATGTGTGAGTCTGGATTCTGCAAAATGTAACCCACAAGCTTAGTGCTGAAAGTGTACACAGACTTCTGCTTGTTAAAGGAGCTTCAGCTCTTGTCCCTGGAATCTACCTTTGCCCGGCTGGAAGCACTCCGCTCTCTGTGCTGTTTTTGTCTTCGTCTCTGCAGATCTCTGGGAGAATCACCAGAACGCTGAGACTCCTTCTCCAGCGTCTTTATTCGTCCTGGTCAGCTGCATCCTTGATGCTGAGAGACCTTGGGGTTATACAGAGTCGAGGACACGGGGAAATCCGTCTGTCTCCTGCATCCTGCCCTGTCCTCTCGGCCATCGCCTTGTCTTTCGCAGGACAACCCCAGCTGTGAACGTCACCCGGCCAGAGAGACGCCAGCATAAACAAGGGCGAAGATGTCGACGGGACCTACGTCCACCCTTGGGGCCCTGGGAGGAAGGGGGCCAGCCTGGATCCGTGTCAGTAGTGATGAACGCTAGTTCTCCAGTACGCCCAGGAAGCCCATTTCTGTGCTTGCGTTAAGTCTCAGGAGGAAAGCACCCCCGGTCACACTATCTGTGCTTCTGATATCACCAGGAAGAACTCTGCAGCCCGTCTTCTACACGCCTGTCCCCGTGACCAGCTGAGAATAAGGAGGACAGAAGACCTCCCCCATGCGCATGCAGGATGGCAGGCGGGGGCCCTGCAGAGGAGGGGGGACTCACGGGGCTGTGGCGTCTGGGCCTCCAACCACCCACTGCTAGGGCCCAGGAGGAGCCGGGTCACCTCGCCCTGCATGCATGGGATCCAAAATGATTAAGGTGGGTTGGCGATAGACTGCAAGGAACAGGGACAGCCCTGGAGGAGCCCCCTGGGGACATGTTTTCTCTTTTGTCAGTATTTAATCTAATCCCTGACCCCCACCCCAAATATATATACATATAGTCAGAATTGGGAGAACTTGTTGCCAAAACTTCTGCTGACAATATAAATTAAAGCCACCCCCTTAGATGCTGCAGGAGGGCAAGGGATCCCCCTCCTTTTCCTCCTGATTTATACCCCAGGATCTCTCTGAAGCTTCCCCAAGCCTGCCTGTGGGGCCTACCCCCTAACTCCCAGCATTGAGGGCAGACCCAGCCCAGCAGGTCCAAAGATCCACCGCCTTGCCCCCTTGTAGCTCATGGGATGCCAACCTCTAGCGACCCTGCCCTGGGACGTGCTTGAAGACAAGGACAGTGAGAACCAGCTACAGGAAGTGTGAACACTGGCTTCACATCCTCAGAGGGACACACGTGCCATGAGGAGAAACCAGGGCCAGGCCACCAAGGCCTTGTCTGCAAAAGCCTCCTGGTCTGTGAGCCTTTATGAAGATCCACAAATAGCCTTACCTTCTGCTGTGGTAAGTACTGGATTAAAAAAAAAAAAAAATCCAGCAACAATTTTTTGCATCTCAATGCAAAAACAAGCCTGGTTAAAAATAAGTCAATAAAAGGTTTAAGAAGTTGTTCCCAGAAGGTGGGTGAGGGGAGTGGGAGAGGTCGGGTGGGAGGAGGGGTCCCCTCTGATGGAGATGTGGACAGACAGCTGGGCCGTCTCTGTAGTGGGAAGGGCAGAGCACGTGGGAAGCCGTGTCTCCAGTGCTTGACTGCAGCCGCGGCGGGGCTGGTGGGAGGGAAGCGCCACAGGGCACCTGCCTCCCACCCTGACCCAGGCGTGGGGCCCAGGACCAGGTCCCCGGACGCCCAGGCTTCGGGTTCTGCCTGCGTCCTGTCGGGATCACAAGCCAAACCAAGTCCTGTCGGTGCAGCGGGAAGAAGCGGGGGAGGAGGCTGGGGGCTCGGGGCCCCAGAGGGCACGGGCAGGAGTGGCGTGTGGAAGGACGGGAGAGCCGTGTCGGAGCTGAGAGGTGGCAGGGAAGATAGGGCCCCACTCACAGAGCCACAGCTCAGAGGGTGGGGGGTCTCCTGCTCCAGCTCCCCTCCCACCGCCCCACCAGCCCCGGCCCTCCCCCAGCTTCAAGGGGAACTGCGGTCCCGCCGCAGAGAAAGAGAGGTGCCCAGAGGGGCCGCCTGGACCCTACACGCACGAATGACCCTCTCTGAGTCTCAGTCTTCTGAAATGAAAATGGAGACGTGAGGGCATCCCCCAGGGCAGAGTGAAGGGGGAATGCGGACCGCATCTTCAAAGGGCTCTCCTCTGAACCTGTCATGGCAGCTGCTCAGAACAGGTCACTCTCATCAGGGCCGCTGGTACGGAGGCTCATAGGGCCCCTGCAGAGAGGGGGCTGGGGAGCAATCCTGGGTTTCAGAAGACGCTGGAATTCTGGGCTCCTGGAACTCGGCTGGGAAACCGTTTCCATCTATGGATCCACTGTGCCTTGCTCTGCCACCAACAGGATAGTAAGTCTTCATCCTGGACAGACAGAGCCTGGGGGACACACACACGGATAGGGACAGTTCAATACACAGCTGCTTGAACAGAGCATCCCAGGCCAGAGGGAGCGGCGGTTGCTTCTGCCGGACGAGGCAACCTCGAGAGTAAGCACCCTTGGCCCCACAGGGAGAGGGGCCCACAGGGACAGCCAGCATGGGGAGGGCCACAGGGCGCATGCCAACAGGGCAGGGACTGCTAGGCGCAGTGGCTGTTGGCCAGCAGGGTGTGCGGTGACGAAGGGGCAGCCCCGGCCTGCCCCTCGCTTCCGCAGAGCCGGCACATGGCTGTGTACTCGGCCAAGGCCGCCAGGTCGGACCATCTGGGGCCAAGGCCACGCTGTAGGACAAACTGTGTTCTCAGGCCGCTACGCCGAGCCAAGGCCGAAACCTGCCTCCCAAGAGCGTGGGTTTGGCTCGCTGGACCGCCCCACGCCGCACTGAGCTGCTCAGCACCCAGGGGCCCGGCCACCTGAGAGCAATTCCACGTCCAAGCAGGAGCCCCCATCTGAGTCTCATGGAGCTGATCTCCTGCAGCTTGCACGGCAGAGGGAGGCCCCACAAGGCAAACCCCAGCCCAGTGCGGACCGTGGAACTGCGGAAGGGGAGAGGCCAGCCCGTCCCCGAAGGAGAGAGGGAAGGGCCCAGAGGCGACGTGCGGGAGACAGGAAGACGCAGCCAGCAGACACAGGGCTAGAGCGAGTGGGGCGAGAGGGCCCAGCCTGACCCCAGATGGAACAGGAAGACCCGAGACAGAAAGAGGGCAGCACTTTACAAACCCAGGGGTCCCGCCCGTCAGTAGCCCACCTGGGTCAACGCCGGACACACAGCAGGACCTCAGGCTGGACGGACGGCCGACCTGCTCCAGGCGCCGCGCACAGGCTGGGCCTGGAGGCTGGTCTTGTCACTGCATCCCCGAGAAGGACAGAGGCTCTGGGGAATGTCATTAGGGCAGGGCCGCCTTGGAATCCTCTTGGATTTGCATGAGATTGAGAGGCTTCTGGCTGCAGTTAAACACCACAAGCAGCTTTTGCACAAAGAAAGGTTTTATTTTCCTGAACCTCCATTCCTATGCAGAATCCCAAAGGAAAGAATTCACACCAATCAAAATCGGGATTTATCAACCAGAAAGTTCAGCCTTGTTTCCTGCCAAGCCTAGTCATTTATAAAAATAGCTAGTTATTAGGTTTTCCAAGACCGAGTTTCACGAGCTACCTGATTTTTCTGGCTCTGAAGGCAGAGGGGAGCTGGCGGGGATATTGGGGGTGGAGTCCCAGGTGATGCTTGCTTCCTCATGGTGATTCGGGTGGGCAGAGGCTGGAGGGCTGTCAACGCTATCCAGGACTCAGAGAAGCTGAAGGGAGGAGCAGAGACCAGGGAGAGACGGAGGACGGGGCCGGGTCAGAGCACACAGTCCCTGGGAGGCTCAGTGTCCCCATCCCTCCTTCTTCCTGCAGAGATTCCCAGGCCCTGCCCAGAGGAGTGAAGCAGAGTAGGACCACATCTGCCACCCAGGTGCATGCAGCCTGGCAGGACCAGAGACGGAGGGGGAGGGCAGTGCAGCTCCGAAGGCGCCAAGGGGGACAGGAGTTGGGAAAGCTTCCTGCAGTCCGAGGGCACTGCATCCCTGGGAGCACAGGGAAGAGCCCCAAGCCCTGAATCGGTGCCAACTCCGCAGAGACGTCTCCCCGCCTGTGAGCACAGCCGCCAAGATGCGATTCAGCACATCAAGGACGCCAACAGACACACAGCCAGGACCACCTGACTGCAGGCACCTCATTCTTCTCACACCGGAAGGTCCTCCAACAGGACACATGAGACCAGCAGTGCAGACAAGCAGGGGCCAGGGGCTCCGGTGTGGGGTGAAGCCCGCTCTGGTCCCCTCCACGTCTTGCATCTGACAGGACGCTGTCACCTGGGTCCCTGTCCTGCTCTGCTCTGCACACTGCAGGGAGGCTGGGAGCATCTAGGGGTTTGGGACTGGATGCTGTATGCAGGGCAGGGCTGCTGCTCAGGCCGGGACTGTGCAGAGGGTCCCGCTCACGCATCACGTGTGGGGCGCACCGTGCTGGAGCAAACACGGGGAGAAGCAGGGTGACCCGTACGTCCTTCCCCCTCACTAGGCGGGGGCACTGCCAGCTCAGGGTTTCCTTGGGTGGGACCTCACTCGCTGGGGCCCTAAGGGAGAGCCCCCCAAGGTGCAAGGGACACAGTGGGAGAGGAGGGCGCTTTCTTTCCCTCTGCCAAGAAGAAGGAGAAGCAGCCTGACCCTCAGATCCTCTCTGAGGGCAGCTGCAGAGCCTCCCTGAGCGATCCGCTGCTTCCCCCAGTCTGTCTGGCCTCAGCCCCGCAACGTGTTCCAGGAGCCCCTCCACGTGGTAGCCTGGGCCTGGCCTTCAGAGACCCCACCCCCGAGGGTGAGGACGGGGAACAAGACCAGGGTCTCCTCGCCTCCTGCGTTGACCCGGGTGTCTAGAAAGTGCCCTGTTGCTTCTCAGGTCGCCAAGAAATAAAACGCAGAAAACAAGGGGAAGGCTGGGTGGTAAAAACACCCTGACAGGACTGGCTGCTGCCCGCAGGCGAGCAGCACTTGGCACCATGTTCAGCTGCCCCACTCCCGCCCAAGAACCTGCATTAGGAACTGCACCCTGGCAGGACTGGCTGCTGCCCGCAGGCGAGCAGCACTTGGCACCGTGTTCAGCTGCCCCACTCCCGCCCAAGAACCTGCATTAGGAACTGCACCCTGGCAGGACTGGCTGCTGCCCACAGGCGAGCGGCACTTGGCTCCATGTTCAGCTGCCCCGGTCCCGCCCAAGAACGTGCATTCAGAACTGCGGACGTTGTATCAAACGTGTTAACTGCTCCTGCGGACACTCTGTTGCTATCGTTCAGTCACTAAGTCATATCCGGCTCTTTGCAACCCCGTGGACTGCAGCACGCCAGGGGTCCCTGTCCATCACCATCTCCCGGAGTTTGCTCGAATTCATGTCCATTGAGTCAGTGATACCACCCAGCCATCTCGTCCTCTGGACACTTAGGTACGAGTGAATGTTTGAACCAGTGTTACCAAGAGCTGGAGCTCACAGTCAGCACCTATTCAGAAGACACTGGGCCCGCCAACGTCTGTTGTTGCTAACTTTGCCACCATTGTTCAAAATAGCAGTTTGTCAATGAGATATGCAAACAGCAACCAAATGTGACTTCTCATGTAAACAAGGCACGATTCCAGAATATGAACTGTGGGAACAGAAAGCGTCTCTTAAGGTAAATCCCATGCGGTCATTGATGTGACTTGTAAAAATGTAAATCAGTAAATGCCAAAGCAGCATGCTGGTTGTCTCCTTAAGCCTTAGAGTGTGGCTCTTGCTTTGAATGCAATAATATTCAACAGCCCGCAGATTGGTCAATTGCCTCGTGCTTGCAGTTGGATGGTGTAAAGCTCATTTTCTCCTTCTTGCTGCAGAGCTGGGGACACTGTACTCTCTGAGTGCCAAGAATAGCCCTTTGAATGGCTGTTCTGTATTTCCTTAAATGAGGTACAGTAAAATCTCATTCTAACAGACTTCTCTGCTATGCCCTAGAAGTCGTCAGATGTCTGGTTAACTCAATTCTGCACAAATATGGTAAGTTCTATCTTCACAGCCAGTTCGACCAGAAAGCAGTTCCAGTCTTTGTCCACCAGAAGTGAACAGTAGGACATGGCCTTGGGGTTGAAGAGGGTCCACTCATTTCCCCATCAAAAGCCTTCCAGTTTCGCCCTCTTCACCTGCAGGGTGGGTGGCTTCCAGCTTCCCGCCATCCACACCCAGATCAGAACCATGGAGAATCCGGGCACGAGATGGGGCGGGCACAGTCCCACACAGGCCCCCAGTCACAGCCGTGGGTACTGAGCAGCCAACGTTTGTGGGGACTCAGCAGAATTAATGAGTGATGGATGGAGCGTTCCATGGGTCATTTGCGTTTACATAATTGTTCACAACCTCCCTGAGTTTTGTTTTTCTTTGGTCAGTTGTAATGTTTCCTCTCTCATTTCTGATTTTACTTGAGTCTTCTCTTTTTCTCTTAATGTATCTAAAGGTGTAAATTCTGTTTATCTTTTTTTAAAAGAGAGCCCTTAATTTTGTTTATCTTTCCTACTGTTTTTCCGGGGCTTCCCAAGTGGCTCAGAATTTGAGCCTGCAACACAGGAGACCCTGGTTCAATCCCTGCCTCAGGAAGACCTCCTGGAGAAGGAAATGGCATCCCACTCCAGTATCCTTTCCTGGAGAATTCCACGGACAGAAGAGCCTGGCAAGCTACCGTCCAAGAGAGTATCTCTATTTCATTCATTTCTGCTCTGAGGTTTGTTTCTCCTCTCTAACAACTTTGGGTTTGGTTTGTTCTTTTTTTTTTTTTTTTTTCAGTTTCTCAAGGTGTGAAGTTAGGATATATTTGTGGTCTTTCCTTTTTCCTAATGTTAGGCATTTATCACCATATACTTCTCTCTCAGAATGGTTTTTGCTGCATTCCATACGTTTTGGTATGCTGTGTTTCCATTTTTGTTTCTCTCAGATATTTTTACGATTGAAAAGGGTATGATTTCAGTCTCCTCGCCCTTGCTAAGGCTTGTTTTGTGAGCCAATCTGTGATCCGTCTCAGGGAGCGTTCCGTGCTCACTGGAGAAGAATGTGTGTCCTGCCGCTGTTGAGCGCAGTGCTCTGTATACATCCGCAGTCCATTTGGCCTA
Source organism: Bos mutus (assembly GCF_027580195.1). NCBI lineage: Eukaryota > Metazoa > Chordata > Mammalia > Artiodactyla > Bovidae > Bos > Bos mutus. Next base: position 1,555,819 of record NC_091642.1, on the reverse strand, counting down.
AGATATAGTCCACTATGCTCTTATTGACTTTCTGCCTAGCTGATCTATCCGTTACTGAAAATGGGATATTGAAGTCCCTGCTATTATTATATTGCTATCTGTTTCTCCCTTCGGATCCGTTCGTATTTGCTTAATATATTTTGGTGCTGTGATATTGAGTACTTACATATTTACAATTGTTATATCCTTTTGATGAGTTTGTACCTTTATCATGATATAATGGCCATTTTTGTCTCTTGTTACAGTTTTTGACTGAAATTCCATTTTGTCTGATACAAAATTCACAATCCCTGTTCTCTTTTGGTTTTCATTTTAATAGGATATCTTTGTCTATCCCTTCCTGTCAGGCCTACGTATCTCCTTACAGCTGAAGTGAGTCTCCTGCAGCATACAAATAGGTCCTGATTTTTCATCCACTCAGTGACTCTAGGCCAAAAGACTGGAGAATTGAATCCACTCCCACTTAAAATAATAACTGACAGCTGAAGACTTTGTGTAGCCCCCAATTCACTGCTTTCTGGCTGCTTTGCAGTTCCCCTGTCCCTTTCTTTTTCTTTCACTGCCCTTCCTTGCAAACTGATAATTCTCCACAATGATGTATAGGCTTCCCTTCTCTTTTCTCTTTTGTTTATCTATTGTAGGTTTTTGCTTGTGGTTACCAAAAGGGCAGCCTTGTTTTAAAGTGTTATATTATACCATTTATATAATATGTGCATGAGAGAGAGACTGACTTTTAAAAAGTGGTGCCTTGTGGCTTCACTACCAAATGAGATACAAGATCATTGAACATCATTCTAATGGAAAAATCATAGCAAATGACTTTTTAGTTTAGTCATTTTCAATAGCTTCATTGAGACATAATTGACTGAAATACAATAAACTGCACATATTAAAGTATACAACTTAATAAGTTTTCATGTGGTAAAGAATCTGCCTGCAATGCAGGAGACCCCAGTTTGATTCCTGGGTCAGGAAGATCCACTGGAGAAGGGATAGGCTACCCACTCCAGTGTTCTTGGGCTTCCCTTGTGGCTCAGCTGGTAAAGAATCCGCCAGCAATGTGGGAGACTAGGTTCAATCCCTGGGTTGAGAAGATCTCCTGAAGAAGGGAAAGGCTACCCAGTTCAGTACTCTGGCCTGGAGAATTCCATGGACTGTATAGATCACGGAGTTGCAAAGAGTCAGACGTGACTGATGACTTTCACTTTCACTTTTTTCAACGTATGCACACATCCACGAAACCGTTATTGCAGTCACAATAATAAACAAAAGGCATCGCCCCTAAAGCTCACTCCTGCCCCTTTATGACCCCCTCTTAGATTCAAAGTAAGTTTTAAGCCAGTCAGTCCTCTAAATTTATTCTTTTTCAAGATTGTTTTATTATTCTAGCTACTACTTAGAATTTCCATGTAAATTTTTAAATAAAGTCATCAATTTAACAAACAAACAAAAAAAGCCTGGAGTTTTGATTAGGACTACTTGAATAACAGACAATAATGCAGTTCAGTTCAGTTCAGTCGCTCAGTCGTGTCTGACTCTTTGTGACCCAATAGACTGCAACATGCCAGGCCTCCCTGTCCCTCACCAACTCCTGGAGCTTGCTCAAACTCATGCCATTGAGTCAGTGATGCCATCCAACCATCTCATCCTCTGGTCCTCTGAACTGAATCAGGGTAGATGTTCTGAGGTGGAGTGCATTCATCCCATGAAGTAGGGTGTAATTTGTCAGATTTTGTAGACACCCTTCAGAGAAGGCAATGGCACCCCACTCCAGTACTCTTGCCTGGAAAATCCCATGGATGGAGGAGCCTGGAAGGCTGCAGTCCCTGGGGTCGCAAAGAGTCAGACACGACAGAGCAACTTCACTTTCACTTTTCACTTTCATGCATTGGAGGAGGAAATGGCAACCCACTCCAGTGTTCTTGCCTGCAGAATCCCAGGGACGGGGGAGCCTGGTGGGCTGCGGTCTATGGGGTCGCATAGAGTTGGACGTGACTGAGGTGACTCAGCAGCAGCAGCAGAAGCAGTAGATGCCCTTTGTCAGGTGAAGGAGCTCCCATCTCTTCCTTATTCGCTGAGGCTTCTCATTACGAACAGATGTTGAATGTTTCACACTGTTTTACTTACTTATCTTTTCTTCCCAGCTTGCAAATCAGTTATCACGATTTGCTGTGCTGTTTAGGTGACTGGTTTAGAGTGTATAGTAGACATCATTGACTTATCTTGGTCTATGTTCAAGCGGTATTATTCCATCTTGCACGTAGAGTGGGTGCGATTGTGATCTCCCTTAACAGATGAGAAGACTCAGGCTTAGAGTCTTCACTGGAAATTGCAGTCTGGGTATTTTGTAGTTTTTGTTGCGACACTGCCATCATTTCTTGTTTTAAGACCACTTTTCTTCCTCCTTGTCTTAAACACTACCCTACTTGGAGACAAGTACAATATTTACCTGTAATTTCTTACTTTGTTTAAACTATTTTCACATTTAACTGCAGAGTTTATTAGGAATCTATTTTAGTGTATAGCATGACATCAAAGGGGCTTCCCAGTGGTGCTGGTGGTAAAGAACCCGCTTGCCAGGGCAGGAGACCTAAGAGACATAGATTCGATCCCTGGGTCGGGAAGATCCCCTGGAGGAAGGCACCGTAACCCACTCCAGGATTCTTGCCTGGAGAACCCCTTGGACAGAGGAGCCTGGTGGGCTGTGGCCCATAGCCCCGCACAGAGTAGGACGCAACTGGAGCGACTTAGCGTGCACGCACGCATGTGATATCGAGATCTAACTCTTTGACAGAGATTTTGCCATATCCCAGCATCATATGTATGTATGTGAAACGATTTGCATGATCTATGCCATTTTTATTAATGGCACACAAAATATTTTGACCTCTGCTTGGTCGTAGTTCTTTCTAGCTCCCTTCTTTTGAATAAATATCTCAGCCACATTAATGTATTACACCCTAGATTAACCGTTTTTATTTTCTCACCTCTCTGGAACTTGGGCTTGGCACAGAATGGCGTGTGCATGTCACTCTTACACATTTTTCCTGGTTTTCCAGTTTCAGAGCCCAGCAAATCTCCACTAGCCCATCCAGTCCAGTCTTACTTGAATAGTTAAGTAAAGAGACGAAAGCTTTACTTCAGCACCATTCTTTTCTCGTACTTGTGGACACCGTATTTTTCCACTATTCTCAAGCGTACGATTCTCTCCGTTGTGTTTCTAACTGGCAATACCTGGGATGCAAGGAAGTTATTAACTCAAACACTTTTATTTATTATGCCCCAGTATTATAATTTAAATATCTTCTGAACATTTTTCAAGTGAATCCCCTGGGGGCTTTGGAAGAAATTAGATCATCTGCAAATAGTTTGACATTAGACTTTCCTCTGTTGCTGTTGAGTCACTAAGCTATATTCAACTCTTTATGACCCCGTGGGCTGCAGTTTGTCAGGCGCCTCTGTCCTCCACTGTCTCCTGGAGCTTGCTCAAATTCACGTCCGTTAAGTCGATGATTCTATCTAACCATCTCATCCTCTGTAGCCCCTTCTCCTCCTACCTTCAATCTTTCCCAGCATCAGGGTCTTCTCCAATGAGCCGGCTCTTTTCATCAGGTCACCAAAGTATTGGAGCTTCAACTTCAGCATCAGCCCTTCCAGTGAATATTCAGGGTTCATTTCCTTTAGGATTGACTATTTTGATCTCTTTGCTGTCCAAGGGACTCTCAAGAGTCTTCTCCAACACCACAGTTCAAAAGCACCAATTCTTCTGTGCTCAGCTTTCTTTATGGTCCAACTCTCACATCCATACATGACCACTGGAAAAACCATAGCTTTGACTAGACGGACCTTTGTTAGTAAAGTGACACCTCTGTTTTTTAATATGTTGTCTAGGTTTGTAATAGCTTTTCTTCCAAGGAGAAAGCATCTTTTAATTTCATTTTCCTTTCCAACACTTAAATATCTCACTGTTCTCTTTAGCCTGTTGCACTGGCTGGAATTCCCAGACCATCAAGAACAACATAATCTTCCTTTCCTGTTTTGGGTGGGAAGCCCTGCAGTATGTCACTGCTGAGGTGTGAGGTAATTAGATCAATATGATTTTTAGCATGGTGAGGAAGTATATACCAGGACTTTTGGAGTCTGACTTTATCAAGGACCTTTTTAGCAATTATTCACTTTCTTATATAAAACTGTTTGTTTACACCATTGAGATGCTATTTTTTTTTAAGTTTTCTAATTTAAATGCAAATTTGTACTATAGGATAAAATGTTTTAAGTTTTGATGAGATAGTCTTTTAACACACTGTTATGGGTTGTTTTGTTCTGCTTTGCTTGTTAATTTAGGATTTGACATCCACTCTGATCTGTTTACTATTTTTTTTAATTTATTTCATAAGTGCACACATCTCTTAATAAATGGGTGAGTTTTCTGTCTCTTTCTGAACTTGGGACAGATCATACAATGTGAATAATCAGCTCCCTGAGATTTTAAAATAATTTCTTTGTTTACAACCTGGCACATTTTTAGAGTGATTATGCAATAAATTTTTACAATCAATTTTATCAATAGTTAATTTTTCAAGTTCTCTGGTTTTTTATTAGACTTCAGGGGGAAATGATCTTCACAAAAGCTCCACACTTTTTAAATTTAATACCATTTCCCTCTGCATAATAGTCATGCTTCCTAAAAAAGAAAAACCTGCTCAAACTGTCATCATACCTTCTCCCTCATCTCCAGTTGCGTCTTCTTTCTTTTTCCTATAATAAAGTGTGTTTCTAAGTCCCTAGAAATACTGGACTTGTTTAATTATTTAACAGCATTCAAACCTCAACTTTGAAATCATAATTTTATCAACTTTTGTGGCGTTTCCTTTTGGTGTTTCATAGTCTGAAAGCATGATTGGCTTTTTTATTTTAACTGCCTTTTTGTGGACTGCTATAATCATCTATTTTAATTCAGTGAAACTTGAAGGAATAGTTTCTGATCATTGTGATTAAAGGTTCAGAATATCAAATAATAACAGCTGCCATCATTATCATATTCTAATAGTCAACTTTTAAGATCCCATGTGTTATCCAAGTGCTTCACATGCCTTTCCTTATTTAATTTTGAAGGAAGCAAGCGGGAGTTCACACTCTCAGCCTGTGTGAGCTGGGACATCAGTCTCCCCCTCAGACTGAGATTCACGCATTGGCTTCCCTGTCTCAGAGCGATGCCACGAGCTCTCTGGGGTCTCAGCTTGCAGAGCTGATGGTGAGGCTTGCAGCCTCCATAACAAATCTCAATTTCTTACAATAAATCTCTTTAGATAGATAAACAGGTAGATAGAAAGACAGACTGATGGGAGGACAGAGACAATGGCTATTGATAGATAGATACAGAGAGATGATGGATAGATTGTAGGTGGACGATAGGGTGACAGGTAAAGAGAGAGATGGAGCGATGGATAAACAGACACCCTTTTGTCTGTCTCCCGGGAGACCCCTAATACACACCCTATACAGGCCCTTCCCACCCCGTCTTCTTTCCCCACATCCTCACATCTTACAGGATCATGTCTCAGACCTTTGTCTCAGGGTTTGGTTTTCAGGAACCTAAGCTCAGACAACGCCAACAACATTTAATCTTCATTTACCAAAACAAAATGTGCCTCTTCATTTTGCCTAATGTTTTAGCCTTGAAATCGCCTGTGTCTAACAGCAGTGACATCGCCTATGCTTTCCTTCAGGGCTTTCCAGGTGACACCAGTGGGAAAGAACTCACCTGCCAATGCAGGAGACGTGAGAGACGCAAGTTTGACTGCTGCATCAGGAAGATGCCCTGGAAAAGGAAATGGCAACCCACTCCAGTGTTCCTGCCTGGGAAATCCCATGGACAGAAGAGCCTGGCAGCTACTGTCCATGGGGTCACAAAGAGCTGGACACGACTGAGCTGCACACACAGCATGCTTTCCTTTAGAGAACAAAGACTTAGAGAGAAAACTATCGTCTTTTAAAATCCTCACTCTCTAGTTTTGTTTTGTTTTTTTCTCTTACAACCTTGCCGAGTTGGCTTTAGTTTTGTAGCCTCGTGGCTGCAAAGGGACCCTGCATGTGTGTATCATGACTGCCCACTCAGTTCAGTCCAGTCACTCAGTCGTGTCCGGCTATTTGCCACCCCATGAATCGCAGCACGCCAGGCCTCCCTGTCTATCACCATCTCCCGGACCTCACTCAAATCCACGTCCATCAAGTCGGTGATGCCATCCAGCCATCTCATCTTCTGTCGTCCCCTTCACCTCCTGCCCCCAGTCCCTCCCAGCATCAGAGTCTTTTGCAATGAGTCAACTCCTCGTATGAGGTGGCCAAAGTACTGGAGTTTCAGCTTTAGCATCATTCCTTCCAAAGAAATCCCAGGGCTGATCTCCTTCAGAATAGACTGGTTGGATCTCCTTGCAGTCCAAGGGACTCTCAAGAGTCTTCTCCAACACCACAGTTCAAAAGCATCAATTCTTCGGCGCTCAGCTTTCTTCACAGTCCAACTCTCACATCCATACATGACTACTGGAAAAACCATAGCCTTGACTAGACGGACCTTTGTTGGCAAAGTAATGGCTCTGCTTTTGAATATGCTATCTAGGTTAGTCATAACTTTTCTTCCGAGGAGTAAGCGTCTTTTAATTTCATGGCTGCAGTCACCATCTGCAGTGATTTTGGAGCCCAAAAGCATAAAGTCTGACACTGTTTCCACTGTTTCCCCGTCTATTTCCCATGAAGTGATGGGACCAGATGCCATGATCTTCGTTTTCTGAATGTTGAGCTTTAAGCCAACTTTTTAACTCTCCACTTGCACTTTCATCAAGAGGCTTTTGAGTTCCTCTTCACTTTCTGCCATAAGGGTGGTGTCATCTGCATATTTGAGGTTATTGATATTTCTCACTACAAAAAACAGAACAGAGACACACACAGGGGGCTTCCCAGGCGGCGCTAATGGTAAAGAACCATCTGCCAATGCAGGAGACATGAGATGTGGTTTGATCCCTGGGTTGGGAAGATCCCCTGGAGGAGAGTATGACAACCCACTCCAGTATTCTTGCCTGGAGAATCCCATGGACAGAGGAGCCTGGCGGGCTACAGTCCATGGGGTCTCACAGAGTCGGACATGACTGAGCGACCTAGCACATGTGCACACATACAGACACACACCCTACTGGTTCTGTTTGGTTTTTTTTTTTTTTTTTTTTTTCAGAGAGCCCTGACTACTATGGGGAAAGATACATTATGGGAAATGGGAGTTTGCAGAAACAAGAGGCCAAGGTATGCAGTGGTCGACTGTGTTCATGCTGAGGTTCCTGGGATTGGTGGACAAGGGAGGAAGGCACCTAGGTGTGAACACATGGATGCGATGGGGCAGAGTGACAGGTGCGTGAGCGGGCAGCAGTGGCTTGAAAGGAGCCGCAGCTCTGGCAGAAGAGATAGTCTGGGAGGCCAGGAGCCTCTCCGGTCCAGAGTGTGAGCTGGGCAGGGGCACAGTGACCGCCACAGCTCTCCAGGGGTCAGCGAGAGCAGGCAGGAGAAGGAGACAGAGAACAGGAACAAGCCAGAACATTCCAGGGACTGTCCCCCAGAGGGGACTGGGGAAGGGGAGGTGGGGAGCCCGGATGAATGCATGGAGGGGGCGGGCGAGGAAGTACTGCCTCCAGGAGGGGGTGCGGACTGCTGGCACCCACGTGGCTCTGGGCACAGCCATGTGAGTCAAGAAAGTTTCTGCTCCTCCCAGGAGTGAATTTATGAGCCGTTCTCTAAGTTTCCAATTCTATTAAGATTGAATGTCTGCTAAATGGAAAGCCTGGCGCATTTTAATAGGATTGTAATAGCAGGTAATTGCATGTTTATGCATATATTTATATAAGGAGATTATCAACAGCATGTCTCTCAAAATCACGACTTCGAAAAACAGAATTTATATCCTAAAACTGCTTTTACAACTCCTGTATCAAATCGCATCCTTCTTTATTTCCTACAGGCCTTTCTCAGGCTAAACTTAAATTGCCACGTGTTTTAATAAAATTTACTTTGAACCTCCTGTATTTCATTATGTGAAAATGGGTTTCTGGCTGCCTCTCCTATTTAAAGAAATGACACCACTAAGTAGATGCCTTTTGAGCAAAACCATCTGCATTACCTGTGGCTAACCCCACCTAGGAATGACCAAAACACGTTGTTCTGCACAAACGTCAACAGTTCAGAGCCACTCGGATGCCAACTATGCGCCTGCTTGGCGCGTTTCTACAATTTTATGTTGCATTAGATTTGGTATTCTTAGTTTACAGCCTATTAAACCTGATAAAGTTGAAATATGAGCTCCCTGGATCATAAATGAACATAAGCTGCTCTCAGACAAATGAGAGGCTCAGAATAGAAATATTTACTGCACCTCAGTGAGAAGTTTTCATAAACTTGTCCAAGCTGGTGTAGCTGTTCTTTGCAGCGGAGCAGCCGAAGCACCGCATCCGCGTGTGTCCTGTGAAAGACTGTGGCTCTTGACAGCAGGTAACGAAGCCTTCGCCCCAAACTCTGGGGAGCTGTGGCACCCAGAAACCCCTCAGCTCCTCAGAGTTGATCAGGAATCTCTGAAAGTCGGAAAGAAAACTGCGTCTGATGAGTCATCTCCCATCCAGAGGCTCCTGGACCCTGAGCCCTGCTTCCCTTCTGCTCCTTGGGGAAGGGCGGGCACTGCCCTTTAGGGGTGTGCTCGCAAGGGAGGCCCTATCTAAGGGCACAGAGGTGGCGGCCAGGGTGAGGAGGGCCCCGCCCACCACGGGAGGAGACTGGCGGCCTGGCCGGAAGGCGAGACACCTTCTTCCGTTCTCAGCAGCCTGTGGAAGCCCCGCTGTGGGCAGACAAACCCTGAAACCCGGAAGCCACGTGGGGTGCTCAGCAAGGTGGCCTGAGCAGCTGGGGAGGCCTGCAAGGAGGAGGGCCCGGGTCCAGCAGGAGGCTGGGAGGAGGTGTCACCCCCAAGCTGGGGAACCTGGAGGTTAATGGAGCGGGCAGTGGGTGAGGGGTTCCGGGATGGGGGGACCTGAGTTGGTCACAGTAGACAGCTTTGCTCCCCAGTCTGATGAAGAAGGAGGGAAGTAGAAAGAGCAAGACCAACACATGGGGAGCTGCCTGGTGGGGCTGGGCTCTGGGGAAGGGAGTGGGAACGGTCCCCGCCTCTGCCGGAGATGACCAGCTTGTCTGCATTTCCCAGGACTCTTCTGGGCCAGCACTGAGAGTCCCGTGTCCCAGAGCCCCCTCGGTCACCCACCCTCATCCTTTTCCCTGCTCCCCACCCACTGACCCCAACTCAGGGCAGAGGGTGCCTGGGGATGCGCTCGGGACCCCGACCAGGCGGGAGAGGGACGGAGTCAAAGTCAACCCACCTCTGAGATACTTTGTTTTATGAGGAAACACTTCAAAGACACTGGAAAAAAAAACAAAACAAAACAAACAAACAGAGATTAACTCAACACTCACACATCTCCATCACCCAGATGAACAGACCTTAACATCCTGTCACACTACCTTCAGGTCATTTATCATAAAATGAAATATTATCTGCAATTTTGAAGCTGCCTGCATACTCACCTTTCATTCTCAGAAATAACAACTACGCTGAAATTAACATCATTCCTGAGCTGTATGTCATGGTTTTATAATAGCTAGCGTGCATTCATAAGCCACAGAGTAGCTTGCTTGCTGTAAACCCTGTGCTTCATAAGGTGTAGAACATTCAGAATTTGTTCGGTGCTGTTCTGGAGAACATGGGATCTTGGTTCACAAACTCGGAATCCTTCACTTGACCTGAGGACGTGCTCGTCTGTGACATGATTGTAACGAGGTCGATGCCCCCTTCTACATGGTTGGTCACGTGACCAGTTCTTGGCACACCCCCTTCAATGACAGGGACGAGGCTCCCTCCGATATTGCCACATTTCTCTCATTTCTCAAAATCATGAATATGACAAATCTCAGCATATTTTAATCTGCTACCAATTTTTTGCATTTTACTTACATTTTATTTTGAAAAAATTTCAGACAAAATAAAGTAGACAAATCAATACAAGCAATTCATGTTCATCTTCATTCAGATTTCAAAAACTGTTGAATCTTTCATCTTGGCTTCCTCATTCTTTCTCTTGTCACAAGTATTTTTTCTGAACCATTTGATTATGAGTTTTTTAATAATATTCTGGTACCCATAAACGGGCTTTCCACATGGCACTAGTAATAAAGAACCCACCTGCAATGCAGGAGACACAAGAGACTCGGGTCTGATCCCCGGGTTGGGAAGGTTCCCTGGAGGAGGAAATGGCAACCCACTCCGGTATTCTTGCCTGCAGAATCTCATGGACAGAGGAGCCTGGTGGGCTACAGTCCACGGGGTCACACAGAGTCAGACATGACTAAGCAACTTGGGACAGGGATCTAATACTACAACAATTATTTTGTAAAATCAAAAGGCATCATTTTATATAACCGTAGCACAATTATCAAAAGCAGGACATTAATGCAGTACAGTTTCGCCAATGGGCACACTAATGTTTATAAGGAAAAATGTCTGGAAGGTAATCTTATATCCCATGTACTTTGTCAGCCTCTTTAGTTTTTCCTTGTTCTTCATAACCTTGCTTTTATAAATTGAAATATATTTGGTTTACAATGTTGTGTTAGTTTCAGATGTAAAGCCAAGCGTTTCAGTTATACATATACGTGTGTATTCTTTTTCAGATTAATTTCCCTGTAGGTTACTACAGAGTATTGAGTAGTGTTCCTCAGGCTGTACAGGGTCCTTGTGAGTTAACTATTTTGTATATAACAGTGTGTGTATGTTAATCCCAAACTCTTAGCTGAATAATCTCGACATTTTTGAAAAGCATAGGCCATTTATTTTGTAAGATGACCCTCACTTGATTTGGGATTGTGTACTGTTTCTTCAGATGGTGATTGCAGACATGAAATTAAAAGACGCTTACTCCTTGGAAGGAAAGTTATGACCAAACTAGATAGCATATTAAAAAGCAGAGACATTACTTTGCCAACAAAGGTCCATCTAGTCAAGGCTATGGTTTTTCCTATGGTCATGTATGGATGTGAGAGTTGGACTGTGAAGAAAGCTGAGTGCAGAAGAATTGACGCTTTTGAACTTCGGTGTTGGAGAAGACTCTTGAGAGTCCCTTGGACTGCAAGGAGATCCAACCAGTCCATTCTGAAGGAGATCAGCCCTGGGATTTCTTTGGAAGGAATGATGCTAAAGCTGAAACTCCAGTACTTTGGCCACCTCATGCGAAGAGTTGACTCATTGGAAAAGACTCTGATGCTGGGAGGGATTGGGGGCAGGAGGAGAAGGGGACGACAGAGGATGAGATGGCTGGATGGTATGACTGACTCGATGGACGTGAGTCTGAGTGAACTCCGGGAGTTGGTGATGGACAGGGAGGCGTGGCGTGCTGCGATTCATGGGGTCGCAAAGAGTCGGACACGACTGAGCGACTTAACTGAACTGAACTGTTTCTTCATGGTTAGATTCAGGTAATGTGTTTTTGTCAGGAATGATATAAAAGTGACTCATGTCCTCGGTAAGCACATCACATCAGAAGGCCCAGGATGTCAAGCTATCCCTTGGCTGGCCATGTGACCTTTGGGCACTTGGTAAAAGCGCTGCCCGCCAATTTTCTCCACTGCAAAGTTCTTATCCTTCCTGTGTATATATAAACACTCTGTGGGGAGACATTGTACATTCTATTTTCTCTTCCAACTCTTACCCCGGAGTGGAAGCATCCGTTGGTGACATTCGCTCGAAGCAGTTACTGATGTGGTGGTCGATAGATTACGACTTTCTACTTCCATAGCTCTTCTACCGTAACTACGGGTGGGATTCAACGGGAAGGAAGACAACTTCCTCTTCTCCTTGTGCCTGTGTGTGGTCGACGTAATTTCATGGATTCTGATCTTTTCTATAAGTTACCACCTATTGTTGTCATTTAGTTTGATGTTCAGACTGCTCCATATTTGGCCATAGGAGTTCCTCTGAGGTGCCTCTTGTGTCTTTTCACTGACCCCTGTGTCCTTCTGACGTGTCCCATTGCTCTGAGTGTGTTCTTGCTTTCTGTCTCAGAAAGATATTCCAGGACCATCTTGTTCTTGCCCAGCCCAGGTCTGCTGCTGTTGCTGCTAAGTTGCTTCAGTCGTGCCCAACTCTGTGCGACCCCATAGAAGGCAGCCCACCAGGCTCCCCCATCCCTGGCCCAGGTCTAGCTGAAAGAATTCTCCAGAAATAGTTTTCCTAGCTCCTTCTGGTGGAGAACTGCACACACACACACACACACACTGCATCTATCTCTACTCCTATCTGTAGATCATCTGTCACATGAATTCACACCAACTCTTGCAGTTCAAGTCCAAGTCCACCGGGTTAATTCCAACAGCCACATTCCTATTTCTCCAACAATAAGGAACCTCACTACCATCACGACAATGTAGATATGTATTTGTTCAGTTCCATAAAACACATTCAGTACTTCCAGAATTGCTCACAAATACCACTGTAGATTTGTTTACAGTTCCTTTATCTCTATCTGGAGGGTGTAAAGTCCAAATGCTGCATTCAAGAGTCGTGTGGGATGGTCCCTCCCGTTGGTGCGGTCCTGTCCCGTGTCCTGTTGTAAAGCTGGTGCACAGGCCGGTTCACTTGTTTCTGTTTGTTTATCCGTTTAAGTGGATGGGAAAGGGTATCACTAGTTTGTGTTCATCGAAAATTCGCATTGATTTATGCTTCCCTAATCACCAATGAAGATGAACATCTTTACATGCCTATTGGCCATTCACATGTGTATATCTTCTCAAGTATCTTGCCCAATTGTCCTCAGTTCAGTTCAGTTCAGTCGCTCAGTCGTGTCCGACTCTTTGTGACCCCATGGACTGCAGCACACCAGGCCTCCCTGTCCATCACCAACTCCCGGAGTTCACTCAAACTCATGTCCATTGAGTCGGTGATGCCATCCAACCATCTCATCCTCTGTCATCCCCTTCTCCTCCTGCCTTCAATCTTTCCCAGCATCGGGGTCTTTTCAAATGAGTCAGCTCTTCGCATCAGGTGGCCAAAGTATTGGAGTTACAGCTTCAACATCAGTCCTTCCAATGAACACCCAGGACTGATCTCCTTTAGGATGGACTGGTTGGATCTCCTTGCAGTCCAAAGGACTCTCAAGAGTCTTCTCCAACACCACAGTTCAAAAGCATTAATTCTTTGGCACTCAGCTTTCTCTATAGTCCAACTCTGACATCCATACACGACTACTGGAAAAACCATAGCTTTGACTAGACGGAGATTTGTTAGCAAAGTTTCTATTTTAATTATTGTGTTGTAAGAGTTCTTTATAGATGCAGACATCTTTATCAGACACATGTTTTGGAATATTTCCTCTTGGTATATGCCTTGCCTTTTCCTTGTTCTTACTGAAATATTTTGAATAGCAATTTTTTTCATTTTGATGAAGTCCAATTTACCAATTTCTTTTTTGTGTTTCTGGTTATGCCTTTCATATCAGAAATCTCTGCCTAATCCCAAAGTCACAAATATGTTTCCTATTTTAAAACTAAAACTTGTATTTTATATTAAAATATGAAAACTTTAAGAAGTTTTAAGTCGATGATCCATTTTGTGTTAAATGTTGCTCCTGGTAATTGAGATTACATTTTTTACACAGATATTCAATTTCTCAAAAAAGCATTTGTTGAAAAGAATATTCTTTTCCAATTGAATTACCCTGACACCATTGTCGAAAATCACTTAGCAGACACGTGTGGTTCTATTTCTGGAGCTCTGTCCTGTTCTGCTTGTGTGTCTATTCTTATGCTAATACCATGGTGCACTGATTACTCAAGCTTGATAGTGTGCTTTTCTTTCAGCTGCTATAACTCTTCAAATTTGTTCTTCTCCAAAATTGCTTTGGCTCTTCGAGATCCCTTACATCCCCATATAAGCTTTCTATATTTTTCAATATTTAGTTATTTGGCTGTGCGGGGTCTTAGTTGGGGCACGTGGGATCCAGTTCCCAAACCAAGGATCACACCCAGGCCCCCTGCATTGGGGCTTAGGCTTAGCCACGACCACCAGGGAAGTCCCCCAGTAGAAGTTTTAGAATCAGCGTGGGGCCCCAGTGCCCTGTTATTATGAGCTCTCCACATCCTGGCTGTGCCCACTGCAGTAACTGCTGTCTGGAGGCTCCTTCTCCAGCCTTGAGGACTTGGTCCAAGAAGCAGATCAGGACCCAGGCGAAGCCTCTAGGGGCCGTGTCCACAGCTTTGGGCTCTCCTTCCTCTCCAGCACTCTGACGACTATGTCCAGCTCCCTCTGTCTTCTCAAACCCCCGTCCTCGACCTAATGAGACCAAACGGGCCTCCCCAGGTGCTCTGTTCTGCCCTGCAGCCCAGAGACTCACCAGTCAGGGTCCTGAACTACCTGACAGCCAACATCCGGAGGCGGGCGCTTCCAAGTCTTCGTTCGGTTTCCTGGCTGATTACAGGAAGGGAGCACTTTCCCAGAGCTCCACTCTCCCTGGGGGAGGCAGAGCCCCCTCCGCTGTGGTTTTAATTGGCACTTTTTAATTGCAAGTGGGATGGAACAGCTTTGTTCTTATTCATTGTCTTTTCTGGTTTCATCTGCTCTAAATTTTCTATTTGCATCTTTGCTCAATTATCTACACAGTTACCTATATTTTCCTCCTCAGTTTATGAAAGTTCATTACCTCTTTTGGTCTCAACTCTTTGTCAGCTATACACATTGCAAATATCCTCCTGTTTGGTAATTCTGTACAATTAACTATGTTTTGGGGCTTACCAGGTGGCGCTAGTGTTAAAGAATCCTCTTGCGGATGCAGGCAATGCAGGTTAGATCCCTGGGTCGGGAAGATCCCCTAAAGGAGGAAATGGCAACATGCTCCGGTATTCTTGCTTGAAAAATTCCATGGACAGAGGAACCTTGCAGGCTGTAGTCCATAGGGGTGCAGAGAGTCAGATACAACTGAGTGACTGAGCACACACACAATTGTATTTAAGACCCTTTATGTTTCTTTTGAAAGATTTTCTTTTCTTTATCTTTTGTTTCATTTTGTTTTGCTTTAGAGGGGAGCAGGGCATGAGGAAAGCAGCGAGTATTGATCGTTCCTGGATCATCTGTCAAGATGCTCTTATGACATTCTACCTTACGGCCAACTAAAAATTTAACGCATTTAGAGCTTAATGAATTTCTTCTTCTGTATTGAGTGAAATAAACTTTATTATAGAGGTAAGCAGTCTTCCCAGCCCACTTATCAAGTATCCCTGTCTTTCTTGCTCCAGTTTTCTGACACCAAGTTCTCTTATAAATAGAAGCCAGTTTCTCAGCAATAAAATAGGCTTTATCAGTCTGTTTGTCAATATATTTGTTCTCATTCTGTTTATTCATGTAGCTTCATATAAACTTTGATATCTCATAGGGCAAGACAACGTATTCTAGTCTTCAAAATCATCTTGGATTATGTGAAAAGTAGATAACGAGAACCTGCTGTATAAAACGGGGACCTCTACTCAGTATTCTGTGTGGCCTAATGGGAAGGAAATCCAAAAAAGAGGGGATATATGTATACATATAGCAGATTCACCTTGCTGTAAAGTAGAAACTAAGAAAACACTGTAAAGCAACTATACGCCAACAAAAATTAGTTTTAAAAGGTCATCTTGGCTTTGTATCCTTCAATGGCACCCCACTCCAGTACTTTTGCCTGGAAAATCCCATGGACGGGGGAGCCTGGTAGGCTGCCGTCTGTGGGATCACACAGAGTCGGACACGACTGAAGTGACTTAGCATAGCATAGCATATTCTAAAATGTTCAGAGGAGCAATAAAAGCCCAAATGAAACAAAGAAAATACGCCAGAGAAGTCTGGGAAAGTCTCAAGTGGAAAACCTAGATGTGAAAAACAGTCTTTGACTGAAGAGTCATGAGGAGCTAAGTCATAAACCAGATACAGGTGAGGAAAGAATATTGGATTCGTTAAGACAGAGCTGAGAAAATCACAAAAGAGGGCACACAGAGGTGATGAGGCCACAGTGTTAGAGTCGTTAACAGACGTTTGGTCGTGGTCGGGCAGGTGAGCGCCGTCAACAGAAGTTCCAAAAGACAGAGAGTGTCACACGGGGCTGGGCTCAGAGTGTGTCATCAGGTCCCAGAAGCGGTTTATTCTTGAGTGAAAAACTTTAAGATGACAGGAGCGGCTTTCAGAGATGGTCAGCTCGAATCACCTGCTCCAGGGGTCATCTCCCCCGAGCCCATGAGCACTGTGGGTCACCCGCCCCCGGGGCCAGTGAGAGGGCTCCACAGCTCAGGAGGAGGGGAGAGGGTGCGCCCCAGGCGGCCAGAGCCCTTCAATCCCGCATCCCACTCTTCATCCCACCCCCCCATGGAGGCAGCCCAGTCCCCCACCAGACTCCAGACACAAAGGTCCAGACAGTTCCCGGAGACGTGTGAAAGCATTGCCCAGGGCCTGCTCCGGGGCAGCCTGCGCCGGGGGCGCCACGCCTGGGGACCCGCACGTGGGGGCCTGCACCGGGGGGCTAGCACCTGGGGGCCTGCACCTGGGGGGACAGCACCAGGGGACGCCACACCTGGAGACCCACACCTGAGGGGCCTGCACCTGGGGGCCTGGACCTAGAGGGCCCGCACAGGGCGCTAGGCACTGGGACCAGGGCAGAGCAGTCTTCCCAAGCTCACACCTAATGCCAGCAAGGTACCTAAGCTTTCCAAGCAGCTCTCTCTCCTCTAAGAATAGGAAAGGAATGGGATGAATAAAGGAAAAGAGAGGGAGAAGGAGAGTGAGGGGGAGAGGAGAAGGAAGGAGAGCATGGGCCACCTGAGCAGCCAGCACGGGGCCTGGCTGTAAGGAGCACCGGGCAACAGCAGAGAAGAGCAGCCGTGTGGAAGGTGACATCGCCCCCGACCACAGAGGAGCACTTCCTGCCACGCCCCTTCCAGCACAGACACCACAGTTTCCACACCTAAGTGAAAGGACTGTGACATTTCTGAATCAAAACACAGTGTTTAAGTGTTGCTACTCGCATAATTAAAACTTTTATGTATGTAAAAAGCTTAGATTTTTTCCCTCTCTTTTAAAGATGAAAAATTCCACTTTCTAATTGCAGCATCCTTGTGCCAGCCCCACCCGGCCTCCAGGCCTGAGCTCACCCACACCCCTCCGCCAGCAGAGATGGAGCCACTAGAGCCCCTGTGCCGGCAGAGATGCAGCCGCCAGCCCCATGGCCCCCTTTCCCTGCCCAGCACTATTGGTTGCCATGGAAACCTGCATTTGCAGCCAGCACCAGAGGAGCCGGCTCCTTTCATGTGGCCCACTGGGTCCTAATCCCATTTCTGTCTCCATCTCTGGAGAGCTCTGCCTCTCTGTGGGGCTTCCCGGGATGGCGGGCAGTTGGTTGCCAGGACGACGTGCTTGTGGGTCCCACAGGATGGGGCAGGGGGATGTCTGGACCCAAGCTTTGGATTTAAGGGCAGCATCTGTGGCCCAAGTCGAGGGTCTGGGGGCTCCTCAGAGGACAGACACGTGGGACGCAGGTCTTCCCACCTCCTGAAGCCTCCACTGCTCGCCTGCCTGGCCACTGGATGTGACCGAGGAACACTGCTGGGAGGCCCCACGCGGAGGCAGGCCAGCCCATGAGCACAGGAAGAATGCATGTTGGCAGCAGGGAGCAACCGGAACCTGCTGCAGGCATGTCCACAGCCCCGCCGGTGGGCTTGGCCCCCCAGGAGAGGGGACGGGCACTCCAACCCTCAGAGGCCTGGAGCGGGAGAGAGCAGGCCCTGCAGCGGGTGTGGGTTGGCCACAGGCAGCAGGTCACATGCAGGGCAGAGGCCTGGGACAGAGGGAGCGGGCTCACAGAAACAGCTAGACCATGACTGATGCAAGCCCGGGGCCTCGGCAGAGTCTGGAACCCAGAGTGGGAAGTCAGGGTGGGCAGAGCGTCACCCAAACAGCCATTTATTGAGCAGCTCCCAGGAGCCAGGGCTGCCCAGGCCGAGGCAAGAAGGAGGGGACCACCTGCCCTGCCCGCGTGCACTGAGACCCCGTGGCAGGTCACGAGGTGCGCAGGCTCAGGGGGTGAGTAGGAGGGAGGCCGAGGCCTGGGGCCTGCGAGGGCGGCAGGGGACATGCGGGCATGTGGACCCTGCAGGTGAGGGGGCCGAGAACGGGTGTGCTGCACGCAGGCCCGGGGCCCACGTCAGGGGCTGCCAGGCGGGGACCACCTGGAGCCGAGGTCAGGACCCTGATGGAGAAACTGGGGGTCACCGCATGGGGGCCACCGGGGCCACGCGGGCCGTCTGACAAGCTGTCGTTTTAGCAGGTAACTGACGCGTGGATGGGCTCCGCCCAGCAAGTACCATTCTACCTGCTTCTCTCTGCGTTTGCTCAGCTGGATCCCCAACGGGTCAGGCAGGAGGAGGAGCCCAAGCCCCGGGGGAGATCAGCAGGGACCTGCCTTCTCCAGCGGCCGCCCCAGGAGACAAGCGTGTGCCTGGCTGCCAACTGAGGCTCTGCTCCCTCCGCGTGAGAGGCAGCCCTGGAGGCAGGGGTCAGATACACCTCCCGAGCCCATCAGAGCCGCGTGGTGACTGCTGGCTGCACATCGAGGCCAGGGGTCTCGCCCTCCCCTCCCACTCCTGCCCAGACTCTGGAGTCAGCAGCTCTGTGCCCCCAGTTTAAAGGGGCAGAAGGTCTGTGAAGTGCCCACAGGCACACAGGCAGTTGGCAGCTGAGCGGACTTTAAACCCGTGCTCCATCCAACTCGAGTCACGGGTGCCACGGGCACCACCTTCTGAGACAGTGGGTGACTCATCGGGGAACCAGGACCCTGGGACCACCCAGAGCCCAGACTTCATCTCACCCCAACACCCGCCACCCAACCCACTCCCCCCACTGAGAAGCTGTTGCCGTATCTGCCTTTGAAAAGATGTGATATTTCAGCAGTGGTTTTTTTTTTGTTTGTTTTCGTTGACTCGTCCCACACAAATAACAGTTTCATGGGCACATCAAGGGCTCGCTTGCTCCTGAGACAGAAAGCAGCACTTTGATGGCAATCGAACGACAGCCGTGCTTCCATCGTGCTCCTGATTAGCAATCAGGGCCCCAGCGCTGCTGTGATCAAAGGACAAGCAGATGGGCGGCTTCCAACACTCCTGCGACTCAGGATCAAACCTCCCAGCAAAGGAGATGGACTCTGCTTTGTCCAACAGCACGGCCGTGCCCGGGAAGAGGAGGTGCCCAGGGCTGTGTCCACGGAACCTGCCCAGGTCCTTCACTCCCAACAGAGCCTGGTGTCCAATGTCAGGCAGTTCACGTGTTGGGAAAGCCAAGGCCATACCAAGGTCAGAGTCAAGAACTGTGCCCCAGCTCACACACAGAGCAGCCTGGGAGGGCACCCCACTGCCCTCGGGCCCTGAAGGCCACTGCCCGGCTCTCCTGTCCCAGTACAGCTGCTGGCACCAGCGCCCCCCGGGTCAGCAACCTGACTTCATTGTCCTCAGGAATGACCACACCTGCAGCTGCCAGCAAAATCCTGGAGCTCAAAGGGCAAAGTCCCTGGGGCTCCTGGGCAAGGTTCAGGGAAGGAGGCCCTCCCAGAGATGCAGCATCTAGTCGTGCTTATGAGCAGTAGTCTGAATGAACACTTGTCGTCCATCCAGGGGGCTGGACTCACTTCTGTAACCTGGACCAAGGCTTGCAGTGTTCACACAGCATCCACGTGGTTGTCCTAAGCCTCTGACTATTTTGCAGAGTTCTGACAACGTCTGGACTCCAACTGTTTTCTCCTCCATCTCTCTCTTTTGTTTGTTTTTTTTTGTTTTGTTTTGTTTTGTTTTGTTTTTTGGTGTTTCTGTGGCTGCCCAGCCCTTGGAACTCCCTATGCCACAATTCTCACTGACCCAGTTCCCTAGGTTTCTCCTCAGCTGCAAAACTTCTTTTCTAGAGATTCAAAGAGGAAGGAGGTGGGGTCACATTTCCCGCCTTGATGCTAAACCCCCATGCTCATTAACGCTTTTCTCCCGTTTTAGAGACCATGAATTTGAGGCTCCCCAGAGTGGCTGTGGCCAAGGCTGCAGAGCTAAGGAGCAGTGGAGAGGGCTGAAAGGTAGGTTCACCCTCTAGCCCCAGACCCCACCCCTCAGGTACCGAGCTTCTTGTCCAGGAGCTGCCCCAAGACTGTGTTCTCCCTCCCTCCCCCTCCTCCCTCTGCAGACCCGCCCTCTAGGGCCTGGCAAGAGGAAGTTTCCACGATTTTCATCAGGTCCAAGTGACCTAGGTTTTCTGCCAGTAATTGAAAACCTAGGAAACGCTGAAGGCAGGAGGAGAAGGGGACGACAGAGGATGAGATGGTTGGATGGCATCACTGACTCGATGGACATGAGCCTGAGAAAGCTCCAGGAGATGGTGAAGGGCAGGGAGGCCTGGCGTGCTGCAGTCCACGGGGGTCATAAAGAGTCGGACGCAACTTAATGACTGAACAACAAAAGACCCAGGTAGTTTGGGATGTTAGAGCGCCAGGCACAGACAATTTTTGAAAGCTGATGTGTCAGTTCTTTGTAATATGCTCCCCATTTAGTTATGAAGCATTATATTTGTCTTAAGGAGTCCAACAGTTGGTGTTTATCTTCCACCACTTATCACAAGTGTGATTTGAAAAACAAACCGATTTTCCAGCTGCTCAGTGATGTAAATGTTTGGCAATTTATGTCTTCATGTGTGATTTGTGGTCCAGGAGGTGAGAAGTACAATAAACAACATGCCCTTTCCCGCTGCCAAGCTGAGCTGCTGTCCTCTGTCCTCAGGGAGTAGAATCCTGCATAGAAAACACCTGCTGAGATAACTTAGGGTGGGGCCGGAGCCACCCTTCACCTGAGTTAAGTTACGACCCTCCTTCAGCCTTTTAAACTGGTGCTGAATTGGGAAGCCAGCCTTCCTGGAATGAGTTGTGTTTTGCTCCATAATAGCGGTCTGTTCAGCTCCTGAGGCCTGATTTGCACGTGATGAGCAAGCAGAAATCACAGTTTAGAAAGGCAGTATTTTGGACAGGCCTTGGAGATGCATAGAATCCCTGCGAGGTTTCGATGCTTTCTCTCTCTGGTATTTGTTCTGCTTTAAAGTCACAGAGCAACCCACTCCAGTGTTCTTGCCTGGAGAATCCCAGGGACGGCGGAGCCTGGTGGGCTGCCATCTCTGGGGTCACACAGAGTCGGGCACGACTGAAGTGACTTAGCAGCAGTAGTAGCAGCAGAGTCACCGAGTACCAGAAAGTGAAACAAAAAGTAACTGACAAGGAAAGGCAAGCAGGCGTCTTAAACCTCACACATGGAACTGCAGGTGGGTGGGAACCGGTTCCGAAGGTGTGCAGAGCATCCCATCGAGAGGGTGAGCAGATGGTTACCTGGAGAAGTCGAGCTTGTCCTCTGAAGGCAGTGTGTCTGATACATCCTTTTGTTGCCCAAGTAGGAAGCAAATGGTTCCCTCATCAGTAAAGTCCATTCTCCTAAATGCATGACTCCTTCAAGTGGGGATCAGCCAGGCTCAAGCTGGGTCAGTGGTGCTGACCATCTGCCCCAGGGGGAAGTCCAGTCCATCAGAAGCTGACCCGAAAGCCAAGCAGGGGTGGATTCCTGAGCAGGTGCCAAGGAGTCAGGAGAAAGGGGTGGACAGGACACTGCCAGCCCCTGGGGAGTGTCCAGGAGGCCGGAAAAGACCCAGCAAGTAATCCTGAGGATGAACGTGAAAGTCTGCCTGCGTGAGCGGCCTCAGGCCCGATGAGGGTCATTGTTGTTACTGAGCTTCCGGGTAACGCTGCCAACGAGAGCCCTGAAGATGGGATCGCAGTGGTGCTCAGGAGCCTGAGGCCTTCCAGAAACTTCCCAGGTCCTGCTCAGGAGCAGGCATGGGAGGACGATGTGTGTGCAGAAGTCCAGCCTGTGAAACCGCATGGGGCTGCCCGTGGGTGAGCCACCCACAGACGGCAGGGCCCTTTAGACACTGGCAGCCCCCAGGGCTCTGCAGTCCTCGGGGTGACCTTGCAGTGCCGTCCTGAGCTAAGGCTCAGGGCTCACAGCACTGACACCCTCACCCCTCCTTGTGCAACGGGCCTGTGGGTCCAGAATACACACGTTCAAGAAAGCCTGTGTCTTGGGGTCACCCACCCTGGTGCCTCACTCCTTCTGGGGTGGGCCTGAGCCCAAACACAGGTGCCTTGACCTTCCCCCAACCCAGAGCAAAGGCAGCAGCATCTCCAGTCCGGAGCTCTGGCTCTGACGGCTTCACACGTGACCTTGGGCCCAAAAAGTGACTTTCCTCAGGCTTCTCTCCCTCCTCCTGACCCTGAGCTCGATTGCACGGTAGGTTCGTGTGCTACTAAGCAAACCTTTGACCTAGAGCTGTTCACTGTGGTTCAGTCTGAGCAGCAAACAGGTGCCAAGGACAACAGGAAGCCAAGAGTAACCGAGCAAAAACCCAGGCAGGGACTCTCTGCGGGCTCCAGGGCCATCTCTGGGCATCACTTACACCCTCTGGTGGACGCTCGTATTCCTGCCTCCGCACCCATCCCAGGAAGCAGCCTTATTAACGCGTGGATCAGATGCCCTGCTATATTGCAGTAAGGAAAATAATATTCCCTGCAGCCATCTTCCCCCATTAGAAAGCCTTTATGCCCAAATCAGTTTAAATTTACTTTTTAATTATGTACACTGCTTTCTTATGTGAAGCTTCTGACTAGAAATATGTATCTCATTTTATTTTATGTTATTCAATTGACCCAAACACAAAGGCATTTTTCTTAAATACTGAATGCTCATGTACCTTTTTAATTAAAGCTTAAAAAGCTCTTAATTAAAACCATAACTCACAGGCAGCAGTTTCCACCTAAGTCATCTCGCAGGCTTCTGTGTTTTCCCTTCTGTTTTCAGGGTGACCCGTGCTGCAACTGAGGGGTGAAGATGACCTTCACACTTGGTTGATTGCAAAGCGGCGGCGGGAGCCGGTGGGTGGGGAGATCTCAGAGTTGCTGTGCGGGGGTGGTCACCGGGGCGGCGCCCAAGCTGCTATGACAGCTGTTCTTCCCTCCACATCCTCAGGACCCCCTCTTCGGCCGTGACAGGAGACAGCAGCTGCTGGGTTCCCTCCTGGACAGTCGGGCCAGGTGCAGTGGAAGGCTTGTGCATCAGAAAGAACTGGGTGTTGATCAATATTTTGATGCACTAACAAGTGGCTCTTTGAAATTCTCACTCTTTGCCTTTTACCACAGGATATCGGAGAAGGCGATGGCACCCCCCCTCCAGTGCTCTTGCCTGGAAAATCCTGTGGACGGAGGAGCCTGGTGGGCTGCAGTCCATGGGGTCGCGAAGAGTCGGACGCAACTGAGCGACTTCACCTTCACTTTTCCCTTTCATGCATTGGAGAAGGAAATGGCAACCCACTCCAGTGTTCTTGCCTGGAGACTCCCAGGGACGGGGGAGCCTGGTGGGCTGCCATCTGTGGGGTCACACAAAGTCGGACACGACTGAAGTGACTTAGCAGCAGCAACTGACCTTTGGTATGTCTGCTGTATTCAAGATGTACAGCTTGATAAGTTTTGAAATGCACATATCCAGGAGGTCACCACCACAATCGAGACGAAGAACATGACATCTAGTCCCATCACTTCATGGCAAGTAAAAGGGGATTGAGTGGAAAAAGTGTCAGACTTTATTTTTTGGGGTTCCAAAATCACTGCAGACGGTGACTGCAGCCATGAAATTAAAGGACACTTTCTCCTTGGAAGGAAAGCTATGACAAACCTAGACAGCATATTAAACGCAGAGACATCGCTTTGCTGACAGAAGTCTGTGTCATCAGAGCTATGGCTTTTGCAGTAGTCATGTATGGATGTGAGAGTTGGACCATAAAGAAGGCTGAGCGCCGAAGAATTGATCCTTTCAAACTGTGGTGCTGGAGAAGACTCTTGAGAGTCTCTTGGACTGCAAAATCAAACCAGTCAGTCCTAAAGGAAATCAAGCTCCAATACTTTGGTGACCTGCTGGGAAGAGCCACCTCATTGGAAAAGACCCTGATGCTGGGAAAGGTTGGAGGTAGAAGGAGGAGGGGTGACAGGGGATGAGATGGGGCATCACCGACTCCGTGGACATGAACCTGAGCAGACTCTGGGGGACGCCAGGGCTTCCCTGTGACTCGGCCGACAAAGAATCTGCCTGCAGTGCGGGAGACCTGGGTTCAATCCCTGGGTTGGGAAGATCCCCTGGAGAAGGGAAAGGCTACCCACTCCAGTATTCTGGCCTGGAGAATTCCATGCACTGTATAGTCCATGGGGTCACAAAGAGTCGGACACGACTGAGCGAATTTCACTTCACCTGGAGATAGTGGAGGACAGAAAAGCCTGGAGTGTCACAGTCCATGGGGTCATAAAGAGTCGGACATGACTCAGTGACTGAACAACAATA
Organism: Bos mutus; assembly: GCF_027580195.1. Taxonomy (NCBI): domain Eukaryota; kingdom Metazoa; phylum Chordata; class Mammalia; order Artiodactyla; family Bovidae; genus Bos; species Bos mutus. Next base: position 1,531,270 of record NC_091642.1, on the reverse strand, counting down.
AGAAGAAATGTTTACCTACCTAAGAAGACAAAAATTATCTCCTATATTGTCTTCTGCTATAGTTTAACACCTATGTCCATGATTCACCTGAATTAAGTACTGGGTGTAGAAAGTTTTCCTTTGCAGTTCTATCCTTGTTTGCGTTCTGTATTCTGAAACTCTGTTATTAAGTACATAAACCTTAGGACTGTCTCATCTTCTTGATGAATTAGCCCTTTTACATTACGAAATGAACTCCTTTATCCCTGGCTATGTTTTTTTCCTCCAAAATCTACTTTGAGGTTAATACACTGATACAGCTTTACATGGAAGAGCATTAATATGGTATATTTGTTTCCACCATCTTATTTTCAATGCATTTGTGTCTTTCTATTTAAACTATGTTTCTTGTAAGTAGTTTATAGTTGGGATATTGCTTCTTAAAATTCAATCTAACAATCTCCACTTTTTAACTAGGGCAGTTAAACAATTTTCATTTGGGATAGTTATTTTGATTATTAAGTTTGAGTCTACACCTTCTATTTTTTTCTACTTGTCTCATCTGTTCTTTGTTCCTTTTTTTCTTTGAGTTTAGTATTTATTATGATTCTACTTTATTTCCTCCTTCAGATTATTAACTACAACTCTTTGTTTTGCTCTTTTGGTGACAACTTTGGGGCTTATTATATATAAATATATATATATATATATCTTTATGACATTCTTGTTCAGGTTATGAAAACCTCACTATAGAATACTTTGATTTCTCCCCTTTAGCCTTCCTTTCCATATATTTCACCTCTGCCTATGTTGCAAACTCCCAATATTTCATTCTTATTTTTGCTTTAAACAATCAGTTATCTTTTTAAAATATTTAAATGCAAAGAATAAAGCATATGTATATGTATCTGTGTAGCGTGTTTATATGTGTCTGTGTGGCGTGTTTATATGTGTCCATGTGGCGTGTTTACATGTGTCCGTGTGGCATGTTTATATGTATCCGCGTGGCGTGTTTACATGTGTCCGTGTGGCGTGTTTACATGTGTCCGTGTGGCATGTTTATATGTATCCGCGTGGCGTGTTTACATGTGTCCGTGTGGCGTGTTTATATGTATCCGTGTGGCGTGTTTATATGTGTCCGTGTGGCGTGTTTATAGGTGTCCGTGTGGCGTGTTTATATGCGCCCGTGTGGCGTGTTTACATGTGCCCGTGTGGCGTGTTTACATGTGCCCGTGTGGCGTGTTTACATGTGCCCGTGTGGCGTGTTTACATGTGCCCGTGTGGCGTGTTTACATGTGCCCGTGTAGGCGTGTTTATAGCGTGTTTATAGTGTCCGTGTGGCGTGTTTATATGTATCCGTGTGGCGTGTTTATATGTGTCCGTGTGGCGTGTTTATAGGTGTCCGTGTGGCGTGTTTATATGTGTCCGTGTGGCGGCCACGTCTGGCACTGCATGTAAGTGGGCACCTCCATCTGGCAGTGCCTCCTTTCTGCGTCTTCGGTGTCTCTCCTGGTGTGGATCGGCTGGTGACTCTCTCTCTCTTTCACGTGTCTGACAAAGTCTTCAAAGGTAGTCTCAGCAGTAGAGAATCCCAGATTAGTGGACTTTTCTCTTCCTCGTGCTCTAACAATTTCCTCCACTGCCCTTTAGCCTGCACTGTTTGCAACGAGGAACCTGCCGTGATTCTTCTTTCTGCCTCTCTGTACATACGTGTATTTTTGGCCTCTGGCTGCTTTTGTTATTTAATACTGCTTCTAAACAACTTTACTATGACACACTTGGTATGATGTTATTCATGTTTCTCATCCTTGGTGTTTGTTAAGGTTTTTGGATTCTGTGAGTTCACAGCTTTCAACAAATCAGAAAGTTATTAGCCATCGCTCCTTTAAATACTTTCTTATCCTTTCCGTCTCTCCGGGATCCTAGTTACAAGTCTATTAGGTGACTTGAGTTTTTACCATGGCCTTATTCACTTTTTGGTCTCTTTACGTTCCTTTTGGATGATTTCTGCTCATGTGACTCCAAGTTTACAAATGCAATATCTAACACAATTAGATATTAATGTCCGTTACTTAATTGATGTCTGATGTAGAATGCCCCATCCAGTTCATTGTTCTCAGCTCAAACCCTGCAGCCTTTGCCTCCACGAGTTGGAATCAGATGTGTCCACTCGATGACTCTACTTGCCATGCTCCCGTTCCTGAAGGCACGAATCTGGTCCTGTTTCCTGCCTCCGTCTTCTAGTTCCATCATGCGTCACTTCTGCGTCAGTTTCTGTTTATTTTCTCCCCACGAGGGCTGCTTTTTCCCACGCCTTTGAAGAGGTGGTAATGTCTGATGGGGCACCGGGCATTGTGCGTTCGTTCTGCTGGGTGTTCTATACTTTTGTGTTCCTATAAACAGTCCTGCTCTTTATTCAGGGTGCAGCTAAGTTACTTGAGAAAAGTTTGAACCTTCAAATCCTCGCTTTTAAGATACATTAGGTGGTAACAGCAGTGCTCTCTCTGGGGCCGATTTTTCCAAACAGTCAAAACCCTTCTGAAGGCCCCCACCAGATGCCCCATGGATTATGAGGTGGCCCCCTCTGGCTGCTGAGGACGGGGACAGGTGACAGTCTTCTGTGACTTCATGTCTGGAGTTGTTTGGTTTCTTCCTTTGGGGTCTTTTTCTGGCCTCGGGAGGTTTCCTCGCGTTTGCATCGACTCAACTGCAGACTAGGGTGGAGTCCTCTGAAAGCCTCCAAAGTTCTCTAGGTGCACAGCCGTCTCCTCTCCACATTCTGCCCTGTGAACTCTGGCCACCTCGGTCCCCTACCCCGAGTCCAGCTCAGCCGCCTCAGCACAGGAAGCCCACAGGGCTCCTCCCCACTAACCTCTTCAGGAAGCGCCTTCCGGCCGTGAGCTGGAGAAGCTGCAGCCCGCCTCGTCTGCTGCTTCTCGGGTCACTGTCCTGTGTGGAGCCTCTAACGTCAGATGTCTTCCAGACGCTGTGTCGTGTGCTCTGGTGCGGTGCTTCAGTCCTGTGTGGTCCTTACAGCTCAGCGTGGTCCTTATCACCCCATCCTGCTCAGAAGCAGAGCTGTCAGGGTCTCTTTTTCGGCTCTTTCCTGGGTTACCATCGCTGGAACATGGTTACAGGGATGTGAACCAGGAAAGGACTGTAGTACTCATTACAGAGGTCACACGGACTTGTTTAAGATTTTCACTGGCAGGATCATGGAGTTCAGTCCAACAGCTTTCAGGGAAACTTACCTTAGAAACTTGGAACATCATTTCAGCACAGAACGTAGATGTAGACACCGGTTCTTGTGCCTGAGATCATTCTACTCCAGCTCTCACGTGGCCTCAGTCAGCCCTGTACCTCCAAGGGCGTGGGACACCCTTCATCCCCGGGAGCAGGCTCAGCCTCACACAGCAGAGACTCAGATGAAGGCTGGAATCTGCGGGTCAGCCAGGCTGTCTCTCTACCTTCTTGAGTCTCCGTGCTGCTCTCCTGGCTCCCGTGTCCCTGTGTTTCTGTGGCCCCTCCCAGCCCAGAGGAACCCACAGGGAGCCAGGCTTCACACACGAGAGCAAAACCAGACTGCGTGGGGCAGGGGTCCTCCCTACAGTCTGGAGACCCTGCACTGAACGGAGCCCTGGTATTCTGGTTTATGACTTACATACAGAGGCAGCGATGGACATGAGAGGAGACGGCCAGGACGGTGTTCTGAGGGTCAGTTTTGAAGGAAGGACAGTAGAGGCCAAAGAGCCAACAGAGAGGGTTTCAGGCACAGATGCAAAGAGGTTGAGAGTGCGGGTCACGGGAGCCAGTGAGGGAGAGAGATTCTGGGGAACGGACGGCTTCCAGAGGCCCATCCTTAGGAAGATCTGCTTTCTTCAGAGATTCCTCCAAAGGGGGTGTTTGCTGCAGGGTCACTTATAGCATGGAAACAAGCCCTGGAAATACCCAGTGTCCAGCAGCAGGGGACAAAGTAGATGATAAACCAGTCAACTCAGAGCAACGGACTCCAGGCAACCAGCAAAAACGGTGTGGCAGAAGAACACGCAATCCTGCTGCGGGTGTCCGTGATGTGTCATTAGGAGAAAAGAGTCACAAAATTGCGCGTGCAATGAGAGCACCTTTTGGCACGTACACAAGTCAGAGAACAAGGCTGAATGGGCACAAAGCGAAGCAGGCCCGTCACAGGCTCTGCAGGTGATTCTGTTTTCTTACTGTGACTCGCTTTCCAAATTGCGGGAAACTCATGTGTATTTCTTTAGTGAAGACGGCAGTGAGAAGGGAAAAAAAGAACATTTTAACCGATCATTTTTCAAATGAGGGAGAGGTCAAGGCCATGGCCCAGTAAGAGTCGGTCAGGTGGGCGGGAGGAGGGAAACCGTGGGTTCCAGCCATTGACCGTGGCATCTCTGACCACGGCACTGCTGGTTAAAGGCAGATGGCAGGGTGTCGAAGAGGCAGTAACAGACTCCTCGTTGATCATAATTGCTTGAAAGTCTGCATTTTGTCTGGACTGACACCCTGCTATGAGGCTCACTCGCCCTCATTCCTGGCAGAGGTCCCTCAGGATCCCTCAGCAGCACCTTCATCCCAGTGGCAGCCTGCACGGGGGCAGCCTGCCCTTCAAAGCTGGCCTCAGCCTGCTCTGGAACAAGCTGGACCAAACGTGCCACCTGCAGTGGGCAGAGAAGGTGTTAAACGGTGCCCAGCGTCAGCCATGCCACCGTCCCCTCCGCTCTTCACAACAGACGTGCTGGAAACCAGAGAAGGGGAAGGCTCTGCCACCCCAGCGTCCTGCACACCCCATGTCCTGACGCCGTGTCCTGCACACACCGTGTCCTGCACACCCCGCGTCCTGACGCCAGAGCTCAGGGCTGGCGCCCTGGCCTTCTCACGGCAGCTGCAAATCGGGGGATCCCCGTCTCGGTCAGCGTGGCTGCTGTAACGGAGCACAGGCTGGGAGGCCCGAAGGACACACGTTTATTCCTTGCAGTCTGGAGGCTGAGTCTGCGATCAGGGTGCAGGCAAACTCCGTGTCTGGTGAGGGCCCTTGCTGACCTGCAGGCGGCCGTCTTCTCACTGTGGGCTCACACAGCCGAGGGACAGAGCTCTCGGGTCTCTTCCTCTTCTAATGAGGACCCCGATCCCTTCGTGGGGCTTCACTCTCATGGCCTCAACTCACCCTAACCTTGCTCACCAGGGATGTGCCGGCCACTTCTGCACTCCCCCCACACCGGGAGCCTGGGGGCTCCTCACCACGGTGACGAACACGTCTGAGGAGATGCAGGCCAGGCTCTCACATCCTGGGAAGCTGGCACAGAGGGCCCGGCCCGCCGGAGGGCTCGCGAAGGCCCGGATCCTGGGGACAGACTGCATCCTCCTGTGTGGACCTGCCCAGGCCGTGTGCCCACCCCAGAAGGCTGCCCGGGGCACTGCAGCTGGCCCCTGTGAGGCTGGTCCTGCCCCGTGGGAGGCGTGCCCGTGTCCTGTGCCAGGGGACAGAGCACACCCAGCTCGGCACACGCACTGCCTCACGGGCCACAGAAAGTGAAAGCGAAAGGCGCTCAGTCGCGTCCAACTCTTTGCGGCCCCATGGACTGCACGGTCCATGGAATTCTCCAGGCCAGAACACTGGAGTGGGTAGCCTTTCCCTTCTCCAGGGGATCTTCCCAACCCAGGGATTGAACCCAGGTCTCCCGCACTGCAGGCGGACTCTTTACCAGCTGAACCACAAGGGGAGCTGAAGAATACTGGAGTGGGTGGGCTATCCCTTCTCCAGGGGATCACGGAGCTGGGCACAGCTCAGCGGCTTCCCCGCTCGGGGTCCCAGGCTGGAGCCGAGGTGTTGCTGCATTCCCCTCTGGGGGCTTGACTTGCAGGGAGGGGTTGTTTCCAGGTTCACAGGGGCCAGTCACTGCCTCGCAGTTGCAGGACTCAGCTTTTGCCTGGCTGCTGGCTGGAGGCCGTGTTTAGCTCCTGAAATCTCATCTCTTGGAGGCCTCCCCACTCACTCAGTGTCACATGGAAGTGAGCACTATGCCCCTTAGGGTCTGTCCCCCACTACTCAAGAGTGAGAGCCCCCCAGCTACACAGATTCCTCACCACGAGAGAGGTGTCCAGAAGGCACTCGTCCTATAAAAACACTCACCTCCCTCCTTCAGGAATACAGAGTTGTCATTTGAATGTAAATTGTTGAAAGCATATTAACTTATTTGTAAACAAATATTAACGTTTTCTTAAATGCTGACATTTAACGTATGTCTGTGTTCAGATCACACGATTATTCCACTTTTTAACCATGAGTGCTCACTCTGTCATGTCTGACTCTTTGCAACTCTGTTGACGGCAGCCCACCAGGCTCCTCTGTCCATGGGATTCTCCAGGCAAGAAGGCTGGAGGGGTCGTCATTTCCTTCTCCAGGGATCGTCCCAATCCAGGGATGGAGCCCGTGTCTCCGGTGTCTCGCGTCTTGACAGGCGGGTTCTTCACCACCAGCCCACACCTGCAGTTTCTAAAATGCATCGCCCACACACCTGGGCCAGCTCTCCTGGGGAGCTGCTGGTTCTCCTCATGCTTACAAGATGGAGAAGGAGCCAGCCATCCTGCGGGCCGGTGGAGCATCCCTCTGCTTCCTGTCCCCGCCAGCCTCAGCCTGGCCACCTCCTCAGGCGGGTTTGTTGAGTAACATTTAGAGAGTCTGTCCCCTCTGCTTCGTTTCCAAACCAAACACAGGTGGCATCTGACCCATCCCCCCTGGTTTGTCTGGGAGGTGGGCAGTTGAGCGCAGACCTGGGGAGGAGAGAGAACACCCCTGAAGTAAGCACATGCACTTCTGCCGCTCAGGATGCGGAGACCCAAAGGACTCCACCAAGACCCGGGGCCTGGTGGAGAGAGCAGACCAGCTCCACACCAGCCGGACCCCCTGGCGGTGTGATTACCTGTCCTTCAAACACCCGGAAGCCGAGCACCACCTCCTGGGGGCCCGGGGGGCATGCCCTGTGCACATCCTCAGCCCCACCACCCACCCCACCACCGTGGTTTTCTCCCAGACCATGGGGACACTTATCCACAGAGACACAAATCCTGGTTTTTAATGGATTGACATTAAAAGAGAACCGTTCTCGTTGGAAAATGCATCAGCTCTTTCAGAAACGTGAATTGTTTAGGTGACAGCCTCCTTTTTGTAAGGAGCTGTTTATAGAAACCAGTAACAGCAGACCCAAGACCTGGACGGCTGTCTTCCACGAGCAGATGGGGAAAGGACACGCACGCCTCCCCGTGGATGCACACGTGAGAGACATTTCCGAGCAGACCCTGGAGAGGATTTCTCCGGGCGTGAAGCGTCTCCCTGAGAACACGTCTGAGTCCTTCCCACCTGCTGGTGGAGAGGCCCAAACACGGGAGATCTGTGAGGTGGGGGCTGGAGGGGCCTCCAGACGGCAGGCTCCTCCCCGCCCTGCGGCCCCTGGACCCCCTCTGCCCCTGCCGGCAGGTGGGCTGTGACCCCACTGTGTGACACCGTGGTAACTGGTCTCCCGGAGGACTCCCTGGAGGTGGGGTGGGAGGTCTCTGGTCTCATCCACTGTTCCCGGGAGGCATGGTTCAGACACCTATCCCCGGTGCACGGGGAGCCAAGGGTAAGGCCTGAAGGAAGCCGGGATCACAGTCTGACCACCGACTTACTTGCTGTAGGGCCCTGAACCCCTTCCTCACAAACAGAGTAAATCGTGCACGCCCCGAGTGCCCCATCGGAGGAGCCAGTGGTTAGGAACGAAGCGTGTTAGCTGTGAAATTCTGGTTCCCGCCCCTAATATTCTGCTGAAAACAGCAGAGCTTCACACCAATGATACCATGAGCCGTTTCCCGGCAGCAGCTGTGTTTCTAGCCCGTCCTTCCTGCCCACCGTATAGTATGCCCTGGTGTGGATGGGCCATGGTTTGATCAAACCCTGTGGCCAGGTGCTGAGGTGGGCTTCACTTTTTAGCCTCTGAACACGGCCCAGGCAAATATCCTGTCCATCTCTCTGTTGACGTAAGGTGGGATTGCTAGGTTTAAGGTGCTCACGACTCCTGATACAATCACTGAATTATCCTCCTATGTATCAAATTACACTCCTGTTAGTAGATTATGGGGCTTCCCAGGTGGCTCAGAGGTCAAGAATCCAAATGCCAAGCGCAGGAGAGGCAGGTTCCATCCCTGGGTTGGGAAGATTCCCTGGAGGAGGAAACGGCAACCCACTCCAGTCATCTTGCCTGGGGAATCCCAAGGACACAGGAGCCTGGCAGGCTGCAGTCCACGGGGTCGCAAAGAATCAGTCATGGCTTAGTGACTAAACAGCAAGCAGCAGCTGTAGGTTATGTGAAGCCCCTGTCCTCTCCCCAGTCCTGACTGTAGGTTATGTGAAGCCCCTGTCCTCTCCCCAGTCCTGACTGTAGGTTATGTGAAGCCCCTGTCCTCTCCCCAGTCCTGACTGTAGGTTATGTGAAGCTCCTGTCCTCTCCCCAGTCCTGAGTATCAGTGCTATTTTCTGAGTCTGATTGGCAAATAATAACCATCTAGTTGCCCTGAGAGACTGGAAACAGTCACGGCATGGCCCGTCTCTCCATCTAGTGACACGCGGCCGGATTCTGCCTGCAGCTCCAAACATCCCGCGTCCCGTTTGATTGTGCGTCCCATGCGTTTCTCACCGCAATGTTTCCCTGGGGATCTGATAAGCAGTTTCCACGTCACTGGTCTTACCATTTAGAGGAAGGGGTTGGACATCACTGAGAATTTGATGAACTCCAAGGGCCGCCCTGAGAGCCGAAGGACACTGTGTTCACCCCACACACAACATTAAGTGTGTGATTTAAGGGGTCCACGGGCCCAGCTGGACCTCTGCCCAGGCCAGTAGACAGCTCTGACCTGGGTTGTTCAACCAGGAGGGGGTCCCATGCCCGGCACCATCTGGGTCAGCCTCCAGCCTGACGTTTTCTCTTTCATTACCTGAGGAAATAACAAGGGAGCCCATGAGAAACTCACATTCAACCTCGTCACGCTGCCCCAGCCCTCCCAGCCCGCAGCTCAGCCAATGGACACCCCAGCCCCAATAGACCCCCCCCCCCGCTGTGGGCCAGGCCTTTAGGTCTCTCTCCCTCATCCCTGGGTCCTCCCAGCCTCCGGAAGATTCTCCCGGGACTGTGCCAGGGACTTGAGACCCATGGCTTGCAGCATCGACCTGCTTCCCTTTGGGGAAACTGGATTCAGAGCTCACTCAAGGCTTAGAGTCGAAAGGAAATGAAGCTGTTCCTTGCAGGCATTTTCTTGGTGGCACGCCTCTGCACACGTCACAGGGGTGAAGCAATCGTGTGTGATGCACACGTCACAGTGGGTGCACATGTGATCTCAGCAAAGCTTTACTTTCCTCTAAAATTAGGAATGGCTCTGCAGGTGGACCCACACACCAGCAGCCATTGTCTGAGTGTGGTGCTGGAGAAGACTCTTGAAAATCCCTTGGACTGCAAGGAGATCAAACCAGTCCATCCTAAAGGAGATCAGTCCTGAATATTCATTGGAAGGACTGATGCTGAAGCTGAAGCTCCAATTCTTTAGCCACCTGATGTGAAGAACTGACCCATTGGAAAAGGCCCTGATGCTGGGAAAGATTGAAGGTGGGAGATGGGGATGACTGAGGATGAGATGGTTGGATGGCATCACTGACTCAATGGACATGAGTTGGAGTAAACTCCGGGAGGTGGTGGAAGATACAGGAGTCTGGGGTGCTGCAGCCCGTGGGATCACAAAGAGTCAGACACACCTTAGCCACTGAGCAGCAACACCTAGAATAAAATAATTGACCGTGACGTTATGGTGCCTTAAATTTGCAGAGCTCATGTGAAAGAGCTTCCCTGGTGGCTCAGTTGGTAAAGCATCTGCCTGCAGTGCAGGAGACCCAGGTTTGATCCCTGGGTTGGGAAGATCCCCTGGAGAAAGAAATGGCAACCCACTCCAGTATTCTCGCCTGGAGAATCCCATGGACGGAGGAGCCTGGTAGGCTACAGTCCACGGGGTCGCAGAGTTGGACAGGACTGAGCGACTTCACTTTCTTTCACTTTCCTTCTTTCGTGTGAAAGAACAGTGGAGACGGTGCGCACGTTACTCAGAGCGAGCGCTGTGTCGCTGCTGGGTGACGCGCGGTGCCTGGGCCCTCCGTGCACTGTCACGAGGGAGAAGTCATCAAAGTCCTACAAACAGCCTTGCTCTGAAGCAGCCAGGCCCTCCTCCGAGGTGGCCTGTCTGAGCCTGGGGACCCTCCCCCAGCCAACGGGCAGGTGGCTTAGCTGTCTGGATGACGTGGAAGTGAGCTCCTCCAGGAGATGAACCAGCTGGACTCAGTCTAGTCCTTGGACATGTATTCAGTAAAAGTCAGCCCATGGATGTGCCGGAGGAATTCTGTTTTGAGATGTAAAATCATCAAAGGTTTGCTTTTTGAGTCTCTGGTTAACAACTTTGTGCTGATTACAGGGCAGCTAGGGTGAGTGTCAGCCCAGCGCTGGGCTTTTGTGGGGAGGAGGAGGAGGGGCAAGATATTGTCTCATTCCAGGCATTCCAGGGAGTGTTTCCAAGGGGGGCTTCCCAGGTGGCTCAGTGTTAAAGAATCTGCCTGCCAATACAAGAGACACAGGAGACGTGGCTTCCATCCCTGTGACAGGAAGACCCCCTGGAGGAAAACATGGCAACCCACCCCAGTGCTCCTGCCTGGAACATCTCAAAGACCAGGGAGCCCGGTGGGCTTCAGTCCATGGGGTCACAAAGGGTCAGACATGCCTGAGCGACTAAGCACAGACTTCCAGGAGGTAAGAAGCGGGTGCCCCCTGCCCCCCTTCCCACCCACCTCCCTTGCGTGCAGAATGGCAGCTGTGGGGCTGGCTGTTGACAGTGAGGTTCTCACTGCCCCCTGGGGCATGGATTCAGAGCCCGCTGCGCCCTCCCCAGTGTCTGGTCAGTGTGGGCAGGGACTCTGCCCCTCTCACCCCAAAGGGCCTGGGGTGTTTGGCCTGAAGTGGAGGCCAGTGGGACCAGTCCTTTGGCCCCAGAAAAGAGGCCATGTTTACCTGCTGAGTGGACGCCTTCAGCGTGAGTCTGAACGCACTGCCCTCTCGCTGGCCAACTCCCCAGGAAATTGCATGAGAACCTAACATGGCCGTTTAGCTGCTCAAATGACCCAAAACAATGGGTCAGTTGGTTTCCTAGGCCATATTCATAATTGCGGACAAGGTCATACCTGTGCAAAGTCAACCAAATGACTGAGGCCCTTTGGTCAGGACTACACCTCAGAGGGCACAGCGCTCAGGATGGAAGGCCACCCACAAGCCTGGACCTGATATCCCAGGGCCAAACCCTGGTTGTGGGCCCATGACTGGACCTGGACCAAGTACTTGGTGGAGAAAAAGTAACCTGGAACTTAGATAACAAATAGCAAACAAGGGTAGGTTTCACTGAGCACATGCCTGGATCACCTTTGATCAGCCCTCTGAGGAGTCAGGCAATAATGATGCTGGGAAACCAGAGCTGCAGGCTCACCATGCCCTCCTCTGGGGACCCTGCCCCCCGTCATCCCATCAGCACCTCTGACCTCACATGCACAGCAGCTGGGAGAAGCTCTGCCTCTGTATGAGACCTTTGCAAAGAGACAAACCTTATTTCCCCAAAGGCAGTCAGGTCCTGGCCCCACTGGACTGCTCCGGGTCCGTTCAACTCGGATCAGAATGGTCACCATCTGCCTCTAAAGCCGCAGCACCCCGACCCCTTCCCAGGCGCAGGGAAGGGACACTCACCCACCCTGACCTAAGAGGCCAGAGGAGGCAGCCTCTGGTTGGAGGGGTTATTTTCCATCTGTTTGTTGCTTCCAAGTTGCAGGAACCAATCCAGACCAGCAAGAGTGGGGGCCTCTGGGCCGGAGCGAGCATCCCTTCCAGGGCAGCTCTCGGTGCCTGCCCACCTGTCGCGGCCGCAGAGACCTGGGCCAGGGAGGAGGTACCGGAGGGTCCGCGGAGGACCCTCTGCTGTTGTCCCAGCAGGAGCGGCAGCCATTCCGCCTCTGCCCGAGTGAGAGCCGGGGAAGCGGCTGTGTGGAGCCCAACTCTCGCAAAGCAGGAAAAGCACCCAGTGCAAACAGCAGGGAGATGGTCACTCGCCGGGCTTTGTCTGGGGATCCAGATTAAGGCAGTGCTGATGACCTTCTAGAGCAGAGGTCCCCGACCTCCAGGGTCTGCTGCTTGATGATTGGAGGTGGAGCTGACATAACAACAATAGAAACAAAGTTCACGATAAACGTGACGTGCTTGAATCTTCCCAGAAGCGCCCTCCCCACGCCCACCCTCCCCACGCCCACCCTCCCCACCCCCACCCCCACCCTATCCACGGAAAAACTGTCTTCCACGAAGCTGCCCTTGGTGCCCAAACAGTTGGGTACCGCTGATCTAGGATCTTCTGGGCTGACGGCCCCGCCACGGGGCTGAGAGGCTCCCAGTCCTGCGCGTGCGGCTAGTGTAAGCCCAGGGTCCCCGCGTGGCCTCTGGTCAGACGACGTCACGCCCGGCTTCTCGGGCGGGTTAGATGTGCTGCGTGTGCAGGAACCTTCCAGCTTGGCCTTCACCCCTGAGGCTACGCACTACATTTAGCTCATGACCGAGTCTTTGGGGTCATTTCTTTTCCTCCCCATTACAGAGTAGGATTTGCATAAGCTGGTTGGCGTTTGTATTCAGAATATTAATATGATGTTAAGTAATGGTAAGCCATAAATCAGAGAATAACACTCAAGAAGCCCAGATCTCACGTAATTGCCACTTGATATCATGTGGCAACGAACAGTGAAATACATTTGAAATTTCTCAGTGAGCGTTAATTATCAGTCATTTATGTGAGAAATCAGAGAAGATTCTGCTTTCCCAGGGACCCCTTGTTAAGACCTGGAATCCTGGCTAAGATGATTAGGGCCCCCAAGTTTAACAATTGGCGATGCGATAATGACCCTTTTATGGTCGCCCCGCGGCCAGGTCCTGAGGAGCTGCCCATCCCACACTCACCGCCCGCCTCACCAACGGCCTCTCCCCAGGTCTGCTTCCCCGCCTCTCCTGTGGGGACACCTGGCTACCTTCCACTTGGTAATTGTTTTTCCTTATTGACTCTGAGATGAATTTGCCTTACAAGTGTAAAGTATTCTACTTTCAAGTAAGGCCCTGTTGATTAGTGCGACCGCACTGAGTTCTCTCTGCCGGCCGTATTGGTCTTCCAGTACCTCCCTATCTCAGAAGCCACCTACAATGCCTTTGTGGTTAATAAAGGGCTTCCTGATTGCCCTTAACTAGCTTTATCAGTTGTCGTTACAAATTTAGGATTGTTATTTACATGTTGTTTTATGCAAGGACTAATTCTGGGAAAAGATCAATTATACACCCGCCGCTGGCCCCGCAGGAAGGATGAAGAAGGGAACTGGGCAAACGAGGGGCTTTTCTTCTGTTCACTGTGAGGGTCTCTGGGGGAACCCCGCCTCCTGTCCCAAAGGTGGACAAAGTCAGGAGCCCGTGGGGTCTCCACCCGGTGCCCCGTCTCGGGCTGACCTGCCCCTGCGTGCGTCCTTGTGCCCAAGGGGCCTGAAAGCAAGGCTGTGTTGCCGCCCTGAGCACTGCCCTGCCTGTGGCCCACCCTCCCGCCTGCCCTGGGCGCCTCTGCCCCGTGCGCTCTCAGGACAAGCCCTGCGCAGAGCTCGGCTCCCAGGACCACGGGCCGAGCAGGTGCCCCGGTCCAGAGGCCTCTCCCCCCTTGCCTAGTGCAGGAGGCGCCAGAGTCCCACTTATAGACAAGGACACAGCCGCCACAAGACGCGGACATACAGGGGTCACAGGCCACCTGCTCTCGGTGCCCATGAGCCCCACGGCCAGCCCGCCTCCCCGGGGCCACATGGCTGCTGCCCGGCTCTGCCGGCCCCATCTCCCTCTGAGACCCTCAGTGACCCCCTGTTTCCTGTGCCTCCTTCAGGTCCTCGGGCCCCTAGAAAGGGCTGCTCCAGCGGAGGCCATCTCACGGAACCTCGGACCTGGGGGCACCCCGGGGGGCAGTCATAGAGGAAGAGGCCCCTGTCCAGGTGGAGTGAGTCCCTCTGACCCAAGGGGCCCATAGAGGGACACGGGCTGTCCGAGGTGCCTCAAAGGATGAAGCAGCAGCGTCTGCAAGCCTCAGTTCGACCTGACGCGAATCCCAACACCACCCGCCTGGGACGCTCAGCCCTCCCTCGGGGCCGTGTCATGGGGTGTGCTTCCTGGTTTGCACCCCACTCCCTCTGAGGCCCTGGCCTGCTGGGGGATATGTCCAGAGCCTGTCGATAGTCTTGGCCCTTAGCAGAGAGATTTGTTCACAAGGGAGACTCACCCAACGCTCACGTGAATGGGCGAATGACCCAGGTGTTGCCTTGGCGCCTGCCCCCCACCACCCCTGGCAGACTAGGCTCCTCAGGCCCCCTGAGGCCCCGCGTGGAGCTGATGTGCACCCTGGGGTATCAGAGAGAGATCGGCCACGCTGTCTCTTGCCAAAAATAAGGCCCGATGCTGGCTCTCACCGCCTTGTTCGCAGATGCTCGTACTTTGATCACTTAAGACCTCGAGGAGGCGCTTCCCTGGTGGCCCAGTGGTGAAGACGCTACCTTGCAACGCAGGGCAGGTGGGTTCGATCCCTGGTCGGGGAACTAAGATCCCACAGGCTGCAGAGCTGGAGAGTCTGCGCGTCACAAAGGAAGACCCTGCGCGACCCCACTGAGCCCCCACGTGCACGACCAAGACCCAACACCGTCAAATTAATTAATTAATTAGCTTAAAAGAAAAAAAGACTTCAAGGAGAACCCTGCAAAGTCAGCAAACCTGCATGTCGATGCCAAGTCCACCCCAGCTGTGCTTCCCCCAGGCTTCGTCGGATGGCTTCCTGATCCCTGTGGCTGCGCTGACCCCAGATTCACTCTGGCCTGGGACCAAATCAGACCACAGATCAGACTGCCAGCTGGCAGCAGGTGGGGGCTGGGATGGGGGAGGACCAGCCGCAGGCTCTTCACCCAAGTCCCAGGGGCCAGGACGCGGCGGGGAGGGAGCAGGCGGGGCGTCCTCCTCCACCAGCCTGAGACCACGCAGGGAGGCCACGTCAGCAGGCTGGACCCCGTGCAGGACGGAGCCGTCTCCTGGGCAACGCGTCCCACAGGGCCTCGGGGCTCCTCCCAGACCCGGCTCTGAATCCCAAACTTTGCACAAGGCAAGTTCCCCACCGTCTTCATGGACATACTTATCACATTTTCACAGACAACATAAACGTGACTTTAAGTATCAAACATCTTTAATGTCTTTATTTCTCGGGAAGGGACAGTGAACGCTCCTCCATGAAGGGCCGTTTCCTGTAAGGAGCAGGTAAAACATCCGCTCTAATCAGTTCTCCAGTGAGCACCCTTTCCTTGCGCTGCTCCAGTGTCCAGCAACCACCTGCCTGCCTTCAGAGCCATTTAAGGGTCCAGCCTCTGAGACGCTGTTCTGAATTCCAGCTTTGAAAACAACGCCCACAGTCTCTTGCTGTTCCCTGATTGTTATTTGGGCTCTAATTTCTCTGCTTTTTTAGTTCCAAATCTGGAAAATTGACTTGGGGAGTCCCCTCTGTGAAGGCAACTTTTTGGCGACCAGACCCCTGAAGGACAGGCCAACAGAGGGGTCGGAAGCGGGGCATCTCAGAGGCAGGTGGTGCCCCTGGAAGTCAGCCCACAGACGGGGTGGGGGTGGGGCCTTATTTTCACAGTCGGAGCTGGATTGCCCAAAAGTGAACAAGATGACAGCTGTCCACGCTGCCGACTTTCCTGAAGGACAGCCTGTTCTAGCTGCATCTCCCACCATTCAGACCGGCCCCTTCCCTCCACTGAAGACCTTCCCACTAGGCAGACAAAGGCCTCCTTCCTAGCAACACACCCACTCTCCTGCCTTATTGTGGCTCCTCTCCCACTCTAAAGATGAACCAGGCTGACAAAGAGCTACTGTACAGCCCAGGGAACTCTGCTCAGTATTCTATAACTTAATTGGGAAGGGAATTTGAAAAAGAATAGATGTGTGTATAACTGAATCGCTCTGTTGTGCGCCTGAAAGTAACACAACATTGTTAATCAACTGTGTATGTGTGCACGGCATGTCCAACTCTGCAACCCTGTGGACCACAGCCCGCCAGGCTCCTCTGTCCATGGGAACTCTCCAGGCAAGAACACTGGAGTGGGTTGCCATGCCCTCCTCCAGGGGATCTTCCCAACCCAGGGGTTGAACCCATGTCTCATGTCTAACCTACGTTGGCAGACAGGTTCTCTGGGAAGCCCTAATCAACTATGCTCCAATATAAAATAAAAAGTTAAAATAAAAAACGAACTAACCCTCTCAAGACCACAAACCTCACTGCTGAGGGTTTGCTAAAAGAATGAACTCAGAAATTCAAACCAGCTCTGAACTGTGATCTCAAATGAGAGGAAAACACCTCAGTGGTTCTATAAGCTGCTGTCTTAGGAAACATATTATTCTGAGAACCATAGAGTGAGCCCAGAGAGCTTGGAAGATTCATTGCTACTTACCTGTATTTACTGCCTCCAAGCAAGCCTTGGAGTTTCTTGGGTTCCTAAAAAACATTTCTCAGAAATGCCATTTCCGGACTGAAATTATGATCCATGCAAAGGAATCATGGAATCATGGTCCCAAGGCACCTGGTGGCTTTAAAGATGGTTATAGATGCAAGGAAGCAAACGAAGCCTCATCAGGCCCTCGGATGGAGTGGGCTGGGAAATGCCACCTTCCAACCAGCCAACGGGACGAGAATTACGGGCACAACCTCAGCGATGGCAGAGGTGCCAGTGGACACTGACGCTGACTCTGCCTCAGCTCCCAGGCCGAGCCTCCTGCGCCTCGAGAACTGGACTCGGAGGTGGCCACACTTGCTGAATGCCCACAGACAGCGGGAGTGACAGATGAGAAGTCTCAGCTTTGGAGTGAGGCCAGTGGAGGCTTAGATCCCAGCTCGGCCGTCTACCATCTGTGTCCTTTGCCCAAAGACAAAGCGTCCGCTTCTTCATCTACGGTTGAGGATAAAGTAACTGGAGCACCTTCAGTCCCTGAGTCAGGAGGACCGTGCGTGAAAGCCTGGGAACACAGGAAGCATCTGCTGGACTTCACTGGTCTTTCTGGGAGCTCCTGGACCTATAAAGGGAGGACTGTGCCTTCTGGCCATGGGGAGGACAAGGTGGTCTGTATCCACACACTGGCCGGCTGAGGGCACGGAACCGCCCCCCAGCCCGGGCACCTCCTCTGCAGCCCTGAAGCACCGTCGCCTCTCCTGGGCGCAGTTTCCTCTGCCCCTCACCCCCAACTCCACCGTGAGCTGGAGCAGGAGTCTGAGCAGGCAGGCAGCTCCAACAGGGGGACAGCTGTCCACCCCCCAGTCTCTGAGCAGGAAGGCAGGGCCCACAGGGGCACAGCCGCCTGCTCGCTCTGCTCCTGTCCGTCCACTGTGACTTCTTCTCATCCCTGGGTGTCCACGGCGGGGCCTGGGTCCTACAGCCTCAGTGTCAGGCCCACCGATGTGGACTTTGCTGCCCTGGGTGCGGGGCTGGAGGGACAGCGCCCGGCCAGTCTGGGTGGAGGTCCTGGTCTCCCATCACAGGCGTCTCACCCTTGCACAGGCGTCTCGGTGGCTCTTCTGTTGTGCGTTTCTGTTCATCTCTGTCTTCTCTGCTCTGTTTGTCACGTTTGTCCAGGTTCCCCAGGTCATGGGAAAGCCCTGGGGCAGTTGAAGCCGGTTCAGTCCTTGCTCCTCTGACGCTGAACAGAGCTGCTCGCACCCACCGAGCCGAGTCTCAGCAGCCACGCCCATGCCTCATCCTTCCTGCGCCCACATCTTCAGGGTGTAGGTCAGCGGTCAAGGTCACTATCTCCACAGCCCGTGCACACACACAGGCTCGGGGACCTGTTCCTGGTGAGTTGCTGGCCGGCCCTGCAGTCTTCCAGAAGAAGCGTGGGTGTGACGGGCACCCGCCCTGTCTGTACCATTGGCTCTCGGGGCAGCAGTGGACGCTCTGACCTTGCCAACTGTGCTCGGAGACTCAAGTGAGTGAGGACCAGATGCGCTCCAGAGAGGGCAGGAGCCGGTGCTAATAAGTGCAGAGCCTGAGCCAGCCCATGAAGACAAGTTAATTTCACTCTCTCCCCGGGAACATGCTTTCCACACACCCAGACTCGGAGCATCTGCAGACAGAAGCTGCTGGAGGAGGCCCCTCGCCAGGGCCCCCGTTTAATTAAAGCAAGGCGCCATTGTGCTTATCCTGAAACAGCCGGGCTGTTCACACTGCAGGATCCTTCCTGCAAATCGACGTTTGACTTAACATTGAACACTGATCATTTGTAAATAAAAGGTAGTGTAAAGTATTATCTTGGCTTTAAAACATTTCCAAGGGATCTGGGAGAACATCACTTTGCTTCCCCTGTTTGCTGTAGGTCTTCTCCTTACAGATCTTCTCTTCCAGGTTTAGAACATTCTTAACGGTCAACGTCTACCCTCTAGCTTGTGACTTTTTAAAGTTCCCCTTACGTGATTATGAAATACGACTCAGTCTGTACCTTCCCTACAGACGGGCTTCTGGCAGTGGAAATGGGGACCCCCAGAGGACCCCCACAATTCCAGACAGGAGGAACCAAACTCAGAGAGCTTCGTGATCCACCCACGAGGAAGCCTGCTTTCCTCAGAAAGGCTGTGTCTTCAGCAGCTGTGCTCAGGCCTCTCCTTGGCCCTGGAACCTCAGGCCAGAGCCAGCCTGGCCCTACGAGGAGGAGGCAGGGCCATGCCTGCCTCATGTGAGCACCAAGCCCCCAGCACAGCCGCGCGGGGCCAGGCCAGCCTTGGGGCAGGAGGCACGTGGGGAGGCAGAGAGCCTGGACCGGCCAGAGGGCGCCAGGGGCCATGAAAGCAGCCTTTGCCACCCAAGGGCCGCCCCGGCAGACGGTCAATGTCCTTTCAGGAAACAAAGAGCGGCATGGCTCAAGCCTTCATGAAGAGCTTGGAAATGTCAGGCTGATAAGTAACTGTGAGTGCCCATCACAGCAGCAAAGGTGGATATTTGCGTGTGTGTGTGCTAAGTCACTAAAGTTGTGAATCTTTGCGACCCCATGGATTGTAACCCGCCAGGCTCCTCTGTCCATGGGGTTTCCCAGGCAAGAGTACTGGAGTGGATTGCCGTTTCCTTCTCCAGGGGATCTTCCCGACCCAGGGATCAAGCCAGGTCTCCCACACTGAAGGCAGATTCTTCACTGTCTGAGCCCCAGAGAAGCCTGGAAGGTTACTTGCCTCCCCTGGAAATCAGGAAAGAGCACAGGGAGGACGTGAAGATGCAAAGGAAGGCGTCCGACATGCACACGCCCACAGCCAGCTGCACCCACTCCAGGCCAGCGAACATTCCAGAAGGCCATCTGAGGGAGCGTCCAGCACAGGCTCTGCCTGCAGCCCTGCTGGTGAAGGTCCACGTGCTTCCTTCCATGAACCCGTCCATCTCAAGGTGCTCCCTGCTGGGCACCCTGCAGTCCTCCACCGACCTGGACCTCACTGTTTGACGTCATGATTTCTTATCTTCTCAGAGCAAAACCTTCTCTTCCCCCGTCCCCAACTCCAGGGAAGCCCTGTCACCCAAAGCTGGGGATCGAAAGAGCTGCTGGGCCCCCACCCAGAGCCACGGCGAGGCCTCTTTCTCTTTCGGACTGAATCTTTGGCAACTTGATGACTAAACTGAAATACCGCTAAAATACCAGGAGCGAGCGCTGGAAATGATACTAAATAATTGTGCACAGATGTTAGCTTTAAGGAGAAACAAAGCCAAAGCTTAAGCATTTGGAAAATGCAAGGCGGAGTGTCATTGGCGTTTCTGAGCACCTAGTCTGTGCTGGGCTCTGGGGCTGGGGCATGCCCTTGCTAAGCCAGGACTCGGCGTCCAAGTGGGCGAGGGCGGTGAGGGCAGCACAGGAGGGAGGGACGGCTCCCCAGGACGGGACACCTGGGGCCCGTTGCGGCTCAGGTCATAGGCACTGCTTCCAACGGAGGTCACCTGGGCCCAGGTCTGAGCCGCAGCGCCAGATGCAGAGAAGATGCAGCGCCAGCAGAGACTCAGCCAGTCTTCTGAGGAGTCTGGAACCGGGCCCAGACCTAGGGGTGCCCCCTGGTCAGTCTCAGATGTGGCCCCTGTGGTGACTGGCCCACCTCCTCCAGCTGAGGGTCTGTCCGGAGATGCCCAATAGGGTGGGGGTGCCCGCAGCTGCACACACCCCAAGGGCAGGACAGGAGCACCCAGGCTCTGGAGGGAGAGGAACTGCTGGCACCCGAGCCCTGCAGGGGGCGGGGGGCAGGGTTTCCTGCGGCTCTGGCAGAGACACAGCCACGCCCAGGGCCTCGGGGGGTGCCGTCCCAGCCCCCAAGGGTCTCTACTTGAGAAGAGTGGAGGATGGGTGGGGAGAAGAGTGGGCAGGGAAGGGGAGGTGGGGTGGGGGCGGCGTCTCTGCGTCCCGCGCTGGTCCCAGGACCACTTCCCTCCTCTCACAACGCTGTCGTTACCCCTCATCACAGATGAGGACGCTGAGGCCGTCACCTAAAGCGAGGTCACAAAGCCAGGGAGAGAACCTCGGGTGCCCAGGCCGCCGTCTCTTAGACCCAAACACCCCCACCCTGTCCCCTGGGATGGCAGGTTTGTGGAACCCCTCCACCCCTCCCCAGCGTCTTCCCTGTCCAGAAGAGAGACCATGGGCTGGACAAGGACCCTCCACTCCTAGTAACCGTCGGAACAGCTTTTCCCTGGAATTAGCTTATGTGGCTGACAAAAGGGGCGTGATTTAAACACAGACAGATTTGCTGGTGAGCATTCAGCGCTCGGTGACAGACGAAGCTCTTTATCCGCCTTCTGAGCATCCTCAGAACAGAGAACCCAGCGTTCCCAGCACCACCCCATCCACAGTCACAGCGATAATTGTGTTTCTTCAGCTTTTCTAGTTTTCTCCCGAAAAAACCTCTCCCTTTATGTGGGGCTGTTTCTTGTGCTCTAAACATGCACGCCAGCTGGAAGCTGTAATTTACTGCTCAATTACTTTCCAGTCTCCTAAGAACGCTGCTTTTTCCCCAATGGTTGTTGCTTCTTATGAAAAGTTACTTCCCTTTTTTTAATCCATAATTTTCTTTAAAGTGTCCCTGAACCTCATATTATGTTTTGCCCTTGATTATTTTATCAAAATGATGCTGTAATTTCTGTTGCTGGAAGGGAAAAATGACATACACCTGTAACTGGGGGCCGACGTGTGTCAGTATTATAAATGCAACTTTTCAGCTTATGAACACCCCAGTCCTTTCTGGGACCGCGTCTGTTCTCCAGTGCCAGGGCAGCGTTAGCAGCCAGACAGCTCACCCGGCGGGGCGTCGGGAGCGAGGAGTCCAGCAACACCAGATGTGGCGATAACGAAGGTGGAGGGCGTGGGAGAGATGCCCCAGCAGCGGGGAAGTTCCCGGGTGTTTGCAGTGATGAAGAGGGTGAGGAAGCAGTTGGCCAGAAGCGGGAGGACAGAAAAGCTCCCCAGGTGAGGCACTTCCTGGGTGACAGAGATGCTTCCTGGGTGAGATGCACAGCACGTGCAAAGGTCCCAGGACAGAGAAAGGAATGATGCCCAGAGGCATCCGAGGAGAAGGGGCCAAGCGAGGCTGAAGGTGTCATTTCAGGGAACATACGCAAAGCAGCAGAAGAGGAAGAGGGAGGTGGGAACAGATGAGACGTGGACCCGGAGGAACCAGCAAGGGTGCTCAGTCAACAGGAGAGAAGGCAGCAGCTGCCCCATCACACAGAACCAGGGGCATGAAGGAGGCAGCAGCTGCCCCATCACACAGAGCCAGGGGCATGAAGGACTCCGTTCAGCTCACGGGGAAAGTGGACTTCACATTCCACCTGCACCCCATTTAGAGTCATCACCCTAAATCGGGGATGATTCAGAGCTGAGTTCAGAGGGGGGCTGGGCGCCGGACCACTTCCCACCGAATCTGTGACACTGCGAGCAATGCTCAAGTTCATTCTCCTGAATCAGAAGTTTCCTCCGGAAACGGCAACGTGTGCCTAGGTTTCTGACGGCTTCTTCCACGTGTAAGATGCCAGTGACTTGATGCTACACAGGGAAGGGGAGGGGCCTTGTGACTAAGTGCCCCCAGAGCTGTGGCCCTGACTCTCTAATGAGGCCAGAGAAGCTCCGGGCGGTGTGTTGCTGTGGCTTCTGAGGGTTTTTTCTTCACTGGAGATGAAAAGTCCTCCAAAATCCCTTCTGATTGAAAGAAACACAAAACAGAGAAGATTCTTCAGAAATGAGCAGCCCTGCTGTCCATCGTGTGTGACTCAAAAGGATGAGTAACGGGAAATCGGCCCTCGGAGAAAGATGCAGGGAGGCCAGGCGGCAGGAGGGTGCAGCGGGGCTGCCCAAGCGGGACACAGAGTGACCACCGGCACAGAGAGGAAGGCAGCACGCGCCGTGCTGCCCTTGAGCACTGCCCAGAAGGGTGTGTCCAACAGCCCTGAGCACTGCAGGCCGCTGCCCTACTGTCGGGGGTCCTGGAGGAGGGCTCGTCTTTCCACCTTTAGACCCGGCTTCTGTCTCCCTTCCAGGCAGACACGCGGGCCTGGAAGGATGCAGCCACTTTGGGGTCTCATTTTCCTGCTCCCCTTCCCCTTAACCCTTCTGCCCCCTCTCCCCATCACCCCCTTGCTCCTGTCTGTCACCCTCCCCTCTTCCCAGCCCACCCAGCCAGCATTCCACTGGTCGGCCAGTGGCAAGTGCTCAGAGCAAGGAAACAAACAGGTGCATCAGTGGACGGGTGGGACATGCCCACCTGCTCACTCCAGCCCTTTGCCATCTCCATGGAAACCATGGGGGATGGACAGAGAGGCTCATTCGGTAGACGGGTGGGACATGCCCACCTGCTCACTCCAGCCCTTTGCCTCTCCGTGGAAACCGTGGGGGATGGACAGTGGCTCAAGAGTCATGTGACAGTGTCCTGGGACTGCTATGACAAATTGTTATTAATACAAACTAGCTGCATAGAAGAACGGAAATGTCTTCTCCCGCATTCTGGAGGCCAGACGTCTGAGACCTAGGTGTGGGCAGGGTCACACTCCCTTGACGGCTCCAGAGGAGGGGTCTTCCTCTTCCAGCTGCTGGTGGTCCAGGGCTGTGACCATCTCTCCCAGCCCCGCCTGCATCTGCACGGTTTTCTCCTCTGCGCCCACGTGTCCTCCTTAGCTGAGCCCCGTGGGCTCTGACTGGCCTCTCACAGACCCCCACCCTCATCCTGATGGTGACCCCTCACAGCCGCGCCTGCTTATTGGCTCCAAGAGGCCTCACTGAGGAGATAACCCATCCGAGGTTCTGGGCGGGAAGCCCTGGGCTCTCAGCCGTGGGGGGGCGGCCAGAGGGAGTCTCAGTGTCCTCTGGGTTAGTCACCAAGTGTAGCCAACTTTCCTTTCCACCAAACCGTGATTTGGGCCCCCGGCCACCACTGCTTAAGCCCTGATGGTTATAGCAAAACGTGTGACATCTTTTTTTTTTTTTTTTAATGTATTATTAAGTTTATTTCCACACTGAGTAATTTCTATTTTGGGTAAAAAATATTTTCTTGGTAAAACTCTTAAGTCATTTTGAAGCTTTAAAATTCTTTCATTCTTTTTTTTATTTTTTTTTTAATTTTATTTTATTTTTAAACTTTACATAATTGTATTAGTTTTGCCAAATATCAAAATGATTCCACCACAGGCATAATCATGTGAACAGACTCTAAAATTAAAAACAAAATACCACGGACAGTCACTCAAACACTGAAGTCCTTAGGTATAAGTCCATCAAAACGTGTGCACACGCGTATGCTGGAAACACTTAGGAGGGAAATCAGGTGCTTTTCTGTTGATCCAGCGGCTAAGACCGCACAGGCTCGGTGTAGGCGCCCCAGGTTCGAGCCCTCGTCAGAGAACTAGACCCCGCATGCCACAACGAATCAACCAAATCAACCAGTAAATATTCCTTTAAAAAAGAAAAGAAATCAAAGTAGATTCAAATAAGAGGAGAAATACACTATTAGAGTATAAAAGGATCAACATAGTAAAGATGCCAGTTCTTCCCAAATTGATATACGTATAATTGCCAACACAATTACAGTAAAATTTTTCTGTAGATGTAAACAAATTAACTCAAAAATGCATCTGAAAAGGCAAAGGAACTAAAATAGCCGAAACAATTGGGGGGTGGACAGTGGGAGAAACAGAAGAATCAGTCAATCCGTTTTGAGACGTATTATACAATTACAGCAATCAAGACTTCGTGGTGTTGGCAAGCGGACGGTGCACTCACTGACCAAAGGACTAGAAGGGAAAACTGAGGGCTGCACCCACAAAAATGTATTCAACTGGTTTTTGACAGAAACGCAAAAGCAGTTCAACAAAGAAAAGAGCCTTTCAATAAACGACGCTAGAACGGTTGGACGTCCGTGGGGGGCGGGGGGGGGAGAGCTAGAAAAGAATCCCAGACTGAGGTCTCGCGCCTTACACAAAATTTAACTAAAATGGATCATGGACTTACATGTAAAACTTTAGAGCTATTAGAATAAACACAGGAGAAATTCTTCAGGACCCAGATCTGGTCAGAGTTCTTAGACTTGACATCAAAGGCACAATTCATGAAAAGAAAAAGTCCATGCATTTGACTGTATCAAGATTAAAATTTTTTTGCTCTGAGAAAGATACCATTAAGAGGACAAAAGACAAGCATAGGCTGGGAAAAAATATTTGCAAACCACATATCTAACAAATGATGAGTATCAGTGGTTTAAAAAAAACCCAGATAATCCAATTAGAAGATGGGCAACAGGCACAAAGAGTCCTTTTACTGAAGAGGGTATAGCGCATGAGGGCAATAAGCACATGGGAAGAGGTCTGTATCAGTAGCCATTAGGAAAATGCAAATTAAAAGCACAATGAGATGTCACCTATCAGATGGCTAACATGAGCACAGTGACACCAGCAAGTCCTGACAAGGCCGCAGAGAAGCTGGGTCACTCATATATTGCTGGGAGGGATGTACAAAGGCCCAAGCCTCTCAGA
Source organism: Bos mutus (assembly GCF_027580195.1). Classification (NCBI taxonomy): domain Eukaryota; kingdom Metazoa; phylum Chordata; class Mammalia; order Artiodactyla; family Bovidae; genus Bos; species Bos mutus. Next base: position 1,506,099 of record NC_091642.1, on the reverse strand, counting down.
AAACAGGCTGCTTCTTACTAAACAAAACTGCAGCTACCATGGTGGTGGTGGCTTAGTTGCTAAGACTTGTCCAACTCTTACAGCCCCATGGACTATAGCCCTCCAGGCTCCTCTGTCCCTGAGGTTTCCCAAGCAAGAGTACTGGAGTGGGTTGCCATTTCCTTCTGCAGGAGATCTTCCCAACCCAGGCGTCGAACCCGACTCTTGCATTAAAGGTAGATTCTTTACTGACTGAGCTACCAGGGAAGCCCACGTGTGACCCAGAAATTACCATCTTGGACATTTATCCTGGAGAAATAAAAAATTATGTCGCACAAAATGAATAATTACAGCAACGTTTTTGTAGTCAAAGCTGGAATCTGCCCAGACGTCACTCGGCAGATGAGTAGATAAACAAACCGTGGTGTGATACGCAGGAAGCACCACTCAGCCGTAAAAAGGAGCGCGGCTCCTACACACGAAGAACTGACTTAATGTCTAGAGAATTATGATGAGTGAAAAAAATCAACTTTAAAAAGCTAATAATTGGGATGGGGAGGGAGATGGGAGGGAAGTGCGAAAGGGAGGGGATATTTGTATACCTGTGGCTGATTCATGTTGAGGAGTGGCAGAAAACGACAAAACTCTGTAAAGCAATTATCCTTCAACCAAAAAATAAGTAATTTTTAGGTTAATAATAACAAAACATGCAGAATTAGTTTCACATGGTTTCCATGGTCCAGGCACGGGTTATCAGGGTCCTCTGCTCGGGACCCCACGGGGCTGAACTCAAGGTGTCAACCTCGGACCCACTCTGGGCTTTGCCGTGTGGCCCCTCCAGAGGCAGTTCTCAGTGTGGCTGAACCTCGGACCCACTCTGGGCTTTGCCGTGTGGCCCCTCCAGAGGCAGTTCTCAGTGTGGCTGTCAGGTAACCTCGGACCCACTCTGGGCTTTGCCGTGTGGCCCCTCCAGAGGCAGTTCTCAGTGTGGCTGAACCTCGGACCCACTCTGGGCTTTGCCGTGTGGCCCCTCCAGAGGCAGCTCTCAGTGTGGCTGCCAGGTCTTTCAAAGGCCAGCTCCAAAATCTTAGTTTTAAGCCCTCACTTGATTAGGTCAGTGCTACACAGGATGATTTCCCTCTTGATGAGCTAAAGGGCAACTGATGAACCGCATCTGAAAATTCCCTCCGCCTTCGCCTGGACTGCACTGGACCTCGCCATGGGAAAATCATTCCAACATCTGCACAGGCTCTTCCCACTCAACGGGACACACACACCACGGAGGCGGAAACCCCGGGGCCGTCTTGGACCCCCGCCCACCACCATGTACAGATGACACACAGCTCACCCTTCGAACTTCGTTTTCTGCAAAAACCAATCTCCTCTAAGCAGTACATTTTCTAGCAGAGCCTCCGCTTCAGAGAAAGATGTGCCAGTTGGTAGAACCTGGTATGTTCCAGTTTCCAACTTCAACATCGTCAGCCCTAAACTTAGGGGGAAAACATTAAGGAGATTGTCATTTTTTGCTTGTAATGAAGGAAATTTAGAAAGTCTTACATGTCTTCTTGAAGTGATTTCAGACAAGAGGAGAGAAAAGAATTATTCTTTCCACCCCCACCGACCCACCCCCTGAAGACCCCACAACCCACCCTCGACCACCACAGCCTGTGCAGTCTGGAGTCTGCAGCTGAGCACCATTCTCAGGCCCCCCGGGAAGCTGCTTCTTCAGTGCCATATGCATGGAGGCCCAGGAAGTGGGCCGGAGGTGGGTTCAGAACAGATTGCAGCGAGAGGCTGCCGACATGCAGCTACCAGCCCTCCTGCGGTTCCTTCTTCCTGGGAGGAACATGGGCCTCCTCTCCTAGGGACGGACAGAAACAGCAGACCCACTTCTGCCCTGAGGGGCTGAGTCCAGGTCCTGTCCCACCCCATACACTTCCAGGCAGGAAGCACAACATATCAGAGGCCCCTGGGAAGCCCGTGTCTCCCCCCAAACCTTGCTTTCCTTGTGGCTGCAAAGAGATATTAGACCGAGAGACCTTCAGGGTCCCTTCCAGCCCCAGTCTCAGACCTGCAGGATAGATTTACAGTCCTTTGCTGGAGATGCCCCATGGGTCACCACTTTTACTCCAGAGTTCACTTGACCAAAGAAGTGTCAAAACTCAGCCCCTTCCTCCTCATGTGAAAATCACCCCTCTCCTCGGTCGTGTCCGACTCTTTGCGACTCCACGGACTGCAGCACGCCAGCCTTCCCTGTCCTTCACAAGGGAATCTCTCCTCCAGGAAGCCATTAAACAAGAAAACAGGCACTAATTTAAAGATGAATTAAAAAAGAAAAAGGAATTCCCTGGCAGTCCAGGGGTTAGGACTTGGCACTTTGACTGCTGGAGCCCATGTTCAATCCCTGTTCAGGGAACTAAGATCCCACCAGCCATGTGACATTGCAGATTTAAAAAAAAAAAAAAATGAATGAAAGCCAGACAGAATCAGAGGTGAAGCCCAGGCACCTTCACAGCAGGATCAATGACCACGGACACTGGGCATCAGTGCATCAGGCTGTTTCGTGAAAAACACGGGCAGAGTTTTGGATAAGCAAATACTTTCAGAGTAGCTTGTTAGCTAGATAAAAGCTATGGGTTTGTCTCTTTGATGCTTTCTGAAATCTGATTTAAGACTTGGATACATATCCATCCACATGAACAAAGGCCTTCCCTGGTCGACCAGTGTTTTTGCTGCAAGCCATGGAAACCCTTCACATGGCTTCCTGTTTGCTGGCGGTGGGCGTCTCAGCTCAGGCTGCCACAACAAAATACTGTAGCAGTGTATCTTTAAACAATAAACTCTGAGTTGATTTTCTCACAGCTCTGGAGACCGGAAGCCTGAGATCGGTGCCATCATGCTCAATCCTGGTGGGAACTCTCTTCCCGGGGTGCAGAGGCCCGCTTCTTGCTGGATTCTCACAGGACAGAGAAAAAGTCATCTCTTTCATGTCTCTTTTATTACATCAGCACTAGTCTCATCATGAGGATGCCACATTCATGACCTCAGTCTACCCTGACGACCTCCAAAAGGCCCACCCCCATATATCACTATATTGAGGGTTAAGGCTTCAGCACATGAATTTGGGGGGAACCCATTCACCCATAAAAATGGTGATAGTTGTTGTCATTATTTTGTTTCATTATTTTTTATTTTCCTATGAGAAGATAAAATTCACTAGACTCTTGGGAGAGCAGGCAGCTTGTCTCTGGGGCTTACTGTAGATTGGATACAGATCTGGTTCTGAGCAGTACCTGAGTATGGCTGGTGTCAGTTAAGTACTCTGAGGGAGGAGGGATGGATGAATGGGTGGATGGATGATTAGATGAATGGAGAGATGATTAGATGATTAGATGATGGGTGGATGATTAAATGCATGATTGGATGGAGGTATTACCAAACCAAATTTGGGTCCACTCACCCACACAAAGTGAAGCCACTCCGCTGACACCAGGCTTTGGTGAAGGAAAATGCACCATTTGTTGCAGGACACCCAACATGGGGGTCAAGCAAGGAGAACAGGCAACTCACGCTCAGAAGACCCAAACTCTCAAACTCATTCAGAGAAAAGCTTTTAAAGGGAAGGTAAATGAATTCGCCATAGGTATACATGTGTTCCCCATCCTGAACCCTCCTCCCTCCCCATACCATCCCTCTGGGTCGTCCCAGTGCACTAGCCCCAAGCATCCAGTATCGTGCATTGAACCTATATTTGGCAAAACTAATACAATTTTGTAAAGTTTAAAAATAAAATAAAATTGTAGTTGGAAAAAAAAAATTTTAAAAAGGGGGGGGTGGTAAAGGAGAGGGTCACCTGGGTGCCTGATCATCTCATGACATCCTCCACATTGGTTGGTGGTAAGGTAACAGGATGAAAGATCAGATCAGTCGCTCAGTCGTGTCCGACTCTTTGCGACCCCATGAATCGCAGCACGCCAGGCCTCCCTGTCCATCACCAACTCCCGGAGTTCACTCAGACTCACATCCATCGCGTCAGTGATGCCATCCAGCCATCTCATCCTCTGTCGTCCCCTTCTCCTCCTGCCCCCAATCCCTCCCAGCGTCAGAGTCTTTTCCAATGAGTCAACTCTTCGCATAAAGTGACCAAAGTACTGGAGTTTCCGCTTTAGCATCATTCCTTCCAAAGAAATCCCAGGGCTGATCTCCTTCAGAATGGACTGGTTGCATCTCCTTGCAGTCCAAGGGACTCTCAAGAGTCTTCTCCAACACCACAGTTCAAAAGCATCAATTCTTCGGCGCTCAGCTTTCTTCACAGTCCAACTCTCACATCCATACATGACCACAAGAAAAACCATAGCCTTGACTAGACGGACCTTTGTTGGCAAAGTAATGTCTCTGCTTTTGAATATGCTGTCTAGGTTGGTCATAACTTTCCTTCCAAGGAGTAAGCATCTTTTAATTTCATGGCTGCAGTCACCATCTACAGTGATTTTAGAGCCCCCAAAAATAAATTCTGACACTGTTTCCACTGTTTCCCCATCTGTTTCCCATGAAGTGATGGGACTGGATGCCATGATCTTCGTTTTCTGAATGTTGAGCTTTAAGCCAACTTTTTCACTCTCCAGTTTTACTTTCATCAAGAGGCTTTTTAGTTCCTCTTCACTTTCTGCCATAAGGGTGGTGTCATCTGCATATCTGAGGTTTTTGATATTTCTCCCAGCAATCTTGATTCCAGCTTGTGTGTCTTCCAGTCCGGCGTTTCTCATGATGTACTCTGCATATAAGTTAAATAAACATGGTGACAATATACAGCCTTGATGAACTCCTTTTCCTATTTGGAACCAGTCTGTTGTTCCATGTCCAGTTCTAACTGTTGCTTCCTGACTTGCATACAGATTTCTCAAGAGGCAGATCAGGTGGTCTGATATTCCCATCTCTTTCAAAATTCCCCATAGTTTATTGTGATCCACACAGTCAAAGGCTTAGGCATCGTCAATAAAGCAGAAATAGATGTTTTTCTGGAACTCTCTTGCTTTTTCCATGATCCAGTGGGTGTTGGCAATTTGATCTCTGGTTCCTCTGCCTTTTCTAAAACCAGCTTGAACATCAGGAAGTTCACGGTTCACATATTGCTGAAGCCTGGCTTAGAGAATTTTGAGCATTACTTTACTAGCGTGTGAGATGAGTGCAATTGTGCGGTAGTTTGAGCATTCTTTGGCATTGCCTTCCTTCGGGATTGGAATGAAAACTGACCTTTTCCAGTCCTGTGGCAACTGCTGAGTTTTCCAAATTTGCTGGCATATACAGTGCAGCACTTTCACAGCATCATCTTTCAGGATTTTGAATAGCTCAACTGGAATTCCATCACCTCCACTAGCTTTGTTCGTAGTGATGAACGAGGAGAGTGAAAAAGCTGGCTTGAAACTCAACTTCAAAAAACAAACATCATGAAATCCAGTGCCATCACTTCATGGCAAATAGAAGGGGAAAAAGTGGAAGTAGTGACAGATTTTATCTTCTTAGCCTCCAAAATCACTGCAGACGGTAACAGCAACCATGAAATTAAAAGACACTTGGTCCTTGGAAGAAAAGCTATGACAAATGAAGACAGCATATTAAAAAGCAGAGACATCACTTTGCCAACAAAGGTCCATCTAGTCAAAGCTATGGTTTTTCCAGTAGTCATGTATGGATATGAGAATTGGACCATAAAGAAGGCTGAGCACCAAACAACTGATGCTATTAAACTGTGGTGCTGGAGAAGGCTCTTGAGAGTCCTTTGGACAGCAAAGAGATCAAACCAGTCAATCCTAAAGGAAATCAATCCTGAATATTCATTGGAAGGACTGAAGCTGAAGCTCCAATACTTTGGCCACCTGATGCAAAGAGCCGACTCATTGGAAAAGACCCTGATGATGGGAAAGATTGAAGACAAGAGGAGAAGGGCACGACAGAGGATGAGATGGTTGTACGGCATCACCAACTCAATGGACATGAGTTTGAGCAAACTCCAGGAGATAGTGAAGGACAGGGAAGCCTGGCATGCTGCAGTTCATGGGTTCGCAAAGAGCTGGACATGACTTAGAGACTGAACAACAGCAACAAAGGTAGCAGGGGGTATTAATATTTTGACAGTAACATTATCAGCCTCTGATTCAACCTTCTGGGGTCTACATATCGGTAGTCAGCATGCAGTTAACTTTTTCAACCTGCTGGGGGTTTAATATCTGCAAAGCAACTCAAGGGCATTGTTCATAATATTATCTGTAGCCCTTGAGAAGGGACTAAAGGTCCTTGACTTTGTTTTATGGCTAAACTATTATTATTTTGTCTTGCTTGGCTGTTTTCCTTTGTCTACATTTTTTTCCTTCTCTGATTAAATTTTCTCTGGAACTCTGGGAAGACCTAGAAGGCTAAATCGAGAGCTTGTTTCTATAAACAAGAGGCAGAGAATATGGTGAGTGTGTATCTGTCCCTAGCATGGCCCCACAGGGTCCTGCTCAGATTCAGATAGATGATGGATAGACAAATGGATGGATGGATGGATGGATGGGAGAAAATCCTCCTCTTCATTTTAACGTGCCATCTGGGTCTTTTTCCTGACCGCCAGCCAGACCTCGATAGCTCCTTGAAAGCCTTGCGTTTCCTTCATCTTAGAACCCTGAGCCCGGCTGTGGATTCAGGGTCTCTCCCATGGACTGTGGGCTTTGAGCAAGCCACGCTCCCCTCTGGGTCTCAGGCCTTCTCATCACGGGGGAGCGAGGCAGCTAACGGCACAGGGTTCCCGGTGAGCTGGCAGGAACGGCCCCTGGCTTGTCAGGCCGCAGCACTGCTCCTGTGACCCACCACTTTGCACACACACTCCCAAGGGCGGCAGACTCGGCTCCCGGCGAGGCGGCTGTTTCATCAGCTCGCTGACGCTAACCCCAGGCGTTCTGCTGCTTGACTGTAAGAAGCCCAGGCGGCCGGGTGCCCCTGGCCCCACACTAAGGACGCAGCCTGGAGACACCTCCAGGCAGTGGTGGTGATCAACCTCCTGCAGCCCGAGCCCAGGACAGCCTCGACCTGAGCGCCTGGCTAGGAGCTTACCCCAGGGCAGTCAAGGGCCTCAGCCCCATCCTGCCAGGCTCTGAGCCTGCAGGAGGCACAGGTCCCGCTCACCCCTCGGGGCTCCCTGGGCCAGTTCTCGGATTCTCACGGCCTCGTGGGCAGACAGCCCAGCTGGGGGACGCGAGGCGGAGTCAGGCCCTGTCTTTCCTGCAGGAGTCACAGCACCCACCACTAACCTTAGTTTTTGAAGCCGTTGTTCGTAGGCTACCCGCGTCTTCCAGTCAGGGCCTCCATGCTCCTGGGACAGAGTCCATCTCCTCCGACAGGCCGTGCTTGCTGAGAGGAGGATGAGGGCGTTCAGATGCCTGGGGCACAGCTGGGAGCACGGCCGGTACCCAAGGGGCAGGGAGGGGCTTTGCGGCTGCTCTGCCTCAGGCCAGTTTGCATCCGTCACTTCTGCCTCTCCTGACTCTGCACTCACACACTGGCCAGGTGCTACCGGCCGACGTGGTCCAAGGCTGGAAAGTCCTGACCCTGCCTCCAGGAGCTCCACACACGACGGGGGAGCAGAGAGAGGAACCCCAGGCCCCTGTGGTCAGCGCGGAGAATATGACCCCGAGCTAGGGAGCTGAGGAGGAGGCGGTTACCCTGGAGAATGCAAACCTTGTTCTTCAAGAAGAGCAAATGGTGGGAGAAGGCAAGGGTGGGATGATTTGGGAGAACAGCACTGAAACATGTGTATTACCATATGTGACACAGATCGCCAGCCCAGGTTCGATGCATGAGGCAGGGCACTCAGGGCCGGTGCACTGGGACGACCCTGAGGGATGGGATGGGAGGGAGGTGGGGGGTTCGTGGTGGGGACACATGTGTGCCCCCGCTGAGTCATGTCAGTGTATGGCAAGAGCCACTACAGTGTGGTAAAGTGATTAGCCTCCAACTAAAATAAATAAACTAATACATTTTTTTAAAAAAAGAGCAAATGGACCGATCAGATAGGTCTGGGGGAAAAAATTACCTTTAAGGAAAAATAAACCAAATAACAAAAACCTGTCCCACCTGGCTTCTTCCACATCTGTGAAGGATTAACTGCCATGAGAACAGACCTCTTTGCAAAAGTAGAAACCCCGACAAAATATATGAATTTCTGTCTTCAGATATTGTACAAAAAGGAGCAGATAACTGAGATGCAGGAGCGAGGAGAATTGAGAGGTAAGCCTGTAATTCCCCAGCTCACGGCCGAGGCAGCTCCTGGGAAGCAGAGCAGGAGGGGCCGCGGACACTCACACTTCTCTCCAGAAGAGGGCTGGGTGGCCGGGATGTGCAGGACGGAGCACTGGGGCGGGGGGGCCTGCAGAGAGAGCGGACAGCGGTGGACCCCTGAGGCCTCAGCCGGCAGTGGCCCGCACACATGTGGGTGAGACCCCACAAGGCCGGGGGAAGGGAGCTCCCGCCCCCATGAGGGGAAGGGAGGTGCTGTGTCCCCAGCAGAGCTGGCGGAAAGAACTCGGGGTATGGGGGCCCTGGGGAAGTCCTGAGAAAGGTCATGCCTTCGGAGGGGCTGCGGTCATGAAGCTCCCAAAGAAGGCCCAGCAGGCCACCCTGCCTGCAGGATGAGGGGAGCCACGCGTCACTCCCCAGTTTCTGCCCAGACGCGGGGCCACCTCTCACGGCATCCAGCATCACAGCAAGTTCTCGAGGCCCACCTGACACTTCGAGGGGCAGGAAATGCAACCCCACCACGAGGCCAGGAGGAGTTGGGGAGCCGTGCAAAGCAATGCCCACCGCCCCGCACACCCCACCGCTGGCAGGCTGCGCTGGGTCCCGGCTCCACCACCCCAGCCACTGGCTGTGAGAGCCCCCCTGTGAGAGCCCGGTTACCGGGCTGACCACAGAGTGCGGAGTGAGGAAACTCTTAGCAAATTGCCTCTTACCAGCCTCTCTCCCAGGCGGACTGCCCCAGCTCTTGAGGCTTCAAACCTTGTGTGGGCCCCCTTTTCCCCCTGGTGATTATTCAGAGGAAATGCTGTGACCACTGTAACTGCTGCGCTGGCGTGTTCTGAGAGTCGGCCCCGAGTGTCGAGGCTGTCCCTTGGCCTCTGTGTCCATCTCTCCAGCCTTGACATCTCGGGCCACCTGGGAATGGTCTGTGCCTCCAGGGGTGCTGAGGGCTGCTTCTCCAGGAATCAGGCCGAGCCCTCCAGGTCCAGGACTGGTCTAGCTTCTCAAATAAGTTGATCCGTCCAAATATCAATAGTTCAGAAAAAGGTGAGAGAAGGAGAGGCAGAGGGAGAGATGGAAAGACCCTTCAGGCCTGCACCGTGCTCCAGCTTGGGGGCCAGGCACCAGCCCCCGCAGAGGCCGGGAAAGGCCCCGGGGAGGCCCCAGCCCGGAGCCCACTGCCCGCACCCTGCTCCGAGGGGCGCAGGCAGGCTGCCTCCACTCCCAGCGTCTCACATTTTCCTCTCTAAGGCAGCCCGAAAGTGGGTCCCGACATCTATAAATATTCAAGGCTCTTCTCATTCCCTGACATTTCAAAATGGGCCCGACAGCAGTTATTTCACACAATAAATCCAGGCGCTAGGACAGCGTCACGAGGGGCCGGCCGCTCGCCTCCAGGTCCCCGCTTGGGAGTTGGGCGTGGGGGAGCGGGGGGCGCGACGGCACCGGTAAGGCAAGTCCCTGCGGAGCCCCAGGCCCCGCAAGGAGCCGGGCCACCCGCGCACACGCCGAGCCGGCCATCAGCCCTGCATGGTGGCGGCCCCCAGAGGCCTCGGGGACGGCGGAAAACCCAAGATCAGCCCTGCTGTCTGGCGCACACGGGCTGTTCAGAGACCCGCCTCTCAGCTCACACATCCCGCATCATTTTTATGATTCCTGGTAATAATGCCGCGGATATTGCAGAGTTTGTTTGTTTTTTATCCTTCTCCTGAAAAAAGTGGTTCATGTTATTTTTTTTCCTTAAAGGCAAACATGACGATGCCTGTGGTTACAGTCACAGAATCAAGACCGGGAAGCCCAGTTTTCCAAGTCCCGACTCTGGAGGCTGTGGGGGGAAGTTGGTTCACCGACATCTCGAGTGGGTGGGATGGTGTCAGAGCCATGATAGGACTGGGGGAGGCCAATGGGGGCGCTTCCACAAATAGCCCCAGAAACGTAGAATCCTGAGAACAGCTCCCTTATGTCCGTTTTTTAAAAAAATAAGTGCTTGCTGCTATTTGAAGCAATACATGTTGTGGGTACTTTTAGGAAATGGTACCTGTGAGGTCGCAGTACGGTAGACCCCAGGAAGCCTGCCTGTTACTCTGGAGAAGGGAGTTCTAAAGGGGAGAAAAGACCACAGATTTGAAAGAGGGGCTGGGCAGGGAGGAGGTAGCCTCTAGGCTGGCTATTCCACTGGGTAGTATTTCATCCTCAAAAAAGTTCCATGATTTTAGGCTGTGCCTGGCGTCTCCTCATTCGTCGGCCTGGACCTGGTTCCTTGAGGGAGTCAGTGGTCCTGGGCTCCTGGGTCTGTGTGCGGCTCCCCACCCAGAAGCCACAACCGTCCAATCTGGAATCTGTTCCATTCCGTTCTGCTGAGGCTCTGGGTCTCAGCCAGCCCTGGTCGGTGGACTCTGCAGCAAAACACAGATATTAAGTCATTAAAATGCAATAACTGACTTTCAAGAATCATTTAGCTAATTCGTTGATTCAAGGATTCTCAGGCAGCAGTCACAGCCCACCACGAGCCAAAGCCAGCGCGCCTGCTGGTGACCCGGCCACGGGCTGGTGCTCCCCACTCACTGGATCACCCTCTCGGCTCCCAGTGCCTGAGCGATGGCGTGAGCAGGGGGACCTGAACTGTGATTTGGGAGAATCGGAGTGTTTAGAACAACGCTGGCAGGCTCAGAGGACACAGGGAATTGCTCCAAAGCATTAATTGCTTTGATGCTGGGAAAGATTAAAGGCAGGAGGAGAAGGGGGTGACAGAGGACGAGATGGTTGGATGGCATCACCGACTCAATGGATGTGAGTTTGGGCAAGCTCTGGGAAATGATGAAGGACAGGGAAGCCTGGCATGCTGCAGTCCATGGGGTTGCAAAGAGTTGGACATGACTGAGTGACTAAACAACAGCAATAAATATCTTTAGAAGAGCCAAGGGTTAGCTGCACGATTCATTAATTTTCTAGCTCTTTCTCTGAAGGTCATAAGGAAAGCTGGGTCAGGAGAAGTGGCCCCTTCCTCTTAGAAGGTGTCTGCTTTCACTGTCTTCCCTTTAAAGTAAAAGCTGTACCACGTGCTCGTCAAAAGTGCAAATGCAAAACACGCTACCTCCCGAATCGTCTCTCACCACGTGTATCTGAGCCCACAGGCAGGACCCAGGCCCCACCGGGCACACGTGTTCGTCCCTCCTCTGTGTCATCTCCGAGGAATCGAGGCTCTTTGCTGGCCTGGGCGGTGGCTCGGTGTGTTCCCATGGGATGCGCTGATGTCCTATGTCACTCTTTGGAGCTAGAATGTGGGAGGTGGGGCCACGTCTCCCGCATCTCAGCCTCGCTCCCCACTCTTGGCAGAGAAGTTCACCCCGAGGCTGAGGTGCCCGGGGCCCCGAGTCCAGCTGACTCATTCTGGTCCTGATGCCTCAGTGCTGATTCCTCTGCCAACAGACTGACAAAGCAGAAGGGAAACACCCTGTGTTCTCCCAGGACACGGGCCTTGGAGGCGCCCTAGCTGCTCCAGGCTCCAGGTCTAATTATTCTCCCAGCCCAGGGCACTGGAGAAGGAAATGGCAACCCACTCCAGTATTCTTGCTTGGAGAATCCCAGGGATGAAGGAGCCTGGTGGGCTGCTGTCTATCTATGGGGTCGCACAGAGTCAGACACGACTGAAGCGACTTAGGAGCAGCAGCAGCAGGGCACTGGCCTGATGACCTCTTGCTCCAGAAGCCCTGAGGAATCAGAGGAGTCAGGAGTCAGGCACCAAGGACTCTCGTCCTTCCCTGGGACAAAGTGTCCCATCAGTGAGAGGAGCTGACAGAACCAGGTCTCCAACCACTCCTGTCAGCTGACCTCTGCATCCAGGGTCACGGTCTCGGGACGTGGGAGGCAGACGTTGGTTAGGCCCAGGCCCCCAACCCTGTACATCCCCATATGACCTGACTCATCCTTGACAGTCTAACGGCTCCCCTGTGAGAGAGGTGAGGGACGTGTGGGGACCATCATGGATAACTGATGGGCAGGTGTCCATGCCAAGTCTGTCCAGCTCGCCTGCACTGCTGAGTGGGGCCTGGAAGCCTCAGGGGGCTGAGGAGAGTACGTCTAGAGTCAGGTCACCCCAGAAGCAGACCCCAAGATAAGGATGTGGGAACAAGTGAGTTATGCTACCTGGGGATGGAAGAGCCTCCTTGGAGCCTCCTCCCCTGTGGAGGCTGGGGAGGCTGCCAGACAGAGCCTGCCTCCCTAGAGCCCAGGTAGACACTGTGATGGGTTCTGTGTCTGATTATATTACAGTACATTATATACATTATATTATATTATATTATTAGCCTTAGATGGAGTTTACCACCCACTTTGGGCTGCATTCCCAAGCAACCTGACTCTGGGAAGACATGGGCCTGGCACACCGGGGGCCTCTACCAGCCTCACACCGTCCACAGGCTGGGCCTGGATCAAAAGGACTTGGGCCCCCACGAGTGGAGCTGGGGCTTGAACTCTCTATGCCATGTCATGGTATGTTATATTTTATATTATATTGATGTATATCCCTACTGTAATTACAGGGAAATGATATTCTTTCAAAACAATCTGGCCAACGTGCAGAACTTGTGTGTGTGTGTGTGTGTGTGTGCAGCTTTAATGGCTTGTCACTAATTCCTCATGAGTTCATTCCAGTGTTCAATCATATTGTTTGCAAATGTGTTGGCTTTCTCCTGCCCAATATGTCTCATTTTTCAGTTTCCTGCCTTATCACACTAGCCGTAATGTACATTTTTAAGGTTAGTTTAATGAAGGTCTTATTGATTTTGGGCAGCTCAGGGAGGGTGGATTTGAGGAGACAGAAGCCAGGGACAGACTTATCGGCCACAAACTTTGCAGCAGCTCAGGAGAGTGGGCTTGGAGCAGGGTGAGAGCAAGGGGAGGGAGCAGGGTTGCATCCAAGCAGGGACGTGGATGAAGCTCTGCCTGGACCTGGGCCAGCAACAGAGACTCCTGCCGCCCGGTCCAGACCAGAAGCGCAGGATGCAACTGGCGCTGACCAGGAAATGACACCACCTCCCAGTCGCTGTTAGACTATCGGCGTCTACTCATGGGAAAAATGCCAGAAATGAGATCAATTAGAATTCCCAACTTGCCATCAGTCCTCCAGGAAGACGGACTCAGACGAAATGAACAGCTGTTTTAATTTTCTCTGACAGCTCCTGGTCTGACTCTTGATGAAGCCCATCCAGACACCCTTCTGATAATTGGATGATACAGAGAATGGCCTTGCCGTTGACATGGCAGCTCTACCTGTCACCTCTCACCAAGCCCAGGACCTGCACAGCCCTCCCCGGGAGAGCATCCCCGGTGACGGAAACGCCCCTGCACCACTCAGCACAGCAGCTCCAGTCAGGGTGGCCATGTGGCCGGGACACGGAGAAATCAAGCTGTTATTTTATTTAAATTTAAACGGCTCTGGTACCTCGTGGCTCCCTCACTGCCCAGGCCCCCGTGCCGGGGGTGAGACTCACAGATCCACAGCTTCAGTGTGACCAGACAGTTATCGCTAGGAGGGCAGACTCTCGGGCTCCACAACAGACCTATCGGGTCAGAACCTGCATCTCAGCAGGCTCTCACTGTGTACGCTGACGTTTGGGGGGGCCCGCCCTAGACTACTGAAGGGGCCCTTGGCCCCCAGGACCCTCAGTCCAGGACACAGTCCCAGCAGCCATGCACCTGCCCGGCACCTCTCCCGTCTTTACCCACACGGTTGCAGGGCTCGTTAAGGCCCTCCTGGAGGATGCGAGCACAGCCTTCGCTCACCTTATGTGGGTGTGGACAGCCACGGCCCAGCCCCAGGGGATGGCTCAGCACAAAGCTGGAGCTGGGAGGGCTCTGCAGGGTCAGCAAGAGAGCTGGCAGCTCAGGGTAAGCTTGCTCTGCAGCCCCTCTGGGGCAGGCTGGAAAATCATTGAGCTGGGTGCAGCATGAAGAAAGGACTCCACCCACGAAGCAGGGAGCCCTTAAAAACCAAGGCTTTGGCAGGCTCAGCCCATCCCACCCCCTTGCTCAGTGACCAGGAGCACTTGGCACAGCGCAGGCAGTGGCTAGAGAGGGATAGCTGTGGGGAGGGGACCCCGAACCAAGAAGGAAGGACCGCAAGAACGCTGCTGGCAGGCAGGTCTTCCAGTGTCTCTGTCTAACCAGTTACTTTGCTGTCGTCAGCCTTGGGTCGTCTGGAATGAGCCTCGTCCTGTGAGGCCCTCTGTGGCTGCAGGGGTGTCACAGGAGGCCTTCTGATCCTGGAACTCACCATATGGGAGAAAGTCCCCCCGGAGCCACGATCTCAAAACGTTAACTCAGATCACGGATTCATGGTTCCTGCTAAAAGGGGGGTTTTCATCTCCACTCGTGGGACCTTGATTTGTCACTGTTTTAACTGACACATCAGGGAAGAAACACGGTGTTCCAGACAGGACTGCTGCCCTTGGCAGAACTGCACGCCTCAGCGCCTTCTCACCAGGGAAGGCTGGGATGCGGCAGGCTTGCACAGACCTTGAACTTGACCTGTTCTCTGTCCATTGCTGGAGGGCCCCAAACTGCTAGGACAGCTCTGTTTTGTGATCCCACCACACACCCCTGAACACGAGAGGCTGAGGCCCCATGTGCAAGCTTTGGTGCCCTTACGAGGGGAGGGGCGCAGGGGTCAGCCTGTCGGAGCTCCCTGTGCTGAGGCAGAACTTGGCTTTCTGTCCTGCGAGTCACCACCCAGAGGCCTAGGTCCTGGCAGGGCGTCCAGACCACATCTATTATGCCCGGTCACTTCCAACTTTCAGGAAGGGAAATTATTTCTAGACAAGTGAGCAAAGTTGTCGAGTTGCCGTCAACAGCACGGCCTGCATGAGGACCCAGCTCTCTGTCCCTGGACTCGGGTCTGGCCACTGAACAGCTTTGCAAGTGCCGCTCTGGCTCCAGGGGATGAAGGGCATCATGCAGCTTGACCAGAACAAACACGTATCTCTCCTTCTTGCAAAGACTGTCTGGGAGGAGCCCTAAGGATGGAGACACACAGGGGCCTGATGATCCCACCAGGATCCCACTGAGATGCTGTGGTTCCACCCAGGCTACAGTTAGATGTGAACCCTTCACTCATGGGCTTCCCTGGTAGCTCAGCTGGTAAAGAATCCACCTGCAATGCAAGAGACCCTGGTTCAATTCCTGGGTCAGGAAGACCCCCTGGAGAAGGGATAGGCTCCCCACTCCGGTATTCTTGGGCCTCCCTGGTGGCTCAGCTGGTAAAGAATCCATCTACAATGTGGGAGACCTGGGTTCAGTCCCTGGGTTGGGAAGATCCCCTGGAGAAGGGAAAGACTAACCACCAGTGTTCCAGCCTGGAGAATTCCATGGGCTGTATAGTCCTTGGGGTCCCAAAGAGTTGGACACGACTGAGCGACCTTCACTTTCACTTTCCTTCACTCTTAGGAAAGTGCACTCCGTGCAAAGGACACAGAGCTCCTCTCCGCTTATGTGTTTGCCCTGACCCCAACAATTACAGTTTTCTCTTTATGGGGGAAAAGACCTGAACTGTTTATGTAAATAGTCCCGAAGGTTTACCATCGTTTCTTTTTAAATATCAAATCTTCCTTTTCCCTCAAAAACCTAAGAGGCCCCATAACACTGAAAGCCAAGCAGATCTAAACCCTGAAATCCCGTCTGCAACTACTGGGGGCTCCCCAAGCTCCCCTGAAGAAGAGAGAGGTGTCCGTGTTGTGAACTTGGAAGTGGTAACCCAAGGGCAGTGGACCCTGGAGTGTCCCACCCACATCCCCCCAACCTCGTCCCCCCAACCTCGTCCCCCCAACCTCGTCCCCCCAACACCCACCCCCTCAACCTCTACCCCCAACCACAGCCCTTTACTCCGGAGAGTCTGTACCTCCAGGGCCGGCTGATTCTAAGAGAATCCACACAGGTCCACGGGTGAACCCTCCCCTCAATCACCAAGCCTGACTCCAAACCCCACCTACATGCTCTGATTCTCACATGTCAAGCCAACATTTCCCACCCTGCATCATCTCAGACAACTAGAGACCACCCGAAGCCCAGCGCCCGCCAAGGTTCCCTAAATTAACCTGTGCTGTGCTGCTTCCCCGCCCTGCCTGTACCTGAGAGACGGAGATGTGTATACTCGTGAGCATGCTGATGTTACATTGGTGAATTCTTTTACGTAAGTTGAACAAGTAATCAGGCAAGTGAAATGCAGGTACATTATTCCAAAGTGTTACATTTCAGTTTGTCAAAGTCAAGTGTATTGTGTGGGTGGTATGGTGATAAGCATAGCTGCCTTCCAAAGTCAAGGGTACACATTTTTTAAATCATTTCTTTGGCAAAAAGAAGTAATATATATAGGCCAAGAAATGCAAATGCTCAAGAAGTTGGGACCAGGCTGGGAGCCACGCCCACCGTGGAAGCGCAGATGCTCTGCATGTATTACAAGGGGCCGTCATGCGGAGGTCTGTCTGGAAATAAGGTGGAGACAAAGGGGAAAGTTTGGCCAAGGATTTATCTACTTCTGTCAGAGCTGCGGTCCCAGCAATCATTCACACAGTGGCAGAGCTTCTGGTGCCGTGGATTGAAGACCGGCCAAGACTATACACTTACATCATAAATTCAGTAAGGCCGAGGGTATTTTTTCCCTCTCTACAAAGGAGACTGAGCCTCTCTACAACTGTGCCCTTACATACAAAGGTGAACCTCGCCTTCTGCTTGTCTGGGAGAAGAGAGGTCCCCACAGACAAGCCAACTGGGCAGCAAGCACTGGCAGGAGGGTGGTGGGCTGGGGACACCACGAGGAGGAGTAGTCCCTGGAGGACTCCAGGAGTCTGGCGGAAGGCAGCACCCACTGGGAGGCAGGATGTCAACTGGAGATCGAGTGTTAAAGGACAATCGAATCAGAGGGTGGGGTGCTCGAGGGGCAGTTAGAAAGAGCGGGGTCAGACGACGTGTGAGCCGAGGCTGGGGTGGAAGGATGTTTCCCTGGGGACAGCTCTGGGAATAGTGATTAACAGCATCTCTTTGCAGGGGTCGTGAGGTTTACATGGATGATGCGTAGAAATGTCGTGCACAGCGCCTGGCTCACGATGGGGAACCATTGAAAGGAAGTGGCTGAGACCTTCGCCTGCAACCAGTCTTCCTCTGTGCAGAGTCCTCCTTTCCTTGAGTAGAGGAAACCTCAATTGATGGAGAACAAGCTAATGTGTTAGCACCTTCCTTTCAAAGGTGGAAACACACTGCATTTGTGACCCCTCCAATCAGAAATCAGAACCACAGCACTCCTCCCTAGTATGAACATGAACAAACAGGGGTGATGTTCCTCAGGTCTCAGCAGGTGACAACTGTCCCCAATTCCGTGTGTCCAGCTCTGTCCCCAGCTCAGAGGATGCTGGGGCTTCCTGGGGCTCCTGCCCTGTCCCATCCCCAAGGGAACTGCTCCGTGGCCTCTGCACACACCTCCCAGAGTGGCCCCCAGGTCCTGGCGCTGACTGAGCACACACTACTGATGCTCTGGGTAGACGGGTCCCCTGATTCGTGCTCGCCAGGGTGGACCATGTTGGTCCCACCACACAGCCAGCTATCAAGGGCTCCTCCCACCGTGAGGGGACGCCAGTGTCTGCAGGCATCACAGACCTGTCTTCAGTGGACAGATTCCCGCCTCCACACTCAGAAGACAAGGATGCTCACATGGACGACCCCTCTAAGAACGGGGCTAAGACTCCAAATGCATCACGTTGGAGGGGACTTGGGGGTGCGGCCGGCCCCACCCCATGCCTGCCCTGGACACACTCCCTGCTGCAAACACCAGCCTCTGCCGCCCTGTGGACAGCAGCGCACCCCCAGGCAGCGCACACCTCCAAGGACTCCAAGGACTGTGCGCATACAGTGCCAGCGCTCACTGCCCCGGCAAGACCCTCTCCCCTACCTTCATCTCCGATGCTCCTCCAGGGATGGCCGCCTCCCCCTCCCCCACCCTGGGGCCCTGCTCCTGCCGTGTGCGTCCTCCAGCCTCACCAGACCCCCGTGCCCCTGACCCCGGGTCCCCAGTCTGCCAGCCCCACCCCTGCCCTCTCCGTAGCCCCCATGAGAGCAGGGTGCCCCGTGGGGAAGGTGGTTGTTTCATCAGGAAAGTGGGGCGAAGCGGCCCCGACTCTCGGATGCCCGGCTGGGTTAAGGTCCACAGCGTGCTCAGCATGGGAGTCAGAGCTGGCTGGTACTTCCTTCACTTTGCAGGTCCGCCCATGAGCCACTGTCATGCTGGGGAATCCAGGTCAGTTTTGAAAAAAATAGAGAAAAAGTGGATTTGCTTTATGAACGTTCTCTAAATTAACCCGAGTAGACACGCGTAGTCCCTGAATATATCTGATAGACGTACACTCCTTGCCAGAAGTTTGAGAAAGGCTCCATTTGTTGAAAATCATCCATCACACAGTGGCTCAGCTCCTTGTGAACCTCGTGTACTCTTATCCCTGTGTTTATGGAGCAAGTGTGCTGCTGCCTAAGGCATCAGAAGACAGCTTTACCCAGGAAGATGCCGTCTGAACAGAGTCACAAGGAGGATGCTCTCAAACGGTTCTTAAAATTTTTTTGGTAAACTTGGAGCATTTGGTATGCTTGATATTTTGGCAGATGTATTTTTCCGCTCCCTCTGTGTCTCGCTAGAAACTGGTCGGGTCCCCTTGCTGACTTGCTTGGTAACCAGCGCTCCTGTCCTTCCCCGACCTCACCCATCACCTTCTCTGGCCCCCGTGGGGCTGCCACTCACAGCCGGGGCCACTCGCCTGTCCCTGGCCCTCAGGGCTCCTCTACACTGCCCACCGTGGCCCTGGCCACTGCCCCTCCTCTCCTGCCCATTTAGACCTTCCCCACCCGTCTCCCCATCCCTGGGAGAGGCTAGAGGCCACCAGTCGGTCACCTGTCCACCTGCCGTGCCCCGCTCTGCCCCCTGTCCTCTGGGCAGCTCCAGGCAGCCACGTGCCTCCCCTCCATAGAGAGACTGCTCTCTGTCCAAGGGAGACTTCTTACATGGTCTGTGTGAGTCTCTGAGCCTTGCTGGGGTTGAAAGAAAGAAGGGGGGTTAGTGGGTGTGAGCCTGCGTGAGGTCACTGTTGTGCACAAATGGTGTTTTCTCCCTTCAGAACTAAAAATAGAAGTCAAAGTCAAGCCAGTAAGTCACCGGTGTGGTTTGGCTTCACTGACTTTGACCCAATGCTCAGGTCTTGGTCGGAAGTGCTCAGACCTGCTGGATCTAGTTGAGGCAGTGCTCTCAGACCCTGGGTCCTCAGCCTTGCCTGAGGAAGAAGCAAGGAAATGGAGCCCTCAGACCCCACCGACACACACATGCACACGCACACACAGCCCTTCCCTCTGTCGGCAGTGGGGCAGAAGTGCCAGGGAGCCTGAGTAACGACAGGACGCCCTGGGTCCCAGGGCTGAGCCGGGAGACCCATCCCTGTGTCCCCCACATTCCAGTAAAAGTGCGCGTCTAACCCCTTTGGAAAGAGCCTCCCCCAGGAGCTGCAGGGGACCCCGGCTCACTGTCTTCCTCTGTCCGACCCCGCCTGCTGACCCAGCCCTGTTACCACACCCAGGAGTCCACGTCCTCAGCCACAGCCCTGCCTCCCCACCTCCGCTGGCTCACACACGCACACACACTCACTCACACACACTCACACGCTTTCTCACACACAGTCACACACTCACACACACTCACATGCTTTCTCACACACACACACGCTCTCACGCACACACTCATGCACACATACGCTTTCTCACACACACATACACACACACTCTCTCACACACACACACTTTCTCACACACACACTCTCACACTCACGCGCACACACACACACACACACACACACACCTGAATGAGAGCATAACTCAGCAGGTTACCAGAGGCCGTTGGGTTCCTGCCTGCTAGGAGAGGTTTCCATGGAAGAGAAATCAGATCTCATTCGCTGAAGACAGAGATTTTCAACAAGCTGGACGGCTGCCTTCAGAGACGGCATCCATTGCCCAAAGTTCTAGGAATGGTCAGAAGAGGGTACCCGTGCCAGCTGGCCTGGCGGACCGCTGAGCCCCGGGTCATCACATCGTTTATGGAGCACAGCTGTGTCTACACTGGCCTTCCTCCCTGCAGGCACAGGCTCCGCGTCTCTCCCCTCAGAGCAGCTGGGTAAGCACTGATCTGCAAACCTCAGCCAAGTGAACCCCAGGACCAGACCCCAACAGAATACTAGCAGGAGACAAAACCGTTACACAGTCCTGATGCAGATCTCAGTAAACGCAGATTTACCTCCTACAGAGAGAGCCAATAACTTAGGGGAAACTCCTCTGGCCCCGAAGGAGCCAGATGCCCCCCCCCACTGTCCCTCCAGCTCCCCGCGAGCTCCTACAGGCTGGAGCTGCGGAGCAGCGCTTGGGACGTTTTCCAGGAAGAGAAGCAAACTGATGGCTGTTCTCCACCGACATCTATGTGCCGTCACACAGGTGATTTTATCTGAAACAGCCAGGACGACCCTTTCCACCTTACTGCCCAGCCTCGGCAGAAAGGGCCCTGTGACACAGGTGCGAGCTCCCACGTGAGCGTCCCTGATCTGTCCTCATTTACCCAGATGGCACACGCAGGGGAGAAGTGGACACAGTGTCTGAGTTTCTGTTGGTGCCCAGGGAGGGACATGGAGAGTCATCATGGCCCCACATTAGAGAGGACATGTGGAAGTCGTATGGAAAAATGGGGTCCAAGCCCAGACCTGGATTAGGGGGTGTCCACCAGGCCCACAGGCCCACTCACTGGTCGTGCCCCAGGCCCCAGGCCCTAGTGAATGAAGGGGCTAACATACTTTAGCAGGTGCAATGGCCTCCTGGGGTCCTTGGTCCATGGGTAAGTGTGATCCTAATGAGGAAAGCCAAGTAGAAACCTCTGAAGTTTCCTCATCCCCTGGATGAGGCAGGACATTCAAATCCGGACCTTCTCATGGCAAACGGTTGGACATTATCATCACCCACAAGCATCTGAGGCATCACAGGGCTCGTCTGAGGAACGGACAGGGCACCAGTGTCAAGGGAGGGGGCGTCCTTGGAGGAGAGATGACAAGATGTGCAGGTGGGAGTTCCAGGGGGTTTGGGGCGCCCTGGGCTCAGCACAGCCCCCAAACCACCATCCAGTCAGAGAGGCCCTCTGGGAGTCTGGGGGCTCAGGGACCCTCCCCTCCTCTTTTCCTCTGCTGCTGCTGCTGCTAAGTCGCTTCAGTCGTGTCCGACTCTGTGCGACCCCATAGACGGCAGCCCACCAGGCTCCCCCATCCCTGGGATTCTCCAGGCCAGAACACTGGAGTGGGTTGCCATTTCCTTCTCCAGTGCCTGAAAGTGAAAAGTGAAAGTGAAGTTGCTCAGTCGTGTCCAACTCTTCGCAACCCCATGGACTGCAGCCCACCAGGCTCCTCTGTCCATGGGATTTTCCAGGCAAGAGTACTGGAGTGGGTAGCCATTGCCTTCTTTTCATCTGAGGGCCTGGCAACTTCCTTCTTTGGTAGTCTACAGACACCACTGTTGCAGCCACATATTCTATTATGAATATGGATTAAAAATAAAGATCAACACAGTTGCTTTTTTAAATGAGCTCATGTGTTTGAAGCGCGCTGTGCGCTCTGAGGGTTGTATGACGTTCACGTCTCCTCACCTCTACTGGTCTTTGGCTTTCTCATTGGAACGTCATTTGAAGGAAATAGCAGAGCATTTTGATTTAAGACCGGCACTGAGATACCTGTAGACAGTTTCCCTAAACACCCCTAAGACCCCCTCAAGGGGGCTCCTAACAGGAACTTCTCTGAGTCGGGTGTTGCGGAAAAGTGGGTGCACCCACCACCACTGCGCCCCTGCGTCCCGTCACCTGCTCTGAGCACGCAGCGGCCGGGTCTCGGGCTCTCTGCGTCTCCGTCTCTCTAGGTCTCTACGCCACCGTCTCTCTCTACGTCTCCGTCTCTCTACGTCACCATCTCTCTCTGCGTCTCCATCTCTCTGCGTCTCCGTCTCTCTCTGCGTCTCCGTCTCTCTGCGTCTCCATCTCTCTGTGTCTCCGTCTCTCTACGTCACCGTCTCTCTGCGTCTCCGTCTCTCTCTGTGTCTCTCTATATCTCCGTCTCTCTATGTCGCTGTCAGTGTGTCTGTCTCTCTGCGTGTCTCTGTTGCTCAGTGTCTCTGTCTCTGTCCCCCTCCGCCTTTCTCTCCGACCCCATTACGTTTTTCCTAATAAGAACTTTGTGATTACATTGGACCATCCTGGATAATCCAGGATAATCTCCTTATAAATTGTTTCTTGGGGGGAGGGAGGAGAATCTGATGCTTTTATTGAGGTAATTATGTGACAATGTTTTCCATTTTTTTTCCATGTTAATATAGACTGTCTACTTCTCAAGTCACTGTCAGTAATTTTGATTTTGAAATGTATTTCCTTGGGAACTTTATATCTTTCAACACAACATTATGAGTAGTATTTTTCAGCTTTATGAGATATAGTTAACATGTGACACTGTGTAAGTGTAAGGTGTACAGCGTAATGGAGGTGTACGATGCAGGTTATGAAATGACTGGGTTTCCCCAGTGGCTCAGCGGTAAAGAATCTGCCTGCAATTCTGGAGATACAGGAGATGTGGGTCTCCTGTGGGTCCAGTCCCTGGGTCCAGAAGATGCCCTGGAGGAGGGCATGGGAACACACTCCAGTATTCTCACCTGGAGAGTCCCAGGGACAGAGGAGCCTGGTGGGCTACAGTCCATGGGTTCGCCCAGAGTCGGACACGCCTGAAGTGACTTAGCACGCACGCATGAAGTAATTACCACACTGAGGCCGGGAGACACACCCAGCACCCACCGTGATCACTCTGTGACAAGAAGGTTTAAGAATCTTCCTGTTACAGTCTTGCTGACTACAATTGCCGCACTATCGGTTAGGTCCCCAGAACTTACTCCTCTCAGAGCTGGGACTTTGCACCCTTGGCCCCACTTGTGCACCGCTCTACAGCCCTGGCACCCACCACCCTACTCTCTGTCTCTACAAGTGTGACTTTCTAAGATTCCACACGTGCGAGATCTCGCAGTGTTTGTCTTTCTGTCTGACTGACTTCTCTCAGCATAACGACCTCAAGGCCCGCTCATGTGAAACAAATGGCAGGGTTTTCTTCAGCTTCGTGACTGAGCAGCGTCTTCTATCCTTCCCCTTTCCCAGCTTCTAGAGTGCCTGGTCCATCGGCGCCTGACCCTTCTCATCCCCAAGGCAGTGAGTCCTCACCCGCATCCCTGAGCTCTGCTTCCAACTCTGCCTCCCACTTGTAAGGGCCCTTGTCGCCACCCTGGGCACTGGGATGAGCTGAACCAGCGTCCCACCTGCTGGACGGCCTCACTCCATTTGTTGTTCTTCAGTTGCTCAGTCATGTCCGACTCTTTGTGACCCCATGGACTGCAGCATGCCAGGCTTCACTGTTCTTCACTATCTCTCGGAGTTTACTCAGACTGATGTCCACTGAGTCAGTGATGCCATCCAACCATCTCATCCTCTGTCATCCCCTTCTCCTCCTGCCCTCACTCTTTCCCAACATCAGGGTCTTTTCCAGTCAGTCAGCTCTTCACAGCAGGTGGCCAAAGTACTTGGGCTTCAGCTTCAGCATCAGTCCTTCCAGTGACTATTCAGGGTTGATTTCCTCTGGGATTGACTGGTTGGATCTCCTAGCAGTCCAAGAGACTCTCAAGAGTCTTCTCCAGCACGACAGCTGGAAAGCATCAGCTCTTCAATCCATCTGCGTCTTCCATTCCCCTCTGCTGCAAAACCCGACACATTCAGAGACTCCGGGACATGGACGTGTCATCTTCCTGCGACAACAAGCTCAGAGTCACTTCACATTGGAAGGACGTCAGAGAGGAGATGTGACCCTGCAGATCTCTGTGCTCGAGCTAGAGCTGGTGGTACCGCAAAGAAAACCACATCCGGAAGGGAGAAGCACCATCTTCCCGAGGACACGCTGGGCTGTCACCTCGCCACCTGTGTGCAGCATCGCATCATAAACCATGAGGAGGAGGAGGCAGCCGTGCGGCACCCGGACGGGGCTGGTGTCCACCGAGTGGCCCTCACATGCCCGCTGGCACCCCTGTAACTGGCCTGCCAGGTCCCGCCCCCAAGTGTGCCCCTAAAGATGCATAGTCTCCACACCGCCTCGCCCCCACCAGGGGCCCCAAGCACCTGCCCTCATCAGTAGGTGTTCTTAATTTTCCCACCGTTGACTTTTATGAGTATCCATGAATGTAGACACTCACAGCCTCTGATCTGAGGTTTTCTCCTAATGAAATTGTCCTTGACCATGGGGTTAATGGGCTTCCCAGGTGCCATTAGTGGTAAAGAACCTGCCTGCCAACATAGAAGACATGAGTCGTGGGTGCGATCCTTGGGTCAGGAACATTCCCTGGAGGAGAGCGTGGCTACCCACTCCAGTATTCTTGCCAGGAGAATCCCATGGAGAGAGGAGCCTGGCGGACTGCAGTTCATAGGGGCGCAAAGAGTCAGACACGACTGACCATGCACACAGGGTTGATGAGGACTTCAGTCAGGAGATGGGCTTTCCCCACCTGAGTGGGTCTGCATCTCCCCCTTTGCAGACAGTCTGTGTGATGAAGGGGCAGTCGCCACAGAGCAGAGGTCATTTCTTGTCCCCTGTCACACAAAATGGAAAAGTTGGAGAGCACCATGAGGAAGTTTCTAAGAGTTTTATGAATTATTTCCAGGAGGAGCCATAAGCATCTTTCACTGTTGTCATTTTGGGCTCGGTGGAGCAGTGAGCAGGCTGAGAGCTCCCTGGTTTTATGATTAAAGGGGCAGGTTCCGTGGCCCCAGCACACGGACTTGGGTGCAGAGCCAACCATGTCCTCGGGCCTAAATCAATCCAGTTAGGAAATAGGAGAGTGGAACACAAGGAGAACCAGGGGCCCGAGATGAATTGTCTCCAGAACCGAGGCTGGGGCAGAGCCGCCGCCCTCATGCGGCAGAGTAGGTGCAGCCCACACACCTGAGATGTGCTGTGCGTTCGAGCGGCCAGCCTCGGAGGCAGAACCGCCCCTGTCCTGTGTTCCCCTGGGCCTGGCTCATACAGGACTGCCCACCAGCCCTCCCCGGACCCGGGGAGCTCCATGAACCTGGGCACCCACCCTCCACCTGCAAAGCCACGTCCCACGGAACTCACCAGGGCCCGTCCTAACAGGAAATGGGTGGATATGAAGTGCTAGGGACACTCTGTCCCCACCTCCAGGGGCCCCGAGGACAGTAAACGCCCATCCCTTCTCAGCAGTCGTTCCTGTGTCTATACTCTGTCACTCCTGCTCCAAGCAGGGGCAGGCACACCTGCTGAACGGGGGTGAGCTTGGCACCAGCAGACTGTCTTGCCGATTACAGCATGACCCACTGCACGGCTGGGCTCTGCATCACTCCAGCAGCCCCATGAACGCACGTGCAGACCCTTCTCGTCTTCCTGCCATCACAGGTACCACCATGAGCAGAAGACCCTGCTCTCCATTCTTGGGGTGAATCCTGACCTAGCGGTAATGCACTCTGGACTGCAATCATCCCCCCAGGAGGGTCCCAGCACATGGAGTCCATATCCTCCTCAACCTCGGGCAGTGATGCCCACCTTCTTCCCGCCATCTGACTGTGAACACTAACACACGGTCAGCCTGGTCCACAGGGACCCCTCAGGACTCTAACCTGTCTCCCTCTCTCCTTGAAGGAGCCTCCTTTCTCCCCTCCTTCCAAGATTCATCCCCTGCTCCTCTGGAAGCTGCCACCTCCCTGGAGGCGAAGGAGGGCAGGCCAGTGCCAAGGGCCACCCTCTCCCCCTCCTGCTGGCCATGGTGCCAGTGGGCAGCGTCCATCACAGGGCATCTTCCATCCCCGACCTCCTACCAGTGTCCCCTCTTGAGTCTGGGCCAGCCTGGTGGTGTGTTTGACCAACAGAATGCTGGGGAAGCAGAGCTCGGGGACTTCTGTCCAGGGTAAGTTTCCAAGAGGCTCTGAGGCATCCACCCTCCCTCCTAGGACCACAGTTCCGGGGTGAAAGGACAGCACTAACTCCCAGAGGTGGGAGCAGGGCCTTCTGGGACCAGCTGGCTGCGGGGGTGCTGCTGGGTGATTACAGCTGCAAAGTGACTTCCAGCAAGATCAGCTGAAGAACTGCCCAGCTGAGCCCTGCCCCAGGCGCTGGCCACGGAATTCCCAGAAAACAAAATGGCGTTTGTTTTACCTGTGAAATCCGTGTTGGGCTGATGAGTTACACAGGAGGTAGTGGGTACGGAGGACGACACACGCAGACAAGAACACGGGTGTGAACTCGTGCAAGTCTGTGCGTGCACAAGAATGGACACGTATGGGCACAGACACATACAGTGTGTACACTCACAGGTACGCACACACTGGGTATTCATGTACCTGCATGGACACGGACAAGTCTACACGTGGACAGGTATGTGCACGCCCAGGTGTAAAATGCACTTGTGCAAACACATCCAGGTCTGTATAGGAACGGGGATCAACATGATTCACTAAGAGGACCTCCATGTCTCAGAAAGTGGCCTGTTTCTGTCCCCAGTTTCTAGGGAAACAACGGACTTGCGGGCGGTGGGACTTGAGGAAGGAAAACAACAAGCCACAGTGTGGACCCTCAGAAGGGGCGGGCACCCACTTGTTGCTCTGCCCAAGGCCCTGATGGGGCGGCCCCCTGCCCCATGACCAGCTTGTGCCGTGGAATTCAAGCCTCTCCCACTGATGGCCCCGTCACCCCACTGCTGTCCAGAAGAGAGCAGAGAAGCCCGAGGCCCAGAGGCCCCCTTGCCCGGACGTTTGGCAGGGAGGACTCCACGCGCTGCAGCCTCCTGCGAGGCGCCCTTTGTGGCCAGTGGCTCTGGAACAAACTCTTGTGTTTGGCCTCAATGCCAGGACAAAGCCAGGAAGACCAGCAGACATGGGGCACCTCTGGGGTCAGCCAGAAATCTCACCTCCTTCCCCAGAGAAGGGGCAACGGCAGAGCCCAGGGGCAGCTGAACCTGAATGGGATTCAGGTCTACACGGGGATACAGCTGGTGAGGAGGTGGGACAGCCCCGGGCTTCTTCCCCAGAGGATTGGCTGAGGGGGTCACGGAGAGGGTGGGGGTCTGTGCACGGGACAGGCGCAGGGTGGGGGCAGACAACACCTGGAGGTCTGGGGGTGCAGGGGAGCCAGCAGAAAGCCAGAGATGGAAGACCAGAGCTGGGGGCCTGCAAACCAGCCCTGGGCCCAAGGGGTCCCCCAGCTGTGGACCTGGAGCTCCGCTGGCAGCATCCCAGCCTCTGTCTGCTCTCTGGAGCCATCTGTGCATCTCGGGCCTCCCAAGCAGGGAGGATGAGCGCGAGGGGCTGTATGTAGCTGTGGGCAAGCGGAACCAGGGCCTCCACATCACCGCCCGAAAAGCATGCGGATGAGAAAACAAAGGCATCTTCGTTTGGTTTCCACGGGCACCTGGTGGGCTCGTCATCCCGCACAGCTGCTCTGACATCAGGGCAGCCGGCGCCTCCTGGGGGCCACGGGGAAGCGTCTCAGAGTCGGGGCTGCCCCCCAACCTCCAAGCAGAGCGGCACGCGTGGCGGGCACCAGCCCTGTGACGAGCCCTGTATCAGAGCGTGACGCCTCCCATTAACACAGCAGTCTCCCTCCTGCAGTTGGGCTGCTTTGGGGGCCGAACACCTGTGGGAACGAGGCCTGGACTGTAGAGACCACACACGTGCCCCGGAGACCGGCGTCACTGCTCGCCGGGCCACTCACCGCCGAGGGGCGCAGGCACGCGACTGTCGGGCTGGAAACTGTTTCTGAAAAGACACACCTGACGCAGTCCAAATGGGAACGCGTGCCCCACCCCCACAGTCTTGCCGCCCGCTCCAGAAACCGCATTTACGCTTCTCCCGGGCGCGGGGCTCCGGAAAGCTCCCTCAGGCCCAGGCCCGCCCCCGGGGGCCTGGGCTCCAGAGCCTCCTTCCCACGCGGGTCAAGGCGCTGCGGGCTGCCCGCGCGGGACCTGAGCTCAGAGAGCCCACTCTGCTCAGGGCCCGCCTCGCCCTCCCGCAGGAATCCTCTCGCAGCCACACACACCTCCACCCGGCTGACGGTCCATCCCACTCAAGGTACAGTCTGCAATGGAGCAGCCACCAGCTCAGAGTGCAGGAGTGTGCACGCACTCCACACACACCCCACAGTACACACACACGGACCAGCCACAGACTCACACACACCCCACAGTACACACACACAGACAAGCCACAGACTCACACACACCCCACAGTACACACACACAGACAAGCCACAGACTCACACACACCCCACAGTACACACACACAGACAAGCCACAGACTTACACACACCCCACAGTACACACACACGGACCAGCCACAGACTTACACACACCCCACAGTACACACACACGGACCACACACAGACCAGCCACAGACTCACACACACCCCACAGTACACACACACGGACCAGCCACAGACTCACACACACCCCACAGTACACACACACAGACAAGCCACAGACTCACACACACCCCACAGTACACACACACGGACCACACACAGACCAGCCACAGACTCACACACACCCACAGTACACACACACAGACAAGCCCACAGACTTACACACCCCACAGTACACACACACGGACCAGCCACAGAGACTCACACACACCCCACAGTACACACACACAGACAAGCCACAGACTCACACACACCCCACAGTACACACACACGGACCACACACAGACCAGCCACAGACTCACACACACCCCACAGTACACACACACAGACAAGCCACAGACTTACACACACCCCACAGTACACACACACCCCAGCCAGACTTACACACACCCACAGGACCACACACAGACCAGCCACAGACTCACACACACACCCCCCAGTACACACACACAGACCAGCCACAGACTCACACACACCCCACAGTACACACACGGACCACACACAGACCAGCCACAGACTCAGCCACAGTACACACACACAGACTCACACACACACAGTACACACACACGGACCACACACAGACCAGCCACAGACTCACACACACCCCACAGTACACACACACAGACAAGCCACAGACTTACACACACCCCACAGTACACACACACAGACAAGCCACAGACTTACACACACCCCACAGTACACACACACAGACAAGCCACAGACTTACACACACCCCACAGTACACACACACAGACAAGCCACAGACTCACACACACCCCACAGTACACACACACGGACCACACACGGACCAGCCACAGACTCACACCCCCACGGTACACACACAGTGTTGCAGCCCACATATTTTCGTCTCTTCGCTTCTGCGTCTCGTTGGCAGCGTCCTCTGGAGTGCCCCCTTTGACCCAGGGAGCACTGGGAGGAGCGTGTGCTCACTTCCTCACGTCCTGTCCTCTTTCTCTGACTGGCTCACAGTTCGGTGCTGTTACAGCCAGACGCCACGCCTGACCTCCTGGAAGAGACCCGGAGGGAGGGCCGGCTGCCCCGACACCCGGGCACCGGCCACAGCTCCAGGGAGGCCGTCGGGAGGCCGGACTCTGGCCCTGGGCTCCAGAGAGCAGGGTGGCCTGCCCCCAGCCCTGTGCCCGCTGACACCCTGGCCTCAGAGCACAGACTCAGGGACCAGGAGCCCGGTCTCCCGGCTGAGGCCAGGGCCTCTCCCCTGGCCCAGTGGCCTCTGCATGGGCCAGGGATCCCCAGTCCACTCTGAGTCCCACAAGCTCACGAAGGCCCTGCTGTGTGCAGGAGGACATGCCAGGTGGGGGCCAGCGGATGACAAGGATGACATGAAACACCGACCCTCCAGAGCCTGCCCCTCCGTGGGAAAGGGGCCTGCGGGACAAACCCCCTAGAGACAGCGTTTCACCCCAGGGCTGCGGGCAGCCCCATGGGCTCAGTGCCTCCCCTCCCCTTGCCAGCCCCTCCAGTGCCCAGACCACGCCCAGCCCCCAGCTTGGCAGCATCCCAGGCCAGGCAGTGGGCACCATGGCCATGCTGACTCCCAGGAAAGAGAAGAGGGGGCTGTCCCGGGTCGCCAACACTGCCCCTCCGCAGTGAGACAGGGCAGGGCAGTTACCTCCACCCGGAGGGACCCAGGAAAGGGCTCTTTGCCCCCCTCCCTTGCCCTCCTGTCTCCTGCCTGTGCCCCCGGAACAGGCCCTGTGGAACCAGGGGGCCTGGGGCCCACAGTGGACCCAGGACAGGCAGGCAGGTGGGCCTGGGGTGGAGGAGACCCTGACCACACTCCCACTCTGGAACTCTCCACGGTCTCTGGAGCTCAGAAGTCTCTCTTCTGTCCCCAAGTAACATTTAATTAGCGACCGGCGGCCTGTAGCTTCACAGCCCCCCTGCTCAGTCACAGGACAGAGGCTGTGGAGGCACCATGGCTGCGTCTCACCCTAACTGGAGGCCCGGAGACCGAGGGCAGGAGTGGGGGGTGCCCAGCTCTGAGCCACCAGGGTCTCCGAGGGCAGGAGTGGGGGCGCCCGGCTCTGAGCCGCCAGGGTCTCTGAGGTTTCTAGACAGGGGAGCGGGGTCCCGCACGGCATGTTCCTGCCCTCCTGGTGGGTCCCCGCTGGGAGTCACAGCTCTCCCAGCCACCCTGTCATTCTGCCGCTCTGGACAGCGGGCAGCCAGGCACCTGGGCACCCAGTTCCCCTTCCAGAGCCCCCAGCAACCGTCCTGGGATGGAGGACTCCAGCCGGTGAGAATATCTACTCTACAGGGAACACTCCCACACATCAGGTGGGACACACAGAAGAGCACACAATGCCACACCCACACACTCATATACACACACACCACATGGACACACACTCACGTCTTCCTGCACATCACACACACAGGAGCACACAATGCCACACACCACACATTCACATATACACACTACACCACACACTCACATACACACACCACACCACACACTCACATACACACACCACACCACACACTCACATACACACACCACACCACACACACATACACACACCACACCACACACTCACATACACACACCACACCACACACACATACACACACACACTCACATACACACACCACACCACACACACACACACACACACCACACACACACACACACACACCACACACACACACACACACACCACACACTCACATACACACACCACACCACACACACATACACACACCACACCACACACTCACATACACACACCACACCACACACTCACATCTGGCTGTGCATCACACACACAGGAGCGCACAATGCCACACACACATACACACACCACACCACACACTCACATACACACACCACACCACACACACATACACACACCACACCACACACTCACATACACACACCACACCAACACCACACACTCACATACACACACACACCCCCCACATGGACATACCCCCACCACACTGATTCACATGGGCCTGCACATCTCTCACACACACACACGCACACATGTGCCTGAGCGCCCCAGGTGGACACTGCGTGACACCCACACCCTGAAAGTCTCTCGGTGACCCCGTCTTAGTCTCGCTGTCTGATCCTGCTCATACAAGTGCAACGTGAAGTTGTGTTTTCATACAAAACACAAAAACAGAAGATGTGGGTGTTTCTGGCGTGTCCCAGGCCCGCAAAGTGCAGGGTCATTAGCGCACCGCCTCAATTACCGAGGCTGCACCGGTGGGTCTGACATGACAAATCGCGGTTATTACAGCCACTATGGATTGTCAGCGATTAGCAGAGAAACTGGTATATTACCCTAATTTAATTATCCCACCATCTGATGTTTATGATGATCACTAACAGTACTTATTTCTGAAATGCAATGTGCTGTTCTCTAATTGTTCACAGTTCGAAAGAAACAGCTAGAGAACACTTCCGGCCATTAAGGAAATGATATTTTAAATGATGAACATACTGTATGTGTTTGTACTTTAAGAAATCAGACTCCAGTAATGTTTAGGGAAATCAGTGCGAATTTACTGATTCCCAGAAGAAAAATAGTTGTCTGGCGCTGCTAGGGTGAGCCCGCGGGACCCCCAGGGAGAGAGGGCTCGGCTCCGAGCAGCTCCGAACAGCCTGGGGTCACAGACCCGGCCGGACCCCTCCCCACCATCTGGGCACACTTTCTGTGCCCCGCTCCTCCCATTTTGCCAGGTTGGTCCTGAGCGTGGGTGTGGGACCGAGGGAAGCCTTGGGTGAGTTCACGGCGCAGGGCTGCCTCCCCACCAGAGGTGCCCACTCCCTGGTCAGCCCCCCAGCATGCACGTGGCTTGCCGGAGTCTTCAGGAGCCTGCTGGCCTCCAGAAAAGCAGGGGACCTCTGACCGGCCGAGAGCAAGGGCCTGCTGGCCAAGGACAGCGCAGAGCCCCAGGCCCGACCCTGCCTCTCGGGGCCGGGTAAGCACACGGCCTCGGAGCTCGTGCCTTGGGGCCACTGGTGCACCTGACCAGGATGGAGGGAGCTGGACCCTGAGCATCTGGCACCAGCGTGGAGCCAGAGCCGGCGCCACTCAGGGGAAAGCCGGACCGGGAAGGCCCGAGAAGGCCCAGCAACCGGCCTGACCCCTCCCGGCGGCTCTGGACCCTACAGCACGAGAGAACTGGGGGCCAGAGGCTGCGGTTGTCCCATCCCAGGTCAGTGGTTGTCCTGGACTAAGGACACAGACTTGAGGTGCTGGTCAAGGAGCTCCAGGGGCCACGAGGGTAAGAGAGTATCGAGCAGAGCCCGGAGGAGACTGGACCTCCTGGAGACAGGATGTCGCTGAGCTGTGGCTCCAGGAGCCACAGGCAGAGTGAGACAGCAGCACGGGCCTCGGTGGTCCCCCTGACGGAGGCATAGGCAGGAGACAGGGATGAAGCGTGACCCGGTGGTCCCCCAGCCCAGGCTGACAGCCCTGCTGTGTGGGCTCCCGTGATGCACCCCTCGTCTGCCGTCTGACGCTGAAGCTAGGAAATGATTACAGATGGATCATGTGTGGCCAGGCTGGGCACTGGGGTCCCGGTCTCTCCTGAAAGACCGAGGGCAGAAGGGAGTGGGTCCCTGGCATCATGGACCCAGGATCATCTTCTCTTCTGCCCCGCCGCCCCGGGAGCTCAACCCCACCACACTACCCACGGTCTCTGAGCCAGGGTCTCTAAACCACCTGTGATCTTCCCGGAGCTTCTAGCTGCCTCCCTGCCCCTCTGTCACCCCCGGCACCAGCTCTCCCCCGCTCCGCAGCTGCACCCCTACCTCCTCTGGGGCTGCTTGCTTGGACAGGGGAGCTGGGGGTGGCGGACAGCCTGGCCGCTTCCAGGCCGCAGCAGGCCACCCACCCTCCTGGCTCCTGGGGGGCTTGTCTCTCTCCCCGTCCCTTCCCTTCACCCTCTGGCTTCCTCCTCACCTGGAGAAAGTCCCTGACAACCTCAGGATGGAGGCACAGGGGAGGGGCATTTCTAGAGTCCTCTGTGTAACGGAAAACATCTTCGCTTTGGCAAGCGCTCCTGATGAAGCGATTGCATAATTTTGCTCAGACCTGGAAGGCACCTGCCTGGTTTTTAGCCCCAGGTAGAGGTCTGACGCCAGAGAAGGCAATGGCAGCCCACTCCAATACTCTTTCCTGGAAAATCCCAGGGACGGTGGAGTCTGGTGGGCTGCCATCTATGGGGTCGCACAGAGTCAGACACGACTGAAGCGAGTTAGCAGCAGCAGCAGCAGTCTGTCGCAGCCTGACTCCAGTCCCTCTGAGGATAATCGGTCTCTCTCCCTGTCTCTCTCTGTGTCTCTCTCTCTCTGTGTCTCTCTCTGTCTCTGTCTCTCTCTATCTCTTTCTCTGTCTCTCTGTGTTTCTCTCTGTCTCTGTGTTTCTCTCTCTGTCTCTCTCTGTGTGTCTCTGTGTCTCTCCCTGTCTCTCCCTGTCTCTCTCTGTGTCTCTCCCTGTCTCTCTCTGTCTCTCTCTCTTTCTCTGTGTCTCTCTGTGTCTGTGTCTCTCTCTGTCTCTCCCTGTCTCTCTCTGTGTCTCTGTCTCTCTCTCTCTCTATCTCTGTCTGTCTCTCATACTCTATGGGTTCAGGGTCCGGCTGGGACCCCGCAGGGCTCCGTGAGCCTCCCTTCAGCTCCGACAACGATGCCCCCATTATTCCCATCCACTCTGCTCTTGTTTCCTTCTGTTCATCCATCCCCTGAAATCCCTGAAGGCTGTGTCTCTCTCTGTGTCACAGGAGAGGCCTTCCTGGGCCTTGCAGTCCCCTCACTGAATGGTGAGCGCTCCTGATGACGTGCATGTGGCTGAGTCACCCTGGGCAAGAGCGGAGGGAAAGAGGCCCTTCCAGCGCCTGGGGAGGGGCTGGGGCTGCAGGAAGGCGGCCCTGCAAACAGAGGACGGCGAGCAGACCCGGGTATGTGTTGACAGAATCAACAGTGCTTGCAGGTGGATGATCTGGGAGGAGGGAAGAAGAAGGAAGAATCAAAAAATACTCCAAGCTCAATACTTGGCCATTCAATGAATAATTTGCTGTTCCCCAGCTGAGAAAGATTGGGGGGGGATTAGGATTGGGGTGGGGGGCGGGGTGGGGAGGAACATCGAGACACCCTTCGGGGGCACATTATGTTTGAGATCCGGGTCTGCCTTCGAGGTGCAGGCTGGCCAGGCGGACAGAACTGGAAGGTGAGGGGAGGCCTGGGGCAGGACATGTGGGGGACAGCAGTTCAGAGAGTTGCTCAGGTCCAACCATGCCTGCCGCTCTGATGCCCAGGGGAGACCAGGAGGGCCCAGCCCCAAGTCCTGTCCCCACACACCTCTGGGAGCGAGCCCCCAAGCCCTCCTCACCCAGGGCAGCGCCAGGCGCCGGTTTATCCCCGAGCCGTGAGCTGCAGCCTCCTCTGGCCGGTGGGGCGGGCCATGCCCTCCTCCCACGGGGCAGGGGCCACCCGCCCTGGACACTGGAGGCCTCCGGCCGCCCCTCTGTCCCCAGTGCACGGCCCTCCCTGCAGAGACGCACCTGCATGGCCTCAGCGTCCGGGGCCCTGTGTGCAGTGTCCCCGGCGAGGTCCCGGAAGCAGAGGCCACGGGGGCCAGCTCCTCTGTCCCGGGCCGCCTCCCCCCGCTGCACCCCGAGCCTGCCCACCGGCCATCCGGGAGCCTCTCTGATCACACTGATGCCCACGACGTCTGTTTCCAGAAACACGTCTCTCCCCACAGCGGACGAGGGTCTTTCTGCTGGGGAGCCATCAGGTCTGTGTCCAGGGTGGATTGGCCGGCACCCACGGAGGACGGGCCGGCATCCAGGGTGGACGGGCCGTCAGGTCTGTGTCCAGGGAGGACGGGCCGGCACCCAGGGCAGGGAGGGCCAGGAGCCCCCGCCCCCGAGCCACAGCCGCCCCTCACGGGGCCCTGTCCCTGCCCCGCACCCCCGTGCTGTCTCCTCCGCTGCAGTTACCGCTGCCATCTCTCGGGTTTACCGCGTCCACTCCAGTGCCCCCAAGGGCCTCAAGCTCCAAGCCTGCGTCCTGGGCCTTCCCGAGTGCCGGCGTGAGCGGCTGGGGGTCACTTGCCAGGTAGGCTCTCTGCTTTGTGTCGAGGCATGATGTAAATAGAAGCATCTCCTGGCCAAAGAAAAACGTGTTCATTTTCTCAAATACTTTTTGCTTCCTTGGGATGCGCCCTTTTTCTATGTAAGAAAAAAGCAAATAAATTATTTATCCTCATCCCCAGATGTCCTGACAATGTCTAATTAAACTGCCACTTACGGGAGAAAAAGCTTTGAACACTTTTCCTTGTGACTTAGGGAGTGGTCGACCATATAAACGAGTTAGGGAATACAGTGATGACTGTAATTTAAACAAGTCACGTGAGAGCAAAGCCAGCTTCTCGTAGGAGCAGCGTGGTCCCAGGGGCAGATGGACAAAGGTGGGTCAAAGACAGGGTCTCGGGGAGAGTTACAGGTGGGGGTGCAGGCAGCCCCCTGAGCCAGTGCAGTCACTGTCTTCCAACAGCCAAGGGGTCCCCTCAGGAGGAACCAGAGCATTGCGGGGCCAATAGAGACCCCACCGCCCACGGCCCACCATCCCCTGATCCCAGTCAGAATCCAAGCTCAGGAAAGTCTCAGATCTTCTGGGTTTGAACTTCGTTGGTGGATTCTGCTGTCAGCAGCTTCAGAAAACCAGCTATTGAAGGTGGGTCCTTTTCCGAAGGACCAGACACAAGTATTTTCGGCTCAGCGGGCCCCAGCCGCTCATGAGCGTCCCAGTGAGACTAGTGAGAAGCAGGCAGCGGCCCCTGAGCTCAGCACACCAACCCCTCTCCTGGGATGGTGCTTCGAGACGCAGACGAGGGAGGAGCTGGCAGAAGGCAAAAGACGCGGACGCTCCGTCCTCAGCATGACATCAGCGGTCTTCCTATGAAGCTACAATCCTGTCTTCATGCAGGCAGAGAGCCAGCGACACGACCTTGAAAACAAAGCACATTTATCAGTGAAACATACACCAGAGACAACGGTGACTCTGGTCAATTCAAATTCAAATTCAAATTCAAATTAAAAACGTCATCGACTGGAGCAGACGAAGCTATTCTCCTGACATTTCACGGCCACGTGGGAACCCAGTTCCTCTGCTTCCTTCCTGCCACCCTTCTCCGTGAGGAGACCTCAGCCCGCACACGGTTTCCACTCAGCAAGCACGTCATGGGCACGTGGAGCGTGTGCGTGTTCCAGGCACACGGGCTCTCAGTCACGAGAGGAGAGCAGAGCTCAGGCACCTCGCCACCCTGGAGTAGATCGCAGCGGGTGTGCATGGGTGTTGTGTTTGTGTGTGTGTTTGCACGTGCAACGTATGCATGTTGTGGTGTGTGCATGTGTGTTGTACGTGTAAGCTGTGTGTGGTGCGTGCGTGTCTATCACGTGCATATTGTTTGTGTGTGTGTACACAGATATTTGCTGTGTATGTGTATGTTTGCATGTGAAGCACATGTATGTTGTGTGTGCATGCGTGTTGTGTGTGAATTGTGTGTGGTGCGTGCGTGTATATTGTGTTTTTGCGTGTGCACAGATATTTTCACCATCATCCACAGGAAAACAAACATGCTTCACTCTCCACAGAGAAGGGCGCCCCCTCTGACCGCAGCCCGGGCTGGTGTGGGGACTGCTGCGGAAAGTCACTCCTGGGGCCCGTCCTGGTCAGCCTGGCAACGCCTCCCTCGGATGTGGGCCTGGCAAGCTCACGGGGAGGGGACGTCTGGAAGGCCAGGGCGCGGGTGACAGTCAGGGCCCCGGTCGGGGTGACGGGCGCTGGCTGGAAGGACCTGTGTGGCCTCGGGGCCCGGACACAGCAGCGCCTCCTCCCGGGCGGGCGGACCCCCAGCGCCCTCCTCATTCATTTCTGCCTCAGCTCCCTTCCGCAGCTCTGGGGGCAAAGCCAGCTAAGACTCAAAAACCAGGACCCGGGACAGACCACGTGCAGAGCGAGACTGGCGGCCCTCCTCACTTCTGGGACCCCAGTTTCCCACTTCGGGGCCGTCAGCCCCCGAACTGGCGGCCGAGCCGGACAAGGGTGCCCCCTTCTCCCCGGGAGCCTGGCCCTGAGGTCACAGCCAGGCCACCAACCTTGCAGCTGCTCCCATGGCCTCGGGCCGACGTCATAACCCCTGCTTCTCTTCTTCAAAGTGGGGACGGCACCCAGGCGGGTCACCCCCCGCCCTGGGCCACCCTGTGCCCTGAGCGCCCCCACACGGGTGGTCAGCTCCAGGCTGGGCTGCGTGGGGCTGAGACGGGGTCTGAAGCTCTGCTGCCCCCCGACCCTCTCGGCTCCACAACTACGGGTCCCCAGAGCAAGGGACACTCCTGTCCCCTCCACTGAAACCCGCTCCCAGCAGCGCTCGGAACATACGGCGATGAAAGAGGGAAGGATTCCCCAAGAACCAGGATCTCCCGCATTGGCTCAAGAGGCACGCCTGTGCAGAGTGCCAGGCTGCACTCGGCCCACACACACGCCAGTCCAGCCAAGGGGGACGCTGGGTGGGTTATCAGAGAGGGGAGCGCAGGGCGGGAGCCCCGAGGTACAAGGGGCAGAGAAGAGTTGTGTCTGTGGACTGTGAAGCCCTTTGTTGCCGTGACGGGCACAGCCCCCTGCCCCTCCCCCTGGGCCCACCAGAGTGTCTGAGCTGCACTCGGGGCCGCCCAGGGCACTGGCTGCTAGGACACCAGGGGCACCAGATCAGGCCCAGCAGCCGGACCTCCAGCAGAGGTGGTGCCCCTGGGAAGGAAGGGGCTGGGAGGGGGCTAGGAGCGGACTGGGCGGAGGAGGGCCCCCCGGCCGGATGGCCTCTCGGAGCAGCCTCCTCCCTGCCTCGGTCCCCTCTGCATCATGCCCA
This sequence comes from Bos mutus, assembly GCF_027580195.1. Classification (NCBI taxonomy): domain Eukaryota; kingdom Metazoa; phylum Chordata; class Mammalia; order Artiodactyla; family Bovidae; genus Bos; species Bos mutus. The sequence goes on along the minus strand of NC_091642.1, from coordinate 1,467,374 downwards.
GCAGTAAGGGGAGAGGAGTCCTGGAACACAGGACAAAGAGCGGAAGGCTCAGTTCAGCATCCGAGCTCTGAAGGGGCTGCAGGGAGGAGCGGCTCACCCCGTGTGACGTCCCCAAGAAGGGAGTCCTCTCATAAATAAAAGAGCGGGCACCGTCTCCAGACGGCTTTTATTATTGGCTTAATTTGTCTTCCCTGACATTGATGTAAATATTTGATGCCCGTCGCCTGGAGACTCAGTTATGACCATCACCCCCGGCTCCGCTGGCTGCCGACAGAAGCACCTGGCAGGGGGCACTGCCCTCCCCTCCCCCTGGGCCGGGGGCCCCCCTGCAGGACAAGGGGCAGTCCCATCAAATGAGAGCTGAGAGACCACCGGGGAGCAGTTCGCCTGTTCCCGACCTCAGGGGAGTCAGTCTCAGAGTTGGACTCCCTTGGGATGAGAATTGAGAGGGAGGCCGTCACGCAGACCTGGTCCTGACCCCCAACCCCCAGCGAGTTGCCCACTTAGGCACCATCCGAGGAGGTGACTCTTGCAAAGAAAGTTAAAATCGCAGCAGTTAAAACCCAAAAGCAAACTGCAGACGCCCCATCACCATTGTAGTAGAAGAGCCAGCGGGGCCGTAAAGTTTCCTAGATGTGGAGCCTCTGATTATTGCGGAGGAGGAGCTAAAGTTGTCATGATTTGTCGATGCAATGATGGTGTGCCAAGAAGAATCAAGAAAGTCAGAGGAAAACCTATGAGAGTTCATAAAAGAGTTCTATAAAGTTGTTGAAAACACGACCATTTAAATAAATCAATAGTTTTTCTATGTCATAGAAATAATCAGGCAGGAGGAAAAGATCCCAATACCTTTCATTATAGTGGCAGAAAATATGCATTTTTGATAGGGTTGTTTCTATAAAAACAACCTTATCTTTATTTGAGAGATTTGTTTGTCAGAAAATCATAGAAGCTTGCTGAGACATCTGAAAGAAAAATCATAGAGGCACGCCACGGGTGGTCGAATAATGCCCCCCAAATATACACCCCTGATCCCCAGAGCCTGAGAGTCCATGACCTTCGGTGACAAAGGGACTCGGCAAGTGTGATGAAGTGAAGGACCTGGAGATGGGAGGTTATCCTGGATCATCACAGGGTCACCTGGGTGGGCAGACGTCATCACAGGGTCACCTGGGTGGGCCTAGGTCATCACAGTGTTACCTGGGTGGGCAGAGGTCATCACAGGATCACGTGGGTGGGCAGAGGTCATCACAGGGTCACCTGGGTGGGCCGAGGTCATCACAGGGTCACCTGGGTGGGCCGAGGTCATCACAGGGTCACCTGGGTGGGCAGAGGTCATCACAGGGTCACCTGGGTGGGCCCAGGTCATCACAGCGTCACCTGGGTGGGCCGAGGTCATCACAGGGTCACCTGGGTGGGCCCAGATCATCACAGCGTCACCTGGGTGGGCAGAGGTCATCACAGGGTCACCTGGGTGGGCCCAGGTCGTCACAGAGTCCTCACAAGAGGGAGGCAGGAGGCTACAGTCATCAGAAGGAGCTGAGATGACAGAAGAGGGGTTGGAGGGACAGAGCACTCAGACAGTGTGGGCTCGGGGGCTTTGAAGTGGAAGGAGGGGCCACGGGCCAAGGGATGCAGGGTCTCCAGGTGCTGGAAACCAGAGGGATCCAATTCCTGCCAGAGCCTCCTGGAGGAGCCAGCCCTGCCCACCCTCTTCCTGAGCTGTGAAATAATAAACATGTGTTCTTTCAAGGCACCGAGTTTGTGGTAACATATTACAGTAGAAACAGGAAAAATGCACATCACTTTTGAGGAAAGGAAAGCCTGGCATGCTGCAGTCCACGGGGTCGTGAGGAATCGACACGACTTAAGTGACTGAACAACAACAGGAAAGGAAAGGAGAGGAAAGGAAAAAAGTACAAAACCGAATTCGTCCCCAAATTGTTTACAGGTTTACTTTATTTGAATTAAAAATCCAATCAAGTTATTGTTTAGTATGACGATTATAACATAATCTTGAATGAATAGGTAGACAGTTGAGAGGACTTTGAAGAGAGAAACCCGATAGCAGGGCAGGACAGCAGGCAGAGGCTTGCAAAGCATCTTCGGAAACCGGGCGCTGGAAGTGGGGCTGCAAGGGGAGGCGGGGAAGAAGGGGCGCCCAGCGAGCCTCCGTCTGGGGGCTGCACAGCCAGAAGCAAGGGCACCTTTGTCAGCGTTCTCGAAACAAAATGCCATTTTTCCTGCCACATGAGGAAAAAGAGGAAAAGAACAAGTGTGGCTTTGCTGTTGTGAGCGGGTCCACCAGGAATCACGTGTCTGCGGTGCCTGGGGGGGCGGTGGGGGGGGAGCACAGATCCAGATGTGTCCAGGGAGCCCTCTGGCTGCTGAAGCAGACCCGGGAGAAAGACCCTGGGGGCGGGGCTGGGGTCACAGTGGTCTGGTGGTCGGGGCCTTCAGAACCCAGCTCAGAGTCTGCCTAGGCCTCAGAGGAGGGTGTGGTCACCCTCGCGGAGATGTCCAGGGGGCAGTGCGCTCCACCAGAGGAGAGGCAGTGGGTCTAGGGGAGACACGTGGTCAGAGGGGACCAAGGCCTGACCTTCTACGGCGGGTGAGGACGCGGCTCGCAGCATCCAGGACGGGGAGTGGGCACCGCTCGCCCCCCAGAGGGAAGCCACTTCCCTCGGGGGCGTTTGGGGAGGAAGCGGGAACCTCTGCTCCTGCCACTCAGTCTTTAAGCAGAAATCAAAGAAGCTTAATTACCTTTTAAAAATTCAGTTGATCTTCTATATTTAAATGTTAACCAGGAAGGAAGCCAGATCATTGATATTAAAATGAGCTCTGTCCCCCAGGTAGGGAGAAGTCCAAGGTCACCGGGCCTGAAGGGCTCCGCATCATCAGGGCCCCGCCCCCTCCTCCCGGCTTCTGTCTCCACTGGGTTTCACGGTTTCAGGGCGACAGATCAAAACTGGAAAGACCCTCGGGGAACCCTGGAGTTCTGGGGTTTCGTTTCAGATCACAGGTCGGCTAAGGCTGAGGGGCGGCCGCAGTCCCCGGAAAGAGGGTGGGCCCCGCAGGGCCCCAGCGGCGAGGCCAGTGCAGAAGGCAGGGACACTCTCACGTGCGGAGGCCGCGCTGCAGGCCGGGCCCTGCGGTCAGGGCCGGACGGCGGCCCTCCGCCCTCCCGCATGCCCCGGAGGCAGGACAGGTGCGGTCCCAGCCCGAAGGGGCTTCTGCAGCCCCCGTGCAGGTGTGGACCCGGCAGGGCAACGCCCGAACCTCAGCCGCCGCCACTCCAGGTCTGAGAACCGTCGGGGCCTGCGTGCCCGCTGGACCAGTAGGTGCCCCTTCTCAGGCCTCAGGGGCACGAACAGTGGGTGGGACCCGGGGTGGCCTGCGGAACTGGGGGGCCTCCAGGCTCCTGTGTGAGGAGGAGGGCGCAGAGAAGCCTCTGCTTTGTGAAGGAGGAGAGGACTCCCAGGCAGCCCACGCTCAGGGACGCACCCGGCGGGCGTCAGGTCTCACCTGTCACGTGGGTGTGGGCGCCCGGGCAGAGGAGGGGGCAGGAGGCAGAGCCACCGGGGGAATCGGGCCAGGTGACAGGTCACAGCCGGGTGAGATCACGGGAGTGCAGAGGGAACACGCCACGAACAAACAGAGCCAGTGAGTGTCATCTTGCTCCTCTGGTGCTGGGTGGGCTCCAACCAGAGTGCCGAGGGGCAGGGCCATCCCTGGACTTTGACGGCCTGGAACCCCCAGTCCAGGGCCGGCGGGAGCCGCTGAGGGGGCGGGGCTGCGACCGCAGCCCCGAGGGTGCAGGCCCGTGCGCATGCGCCCATCCCCGAGTTCGCTGCCCTCCTCCCACGGGCTGTGCACGCAGCCTTGACCAGGACACGGTCCCTCCCCGAGGAGCTAGCAGGTCAGGAGCCCTGACCTCAGCCTTCCCTTCCCCAGGGCACCAAGGAAGGCCTTTAGTCGCCCTAAGGAACCCGGGAAGACACCCCATAGGAGGCAACATTGAGCAAAGCCTGTGTCATCGTTCCCTTGTGTCTGACTCTTTGCGACCCCATGGACTGTAGCCCGCCAGGCTCTTCTGTCCAAGGGATTTTCCAGGCAAGAATACTGGAGTGGGAGTGGATCCCTTTGCCAGGGGATCTTCCCAACCCAGGGATCGAACCCGAGTATCCCACATTGCAGGCAGATTCTTCTACTGTCTGAACCACCAGGGAAGCCAGGCTGAAGTAAAGTTTAAAGGGCCTCCTGCTTCCCATTCCCCACCCCCTCCCCGTACAAGCACACTTCCCACCCCCCAGGCACACTTCTGGCCCAGACATGGGACTCCTGGGCGCTCCAGGGACCCTGCCCACTGCCTTCATGCGCTGTTTCCTCTGCCAGGAGAGGCCGCTTGCCCTCCAGTGCCCATCAGATGGGACAGGTCATGGGGCAACACTTATTTTTACTTCTTTTTAAGACTCTATTGGAATGTAATGTCTGTTTATCACAAGTGAGCAGCTCAATGAATTCTCACAAAGCAAAGACTCCCATGTAACAAGCACCCAGGTTAAGAGAAGGATGTACCACCACCCACACTTGTCTCCAAGCTTCTTCCAGCCACCATCCACCCCTCCAAGATAACCAGCATCCTCATATCTAACATCAGAGTTTGGCTTGTTTTGGTTTCTTTTGGGGTCACAAATTGTCAGACACAACTGAGCGACTGAACTGAACTGAAAACTTTATTGAGATAATTAACATACTACAAAATTCCTTTTTAAGTGTACAATTCAGGGGAGTTAAATATACTGACAGAGTTGTACATTAATCAAGACTATCTAATTTTACAACATTTTATCACCCAAAAAAGAAACCACACACTTATCAGTCACCCCCATTCCATTCTCGCCAAGCTCCAGGCTCTGTGGATAATCCACTTTCCCTCTGCGTTGGCCTGTCCAGGACATTCCCTGTAGAGAGCACCACTTTTCTCTTACTCCCGACTTTAAAGGTAAGTTACTGACTCTTTCACCATTAGGAATGATACATTAGCTCTAGGTTTTTCAAAAAGGTCCTTTATCAGTTGAAACCTTCTTTTCCACTTATAATTTGTTGACTACTTTCATTATTAAAGGGTATGGCATTTTGCCAAATGATTTTTCTGCCTTATTGAGATAATCATATGGTTTTTGCCCTTTCTTGTAAAACACCCTGTGTTACACTGACTGATTTTCAGATGTTAAGCAAGCCTTGCAATTCTGAGATAAATCTTACTTGGTCATGGAGTACAACACTTTTTATATGTTTCTGTATTCCACTTGCTACTGTTCTGTTGATGGGCTTGGTCTCTAAATTCATAAGGAATATAGGTCTTTAGTTTTCTCTTTATTTACTTTTCAGTTCAGTTCCGTCGCTCAGTCATGTCCAACTCTTTGCAACCCCATGGACCGCACCACGACAGGCTTCCCTGTCCATCACCAACTCCTGGAGCTTGCTCAAATTCCTGTCCATTGAGTTGGTGATCCCATCCAAACATCTCATCCACTGTCGATCCCGTCTGCTCCCGCCTTCAATCTTTCCCAGCATCCGGGTCTTTTCAAATGAGTCGGTTCTTCACATCAGGTGGCCAAAGTACTGGAGTTTCAGCTTCAGCATCAGTCCTTCCAATGAATATTCAGGTCTGATATCCTTTAGGGTGAACCAGTTTGACCTCCTTGCAGATCAAGGGACTCTCAAGAGTCTTCTCCAACACCACAGTTTAAAAGCATCAGTTCTTCAGCGCTCAGCTTTCTTTATAGCCCAACTCTCACATCCATACATGACTATTGGGAAAACCATAGCCTTGTTGGCAAAGTAATGTCTCTACTTTTTATTTACTTTTTACTTACATTTAGTTCTCTTTTACTGAAGTGTCCTTGTCTAGTTTCAGGGTCTTGGTAATACTAGCATCAGAATGAGCTGGGATGAGTTTCCTCTACTGTATTTTTGGAGGAGTTTGTAGAGAACTTATATTAATACCTCTTTAAATATTTTGTAGAATTTTTCAGTAAGTACAGCTTTTCATTTGGGGAAGTATTTTAACTACCCAGTCAATATCTTTACTTGTTCTATTACTAGATCTTTGTTATAGGTCTTTTTTCATCTTCTATTTCTTCTTGAGTCAGTTTTGGTGATTTGTGTCTTTCTGGGAATTTGTCCGTTTCATTCCCTTTGTGGGATTAACTGGCACACAAGTGTTTGTAATATTCTCTTATAATCCTTTTTTCCTGCAACACTAAGAGTAATGTCTTTCCTTCATCCCTGAGTTAGTACTTGGGGTCTTCTTTCTCTTTTTTCTTTGGTTAGTCTTACTAAAGGTTTGTTAACTTTGTTTATTTTTTCAAAGAACTGATCCTTGGTCTTGTTGATGTTCTCTGTTCTGCATTTTATTGTTTCCACTCTAACCATTAGTCTAACCACTCCTTTCTGCTGCCACTGGCTCGTTGGCTCGCCTGATTGCACCGTTCTTAAGGTGGAAGCTTAGGCTGTTTTTGAAATCTTTCTTTTTTTCTGATATATGTGTTTACAGCTATAAATTAACCTCTAAGAACTGTTTTACCTGCATCCAATAAGTTTTTGTATGTTTTGTTTTCATTTTCATTCATCTCAAAGCATTTTCTAATTTTCCTCTGATCTCTTCTTTGACCCAGGGGTTACTTAAGAGTGTTTTGTTTAATTTGAATGTATTTGTGAATTTCCCAAATTTCCTTGTCTTACTGATTTCCAGTTTTATTCCATTATGATCAGAGACATTTTTTGTGTGATTTCAATCTTTCAAATGTTATTGAGGTTCTGTGGCCTAACATATGATCTATTCTGGAAAATATTCCATGTGCACTTGAAAAGATGTGTGTTCTACTGTTGCTGGTCGGGGCAGGGGGGAGTGTCCTGTAGACATCTATGAGAACTAGTTTATTTATAAAATTGCTTATATCTTCTATGCCCTTATTTATCTTCTGTCTGGTTTTGTATCCAGTATTGAAAGTGGGGTATTCAAGGCTCCAGTTGTTATTGTTGAATTGTCTATTTCTCCCTTCGATTATAAATCCAGGATGATCTTGTCTCAAAATCCTTGATTACATCTGCAAAGATCTGAAGAGGTCACATTCACAGGTGCCAGGTGCTTCTGTGGGGGTCCAGCATTCCGCCCACCCCAGGAGGGCCCCGAGCCAACGCACAAACAAGAAGGATCCTGCCAGTCGCAGAGCCGTGAGAAGGCACGGCAGCCCCGCTCCTGGCCCTCGGTGCCTCTCTTGGCTCCACCCACCAGAGCCTTGGAACGGGCGGCCCAGAGCCCTCTCTCCCACGTCCTGCATGTGGGCCCTGGCTCTCACCTACAGAGAGGTGTGGCCTCAGGGTGGTCCCCTCAGTAGTCCCACCTGCGGAGCAGTGACCCCAGGTGAGGCCTGTGCCCCTCCACCTCCACCATCCCCTGTGGGTGGAGGCAGAGGCAGGGTCTCTATGTGGGGGGATACATCAGGCCTTGACAGATGCTTCTCTGAGCACCTAGGGGTCAGCTCCGAGGGTAAAAGCCCACTTCTCTGAGCATCTAGGGATCAGCTCCGAGGGCACTTCAGGGTAAAAGCCTCTTAGAAAATGTTTCCTCCCCCTTCCTGGTCTCACTTTCCAAAGGCTTTAGCTATCATAACTCCAAGCAGAAGAGTCATCAAAGAGGGGGGGCTTGCTCCTGGGCCCCTTCCCTCCCAGTATGATGGAAATCACATCTTCCCAGGAGCCCAGTCTGCAGGTGGGCCCCTCAGCTCCGGCAGGTGAGTTTGGGTCCCCCCCACTGCCCTGGGCCTTCCTGCCTACCCGCCTTTGCTCCCGGAGACAACCGTGGGAAACAGCCAAATTTGATTTCCTCTCCTACTGGCAGTTTTTATTCCAGTTTCCATGGAAACAGCTATTTCAATGTGAGCAAGGAAGGAGGAGCAAGATTCTTTAAAAAGATGATAGTTGAAAAACTTTCATGGGCCTGTGTTTCCTGCAATGGGGGTTTCCATGGAAACTCAAGCCACAGACAGACTGAAATGAGAGGCGCTGGGTGTCCCCCAACCGTGGTAACCGCTCCCGGGGGGCCGGCAGCCTCCACCACAGCCCCATGCCCAAAAGGGATGTCCACCACTCCCTCACACAGGGTGAGACGGCGCTGGGTGTCCCCAACCGTGGTAACCGCTCCCGGGGGCAGGCAGCCTCCACCACAGCCCCATGCCCAAAAGGGATGTCCGCCACTCCCTCACACAGGGTGAGACGGCGCTGGGTGTCCCCAACCGTGGTAACTGCTCCCGGGGGCAGGCAGCCTCCACCACAGCCCCATGCCCAAAAGGGATGTCCACCACCCCCTCACACAGGGGCAGGGGCATCCCCTCAGGTCACTGATGGGGCCACGTTCCCCCAAGGCTCACAGGGGATGGACGTGCTCCAAGGGAGGGAGGGAGGCAGGGCGGGACAGCTGCTGCCCGTGCTGAAAGGGGACCCAGGGCACCATGGCCGTCTGCCCAGGACCGCGGGGCCTGTGCCCACGCTGCACACAGCAGGGAGGGGAGGAGCTCTGTGGGATGGGAGCGCTCCCCCTGGTCTGCATCTCACACACGGACACACGAACGCCACATGCATGCACATGATCACACGCACCCCGGCTTCCACCTGCTTGCAGGCTGGCCCACTGGGGGGTCCACTTCACCTTCTCTGGCAGTCAGAGGTGCTCCTGGAGGGCTCTGGTCGAGGGACAGATAGACCCAGGACATGCCCATGTCACAGTCTCACTTTAAGATGGATGCCTGCGGCCTGATGGCAGGGGTTCCCCGTGGAGAGCGGTCACTGCCGGGTGCCCCACGCCCTCTCAGCACCCTGCCACAGGATCCTGCGGAGTGAACACAGCCTGGGCCCAACAGCCCTGCCTCGGCCTAAAAGCAAAACGTTCAAGCTTCCCCCTGTGATGCTTCTTGTCTCTGCTCCCATTAAACACAACACCCACGAGGTCTTTCTCCTTCTAACAGGCCCCCAGTCAGTAAAGCAGCTCCTTGACCTGAAAGCAGTTGAGTGAGTAGTTAGGCTCGTCTCCATCTCACACCTTGACAGCCACATTTGGAGGCAGGAAGTTGCTGCAATCAGGAGCAGTGATTCCGGGGTCACTCACCGGGGCCCCTCTCAGACCCTCAGAATCCACAGGCCTCCTGCTGCATCCCCTCAGGACAGAGGAGGACACAGGGGTCTGCGCCTGTCCTGTCCACCATGGGGGAGCCACGCCACAGACCCCGTGCTTTGCAGCAGAGCCGCCGGACAGGCAGAGCACCAGCGCTTTTCCTACAGAAAACGTGCCCCGGACGTCCCCTCTTTCGTTAACATTTGAAGCAGACATCGTGCTTGCCTCATCAAGCATCATCTCAGAGGCTTCACCTTGAGAGTTCCAGGAACATGCATTTCCGGGGCCGCTGGGGGACGTCTGCTGCCCGTCACTGAGAATCTCAGGCTGGTGGCAGCTGTTTGACAAACACACTGAGGCCACTGCAGCTGAGGCTGAAGAGGGTCCCCACGTTCTGTGCGGAGACATCGCCCAGCTCCACTCAGCTCCTGAGAGGGGGAGACCACAGGCTTCCTCGTTCCCAGACATGAAGTGTTCATGGGAACCTGAAAAAACCTTCACAATTATCTTAAAGGGCAGACAAATGTCAACAAGCAGCAAAGTTTACGACTAACTGCAGCACAAAGAAGATGCTCAACCAGACGGCACGGAGATGCTCCGCACCCACTCGTGTGCGCACGCCTGGCCCGGGTGCTGGTGGCACAGGTGCTTCCTGAGGGTGAAGAGGCAGAAGGGGGAGGCCCCGTGCCCGCGGCCTGGAGGGACGGGGAGGGGGGACGGGGAAGGGGAGGGGTGGGGACCTGGGGGAATGGGGAGGGAGGGGGAGGGACGGGCAGAACCGCTCAGATGGTCACTCTGCAGCGGGATGGTTGCCAAAGCCCAGGTCTGAAGAGGCCAAAGGGAAAGATGGGTAACTCAGACCAGAGGTCCGAGAAGAAACCCTGGAAGAGGGGCCAGCAAAGGTGAGGCTGAGCAACGGCGGGCTAAGCCCGTGATAAGTGGTGGTGCGGCAGGCAGGCTAGTGTGGAGTGGGGCAGGGCCTGGACACAGCCTCACGGGACCACCGAGGGGTCCTCATAAGGCCTCATGGTGCAGGGCGATCCTCTGGGTGAGGACACCCCGGACCCTGCTCTGACATCCCTCCAGGTGCCGTCTGAAGGGTCCTGGAGGACAGGGAGCCATGCAGCTGGGCTTTGGGGGCCCCTGAACCCACACGGGGCTCCATATAGAGAACTTGGCTCCCCAACAAGAACCCCTCAGCCCTCCCTTCCCCCAGAGCAGCTGCAGGGCAGAGACCAGCAGACCAGCCAGTCCCGGACCCCCTGGGACAGTCCTGGAAAGTCCCTCATCCCGGGAACCCCTCACCTGGGGAGGGCAGTGGCTGAGCAGAGATGATGGAAGGCAAAGCCGTTCCCATCTCAGGAGACCCTCAGGAGCCTGGCCCATACAGAGTAACAAAGGATTCTGGCCACAAACAGCGAACACAGCAAATTGGGTGGAATCGATGGACGTGAGTCTGAGTGAACTCTGGGAGTTGGTGATGGACAGGGGGCCTGGCGTGCTGCGATTCATGGGGTCGCAAAGAGTGATCTGAAGGGACTGTGATGATTGGCCGCGTTCTCACTTAGTCATAAACTTCCTCACTGCTGTCTCTCACCTGTGTGTTTGTCTGATTAATTCTCCTTAACCAAGTGTAGTAATGTGTTGGTTTCCTCACTGGTTAATTAGTTAAAAAGAATATTTTTACATGTGTTTTTTAAAAATATTTTTACGATAATAAAAAACTTACCTTTATAAAAATTTTATCTTCCAAAATATTTAAGTGAGAATGACGGCGTGTACATGTGTGATGTGTCACACTCCTGAAAGCACTGTTCACTCCTCCAACAATCACCTGTCAGTGCGGCCGGTCCCGCCCTCTGCCCCACTTCCTCTGGACTCTCTCATCACCGTCGTTGTGACGGCTCATCACATGTGTCAGTCTGCTGGGCTGCGCGTCCACGGCTGCTCGGGTATCACTGCTGGGTGTGTCTGCGCAGGTGTTTCCGGAAGCGGTGAACTTGTGACTCAGATGAAGAGCAGGTGGTCCTGCCCGTCGGAGGTGGGCGTCGGCAGCCCGCCGAGGCCCCCGTGGAGCAGGAAGGTGGGAGCTCACTGCGGTTTCCTGAGCTGGATCTTCTGCCCTCGGACACTGGAGCCCCTGGTCCTCAGGGTCTGGACTCAGACTGACTCACACCCCAGCTGTCCGGGCTGCCCGGCCAGCTGACGGCGGAGGGCAGGACTCCCCGGCCTCCTCAACGGTGTGGACCGGTTCCCTCCACACATCTCCCCCTGCACGTGTCTCCGTGCGTCCTGCCGGTCTTTCCCCTGGGGAGCCTCGGCTTGCACAGACAGCCGTCTGCAGCATGTGATTCCTAAAGGATGGCGGCAAATAACACGAAAGACGGGAGAAAGAAGCAGAAGAGCCAAGCCCTCCTCCAGCTTCACGGCAGGAGTGTCGCTGGCGCCGCGGGGAGACAGGTGCCCCTGCTCCAGTACGACGCCTATTTCCTCCCTCCTCCCTCTCCGTGGTGCACTGGAAGGATGAGGTTGAATCATTCCTCGGTGTCTTGTCGGATCTCTGGGAGCAGGGCTGATGGTCCAGGGCTCTGGGCCTAGAAGCAGAGAGGGCAAGGCTGCTCCTGCTTCACCTGCTCCCGGGGAAAGCGGACAGAGCCCGGCGCTCGGCCTGGAGGGCCCCCGCCCTACTGGGGAGCCGGCTGCCTCCACATGGGGTTTCAGCATTGAGAAACCCACAGGCCAGGGTGGCCCAAAACACCATGACATCAGCACTGAGCCAGGACAGCTGCCGACCACGGCTCGTGGTGAGGATCTCAGGGCCACGGCGGCAACCGCACACCAGACAGAACAAAGAAGGCACCCCCCACCTCCGCAAACTCGCCCCCTGGACAATGAGCCTGTGAAAGTCAGATTCCTAATCAAAGGAAGAAATTCGATGTCAGGCAGCTCAGAGCAGAAGAGTTCTGTTTCAGCAGATAAACTGGCGCTCCCACATGAGTGCTGGATAAAACAGCTGTCAGTTCAGTTCAGTTCAGTCGCTCAGTTGTGTCCAACTCTCTGCGACCCCATGAATCGCAGCACACCAGGCCTCCCTGTCCATCACCAACTCCCAGAGTTCACCCAAACTCATGTCCATCAAGTCGGTGATGCCATCCAGCCATCTCATCCTCTGTTGTCCCCTTCTCCTCCTGCCCCCAATCCCTCCCAGCATCAGAGTCTTTTCCAATGAGCCAACTCTTCGCATGAGGTGGCCAAAGTATTGGAGTTTCAGCTTTAGCATCAGTCCTTCCAAAGAACACCCAGGACTGATCTCCTTCAGAATGGACTGGTTGGATCTCCTTGTCTTCTCCAGCACCACAGTTCAAAAGCATCAATTCTTCGGTGCTCAGCTTTCTTTATAGTTCAACTCTCACATCCATACATGACTACTGGAAAAACCATAGCCTTGACTAGACAGACCTTTGTTGGCAAAGTAATGTCTCTGCTTTTGAATATGCTATCTAGATTAGTCATACTTTTCTTCCAAGGAGTAAGCATCTTTTAATTTCATGGCTGCAGTCACCATCTGCAGTGATTTTGGAGCCCAAAAAAATAAAGTCTGACACTGTTTCCACTGTTTCCCCATCTATTTCCCATGAAGTGATGGGACCAGATGCCATGATCTTAGTTTTAGCCAACTTTTTCACTCTCGTCTTTCACTTTCATCAAGAGGATCTTTAGTTCCTCTTCACTTTCTGCCATAAGGGTGGTGTCATCTGCATATCTGAGGTGATTGATATTTCTCCTGGCAATCTTGACTTCAGCTTGTGCTTCTTCTAGCTGTAATCTCAGCTAAATGCTTGGCTGGTAAGGGGTCAAGATGGGACAGGGGCAGAAGAGGAAAGACAGGCCACCCTCAGAGGACCTGCGTGGCCACTGCCGCCTCCCAGCAGAGCTCCCCACATGCCCGGGGCCTCACCCTACCCACACCGAGGGGAGGATGAAGACTGATGGGCCGTTCACTGGCCCTCACCAAGAGGGCCACGTGAGGATGCAGTCCAGCAGGAAGAGACGGCAGCCACGAGGAGAGCAGCTTACGTTCTTGGACTAAGAAGTAAAAGCAAAGCTCTCCTCTGAAGACAACCTAGAGAAGGAAACCGCAACCCACTCCAGGATTCTTGCCTGGGAAAGCCCATGGACAGAGGAGTCCACGGGGTCACAAAGAGTCAGACACGACTCAAAAACTAAACAAAGGCAACAATCAGACAGTGTGGGAGAGGGGGCATCTTTTTGTGGTCCGGGGTGTCAGCCCAGGGTAACCAGAGCCTCGTCAGGGTCATGTTCGTGGTCACTGGAGGAGCCCATTTTCCAGATCCACCTTCTCACGGGCCTTGGACAGCCCCCACCAGCCGAGGGCGGGCTTTACCCTCCCTGCTGGAGGAGGAGGGGCTGAGAGTCAAGTGGAAAAGCCTCAGTTAGGGATTCTCACCCATGCGTGCGCACATGCTAAGTCACTCAGTCGAGTCCAACTCTGTGGGACCCCATGGACTACAGTCCACCAGGCTCCTCTGTCCATGGGGTTCTCCAGGCAGGAATATTGGAGTGGGTTGCCATTCTCTTCTCCAGATATTCCCAAACCAGGGATCAAACCTGCATCCCCTGAAGCTCCTGCACTGGCCGGCAGATTCTTTACCACTGAGCTACCTGGGCAGTCCCATCATCTATGATTCTAATCTAAATTAGATAATTATATATCTATATATTAGATAATTAGATTATCTAAATTATGCGGTGACCATCGACACAATACTGTGGCTTTGTACGTACCCCCTTACCTGCTGCGACGGGGACAGGCAGGGCCCTTGGCTGCCGCGTGGGAGCCTGGTGTTGTGACAGAGACCTTGTTTCCTCCCCCAGCTCTGCCGCTCACTGACTGTGTGACCTTGGGCCAGTTACTTCCCCTGTCTGCACCTGCTTGTTAATCCAGCCACAATGGTCCACCATCCGTGACCCACGGGCCGGTGGTGAGGCCAGGCTAAGTCATGGGGAGTCCCCATAAGGGGCCTGCAGCGCGCAGGAAGCGTGCGCCCTATTTACATCATCAGTACTGGTAACCGTGTGACCAGCAGTGTATCCTGAACAAGGTAGGGTTTCCCATAACTGGTAGAGCTAGAAATGGAGCTTCCACCCGCTCCCATCTAGACCTTTGTCCCCCTGGCCAGGCCCCAAACATGCTCTTGGCTGACATTCTTGGAATCACAAGTGGGTAAAAGTAACTCAGACTGCCGTCTCTCTGGCTTGCTTCTGCCGGCCAAATACGCGGTCCTCGCCCTCCGTTAGGGTGAGCGGGCCGTGGCCAGCCCTCCCGCTGCTCTGGGACTCACCTCCCCACCTGCCTGCCCCAAATGCAGCGCTTTTGACACCAGAGCCGGATATCCACCCTGGGGCCACCCTACTGATCTTATCATCCCAAACTCTGCTTCGCTGTGTCAGGTCTATGCAACAATAATATATTGTCTTTAAGAGCTCAAACCCCCATGTCGTGAAGTGGTCATCTGCAAACTGTGGTCAATTAAATGTCTGATTCCAGTCCCACGCAGGCCTCAGTCCCCGGGGCTTCAGTCCTCAGCCCCCGGGGCCAACACCGGCCCTCAGCACTCCATGTCGATGGAAACGAGATCACCCCAAGAACTGTGGGCCTTCCTCCACCAGCCCTGCCTCTTCTCTGCCCACGGCTTTCCTTCCAAAGGAACTACCAACTGCTTTGTGGGCAAAGAAAAGTAAAACAAATGCTCACACGTGCACTGGCCCTTTCACACGCCAAGTGTTAGATGACGATTGAGAGCCACTCTGCCCTGGGGCCCAGGGTGGACATCTTCTCTCCAAGACGGTGAGAAGAACCTTCTCTCTCCCACCGCCGGTCAGAGAGGGCACCCGAAATTGAGCTGGACTCTGTCCTAACCTCAGAGTGCTGCTTACTTTCAGGTAAACAAGAGACGTCCTAGGCCCAAGGCAGAGGACCTCAAAGACAACGCTCGATATTGAAACTACCCTTGTTTTTTTTAACTGTATTTAGTTTTTTCCCAAGAAAAGCTTTGCAGTGGATCAACGCTGCACCCGGGCCAGTCAGTGCCTGCAGCGCCTCCCGCTCCAGCGCCCCAGGTCCATCGACCTGCCGACCACTCGTGGCGGGCACTGCCCCTGTGGAGGCCCAGGCCGAGGCTGGCTCTCCAGACCCCCCAGTGGCTGAGCGGGTCCCTTCCTGCTAAGTGGCAGTGGTTTCCAGCCCCTTGATCATCCTTGGAAGCTCGTCCTAGTCCTGGGATGAGGCTTACTTGGAGGTTACTCCATTTGACGTGCACTCATAGGTGACTCCTGTGTCTCCCCAACACGATCGCAGCGGGAAGGGCATGGGGCAAGCAGGAGGCACATCGGGCCAGGGAGGCCCCCCAGGGTAATAATACTGAGGAGGTGAGTGTCTGCCAATGGCTACTTCCTGCTTAGTGACTGGCTACCCCCTGCCCCAGGGCCAAGCTTTGCATGGGACCTCTGCAAATGTCACAATCTGTGCGCATGTAGTAAGCCCATGCACGAGACGAGATGTGCATGCATAAACAGCCGTGTGTATATAATATGCGGCTGTGCATATGAGATAATGTCTGCACGTGCAATGAGCAGGCTGTCCACGTGATGAGGTCTGCATACATAGTGACCTGTGTGTGTGTAACAGGTGAGTTGGGTGCATGTGATGAGCTGTGCATTGGTAAACAGACTGCACAGCAGACAGGAATGAGCTCCCCCACCCGCACCCTGCACAGAGGCCGTCCTCAGGGCCTCAGTCCACAGTCTGTCTGTGGAAACGCGTATTCTGGAGTTGGCCTCCACATTGTAAATGTGAAGACACTTAGAGGGTGTTTCACAGTGTTTACCACCTTCCACGCGGGGGTCTATCAGATGCGCTTCAGTTCTCTAACCTGAAAACAAATCAGCAGCTCTCTGGCTCTGGGAAAAGAGCAGGGAAGCCCGGCAAGCCAGCCGGGCCGCAGCTCTGCGCTGGTATCCACAGGATATGCGTCTTCCTGCAGGCCAGCCAGCGGCTGGAGGGGATGCTGGCCCAGAATCTCCGCACACTGGCTCATTTCCATGCTCAGAAAAGAGAGAGGAGAGGAGAGGTGCTATAACATTGATGAAACTGCTGCTGTAAAATCAGCAGTTCAGTTTATTTGCTCGGCTGCGTCCAACTCTTGCAACCCTATGCACTGCAGCACGCCGGGCTTCCCTGTCTGTCACCAACTCCCAGAGTTTACTCAAACTCATGTCCATTGAGTCAGTGATGCCATCCAACCATCTCATCCTCTGCCGTCCCCTTCTCCTCCTGCCTTCAATCTTTCCCAGCATCAGGGTCTTTTCCATTGAGTCAGTTCTTCACATCAGGTGGTCAAAATATTGGAGCTTCAGCTTCAATATCAGTCCTCCCAATGAACACTCAGGACCGATCTCCTTTAGGATGGACTGATTCGATCTCCTTGCAGTCCAAGGGACTCTTAAGAGTCTTCTCCAACACCACAGTTCAAAAGCATCAATTCTTCAGTGCTCAGCTTTCTTTATAGTCCAACTCTCGAATCCATACATGACTACTGTAAAAACCATAGCTTTGACCAAATGGATCTTTGTTAGCCAAGTAATGTTTCTGCTTTTTAATATGTTGTCTAGGTTGGTCATAGCTTTTCTTCCAAGGAGCAAGTGTCTTTTAATTTCAAAGCTGCAATCACCATCTGAAGTGATTTTGGAGCCCAAAAAAACAAACTCTCTCACTGTTTCCACTGTTTCCCCATCTATTTGCCACAAAGATGGGACTAGATGCCATGATCTTAGTTTTATGAATGTTGAGCTTTAAGCCAACTTTTTCACTCTCCTCTTTTACTTTCACCAATAGGCTCTTTAGTTCCTCTTCACTTTCTGCCATAAGGGTGGTATCATCTGTATATCTGAGGTTACTGATATTTCTCCTGGCAATCTTGATTCCAGCTTGTGCTTCATCCAGCCCAGCATTTCACATGATGTACTCTGTATTTAAGTTAAATAAGTAGGGTGACAATATATAGCTTTGACATACTCCTTTCACAATTTGGAACCAGTCTGTTGTTCCATGTTCAGTTCTAACTGTTACTTCTTGACCTGCATACAGATTTCTCAGGAGGCAAGTCAGGTGGTCTGGTATTCCCATCTCTTTCAGAATTTTCCACAGTTTGTTGCAATCCACACAGTCAAAGGCTTTGGCATAGTCAATAAAGCAGAAATAGATGTTTTTTTGGAAATCTCTTGCTTTTTTGATGATCCATCAGACGTTGGCAATTTGATCTCTGGTTTCTCTGCCTTTTCTAAATCCAGTTTGAACATCTGGAAGTTCACGGTTCACTTATTGCTGAAGCCTGGCTTGGAGAATTTTGAGCATTACTTTACCAGTGTGTGAGATAAGTGCAATTGTGCAGTAGTTTGAGCATTCTTTGGCATTGCCTTCCTTCAGGATCAGAATGAAAACTGACCTTTTCCAGTCCTGTGGCCACTGCTGAGTTTTCCAGATTTGCTCGCATATTGACAGCAGCACTTTCACAGCATCATCTTTTAGGATTTGAAATAGCTCAACTGGAATTCCATCACTTCCACTAGCTTTGTTCATAGTGATGCTTCCTAAGGCCCACTTGACTTCACATTCCAGGATGTCGGGCTCTAGGTGAGTGATCACACCATTGTGATTATCCAGGTCATGAAGATTTTTTTTGTATAGTTCTTCTGTGTATTCTTGCCACCTCTTCTTAATAGCTTCTGCTTCTGTTGCTGCTGCTGCTGCTAAGTCACTTCAGTTGTGTCCGACTCTGTGTGACCCCATAGACGGCAGCCCACCAGGCTCCCCTGTCCCTGGGATTCTCCAGGCAAGAACACTGGAGTGGGTTGCCATTTCCTTCTCCAATGCATGAAAGTGAAAAGTTAAAGTGAAGTCACTCAGTCGTGTCTGACTCTTAGCGACCCCATGGACTGCAGTGCAACAGGCTCCTCCGCCCATGGGATTTTCCAGGCAAGAGTACTGGAGTGGAGTGCCATTGCCTTCTCTGCTGCTGCTGTTAGGTCCATACTATTTCTGTCCTTTATCGAGCCCATCTTTGCATGAAATGTTCCCTTGGTATCTCTAATTTTCTTGAAGAGATCTCTAGTCTTTCCCATTCTGTTGTTTTCCTCTACTTCTTTGCACTGATCACTGAGGAAGGCTTTCTCATCTCTCCTTGCTATTCTTTGGAACTCTGCATTCAAATGGGTATATCTTTCCTTTTCTCCTATGCTTTTCCCTTCTCTTCTTTTCACAGCTATTTGTAAGGCCTCTTCAGACAGCCATTTTGCTTTTTTGCATTTCTTTTTCTTGGGGATGGTCTTGATCACTGCCTCCTGTACAATGTCATGAACCTCTGTCCACTCATCCATTCCTCCCTGCCATTCTTCAGGCACTCTATCAGATCTAATCCCCTGAATCTATTTCTCACTTCCACTGTCTAATTGTAAGGGATTTGACTTAGGTCTACCTGAATGGTGCAGTGGTTTTCCCTACTTTCTTCGATATAAATCTGAATTTGGCAATAAGGAGTTCATGGTCTGAGCCACAGTCAGCTCCTGGTCTTCTTTTTGCTGACTGAATAGAGCTTCTCCATCTTTGGCTGCAAAGAATATAATCAATCTGATTTCGGTGTTGACCATGTGGTGATGTCCATGTGTAGAGTCTTCTCTTGTGTTCTTGGAAGGGGGTGTTTGCTATGACCAGTGCATTCTCTTGGCAAAACTCTATTAGCTTTTTCCCTGCTTCATTTTGTATTCCAAGGCCAAATTTGCCTGTTACTTCAGGTAGCTCTTGATTTCCTACTTTTGCATTCCAGTCCCCTATAATGAAAAGGACATCTTTTTTGTGTGTTAGTTCTAGAAGGTCTTGTAGATCTTCATAGAACCGTTCAGGTTCAGTTTCTTCAGCATTACTGGTTGGGGCATAGACTTGGATTACTGTGATATTGAATGGTTTGCCTTGGAAACAGATAGAGAGATCATTCTGTCATTTTTGAGACTGCATCCAAGTACTGCATTTTGGACTCTTTTGTTGACCATGATGGCTACTCCATTTCTTCTGAGGGATTCTTGTCCACAGCAGTAGATATAATGGTCATCTGAGTTAAATTCACCCATTCCAGTCCATTTTAGTTCGCTGATTCCTAAAATGTTGATGTTCACTCTTGCCATCTCCTGTTTGACCACTTTCAATTTGCCTTGATTCATGGACCTAACATTCCAGGCTCTTGTGCAATATTGCTCGTTACAGCATCAGACTTACTTCCATCACCCATCACAATCCCCAGCTGGGTGTTGGTTTTGCTTTGGCTCCATCCCTTCATTCTTTCTGGAGTTACTTCTCCACTGATCTCCAGTAGCATATTGGGCACCTACTGACCTGGGGAGTTCATCTTTCAGTGTCCTATCTTTTTGCCTTTTCATACTCTTCATGGGGTTCTCAAGGCGAGAATACTGAAGTGGTTTGGCATTCCCTTCTCCAGTGGACTGTGTTTTGTCAAAACTCTGTGCCAAGTCCCGTCCATCTTGGTGGCCCTACATGGCATGGCTCATAGCTTCATTGAGCTAGACAAGGCTCTGGTCTATGTGACTGCTAAGAGTGTCGTGATTAAACTCGACTTCGCTTAGGGCAGACTGAGAGCTGCTCTGGGTGTTGACCGAGGTGCCGCAGGCAAAGCCCCCTGCGGCCTCCTGTCCAGCACCGCGGGCTGGCCAGCACCAGGCCACCACCTGCTCCCTGAACCGCCGGCCCACACCTGCACCCGGCCCCCACCTGCTCCCTGAACCGCCAGCCCGCACCTGTGTCCGGCCACAACCTGCTCCCTGAGTCGACCTGTCCGCACCTGTGGGCTGCAGCCTGCCTCTCCTCTGTGAACACATGCATTTGCTGAAATGAATGATTTCTGGCTCTAAAACTCAAATTACCATTTCACTCAAAGAAACTCAATTTTTGTCTCCCTGATCCAGTTAACATCATCCTCAGTAGCCCCTCGGGGGCCAAGCCTGTGGGGAGGCGGGGACAGCCTGTCTGCTGGCGGCCTGAGGTGGAAGCTCAGGACGCGCAGGAAGGAGGCTACAGGCTCAGCACGGGTGTCTGTGCTCCCCGAGGTGCCTGACTCACCCTCCTCTGCAGCGCTCTTGCTTGGTACCTCTTTGAAATGAACCATCCCTCCACACATGCTTGGGCTCTGCATCGCTTTGGGTCCTAATGTTGGAGATTGCTTTGTGCAAACACTTTGGCTCTTTCCTTTCTTTATATAGTTTGCACAGGACTGGCTGTGGTAGAGACTGGGCTGAGGAACTGGAGGCCCCGTCCCTGGCCCTGGAGCTTACTGAGGTGGGGGGAGTGAGCTCACCAAGACGGGGGGATTGTTGGGGGACATGACCAGAGCCTGGAGGAGGCTCAATGTGCAGAGCTGGGGGAGCCCTAGAAGAGGCTGGGGAGCAGGAGATAAGGAGCTGGCTGGGCTGACGGACAAGGCACAGCAGGAGGAAAGCGAAGTTTTCCAGAAAGCAGGAAATACCCAAATACTCCATGAGGGGTGGGGGTGGAAGGGGGCAGGCAGGCAGCAGGGGAAAGTCTGGCTGGAAAGATGCTCAGGCCACTAGGGGCCCTGGGCCTGCACCCAATCCCTGCTCTGCAGAGGAGGGGAGCCACCAGGGCCCAGGGAGGGTGAGGTGCTGGTGGGCCATCGGGGCAGCATGCTGGCCAGGGCTGGATGGTGGATGTGCAGCTGAGACAGGGGCAGGGCCTCAGGACAGGTACCCTGGACACCCCGACCCCCACATGCAGAGTTGCCCGAGGCAGCGCCCAGAGTGGCCAGTGTGAGGCCATGGGGAGGGCAGGAGGCTGGGCTCTGTCAGTTCCGAGACCACTGGCCATGCCTGAGGCCCGGCAGAAGGGCTGGAGGGCTGGGGGAGCCCTCACAGGTAGCAGAGTTAACCTCAGGCTGGGCAGGCAGCCCGGCGGCCCCCCAGAGCCTGTGTGGGGCTTTTGGAAGCTGCAATTCCCCTCCAGTCGCCCTGCAAACCAGGCGTTGTCTACAGGTAAGTATTGGGAGCCACCTCCACCACTTGCAGGAGTTGGGCAAAGCTCACCAGTCCTGGTGACCAGATCATGGAAATTCTACTGGAAGCAGCACAAGGAGCCAGGGAGCTAAGGGATGGAGAGCCCTGCTCTCCCCGCTCCTCCTCCTGGGCCTAGAACTGCCACCTCTTCCTTCTCTCTAGAGACACAGCACACTTGCCTCTCTGTTGAATGAAAAGTGTTTTGCTTAGCCCTGAAGCACGTCTTCTATCACACACACACTGGCACACTCGGACTTTAGTGTCAGTACGGACATCACTCACGCCCACATCCTAACCACCCGCCATGTTTTGTCCCTGAACCTGCCGGGCAGGAGGGTCCCTTCCCTGGGTTCACCACATCCATCCTCTGGGTTTCACCCGAGCAGCACTTCCTGGGAGGTGTCAGTTTCGTGTACAGCCTCCCCCCACCCAGGAGGAGTAGGGATCCCAATTGTTGCCTCTGAGACAGTATTTAAAAAGGATTCAGCCAGAAGGAAAGACAACCACCCAAGCTGCCTTGGGCTCCCATCGGGAAGCACCACCCTCCTGGACTCTGGGGAGTGAACACATGCTTGTGACCCAGACGCTCAACTCCATTTGTTCTCGGATTTAAAACTCAAAAATCCACTGGGACTTTGAGATCACTTCCAGAAGAGCATCCAAAACAAAGCAGCTTGTGCTCTGGAAGAGCAAAGTGATGGAGCAGGTACGGGACAGCATAATTGAATTAGCCCAGCTGCAGATGAAATGTCAATATTTTAATAACTTTCCTTGAGAAAACACTTCTGTCTTCCCTATTGTTCACTGTCAGCCCTGGTTCTGTCCCTCTGCGGGGCTAGGCTGAAGCCCTGGTTCTGTCCCTCTGGGCGGCTGGGCTGCAGCCCTGGTTCTGTCCCTCTGGACAGCTGGGCTGGAGGAGCTTGGTGGTAGCCATGGATTTCCCTCCCCCTCCCACCTCTCCCACCCCCGCCCACCCCTGGGTCAGATTGGATATAAAGTTAACTGGGGTCAGACATGAAGGTGCTTCAAAGGGCATTTGGAGCTCTGGGTTTATATTTTCATCTGAGTGACAAGAAAATGAGACCACTTTTGCGGTTCAATTTGCTTCAAAATAGCTGTGCCAGCAAAAGCACTCTTTCCTCCCACAGGGGAACGGGCATAAGCACACACACACACATGCACACACATGTACGTGTGTGTACATGTACACGCATGTGTGCAGACATGCACGTGTGCGGGTGCACATGTGTGTACAGGTGTATGTATGTACGTGTACAGGTGCATACGTGTGTTTGTACACGTGTGCATGCAGATGCACACTCATATGCATGCACACACACACACACACACATATGCATCATCCAGCCCCACAGTGAACCTGCCTCCCCAAAGGGAAGCCATGACCACCACAGCCAGATGCTGCTGCAAGGCCGATGGCCTGGTCATCGGCTGCAGCTCAGACATGGAAGGGCTGATGGAGGAGCGGAGAGGGCCCGGTGGAGATGGGAAGCTTTCCTCCAGGAAGCGCAGACACAGGCACAGCCCACCTTCCCAGCCCCACTCCCTAAGGCAGGGGCTGTGGGAAGGTGGGGCCTGAGGGGACAGAAGGTGATTCTCAGGTGCTGCTTTTTGTACCCATGAGGGCCATACGTCTCCGTGCCAACACTGCCCAGGAGCAGAGGGGCCAAGGGCTTTGGAAGCCAAGCTTCAGACATCAGAGGCAGCAGAGTGAACCCGGCAGGCACTCCCCAGCCGTCAGCGCTCACAGCCCAGAACCAGGCAGCATCTCCAGCGCCACCACAGCCCCTCCCAGGGCCACACAGGGCGGGACACAGGCACAGAAAAGACGAGCTCGGCCACCAGAGGAGGGGAAGGGGTCACCCACTGCCCCCGACCCCAGGCCGGGAACTCAGGGCCTCGGCGATGCTCACTCACCGGACTAGCTCCGTGCTGTTCCACGTCACCCCCAAATAGATGTTCCAGAAACCCCTGCCCCCCAGCCAACACACGTCATACTCTGGGGTCTGCCTGTGGGGGGCAAGTCTGTGATATCCTAGGACGGGCACCAGGCCAGAGAGAACTGACCACATCATCAGCAGCTTGAGGACAGTGCACCCGTGGTCTGGCTTCCACCTCTGAGGTGCCTGACCTCAGCTCAGATTCCAAAAGCAAGATCCCTCAGAGCCCGGGTGAGCAGAGAGCGGCTAGCCATGCTTAGTCCCCAGAAAGACAAATACTGCGTGATGCCACTCACAGGATGGATTTTAAACTGCCACATTCGCAGAATCAAACACTGGAGTGGCGGCAGCTAGGGCCTGGGTGAGCGGCCAGGGAACAAAGCGTCAGTGGAGGAGATCTACTGCAGGACTCCGTGCTGGCACTCAGAGGCATCAGGGTAGATCTGCGTCTCAATGTAACAAAATGCTTTAAAAAAAAGAAAATCAAGGAATAGAAACAGTAAGACTCCTTCAAAATGGGTAAGAAAGAAGGAAAGGGCGTGTGACACCTTCCGGATTACCTCGTGTGGGGCAGGACATCACCCACAGACAGGGGTGCAGGGCTGGAGTGGCTCAGAAACAAACAGGATACCAGCCTCTGCCTGTAGTTCAGAGTTATGGTCAGGGAGTGAGCTCTCTGGTCCTGGGCATGGCCCAGGTAAGGGTGAGGGTTTGATAAAATGAGATGGGGGTGGCAGGCAGGTGGAGAGAGCACCCCCAGAGGGAGGCTGGTGGGCCGCCCACAGTCCCCAGGCAGAATGAAGCCAGGACCCCAAGAGCAGAGGGGGGACCCTCCTCCAAGCGCCCCCTTGCCCATCTTCTCACACACGGTCGGGTGGGCTCCTGGGGGACCTCTGGTGCCTGACTCGGGGGTCCCGGGCTGCCCCTCTGCTTCACAATTGAGGGGAGCCTCCACCGCAGCATCTCTTTAAGAATGACGCTCTAGAGGAGGCGTCCTCCGCAGGAAGGCTTTACTGAGATTTCCGTTCTCTGATTTCCTTCAGGACCATCAGATCCAATATCTCAGAATTATCATTTTGGTTCCGTCATTCAGAGCCATTTGGATTTTTCCATAACAATAATGGCGGGGGGGGGGGAAATTCATAACAGGACGGGCCGGGGACTAAAAATAACTGGGAACATGCACCAACTCTGTCTGAGGCAGAGATAACAGCTCCGCTGATAATATTTCCCCCACATTTTGTGTATTGATTTGTCTCAAAAACCAAGTCATAAACATAGAGAATACCTGACATTATTCCTTCGGAGGGGGAAGGAGAATCACAGCCAGAACAAGGAGGTAATGATCGCAGACCCGCAGGTCTCTGTCCAACTCCTGACGTCACACCTGCCCCTCGGGGCTGGGAGGGCGTGGGCCGGCCCCCTGGTTCTGGGGGCTCCCTTCCTGGAGCCGCATCTCTGCTTCGGTGCGTATCAGCCCTGACACCCTGCAGGTCCCGGACAGCCGCTCAGCAACCAAACTCCACGGACAAGACTCCTCGGGAGGGGCCTGGACACGCGGGGGAGGGGACCGCACAGGCCCTGGAGCTTTCGGCCTCCATAATGCGGGACCCATCCCTGCCGATAAACCCACACTGCCTGAAACAGACCCCAAGGAAGCGCTGGGCAGTCAAAGTCCTCGAGAAGCTGACGTCCACCCTCCGAGAACACCTCTGTCCCTCCTGTGAGGCTCCCGCCCACCCAGACCTTCCATGTCTGAGGGCCTTTCCTCTGATTTCAGGCTCGGGAGGAGGACAAGGAAACGACGTAGTGATGCTTGGAGGACGGGGGTTGGAGTTAAAGTTTTCCTCTAGGGTGGTCTCACATTGGGCGTGGCTTGGGTCTGGGCGTGGCCTTGCTTTGGATCTGCCTTGGTCTGGGCGTGGCTTTGATCTGAGCGTGGAGAAGGCGATGGCACCCCACTCCAGTACTCTTGCCTGGAAAAATCCCATGGACGGAGGAACCTGGTAGGCTACAGGCCATGGGGTCGCAAAGAGTCGGACACGACTGAGTGAGTTCACTTTCACTTTCTTGGTCTGAGCGTGGCTTTGGTCTGGGCGTGGCCTTGATCTGGGTGCGGCCCCTGGTCCTAAGGGCTGGACACTCGCCATCACTCCTGGCTCTCCGGTGGCCAGCACTCAGATACCTGGCCTGCTCCAGTTTGCTGGGTGAGATCTCCAGGCTGCCAGGCTCCATGTGGGCTCCACGTGGTCCTTTGTTATATTCTTACAAAGTCTGGAGGATACACTCTCCATGTGAGTCCTAGAGTCCACATCACACACGAGTTGCCTGAGCCTGGCCTGGTGCCTGCCAGCCCCTCCTCCTCCTCTGCTGGGACGTCCCCCGCGGCTCTCCTGACTCCACTGTAGGTGCTGGGCTGAGCCAGCCTCTGGAAATGTCTCTCTGGCTGCTGCTTCAGTGGGACCTTTTGGCCCATTGAATTAAGCAGAAATCATGCCCAAGATTTTCAACAGAAAACTGATGTCATCAGCTTCTGTGAAAGTGAAAGTGTTAGTCACTTAGTCGTGTCCCACTCTTTGTGACCCCATGGACTATATAGCCCACCAGGCTCCTCTGTCCATAGGATTTCCCAGGCAGGCATACTGGAGTGGGTAGCCCTTCCTACTCTAGGGGATCTTCCCGACCCAGGGATCAAACCTGAGTCTCCTGCATTGCAGGCAGATTCTTTACCATCTAAGCCACCAAGGGGCTTCTATGGCTACTATTCAAAACAAACTAAACAACTCTACAACTTAATGTTCACTGATGACTTATCTTGTTTAATCCCCACAACAGCCCATGAGGCTGATACTGTTATTATACCCATGGAACATGAAAAAAACAAGACATGGAAGTGACCTGCCTGAAGTTACCCCGCTAACCAGTGTCAGAACCTGCTCTCCACCCAGTGGGTGCACCTTCAGGGTACATTGTCCTAACTCCCAAAGGGCTGCCTGGCCATGTTAGTGAGTACAGGAGAAGTCGGGGAGCGTGCCAGTCCCTGTGTGAGCCACGGAGACAGAGGTGCTGTCTCTGCTCCGCACACCAGGCAGGACCCCAGCCACAGGGCACCTTCACCCACTACCTGCCGCGTGCACAGCCCACGGCTCTGCTGTCACTTTTCCTGTTGAGTCTGCGCTTCCCAAAGCTCACTGCTAACCTCCTTCCCTTTCCCCTAAGGTCTCCTGTTTAAGGGTAAATTCTGGGCAGGAGGCACTTGTTAAGGAGGAATTGTGTGGGTCCAGGGTTCCAAACATCCTGACCTTAGCATCCAGCACGTGACGCAGCGGAAGCAGGCCCCGCCCCGCACCAGGCCTGCTCTGCCACCCGGAGGGCTTCTGTGCTTCTCTTGATAATTCACTCGCAAGTCTTTGTCAGGCTCTTTCTGCCACTTAGTCGCAGGTAGGAACGAATAAAGAACAAGTTTGTGTACTTGACAAGGAAACATACGTCTACAAGTGGCTGTAAAGGCCAGCGTTTCAATGCTTAAGAACAATATCAAGTGTGTTTTTCAAAAGAACATGATTTTTTTCCCAACAGAAAACATTCAGACTTGTGTAAGTCTGAATGTCTTAGATAACTATCACAAAGGAGCTGGCTCACTGTAAGGTGAGCTTATAGCCTGCTGTCAAAGAACCACAGACCTTGCTCTGTTCTGAGGGTCTTGGTGGCCCCGAGGTGAGCCCCCATCTGCAGAGAAGCTGGTCAGTTGGGAACAGCGGTGTGTCCCCGGCAGCCCTGGGGGTCAGAGCTTTAACTTGTCCTGGGCCTCGCGCAGCAGCTCTGACCAAGGCAGTGTGGAAGGAAACAGCCAGGCCCACAGCTGACAAGTGCACCCATCACCAGCACTGTACCGCCCACAGTTCACAGACACCATTCTGTTCCCTCACATCTGTTCACTACTCAAAGACCAAAGTGAAAGTGAGCGTGTCAGTCGCTCAGATGTGTCCGACTCTGTGCAACCCCGTAGACTGTAGCCCACCAGGCTCCTCTGTCATGGAATTCTCCAGGCAAGAATACTGGAATGGGTAGCCATTCCCTTCTCCAGGGGATCTTCCTGACCCAGAGATTGAACCCGAGTCTCCTGCATTGCTGACAGATTCTTTGCCATCTGAGCCACCAAGGAAGATCAAAAGACCAAATTGGCCATTAAATGTTCTGCCACCAGCGGTCAAGCGTTCCAAAAATCAAGTTTGCACCATCGACCATTACTGGGAGAATCAGTGAACTCACTCTTCCCCTTTATTTGGAAAATAGCATTATAAAATGTATGACTTTATTCAGTGTTAGTTCTTTAGGGAATAAATATAATCTAATGGGTTATGGGTCATGGATACTTTGAAGAATTCAATAAAATTCAGGAGTTTCTCCCCAGGGAACTGTACACTCATGCACCTTCAAAAGTTTCTCATGAAGCGTCAAAGGAACAAGAAGCAGAATGAAAAATATTTGTTGTGAGGAACATTCTAGAAACTGACCTTATCAGATGACTGCAAATTAAAAGGCCCTGATAACCATGAAAAAAGAACCAGTAGCCATGATCCCCTGAGTTTTCTAAGTCACACCAAATGCCTCTTTGTCCTAGTTTCTTCTTAATAGGTAAAAAAAAAATATATATATATATATATATGTATATAGGATATAGAGAGAATAAACACATAAATATTTATGGTATGTGTATTTATCCATATGAAAACATATTTATGTAATTATTGAACACAAACTTAATTCCATGCAATAGTTACTGATCACATGGTGGGCCGGTCCCTGGGCCAGGTGTGGGCTGCTTGGAGAATTGAGCTCCAGTTTCTGTCCACAAGAGTCACACAGCCTGGCGAGGAAAATGGACTTAGAGGTAATGACTGTGATAGAGCTGTGGGAGCAGAGGGCACACCCAGAGGGCACACCCAGAGAGCACACCCAGAGGGCACACCCACTGTTTCAGTCTGGCTTGAGGAGGCAGGAATGAGGGGAAGGTAGAGAGGAGAGTCTCCGCCACAGCTGGGGGCAGAGCAGGCAGGAACGGCATCTGGGGCGAGAGGCCGCTGTTCTGGGCGGCGGGGCGGTGCCAGGGAAGCTCAGCGGCACCGTGCCCTGCTGCACAGACAGAACAGCGGCCCCTGGTGTGCACTGCGCGTGCTCTGAGCCACTTATCTAACCACCTACCACCATTAGACCCTTAGGATCATTCCACTTTTTTATTTTTCAAATGCTGTGATTGATACCACTTTTTAAAATTTTCCCGAAAAGTCTTTGTGAGGAGAGGATTTGCAAAGTAGAAGCATGAACATGCCTCGCCCTGAAACTATTCACCCAAGCACAGTTGCGATCATATTGGCCACAGAGCTGTTCGCAGACCAGAATTAAATCCTGTAAAATTACACTGGGCAGTTGTAGAAGAGGAAAAAACGCCCTGGAAATAGCTCAGACGTATTCAGATTAGAATAATTTTCATAATTAAATAAAATTTAATTTTTCATTCCTATTATAAAAGATTATATCAGGTTTCTCATTTCTTGGAAAATCAGAGAGAACTTAATAACAAATACCATAATTATCTGCGAAGACTGAACTGTGATTAAATTATCAGGTGGCAGCTCCTCCTAAAACTACTTCTTCGATTAGCTAAAGCTGGCAGTATGTATGAATATTTCCAAAGATATTTGCATACACTCACAACAAGCTAACCAGATATTAGAAATATAATCTTTCTGTTATATTAGAAATACGTTTAAGATTAAGTTATATCATTATGTTTTTTCTATTATTAAAGTACACACTCTTAATGTATTACCATAAACTCTCTAATTTAGAAACTGTAAATGCTTCTCCTGGTCCTTGATGAGATTTTCCAACTCCATGTATAAACAGAGGGAGGTTCTTTTCTCCTGGCAGCCAAGATCTGCTTGGGAGAATATGATGCTGACCAAACCTCGGGCGGAGCTGCTCACAGCCCATCGGGGAGGAAAGTCCACACAGGTGTGCAGCCGGCCGACCGGTCTGGGCAGGAGCAGGAAGGGCACCCTGAGCATGCTGGGCCGGTGACACCAGGTTCCCGTCTGGGGGAGGGGCCCCGCTCACAAGAATGGAGCCACAGTTAACCCAAGCCCTCCCTCCCCGCCGGTGTGCAGCTGCCCAGAGCAGAGGGCACACACAGATTAGAACAACTCAGCCTCACAAGGCATCTTCACCAGGCCGGGGAGCCTCTCCCGCAAGCCACATGGGGCCCGGCACCACTGGCCAGAGGGGGCCGCCGAGCACGAAGGCGGTCCTCGCCAGAGGGCCCGCGGGGGTCGGGATGGACCCTGCCCTCGCTGCCCTCCCCTCCCGCTTCCTGCCTGGGTCCCCCAGCCAGACCCGGTGGAAGCCAGAGGCCCGCAGGTGTGCCCCACACTGGCCCCCCAGGCCGGCATGCCAGCCTGAGAAGGGAGCGACCTGCAAGGCCCAGGGAGACGCTGGATGGGCAGGAACTGCATCACTGCGTGGACTCGCTGCGTGGAGACGGGGGACTCCACCTGGGAGACCCCACAGCAGGGGCCTGAGGCCTGCGTGTCTCTGCAGAGGCACCTGCCGCCTGCACACAGCAGGACTTTCCTCTTTGGGCCGGGGGAGGCTGGGGGCGGTGACGGCGGGAAGACCTTGGTGGGGGTGGGGTTCCATGGAGCTGCCCCGACTCCCGGAGGCCGCTGCTCCGGCCCGTCCTTAGCTCCAGGCTCGCTCCAGCCAGACGCTGGGTCCGGTTCTGTTTCCCTGTTGGACTCCCAGGACCAAGCGGGGCGGTTAGAGGAAGGCGGGGATGAAGCGCGGCCCCTCACTCCGGGTCTTTACTGTAACCTCCTCGTCTGATGGCTGCCTTTATGGCCTTTGGATGACATCTGTGCGCCAGTGGCCCCTGACTCGGGCAGAAGTGGCTGCTGGGCGAGGGCCCCACTCAGACCCTCACCGCAGAGCCCAGGAGAGGCCTGACCCTGGACGGAGGGTGGGACACAGCGTCCGGAGGTGTCCCCTGCCCTGGACAGTGACAAGGCTCAGTTTCCAAACCCGTCCTGTTCCCGTCTCCTCTTCCAGACAAACCAGATGGGAAAGGGTTGGCCTGTGATGCCTGTTGCAAAAAAACCATGTCTGTGACCCTTCTGAAAACATCACAGAGCGCCTGCAGACGCTCAACGCCCTGTGGAGGCCCAAGCTTGAGGCCAGGACTGTGTCCAGCTCAGAGGCTGACCATCCAGCGCATCCGTTTCCTGTGGAAGGACGAGGCTGAGCCCAGGGCCCAGCGGAGAGGAGGCCTGGCTGCCCTCAGGAGTAGGGGCCCCCGGCCACGCAGTCCTCTGTTGCCTCTTTGAGGCAGGCACGTCCACAGACAAAAGTCTCTCTGCTCAAAACAAAAATGTTATCCCTGAAAAGATGCTTTTCCCTTCCCAAAGACTGAAAAAGTATTTTAGGAATAAAATGCAGTAAATTCAAATTAAAGTCTATTCAAATCATGATACTAAAAAGGAAATGTAATATTCATACTCAACTTGTCATCTTAATTAATTTGTCTGTATTATTCCAGGAGTCCTTAAAAAAAAAAAAAAAAACACGGTTGTCATCAAGAGGAAACAGCAGTATAAATAAAGCCATTCAATTAATTCACTATCCATCTTAGCAGATTCATGGGAGGAAAACCTTTCCACGGAAAAGTGGGCTAGACAAAACACTCCCAGAAAAAAGATGTTTGAGAACAATTGCTTTAAAATGTGTGACTTTTTAAAGCTATATACAATATTATCCAATCTGAAATTTCAGCATGTTTTTTTCCCCTGGGATTTTTTTTAAATGCACTTTATTTTTTCAAGAGCAGTTTTCACAGCAAAATAGAGTGGAAGATACCGAAATTTCCTATATAACCCCTACCCCTGCACACACTGAACACAAAAACAGCAATCAGGTGGCGTGCAGGTACCCGGGACCCACCTAAGAGCCCACTTAGGGCAGTGGAGATGCTCAGTGCTAATGTCTTGTCTGCCCTCTGCTCAGTCACTCAATCGTGTCCAACTCTCTGCTACCCCATGGACTGTAGCCCACCAGGCTCCTCTGTCCATGGGATTCTCCAGGCAAGAATACTGGAACGGTTGCCATTCCTTCCCTCAGGGGATCTTCCCAAACCAGGGGATCTTCTGTCTCCTGCATTGGCAGGCGGGTTCTTTACCACTAGCACCACCTACGATTATCTTGAAAGTGAAAGTTGCTCAGTCGTGTCCGACTGTTTGTGATCCCATGGACTGGAATTCTCCAGGCCCAGAATACCAGAGTAGGTAGCCTTTCCCCTCTTCAGGGGATCTTTCCAACCCAGGGATTGAACCCAGGTCTCCCACATTGCAGGCGGATTCTTTACCAGCTGAGTCACAAGGGAAGCCCAAGAACACTGGAGTGGGTAGCCTATCCCTTCTCCAGCGGATCTTCCCAGCCCAGGAATCAAATTCAGGTCTCCTGCATTGCAGGCAGATTCTTTATCAACTGAGCTATCAGGGAAGCGTCTTGAGGGAAACACAAATTAAAACTACAATGAGATACTACTGCTCACCCACTAAAATTGTTCAGATTGAAAAGACTGACATTACCAAATGCTGATGAGAATGGGTAGCAACTACTGGTAAAAATGCAAAATGATACAGCCACTTTGAAAAATAATCTGCCAGTTATGATGTTAAATATGCACTCACCATGTAACAGGGCAATTCCATTCCTACTATGAAGCTAAAAGAAATGAAACGTATGCTCTCGTGAAAATGTGCTTGCCCATGTTCATAAAAGCTTTATTTGTAATAGCCCCAAACTGGAATCAACTCACATTCTCATCAACCGACGAATGGCTAAGTACATTGTGATGCAGTCACACAGTGGGATGATTCCCAGCAGCTAAACAGGAAAGACTACTGAGAGGCAACAACACGGATTAATCTCAGAAACATTACACCAAGTGGAAGAAGCCAGACACAAAAAACACAGGCTGTGTGAGACTATTTATAAGAAAGTCTAGAAGAGGCAGAGTTTCCTGGGCTGGCAGGGAGAGGAGCCACTGCCTGCAGAACACAGGATCTCTGTGGGGTGATGGAGCTGGTCCATGGCGTGACCATGGTCGTGGCCACATGACTATAAACAGTCGTTGGAACTCGCGGAACTGTACGCTTGAATTCTGTGAATTGTATTCATGTAAGTTTTACCGTAATGAGGCTGACTTAAGATACTTGTCCTAACCACTCCCGTCTGATAACCCCATATCAGTCCTCCGTTACCCACAACACAAAGTCGTATGACCTTGTTCCTGACTCTCCAGCCTCACCGCCAGCGGCCGGCTCCTCCCTCCTCCCTTCCCCTCTCCCACACCCTCCACTGGAGCTTCAACAAATACTTTCAGATCCTTGGATCAGTGCTGCTTCCCTCTGTGCCCTCCGTCTACCATTTCCTTTGCCTGGAATACCCATCTCTTCGCTCTTCTTTCATCTACTGCAAAGTATCCTGTTCTCGAAGACCCAGCCAGAAGCATTTTCAAAGACCGCTAAGCAGGGTTTACCCAGGAAAGGAGACACAAATATCTGAGAGCCCCCCTGCCAGTCAGCATTGGACCAGAGTTCCTGCCACAGTGATATGTTCATCTTTTAAAACAACTCATACAGATTGTTAAAAAAATAAGATAATTATTAGCAGATCTTTGTAACTGCTTACAAAAAAAAAGATAAAAGAAAATTTACAATTAGGACTCATAAGAAAGTCCGGCAAGGCCACTGCTTCCAAGCTCAATCCACAAAGATGAAAGCATTGTCACACATCAGCAATGACTAATTAGGAAATATGATTTACAAAAGACACCATTCACAATAGCAAAAAGAAAAGAAGAAAAAATAACTAAGCTCTCTAAAATTAAACCTAAAGATGGCCCAGATGTTTATGGAGAAAGTAATGATAAAACATCACTCAAGGACATTAAGAAAAATGAATAAATAGAGAGACATCCAACGTTGATGAATGGGAAGACCCAATTTCCTAAAGATGTCAGTTCTCTTCAAATTAGTCTATAAACTCAAAGCAATTCCAGTCAAAATCCCAAAGGCTTTTTTTTTTTTTTTGTGGAACTCATTAAATGTATTCTAAAATGTATATGAAAGCATAAAGATCCAAGAATAGTCAGGACGATTGTAGACAGAAGACGGTGGAGGAAGGACTTTCCTTAGGAGGCTGTTAAGGTTGATCATAAAGCTGCAGTAGTTGTGATGAGTGTTAGAAAGCCCAGGAGTGACCGCTCGGTCAACGGAGCAGAAGAGCCGGCTCGGGAATGAAGCGACAGACCCGCCCACCCACTCACGGAAGCGCTGCAAGTCAAAGGGAATACGAGGACGGTTCAGTGTTCAACAAATAATTCCAGGATGCTTGCCTTTCCACGTTGGAAAAATCGCTGATCCCTATTTCTCAGCAAGGACAATTATGAATTCCAAATGTATCAAAGACCTAATGGTAGGAGCCAGGAAAAAAGGAAACATTTTCCTAATCAGGAAAAAAGATACAAGATGATTCTAATGAATCACCAGGAAAGAAAGGAGAAGAACATCAATCATGAAGGGAAAGACTCATAAATACGAAAATGAAAAAGTTTAGTATAACAGAAGACACCCCAAACAAACCAAACAACCCAGGCACGGAATAGAAGGAAAGAAAAGGAGTGAAGTCGCTCAGTCGTGTCCACCTCTTTGCGACCCTGTGGACTGTAGCCCGCCAGGCTCCTCATCCATGGGATTCTCCAGGTAAGAATACTGGAGTAGGTTGCCATTTCCTTCTCCAGGGGATCTTCCCAACCCAGGGATCCAACCCGGGTCTCCCGCACTGCCAGTGGACATTTTACTGCCTGAGCCACCAGGAAAGTATCTGTAGTTTATGCAATCTATAAATTCTGAGTATCTAGGAAGGTAGCAACAGTCAGAACTGGACATGGAACAACAGACTGGTTCCAAAGAGGAAAAGGAGTACGTCAAGGCTGTATATTGTCACCCTGCTTATTTAACTTCTATGCAGAGTACATCATGGGAAACGCTGGGCTGGAAGAAACACAAGCTGGAATCAAGATTGCCGGGAGAAATGTCAATAACCTCAGATATGCAGATGACACCACCCTTATGGCAGAAAGTGAAGAGGAACTAAAAAGCCTCTTGATGAAAGTGAAAGTGGAGAGTGAAAAAGTTGGCTTAAAGCTCAACATTCAGAAAACGAAGATCATGGCATCCGGTCCCATCACTTCATGTGAAATCGATGGGGAAACAGTGGAATCAGTGTCAGACTTTATTTTTCTGGGCTCCAAAATCACTGCAGATGGTGACTGCAGCCATGAAATTAAAAGACGCTTTCTCCTTGGAAGGAAAGTTATGACCAACCTAGATAGCATATTCAAAAGCAGAGACATTACTTTGCCAACAAAGGTCCGTCTAGTCAAGGCTATGGTTTTTCCAGTTGTCATGTATGGATATGAGAGTTGGACTGTGAAGAAAGCAGAGAGCCAAAGAATTGATGCTTTTGAACTGTGGTGTTGGAGAAGACTCTTGAGAGTCCCTTGGACTGCAAGGAGATCCAACCAGTCCATTCTGAAGGAGCTCAGCCCTGAGATTTCTTTGGAAGGAATGATGCTAAAGCTGAAACTCCAGTCCTTTGGCCACCTCATGTGAAGAGTTGACTCATTGGAAAAGACTCTGATGCTGGGAGGGATTGGGGGCAGGAGGAGAAGGGGACGACAGAGGATGAGATGGCTGGATGGCATCACTGACTCGATGGACATGAGTCTGAGTGAACTCTGGAGTTGGTGATGGACAGGGAGGCCTGGTGTGCTGCGATTCATGGGGTCGCAAAGAATTGGACACGACTGAGCGACTGATATGATATGATATGAGGAAGGTACTGACTTTCCTACAAATCAGCAAGCAGAAGAGCCCATTGAGCCAAACACACAAAGGCTCTGAATACAAGGCCACCTGTGGGGAAGGGAGCTGACCGTCATGAGGAAATGTCTACTGACACAGAGAGACACCCCTGCACAGCCTCCCACTGCAGAGACTACAGTGGGTGTCGGGTCCACAAAGTGAGGACAAGGGGGCCTGGTGGGGAGCGTAAGCGGAAGCCCACCCTGGGGGTTACATAATGTAAATTCATTATTGTAAAGTATCTATTTACACTTGTATAATATTTTATACTTCAGCTGTGCTGCATAGCATGTGGGATTTTAATTCCCTGACCAGCGATTGAACCTGCACCCCTGCAGTGCAAACAGGAAATCCAAACCACTGGACCGCCAGGGAAGTCCAACATACACGTACATTTTAAGACACACACAAGCTGCACTCTGTTATTTATCTGTGCAGAGCAAGGAGGCTCTACTCAAGGGCTGAAAGTGCGTCCCTCTCAGGGCTGGGGAACGCCCATGGGAGAGAAGGATGGGAGGGTCTCAGGCAGAGCTTCAGTATTATCTAAAACGCTCTATATCTAAGGAAAACATGGAGATCAGGAATAAATAGCGCAAAATGTCAACATGGGGAACAATAGATACATTGCTATTTCCTAATTTTTCATCTGTAATTTTCCATGTGTTTTTTTAAAGTGCCCAAAATGATACTGAATTATCTACAAATGAAATGACATGATATCTCGAGTTTGGTTTAAAATACGGCAGGGAAAAAATGGAGTGGAACTAGCTGAAACGTCGTGGGCAGAATCTGAGTTCTCTATCTCGGCAGAACTAATTACCCACAAGTTTAGCGGCTAAAAGCAGCAAGCATTTATTACCTGGGTATTTCTGTGTGTCAGGAACGCAGGGGTAGCTTAGCCGGTGTCTCCGCTCGGGGTCTGCTGGCCGGGCAGCCTCCTCTGCAGGCTGGCGGCCTCAGCCCCTCACCGGGGGCCTCCACAGGGGCCTCCCAGGGCCCTCAAGGTGTGGCAGCTGGTGCCCCCAGCCCCCAGGATCCAAGATGGAAGAAAAGAAGAGAGCCCCAGGGATTCCGCGCCCCAACCCCAAAAGGGAGAAGACAGGAAGAGGCCCCACCTCCAGCCAGACTCCAGGGCCCCAGTCCAGAGGCTGAAAGCCCTCCTATGGAAAGCCAGCACTTGGCTTCCTAGGCCCTACATGAACCAAGCCCTGAACTCCGAGCCATCTCTTTATCCTGGGAGGACTTCATCGTTTATTTCAATCGGCTGGTTTGAGAGCAAAAAAAAAGTCACATTGCAAAATAACTATTCTTGCAAAATGGGAGCTGATACAAGTTCTACAAAGTTGGAAATTAAATGACTGCTCTTTTTCTGAGACATATGTTAAGCTAGTAGCTCATTAATCTTCTTTCTGCTCTAAGCCTGTAACAACCTGGCTACTAAATCTTTAAGTCACTGAATCATTACTCTTTTATAATCCCCAGTGCGGGGCTCGGAGAGAAGTTCATCTTTCTTACAGCATTTCAACAGAAGCCGGCTCAGACGGAGCAGAGCAGGGTACCGCTGGATCAGGTGGTCCTGTCAGGGAAATGGGTACATCGCTGGGGCCAGAGTCGGACTGCTGACCAGCAGGAGTGCTGACCGGGTGAACAGAAACAGGGAAAGAGAAAAACACACAGGGGAGGGTTGCTGCAATATTTACACGTTCGTTCAGGGGCTACCAAAGCGGTAAAGGTTCATTGCAGGAGACCCCAAAGACTCGGAAGAGCCCACAGAAGAAGGCAAGAGCCCGCCGCAGTCACAGCTTCTAGAGAGCGAGCTGGTTACTCCGTTCCGGGTGCTGACCTCTGGCCCTGGGGCCACAGCCGGGCCCACCTGTCTCTTTCTGCTTTTCCTGAAATATCCGAGTGCATTTTCGCGTCGGACACCC
Source organism: Bos mutus (assembly GCF_027580195.1). Taxonomy (NCBI): domain Eukaryota; kingdom Metazoa; phylum Chordata; class Mammalia; order Artiodactyla; family Bovidae; genus Bos; species Bos mutus. Next base: position 1,430,173 of record NC_091642.1, on the reverse strand, counting down.
TGGCTCCCGCTCTCACTCAACGGCCTCCTCTGACACGGTCCTCTGTCCCCTCGGCCCCTGGGGGTTCCCTTAGGGGCCTCCTGTGGTTGCTCTCCTCTCTCCGCCCCCTGCAGACGCCTTCTATGCGTCCCATCCCTACCCACCAGCCGCTGGATGCCACACACCTCGTCTCTGTGCCCAGTGGTCCTGCAGACGTCCCCGCGTGCCTTTCCCACCTACATGGACAGTCAGCTGACCTATGGATCTGCCACAGTGCCGCTCGCCAGTTTCCTGGTGTTGGCCGCTGACGTGACTTCTAATCTTCCGTCATTACAGCCTTTTAATTATTATCCTATGCAAAAACCACATCCAGTAATTTCTCCAGGACCAACCCCTGGATCGGAGCCTTCTGGATGGAGGGTTTGCCCTTTTTAAAGCTCTTGCCGTCAACAGACAGCCCTCCGGGGGCTCGGGCCCCCCGCCAGCCTTCGCCTGCAGCCCACCCACCCTGGGCTGCATCTGCGGTCGTCGTCACGGTTGCAGGTGAGACGTGGTGGCACTTCACTCTCATTTTGCTTGCTTGACCACTAACGAAGCCGCCGTTTCCTCAGGTCTGTGGGATGGTTTCTTTGACTCGGACTGTCAGGAGCTGGGGAGATTTGACCATCCGTGGGCCGATTCTCGATTTGTCTTCCTCTTACCTGCCCCACAGTCCTCCAGAACCTCACCTGCCCTCCACGACAATCCGCACACAGCCGTTAGCAAGGTCACGGTGTAGGGGACGCTCCCGCTCCATCCTCTGAGCCACAGGCGGGCGCCAGGGGCGAGGTGGGGACCCAGTCTCCAGGGCTGCTCCCCTTCACCCCACACAGCTTCGTTGGTGCTGTTACTGTTGTTAACAAAGGGCAACCTCCTGGAAAATTATCCTGGCCAACCTACTTAACATTTATTGAGGTGTAAAATACCAGGTACCTGTGAGACGTAACTAGAATTCCCAGGGTATTCATTCCTCCGGCAAAGAAACCCAGTTTTCCAACTTTGTCTCTACGACCCAGGACACAGAAAGCCAAGTGTGGAGGCTATTGATAGCAGCTTAAGTATCTCAGAGAGAAATGAAAGTTGATACAATTGCTGTGCAATCTTTATTTATATTCTTGGAACCAGCTTCAAATGGAAATACAGATAATGAGAAGACACTGATTAAATTGCCCATATGAATATTCATCAAATCACCTGGACTTTCCTGTTTCTGAATAACAATGCTTCCTACCTTCTCCAAGGAAAGGAGTTCAGCACTGATTAGAAAACAAAGGGAAAACTGAGTTTGAATTTCTGGTAGAAAAACAGCAGAAGCCTTTAGTAAACAGTGTCATCTGTTTCAGGGTCGAATTCGACCTTTTAAGTTCCACCTTGAAAATCTAAGCTGATGTAGTTTCTTCACACAATAGATATGAGAAATAAGAACTACGGTCAGCCCTCCATACCCCCAGGTTCTGCATCCTCAGGATCACTTGTTAAGGATCAGGAATATTCAGAAAAACTACCAGAAAGTTCCAAAAAGCAAAACTTGAATTTGCCGCTGGAAGTCAACTCCTTTCATGACATTCCCATTGAATTTACAACTATTTACATGGATTTACATTGTGTGAGGTATTAATCTAGAGATGATTTAAAGTATAGAAAGGGTGTTGGAGGGGGTTATATGCACACACTTGGCCATTTTCTATAACAGATTTGAGCATCCTCAGATTTTTATATCCTTACGGGTCCTGGAACCAACTTCCCACAGACACGGAGGGATGACCGTATTTCATATGAATGGATGTATGTTTTGTGAGTGCTGTGAGAACACTGCATTTTAAAGGATTGCCCTGTTCTGCTATAGTGCTGGAGTTTCCTTTGACAGATGTCAAACCAATGTCTCTGTCTGGCCAAACATCTAACAGGGAAAGAGTCCTGAAAAAATTTTAAGCTGAATATTTGAATACACCTGGATTTTGGTGGAATTTTCATGTACAAGCAAATACCCAATCTAACCCACACTTCTGCTTTGGGGGCGGTGGTTCTCATCTGTCGCTGATGAGGGGGGAGCAGTCACCAGGTACACTTTGAACTCTCATTCCCCCCGTGAACTTGTGTTCAAAACAGTCTCCAACCCCCGCCCCCAACTCTGTTCTCCAGACTCACCTGGGATTGGCCCTAGTTCACTCGTCCTGAATTGCGATTCCTCAGCTATTCCCCAATAAACTCGATTTTGCGGGCTGAATCGAGTACCTTTTTCTTTTAAAAGGCTGACGGGGGTAAAGAGGAGAAAAGTCCAGGTGAGACCAGCATATCACAGCTGAGCCCCGGGGCGTGTCCACTGGGGTGTGCCGTCCAGGGGACACAGAACAACAGAGCCCATCGCGACGTCATCACGGGGCTGGTCAGGGGCTCCTGAGCCAGGGCCCCGGGGTCAGGAGGGGGCCGCCCAGCACACCGCTCTGCAGTCTGGTGGCCGAGGGCCCTGCAGGTGAGCAGCCCTGGATAAGATGCTCCTGACCAGGTCACCCCCCGGGGCGCCATTACACAGGCGTCCACATGGGTCTGCTTAGCTGGCTTCCTCCTTAACAGTCAGAGGCAGGACCGGTAGCAGGGGGCACTCGGATTGTCGGAAGGAGGCAGATGGGTCCAGAGGCCCTGCATCCAGTCACTGCCGTGGCCAGCGGCCAACCCAAGGGGCTCTCAGGAAAGTGCCAAATTCTGCCAGATGTCACCTGGGAGGTGGCCAGCCCACCCTCTGGGCCTGTGGCCTCGAGAGCTCACACCCCTCCCTGCAGTGCTGTGTGCTCAGCCAACCCCAGGACGGAAGAGAAGCGAAGGTCTGGTCATCACAGGAAGTCCACATGGGAGTCAAACGCCACCACTCAGACAGAGTGAGGCACAGCTGGTCCTGTGGACACATAACCCGAGGTCACACCGTGAGTGTCACACCGTCACACTTGCTTTTTATATCGGACTATTTGTTTTCTATTTCTATGTAGTGGCAATTATCAGTCTTCACTATGAGTAGTTGCTTCCAACTTGAGACCCATACAAAACAATAATTTATTAAAATTTTGGATGAAATTATTGCCTTGAGTTAAATTTCCAAACAGTTAGGAAAGGTGACCTCCTGTCTTGGAACCTGTGAGCCCCTGGGGCAGCCCTGTCTGCACCCCAGGCCACCCCAGGTCCAGCTGCCCCGTGACTCCCTACTCTGCCCACAGAGAGTGTGTGCCAGGCAGCCAGTGCCCAAGCTGACACTGGAGCAGTCCTCAGCCAGTGATGACGCGGGGGTGGGGGTCCCCAGCCCATCACTCCCGGGGAGGAGCGGTCACTGAGGCGCAGGGTCCATGGTGACTCAGAATCCCCTCCCCCTGGGCCCAGGTGTCCACTCAGCCCCGCCCAGCCCTGGACCCTCGTCCAGGTTCCCCCCCAGCTCATGTCCCCACACCCGGCTCCGGCTTCCTGGCGTCCGCTCCCCCAGATGGACTCATGCCCCCACCCTTGAGGCAGATGCTGCTGCTATTTATTTCAATAAAGTGCAGCTGTGCCCTGCTGTGTCGGCCACTCAACCTGCGTTTGGAAGCAGACGAACCCGTCCGTGTAGCCGAGAGATGGTGACTTTTTTAAAGGTGACCTTGAAACAGAGAAGGATGAAGAAAGCACAAATGGGTCTCAGTCCTTCCCGCTCCAGAGGGTCCCCCGCACCCCACCAGGCGAGAGGGCAAGGCACGTGGGCCACCCCAGAGCCGTGGCGGGGACGATGGTCAGAACAGGGGCGGGGTGGCGGGCGGTCCTGCTCTCCTGCTTCTGGGATCAGTGCACAGAGCGGGCCCGGGAGTCCTGATGGCAGACTGGCTGGGGCGGGTCAGCAGGGGTGTCCACTGAGGTCATGGTGTGGAGGGGCCCCAGGGGCGAGGGGCGAGGAGGGCAGCTGTGCCAGTCGGGGTGGACAGGGAATCCCTGGAATGCGGGAGATGTCGCTCACCAGTTCCTGAAAGCAGGGTCCTTGGAGTCAGGACCCTCTCTGCTCCCCCCACGGCCCATGCGCAGTGGTGCCAGCCCTGAACCCGTTTTTCATCAAAATACAGAACTGCAGCATTTCCCCAGGTTGGTGCCATTAATGGATTAAAGGGGACCCAGCACGGGGGCTGTAGAGTTGCCATCACAGCATGGGTCCCATCTGTGGTCAGCATCACCCCAGCAGGCTGAGATGGTGTCCCGCGGGCAGGGTGTCTGGGGAGCCCCCGGGAAGGGGGGAGGGACAGGGTTAGCAGAGGAGCTGGAGCTGAGACGCAGCACGCCCCCGTGAGCTCTGGAGTCACCTTACCCTGAGAGTCATCCTGGGCAGGGTCCCCCTGCCAGGCCCCTCACCCACGTATACCTGGGAAGGATGTGATCTTGGAGATCCCTGCGGCCCTGCCCTCCCGGTTGGCCGCCTCCAGGCCCCCCACCCTGTTTGCGGGAAACCCCAGACTCCATGAAGCTTCGGGGATCAAGACACACATCTTAATAAACTCCCAGGCATCCTCTGGCCCTAATGACTGCAGAAAAGGTGGAGCACCTGGAAGCCCAGGGAGGGGCCCCCTGGAGTGAAATAAGCTTTTGTTGGATGAGAAGTGTCTGGAAACACAAAATGCAGCGAGAGAACGCACCAGAGGCATCACTCAGGGCCACAGCCTGGCAGAGACGGATGGGTGCGATCAGTAAGATGGATTGAAGGTGTGATTAGGAACAAAATGAGACAGGAGACAGACGCAGGCCTGGCACACCTGAGTCACAGCTGCAGCCACACCCTGCCCCCCCCAACCCCCGGCACCCGCTGGGCAACCGCAGGAGGCTCAGCTCCGACGCTCCAGAAACTGCAGCCCCTGTGGGTCCACACATGCGTGCCTGGTGGTGGGCAGGGGCTCTCCCTTGTTTTTCAGAAAGGCATCTTCAAAGAGCTCCTGAAGAACACAGCCAACGAGCCACACATCCACCATCTCGCCCAGGTGGGGTCTGATCTCTTCTCCTTCCACAAGAACCACGTCCTGGGTGTGCATGGGGCGGAGAGAGGGGGAGGGCTGCAGGCAGTCTGCTCAGAGGTGCGGGGGGTGGGCGGAGGTCCTCAGGGTGAGGCTGGTGGGCCGCAATAAGCTTGGATCCCCGAATCTCAGGGGCTCATTAAAAGGGAAGCAGAGAGAGTGCACATGAGTGTGTGTTTATGTGTGACCAAGGGGGTCAGCGGGGGCTGCAGGGGAGGCCCAGCTTGGGCAGAGGCAGATGCCCCCCTCTTCTTCCCCTGGGCCTCTAGCGGGTTGCCCACACTGGACCACCTTCTCTGCTGGTCACTGGCCGAAAGCCAGTCACCCTCAGAAACACTGCACTGGCGGCTCAGTGGTGAGGAATCCGCCCTCCAGTGCAGAGGACACAGGCTCTATCCCTGGTCTGGGAGGATCCCACATGCCTCGGAGCAACTAAGCCCATGCACCCCAAGGACGGAGCCCACGCTCCAGAGCCCGGGAGCTGCATCTGCTGAAGCCCCCACACCCTGGAGCCCCTGCTCCACAGCAAGAGAGGCCCACGCACCACCCTGGCAACTAGGGGAGAGCCCAAGCAGCAGCAAAGACCCAGCACAGCCAAAATAAGCAAACACAATTATGTTAAAAAAAAAAAAAAAGAAGTGTTGCACAGACCCACCCAGGGAAGGCTGACCAGCCACCCAGGCAGCCGGCGCCCGAGCAGGCTGACACACGAAATGAACCGTCACATGAACACCTGAAATGACGTGAGTGACGTCGGGATGAGGGTCCTCGCAGGAGGGGAGCTGCGGGGGCACAGCAGATGGAAATGACCTTGGAGTCGCCGGGCTGCTGGCTTGAAAGTAGAGGAAAAGCAGGAACAGGGGGGCCTCTGGGCAGAAGGAGGCCGGGATCACGCCCTCCCCAGGGAGCCCAGGAGCACCCGCCCTGCCCACACGGTAGCCGGAGCCCACGGACACACTTCAGGCCTCTGACCCCACTGCCAGAGGACGATCGATGCGTCTTGTTTTAAGCTACTGAGTTCCTAATACTCTGTTACCAAGTAAAAAGCACTGCACTGTCCCTACACCGCTGTTTCAGAGACCCCTCTCTATTAGCCATCAGAGCGGTGGGAATGATCAGTGGACATTTTGCTTGCAGTTCACCAGACTTTTTTTTTTTCCTAACTAAAATTATGTCCTTGCTTCATCTGAAAGAATGTTCTCCCAGGCTGATCTAAATTCTAAGGAGGTGGATTAATCTTAGTAAACTTCATGGTAACAGGCAGGTCTCAGTGATGAAAGTCGTTTAAATTAAATTATTTATGCAGATTTATGAAACCAAATGGAATTCCATGACCACGATATTAGAAGCCAGAGATGTGGGCAGTGTGGGCCCTCGGACAGCAGGGGAGCTCAGCTGTCACCCGCTCCAGGGGACCCCAGGCTCCAGGTGGGGAGGAGACAGAGAGGGGGCGGAATTCAGCTTTCCTGACTCTACCAGAGCAGTGAGCCCTAATTTTACATGTCACCCCTCAGAGTCCCCCTCCCTCCTTCCCAAGACCATCTTCCCACAAACACCATGCGAAGACCCAACTTCAAGTTTTCTGTTCCTATTGCCAGTTGAGGAAACAGTCCGTTAGCTCTATTTGGCTGATTTAAAGCAAATCTTGGCTTCCCAGGTGGCACTAATGGTAAAGAATCCGCCTACCAATGCAACAGACCCAAGAGACACAGTTTTGCTCCCTGGGTAGGGAAGATCCCCTGGAGTAGGAAATGGCAACCCACTCCAGTACTCTTGCCTGGAGAATCCCGTGGACAGAGGAGCCTGGGGGCTACAGTCCACTGAGCTGCAAAGAGCTGGACAGGACTGAGTGACTGAGCACAGAGCACCTCTAACCCGTGGCTCTTCCTTGAGACGGTCAGCTTCGCACACCTTCTCAGAGAGTGAGGACGATGGAATAGTCACGACTACCAGAAATCAGAAGCAAGCACTGAATGTCTCTATGCTTCAAAGTCCAACTGTTTCTCAAATACTAGAAAGTACTTACTTCTTATCCTGTGCTCATCTAGCATCACAGGTCAGGTTACTGCTGTGCCCAGGCTCTGGGTAGCTTGCTTTCGTGCAAAGCTGCGACTGCCATGTTTGGGCAAACAAGCCCTTCTGGTCCAGTTACAGAACAGCCCCCAAGCATCCAGGGGGCCCTCAACCACATCACTGTGCCCCCCCGGGGTGACGAGGGGACATATTCTCGCAACTCTGGAGGCAGAGACCCCTTGTCCCAGGACCTGGAGATAACTTTCCACAAATTCACTGGACCATGACTCTCTTGGGTTTTTTGATCATTTGAGGTTCACATCTTCTCAAATGTCTGAATGTGTAAATGTGTTTCCTGAAAGAAGAAGTCCTGCTCTCCAAATAATGGAGAATAATCACAAAAACTGTGTGCAGTAAATAACTAAACGACGCATTCCACAACGAAGTCCTGGACTTCAGTGCTTTTCTGGTTCCACTTCAAAAGCAGGAAGGGTACTTTTCAAAAATCAGCAGAAACTCCTGAACTGCATGGCGGAGGCTGCTGGCTCTCTGGCCATCTCAGCTCAACATTTCAATCCTCTCCCTGGGTGACTGGCCCCTTAAATAAAAAAAACCCCAAAGCCATACCCACCACCTCCTCTGTGGGCACCGGCCCTCTGAGCTTCTCCCCAGTCAGAAGAGTCCCTCAGAGGGGGCCAGTAAGGCTCCCCGTGTCCCCACTGGGCAAGACAGGGCATCACCACTGAGGGCCAGCATCTCTGGGGGACCATGGAGGTGCCCCCAGGGACCAACCTGCCCCTGCCAGACACACTGCCCAGAATCTGAAGCCCCTTCAGCACCCCTCAACTCCCTCCCATGCCAGCACTTGGCCACAGCATCTCTCTGGAGGGGCGGAGGCCCCTGCTCAACCCCACTGACGGGCGGAGGCCTGAGGTCAGCGTTACAAATAGCACTGACCATGTGTTTACAGAGGTGGAGGTGTTTCTGCAGACACCACGCCTGTCAGAGAAGCTGCAGCCTCTGGAAATATCGGAATTGCTCTTGGAAACTGGAGTCATGTTCCTCCTGATGTTGCACTGTCAGAATCTGTGGTGGACAGTAGCCGCCGGGGACAAGCAGTGCGCTCCCCTCTGGACAAAACAGACCACTGCAGCACACGGGAGGAGGCACAGACCCGGGTGTGAGTCTCGGAACAGACACAGCAGGAGAGCAGGACGCGGAGGGACGAGTGTCCTGGACATCACTGTAGAGAAACCTCGGGAAAATCAGTCCATCAACACAGCCACACCGCTCATCAATACATACACACAGCTCAGCAATACATACACACAGCTCAGCAATACATACAAACCGTTCATCAATACATCCACACAGCTCATCAATAAATAAACACAGCTCATCTATACATACACACCATTCATCAATACATACTCACCGCTCATCAATACATACACACAGCTCATCACTACATCCACACAGCTCATCAATACATACACATAGCTCATAAATACATACAGAGTAATCATCAATACATACGCACAGCTCATCAATACATACACACAGCTCATCAACACAAACACACTGCTCATCAATACATACACACAGCTCATCAATACATACACACAGCTCATCAATACATACACATCGCTCATCAATACATACACACAGCTCATCAACACATACACACAGCTCATCAATACATACACACAGCTCATCAATACATACACACAGCTCATCAATACATGCACACAGCTCATCAATACATACACACAGCTCATCAATACATACACACAGCTCATCAGTACATACACACAGCTCAGCAATACATACACACAGCTCATCAGTACATACGCACAGCTCATCAATACATACACACCATTCATCAATACATATGAACAGCTCATCAATACATACACATTGCTCATCAATACATACACACAGCTCATCAATACATACACACCACTCATCAATACATACACACAGCTCATCAATACATACACACAGCTCATCAGTACATACACACAGCTCATCAATACATACAAACAGCTCATCAATACATACACACCACTCATCAATACATACACCCAGCTCATCACTACATACGCACAGCTCATCAATACATACACACAGCTTATTATTACATACAAGCAGCTCCTCAGTACATACACACCATTCATCAATAAATACACACCGCTCATCAATACATACACACAGCTCATCACTACATCCACACAGCTCATCAATATATCCACACAGTTCATCAATACATACACACAGCTCATCAATACATTACACACTGTTCATCAATATATACACACAGCTCATCAACACATACACACCGCTCATCAATACGTAGACACTGTTCATCAATACGTACACACCATTCATCAATACCTACACACCGCTCAATACATACACACTGCTCATCAATACATACACACAGCTCATCAATACGTACACACCGCTCGTCAATACGTGCACACCATTCATCAATACATACACACCGCTCATCAACACAAACACACCGCTCATCAATACATCCACACAGCTCATCAATACATACACACAGCTCATCAATACATCCACACCATTCATCAATACATACACAGTTTATCAATACAAATACACTATATATCAATACATTCACACTGTTTATCAATATATACACACTGTTAAAAAGTATTTTGTAAGTGTTTATGAGAATAATAAACACCAAATTCAGAGCCTGGGTGCCCTCCGTGGGGTTGGGGGTGAGGTGTGGAAGGTCCCCAGGATGTGCTTGTCATGTTTTATTTTTTAAGCTGAGTTGTAGAGAGTGGTGTTGGTGTCTTATTCCCTATTTTTTATACACTTTAATATTTCATTAGTAAAAAAGCTAAGTACATTTTTACTTTTAGCCTTCCCTGGTGGCTCAGATGGTGAAGAATTTGCCTGCAAAGCTGACCCGGGTTCAGTCCCTGGAGGAGGAAATGGCAACCCACGCCAGTATTCTTGTCTGCAGAATCCCATGGAGAGGAGCCTGGTGAGCTGCAGCCCGTGGGGTCGCAGAGAGTCAGACACAACTGAGCAACTAAAAGTTTAAATATTTCATTAATGAAAAAGCAAAGTACAGAACAGATAACACACTGTCGTTTACCAACTTCACAAAGTGGATGTGGATTTGCAGGCGTCGTGCAGACAATTCCAGGGGGGCCATAAAGACAGGATGGGGAGGGGCGGGGCGGGGTCCGGGGCGGGGAGGGGGCGGGGAGGGGGCGGGGAGGGGGCGGGGCGGGGCCGGGAGGACAGGGCAGGATGGGGCGGAGCCGGTGGGACGAGAGGCTAGTAAAGCTCACTCCTGCCTCCTGCTGCCGGGGTCTGTGTACGGCTGTTTTCAGGTGCACACGGTATATTTTCAACTTATAACAAAAGATTTAAGTGTTTAAAAGGAGCATTTTTAAGCGAACGAATGACCTCCCCCACGGCCCCACCTCCCCACCTCCTCTCCTCACTCCCATCTCAGCCCCCACCTGGGGGTCCAGACAGGTGTCTCCCTGAGAGCGCGGCTGAGGACCCCAGACCTGCTGACCCCACCCCCTGCCCCTGCAGCCACAAGCACCCCAAAGACAGCAGTCAAGCCGCTGCCCACGCCGGCCCAGGCTGCCGACCCCCACCACCTGCACCCCGACCACGAACCCCGCAGATATTAACCAAGCAGAACGGGCTACTCGCTTCCATCCTGAAGATTGACGAGCTTACCTTCAGAAAGATTTGAATTATGTATGGTTTGGGAATGACCATATTTCTTACATAAAATATTGATTTGATTCTTTTAAAACAAATAAAATGTAGGCAAGTGATCCCCAGAAAGGTGAGCTGGGCTGCAGACAGAAGCTCCCAGAACCCTGGTGAGAAGGCCCTGCCATTAACAACCAGCGGCATGGACTTCATTTACCAGAAACCGTCTTTTCATTTACTTGCCTAAGCTTCACGTTCTCAAAGGTGGCAGAAGCCATTGCCTGAGATCTTCCTACAGAATACACAGGAGCCATCAGAGATGCCATCACGATGACTGGACATGGTCCCTCCACGGGAGCAGGGACTCAGACTCCAGCCCCAGTCTGCCCCGGAAGAAAGGATGCGGCCAGCGGCCCAGGTACAGCTCCCGCGTCCTGGTCGCCTGCAGCAGGCCGTCATGATGAACAGGAGATGGTCCCTGCACGGGAGCAGGGCCGCCTGTCATGCCGTCATGCCCCCTGATACTGACCAGGGTCTTCAGCCTTCCCCACCAATAGAAAGTGACGGTCAAGAGGGAGGGGACATATGTACACCTGTGGCTGATCCATGCTGAGGTATGGCAGAGGCCAACACAATATTATAAAACAATTATCTTTCAATTAAAAATCAATAAATTAAAAGGAAAAATACTGATAGAAGCTGGACAAGGAATTTAGGCAAGACTTTCTCAGGCCCCTGCTTCAGCACTGGGGAGGGAGAGAAACAACAGGTTCCCTTGCTCCTCACTCCCCCAGGGGCGGGGCTGGGTCCTTCTACGGGGGGGGGGGACTGGGGCCTGAGGAGGGGCGGCTTAGGTGGGCTGTGCGCCCTCTGCTGTGTCGTGTGCAAGAGGCATGTGCACTGCCCTGCTTTTTTATTTTTGCATCTGCGTGCTCAGTCGTGACTGACTCTTTGCGACCCCATGGACTTGTAGCCCACCAGGCTCCTCTGTCTATGAGATTCTCCAGGCAAGAATACTGGAGTAGGTTGCCATTCCCTTCTCCAGGGGATCTTCCCAACCTGGGGATAGGACCCGCGTCTCCTGCATTGCAGGCAGATTCTTTACCATCTGAGCCACGGGGGAAGATCCTCTTTTGCATCTGGATATCCAGTTATTCAGCAAGATTTACAGACATACTCCTTTCTCTGTTTAGTAACTTCGCACTTACGGGGACTGTTAGGGTCCCATGACACAGTGTGTGGACATGTTTGGCGCGTGGGAAAACTTAAAGTGCTGGATCAACAGGAACTTAAAATCCCCACCTTCTCTGTGCCCAGAAGTTTTCATGACACGTGGGGTACAGTGCATCTCAGAAGAGCTCCAGATGCATCCCGTGCTCCATGGCGGCGGGGAGGGCGTGAGGACTCAGAGCTGTGAGGCTCAGTCCCTGGTGGGGCCTTGGGTGCAGATAGCAGTTCTGAAAGGCTTCCTGCCAGCTCACGAAGCAGAGGCAGGTACAGTGCCTAAGCCCCCGAATATTTATGTGATAGCAGTGCTTCCTGAGCCTGAGATCTCACTGTTAGTACCCGGACAGCCATATTTAGAGATGCTTTCCTTAGAAAGTATTTATTAATAATTGATTGGGCGATTACTTCTCACTTTGCCCACTGAGGACATTATTTGCTTTGTGTACAGCACAATTGATTTTGTAAACAGAGTGTATTTAAACATAACTTGACAACAGTGATGATTTATTTGATGTTATCCTTTGAAATTATATTTATCAAGTCATGTATCTTTGGCATTTCTAATAGCTTCAGCCAAACAAAATCACCAGGAGTCAGGCCAGCCTCCCAGCAGGCATTTAACTCAAAGGATCATACAAGAGAAGCACCACCTCCCCACAAGGTGGCCCCAGCTCTCGCCTGGGGTCGGGAGTCTTGTGCACCAATGTGCCCTGGACAGCGCGTCCCCCCAAGTCACCCTCCCAGCACCCTAGGAGCAGGAGTTAAGACCCACATTCCAGAGAAAACTGTGTCCCAGAGCTCAGCCTGCACCTGAGGTCCGGGGGCAACCCCAAACCACTATCTGCTCCCCATCCTCCACAGCGGCTCCCTGGAAAGAGCCAGGCTCTGAGGACAGTGGCTCTCGGCCCAGCGTCACTCAGTGTCACCCCCAGGAGGAGGGGCCTGGTGCCGGGAGCCAGCGTGAGGAGCTCCACCCGTGGCAAAGGTCATGAGGAAGGAGGTTTGGCATATGCAAAGGTGGGATCGAGCCTCAGGAGTCCCCCTGGAAATTCTTGAGCATCTACCCCCAAAACCAGAGCCTGCCTACTTTCTGCTCTGCACTCTCACCTACACCTCTGACTTTACAGGGGGCTGTCCCCCACTACCTCTCTCTGAAAAAAGAGTTAGCTTACAGCTCCAGTTAATAATTCCTGGGTGTGACAGTGTTTCAACCTACAAACTCCTTTGGAAGTCCTCTAGCCTGCCTGAATAGGTTCTTCCGGCCACATGTGATTGTTCAGAGCCTCCCAACTGTGAGAGGCATAAGATGTTCTAAACTGTCTAAATACAGATTCCTTTGAGCAGTTAAAAGATTGACTAGAAATTGTATTGGTGAAGGGATTTTCACTTGTTGGGCCAATGTTTGCTGCTAAGTTTCCATATCCCTTACCTGCTGTGTCCCTGGCAGTGTATTGATTAATATAATTCATGTAAGTAGTAGCTTTAATGTTTGTAACCTTGGACCCTTGAGTTAATTCTTTTTCTTGTTATAGCCCACTACACCTTTGCCCTATAGGAATGCAACTTTATCTAATGCTTTTGGAGGGTGGCACCTGACTAATCACCTTTAGAGAAAAATAAGTTTTCTAAAGAAAGGGTCTTAAAATGTTAACAGGCCTCCGGGCCAGAAGATGATGCAAATCACCTAAACTTTTGCATATGATAAGTTTTCAGGAAGAAAGCCTGGCTTGCTGCCTGACTCTACCCCTTCCCCCATTATCCTCTATGCATAACTTGAGGTATAAAAACTACTTTGGAAAATAAAGTGCAGGCCTTGTTCACCGAAACTTGGTCTCCCCATGTCGTTCTTTCTCTCACCTTCTGGCTGAATTATTCAGCCTCTTTTCTCCACTGAATTTCCTCACTGAGCTATCCTTATTTAACCACTCTATATCCTTAATTAATGTTTAATTAAGCAATTGTTTCCTGATCCTCGCTAACGCCATCCCTGCTTCGAATTCCCTGGATCCAGCCCGGGCCCCTGGTGCCCCTGAGCCAGGCCAGTGATGCCCTGCTGGCTGAGGGTCCCCCGCTCTCCAGGGGACGTTTCTGCCAGGTTTTCAGGGAAGGGCCTTCCTCAAACACACACCCAAGGAACCCCTTCTTCAGCAAACACACGCAAAGCCAGGCCAGGAGAGGAGTCTGTGCAGAAGCTGCGTCTCCCTGAGCACCTCTGTCCTGGGGAGTGTGAGCCCAGGGCTGCCTGCGCGTTCCCCCGCCAACTGCCGTTTGTAACCCGTGGCAGCCCGGGGTCAGGTCCTCGGTCTTCCCAAATCACATGAAGGTGGACACTCCCAGCCACCCAGGAGTCGCAGGGTCCCTGCTGTGTCTCCGGATTCCTGGTGGGGGTCCCCGTCCTCTCTTTCTGATGCCCCCTCACTGGCTAAGCCCCAGCTCACTGCGCTCATCCGGGTGTGTTTGGCACTCACCCAGCACCAGTGAGGGGTTCATCCTTTGTCCTGCACCCGAGCCTGTCTGTCTGGGGTTGGGAGGGACCCGCAGCAGGACTGGGGCCCAGTTCCTTGGCGTGTGGACTCTTTCGGTTATGAAATGCACCTTCATCTCTTAACAACTAGGAAGAAAACCAGAAAGTCATGCCAACAAGAACCGTAGCCCCGACAGCCCAAGACCCAGGGCTTCTGGGGGCAGGACTTGGTGCCACCACTAGGAACTTCCAGGACTAGTGGGGATGGCTGGGACCCCTCCTGCAGCCCTGCCTGAGGGCATTACACCGCCGGGGACAGGGACAGTACACCTAGGAACCTGCGGTGACCCCTACCCTGGCTCACACTGAATCATTTCCAAGGTCCCCTTCAGGCTGCCAGGGAGCAGGCTCAGGCGGACTAAGCCTGGCCCATCCTCACTCATACCCGGGACCCAGGCCCAGCTGTGGGGCCATCACAAGCTTTGCCATGAGCTCAACCCAGGTCAGGCCACCCGGGTTCAGACACAGACTCCGTCACATGCTCCACAGTGACCTTTACCCCTTGGTGCCAGAGATGGGACACATTGCCCCAGGAGGGCTGGAGGATATTGGCGAGGTTGTGCAGGCCCGCTGTGCCATCAGCCACCGAGAGCAGAGCGGGTCATCATTGCTAACCTCCTGGAGGCCCAAGTCAACTTCATCGCTGTAGATTTAATAACCTACATGTTTGAGGACAATGATTTTGGAGGGGGGAGAGTCACACCTCATGGCTTGTGGGGTCTCAGTTCCCTGACCCGGGACTGCACCCCAGCCCCGACAGTGAAAGCACCCAGTCCTAATCACTGGACCACCAGGGAACTCCCGATAGTCTACATTTTTTGACAGAAACAGATTTCAAGCCAACAACTGTGATCACTCTAACCAAGTCTGTGAGGAAGCCAAGCTGGTTTAAAAAGAAGACAACCACAAGCATAATATTATGACCCAAGCACGAGGGAAAATGAAGCACTTAGGCCACTTCAATCACCAGCATATTTCCATGATGGGACGATCCCAGAGCATGCGAGGACAAGAACATCCCCCGTCGTGAGGTGGGGTGAGCGGGAAGGCAGCCAGTGCTGGGACACAGACCGTGCCTGGGGAAGGTCAGGCAACGACTGGACAGAAGACACGCTGACTGCAAAGCCAGAGGGGCTGGCGGGGAGCACCACCACAACCGCTGGGAGCAAACCGCGGAGCTGAGAGCTTCCAGGGACCCCTCTGCCCTGGACACACACCCTCGTCTGTTCAAGCTCCTTCTCTCCTGCCCTGTGTCTGTTCTTGTTGTTGCTGTTCAGCTGCTCAGTCGTGTCTGACTCTTTCCAATCGCACAGACTGCAGCACGCCAGGCTCCCCTGGCCTTCACTATCTCCCACAGTTTGCTCAAACTCATGTTCATTGAGATGGTGATGCTATCTAATCATCTCATCGTCTGTTGTCCCCTTCTCCTCCCGCCTTCAGTCTTTCCCATATCTCTCACAGTTTGCTCAAACTCATGTCCATTGAGATGGTGATGCTATCTAATCATCTCATCCTCTGTCGTCACCTTCTCCTCCCACCTTCAGTCTTTCCCAGCATCAGGGTCTTTTCAAATGAGTCAGCTCTTCACATCATGTGGCCAAAGTATTGGAGTTTCAGCTTCAGCATCTGTCCTTCCAATGAGTATTCAGGACTGATTTCCTTTAGGATGGACTGGTTTGACCTCCTTGCAGTCCAAGGGACTCTCAAGAGTCTTCTCTAGCACCACAATTTGAAACCATCAACTCTTCAGCGCTCAACCTTCTTTATGGTCTGTCTACCGGACTCCTGTGCAACCCCCATGGCCCTCTCAGACCAGCCCCCTGGGTTGAGCTTCCTCATGAGATTTCCTTAGGAACCTACTGCCTTCTCATCATCTCAGCATCTCCCGAGCCCTTTGCTTTAAATATCCTGGGCTCTGCTCCCAACGTGAGCTTACACCACAGTGGCCTGTCCCCCTTCTGGAGGTCACGTCCCTCTCCTCCAGACTAAAAGTTCCTGACAGCAGGAGTTGTGTCTGAACAGTGTTTTCAACTCAGTAGATTATGTGGTACAAATAGACAGCATCGGTTGGCTGGGCACTACCAGGAAAAGCCCTTTAGGTACATCCCCTTCCATCCCCTTCAGCGTGAGGCTTGGCGCCTGCTCTCCCTGCAGAGCCGGGAGCTGGGCCCACAGCTCGGGATGCCTCACACGCCATCTGGGCCTCCCAGGCCCGGGAGCCGGCTCTCCCACTGCCGGAGCCCTGCCCTAGGGCCATCGCATGACACCGCCCACCCCCCACACACAAAACCCGAGCCTGCCCTTCAGCAGTGCTGACCCAGCAGCCTGAATGAGGTCAGGAAGCTTGAGCTCTGAAGTGGCTTCAACAGCAGCAGTACAATGAAAAGAAACATGCCTGCCCTTTGGGGCCAAGCGAAAATTGGAGCTCTGAGAGCCCCGCCAGCCCCACGCCGCCTCTTCAGCATGTCCATCCCGGGAGCCACACGGAGCCCACCTCTGCGAGCAGGCGCAGCTCCGGGGGCGGCTGGTGAACTGTATGCTATTGGATAGAGATTATCCAACTGCGGACAGACCTCGGGGAGCTCCTTACACATGCCGTCAGACAAAGACTGAAGTGCCAAAGCTGGCCAGTGACTATTATGGGAAATCGATTTCAACATTAGCCAAAGAAATCCACCTAATAGTAGGTATTATGCAAAACTTATTATTAAGTGGGTTCAAGAAATAATGACTGCCCTCTGCTTTCAGAAGTACTAATCCATAGTGAGAAAATATAGACACACTGTATTTATTCTTCCTTCCAAGGTCTAGGTGTTAACCAGCCCTTCCTGGCTGACGTGGCCATCAGTCAAAACGTGGGCTTAACAGAAGCCACACACAGCAATTACTCCCTGAACATAAAACCCTGCGGCCCCATGTTGACAGACGGACAGACTGCAACAGGGACAGTCACGGCCGAAGGTCAGGGGGTGGCCCCTGGGTGAGGGGACAGAGGGCTGTGGAACTGCCTGGAGATCGACCACCGACCCACACGGGGGCCCTTGCCCTGGGCCTGCACCCCCCCGTGGGGGCTAAATTTGCAGGCAATACCCAGGTGGCGCTAGTGGTAAAGAACCTGCCTGCCACTGCAGGAGACACAAGAGATGCGGGTTCAGTTCCAGGGTCGGGAAGATCCCCTGGAGCAGCACATGGCAACCCACTCCAGTATTCTCGCCTGGAGAATCCCATGGACAGAGGAGTCTAGCAGGCTACACTCTGTAGGGTCCCAATGAGTCAGACACAACTGAAGTGACTTAGCACACACCCACACCCAGGGCGCAAGAGAGTGTGGGCCTCAGTTTACACACTCGCCTGTTTCCCCTCTAGAAAAGGTGGGGAGGGAGGCACCGGAGAGGGGGGACAGTGGGGGAGGAGGACAGCGGGGAGGGGGAGAGTAGGGGAGGGAGCAGTGGGGAGGGGGGACAGCAGAGGGGGACAGTGGGGGGAGGACAGCGGGGAGGGGGAGAGTAGGGGAGGGGCAGTGGGGAGGGGACAGCGGAGGGGACAGTGGGGGGAGGACAGTGGGGGAGGGGGAGAGTTGGGGAGGGGGCAGTGGGGGAGGGGACAGCGGAGGGGGACAGTGGGGGAGGGGGGAGGGGGGGAGGGGCAGTGGGGGAGGGGACAGCGGGGGAGGGGGCATTGGGGGAGGGGCAGTGGGGGAGGGGAGGAGTGGGGGAGGGGTACAGTGAGAGAGGGGCAGTGGGGGAGGGGCAGCTCTCCCCACCCACCTGGGCTCTGGCCCCGTCCTGAGGGCCCTGAGTCCTCAAACCCAGACTCAGGCTCCCGGGAGAAGCCCAGGGCCATGTGCAGGCACTGATGCCTGCCCCCACCACAGGCAGGAAGCCTCTTCCTGGGGAAGGTGGCCAGGACCCTGTCCCTCTGGAATCGGCAGCTCCTAAGGGGGACTCTGGTCAGGCTGCCCAGGCCAACAGCTCAGCAGAGGGTCCGTCCTGTCCCCTTGCAGGCTCTGCCCAAGGCCCAGGCCTGAGAGCTTCCGGCACTCACACTTTAACACAGAAGCTGCAGAGGGCTGCCCCGACCTGCCTTTCGAGGGGTGCCTACCCCCAGCTGTGCCTGCACTGCAGGCCTCCCAGGGGTCCCCACAGGGCAGCTGCTCAGGACAGCCAGGGGTCTGTCCCCGAGTCAGGAAGCTGAACACCCAGGGGGCTTAGAGTGAGGGGTGAGGGTGGCCTTCTGCCTCAGAGACCACCTGGAGGGCTTGGGGTGCAGGGCGTGGAGTCAGGGAGGCCCCTGGCAAGATAATAGGGAGGGGGGCTGAGTGTGAGCCTGAGGGCCACCCCGGGGAGTGCACAGCATCTCCGGACGCTGAAAATGCCAGCCCTCTGGCCTCACATCCCCCTGCCTGTCTGGGGGGCGGGGGGCAGGGAGCAGGAACCCACATGCGCCACTCCCCACAGTGACGCTGGTTCTGACACAGTGAAGGGGGATACAGAACAGGCTCCGTCTTGAAAGCAGGACTCCATCCTGGGCTGGACTGTGGGCTTGGAGCTCTGTGCCCAGTACCTATAGAAACGACAAACCAACTGGAAAACCAGACACCGCCCAGCCCATGGAAGAGTCCCAGGGCTCATACCTAGACTCTCCGTTGCCTAAAAGAATACCCTAATTATCTGCGTAACCGAACAGAATCATACATTCTATTATGCTTATTGGGGTGTGACCACAGGCATATTGATAATTGTCCAGCGTTAACTACCTAGGCTTAAGGCATATGATCACAGTTAACTTTGATTGTATCTTTCTTTTCCTTTGTTCAGACTAGTTTCAAGGAATTTGTGGAGGTGGATTTGGGCACGTATGCTTAGGGTATATAAGGTTTTCACAAAAACTGGTCGGGGTCCTTAGCTAAAAGGAGACTCTGCCCTGGGCCCGCCGGTGTCGTAAACTGCACTCCGCTATCTGCATCGTCCTTCTGCGTGAGTTTGTTTCCCGGAACGCGTGGCTACAACAACAGCCAGACCATCTTCTCAGGCCCTAGATGGTGCTTCTGTCAGGAAGCACCGTAACAGAAGGGCAGCTTCGGGAGAAAGCCGGGTGCAGAGCCCATCAGCCACGAGCCGAGTGACGGCTGGCTGCTCCCAAGACCACCCAGGACACGCAGCTGCAGTAAGTGACCCAGAGTCACTTAAGGCTCCCTAACCCTCACAGCTGGCCTCAGGCCTGGTCCTGGGACTCTGAGGGAGGAGAGGAAAGGGGGCCAGCCAGCCTGGAGATGGACCCTCACGGCACGTCTGGCCTCACTGCCACTCGAGGCCCACTGTCCTGGCCCAAACCCTGGGTCCCACGCTGCATCGGCCAGTCCGTGGGGGAGTCCTCATCCCCAGCTCTGCCTGCAGGGCTCCCAGGCAGCTTGCCTGGGGACTCAGATCTCCCTAATGAGAGGATCGGCCTTTGCAGGCAGATGGCAGCTGAGAGAGAATTTACAATGACACTTGGTAATTGAACCCCCAGGGGTTGATTCCACTCCTGTTAGAAGCCCGGGGAGCCTCCTCTGTTGGTAACAAGGCCAGGCACCCATGTCTCTGGAGCTCATCCATCGTGCAGAAGAGGCTGTTAGCACGGCACTCTGAGCTGCTCAACAGTGTTAGAAAAAGGAAGCCAACAGGAACAGGGTCAGGGGGCCAGGCGTGCCAGAAACCATGATGACAGCAAGAAGTCAGGCCACAAACGTGTGCTGAGCCTCAAAGCCTGTCTCGGGCAACCATAGCATCCCCAGTGCAAAGGACAGCCTTGTCCAAGGCCCTCTGACCCCAAGTGGGGCTGGGTGAGGGTGCCCCAGGAAGGCACCCCTGCTTCTGACTGCTAGTTCAGGGAAAGCTGGAGGCAGGGGGGCCCAGGCGATGACATTGAGTAGAGATGCTCACACTTTTCCACAGTGTTTGGTCAAAAGCAATTTTTTTTTTTAAATTTGGTCAATGCATTTGAGTTAAAACAAAATCGGTAAATGAGGCAATTTTAAAAACTGATGAAAAATGAGAAGCTTCTAATTCTGGTTAAGATGAAGTTAACACACTACACCCATCTCGCCCCCTGACTACAAGTAAAAACACCTGGCAGAAAGCATAGGCAGCTGTCTGGGGACACTGAAAATCAAGAAACAGCGAAGACTGGAGCCAGAAATTGAAAGTCAAAGGGAAGTAACCCGCAGCCAACCTCCTGGCTTGTTTCTTCCTGTTCTGGGCTGGACTCCCCGCAGTTTGGATTCAGCAATCCCTTAAAAGAGTAACACGTCACAGTCAACCAGGGTTTGTTCTGAGAATGCAAGGTCGGTGCACTTTTGTGAGTTAGTCAATGGAATCCACCAGCTTAATAGACTGAGACAAAAAACACATGATCGTGCAGGCTGAAGCAAGAAAAACATTTAACAACATTTGACAATCTTCTTTCTCAAGAGGGAGGGAAAAAAACCTTCTTATCCTGATAAAGAGCACTGACAAAAAACAAAAACAAAACTTTTTTCTAAAAGCATCACATTCAATATGAATAGCATCACACTTAATGGCCAAAGGCTGACTGCTTTTCTGATAATATTGGGGACAAGGCAAGAGCATCTTCCCTTTCTTTCACCATTCCTGTTCCACACCCTTCTGAGTCACAGTCGGTGCAGTAAGAAAACAAAATGAAGTAAAAAGCCATAGAATACAAATGAAGAAAAACATTGTCCCTGTGTACAGATAACATTATCGTCTATGCAGAAAACCCCAAAGAATCTACAGAAGTTCTGGAATCAATACATGAGTTATGAAACACCTCACAGAATAAAGGTCAACATATAAAAATCAACTATTTTTCTATATACTAGCAATGAATATTTAGAAAAGAAAAAAAAATTTAATAATGTCATTTACTATAGCTTTGAACCATGAAACATGTAGGCGTAAGTGTAACAAAAGTGAAAGATATAAGAAGTCCTAAATAAATGGAAAGGCATACCACGTTCATGGATTGGAACACTCGACTTGGATAAGATGTTAATTCTCCCCCAAACTCATTTGTAAAGTTAACACAATCCCAAGCAAATTCACAGCAGGATTTTTTAAAATACACGCAGATGCTTTTTCTAAAGTTTATATGGAAAGGCAAAGGAAGCATAATAGACAAAGCATTTTTGAAGAAGAATAAAATTGGCAGACTCATACTGCTGGATTTTACTTACCCTAAACTGCAACGATTAAGAAAGTGTAATACTGGTGAGAGGTCACACACGTAGCTCAACGGAACGAAAAGAGAGACCAGAAAAGACTCACAACAATATGACCAGCTGATCTTTGACAAAAGTGCAAAGACATCTCAATGGGGGAAAGATTACTGTTTCAAGAAATGTTTCTAAAACAATTGGACATCTTAATGCAGAAAAAAAAATGCTTACTCCTTGGAAGAAAAGCTATGACAAACCTAGACAGTGTATTAAAAAGCAGAGACATCACTTTGCTGACGAAAGTCCATATAGTCAAAGCTATGGTTTTCCCAGTAGGTCATGTATAGATGTGAGATTTGGACCATAAAGAAGGCTGAGGACAGAAGAATTGATGCTTTTGAACTGTGGTGTTGGAGAAAACTCTTGAGAGTCCCTTGGACTGCAAGGAGATCCAACCAGTCCATCCTAAAGGAGATCAGTCCTGAATATACATCGGAAGGACTGATGCTGAAGCTGAAGCTCCAATACTGTAGCCACCTGATGTGAATAGCTGACTCATTGGGAAAGACTCTGATACTGGGAAAGATTGAGGACAGGAGGAGAAGGGGATGACAGAGGATGAGATGGTTGGATGGCATCATCGTCTCAATGGACATGAGTTTGAGCAACTGCAGGAGATAGTGAAGGACAGGGGAGCCTAATGTGCTGCAGCCACAGGGTGGCAATGAGTCAGACATGACTGAGCAACTGAACACCAGCAACGCAGAAAACAATGGACCTCGAGCTGTGCCTCACACACTACACAAAACTCAATTCAGAACAGTCCTTCAGCTTAAATGGAATGTGAAAAACTATAATACACTTAAAATAAACATATGGGGAAAAAGTCTAACTCTGGGTTAAGCAAAAAGTCCTTGAACGGGACACCTAAAGCTTGATGCCTAAGAAAAACTTGGTGAATTAAACTTCATCAAAATTAAGAATTTCTACCCAGGTGGTTCAGTGGTAAAGAATCTACCTGCCAATGCAGGAGATGCAGGACGCCTGGGTTCAATCACTGGGTTGGGAAGATTCCCTGAAGGAGGAAATGGCAATCCACTCCAGCGCTCCTGCCTGGAAAACATCATGGACAGACGAGCCTGGTGGGCTACAGTCCATGAGGTTGTAAAGAGTCAGACATGACCAAGCGACTGAGCATCTCTGCAGGCACTCTTTGAAAGACATTGTTCAGGGAACAAAAGGACAAGTCACAGAGCAACAGGAAATATTTAAAATCATATATTTGATAAAGGACTTATATCCAGAATATAGAAATAATTGTCTAAATCATAAGAAATCTAACAACTCAGTTTTTTTTTTTTTAATGGAAAGATTTGAACATATACTTTGCTTAAAAAGCAATATGGATGGCAAATGAGCACGTGGAATGTGGTGGTTTTTCTTGCTCTTTTGCTGGAAACTGCTCTCCCAAGGCCCCAGTGCCTGTCCCAGGGCAGCCCCTGGTCCCCCGGGGCCGTCAAGCCCGGCCCCGCAGACTGGCGCACGCAGGAAGCCCCAGGCAGCAGTCGTTAAGAGGGAGATTTACAGCGAGTCAAGTGCATGGCACACGTGCAGACAGACAAATGACCGAGATGGCATTTTCCTCCTTGGCCTTTTCTCTGATGAGCAGGATTTACGAGCTTTGGTAATGGGCAGCAGCGAGAAGGCCAAGTTTGTAAAACACAGCTCCTTTGTCGAAGGACACCGGCTGTCCCAACTCCCAACTCCGCAGATGTCACACTCCTGCTCCCCGCCCCGGAGCAAGCTGCAGGGCTCACAGGCACCCTGGGCGACCGCTGATTAAGGCCTCCCTCTGTCCAGGTGCCCCTGCCGCCCCAGCGCAGGCCTCCGCTTCCTGCCCACTGAGGGCACAGGACGGCCTACAGTGGCGTGCTGACCTAAATCACATGTGGCTTTGGCTCAAGCTCCTGGACCCCCATGAAGCCAGCAGGCAGCAGGACACCAGGTCCTGGCCAGCCTCTCCCACAACCCAGCCAGCAAGCTGCAGTTCTGCCCAGGCCACCAGGCATCAGCAAATGTTTTCAGCGCTCCTGGGGCTTGTGAACACACACGCACACAGAGTCTGGGTGCCCACAGGTGTGTGAGGCCATCCCTGGCAGGCAAAGGGGCTTGACCTTCTCAGAGGATCAGTCGGGTCTCCCTCAGGTGGTCAGCACAGAGTCCCTGCGCGGCACTCCTCAGCCTGGCCGACCCCGAGGCCAGTCCTCAAGGGCAGAACCATCCTTTGGTGCCAGGCCATACGTCCAGTCACAGTCCTGGCCCCCGCAAAGTGCTGATGGGCTGCCCAGGGGGCTGGGCGGGGGTGGCTGCAGGCAGGGAGGGCAGAGTCCTCACTTAGGCCAGCTCGAGCTCAGCCCCGCCACCCCCACCATGGCCTTCGTGAGCCCCACCTTCCTGGCTGTTGAGCTGACATCGAGCCAGGACACACTCCCCCTACGTTTGTTTGACAGCCCGGCAGCCCCTGCAGGGTCAGCGCCATCACGAGACTTGTCCTTAGCTCTGTCCACGTTTCCTCCAGTCACGCTCCAGACTGCGCTCCCCCTCGTGAGCCTGGGTGGGAAGAGCCCCGCTTGTGATGGGGACCCAGTCTGCCCTGTTTCCTGTGTCCACTGAACACACCGTCCACGTGCTCATCCTCACATGGAAGTCTCAGCCTGCGCACCCCGATTCCTGGCTTCTGACACTGGGGTCCACTTCTGTGAACCACCCGATGCTGCACTGCCCTTGTGAAGCGCCCCCAGGCTCAGAGGAGAAAACATTTAAGCCTCTCAAGCCTCGGGGGCTTGAGACAGGCCCCCGGGGGTGGTAGCATCTACGGGCTGGCGTTGCATGTACCAGGCCCCTCCCTGGGTGCCCCCTGCTTGGGGTGGGCCACAGGCAAAGCACATGAGGGTCACCAAAGGCAGAGGCTGGTCACAGGAGACACGGTCGCCTCTGCCAGCACTGTGCCCGTGCGTGACCCCAGGCTGTGAGGAGCCAGGCCACCCAGGCCACCCCACCTGCAGTCCCAGGCTTCCGGTCACCCAGACACGGGAGTGCCCAAGCCTCTGGATGATCCCAGAACCCAGCTGTGCCATCATCCCTGCCCTCCAGTCTTCCCAGCTGAGGTCCAGACACTGTGGGCCAGAGACGAGCCATCCCCCATTCCCTGGCCAGAGCCCCCACCTCTGAATCTGGAAGCCCAACGAAATGACTGCTAAGTCCTGGAGCAACTTGTCACACAGCAGGAGTGACCGAGACGCCATCTGTTTCAGCCACAGCTCGACTTGACATTTATACCCAAGAGATGAAAAGCGTTGGGCAAGAGAGACTGTCCCAGGGACATGATCCCATGAAACACCTTCTGTTTTCTCATGCTAACAAGAAAGTGCTGTGCTGGTCCGAGGCTCACCTCCGCCCTGTTACAGGTGAGGCATGTTGGCATCACTCACCAGGCTCAGGGGCTTGCCATCCTCTGCCCAGCCTGGCTGAGCCCGGCAGGTGGGTGGCCCTGGTTAGCCACCTCAGTTGATGCTGCTCTGGCCCCTGATTAATCACAGGCTGCTGGATGACAGCAAAGACTCTTTGTGGGTTTTCTCGGGTTCCTGAGCTGTTTCGCCCTCCTGACCTTCCGGTGCCTCAGGCAGCTCTGCGTGGACGAGCCCAGTCTGCCTCTGAACCTGACACCACATTCAGTGCAGGGAAGGAGGGAGTGTGCAGAGCGGAGCTGCAGCTGGTGTTCAATTTAGAGAATGTTCGTTGCAATAAACACACCCAGATACGATTCTTCCAGGGTGTTTGACAGACAATCTCTGGAGGCCAACTTCCCACATCATTTTTTCTAGCAAAAACACAGCCCTTACGTCTTTATTCTGGAAGGAGATTTAGTTCCTTAATAACCGGAGTCCTGATATCACGGGTGTGTGGCGTGCTGGAGTTTGCAGTGCCATTCCGTCCTAAGAGCGGTTTAATTGACAACTTGAGATTTAACATAGCGAAGCTATGAAACATCTGGGGAACTCGAGGAACGCATGTTTTTATAGCCTGAAGGCTACCAGCAATTTGATAAACATAAGATGCGGATAATTTAAATGTTTAAGCATTTAATTACTAGTGAATGGGGACATTTTGTTTTATGTTGTGTAGCTTATTATTTCATAAGTTTTCATTTAAGCATCGGGAACAGGAGCCAACTATCTGTCTCCAAGAGTCTCTCTTCCTGGTTGTTCTTCTCCTGAAGGCAGCGCCCGGGGGAGCCCGCGTGGCTGCAGAGCAGACGCTGACTCTCTGCCACCAGCGCGTTGACGAGACTCGCACCTCTCCGGCAAGACCTATGTCCTCCTGCCCCCCACCCGCCGAGCATCCATGCCCACGTAGCCCAAGACCACGACCTGCCGGAGCTCCCTGGCTACTGCCAACAGCCCAGAGACGCCATGCTGAGACTCAGAAGAAGAGAAGGACCCATCCCAACCCCCTTCGTCAATTCAGACAGAAAATTTGCCAGCAACGTGGGCTTTTAAACGTCTTTATACGGGTATCCACAGGTGTACACTTTAATAAAATTGCACGTGCATGCAGCATGGCGCCACACAAACTTAATTCTAAAGCCACTTTCCTCTGCTTTCACATGTGTCTCCCTCCCCACCTGCTGACCGCTCCTCCCCCGGAAACCAGGTGGAAAATATCACAGGGTTGTGTCTGCACTCTTCTCTTCAGTCACACACACGTAAAGGTACCGCTATTTCGGTGAACACACATCCAGAGGGTTTGCCTTGTCCGCGCTCCACAAGTAAGAATGGGACACGCACGTTCTTCTGAGTCTAGCCCTTCTCCTGAGGAACTCCGGACGCCCTGCTGAGCCCTGCTGCGCTCTCAGTCTTCCTTGCCTAGTCCTCGGTGTCCGCCCCCTCTGCCGGCTCTCGAGGGTTCCCAAGGCTTTGACTCCACGAGCCGGTGTCAGACAGCATCCTGCAACGGGAGACGTGCTGGGCTCACGCGTCTTCCTTGCAGGAGATGGACACTCAGGGTCATCCCCGGGTCACAGGACAAGGGGACGTTCGATGGTAACAGTTGATGCAGAATAAGCTGTCCCGGGAGCACGTGTGGCTGCAGGGGCCTATGCGCAGACGCTGTGACCGTGGCGAGCGCAGAGCAGAGGGGTGGGAAGGGCCCCCAGCTCACTCCTTTGCAGCCCCCGCTCTCAATTCTCATTCACTGGCTGTGGACGCGACAGTCTCCAAGTGGGAAGGAGGGTGAGACATGAACGTTAGGGGCTATACTGCTGCTGTGATTCCAAAGTCTGAATGGACTTACAAGGCTCAGCCCAGCTGCCAGCCGATCACCGCCTCAGCACTCTGCACACGAGAACCCAGCCCCGGGGCCGCCCCCCGGCAGCAGAATCACCGTGCCAGCACCCAGGACCTCGGTCCCTGCTGGACAAGCCCCTGGGCCGCCGTGCACCTGTCCCTGCCCACGATGGCAGCCTGGTGTCCTCCAGGGCAGGGCCCAGAGCCAGCCACCGTCCCCCAGAGCAGGCCCCCCACTGCACCCACCCTGCTGGTTGGGTGATAGATACTCTGCAGCAGACGCTCGGCTGGGATGCGGGGAGAGGGGTCGTGTGAGAGGCCTGGGAAGGTGACGGCGGGGACCCACCCTTCACGGGGGCGGGGGTGGCAGAGGGACAGGGGACAGGCCGTGGCAGGCCTGCTGAGGGAGGGGAAGTGGGGGTGAGGCTGTGGCAGGTCTTCTGAGGCAGGGGAAGTGGGGGTAACAGACCACCTCGGACAGCGCACGCTGCACCAGAAGCAGGGAGCCAGGGAGGAGGCTGGGCTTAGGGGGGCTGGGCTGTCCTGCAGGGCAGGGCCCCAGCGGACTGTGGGTATTCCATCAGGGTGGCAGGTTCCCCCAGGAACCCTGGACCTTGAGTGAGTGGAAAGGCCCGACCTGGTCAGTTCCCCGCACCGGGGGAGTGGGGTGCCATCCCAGCATCATGCATCCTCCAAACCCACCCCAAGTCAGGCTGGACACGCACCGTCCCCGAGGTCACGCAACTTTTAAATCTGCTCACCTACACGAAATGACAGTCGACAAGGAGATGGCACAGGGGCCAAAAGCAGGTCAAGCGCCTTCTGGCTCTCGCCCCCGACTGTCTACGTCTTCATATTGAAGAGCAGTTTCCGGTTATTGACAGCAACACTTAATCCTCCACAATCCCCAGAGAAGCAGCTAAGCGCCAACGGCAGAGTCCACGTGTCACGACAGAGGCCTCTGGGCAGGGTTGGGGGCAGCTACTTGGTGCAGAACACTGGGGAGAAGCCAGCTCACAGCACTAATAACAGGGCTGGAAAAGAGGCTCATTAGGAGCCTGAATGGAAAATGGAAAGGCCCGCAGTTGCTGCTTAAATTCTTTTAAACTTGCACAATCCTGGGGGCATCTGAAGTGCAGAAGGGCCAGGCAAAAGTGCAGGGAGACGGATGCGCTGTGTCCGGCCTACACCTCCCAGCCTGGCCACAGCCCAGCCCCTCCCGTGTCCATCCCAGGTAAATAAGCCAAGATGGCCAAGGCCTAGGGCCGCAGACTGGCTCCTCTGAGCCCCTGCACCGTCCCCTGACGGAGGAGGCTGCAGCAGACGCCTCCCTGCAGGGAGTCCGCACTCAGAGACCTTCCTAACGTGCAACAGGCACGCTCCCTCCTTCCCACACCCACCCCCAGGGGGCCCCACCACCCACCAGCCCCCTAAAACAAGTCGTTCTAATTCAGTCTCATTCTAAAATTAAGAAACATGCTGTCTGGTTCTCAAAGATTTGGCACTGCTACCTGATATGAAGAACTGACTCATTTGAAAAGGCCCTGATGCTGGGAAAGATTGAAGGCAGGAGGAGAAGGGGACAACAGAGGGTGAGATGGTTGGATGGCGTCACCGACTCAGTGGACATGAGTTTGAGCAAGCTCCAGGAGATAGTGGTGGACAGGGAAGACTAGCATGCTGCAGTCCATGGAGTCTCACAGTTGGACACGACTGACTGAACTGAACTGACTGATTGGTCACCTGATCCTCTTGGAGGACGTTGCGTTTTGTTCTGTGGGCATCACTTGATGCCCACACTTGATGCCAATTACACACAGAGCTGCTGTGAGCTCTGTAAATATTGGGTTCAGTTCAGTTCAGTTCAGTCGCTCAGTCGTGTCTGACTCTTTGCGACCCCATGAATCGCAGCACACTAGGCCTCCCTGTCCATCACCAACTCCCAGAGTTCACCCAAACTCATGTCCATCAAGTCGGTGATGCCATCCAGCCATCTCATCCTCTGTCATCCCCTTCTCCTCCTGCCCCCAATCCCTCCCAGCATCAGAGTCTTTTCCAATGAGTCACCTCTTCGCATAAGGTGGCCAAAGTACTGGAGTTTCAGCTTTAGCATCAGTCCTTCCAATGAACACCCAGGACTGACCTCCTTTAGAATGGACTGGTTGGATCTCCTTGCAGTCCAAGGGACTCTCAAGAGTCTTCTCCAATACTGCAGTTCAAAAGCATCAATTCTTTGGCACTCAGCTTTCTTCACAGTCCAACTCTCACATTCATCATGACTACTGGAAAAACCATAGCCTTGACTAGACGTTCCTTTGTTGGCAAAGTAATGTCTCCGCTTTTGAATTATGCTGTCTAGGTTGGCCATAACTTCCTTCCAAGGAGTAAGGGTCTTTTAATTTCATGGCTGCAGTCACCATCTGCAGTGATTTTGGAGCCCAAAAACATAAAGTCTCACACTGTTTCCACTGTTTCCCCATCTATTTGCCATGAAGTGATGGGACCAGATGCCATGATCTTAGTTTTCTGAATGTAGTGTCCTGGAAACAGACTGATTCCAATATTTAATATGGCAACCCACGCAGTCCTATTGTATAGCACAGGGAAGTCTGCTCAGTGTCATGTGGCAGCCAGGACCAGAGGGGAGTGTCGGGGAGAATGGACACATGTACGTACGTGGCTGAGTTCCCTCACCGTCCACCTGAAGCCATCACAGCACTGGTCATCAGCTGGACTACTCCATCAAATAAAAAGTTCTAAAAAAAAGGAGCAATTCCAGGGTCTTCCCAGGTCGTGCAGTGGATAGGAATCCGCCAGCCAGTGCAGGAGACACAGGCTCCACTCCTGGTCTGAGAAGATCCCCCAGTTGGAGCAACTAAGCCCATGCACCACATCCACTGAGCCTGCGCACTAGAGGCGGGACCCGCGGCCACTGAGCTTGCACGCTGGAGCCGGGAGCCGCAGCCGCTGAGCCTGCGCACTAGAGGCAGGACCCGCAGCCACTGAGCCTGCGCGCTGGAGCCGGGAGCCGCAGCCACTGAGTCCACGTGCTTCGCCTCAACTAGAGAAAGCCCACGCACAGCATGAAGACCCAGAACAGCCATCAAGAAATAGTAATTTTTAAAAAAATAAAATTGATTCTTTTGTTTTTTAAAGGCAATTCCAGATTGAAAATAATGTGAAGGCAGGAGAATCTATGTGCCACATTTATTCCCTTCAGGACACAGGTTCCTGTAAAGCAGAAGAACACCAGAAGTGGTCTTTGGTTTGATTTTCAGATCATCAGAGTCAATAAATGGCTTTTCTGCACTTAATAGCTCACTTTATGCCCACTGTAACGAACGCTTTGTGAGGTGAAATGGGTGCCAGATAATAATGCCCACACTTGATGCCAAAGCTGCCCACGAAGGCGTCCCCTCTTTGGGTGCCAGAGGAGGACGTCAGCCCAGCTGTAACTCAGCAGCTGGAAGAAGCTTGGCCACAGGGCCGCTGGACACGTCCAAGCCCACCAGCCCACTGCAGCACTGACCACTCCCCACGAGGCACACCTGCCCTCTGCGTGGAGACAGGGGACAGGAGGGGCTCCCCTTCCCCGCAACCTGCCAGACCACCGCGATTCCATCAAGCACCAACAGACCCCACCCCTGGGGCGGGAAGGGAGCCCCCACACCTGCCCGCCTGCACCCGGCCCATCTCTCGCCCCTGAAACACCCGTAAAATCAGGGACTCAGCACTGACCCAGGGCCGCTCCACGCCTACCTGCCCCTTGAGACCTCAGAGGCCTGTGTCTCTCCCTCCCCGAGAACAAAAGGATGGAAGGCATTCGCTTCCAAAATGCATATTCTCCAAAGTCCCGTGGGGCAGCCAGTGGCTCTGGCGGCCCCTCGCCCTCTGTTAGGGGCGGGGTAGCTGATGTCCAGCATTGGAGCTGGTGCCAACCGTGCACACTGGGGCCGAGCAGGATGCGGGGGGCAGGGGCCTCCCCAGGAGCACGAGGACCCCGCTGACTCAGTGGCAGCCACGAGGCCCACTCAGTCAGCTCCTGCTGGGGAGGACCCTGGACTCAGGCCCTGAGCTGGTGGGTTGCAGACAGCAGGCCCGGGCCTCCCCTCCCCACACGTCCCCCGAGAGCCCCCAGCGGCCTTCTGTCTCTGCTCCACCAGCTCAAGCCCTCGGTCTCGCTTCGACCCCCAGGGTCACTCTGAGTGACAAGTGCTTTCTGTCTCACTTAAACCAAGGCCATGAGATTAGACAATCTGAGCAGCTAGACTTCTACACTGAAGCCGAAGTCAGAGGTCACGGCCCCGCCTGGTGCCCTTGATGCCCATCACGGCCGCTGTGCCCAGGAGAAGCTGCAGGAAGGGTGGCTTCCCCAGGAGTGAGAGCTCGGCCAACCCCACGCTGTAACACAGGAAAAAGGAGTGAAAAGCAATTGGGAGTCCTGCTCCCAAGTCTTGGTCTCATGGGACATTCGCTGTGCCTGGTGGAGCCTTGACCCCCACGTGCCACCCAGGGGTCACCCGTCCAGCGAGCCTCCCTCTCCCCCTCTCTTGCTCGGGAGCCACCCCTGATGACCCCCGGGGTGGCCAGCCAGCGTCCCATGGCCCCACCACTGCCGCCAGTGCTCCGTGCCCCGGGGAGGGGGTACGTGCCCCCGGGAGCTCGGAGCCGCTCCCGGTTAGTGACCTGAGAGCCCCGTGGGTCTGAGATGGTTCAGAGAGGCCAGACCACAGAGGAAAGCAAATGCCTGACGCTAGCCGTGTGGTCTCTGTGAAGGGGGGGCTGCTTTCCTCGCGGGCATTAGCACCGTCTAACCCCATGGCACACAAGCAAACAGCCCTCGAGACAGGCGTCCCACTGGCAGCGCCCTGCTCACGAGGCCTCTGCTGCAGGAGAAACCACTTCTTTCATCCCATGGAGATGCCTTGGCACGTGAAACCCCTGCCCCCGACACAGCACTCCAGTGAGAGAGGGCTGACGTTTGCAGAACGTCCCTGGCCTGCAGGCCCGCATGGCAGAGGCATGGTCCCAGGCCCAAGAGCCACTGGCTCTCGCCCGGCCCCACTCAGGAGGACCAGAGGCCCAGCTGCAACCTGGTCTGCTCAGGGCCGAGACCGCCTCCTAAGGGAGGTTCCCGTTCCCACCATCCCCGGGCAGAGGCCTGAAGGCTCACACACGCCCCCTGCCCCTCGAGCAGCACAGGCTCTGCCCTCCTCTCGGGGTCCCACCGGGAACCCCATGTGTCCTGCTGGGACCTTTCTGCCACAGATGCCATGACCGTACCCTTGGCTGGAGTACACAGCCCGTCCCCGACCAGCTGCATAGAACAAGAAAGTGAAAGTGAAGTCAGTCAGTTGTGTCCGACACTTTGCCACCCCCTGGACTGTAGCCCGCCAGGCTCCTCCATCCATGGGATTTTCCAGGCAAGAATACTGGAGTGGGGACTTCCCCGGTGGTCCAGTGGTTAGGACTCCGAGCTCCCAATGGAGGGGACATGGGTTCGACCCCTGGTTGGGGAACTGAGATCCCACATGCTGCATGTTTAATAAAAATAAAATAAAAAAGAGTACTGGAGTGGGTTGCCATATTTCCTTCTCCAGGGGATCTTCCCGACCCAGGGATCAAACCCGGCTCTCTCCCGCATTGCAGGCGGATTCTTTACCATCTGAGCCACAAGGGAAGCTCCACACAGAATAGGAGCCTCACCCGAAGCACACAGACCCGGAGGAGAACCGGGGCAGGGGGCGGGGGGGGTTGGCCAGGGGTGCTGCTGGGAAAACCTGGAAAACGTTCTTGCTTTTCACCAAAACAGCCCCACTTCTGAGATTTTATCTTGAATCCCTGAGGGGGTTTTTCTTCAGACAAAGGCGTCATGGCCACTCCATCCAAGGAGCCCACCAAAAGGACAGAAGAAAGTTGTTGTAAACCCACAAGCACAGGAGTCACCCAAGAGAGAGGGCAGAGGAGTCTGGGGAGAGCGGCGGGCGGGTGGCCAGGCAGAGTAGGGGGCCAAGTGTGAGCTCACTCTCTGCTTGAGGCTGGGGGGCCGTCAAGGCCACCCTGAGCAGACCCACCGATGGAGGACCTGGAGCCCAGCCCCCCGGTGGCTCAGCTGGTAAAGACTCCGCCTGCAATGTGGGAAACCTGGGTTCAGTCCCTGGGTTGGGAAGGTCCCCTGGAGAAGGGAATGGCCACCATTATTCTAGCCTGGAGAATTCCATGGACTGTATAGTCCATGGGGTCACAGAGAGTTGGACACGACTGAGCGACTTTCACTTTCCCCTGAAAGTGGACCTTCTGTCCAGCCACAGACCCTCAACTGGCCCACGCAGCAGAGGACGGGCTATCTTTCTGGAGTGCACAGGTCATGGACGGCCTGGCCTCCCTGAACATGGCTGGGGGCAAGTGATGGCCTGACCTGACATGAGGGGTCCAGTGAGGTTCTCATCGTGAACAGACACGGCTCCCAGAACACTGCCCAAGGCCGAGGAGACACACCAGACTGCCCCCTTAGAAAGGGCCCCCGGCCCTGGTTTGCGGGGGGAACCTTCCATCAGGGACCAGCCCATCACCTCCTTCATCCAGGGGGCCCACCTCTCAGCAGCCTCCTCAGGGACGCCCATCCTTTCACTTGCCTCACTCTTTGGCTGCCACAGGCTGGAAGATACATAAGGAAACACCTGTTAAGTTAGAAGAAGTATGGCGTGGGAACAGAGAGAATACAGGGTACTGAAGGGAACATTTTAAAACCATAATCACTCCTGATGTTGATAAGAAACGATATTGTGCCTGTGAAAAACCGGGAGGGTGCCCTCTGGGAGAAGCGGGAGGCAAGGATGGGGTGTCTGCTGGCCCGTGGAACCGCCACA